>NW_026294595.1:94620183-95820183 GCF_007827085.1 Peromyscus californicus insignis | reverse complement strand
CTTCCCTTCCCTTGCTTTCCTCCTTCCTTTCTATAGTGCCACAGCTATCCCAATTATTGCCGTGGGACTCAGAAAACTTGGGCTCACGCCACATCTTTGTTACCTAGAGTCAAGTCTCTAAGTCACTCTAAGCTTCAGATTTTTCCTTTTTTTTTTTTTTTTTTTTTTTTTTTTTGGTTTTTCGAGACAGGGTTTCTCTGTGTAGATTTGTGCCTTTCCTGGGACCCACTTGGTAGCCCAGGCTGGCCTCGAACTCACAGAGATCCGCCTGGCTCTGCCTCCCGAGTGCTGGGATTAAAGGCGTGTGCCACCACCGCCCGGCCAGATTTTTCCTTTTATATAATGAGAATTAAAATAAAGTTATTGTGCAAATTGAATGAGAGTAAGGCACACAATATCTTTAACACAGTACCTGGCCCAGTAGAAACTCCTAATAGACATTTGCTGTTCTTAATTTAATTCAAGGTGACTTTAGAGCCACTAGAGAAAGAAGTAGGTATCACTTTACTTACACCTACAGTAAAAGAACCAGGGACTTTGGAATCTGAAGACATAGCTCTAGTCTCAACTTACTTCTAGTAGACTGATGTTAAGAATATCCCTTGACCTTTGTAGATCTTTATTTTCTCGCTGCTAAACAGTGATGATGTTATGGGAAGCCAATGATGTTATCTACATACAAACATTTCACAAGCTGTAAATGACTGTCAATGAACATCTGTCTTTGTGTTGAGAGCACTGATATTAAGCATCAGGCAGGCTATTACATGTGTTAAAGAGCATCTTCCCACTCACATGCCCACAGGGCTCTGGGCAACCTGGCAGGGGGCATGTCCTGTGAGTTTCTGCAGCAGATCAGCTCAATGGTAGACTTCCTTGCTGTGGTACACATGCTCTACCAACTGCCCACTGGTGTCCGAGGGAGCCTGGTGAGAGGATGTCTTCGATGTTAGTGGGAGGCTTGAACCCTGGATTCAGGATCCCAGCCGCCATGCTCAGCTCTGTCTTGACCCTGCCTTCTCTATCCAATACCTCCCAGCGGGCCTGTATCTGGGCAGAGTTACAGCGGAGAATGACAATGCCAGAGCCAGAGCTAACTACCCTGGGGCCAGAACTGAGTGAGCTTGACACACGGCTGCTCCTAGACTTACCGTGAGTGCATGCCTGGAGATATGGGGGCCTCAGGGTGCTCACCTTTGACTCCCTCTTGGGAAATACCCAGAAGAGGTAGCTTTTTGTCTAGTGCTTTCCTGACGTCATCTACAGTCCCAAACAGGACTCTTTCAAAGTTGTTTCTCATGTCCATGTGCTCCCAAGAATGGCCCTGGCACAAGATAGCGGAGACTGGTAATACTGTGTTGTGGCCATGAGGTGAATTTAGGGAAAAAATCTAGGCTATATTAATGGATGTGTAGTAACTGAAATGAAGGAGGAAATGGTCTTTTTGTGTCCTAGAGGATTGCAATCTGATTAGTGCACTATGTTTTCAGTATGTTCAGAGGAGTGGATGGGGGGTAGGGGATGAAGTGTGTTAAAAAGCCTCCAAGACCCCAAGAAGCTTTCAAATAGAAAGAAAGTGTATAGGGTTATTTGTGAGTGGCTCCATGGGACAAGACTAGGATTCACAAGGTAAAAATCAGATTTTTTTTCTTTCTTTTTTTTTTTTTTTTTTGTACTTGAATGCAGTTGAAGTAGTGAGTTCCTGATCATTTGTGCTCTCCAAACCTGAGCTGGATGGTCCCATGGAAGGAATGTTAGAAAGCAGATTCAAGTATGAATAGAGGGAGAGAAGGCTAGGTGAGAGGTTCCCCCATTCCAGAGATTCCGGTTTATTAGTATCTTTTTAAAAGGGTCTCATTGTGTAGCTCTCACTGGCCTGGAACTCACTGTGTAGACCAGGCTGGCCTGGAACTCCTAAACATCCTCTCACCTCTGACTCCAAAGTACCAGGATTGAAGGCATGTGCTACTACACTCAACTTTTTTTTTTTAGAGCTTTAATAATTTATTATTTTATTTTATGTGTATGGTTATTTTGCTGCATGGATTTCTATACACCAAGTACATTCTGATACCCAGAGAGGCCAGAAGACAGTGTTGGATCCCCTGGAACAGGAGTTACTGATGGTTGTAGCTGCCATGTGGGTTCTGGGAATTGAACTTTGGTCCTCTGGAAGAATAGCCAGTGCTCTTATCCACTGAGCCATCTCTCCAGCCTCTAGTTTATGAGTACCTTACCCATGTGCTTCTCCAGCCGCTTGCCATCTGAGCTGCAAGTGAGCATAGGGAAAGGCTGGGGTTAAAGACCTCCTGGAGACGTGACACTTGTGAAAGCAGTTAATTCCCATGCATACGTGTTTGCAAGCTTCCCTCTAGATTTTGGTTCTCATCCATTTGGCCCTTTTCTATATAGAGCACAGGTACCACTTCTGATTTCTGTTTTATTTCTTTTAAAGGCCATTTAAATCTCTTTAACTATGTTGATTCTCTAAGATAATGTAGAACTCCAAGAACCCAGCTGAGGTAAAAGACCTCGGACCATGAGTCAGAAAACTGGAGTTCCTCACCTTGAACAAATGCTAAGAGATTTGAATAGTGGTTAATATCTGGGGCTTTTGAGCGCATCATATCAGGTAGATTGTTTCAAAGGACAGCTAGAGATAGCCACCATCCTTGTACTCTCCCTTCAAGTACATGGTGGGAGCTGGCTCAGGACTGCTGAATATCAGTTCTGTGTAGAGTCACAGTTTCAGGTCTGACATTAGGAAGGTGAGGTTTGATGATCCCTTCTCAGGCTCCCTCAGTTCCACTTGAATGTCACCACGGTCAAATTTCAATAATAGGATCCAGCTGATGGACAGATTGTCCGATGATTCCATCATGTTGGTGGTAGAGTTGGTCCACGGTGCTCCAGAGCAGCTGCTGACACTGACCCCACTCCACCAGGCAGCCTTGGCAGAGCGGGCACTGAAAAACCTGGTAAGAGTCTTCCCCATCAGACTCAGGTCCTTTGTGATCCTTGCCCCTCAAATAGTGCTCTTTCACTTCCAGACCCAAGCCTTAGACTGCTAACCTACCTACTGGCCTTGGCTTCTAGATCTGCCTCTCAATTTTTTGATCAACCTGCTTCATGTTTCATGCTGGTGTCCCTTGATGTCTAAGAAATCCTTTGCAGTCTGTCTCTCCGTCTTTCTATCTGCTTCTGTCTGAGCTCACTCACTATTTAAAACAGCAAACAAGAGGTTGGGGATTTAGCTCAGTGGTAGAGCGCTTGCCTAGCAAGTGCAAGACCCTGGGTTCGGTCCTCAGCTCTGGAAAACAAAACAAAACAGCAAACGAGCAATGGCCTTCATGGGGGCTGAGTTGGAAGTAGGAGGGGAGGGAGGGTCAAGGGACTTGGTATCGTGATCAAGGAGTCTGGTACTCTGGATCAGGTGTATTGTCCAAGGCTTGACGCCTCTCTCCAGGCTCCAAAGGAGACCCCGATCTCTGAAGACGTACTGAATACACTGGGCCCCTTGGTTGGATTCCTGGGAATAGAGAGCACACGACGGATCCCTTTACCAGTTCTCCTGTCCCATCTCAGTCAACTGCAGGGCTTCTGCCTAGGAGAGACCTTTGCCACAGAGCTGGGACGGCTGCTGTTGCAGGAGCCTGTTCTTGGGTATGGCACTTTGGTAACATCCTATACCCAGGTCCTTGACCATCAGTCACAGTGGCATCCCATTCCATATGCTTTAAAGGTACCCTGAGTCCTCAGTCTCAGAATGTCTTATTTTCCTCACAGTTCACTCAACTCTGTGCTGTCTCATCTGTCTCCCCCCCCACCCAGGAAAGCAGAATTGTGGAGCCAGGATGAAGTAGAGCAAGCTGGACGCCTCGTATTCACTCTGCCTACTGAGGCGATTTCCTTGATCCCCAGGGTGAGGTGAAGGAACAAGGAGACTGAGCGGTGGCTGGCTCTTGGGAGTTAGGTCATGGAGGGCAAAGGAAGCACAGTCTGTGTCTGAGGAGACTGCTAAACAAAGGCAGGGCTTGTTTGTAGCGTTTGTTTTCAGTTTTGTGTGTTTATTTGAGAGAGTTAGGCTGGCCTGAACTCGTTCTGTAGCCCTGGTGGGCTTAAAATTCATGGCAGTCCTGCTTCAAGCATTGCAGTCATGAGCCCCCAGCCCTGATGAAAGGATCTTGAAAATACAGCTCCTGGCCCTGCCTGCCAGATCGCTTCTCCTCCCCTCTACTCTCTCCCGCAGGAGGCTTTGGGCCCGGAGACCCTGGAGCGGCTTCTAGAAAAGCAGCAGAGCTGGGAGCAGAGCGGAGTGGGACATCTGTGCAGAGGACCACAGCTTGCCCACAAGAAAGCAGCTCTAGTAGCTGGAATTGTGCAGTCAGCTGCCGAGGGTCTCCCAGGTGAAGCTCCCCAAATACTCCAGCAGGGGGTGTGGGAGAAGGTATCAAGGCAAATGACGCAATTGGAAGCCTGGGTGGGTGACTGTGGGTGGCTGAGCTCTGGCTGCCATTTACAAGGCCCTGGGTTCTATCACTGGCACCACAGTGGGATGGGAGGCTGGGCTCTAGGTGTGCTGGACCCGCTGAGCAGATTTCCTGCTCTCTAGGCTTTGGTCATCAGTAAAGCACAAGGGTTAGAAGATGGTATTCAAGGTCTCTTCTAGTTGTAAGGGTCTATAATCCTGGGAGTTTATAAC
This sequence comes from Peromyscus californicus insignis, assembly GCF_007827085.1. Taxonomy (NCBI): domain Eukaryota; kingdom Metazoa; phylum Chordata; class Mammalia; order Rodentia; family Cricetidae; genus Peromyscus; species Peromyscus californicus. Next base: position 95,815,481 of record NW_026294595.1, on the reverse strand, counting down.
CCATTAAATGTTTAAAGTCGGGTGTGGTGGTATACACACCTGTCATCTCAATACTTGGGAGGGGAGGCAGGATGACCAGGAATTCAAGGTCAACCTTAACTACGTAGCAGATTTAAGGCCAACCTGGGCTACATGAGTCCCTGTCTCAAAACAAAACAAAACAACAATTTAGTCCAGAATTCCGTTTTCTTGTTCTCTCTGGCCTGGCAAAGTGTGGAGCTCTCTGCTGAGGAAATCTCTAGACAGAAGGAGACATCATGAGTCCAGAGACCTGGGTTCTGATTCAGCTCTTTTATTAAATATCTGAGCAATCTCCTCTGTCTTCCATTTAACAAAGGATGACCTTGTCATATGAGCCCTATAATGCTCACTGTCATCATTCCTTAATCCTTGATGCCCACACTGCTCTGTCCTTCAAGGGTTAAGTGATCTGCAGCTATCACTGGAGGCATAATTTAGTATCACACTGACCCTTTGTCTCTGCCTTCTGCCTTCAGAGCCTGTACCAAACTGTGCAGACATCCGGGGCACCTTCCCAGCAGCCTGGTCTGCCACACAGATCACAGAGATGGAACTCTCAGACTTTGAGGATTGTCTGTCACTGTTTGCTGAAGATCCGGGACTTGGTCCTGAGGAACTACGGGCAGCCATGGGCAAGGCCAAGCAGGTTAGGGATGGAGAGGCTAATAGGGCCAGGGGGGTAAAACATGAGGAAGTTGAGTGGGTGTGATATGGGACACAAGGGAATGGAGACTTGGGTAAGAGGTGAGGAAGCAGAAGATGAAAGTGAGAGTTTTGGATTATAAGTAGAAGGTCAGAGGGGATCAGTACTGAAGAAAGTGTGGTGCAATAGACAGAGGGACTATTTGAAGAGCTGTCAAAAGTGTCTATGGAACAGGTTCTTAAAAGGCGATTGCTGGGTCCCGTGCCAGACTAAGAATCTCCGGATTTGGGACTGGCATCTGCACTTCAGCTGGTGCCTCAGGGGGTCTGGTGCACATAGAGTTTAGGATGCATGGGCTAGAGTTTGCTCTCCTTTCCTACTGAGACTCCAGCCTTTCAGAACCCCTAAGTCAGAGAAACTCTCATTTTACTGTGGTGGAAACCGAAAAAAGGCGAGTGAGATCTGACCGGTGTTCCACAGCTAAAGACCATGACCCTGAGGTTGACTCCCAGTCTGGTACTTTTTCCACTCACATCATTCCTGTTTTCCTCCTAGTTGTGGGGTGCCCCCAGGGGATTCCGTCCTGAGCAGATCTTGCAGCTAGGCCGGCTCCTGAGAGGTCTGGGAGAGCGAGAGCTGCAGGAGCTTACCCTGGTGGATTGGGGTGTGCTCAGCAGCCTGGGGCAAATAGACGGCTGGAGCTCTGTCCAGGTACCATCTTCTCTTTTCCTGGCCTTGCCCCAGACATCCATCCTGTAGACTTAGTCCTCTACATCATCCAAGCCTAACAGATTTTCTCTTGTGATCCTTTCAGGCCATTCTTTCTATCTTTTCTTGATTTGTTTTTGTTTTTGTAGACGGGGTCTTATGTAGCCCACCTTGGTCTTGACCCTCTTATGCAGCTGAGGATAGCCTTGAGCTTCTGATCCTCCTACCTGTCTCCCAAATACTGAGATTGCAAGAGTACCACCACGCTCAGCTTGTCTTTTCTTAATACTCTATATTAGTGACCTTAGAAGCTCTGTGATTTATTCTCTGAGGTCCTTCATACAAAGTATTCTCCAGCCCCCTTCCTCCTCCTCCTCCTCCTCCTCCTCCTCCTCCTCCTCCTCCTCCTATCTTTGTGAGGGCAAGGGTGTATCCTTGATTTTTCTCTATGGCTACAGGATCTTCTGATGTTTAGAACAAGGCAATATAGTCCAGGAGCACCTTCCTCTCCCCTAGTCATTTCCCATCCACTAATTCCCCAAGATTGATTTAGCTCTGTATCCTGTGCTCCACCAGCTCCGAGCTGTGGTCTCCAGTTTCCTGCGGCAGAGTGGTCGGCACGTGAGCCACCTGGATTTCATTTATCTGACAGCACTCGGTCACACACTCTGTGGACTGCGGCCAGAGGAGTTACGGCACATCAGCAGTTGGGAGCTTAGGTTACCTGTGGAAGTTTTGGGGGGGGGGGGGTGCTGTGGTGGAGATGGGCTCACGAAGGGGCTGTGCTGTGAAGGAAGGGAGTCCACGTGAAGCCATCTCTTCCTCCATCTATGACCACAGCTTCTGTCCTCAAAGCTGAATTCCTCTCCCTTTCTTCCTACTGCTCCACAGCCAAGCAGCTCTCTTCCTGGGCAACCTGCAGCTCCCGTGCTCTGAGGAACAGCTGGAAGTTCTGGCCTACCTCCTTGTGCTGCCTGGTGGCTTTGGCCCAGTCAGTAACTGGGGGCCTGAGATCTTCACTGAAATCGGCACTCTAGCAGGTGGGGCAGCTGGGCCACTGTTTGTCACTGGTTGTCGGGGTTTTGTTACTACATCGTGGGTAGATTCTGATAGTTAGATGCACTCCTGCTTCCTTCACTAGCTGGCATCCCAGACCTGGCTCTTTCGGCATTACTGCGAGAACAGATCCAGGGCCTGACTCCTCTTGCCATTTCCGTCATCCCTGCTCCCAAGTTTGCGGTAAGTTTCAGTGGACTGGGACCTAGAGTCACCATAGGGAGAGCAGGGGCCCAACAGGATTGTGGATGACTGATTCCTGTCTTTACCTCTAGGTGGTTTTCAACCCCGTCCAGCTGTCTAGTCTCACCAGTGTTCAGGCTGTGGCTGTTACACCGGAGCAAATGGCCTACCTGAGTCCTGAGCAGCGGCAGGCAGTTGCATGGGCCCAGTACGAAGGGAAGGAGATCCCAGAACAACGGGGTAAGTAACCAGCTGCACAGCTTGATAAGCTGTCATCTGACCCAGAGTTCAAGTCCTAACTTGGTGCCGTCCGGCCCTCAGAACCCATAGAGGAGAATCTCTGGAGTAGAGGGATTTATACATGGAGAGCTAGTTTTGGAGCATCAAAGGCTCCTAGGGAACAGAATTGTGATGTTCTTCTCATCCCTCGTCTCATTATAGGTCGAAGCTCAGCCTGGGGTCTCTATGACTGGTTCCAATCCTCCTGGGCTCTGGTATTGACCATCAGCTCTGTTGGCCACCTGTTATGATACTGTTCCTTCAGCTGAGGGAGAAAACTTACATCATACTGAACAAATTGTAAATGGAAGTGCATTCTGGTTATTCTCTGTAAGTGGATGAGGAATATGGGTAATGTATTCCACCACCCACCTGAGAATCAGTGCTCCTGGCATAGATGTCTCTTGCCATCATGAATAACCCCACTGTTTCTTTTCATTTCCTACTTCCTCCTCACCACACCAACAGAAATAACACAGACAGCTGGGACATAATGTGAAGTCTTTACTAGGAGAGGGAGTAAGGGGCAGGTCCAGGGCAAGCAGAATGGGCCACCATTAAATATGCGGAAGTCCTGGGGCTCTTGATTCATTTGCTGGGGATGGGGGGGTTAATGTTTGCCATGGACGAGAGGTGCAGGGATTCGGATATCCTGTCCTCTCTCCAGACGCCGTTCACAGTCAATCAAATAGTTTACTCCATCGATGACCAGCTGTACCAGCTCCACCTGAAGAACACTCATCTTGATCTCTACTTCCCACAGTCTAGCTGAACTTCTTTTTCTTCCCCTCTCTTTCCTTTCTTCCTTCCTTCCTTCCTTCCTTCCTTCCTTCCTTCCTTCCTTTCTTTCTTTCTTTCTTTCTTTTTCTTCCTTCCTTCCTTCCTTCCTTCCTTCCTTCCTTCCTTCCTTCCTTCCTTTCTTTCTTTCTTTCTTTCTTTCTTTCTTTCTTTCTTTCTTTCTTTCTTTCGAGACAGGATCTCACTATGTAGCCCTGGCTGGCCTGGAACTTGCTGTGGAGACCAGGCTGGCCTGAGATTCACAGAGATCCACCTGCCTCTGCTCATCTTAAAAGCATGAGCCACCTTGCCCGACCTCAATTTCTTTCTTAGCACTGATCTTCCATCTCTGAAAACGTATTTCCCCTCCTCTCCCCAACTCAACCTGAGCTTTCCTTCAGATTCTATTACATTCCCGAGGCTCACTCACTGTCTTATCTCAACTCCTCCACCTAATTCATAAGACCTTACCTCTGACTTGCCAAGTCGATCCAAATTAGAGATGTCAAAGACACTGCCCGTGGCGGCAGTGTCCACCCCTCCAGTCCCACGCTTTTGGAGTCTCAAGTTCTCCAGAATCTTTGGGAAACGACTATCCTATAGGCAAGACAGAAATCAGGGGCAGGTCAATAGAGGCAGAGACTATTCCTACCTTGCCCTTGGCCCTTTAGCTGTGATATGATATGCCTGGCTCCTTTCAGAGAGCCTTCTCCTTCCCCATCCAATCTCCTTCTCACTCACACCCCTCTCTAACCCCACATCTCCTTTACTTTGCTTAGCAGGGGCAGCTTGATGTGCACTCCTGCCCGAAGTCCAGTGCCCAGGTTAGATGGACAGGTCAAGATGTATCCCAAACGTTCATTCCACATGAACTCCCAGCCTCGTTCCTGGATCAGCTTCTCCACCTGTGCCGACAGAAGTTCTGTTGTGAGAAAATCGGGGATGGCTCTATCCCTCTTAGTTAGCCCTTACAAACACTCTAGAAATATGTCTACAACAAGAAACTTGAGAATGGATGAATGGCATGTTCTTTGTTGTTAAAAAATTATTGTCATCGCACATGAAAGGTAACTTTGATATTGCGCTATATGCATACTGATAAGATTGTGGACAAACAGATTGTTCATAAAGAAACTTGAGGGAATGGTACATTAAGGGTGGCCTATGGAAATGAACAGAAGTGGTACACAGACAGATAAATGGTTGATTGTTTCATGAGCTCTTTATGTATCAATTATCTTCTTAACAAAGAGCAGAGGGTCCTTTGGACAGAAACAGGATGATAAGAGTTGGCACAGGAAGAGGCAGGAGAGCCTGCTCTTAGCTGGAGAGGAATGAGAAAGTAGAGCAGAGAAGCCAGATCCATCGGTACAGGCGTGAGGAGAGGGGGAGTGCAGAGGTGTCCCTGCTTTCCTGAGCCAGTCTAACCACCATTAGACTATTAGAATTGAAGAGACTAGGGTCTGTCAGAGCAATAGACACAAAGGCCACTACCCAGGATAAGTAAAGATGACACTCTCAATAGCTCAGAAGGAATCATAAGCCTGAAACTAATCATGCTGAAGCTAACACTTATTGGAGGACAGTTACTTTGCCTGCATTATTTCATTTAATCCTCACAACCTAAAATATAAGCAATCATATTATCTCAACTTTACAGATGAGGAAACTGAGTCATATAATTAAAGAGTATTTTTCTACCCACTCATAAAACATTATCCATCCCTTGCCAAAAATAGTATAAGCTTCCCAGCTAGAATCTAAAAGCGAAGCTCTCTTTCTTTACAAGTCCAAAAATAAAACTGTAGATAAAAGAATATACACTAAGGATTAGATCTATGGCAGTTTCTAACACAGAATTAAATATAGAGACCCAATCCATAAGACCACAGATTAACCTCTCATCTAGAACCATTCATTCTAGAACTTAAGCCATTTCAGCCTCCATCTCCCCTAGTCCCTCTCCCATTCTCAGCTCACAGCCTAGATACAATGCTAGATAGAACCCATCGTCAAGGCCCACCTTGGCTCAGAACTGGGTGATGTGTCATAAACATACCAATCTCTCACCCCCTACATCAATCCAGGCTCAAACATTCTTCTTAGCTGCATATCCTACCTCACACCACCCACCCTAGCACTGGCTTGCCATATCACTGGTTTCTTCTTTGCATTACTTGGCAAAGATTATGCTTTACTTCCTTCCTTAGGTTACCGACATTCTTCCTATTTTAAGAGTAATGATATGCCCTGGTTTTATAAGGATGACCCTGGTTCATGACTACTGTCCTTGTGTGATTAATAATCACTCTTTCTACGATCAGAAATACCCTGGGTTGGCTGACAAATGACATAGCCAATCTACCTATGCTACTCTTTGGCTTTTCTCATTTCCCCCCACTCAGCTCCCTTGCACACCCTTCTCCAACCTCTTTGAGGCCCCGGCAGAATCTCTCAAACACTCTCTTCATGTTGCCACCTTTCTCCATAGAGATGACCCGTGTGTGGTCCTCCTCGTTCACCCAGATCAAGAAACTCTTCTCATTGTTGTGCCTGAGGGAAGAGGTAAAGGGGTCAAGAGGCAAGACGAGAACTGGGGGAGATGGAGGGGAAGTGTGTGTGTGTGTGTGTGTGTGTGTGTGTGTCACACAAAGAAGGCGGATCAGCCTCATACCAGATTCCTCGAGCATCTGGCCAGTCTCGAGCCATCCCTGCTGCGGTCAGCAATGGGGACACAGGCTTGTCGAACAGAAAATGGTCCTGAGGAGAATAAAGGGATTGGACATAAGAATTCTCACAGTATCGTCTGGGTCTCTCCAAGTCCATCTATCTTATCTGGCCCAGCCTCCCCTCTGACCCTTTTCCATCAGCTGCTCCCACAGCCCCGGTCCCTCTCAAGGCCCCTCACATCAATGAGTTGTTGCTGCTCAGCCTCTGTCATCTCACTGAGCCTGTAGTATCGTCCGGCCAGGTCACCCTTCAGGCCGCTCAGTGCGTCCACCACCACACGTTCTACCTCTCGCCGCTCGGCCCGAGTGCAGGCTGGAGGCAGACTGAGTCCCCTGATGCTTCGGCCAGTTCTGACTCTTGAGGACAATACATACCTCTCATCAAAGTAGCCAGAACGGATCTGGGGAGTCAAAGAACGAGTAAGTCACAGACACACCACAGGTGGGAGCTCTTAAGGATTATAAAGCATTCACTGGAAGGAAGGACATATTGTACAGGCATGCTAACTGAAGAGGACGTCATGGTCTATTTCTCCAAACTTCCTACTTTGGGTACATCCTTTTTTTTTTGAGGTGGAGGGGGGGTGTCTTTGCTGAGAGCTGAGATTACAGGTGTGAGTCACCACACCCAGCCAAGGCATAGTCACTTTTTAAAAAATTCTTTCACAATTTCATACACATAGTGGACTTTGATCATATTTTCCCCAGCCCCATTATCCTGATATAGTCACTCTTATCCACTGTGTCTTCATATCTGCTATTCTTCGAGATATACAGTTCTTTCTCTTATCAATATCGAAAGCTCAGCAGTCTAACCATGATCCAGGAAACAAGGTATAATGATTGGATACAGAACATTGTGCACAAGGCCACACAAATCGGAAGTGTCGTAAGTGGCTCACTTTACTGGCATCAAGGTCAGTGGTGTGCTTCATTGTTCGGGGGTCATATCCGTTATGTCGCTCTTGGATCACAGGGTCAAACAGTTCGGCAAATATCTGAGAGGGAATTAAGAGAGAGAGATGGTTAAAAAGAAGAAACTCCTTCCTACACTTCAATTGTAGATTGATTTCCCCGGGTCGGAAAATTTGAGTATCGACAATCCAGAGTCTTGAGGGAACAGACATGAAGGATCTTTAGGGGGAAGAAGGAACTAGGATTTCTGGGAAGGTGACTTGGGTCACCAGGGAGACTCTGAGGGGCCCCCTACCTCATAGGTCTCCTCATCTCCAGCCACCATGCCCACAGTCTTGATGAAGGGGTGGCCGGGGTTGTCCACGCCAGTCTGGATGCACTGATCTAGTGTCCAACCGGTGGGTGTGGTCTTGTCGCAGAGCCGTGCATAGACTGCTGGGGTCAGGTGACTGGCCATGCAGTTGTTGTGTTTTCGGAGGTCTGGGTACTCAGCACTGGGAAGGGGGTACCCAGTAACCATGGAGGGAGAGCACAGGAGACTAGACCTACTGATGTCAACTGGGAGCTGTCCAGGGAGCCATGTCTGCCTGTGCTTCTTGGAAGGAGGGGGAATTAGAGGTAGGCTAAATCTTGATAATCTCTTTAGGGATTTCCAGGGTCTTTTTCCCCCCCTAATAGTTCTAGCTGCCTGTGGCTGCCTCAATTCCCCCAGATCTACACAGTTCCTTTTCTCTAGTGAGCATAACAGTAGAGGTGGGGGAGGGGAAAGACTCAGGAGAATTAAGAACAAGGAGAATAGGTCGAGATGGGGGAAAGGTAGTTTCTAGTCATCCAGTAAGGTGAACCTAGACCTCGCAGGCCAAAGCTGGCTTGGAGGCAGAGACATCAGGTGACAGGTTCTTAGACATGATCTTGCTTTACGGATTTGGCCCTACTCCTCCTATACGGCTGGGATCTCCAAACTGTACAGAAATCCATCTTCTTGGAGGGGGGGAAGCTGTCTATTGCTCAAGTCATCCTTTCTACCCCCCTTCGGTTCCCATCATCATCACCATCACCACCACCACCCCAGCCCCCACCTCATGCGTCTCAGGCACTGATACCTCGGGGGATACAGTCTCCTTCGTTCACTGGCAGCTCGTACAGATTCCGGACGGAGCAGAATCCCAGCGGCGAGAGACCCAGCTCCAGCCAAAGCCAGGAGCCTGAGTCCGGGGCGGGCAGACAACAGACGGGAGAAGGGACCAGCCATGGCTTGGGGATGCAGCTACTGGATTCGGAGCAAATCAGGAACTAGGAGGAAGGATGCAATCGGGTAGTGAGAGGGCCGGAGCTGGGTCCGAGGCTGAAGCCAAAATAGGGGTCACGATGAAGGCTGAAGCTGAAGTGGCAGCCGGTGCCAACCAGGCTGCAGGAGAGGCGCAGCGAGCAAGCGGCCAGCCAGCGGAGCAGAGGGAGGCCCCAGCCGCAGTCTCCAGGGGTGGGGCTCACCCAGACTCCGCCTTCCCGCCTGCCACCGCGCTAGGTGTGCGGGGGTGGGGTTGGGTAGCACCAGCCAGGTAATTAGGAAGGCCGGAGACTCAACTCGCTGAGGCTGGGGACATAGGCCCACCGAGAATGAGGGTAGTCAGATTTCAGCACCAAGTAGAGGACAGCACCACGGGGATTCCCGAAGCCTGAAACCCCCTTCTCCCATGCCCCTTCTGTTTAATCTGAAACCCAATCCGTCTATTTTGTGGTTATTGGGGGGGGGGGGGGGGTGACATTGCCCAGCCTCTTCTCTGAATTCGATCTGCACACAATCTCTCCATTTTACCCAGGAGAGGCAGCCTCAGGAAAACCACAGAATAAACAGATACCAGAGGAAGGTTGAGAGAACACACTAGAGGAAGAGCACACCCGATGCCTGCCTCCCAAGGTCACCTTTTCCTAAGAACCAGGAAGAGGACCAGGGAACCAACTTCCTGCTACACCTATCCTTTCCTAACAAGGTTGAGAAAGGATTACTTGGGAAGAATCAGGGAACTATTAGCTCTTATTCCATCTGTACTGTCTCCCACACACACTGTCCCCAAGTCTTCAGCTTGACTATTTCCTGCCTCCATTTCTCATGGGGCCCTGTTTTTTTTTTTTTCCCCTCCTCTACCCTATCCCCTACTTCACCTTTGATCTTTCATTTTTCTTCCTCCATTCCAGGCTCCAACCTGTCTGCTGTTCACAGGACTCCTGAATAGTGTCTGAAGCTTGCCTACCTGTTGATTGCTCTGGGTGTGGGGCTGGGGCTGGGCAGGGAACGGTGAGTCTCTTCTTCCTTCTCTCCCTTCTCAGCAGCTGGCAGTTCCTGGACTGGAGGGGAATATAAAGAGAGGAGAAGGGCGTGGTGAGATGATTGGGTGTGGAATGGAACAGGCACGCACAGGTCTCCCGAACCACATGGGTTTCTCTCTTGGCTCTCTAACACAGTTTAATCTGGAGTGGAAAGGCTGGCGGTGTCCAAGGGCATAAGGTTATCAGGGAATCTCTGCCTTCTTCCTGGTCCTCTCTCTCTTGGGTGAAGTGCACGTTCAGACTCAAGAGGGTTTGTTTCCACAGCTACAAGCAGGACTAGGTGCTACTTGACTTTTATTATAGCAGGAAAGAGAATGAAAACTGGAGTTGAGACAGGGATCCGAGGCTTTGGTGTGGGGGGCCAGCCAAGGCAGAGCAGACATATTGACATTAATATAGCTTCCTTTAGCTTCCTGATGTTCCAGAAGACAGTAAGATATTTGGAAATCTTAAGAATGTTTGGAAAGAAGACTTGCCCTTCACAACCCCCACTGGCCCCACAAATACACATTCCCTTATTACCCTCAAGCCCCCCTCCCCCATGGCTACTTTTTTACCTTCCTTATTTGTGGGTATCCTTAGAAGCTACACATTTCTTTTTTTGGTCCATTACTTAACCCCCTTCTCTTGATAAAATACAATTCTCAGAGAATAGATTGGAATCTTCTGTTGGAGCTTGCTCACTTTTGGAGACAAAAAAATGTTACCTCCGCTGTGGGTGTTCATTATCTAGGTGAAGGAGTAGTTATGAGTAAGTAAATGTAATTACTTGGGATGGTGTGTATTTACCCAGATAAAAGAAGGAGATAATCTTACAGAGCAATGGGGCTGTTATTTGGCTGAGAAGGTGTTCAGGAGATAGGGGGTGGGAAGGGAGAATAACAGAAGAGAATAAAGCCAGCTAGAGTAGAGAAGTTATTTAAGTTTGGAAAATGCCTTCCTACATGAAATAACAGCTCTGTCGAGAAGATTCATATATTTGTGTACTTTTCTTGTTCTTCGTGAGCCTCTGACAGGCATGTGATGTGTTGTTAGTCATTTTAAAAAATTACCTTATGGGACTGGAGGGATGGCTCAGTGGCTGCTCTTTCAGAGGGCTTAGTTCAATTCCCAGCAACCACATGGTGGCTGACAACTGTCGATAACTCCAGTTGCAGGGGATCTGACGCTCTCTTCTGTTCTTCGGGCACCAGGTATACACATGGTACACAAACATGCAGGCGAAACACCCACACACATGCAGAAAATTATTCTCTTGCCTATGGGAAGTTGTCTATCTATATCTCTCTATATATACATCTATAGTACTTTATTTAATAATTATTATTGCTAATATTTAATGCTTTAAAGCACTTTACAATTACAAGGAACCCGCTGGGCAGTGGTGGTGCATGCCTTTAGTCCCAGCACTAGGAAGGCAGAGGCAGGCGGATCTCCATGAGTTTGAGGCCAGCCTGGTCTACAGAGTGAGTTCCAGGATAGACAGGACTACACAGAGAAACCCTGTCTCAAAAACCAACCAAACAAACAAACAACACACACACACACAACCCCACAAAAATGCCTGCAATTACAAGGAACCTTTATATATGTATATTTTTTCATTGAGAATTAGATCATTCTAACATACGACCAGGATCAGAGAGTCTATTTTCAATGGTATCAATGGAGAAGTTTTACACTTGGGAGATGCTGTGATTACTTGTTCTAATGGCTGGAATTGTAGAGGAGGGATGAGTCTGAGCATTAACTATGGTTGATTATTTGTAGATTCTGTCCTTAGAATCATCTTTATCCATTCACGAGGCCTTGGGGGTTAGTGGTGGTCAGTAAGCTAAGGCATCTAACTAGGAAAACTGTGAGGTCCCTAAAGCTACAGAGAACAAATGGAGAATTTCAAACTCCTGACCAGGGAAGCCTAAATGAAGACTCAAGCACAGCACTAATATACGTACAAGAAAATGTTTCATATGAGCATATCTGCTCTGTTTAAATAAGAAATGCCCTTTACAGGCTCCTGTAGTGGAGCTTGCTTACCAGCTGATGGACTTTTGTGAAGTGATTGGATTCTGAGGGCTTCGATCTAATCAATGGATTCATAATGTGATGACATTATTGGAACATGGTGAAAGAGAGGGTGTGGGGCCTAGTTGGAGAAAATATGTCCCTGTGGCATACCTTGGACAATGCATCTTGTCCTCTGCCCCTTCCTCCCGCTCTGCTTTCTATGAGCCAACAAGCAAATACCCTTTACCCAGCCACCATTGCGTTCTGCCTTTCCTCACGGCCAAAGCAATGGAGCTAAGGATCAAAACTTCTGAACCCCTGAGCCAAAATCAATCTCTTTCCCCACGGACTGCTTTTCTTAAGTATTTTGTCACACGCAGCAGCACCGTGTAAATCTGGTGTTGAGTTCCGTCCTTACAAATAAGCACAGTCGAGGCTCCAGGAAGTAAAGTGACTTTCCCAAAGCTACACGATCAAGAGCAAGATTCAAACCCAGCTTTTCAGATTCCAAGGCTGGAGACCAGAGAAGAAGCAGAGTGTGGAGACAGTAATCAGTTTATTCAGTTTTCCACGTCCACCGTTTTCTTGCATCTTTCATAAATCAGTCTTTGTTCCTCCCCTTCACTTTACCCATCTGCTTCTGTTTGTCTCCCGCGTCCCTACCTCTTCCCTTTCCGCCTTCTGGCCTTCTGTCTACCTCTATCACACCTGGATTTGCTTTACAGAGAAAAAAAAAAAAAAAAAAAAAGGCAAGACTCGGTTTTTGCCCTCGGGGCGGTGCAATGTCACAAGCTTTGCCTCTCCTTCGCGTATCTCATTTCTTCCTCCATTGGGGTCACCGGTTAGCCCCTCCGTCTGGGCTGTGGGCTGGCGACGCAGGAGGAAATCAAGAGGCAGCGGAGCATCGGGTTGCACTTCCCGAGGCAGCCACTAGGAGCCACCCTCCGCCACGCCGAAGCTCCGGCCAACGCAGCCTGACTGTTGCCGGTGCGCGCCCTCCGCCGATTGGCGGGACGGCAAAGAAGTCGCGCTTTGATTGGGCCGCTGTCAGGTGTCGCTGCCGGCAGGTTCGGCTGCGCGAGCGGAGGGAGGCGGGTGAGTGCGGGCCGGGGGCGGTGGGGGAGTGGCTGGGGCTGGGGGCGGTATCCGGGAGGGTGGGCTCGGCCGGGGGCTCTCCCTGCGCCCGGGGGCCGTGGGCCGTCCCGGGCGGGGACCGCTTCGGAGGGAGGCGCGGCGGGGGAGGCCTCAATGTCAGCGTAGGGAGAGCGAGGCGGGGACGGCGGGGGCGGGCAGAGGCGAGTGTGGTCAGGATGGGAGGGCGGGATTCGTGACCCGACGCTGAGAGAGAGGACGGCCGAGCGGGTCAGTGGGAGAAGAGATTGGTGTGGAGGGGTCTGCGGGAGGACTAAGGGGACCCCCCCCTCCCCCCGGGAAGATGGAAGGCTTTCAGGGACAGGGCTGGGGACTCTGGGAGGAGGGCCGGGGCTGGGTTTCAGGGGAGGGGACCGAGGTGGAGGGTCGTGCGCGAGAAGCCGAGGGAGGACCAGAGGGCGCTGGGTGCTGGCGGAGTGAGGAGAGGGGCTGGCTGGCCAGGGGAGAGGGTCTGCTGAGGAGCGGGTTCCTGTGGAGAGGTGAACCTCCAGCAGGGCTAGTGTGAGGAAGGAACCTCGTTATAGGGGATCCTCGTTGAAGCGGGGGGGGGGGGGTCACTAAGTGTTCATCATTAACGGAAAGATGCAACCCAGTGTACCCTAGAGGCTGAGGCAGGCGGATCCTGAGTTCAAGGCTATCCTTGGCTACATAGAGTCTGTCTCCAAAAAAAAAAAAAAAAAAAGTGTTAGCAAGTGTGATGACTCATGTGCAGGTTTGGAGTGTTGTTTACTTCTGGGAGTCACTGAGTGGGAGAATTGGCTGGATTCGTTGCATCGATTGATCAGTGATTGGGGTGCAGCAGGCACGTGGGGAGTAAGGTTAGGGGAGTCGGTGAAGAGCCCTTATCACAGATTGGGGAGAGAAGGCAGGAGGAGTGAGCTGACTCTGAGAACAGGCAGCAGATGGTTGACTGGTGTCAGAATAAGGAATATGTCGGAAACATTAAACTTGCCTTACTTAGGAAGGAAGTGGGAAGCAGGCAGAGCGGCTCTCGCCTGTAATCCCAACACTTGGGAGACGGAGAGAGGGGGATTACAATGAGTTTGAGGCCAGCCTGAGCTACACAGGCAGACATTGCCTCAAAACAACGGGAGGTTGGGGGGGGCGGGGCTCCCTTTTGAAGGTGGGAAAAGTCAGTAGTGGTGGTGGTGTGAGGAGTTCCTGTGTTGGTTTCCTTTGCTGTTGTTGGATCCTCTATCAAATGCAAGGTGATGACAAGAAATTGGAGGTCCATGCCAACTGCCCTCAACTCTAAGAGCTAAAGAAGTTCCAGCCCACGGTTGCTCTAACCCGACTCCAGATCTAATTTAGCACAGGTGCCCCCTAGATCGTCTCCTTGTTCCCTCCACCCCTTCCCTCCCTCCATAGTCAGCCTGCCCTTTGCCCCGGTGCAGGATCTGCCGTTTTCTTAGGCAACAAAGGTCGGGGAGAAGAAGAAGAGGAAAGAGCACAGAGGACAGGAGCGTGGTTTTGGAAACACCACATTGGAACCCCAGCTTCTCCCAGAAGTACATCCAAATAAGCCCTTGGCTGTGTCCTGGCTGTCCCCGCCAGGCTTCTTTCTGTGTTTGCTTTGTTAACTATGAATCTGGAGCCTCATCTCCTTTCAGTCGGTGTTTGTGAGCAGACGTCTCCATCCTATTTTCTCCCATCCCAGGGCTGTAGTAGAATTCCAAGAACACGGCTGGATGTTGTTTTTAAAAAAAAAAGAAAAGAAAAGAAAAAAAGCGGGGAAGACTTCAGGAAAGGGCAGCTGGTGAAGGAATCCTCGACACAGGGAGGGCTCCCGTTTCAGAAAAGGCACAAAGAGTGTGATGAAGCTCTGAAGTTGTGAGATATCTTTGGGAATGCCACGGTTAGGTCACTAAAAGGGAATGCAAAGGAATGGTCTGTCAGTCAGGAGGCGTGCGTGTGTGCGAACCGCAGTGCATAACAGGAGACGTCAAGGAGAAGAATGTTCTGTCTTGTGGTTGAGCAATCGAGGCATCAGATGATCAAGACTGAGGCCGCTAAGGTCTATATAAAGGTCATCTATAATTTTCTAATCAAAGCTGCAACCCTAGTTGTAATGGGAGAGTCTTAAATTAAAATAGAGAGCGGAATTATTGAAGACTTTAAAACTCTGTAAGAGTAAGTTAACTAATTTACTCAAGGAGTTCCTGGCTTCATTAGGGTTGACAGTGTTTCTGAGAACTATCGAACATGGAAAATTTCTGTTGAGTGACTCCATTTTATTTTTGGAAAATAACAATAGTTGCTCATACCCTTACAATTCATTATTAGCAAATATTAGCCTTGCTTGTATTAGCTTCCAATCTTTTTGAGTTTTGAAAATAGACATTTATTTATAGGCAAGGTTGTATAGGCATCATTGGAAACTTAACATCATTCTCTTTTTTTCTTCAAATGTAACTACTGTTACAGATTTGGTGTCTTTTCAGTCCATTTTTAAAATTATGTACCACTTTTAAAATTATGTATTTTGTTTTGTTTTGGGGACAGGTCTCACTGTGTAGTCCTGGCTGGCCTGGACCTCACAATGTAGACCAGGATAGCCCTGAATTCACAGAGATCTCCCTGCTTTTACCTCCCAAGTTCAGGTATTGAAGGCATGCACCACCACACCCAGATTCAGTCTACTAACTGGGGGCTGGAAAGATGGCTTAGTGAATAAGATCCCTGGTTGTTCTTTCAGAGGACCTGGGTTCTGTTCCTAGCATAAGTCTGTACAGAGATACCTCCAGGTAGAACACCCATACATATAAAAGTCATGCTTAAAAACAACAAGAAAAACAAACCAACGACAGACTTGAACTAATTGCATGTGCAGTCATAAATAGCTCGTGATGTTTATTTATGCACATAGACTGTGCTCTGTGTTCACCCTGACGTTTTGTGGTTGGAAACTGTTGTATGTAGCTTACATGTTTAGTGTGTATGTTTATGGACCTGTAGCACATGTGGAGGTCAGAGGATAACTTGTGGAAGTCAGTCCTCTTCCTCCACCAGGTAGGTCCTAGGGTCCAAGATGGTTAGGCTCGGCACCAAGGGCCTCCATTCGAATCATCTTGCTGGCCCTCGTTCATCTTTAAAATCTGGTATTTTGTCTTTCTTTTCTATATACGGCATCATGGTTTACCATTCTTCTTATGGCATCTGAATTGTTCTTAGTTTTTCCCTAGGCAACAATGAGCTGGAGAAGGGAAGAATGTCTTTGTGTGTGTTCACAAGTGTGTGAGAGTCTTGCCATAACCATCTGTCTACCTCGGGGCTGCTAACAGTTAGGACTGAGTAGATCTTGAGATAGCATATACATCTTAGAATTTCTCATGGCGTTCCTGACGTCTGCTCACTAGAAACTAGTATAGCACCTTTCCAAGTTCTAGTAACCAGGCATGTCCCCTGACAGATCTCTCTCTGGTACTGCAAAATCACTAGAGTTTCTGCTAACACTCTAGGCATATGCACACAGAAGTGGAACTGCCAGCTTGTTCTGATCCAAACTCATAAGGTAGTCTTACCAATATGGCCTTAGTTAGGATTTTTTCCAGTGTAGCTGCTGCTATAAAGGACCTTGTCCTAGACCAGCATTGGTCTCATAGTACTAAAGGACAGTGGATGGATCACTGGGATTGCAGTTTGAGAATGGATTGAGAACTGCTGTGTGAACGTTTACAGTCTCAGCCTCCCAACCAGCACCAGACTTCTTTCCTTGAACTGATTCTCTGGATTTGGATATCTGTTTTATAAGGTGGTGTGGGTGAAGGAGAAAGTAATGTCCCTAGACCATGCTTAGAGTGGAGGGTGTCCTCAACACATGTTTCTTGAGCTAATACAGGTAGTAATGAGGGTGGAGTTTAAAAGCAGAGCTTTGGAGTTGTAGCATCCCTCTGCCGTCAACTCTAGCAGTGCCGTGGGGAGGGGGAGAGAGCTGGGAAGGATGTGGAATGAATCCAGAGTTTGAAATAAACGTCACTCTGACCTTCTCTTGGTAGGAATCAACAGTAGCCTTCCTTGAAGAACTGCCTCTTCTATTTGCTGCCTGGAGTTAACATTGTTTCCTGCTGGCAGAATCAGGGACATGCCAGCACTGTAAGGCTTAATCTCCTGATCCTCTTACCAGTTCTTGGCCGGGGTGGGGGAAACCGGGAAGAAAGAGAGTCCTTGCTTTGCTCTTACGTCTCTTTAGGCACGCCAACTCGTAGTACAGTTTCCTTTCTTATTGGTTCTTTCCATAGCTTGTTTCTGTTTCCTTTGTACCCGTGTAGTTCCCTCTCATTGTCTAGTTCCCTGTACCCCGTCCCCTACCCACTGTAAGGGTGCTGGATTCTAAGCTGATGGGGTGCCCACTTCTGCAGAGCGGGATGAGTGGGTGTTCCGGCGGGGATGTGGTCACTGACGGCCAATGAGGACGCGAGCACTACGGCCCACTTCTTCCTCGGAGCTGGAGATGAGGGCTTGGGCACCCGTGGAATAGGCATGAGGATGGAAGAGAGTGACAGTGAGCTCCTTGAGGACGAGGAGGATGAAGTGGTAAGTCCAGGGACAGGGATAGAGCTTGGTGTTGGGGCCCTTGTCCTAGAGAACTGACAGTCCGTGGATGGAGGAGACACCTCTGTTCTTTGCAAGCACAGACTCCCTGTGGTAAACAGGCTGTATCCTGACTAGGGGACGGGCAGTAGAGATTGGTCAGTTGCCTCTCTCTGAAACCCCTGCTCAGAGGTCCCCCTCCTGTTGTCTGATGGACACTGCCTCTTTTTCAAGAAGCCCTTTGCCTCCAGGCTTTCTTCTGTAGTAGACATCCTTTATCCCTTAGGTCCAAAGTCCTGACAAGAAACTGCCTTAGAAAGTTGTGACAGGGTTGGAGGTGAGACATGTGGGAATCTGGAGTTCCTGATTGCACGTCTTTTCTGTAGCCTCCAGAACCTCAAATTATTGTTGGCATCTGTGCCATGACCAAGAAATCTAAGTCCAAGCCGATGACCCAAATCCTAGAGCGACTCTGCAGGTTTGACTACCTGACTGTTGTCATCCTGGGAGAAGATGTCATCCTCAACGAACCTGTGGAGAACTGGCCGTCCTGCCACTGTCTCATCTCCTTCCACTCCAAAGGTTAGGGTCTGGGGAGGAAGGATGGCGATGGGGATGCTGGTTTGGGGATGGACTTCTTCTTATCCCATTAGTAAGAAAGAGGCTTCTCACCACACAAGAGATCAGTGAAGGGGAGTTTGCCTTCTGCTTCAGGGTTTGCCGGGTGTAGGTTAAAGCCCATATCCCAGCCACACAAGACGACTCAAGGGCACTTATGTTCTCCTATAGAATTGGATCTCTGGGAGGATCCTCCATGTAGTTGTGCTTATCTTCCTGATGAATATCCTGGACTGGAGGAGCTGGGCAGATAAGTGCTGGGTTAGATGTGCCGAGCAGCTCAGTGGCAGCCGCCAGCTCTAACGGGTCACGGTCTGTCCTGCTGTTTCCCACTCTGCCTCTTTCACGTTCTCTGGTCTCTCCATTTCTTTTTCCATCACAGGCTTTCCTCTGGACAAAGCTGTTGCTTACTCCAAGCTTCGAAACCCCTTCCTTATCAATGATCTGGCCATGCAGTATTACATCCAAGATAGGTATAGCTTCCCGTGGACCGGAGGGGTGGGTGAGCCTAAAATGTCCATTTTAGGAGGCCTACTCTGGGATGGGCAGAGTCAAACAAACGTGCTTCATTTTTGTACCATATCATATTGAGTTATGGTTCCCTGTGCCTCTCCCCCTTGTCACCCTCACCTTCCATACTTGACTGATTTATTTTGGGGAGACAGGAGGGAGGTGTACCGGATCCTGCAGGAGGAAGGTATTGATCTGCCGAGATATGCTGTACTCAACCGTGACCCCGCCTGTCCCGAGGGTAAGTAACTGCCTGTGTCTGATCATTCCCTGCCTTGACTCCCACGATTTAGCCCAGTATCTGTCCCATAAACATCTCCTCTCTACAGATCTGCGTGGGCCTTTGACTGTTGTATTATAGGTAGAGTCATGGGTCTTTAGGTAGAGCCTTTGAACTTTTATATAGATATTATCCTATCTAAATGCCAGATGTGAGCATTGCCATATCTGTTATAGGACAGGGTCATAAAATTTGAAAGGTTGTATAGATTAAAACCCCAGGGAAAGAGGAGTTGGAAATACTCTCCAACCTTAGTCCCTAAGAACGATCACACGCCCATCTTCAGAGTGTAACCTGATAGAAGGAGAAGACCAGGTGGAGGTCAACGGAGCTGTCTTCCCCAAGCCCTTTGTGGAGAAGCCAGTGAGTGCAGAGGACCACAATGTTTACATCTACTACCCCAGCTCCGCTGGAGGAGGAAGCCAGCGCCTCTTCCGGAAGGTACGGGAGACCTCCGAGCATCTGGAAAATCAGAGAGTAGAAGGAGAGAGTGAGGTTGTTGGGAATGGAGAGGGGATCTGTGGCCAGAGCCTGGAGACTGAGGCAGTGTTGCTCCCCTTCTCTTTCCTCCTAAAGATTGGCAGCCGGAGCAGTGTCTACTCCCCTGAGAGCAGCGTCCGGAAGACAGGATCATACATCTATGAGGAGTTCATGCCAACAGATGGCACAGATGTTAAGGTTATGGTGGATACAGAGATTTTAAAATGTTATAAACATCTGGGTGGGATTGAGGTGCTTGGGAAGCAAGTGGTAGTATGTGTGGATAGGATCTTAGAAAATAAAGCATGAGTTCAACTGGCTTTCACATTCAAGTGAAGATAACACATGAGATGTAGATGTTCTCATTTTCACTATCAGAGCAAGAGCAAGGTACCATAGTAAATTGTAAAACATTGGTAAATTATTATCTAATAAGAACTAGACAATAGTGTCAGAGTTCTAAGGAGAAACCTTTGTAATATCACTGGAATAAGGCTTGGTACCAAAAATATCAGTCTCTGTATTCTTTTTTAAAAGTTGTCTTATTACATTTATTTATGTGTGTGTGTGTGTGTGTGTGTGTATGTGTGTGTGTGTGTGTGTGTGCACCATAGCATGCACATGGAGTCAGAGGACAACTTTGGGAGTCACTTCCTCCTTCATCCATGTGAATCCTGATGATCAGGCTCGTCAGCCAACATCTCTACCTGCTGAGCCATCTCATGACCCCAGTCTTTGTATTCATAATGTTCGGAGGGTTTTTCCGTTTATCCTGTCTTTGTTTTAAGACAGGGTCTCACTATGTAGCTCTGGCTGACCTAGGACTTGCTGTGTAGACCAGGTTGTCACTGAACTCATGAAGTCCCGCCTTTGCCTCCTGAGTGCTGGGATTAAAGGCGGGTGCCACCACTCTTGGCTGTGCAGAGTTTTGTTTTTTATTCTGGAATCGTCTACAGACCTAGTGCTCATATTGTCTTCTCACATGCAGGGTGAGCTGTGGGCATGCTCAGTGATGCTATGTACCTGCAGGTGTATACAGTGGGGCCAGATTATGCCCATGCTGAAGCGAGAAAGTCTCCAGCTCTGGATGGGAAGGTGGAACGGGACAGTGAGGGGAAAGAGGTTCGCTATCCAGTCATGTTGACCGCCATGGAAAAGCTGGTGGCCAGGAAGGTCTGCGTGGCTTTTAAGGTAGAATGGGCCCATGGGGCCGTGGGATGAAGGGAAGAAACAGGGGCAGGGGTTGGGAGCCGTCTCTGAGTCACCTTGCCTTTTTGCAGCAAACAGTTTGTGGATTTGACCTTCTTCGTGCCAACGGTCACTCCTTTGTGTGCGACGTCAATGGCTTTAGCTTTGTCAAGAACTCGATGAAATATTATGATGATTGTGCCAAGATTCTGGGGTAAGAGACATAGTGGGCTGGGGTACGGGGAAGAGGGCTCAGGAGCTTTCTCTTCATAACCTGGGTGTGATGATCTGTGCCTGTTACCCTAGCACTTGGGAGGTGGAAGCAGTTTGAGACTATCCTGGGATACATGAGGCCGTACAGATAAATAAATAAACAAACAAATCAATAAAGCTTTTCTTTATTTTAACTATTTTAAAAATGATTCAAAAGTCAAAAAATGGAAAAGGAGAAGGGACTACTCAGCCCCCTGCTGCCTCAGTACTGTGTTCCTCAGAGATGATTGCTATTAACAGTTACAGCTATAACAGATTGTCTTTCTCTCCCATGTGTAAATAATTGTGGTTTACTGAATGTGACAGTATATGATTTTGCTTTTAAAATAGCATGTAATATGTGAACCATTGAAAAAAACCTAAGGAATGATGAATATAGTGAGCATCCATGGATATGGTAGTTTTAGCCAAGCACTGTCTATCTTAAGAAGTACACCATTAGGCCAGATGTGGTGGTACATACCCTTAATCCCAGCACTCAGGAGCCAGAGGCAAATGGATCTCTGTGAATTCCAGGGCAGTCAGAGCTACATAGTGAGAGACCTGTCTCAAAAACAAACAAAACATTGTTGAGGGCCAGCAAGATGACTCAGAGGATAAAATGTGTGCATGTGTCCCACAAACCTAGCTATGTGAATTTGATCCCTGGAACCTATGGAAAGGGGGGAAAAGAGAACCAACCCCACTAATTTGTCTTCTGACCTCCACACACATATATACCCACAAACACATCATGCATACGTATGCACACAATAATTGATGAAAAAAAAAAACCCACGCTATTAAGAGTTGGGCTGGATGTGGTGGTGCACTCCTTTAATCCCAGCACTTGGGTGGCAGAGGCAGGTGAATTTCTGTAAGTTCCAGGACAGCCAGGGCTATGTAGAGAGACCCTGTCTCAAAAAATAAACAAACAAACAAATGTTAGGTATGATAGTTCACATCTATAAGCACAGTAGGAAGGTTGCCACAAGTTTGAGGCCACGTTAGGCTACAGAGTGGTAGTGGTGGTACACACCTTTAATCCCAGCACTTGGGAGGCAGAGGCAGGCAGATCTCTGAGTTTGAGGCCAGCCTGGTCTACAGAGTGAGTTCCAGCACAGCCAAAGCTACACAGAGAAACCCTATCTCAAAAACAAACAAACAAAAAAAACCCAACCAAACAAAAACCAAAAATATACTGTTAAGGCCAGGTATGATGGTGCACACATATAATTACATGTTCAAGAGACTGAGACAAGAGGGTTTCAAGTCTGAAGCAAGCCTATGCTACATAGCAAGACTGTGTCTGAAAAAAGCTGGAGATGTAGTAGAATGCTTGCCTGAAGCCCCAGGTTCAAGCCCCAGTCCCTCATAAAAGCAGTGTTGGTACATACTGGAATCCCAGCATCTGGGAGGTGAAGGCGGGGGTGGTGGTGGGGGGCAGTGGGGAGGTGGGGAGATGGGGGTGGGGGAGAGGAATCAGGAATTTAAATTGAAGCTGAGAACATGGCTCAGTCAGTAAAGTGCTTACTGTGCGAGCATGAGGACCCAAGGGTAGACCCCAGCCCCGTGTCAAAGCCAGGAGTAGCCTGTAGTCCCAGCATAAGGAGACAGAAGCAAGATGGTCCTAAGGGCTCACTGGCCAGCCAGTCTAGATGATCCATGAGCTCCAGCTCAACCGACGAGAGAGCCCGTCTAAAAACACAAGGTGCAGAGTGGTCAAGGAAGACACTTGACTTTGACTTCTGACCTCCACAGGCACACATAGACTGGTGTGTACACCTGTACACGTGAATGTAACCCCGCCCACTCACCTACACACATACACATACAAAACAGAACTTTAAGGTCCTCTGCTACCTCAGGGAGGCAGAGGTCAGAGTTCTCTGTGAGTTCGAGACCAGCCAGGGCTACAGTGAGACTGTCTCAAACAGAATAGATGAGGGCTGGAGATGTGGTTCAGATGGTAGAAGAGCTGCAAACCTGGTGGTCTGAGTACAGTCCCCAGAACCCAGGTGAAAGCTGGAGAGAGCTGACTGCTAAAAGTTGTCCTCAGTCACATGCCCATGCCCACACAGATACATCACACACATACTCACACACACATATATACATCACACACACACACACACACACACATATACATCACACACACACACAGACATATATATCACACACACACACACACAGACACACACACACTTATACATCACACACACATATAACACATATATACCATACACACACACACACACACACACACACAGAGACATATATATCACACATACATACTCTCACACACACAGACACACACACACATAGCCATGCCCACACATATATATCACACACACACCCATGCCCACACACATATATCACACACACAATTAATCAATTAGTTAATTAATTTAAAAAATTTAAGATGAATATGGTACCACACACGTATAATTCCAGCACTTGAGAGGCAGAGGTAGGAGGATCTCTTGGAGTTCAAGGCCAGCCTGCTCTACATCATGAGTTCCAGCCCAGCCAGGAATACATAGTGAGACTCTTGTCTCCAAAAACAAAAAGTTTTTTTTTCCCCACACATGTATTAGAAAATAAAGGCAGGGCTAGAGAGAAGACTCCGCAGTTGAGAGCAGAGGACCAGGCTTAGGTTCCCAGCACCCACATGGTGGCTCACAACCATCCATAATTCCAGTTCTAGGGTATCATCGCCTTCTTCGGACCTCTGTGGTCACTAGTCACACGTGTACACATACATGCAGGCCAAACACTCAGAGAGTAAAATACACTTTTAAAAAAGTAAAAGCCTGGTTGTGTCTGAAATCCCAACACTGGGATTGTGGGAGGTGGGATTAGGAGACTCACGAGTTCAAGGCTAGCCTAGTGAGCTGGAGGCCAACTTAGGCTACATGAGATTCTGTCTGAAGACAAAAATAAAGAAAAAGAGTAGAGTTGAAATCCCTGTATAGGACTGAGGTTACATCCTTTCCCCGCACCCAGAGGGAACATTAACCTTAACTGCCTTATCACTGCCATAGATTTGTTTCTGCCAAATGGTTAGGCTTGGTGACAAAGGCTTTAGCAACTGAACCATCTCATTGGCCTCTTTTTTTTTTTTTAAATGGGGTATATATTTGGATATTTTAGGCTTTATATTAATGCTTTCTTTTGCTTCATGATTGTGTATATATGTGTATGACCTTCTGTCAAACAATTTATTTTCATTCAACTTTATTATGTTTTGCCTCCTAGGAACACCATTATGCGGGAACTTGCCCCACAGTTCCAGATACCATGGTCCATCCCCACAGAAGCTGAGGACATTCCCATTGTCCCTACCACGTCTGGCACCATGTAAGCACAAGTTAAAAATCCAAAGTGACCTGCATAAAATTTGGGATTCCTTTGCTGACCCTATACTGTCTAACTAGTAGTTCCTGGCCTTTACTAGTTACGGTCCCTTTAACCCAGAATGTGATGGGGTGGGGCGGGGGGTGGGGGGGGTGAGCTGAGTTTGGGCTGGGAGAATGGCTCTGAGGAAACTCCCAATCTTAGGATGGAGCTCCGCTGTGTCATTGCGATTATCCGTCACGGAGATCGCACTCCAAAGCAGAAGATGAAGATGGAGGTGACGCACCCGAGGTAGGAGGACTGTCCTCATGTAAATGGACAGTTCCTCATGAGGGAGGATGGGTGGAACACGGTTCCCAGGAGCTCTGACCGTTTTCTTACTTTTTACTTCTTCAGGTTTTTTGCTCTATTTGAAAAACATGGTGGATACAAGACGGGAAAATTAAAACTTAAGCGACCTGAGCAGCTCCAGGTAAGGTGGTGGATCTGGTCAGGAGCCCTAGTCTAAGAAAGAGAGACAGTGTGGGGTTGAGACGGAAAGGTGGGATGGACAGAAGGAAGGACTGCTCGGTTCCCTGTGGTCTCTAGGAGGTGCTGGACATTACGAGGCTGCTGCTGACTGAACTGGAGAAAGAACCAGGCATTGAGATTGAGGAGAAGACTGGGAAACTGGAGCAGCTGAAGTCCGTGCTGGAGATGTGAGGAAGGGGACAGCAGTGGGGAGCTACTGACACGAACTGAGGCCAGGGCAGAAAGTAACCCGCGCTGTTCCCTGCAGGTATGGTCACTTCTCAGGTATTAATCGGAAGGTGCAGCTGACTTACTACCCCCACGGAGTGAAAGCTTCGAATGAGGGCCAAGGTGAGCAGCTCCCTCCTCCTCCTCCTCCTCCTCCTCCTCCTCCTCCTCCTCCTCCTCCTCCTCCTCCTCCTTTCCTTCTTTGAAAGTTTTGAAATTAAATTTTATTTATTTAGTGGGGGTGGGGCACACATGCCAGAGAGCAGTTGTGGAGCTCAGAGGACAACTGTGGGGGTCGGTTCCTCCTTTTTACCGTGTTGGTCCTGGGGATGGAACTTGAGTGCTCAGCCTTGGTGGCAAATGCCTTTACCAGCTGAGCCGTCTCACCGGCCTCTTTTTTTTTTTTTTTTTAAAGATAGGGTCTTGCTATGTAACCCAGGCTGACCTCAAATTCCCAGCAATCCTTCTGCCTCAGTTTTCCAAGAGCTAGTATTATAGGCATGTGACACCAGGCCCAACTTTCAGATCTCTTATTCTTGACCTTGTGGGTGGTGTCTACATGAAATTGCCCGTGTTCTTGTCAGAAGCCCTAATGTTGATGTGTTCCCATCATAATCCTTGGATAAGGCCTATCCACTGCACCTTCTTCCCTCAGATCCACAGAGAGAAGCCCTGGCACCATCTCTCTTGCTGGTACTGAAGTGGGGCGGAGAGCTGACTCCTGATGGCCGTGTTCAGGCTGAGGAGCTGGGGCGAGCCTTTCGCTGCATGTACCCTGGAGGCCAGGGTAAGTGCTGGAGAGTAAATACCCAGCAAGACTGGGGTAAGGTGAGGGGAGGGAATTGAAGGAGAAGATGCTGTGAGGATACTACAGGGACCATTAATATCTGTCCCCCACGTGGCTTGTGACAGTCTACGCTTGGAATCGCCCTTTGCCCCAGGTGACTATGCCGGCTTCCCTGGCTGTGGGCTGCTCCGTCTCCACAGCACTTTCCGTCATGACCTCAAGATCTACGCATCTGATGAGGGTCGCGTCCAGATGACTGCTGCTGCCTTTGCGAAGGTAAACCCGCTAGTTCTACTACTACCCCCGCTTCCTAACGTTAGGTAGAGCAACAGAGTTTGGAGGGCCAGGTGGAAAGTGTTCAAGAGCTGGTACGCTACTTCAGAGAAGTTTGTGTCCGTCTCCGTTACGTGCTGCTGGAAAGGAGCTAGGAATGGTTGGAGTCGGCCCCACCAGGCGTGCTCTCCATCCCTGGGACTGTGTAGGCTAGGGCTGTCTACCGGCAAGGGAAGCCAATAGACCTTGTGCTTTCCTACCAGGGCCTCCTGGCTCTAGAAGGGGAGCTCACACCCATTTTGGTGCAAATGGTGAAGAGTGCCAACATGAATGGGCTGCTGGACAGCGACAGCGACTCTTTGAGCAGCTGCCAGCACCGCGTGAAGGCGCGGCTGCACCACATCCTGCAGCAGGACGCACCCTTTGGCCCCGAGGACTATGACCAGGTAACGCTCTCCTCCTCTCTGTGCACTGTTTTAGGATTTTTATCTACAGTATTTTGTTTAATCCTGACAGCGACCCTTTGGTGTAAATTCATGTCCACAGTTTTCATTATCCACAAATGATTCAAAGATTAAAAAGACTTTTATAAGTTTGGCATCAGGGTTCATTTGGCAGACCTATCACAAGACTATTTAGGATGCTTATTTATCTCACTCAATGTAAATGTCATACATTTTGCTGTATTAATATTAATGTATTTGATTGTGCCTTAGGCCCTGCTAAAGGTATCATGTGCCGTGTGGCTTATGCACTGGTTTTGTTTTGTTTTGTTTTTTTGGTTTTTCGAGACAGGGTTTCTCTGTGTAGCTTTGTGCCTTTCCTGGAACTCACTCTGTAGCCTAGGCTGGCCTCGAACTCACAGATATCTGCCTGCCTCTGCCTCTGAGTGCTGGGAGTAAAGGTGTGCGCCACCACTGCCTGGCTATGCACTGCTTTAAATCCTGCAATCTAAAAAAAAGAAAGATTAGTTGTAAAACAGCTGACTTTGGGTCTTGAGGTTGGAGGACGGTTCAGTGCTGTATCCGGAAACTGCCTCCAGGATGAGAACTTAGCACACCAGTTCACTGCTTCAGTCTTCGGCTCACCTGCCCTTAGTTGTGGTCTCCTGAATCGTGGTGTGGTGTTGACTGGCGCGGGAATCTAGTTGAATCTGGAGGTTTAACTAGAATTCTGGGGTGACTGGCTCTTTACTTCATCCTCTTCCTGTAACTGCAGGACCTATCCCCTTCACAAGAATTTGTCATGTGATTGGTCTAGCATCTCAGTTTTCCCAGGGACGCGTAAGATTCACCCAAAGCAGAAGCTTCCCAAGTTTGTTTTCTTTCTTCCTTTCCTTTCTTTTTCTTTTTCTTTCCTCTTCTTCTTCTTCTTCTTCTTTTTCTTTCCTCTTCTTCTTCTTCTTCTTTTTCTTCTTCTTCTTCTTCTCCTCCTCCTCCTCCTCCTCCTCCTCCTTCTTCTCCTTCTCCTTCTTCTTCTTCTTTTTTTTTTGGGGGGGGGCAGGGTATTACTATAGAGCTCAGATTGGTCTTGAACTTCAGTGACCCTCCTGCCTCTGCCTCCTGGCTGTGAAGCTTCCTAGCTTTCTTAAAGCAGGGGCCCAGAATTAACACAATGCATGGTTGTTCTTTTCTATTGTTGAAGCGGTCACAAAGTGAGACCTGATTCACGGAAAGGGAGAGAGACAAAGAATTAATGGTCACCTCTAATCTGCCTGGGGAACTGTTAGAACTGCCCTACCCTCTTCCATCTTACAGAGGAGGAAGCCTAGCTTCTAAAGAACTTAACCCTTTCAAGATGACGCAGGTAGTCTGGACCCCAGGAGTCTCACTCACTCTGAAGGCCTGGCTCTTGAGTACTTTAGTGCATGCTGCCCAGTAGTGCTGATGAAGGCAGTTACCATTCCCAGTGCAGTCTTCTTTTTCCTGGGTCTCTAGGCCACAGTTGACCAGGTAGTGGGTTGTTGTTTTTTGTTTTTGTTTTTGTTTTACTGTCCCACACTTAATTTTGATAGGTTCTTTTTCGGTGTGCGTTGAAATATTTTTATGTGAATGAGTGTTTTGCCTGCATGTATATATGAACACCACATCTGTACAGTGCCCATAGAGATCAAAAGAGGGCATCAGATCCCTGGAATTGGAGTTACAGACAATGGTGAGCTGCCATGTGGGTGCTGGGAACCATACTCAGGTCCTCTGGAAGAGCAGACTCACTCTTTTTTTTTTTTTTAATTTTACATACCAACCACAGTTTCCCCTCCCTCTTCTCCTCCTGTTCCCCACCACCACCTCCTTTCTACCCACCTCCCCCCACAATCTCCTCCTCAGAAAGGGTGAGGCCTCCCATGGGAGTCAACAAAGCATGGTATAACAAGTTGAGGCAGGACAAGCTCCTCCCTGCTGCATCAAGGCTGAGAGAGGCATCCCACCATAGGGAGAAAGTTCCAAAGAACCAGCTCATGCACCAGGGACAGATCCTGGTCCCAGTGCCAGGGGCCCCCACAAAAAGACCAAGCTACACAATTGTCACCCATATGCAAAAGGCTTAGGTCGGTCCCATGCAGGCTCCCTAGCTGTCTAGAGTCTGTGAGCTCCCATGAGCTCTGGTCAGCTGTCTCTGTGGGTTTCCCCGTCATGATCTTGACCCACCCCCTTGCTTATATAATCCCTCTTCCCTCTCTTCAACTGGACTCCTGGAGCTCAGCCTAGTGCTTGGCTGTGGATCTCTGCATCTGCTTCCATCAGTTACTGAATGTTGATTCTATGATGACAATTAGGGTAGTCACCAATCTGATTACAGGAGATGGCCAGTTCAGGCACCCTCTCCACTATTGCTAGAAATCTTAGCTGGGGTCATCCTTGTGGATTCTTGGGAGTTTCCGTGGCACTAGATTTCTCCCTAACCCCATAATGGCTCCGTCTATCAAGATATCTCTTTCATGAGCAAGCTCACTCTTTTTTTTTTTTTTTTTTTTTTGGTTTTCTGAGACAGGGTTTCTCTGTGTAGCTTTGCGCCTTTCCTAGAACTCGCTCTGTAGCCCAGGCTGGCCTCGAACTCACAGAGATGCACCTGGCTCAGCCTCCTGAGTGCTGGGATTAAAGACATGCGCCACCCCTGCCCGGCTCAGTCTCACTCTTAAAAGCAGAGCCATTTCTCTGGTCCCTCTGATAGGTTCTTGAGTGACTTGTAAGGGGCGGACTTGTTCCCTTATTTTCCCAGCTAGTGGTGTTCTCTGTCAAACAGAAAGTCTAGGGTGGCTCACCCTTCTTTATGCCTCCTTTTGCTAGTAAGAACGAAACTTCTGAGGTCTTAGCTGGAGCTCTTTATTCCACCTACATTTATTCCTCCCCATTTCTTTTTTCTTTTAATATTTTATTATTTATTTATTTGTTTGTTTGTTTGTTTGAGACAGGGTTTCTCTGTGTAGCCCTGGCTATCCTGGAACTCGCTTTGTAGACCAAGCTGCCCTCAAACTCACAGAGATTCACCTGTCTCTACCTCCCCAAGTGCTGGGATTAAAAGCGTGTGCTACTACCGCCCAGCTTATTTTTATTTATTTATTTATTTATTTATTTATTTATTTATTTATTTATTTATTTTTTTGGTTTTTTCGAGACAGGGTTTCTCTGTGTAGCTTTGCGCCTTTCCTGGAACTCGCTCTGGAGACCAGGCTGGCCTCGAACTCACAGAGATCTGCCTGGCTCTGCCTCCCGAGTGCTGGGATTAAAGGCGTGCGCCACCACCGCCCGGCTCTTATTTTTATTTTTAAGTGTATATGTGCATGTGTATCTGTATGTGGACTTGTGCACTTGAGTCTAGGTGCCTGTGGAGTCCAGAAGAGGGTGTTAGGTCTCCTGTAACTGGAGTTCTAAGTAGCTGTGAGCCACCCAACGTGGGTGCTGGAAACCAGAACTCTTGGCCCTCTGCAAAAGCAGTAAGTGCTCTTAACTACTGAGCCATCTCTCCAATCCTTCTCATTTTGTATTGATGGTAACTGTCTTAAAGGCTTGATTTGGAAGCTGGGCATGGTGGCACACACCTTTAATCCCAGTACTCAGGAAGAAGAGGTAAGGTGGATCTCTGAGTTTGAGGCCAGCCTGGTCTACAGAGTGAGTTCCAGGCCAGCCAGGGCTACACAGTAAGACTTTATCTCAAAAACAAAACAAATAAATGAAAAACCCCAAAACCTTGAGCTGGAACCGAGTTAGAAGTAACATTGGTACTGTAAGTCAGTGCGAGACAGTCCTCTCTATTTGTCATCAGAACATTCCACAGAGACTGTAAGGAATTTATTCTTTATTCGTCATTAATTTACAAGTGTATTTTACAGTCCCCAAGTAAAGTGTATGTACACTTTAATTTCTCTGGACTCTGAAACTTTTAAGATGGGCCTCTCATGGATGATTCTTTGCTGAGCAGTCTGAAGGCCCAAAACTGCCAGGATGCCCCAGAACCTAAGAACCCTCCTGAAGTGAGCCAGCAGGCAGATCTGTATTGCAGCCGGTTTCTTTGTAGTACGCCGGAGTCTGGGCAATTGGCCTGAACCTACTCTCTTTCTGAACTCTTCCTCACAGCTGGCCCCCACTGGCAGTGCTTCTCTGCTCAACTCCATGTCTAAAATCCAGAATCCTGTGAAAGTCTGTGATCAGGTGTTCGCCCTGATTGAAAACCTTACCCACCAGATTCGGGAGCGGATGCAGGACCCCAGCTCTGTAGGTGGGTGTGAGTACTACTGTCCGCCCTCTGGAGTCTCAGGCATGGATGCATTCCTCAGGAACTCCTGATCCCTCGGGTTCTACTCCAGAGTTGTCGGGGTCTTTCGTCGGAAGTCAAATCTGGCCCTTTGTGACTGTCTGCCTTCTCCTCAGACCTGCAACTCTACCACAGTGAGACACTAGAGCTAATGCTGCAGCGTTGGAGCAAGCTAGAGCGTGACTTTCGACAAAAGAGCGGCCGCTATGACATCAGTAAGATCCCTGATATCTACGACTGTGTCAAGTACGATGTACAACACAATGCAAGTCTGGGACTTCAAGGCACATCCGAGTTGCTACATCTTTCAAAAGCTCTGGCCGATGTGGTCATCCCGCAGGTGTGTCTCATGTAATGGATCCAGTACGGAGGGAGTAATGAGAGGGAGGAAGGAAAGGAAGGTAGAAAGGATGCTTGGAGAAGGAATTGAGTTTCTGCAGTTCCCAGGACTAGTCTGGGCATCAAGACTAACTGAGGAGACTTTGGGAGGGGATGTGATGGACAGGAAAGAAACACCAGACCTGAGGGAAACAGATATAGGACAAGACTAACTGAGCTTGTCTTCCTGGCCTGTGACCCTTAGGAGTATGGGATCAGTCGAGAGGAGAAAATGGAAATTGCTGTGGGCTTCTGTCTGCCACTGCTGCGGAAAATCCTACTTGACCTGCAGAGAACCCACGAGGATGAGTCTGTCAACAAGCTGCATCCCCTGTGAGGGAGGGCTGGGAGGGGAGCTGGACGGAGGGAGGGAGGGCATGTTGGGAGCCCTGGGGGAATCAAGGCTGAGACAGGTGGGGGCCAGGAAGAGAAAGGATCTGGGATGGAGAAGAGTGAAGTCTTTGGGTGGTAGGAGGAATTTTCAGAAGGCTGGGAAGAGGATTATCTGACTGCGAGTCTGATTTAACTTTTATGTCAGGTACTCCCGTGGGGTGCTCTCTCCAGGCCGCCACGTTCGGACACGTCTCTATTTCACCAGTGAGAGTCACGTTCACTCCCTACTCAGTGTCTTCCGTTATGGGGGACTTCTTGATGTAAGCATCCTCCTCCTTCCTTGGACCTGTGAGCACTTTTTCCTAGCAGTCTTCAGCTGCCCTTCCCGGGCTGTTTTTCCTGTTGCCCTTCTCCTCGGGCCCCTGCCCACTCCTCTGACTTGTCCCTGGGCACTGGCTTACCTTTGTTTGTGTTTGGTAGGAGACCCAGGATGCACAATGGCAGCGAGCTTTGGCTTATCTTAGTGCCATCTCAGAGCTCAACTACATGACCCAGATTGTTATCATGCTCTATGAGGACAACACGCGGGTGAGGAGCCAGCCGGGTGGGATGAGAAAGGGTCCTTCTTCCTACCTCCATTCAACAGCAACTTAGCTTGTATTTTTAAACATTTAGTGTGTGTGTGTGTGTGTGTGTGTGTGTGTGTGTGTGTGTGTGCAGGCATGCACTGTACATGTATAGAGATCAGAGAACAACTTGCAGGAGTTGACTCCCTTCTTCACTATGTGGTTCCTGGGGATCCGACGCAAGCCGCTGGAGTTAGTGGCAAGCACCTTTGCCTGCTGAGCTGTCCCACGGGCCTGCAAACACGTCCTTACGTTAGATTTTTGTAGTTTTTCTTTGACTGCCGTATCTGCTGCTCTCATGCAGTGTACTCAGTGAGTTTGTTTCTCGTCTTTAAAAGAGTTCCTAGAATCCAGCTAGATGAAGTGTGTAGGCACAGTATGGCACGGAGCACCTAGAAAGGTCCTGCTGGAATGGAACCTGTGTTCTGGGGTGGTGTCAAGCCAGAGAGATAACCTACAACACAACTGTGGAGTTTGGGACAAGGTTTTATGAGTCTTGTTTCTGCTAATATCTTTAACTCAAGTGCGTGCATGCGTGCGTGCGTGTTTGTGTGTGTGTGTGTGTGTGTGTGTGTGTGTGTATACATATGCTTATACACACATGCCTTCTGCATCAGTCTTAGCAAAGACGTCTTTAAAGTTCTGCTGTATGTACCATAGCCAAGCTGTTACTGGGAGAGAGGGAAGGAAGGTTGTAGAACTGGAGGTGAGGCATGAGCTCCTGTAATAGATGAGCCCCAGGCTGAGGGCATGACCCTGAAGCCTCAGTCCTGGCTTTCTTAGGTGGTTGTATCCTTTTGAGTTTCTCTCCGTTGCTCCCGCGTGTTCTGTCACCACATTCAGATTCTCCCAATTACCCTTCATATGGTGATGCCCTCTAGGACCCATTGTCAGAGGAGCGTTTCCATGTGGAGCTGCATTTCAGCCCTGGGGTGAAAGGTGTGGAAGAAGGCAGCGCCCCAGCTGGCTGCGGATTCCGTCCAGCCTCTTCGGAGGTGGGTCAGAGGGCTTTGAGTTGAGACGCTAGGGCTTAGGGGCCAGGGGACCAGGTGGTGGGACACTGGGAAGTAATCCAGGGTGGTCAGAAGGGTGAGGAGTTGGATGTTAGGAAGATGGGAATCATTAATGTCTCTCCGTTTGTCTGTTATTAAACAGAACGAGGAGATGAAAGCAGATCAAGGCAGCATAGAAAACCTATGCCCGGCAAGGCCGCAGATGAACCAGACCGAGCATTGCAGACCTCAACCCAGCCTGTTGAGGGCACTGGCCTCCCAAGGAGATCACCCCTCATTCGGAATCGAAAAGCTGGCTCCATGGAGGTAATGAGATGGACAAGACAGTGATGGGGCACAAGTGCTCTTAGGGGAGTAGCCGTGTTTTCTCTGACTCTTCCTGTGACCTGAAACAATCCCCTGCAGTCGTTTTATGTTCACCTAATATTCCTTTCACAGCTGGTCCCCAGTAGAGCTTCTCTAAGCTGGTTGCTACTTGAGATGTTAAAGACTTGCCAGTGAGCGGTACCTAAGAGAAAAGGATTTTAAGATAAAGTAGAGACAGCATGAACTCTGGGCTGACATCACCGTTTGAGTCCCAGAAGCTGTGTGGCCTT
The DNA here is from genome assembly GCF_007827085.1 of Peromyscus californicus insignis. NCBI lineage: Eukaryota > Metazoa > Chordata > Mammalia > Rodentia > Cricetidae > Peromyscus > Peromyscus californicus. The sequence continues at coordinate 95,781,972 of NW_026294595.1, read as the reverse complement.
GTCCAGGTAGCTTCTAAGCTCGAGTCTTTTTCCATCTGTATGATATGAGTAGTATCTACCTTACCTTATAGATGCATTAAAAAGTAACTACAGTAACAGTGCAGTTGATGTTAGAGGCCAGGCCCTCTCCTTCTGATTGTTTAGACATGAGCAGATTCCCGGCACTTGAATGCCATTAGGGTTATCTACACTGTCATGCCAGAAGGATGATTGATCATCTAGAATTCTATGTGTCTCTCCTAATGAATCCTATGTGTCTCTGCCTGGGTCTGTGTTTTGCTGTTTTTAGAATTTTCCCTAAATCCTCCTTCTGGTTTTCTAATCTAGAGGACAGAACTTGTGTAGATTTATCACTGCATCTCCTTACTGGCCCCAGGTTTGGTTTTGTCTTTCTTGGTAACGCAATTTTCTTCTTTGGCCCCGTGATACTTTCTTTAATTTCCTCCATGACATTCCTTTTGATGCCATGACTTATCCCTGTCTCAGAGACTGCCTGATTTGGATACTGCTCTGGACTCATGAATCTGTTCACCTGGCTCTCTACAGGTCTCTGTCTCATGGGACTTGGTTTTTCTGTTTTAGGGATATCTCCAAAGAATCTGTAATAAGCTTTCATAGGTTAATACAGAGATTTACATTTCAGATTTTGGAGAAGGCCAAGAAAATAAACTACAATCTCTATCCAGACTTACCCTTTGCTTCATGGTTATTTTAGGGGGAATTGCTGTTTTGAAAATGCAGTTTCTTTAGGAGAGATGTGCCTTAGTTCCTCTTCAGAGGTAGATAGAACTTGGTGCCCAGGACTCTGCACACACTATCACCCTTGTGCAGTGACAGGATGGTGTGTAATTGTCTGTCCTGGCCTGTCCCTTTGTCATCTTATGTCAGCACAGGGGATAAAAACAAAGGAGAACTCTGTGACATCCTCTCTCAGGCTTGCTGGGATTGTCTTCTTTCTGGATGCTTCCTTGGGTATGATCACTTTTTTCTTTGTGGTATTGGGGATTGAACTCAAAGCCTCACACATTCCAGACAAATGTTTTACCACTGAGCTCCATCCCCAACCCTTTCTATTATTTTTGATTTTGAGACTGGGCTTTGCTGAGTTACCAAGGCTGGTTCTGAACTCACTCTGCAACACACGTGGACTTTGAACTGATCTTCTTGCTTTATCTTCCCGAGTAGCTGGGGTCACAGGCCTGAGCCACCAGATCTATTTATGATTCCTGTTGTAATCACATTCCTTCCTTTTGTCATTGGTGTCATTTAGATTCTGGCTCATTCAGGGTGGTGACTACCCAGGATGTGTTCCTCAGCCAGCCCCTTGGTCACACAGCCTTCTGTTATTAATGCTTTCTCTCCTGCTCTGTAGGCCAACACTGGACATCTTACCCTAGTCACTGACATCTCATCCCTCCTCTTTCTCTTGTCATCTCATATTTTTGAACTGTCTTAGATTATAGAACTTGTGACCTTAATAGCAGCTGTGCCCTAGCTGGCCATCTTCTCCAGCTCTCTAACTGGCTCTGCCCTGTGGGCACTGGGACTTTGGGAGCTTAGGGGCTAAAGGAGCCTTGACCGGCTTTCCACCCGGTCTGATTGCAGGTCATGAACATGCAGTGCACGGGGAACCTGGACCTGATCCCCTTGAGGGGACGGCGCCGCAGGAGGTCAGGAGACCTCCCCAGGCTTTCCCCAGCCATCGGCCTACAGCCCCGGGCTGTGTCCACCACTCACCTGGCTTCCTGCACACAGGTGTCTCTTCCTGCCTTGCCTTCCTTTCCTACCTTCTGTTTTTGCTTTTGGGATCTAGGGAAACCGCTCATTTTCTAGAAGGGATATATGTATGTTGGGGGTTGTGTGATTGGCCCTCATGGGTATTTTAGGGGGGGAAATCAGTTTCATGTATCCAGGAGTAAAACAATTGGAGGGGAGGGCTTCTTGGCTTAAGTAAGAAGCTGAGGATAGCTGCATTCACCCCAGCTGTTCCTGGAAAAAAGAGAGGGCAGGCCATACTTTATTTGTGGCTGAATCATGTGATTGGCTTTCTGAATCCTAGGAAGGAGCAGGTAAGACTGAAGAGCCTGCTCTGCTGAGGATGACGAATAGTTGGGTCATGGTTCATCAGGTCCGGGTGGGTGTAAGGCTGTGAGGACCAGGGTTTGGGCAGTGGAAGTGCCTTCTAACATAGATGGACGCCCTGGACAGTTCACCGCTGCAGCGTGCACTCTCTTCTCTTTTCATTCCTCTTCCACCATAAACCTCTTTTGGCTCGTCTAACCTTTTTGGTACTGCTTGGCTTTGTAGGGGCAAGCATTCAGAACCTGGGTTTCGTACTTTGAGATGACAAGGGGGTTCATATAGAGTCCTTTTTCTCCAGGTGCTGTCTGAAACTTCATCTTCGAGACCCGGTGGCTACCGGTTGTTCTCATCTTCACGGCCACCAACCGAGATGAAGCAGAGCGGCCTCGGTAGGTGTTCCAGCACCCCTCACCTGTGCTTGGAAAGGGTGTCTGTCTGTTATCCAGAGTCTTATTGTGGGAAATCTTCATCGCGGGAGCTGAGACCATCCAGTCAGTGGCACTGTCAGATGTGGGAAGGGAAAATAAAGTGGAAGAAGCTGGAGTTAGATGCGCACACGGATCTAGGTGATTGTTTTCATCCCAGGAAAGTGTTTGCCTTTTGATTTTCCCTCCAATCCCCGTTTCCCTAGCTGAAGGGTATTTTCCTGGCTTTCCTTCTCATTCCTTATCTGTCCCTCCAGTCTAGCCCAGACTTTAAGGGACCTTGGAGGCTTTGACCCTTCAGAGTTATCAGTGACAGGTACTTGAGTTATACAGGTAAAACGAGAGGTACTTGTGACCCCCAGTTGTCATATTTTCATACGAAACCTTGTGCCACATCTTCCTCTGAAACCTGGTTTTCACACCCTGCTTTCCTAATCCTGTAACTTTTTCCTTTCCTTCCGGAAGCTTGAGGGACACAAATCTGAGACCGGTGAGGTGGCAGAGGCTTCTCTCAGGACACTGAGGGAATGTCTCTTGATTTTTTTTTTTTTTTTTTGAGCCCTGTAAAGGGGTGGAGAACATCACTCAACCTTTCCTAAGGACACAGACTTGAGGAAGCACCAAGCCTCAGAGGGTATGGTATTATCAAGGACTGCCTCTGAACCCAATGCCGTGTGAACCATGTAACTAACTGGAGGCCAGAAATGACTGTGTGGGTTCTGAACTGGTTCTCCTGGCTCATTTTTTAAAAATCTAGTCCTAGTCTCTCAATTTAAATCCTCTCATTTTTTTTTCTGTTACTTTTGTCCTTGCTGCTTAATTTCTTGGTCCCCAAATGGTTAATATTTGAACTATTAAAGAGGAGAAATGTTTTGATAACTTTCCAAGCTAATTTTATGGAAGTAGACTGCCTTCTAGAATCCTGAAATAAGTTGGTTGGTTTGGGGCATGAGGATTAAATGACAGCTGTAGGTCAGCAAAGTGGACGTCTCACCCCAGAAACCCCAAAAGGCCAAGAAACAGCAAGACCCAGTAGAAAATAGATATCAGATAAGTTAGAAAGCAGATAGGTGTGTAAGTGGGAGTCTTCTCAAGAATAAGGCATAGGAGCCAGATGTGGTAGTACATCTTTTTTTTGGTTTTTCAAGACAGGGTTTCTCTGTGTAGCTTTGCGCCTCTCCTGGAACTCACTTGATAGTCTAGGCTGGCCTCAAACTCACAGAGATCCGCCTGGCTCTGCCTCCCGAGTGCTGGGATTAAAGGCATGCGCCACCACCGCCCGGCTGGTAGTACATCTTTTTTAATTAATTTATTTATTGTGCATTGGTGTTTTGCCTGTGTGAGGGTGTCGGTTCCCTGGAACTGGAGTTATAGACAGTTGTGAGCTGCCATGTGGGTGCTGGGAATTGAGCCCAGGTCCTCTGGAAGAACAATCAGGCTCTTAACCACTAGGCCATCTCTCCAGCCCATGGTAGTACATTTTTAATCCTAGCACTCCAGAGGTCAGGGGTGGGGAGCAGAAGCAGAGAGATCTCTGTGAGATCCAAGCCATCTTGGTCTACATAGTGAGTTCCAGGCCATCCAAGCCTACATAGTGAGACTCTGTCTTAAAGAAACAAAGCAAGCCGGGCTGTGGTGGCGCATGCCTTTAGTCCTAGCACTTGGGGAGGCAGAGGCAGGTGGATCTCTGTGAGTTCAAGGCTAGCCTGGTCTATAGAGCGAGATCCAGGACAGGCACCAATACTACACAGAGAAACCCTGTCTCAAAAAAACAAAAAACAAAAAAAAAGGAAGAAGAAAGAAAGAAAAGAAAAGAGAATAAGGCATAGGAGACTGAGTATATATTGCAGTGGCATGTGTCTATAGTCCAAAGCACTTGGAGGGATGAGGTGGGATGATCCCTAAAACCCAGGGATTGGAAGCTGGCTAGCATGGACAACATAAGGAGGCTCCTATCTCAAAAGCAACCGAACAGAGTAAAGCAGAGTGAGGGATACACAGAACTAGTGACAGATGGTAAGATAAAGACTGCCCTCTGAGATACCTGAGGGCTGAGCAGAGTAGGCCTGGCATGATTGTACTAGAAAAGTACTCAGTAGAGAAAGTAAATGTAAGACAGAGCTTGGTGTGGTCTAGGATGGAGCCAGCTCCCTTCAGCTTTCTCTGAAGGAAAGTAGACATCTTTTGCAGTGTGTCGCTCTGCGGTACTTCATTCTCAAGCCTGAGTGAGCATGGAAGCTGGGAGAAGTTGCTGCATTTCAGAGGTCCCAAATTCCAGGGTAGAAACCATTGCCCACCTGAGATTTTTGATTTTTCTGGTAGCCCTGAAATACTGGGGCCCTGGTCTTCTCTGTAGGCTCAAGGGAAACTATCTTCTTCTCTAGTCTGAATATGAATATGACTTCCCCTGCCAAACCCAGGGTCTTGGTTATGATGGAATGTCAGTCTTGTTTTTGTTTTTTGGTTTTTTTGTAGCCCTGGCTGTCCTGGAACTGACTACATAGACCAGACTAGCTTCAAACTCACAGAGATCCTCCTGCCTCTGCCTCCCGAGTGCTGGGATTAAAGGCATGAGCCACCATGCTTAACTCAAGAATGTCAGTCTTGTGACTTCCCGGTTACTCTGTCCTTGAGGCTGTAAAAAGAGGACCGGGGAGTCCAACCCTAGTCTAGACCACCATGGGGATGGTTTCTGACCTGACTTACCCTTTGCAGAGGTTCTTCAAGTTTCGTTTACTCCTCACACTAGCACTTCTTTTTTGCTTTCTTTGAACTTCTATGTGTGGGCAGCTGGTTTTGATGGCAGGGCTTGCAAGACATAAACTTTTCAGAGCAGGAAAAGCAAGACAGTTTCTGTTGTTGTTTCCTGCTTTCTGTCTTAGCAGGGTGCTTAGCACATGATTGGCTAAGCCCTACATTATAAGCAACTTACTTTTCAGATGTCTTCTGATTTGTGTCCATCTTGATTTCAGAATCTATGCTATTTCTCTGTGAAAAAAAATCCTTCTCTTCTAACCAAACACAGTTAGTCCCTGGAGGAAGGGGGCCTAGATTCTGGTCCTCCTTAGCTCCTGTACTGTGACCTTGAGCAAAGGAAACACCTTTGGATCTGTTTCTTCACCTATTATGTAAAATGAAAAAGTTAAACTAGGTGGTCTCCGAGTCCCTTTCAGCTTTCAAAGTACAAGGCTCATACTTGTAAGTGAAAGAAGCTCTGAAGGATAGGATGTTGGATGAAGAACATAGAATTGTGTGCCAGCCAAGTACTCAAACCCAGTCCCTAGTTTCAGTGAAAGCTTTTCCCTTTCAAATCTCTAGATTTCTAGGTTTCTCAAATCCTCTGTCCAGAGTAGAGGACCTGATGAGGTTTAGGGGAGCATGCTCCAGTGAGGTGGTCCAGCAGGAAAGGCACTCATTTGCTGCCAGACTCAATGACTTGAGTTTAATCCCTGGGACCTTCACAATGGAAGGAGAGGCCTGAGTACTACAGACTGTCCCCTAACCTCCACGTGCATGCCATGGCATGCATTCTCCCTCCTCCTATACAAAGTAATGTAGTTGTAAAAAGTTAGGAAGACTTACCTATTCTTGTAGTACTTCTGAGAGCTACCTGGGAAGTACAGTCCACCTCAGTAGATTGAATACCTAATAAGACTAACACCATTTTTGTAGTGGCCTTTTGTCTCTGCCATGTAGATCTCCTGGAGAGTCGCTACTTTGCTTGCCTGCTGTGGCTATGGACAGTAGTGGACACTCTTTGTGGTTCCTCGGAGTAGCTGCGTTGTGGTGGTGCTGAATGGCTGTGTGTGTCTCAATGTTGTACTGTACAGTTGGGTGTTCTGTATGCAGCTTTGCGTGGCTACTAATGTGCTCCCGGCCTTGCAGGCTCACAGTGCACAGGGCTGTTCAGCACCACAGTGCTGGGTGGCTCCTCCAGCGCTCCGAATCTTCAGGACTACGCCCGCAGCCATGGCAAAAAGCTCCCGCCTGCCAGTCTAAAGCACCGAGATGGTATGTGGGTGGGTTTTGGGGGGCTACTCTCTCTCTCTCTCTCTCTTTAAAAAACAAAAACAAAAACTTGTCTCCCAGCAAGCATCCAGCTCCAGAACTATTCATGCTTAAGATGGCATTGGCGGTGGCCTTATACCAAGCTTTCTTCATGGATAATAGAAGGGAGAAGGAGCCAGGACCCCTTCCACTCCTCCATTTGCATTCCCTCTCACCATACAAATACTACTTATTTATGCTTATCCCTTCATAATCTCCCACACACAGCCTGGCTGCATCAGTTTGTACTCTTTCCTGGATTCTGGCCTGTAGGGTGAGGACCGAGAGGATGCTCCATGGTCAGGAGGAATGCAGTGGAGTCTTGGTTAAGTTCCAGGAAATCAGGGTCAGGGATGTGGAGGTTGCTCAGCTAAGGTGAAAAGATGATATGGGAAGGTGCTGGGGGAAGGGAAGGAGGTTTCTGTACAGACTCTATTTCCAAATGGCTAGCAAGAGCACTTGGTGGTGAAGTCAGGGGTGCTTTGTGGGACCACGCTGTGGTAGAGGTGACACCAGTACAGAGGTGACAGCAGAGGACATAAACGGAATGTTGTAGTCAGGACCCGAGGGTCGGGGATGGGACCAGATCGCACAAGGTAAAGAGCCGAGCACACAGTGGGCAGGTTCCAGAGCCGAGGGCGGGCACAGGGGTGGGTGTAATCCCCATGATGTCTTTTCTCCCCAGAGCTCTTGTTTGTCCCGGCCGTAAAACGATTTTCTGTGTCGTTTGCAAAGCATCCGACTAACGGTACGTTTGCTTCTGACTCAGCGTCATTCCTCCTCCTCATGTCATCTCCAGACACTTAACCCTGAGTTCTGACACTGACTTTGCCTCTCCTTCCACTATGGTGACACCCTGCTTTCTCTGAATGAGCCCCTCCCCAAGTGTCCCTCCTGGGACATTTCCTTGTGACAGCCGTAGCTCTGGCTGTAGCCTGGATAGGCTGACCTATCCCTGTGGCAACTCAGGGTCTGATTTCCATAATCACCATCATCACCATTCCATAACTTTGTCAGCATCACCACCACAGCATCAGTCACAACTCCCCCTTTCCTATCACATGACCGCCAGGCTGTGGACAGACACAAGAGGTCCTCCTCCTTAGCCGAGAATAGCATCACCTAGCCAGGGCTCGTTCTCTCCCTGCGGTCTCAGTTTATGCAGATCTCCTGTTTTACTCTCCAGCCCTTGATGGGGTGGATGCAGGGTGTGTTCTTCTTTTGGGTCAATTACTACAGTTACTATTAGGGCTTTGGTTTGGACATAGGACCTCCATTCCATATTCCTGTCTCCTGCCATTTTGTGTACTTTGTGTGGCTCTTATGTTCCTGACATCTGCTTTATGTTTTACTAACCTAATGCCCAAGCCTAGAAAACAGGAGTCCAGGTTGCTTTGGGATAAAAGAGGGAAAAAATAGGAATGGGAGGTGTTAGGTAAGGAGAAAGGACTGTACCTTGAGGTTTCTTTCTTTCTTTTTCTTTTTCCTTTTTTCTCTTTGGCTGAGTGGTCAGTGCTGGAAATTGAACCCTGGTGTTTGTGTGGACTAGCCATATGCTCTGCCACTGAGCTAGGCCACTTTCCATGAGGCTAGGTATACCTATGGAAACACTGTCTCAGAGAGACTGGAACTGAAGGGAAGACATAGGAGTCCTGGGAGAACTTAGGAATACTTTGCAATATTTTGAGAATATCGAAGAACTAAGTCTGTGTACATTGCACCCTGAAAGGTTATGGTCTCTTTGTAGGGTGTGGCAAGAGAATTTAAGACCTACTCCCGACTGAACTTTTATTTTAGTTTTTTTCTCTGTGTTGTATCTTGTCCCCCAAGTAAATCCAGTTTTGTTAGATACTGTTTTCTTCTATTCAAGAGCTGAGACTCTCAGAGGAAGGTAAAATTATTCTGATTTCCTGCCCCTGCCCCCCCCCACCAGCTGCCTCACCAGTGGCAGGTGTTAGATTTTAGCCTGGTCAGGTCATGCATATCCTCTAGACACTGCTGAAATCTCTGTCTAGGTTGACTACCCTATATTCATTCAGTTCATCTCCACCTCCAGTTTCTTTTTTCTGCCTGTGGCCAAAGTCCCCATCCATAGTGACAAGTCTGTGCTAACTCATATAGTCTCACATGTCACAGTTGTCATAGAGGAGAACTTGATGCCCAAACCCCAAGCCTGGGACTTGGACTTAGTCTATGATATAGTACCAGGAGCTTGGGCCCCCGAAATAAGAGCTAAATCCCATATCTCCTAGTTTCTTGGGAGCCATAAGAGAAAAACCCATAAAGCAAATCCTCAAACCTATTTCTCCAGTTCTCTGAAGCCTTGGTTGGCAGACTCAGCAGCTGAAGAAACAAGAATTAATTTTGCCATAAGGAGAAAGGAAGGAAGACCTGGACGCGTCAGGTAGAGTGCAGGAGAACAACACAGGAGCTCTGACCCCTTCCACACTTGCCCAGGCTTCTTCTAGCCTCCTTGTTTCTCTTGAGTTTAAACTAGGAGGTTAGTATGCTTGCAAAGCCAAGACCTGGGATCTACCTGTTGTAAGGAGAAATTTGGAACTGTTGTATTTGACAAAGGAGATTCTCTTGATGGAGTTTAGCCCTTAATACAACATGAGAGCTCTACCCCATGGCCAAGATCTTGCTTTACCGACTCAGCAATTATAGAGCAGTTGTTCTGTCTACGGTTGCTTATGGCAGAGTCTCCCTAACAGTGTGCCAGCCTACTACCCAACATCACCACCTCCTTGCATGATGTCTGGCTTTGATGCAGCAGCTGAAAAGACAAACAAAACTCCAAAACTGGACCTGGCTTTGGAAAAGAGACAAGGCAACGCTGTCTCCATACTTTGATGGAAGAGCAGCCGCTAGTACATCTCTGCTTCTGTTCCTGATGAGCTATCATATCCTGTGACTACAACCAGCACATGGGTGTGGTACATCACTCAACTTTATGCTGAACTCACCAAAGCAAATTCATCCAGTGGGAAAGAGACAGTGATTCATCCTCATCCAGAGTGTCAGAGTGCCCAGTGGATTTGTCAGGCTCTTTGTGTCCTGTTGCCCAACACAGCTGTGTGACCACTGGTACAGTCAGGCCTCACTCTGCTAGTCTAGGAAGAAGGAAAAACCAAGCTCTTTGGAAGCTGTGGTCTCATGGGACCAGCAAGAGAGCCGGTTCTGATCTAGGAGCTCTGAGCAGGCCTCTTCACCCGCTTTGATCCTCCTGTCTTCCTGTTTCAAGCCCTTGCTCATCCTCACGTCAATCTTCATCCCCATATATGTCCTCCAAGATCGTACACTGCTGTTCCTCTTGTACCCCTCATCACATACATGCCTTTCAGTGCCTTCAACCATTTTGCTGCTGAATCCCAGGCATCCACAGAATGTGCCAAGTGGCTAAAACAATAAGGGGTTCCAAATTAAAGCTCTTTTCCACATACCAGCTGAACAAAGAGTGGTTAGCCTGATCATCTGTGGAAAGAAAACATAAAATTGTCTAACTTTTGGCCCCAGTGAGAGATACATCACCACCACCACCACCCATATTCTGAGACTAAAGTCTTTATTTGTACAAGAGTAAGGTAAAGGCAGTTAGTCATATTTGTATTGTAAAGAGGAGAGTCTGACTTGTTTATTTTTTACCTGCACTGTTTCAAAGGAGTCCTATTCCTGGTTTCCTGCCAGTGTTTTGTGCCAGCCACCTGGCACCAGTCCTGTCTGTGGCTATCTTAGAATCTGCATCGCAGCGGGCCTTAGCCTTCTGGAATGTTTTCAGTTTTGGAGTTATCTTGACATCTACTATCATTTTGACCTTCTTCTCTGAGTGTCTTTGAATCTCTTCATCTCTGTTCCAATGTCATAAATCCATTTGTCTGAGAAGTGGGCCCTAGGGTTTATCTAAGACAGATCAGAGACGTTGAGCTCTAGTCAAGGCTCCCAGCTGCAGAATGAACAGCTCACCCGTATTCAGAATGCTGTCACTGTTCCTCAGGCACGGACTGAGCTGCGCTCGAGGAGGAAGGGGAGGGCCTGAGGTCTCATTAATGGCTTCTTTGAGGCTCACCGTGTGGTGCCAGTACTCTTCTTTCCAGTAAGGGACGGCCAGTCCCTCTGACCATCCCTCCTTCTTCCTTAGCTTACCTGGGGTCTGAGTGGCCCCCACTCGCAGGAATGCTGTGGCAGTCAGTGCCCCCTCGTTGTCTCTCCCTCTTCTCTTCCTCTATCTCTGTGCTTCCTTCCTATCGTGGTCCCTCTGTCCCCTGCAGAGCTGCTGGATGACCAGCACCCTGTGGTCCGGCTGCTGCGCACTTTTTCCTCTGACTGCCCAAGGGGCTGGCCAGTCTCCTTGGACGCCACGCTGGCGCACCACCTGCACCAGTGCTCCTACCACCTGCGCCTCTTCCGGAACTGGCTGCGCTCAGGCCAGGATGACCCCGAGTGCCTCTACGGTACCCCCTGCCACAGGCCGGCTGCTGCCACTACCCTGGCTGGGACGGATTGCTTTGCTTATTGCATTTCTGGCTGGAGAGCCTATCGAGTCCTGAGGTTATGTGACTTGCGTTAGTTGCTTGACTGGGATTGGGGCCAGGCTGCCTGGTAGCTGTAGCGTTGGCTGCTCATCCCCCTTCTAGTCTCCTTTCTTACTTCCCCCTAATGTCACCCGTTCTGTTCAGCACAGGCATAATCTCTTACCCTGGAATCTGGTGGGTTTTTTTTGTTGTTGTTGTTTTTTGTTTTTTGTTTTGTTAACGTGTTCCTATCTCTCTAATCTTCTACTACCATCATCTTCAAATCCAAACGTTTTTCTAACCACTCTGATGAGCTAGAGACCCCACTAGATTATAAGGGGAAACCAAGGCATGGGGGCATCAACTACATCAAGACAGACAAAGCTGGAGGTTAGAGGATGACCAGGTACGGTAATTTTGAGCTAGGACCCTTATTCATTGGTGAAGAAGAGGCTCAGTCTTTTGTAGATGGTGCTCCCTCCCTGTTCTTAGTTCCTTTGAGGAGAAGCAGCATTGGAACAACTGGGGACTGAGACAGTGCTTAGGACGTGTTCTTGATCCTTCAGTGGGAGTATTTTTTCCCTTTAATAGTCCTAGGAATAGGGTTATTCATTGATGTTTACCTGCCGAGACTTGTAGATCTGTATTGTAGCGTATTTTTTTCAGGGGCTGGGGTGTCTCATTTCCTTGGTGGACTAGAGAAAACCTAGCGAGCCCAGGATGTTAGAGATAGAGCATAAGGAAAAGGCTTTGATGTGATGGAAATGACCAAGAAGGAACTTCCATCCCCCACCCTGCTCATGCATGTGGTTTTCCTCAGCTGAGCTTCATGTATTGCATGCTCTCAGTTTGCATCCAAGTATTCTAGCCCTTCTGCCCACATCGGAATGTGCATGAACCCCTCCTTGGATTCCATGCCCTTCTCCTTAATCTGTTTTTTTTTTTCTTCATGATACCTGAAATCTGCTGTTCCTTCCGAGCTCCATGACCTGCTGCCTCATGTTAGATCTACAATTTCAACCCCTTGCCTCTTGATCCGTTTCATTTCCCCTAGAAAGTACAAGAGCAGCATCAGTGCTCTTGTTAGACACGGACACTATGTACTCTCCATAGGGGAAGGGGATTTGACTACCTGGAGGCTTAACAGGTGGACATTTTAGGGAAATTGGAGATGAGATAAATAGACTTCCTGAAGGCCTCTAAAGAGTCCCTTCTCCTGCAAATCTTGGATACCCCATACTCCAAAAGCCACAGACTTTCCTGATGGCTCTCAGGGACTCTCCATCCTTCCTTGGCCAATTGGAGTCTATCTGGTGGGAATAACATTGACTCTGTTCATCTCTTTTCCAACAGGATTTGAAGGGTGCTCCATGGTACCTACCATCTACCCCCTGGAAACACTACATAATGCCCTTTCCTTGCGTCAAGTGAGTGAATTCTTGACTAAAGTCTGCCAGCGCCACACTGATGCCCATGCACAGGCATCTGCAGGTACGGGAAGTACTGTTTGTATCTCTAGCCTTACCTCCATACCTATCATTTGTAGATTAGGAGAAAATACTGAATTTATAATGGGGGGCAGGAGAGATGGTTCAGCAGGTAAGAGTGCTTGCTGTTCTTGCAGAGGACCAGAGCTTTTTTTGCAACAACCATATCAAGTGATTCACAGTCACCTGTAACTCCAGCTCCAGGCAATCTAACATGTACTTCTGGCCTCTGTGGGCACTGAAACACATCTGCACCTATAAACACAGATGCACATATACAAATACACACAAATAAAGACAAAGTAAAATAAATTTAAAAGTTCGGAAGTTGGGAATTTAACTCAGTGATAGAGCGCTTGCCTAGCAAACACAAAGTCCTGTGATCTTTCCTCAGCACCAGAAATGAGAGGGGGTGTGGGGGGAGTTGGGAAGATAGGCCAATGAGTAAAGTGCTTCTGTAGTAAGTACAAGGACCTATATTTGATCCCCAGAACAACCCATATTGTAAAACACTGAGCCAGCCTGGTGGCGCACGCCTTTAATCCCAGCACTTGGGAGGCAGAGCCAGGTGGATCTCTGTGAGTTCAAGGCCAGCCTGGTCTACAGAGCAAGTTTCAGGACAGCCACCAAAAACTACACAGAGAAACCCTGTCTCATAAAACCAACTGCTTTTTGCAAAGGAGCCAGTCAGTTGCCAGCATCCATGAAGGATGGCTCACAACTGCCTGTAACTCCAGCTGTTTGGAATCTAATACCCTCTTTTGGCCTCAGTGAGCACCAGCACTCCTGCATATAACCAGTACACAGACACACAGACACAGACACACCACACACACACACACACACACACACACAACTTAAAAATGAAATAAGTGGGTTGGAGAAATGGCTCAGTGGTTAAGAGCAGTGGCTGCTCTTGCACAAGACCCAGGACCTACATCAGGCATCTCACAACTTCCTTTAACTCAAGTTCCATGGCCTCCCCTTCTGGCCTCCCCAGGCTATTTCATGCACATGGTGGACATATAAATAAACAGGCACACATACACATAATTTTTTTTTCCAAGACAGGGTTTCTCTGTGTAGATCTGGCTGTCCTGGAGCTCACTCTGTAGACCAGGCTGGCCTCAAACTCACAGAGATCCGCCTGTGAGTTTGAGGCCAGCCTCCCGAGTGCTGGGATTAAAGGTATGCACCACTACTGCCTGGCGACATATTTTATTAATTAAAAAATAATAAGTCTTAAGACTGTGCCGGGTCTGGCGGCATACCTATAGACCCGGCCAGCACCAGGTGGGCAGACACACACCCGGGGCTTTCAGCCAGCCTGCCTACTTGGCTAGTTCCAGGCCAGTGAAGGAAACTGTCTCAAAAAGAAAAAAAGTGGAGATACTAATGGTGTCTACAGACGGACACCCGAGGTTGTCTTCTGGCCTCAAAACACACATACACATACATGTGCACTTACACATACATAAAAACATGTATGTACACACTTCACATTCATACACGTGGATAGCTAGGAACTAAATATGGAGGCTTGGGAACCTAGGGACATTGACCCGAGCTGAAGAACACAGGGCTGTCAATAGAGACTACATGGCCATTTGGCTTTTAGAACTTCAGCTACTGGGGCTGGAGAGATGGCTCAGGGGGTTGAGAACACTGACTCCCTTCCAGAGGACCCGGGTTCGATTCCCAGCACCCACATGGCAGCTCATAACTGTCTGTAACTACAGTTCCAGGGGATCCGACACGCTCACACAGACAAGAATGCAGACAAAACACCAATGCACACAAAATAAAATTAATTAAAATCTTAAAAAAAAAAAAAAAAACTTCAGCTAGCAAAATAGGCAGGATTTTGTTAATCATATGGAGGCCTCCATCTGTTTTCTTATGTAAGGTGTGACATGATCCTGCCCTCGATTGCTTTCCGTGTCCATAAACACCATGGCCAAAAGGAGCTTGAGGAGAAAGGGTTTATTTCATCTTATATCATGAAGGGAGTCAGGGTGGAACTCAAGGCCGGAACCTGGAGGCAGGAACTGGAGCAGAGACCATGGAGGAGTGCTGATTATTGGCTTGTTCTCTGGGTTCACATTCAGCTACCTTTTATTTATTTAGACTTATTTATATTGTGAGTGTTTGCCTGCATGTATGTAAGTGTACCTTACGTGTACCTGGTACCTGTAAAGGTCAGAAGAGGGGGTCAGACCTCCGGAACTGGAGTCACAGATGGTTGTGAGCCACCATGTGGACACTGAGAACAGAACCCAGGTCCTCTGCAAAAGCAACAAGTGCTCTTAACCACTGAGCCATCTTTCCATCCCTTAGATACCCTTCTTATACCTCCTAGTACCACCTGCCCTGAGGTGGTACTGCCTATGTGAGCTGGGCTCTCCCACATCAATCATTAATCAAGACAATGCCCCACAGACTTCCCTACAGGCCAGTCTGATGGACACATTTTCTCAGTTGAGGTCCCCTCTTCCCAGATGACCCTAGCTCTGTCAAAGTGACAAAAAGCTGAGCAGCACAGGTCCTGACTCATGTCTCCTCACTCCACGGGTGCTACTGATGGAGCGTTTCTTTTTACCAAGGCAGTTAACTTGCGGTGTGTTGACGTTCTAGATCCAGTTGGGCGTATGGCTACCACGTGATACAATTCGAATCTATAAATTTGCCATTGAAAACAGCCTGCATTGTAAGAAAGATCACGTGATACAATTCGAATCTATAAATTTGCCATTGAAAACAGCCTGCATTGTAAGAAAGATCACGTGATACAATTGGAACCTATAAATTTGCCATTGAAAACAGCCTGCATTGTAAGAAAGACCACGTGATCCTGGAGAGAGTGAGCTTTGAGAGCACACACCATCTGATAACTCTCTTTATTATTTATTTTACGAGTTGGGGGAAGGCATGTGTGTGCCATGGCACGCACGTCAAGGTCAAAGGATAACTTGCGGGAGGTGGTTCTTTTGTTCCACCGTGTGGGGCGTAGAGATCAAACTCTGGTTGTCAGGCTTGGCAGCAGGTGCCTTTACCCATGAACCACCTCACCACCCCCACTTGGAACTTGTTGAAATAAAAGAGCCAAACTCATCTTTTCACCTCTTCACTAAAAACAAAAAACCTGCTTATGAAGCTTAGTGTCAGAGTTGAATTATCCCTCTTTCCCTCTTTCCTTCATTCTTTTTTGTTTGTTTGTTTGGTTTTCCCAGACAGGGTTTCTCTATGTAATAGTTCTGGCTGTCCTGGAACTCACTGAGCTCCTCCTGCCTCTGGCTCCCAAGTGCTGGGATTAAAGTGTGCACCACCGCCGCCGCCACCACCAGTTTGTGTTTCCCTTCCAGCAGCAGTTTATAGGGAGAATAGTATGCAGACGGCACGGATCTTCCCCTGTGTTTACATCTGAGACAGAAGAGCCTCTTGCAGCTTCACAGTGAGCTTTATGAGGAAACCGTTGCAGCTATTGCAGTGGAAGAGTGTGTTTTATGTAATATTTTTAATGGGGAATAGGTCAAGAGGCTCCATGATGGAAGGCTGGTGCTCCTGGTGGGCCATACGCTTGAGGGACCCTAGCCTGCTCTTGGCCCTAAGATGTCACTCTTCCTAGTTTGTGTCAGCTGCACACTTGATGTTGACGGGAGATGCTTTTCTCAAAGAGGGCAGAACTGCTTAGCTCTCATTTTTTCATGAAACTTAAGTATAGGAAAGTAAATAAACAATAGTTTGTGAGAAAAAAGAAAAGCCATAGTTAGGTAACTACAAAGACATAGAAATGACTTTTAACAGCATGCAATTGGGGCTGGCGAGACGGCTTAGCAGGTAGAGGTACTTGCTAGCATGCCTGATAATGTGAATTTGACCTCTGGAACCGACATATGAGAGAACCAGCCCCCTTAAGTTCTTTCCTGATCTTCCCCCACATGCTTTGGATTATGTATACACACATGTGTACACATGTGCACACATACACACACAAATACCTCAGCAGTTAACACTGGCTGCTCTTTCAGAAGAGACCTGGGTTTGATTTCTAGCACCTACATGGCAGGTTACAACCATCTGTAACTCAAGTTCTAGGGGATCTGAAGCCCTTTAAAAAGTCTCTTTGGGCACTAGGCATGTGCATGGTTCACAGAGATACATACAGAAAAACACTGAACACATAAAGTTGAATTTAAAAAGTTGGAGAGCAGTCTAAAAGCACACTTGTCATCAACCCCTGACCTCCACAAGTGCATATACACAAACATGCATGCATGCTTACTCATGTGCACATGCACATGCACACACACACAAAATAACCCTGAGGAAAAAAGAATATCACTTCTTCCCAAGGTGATTTATAAGTTTAATATGATCCAATAAAAGCACAAATCAATTCTGTAGTTTTTATTGAAAAATTAGGAAAAGCTAAGTTAATAAAAGAAAAGAAAAACAAAGCCAGATACTAGAGATGTAGTTGGTTGGTATAGTGCTTTCCTATGATGCATGAAGCCCTAGGTTTGATAGCCAGTACCTCATGAAACTGGGCATGGTGGTCTAGTTAGGGTTACTACTGCTGTGATGAAACACCATGACCAAGAAGATTGGGGAAATAAGGGTCTATGTGGCTTACACTTCCACATCATAGTCCATCACTGAAGGAAGTCACGACAGGAACTCAAACAGGGCAGGAACCTGGAAGCAGGAGCTGATGCAGAGGCCATGGAGGGTGCCGCTTATTGATTTGCTCCCAATGATTTGATCAGCCTACCTTCTTATAGAACCCAGGACCATCAGGCCAGGGGTAGCCTCGCCCACATTGGACTGGCCTTCCCCCATTGATCACTAATTAAGAAAATGCCCTACAGGGGCTGGAGAGATGGCTCAGAGGTTAAGAGCACTGGTTGCTCTTCCAGAGGTCCTGAGTTCAATTCCCAGCAACCACATGGTGGCTCACAACCATCTGTAATGAGATCTGGTACCCTCTTCTGGCGTGCAGGCATACATGCAGGCAGAACATTGTATACATGATAAATAAATAAATAAATATTTAAAAAAAAAAAAAAAAAAGAAAAAAAAGAAAATGCCCTACAGGCTTGCCTGCAGCCCAGTCTTATGGAGGCAGTTTCTCAGCTGAGGTTCCCATCCATCAGATGACTGTAGCTTGTGTCCAGTTGACATAAAACTAGCCAGCACAGTGATGCACTCTTGTAATCTGAGTTCTTAGGCAGTTGAAACAGGAGGATGCTTACAAGTTCAAAGCCAGCCTGGACTACCCAGACTACAGAATGATTGGAACACTATCACAAATGAACAAACAAAAGGAGTGTAATATTGGTACATGAATTAATAAGCTAAAGGAATAAAATTGAAAATCTATAAATTGATGAAGTTGACATTTCAAAATACCGAGTAAAGTAATATTTTTTAATAAATAAGTAGGTCAAAGTGACAAAAAATTAAAATCAAATCCACACTTCACATCTGCCAGGACAAATCCACATGGATGAGATACCTAAGTGCAAAAAAAAAAAAAAAAAATTGGGGGGGAGGGGTTGAGACCAGGTTTTCTGTGCAACAGCCCTGGCTGTCCTGGAACTCACTCTGTAGACCAGGCTGGCCTCGAACTCACAGAGATCCATCTGCTTCTGCCTCCTGAGTGCTGGGATTAAAGGCACTCAGCCACCTCCTCCTGGCTTATTTTTATTTTTATTTATTGGGTTTTCTAAGTACAAAAATAATGGTAGATAGATCCAGTTTGTTGTTTCACAGAAGCTCACACACACACACACACACACACACACACACACACACACACACACACACACACAGCAAAAACTGTTAGAATTATCTTTTCTCAATATTCCAGAAAATAGTCAAAGGCTCCTGGGCAATAGGAAAGTGCTACATTAAGTCAGAGATGACCTGGAGACTGAGCTGTAGCTAAGTGGTAAAGCACGTGTTTAACATGTGGGGCCCTAGCAGCACACACAGAACTGATTAATTATTCATTAAAAAATTAAATGGTAACCTGAAATGGATGAAGAGGGTCACAGCTCTTGCTGTTCTTGCTCACCCCCACCCAGGTTGGTTGTAGTTTGTTTGTTGTTGTTGTACTTATGTGGGGTGAGGGTTCCACACATCAGATCCCCTGGAGTTGGAGGTGGTTGTGAGGCACCTGGTGTCGGGGCTGGGAATAGAACTCGGGTCCTATTAAGAGCCAGTGCTCTTAGCCACTGAGCTATCTCTCCAAGCCCCCCCCCCCCCCCCCCCCCCCCCCCCCCCCCCCCCGCCCCGTGGTGATTTTAAAGCTGACAGCCCATGCTCTCCCTGTGGGACCGTGGTTTTCTGATTCCAGAGAGGTACAGCAAGCAGATCTTAGTCTCAGAGGAAAAGACAAAGAAGAATAAAACATACTTAGAAAAGTAATAGACCAAACCTTTTCAAATTTAATAAAAGACTTGAATTTTTATTTCCAAATAGTTCAGCCAGTTCCAACAGGATATGTGCAAAGTGATGCATACTGAGGTAATAATATTCAGACTCTCAGAAGACAGAAATACAGAAACTGTTTTGTTCGTTTTCATTTTGAGATAGGGACTCTCTATGTAGTCCTGGCTGTCCTGGAGTTCACAGAGATCCTCCTGTCTCTGCCTCCCATAAAAGCTGTGCCACCACACCTGGCAAAAGACAGGAAAGTTTGAAAGCAGCAAGAGAAAATCAAGTTTTCATTTGCAAAGCAACTTCAAAAGCATTTTTTTACATGTATCTCTTTGGGGCATGAGGCACAGTGCTGCACTGTAGAAGGCAGAGGGCAGTGTGCAGGAATCAGCCTTTCCTTTCCCTGCCTGGGTCCTGGGGGTCAAACTCGGGTCATCAGTCCTGGCAGCAGGTGCCTTACCCTCTGAGCCATCACCCCCTTCTTAGAAAACATATTTGATATCATATTTTCTTTCGTGTAGAATAGAAAATGTGTATGTGACGTGAATGGAAAGTAGAAGACTGAGAGAGAGAAACAGGATAGAGTAACGGGGGTGGCAGAAAATGTGAACAAAGTTAATAATGCATATGAAAATGCCATAAGTAACCCCATCATTTTGTATACAAACAAGTTAATAATTGTACATTTGAAAAGAACCATAATGTAAAGTTTTAAAAAATGACAGAGATTTGGGTCAAGGTTTCTAGGGTATGTTTCTTCTCAGCCAGAGGGAGGTAAAGTGACCTTGACTTAGGTTGAGGGCCTTTTATTCATGTGTCTCTCCCCTCCCCTACACAGCCCTCTTTGACTCTATGCACAACAACCAGGCCTCAGATAGTCCGTTCTCCCCACCCCGTGCTCTTCACTCACCACCCCTGCAGCTTCGGCATCGCTCTGAAAAGCCACCTTGGTGTAAGTAAACCCTTTTTAGTTGTCTAATCAAACACTGAGAGGTTGGAGGGAGTGGTGGATGAGAGACCTATCCCATGAGAGCTAGGAAGGTGAGGGTTAAAAGACTAGGAGCAGGACTGAAGAGGTGGCGCAGTAGTTTTAGCAATGAAGAGCATGCGATGCTCTTCCAAAGGACCCGAGTTTGATTCCCAGCACTCACATCGTGGGGCTCCTAACTGCCTGGAACTTTAGCTCCAAGGGAATCTGACACCTCTGGCTTCTACAGACACCTGTACATTTGTGTGTTTGAGCACATATGCGTGCACACACACACAATTAAAAATCATAAAAGTAAATCTTTTTAAAAAGATTTATTTATTATGTACACAGTGCTCTGTCTGCATGTATGCCTGCAGGCCAGAAGAGGGCACCAGATCTCATTACAGATGGTTGTGAGCCACCATGTGGGTGCTGGGAATTGAACTCAGGACCTCTGGAAGAGCAATCAGTTCTCTTAACCTCTGAGCCATCTCTCCAGCCCATAAAAATAAATCTAAAAAAGAGAGAGAGAGCAAAGACCACGAATGGCTGGGCACTGCTGTTCACTGGGGGGAAGAGGTAGGGTTGGGAGTTTTAGGCCAGCGTGAGCTATAGATTAAGCTGAAGACCAGACTGGGCCATGTAGCAAGACCTGTCTTTAAGAACAAAAAAAGAAAAAAAGAGGCTGGACATTGGTGGCACATACCTTTAATCCCAGCACTAGGGAGGCAGAGGCAGGCCTGAAATGCAGAGCTCCGCTTCACGCTACCCTTGAAGGGCTTGTGTGGTCTCAGTCACTCACTCCTGCAGGCAGGGTGATAAGGGAAGGGTCTGTTCCTCACTGGTGCCTGCCGACCACTGTTGTCTCCCTCGAGCCCTAAGAACTCCTAGCAGTCCACTGTTGATACTGTTCCCAAGAACAGTGACGGGCTAAAGGCAGGAGAAGCGGCCCCTCGCATCAGGGGGTGTGTGAGAGCAGACACCCGGGAGGGTCACGGGAGCAGCAGGCTCTCGTTGCTTTCTCCTGTCTGCTGTTCTTTCCTACCTGCCCTCACTTATAGGTTTCCTGTATCATTTTCTAGCTTTGCCAGAGCTTGCCAGGTAGCCCAGGCTGACCTTGAACTTCCAGTGCTCCTGAGTGCTACAGTTGCAGGTGTACACTACCGTGCCTCACTCCTGATTTATAAAGTTTGTCTACATTCTCTTGCTTACTTATTTCTTGGGATATCTCTTGCTCCAGAAACACATTGATTATGTTAAAGAATGATTCTTCTCTTGATCTTAACCAAAAGGCTAAGAAATTATTCCTTTTTTTTTTTTTTTTTTTTTTTTTTTTTGGTTTTTCGAGACAGGGTTTCTCTGTGTAGCTTTGTGCCTTTTCCTGGAACTCACTTGGTAGCCCAGGCTGGCCTTGAACTCACAGAGATCCTCCTGGCTCTGCCTCCCGAGTGCTGGGATTAAAGGCGTGCGCCACCACCGCCCGGCTATTCCTTTTTTTTGATACATGGTCTCATGTAGCCCAGGCTGCCCTTTGATTTGCTATGTATAGCTGAGGATGACCTTGAACTTCTGATCCTCCTGCCTACCAGGTACTGAGATTATAGGTATTCACCACCATTCCTGGGTTATACAATGCTGCATATTGATCCCAGGACTTTGTGCATAATAGGTTGCCCCTACCACTGAGCCACACCCATGGTACCCTCAAATGGGAATAAAATAATATTCTCCTCCTCTCCCTTTCTTCCTATCCGTATCTTTTTTTTGGTGTGTGTGGGGGGGTGGTTCAAGACAGGGTTTCTCTGTGTAGCTCTGTGCCTGTCCTGGAACTCACTCTGTAAACCAAGCGGGACTCAAACTCACAGAGATCTGCCTAGCTCTGCCTCCCAAGTGCTAGGATTAAAGGCGTGCGCCACCACCGCCTGGCTTTCTATCCATATCTTTATTTTTTTTTAACAATTTATTTATTTATTACATGTACAGTGTTCTGTCTGCATGTATGCCTTTATGCCAGAAGAGGGCATCATATCTCACTATAGATGGTTGTGAACCACCATGTGGGTGCTGGGAATTGAACTCAGGACTTCTGGAAGAACAGCCAGTGCTCTTAACCTCTGAGCCGTCTCTCCAGCCCCTCCTATCCATAACTTTAAACTAAACCTATAGAATTAGAAACTATGGAGATGGAACCTGATAATCAGTATTTAAGTATTCCCCACACTTTTGATGAGTAACAGTAATTGTGAACCATTGGGACAGAATGTTCACATACATCCAAAGTATGAAGGAGGAGCCATATAAATTTGGAGTTGGGAGCAGAGAGTGTTTGTGAGAAACTAGATGGAGTAGGCCTTATTCTCCTGACTCTTAGATGAGCCTTAGCATTATTCCTGTAGTCTCCATTAGGCTAATGTGACAGTTCCTGAGCGGAGCAAGCTCAGATGTCTGCCACATTTAGGAAGGATTCAGGCCCTCTTTCTCCAAACTGTGAGCAGCAAAGCAGATGTATCCTAGTGTTAGTGTACACGCACGGTCAGAGCCTCCTCTTCCTGCTCATTCCTAGTGTTAGTGTACACGCACGGTCAGAGCCTCCTCTTCCTGCTCATTCCTAGTGTTAGTGTACACGCACGGTCAGAGCCTCCTCTTCCTGCTCATTCCTAGTGTTAGTGTACACGCACGGTCAGAGCCTCCTCTTCCTGCTCATTCCTAGTGTTAGTGTACACGCACGGTCAGAGCCTCCTCTTCCTGCTCATTCCTAGTGTTGGTGTACACGCACGGTCAGAGCCTCCTCTTCCTGCTCATTCCTAGTGTTGGTGTACACGCACGGTCAGAGCCTCCTCTTCCTGCTCATTCCTAGTGTTAGTGTACACGCACGGTCAGAGCCTCCTCTTCCTGCTCATTCCTAATGTTAGTGTACACGCACGGTCAGAGCCTCCTCTTCCTGCTCATTCCTAGTGTTAGTGTACACGCACGGTCAGAGCCTCCTCTTCCTGCTCATTCCTAGTGTTAGTGTACACGCACGGTCAGAGCCTCCTCTTCCTGCTCATTGACCAGACCTCCTAACTTTGCTTTATAGACAGCAGTGGTCCCTCCAGCACCGTGTCCAGTGCTGGCCCTTCCTCTCCTACTGCAGTGGATGGAAACTCACACTTTGGCTTCAGTGATCAGTCCTCTGTAAATACACATATGACTGAAGAAAACCAAGGCCTTGAGTTGCTCCAGGGGACTCCTGGAGATGGAACACAAGAGTTCCCCGTAGAAAGGCAGCAAGAGCTTGTTGAGCCAAATCAGTCCCCTCAAGAGCCACCTGTAGAAATCAGCCCTCTAGGAGATCAAGATGTTGCCGAGGTCAGCCAGACATGCCAAGAGGTCCCAGACACCACTCAGACATGCCATGACATCCTTGAGGAGGTCGGCCAGCCTAACCAGGAGGTCCCTGACATCAGCCAGCTGTTCCTGAAGAACCATGACACTGCTACCAACACACGTCGGCCGTGCCAGAAGGCCGGCCAGCTATCTCAGAAAGTTCACGAGGAAGTTTGCCAACTTTTTCAAGACAACCCTGTGGAGAGTGACCAGCTGTGCCAAGAGGTCCATGGATCCCCTGTGGGGGTTGGCAGCATGGTCCAGGAAACCTTTATGGAAATTGGCATCAGCCCACCATGCCAGGAGTTCTCTGTGGAGGTTGGCATGCTGGCTCAGGAGGTTCCCGCCATCATGGAGTTGTCTCAAGACATCCCCGAGGCTGACAAACCATCCCAAGAGCTCACTGAGGAGACTGGTCTGCAGGCTCAGGAGGTGTCTGAGGAGACTGATCAGGACTCCAGGATGGTCCCTGAGGTGGTTGATGAGCTGCTTAGTGAGGCTCTCCCCCAAGGCCAGGGTCTGTCTAGTGATGTAAACACTGAAAGCCAGTCCCTGGCCCACGCCCAGCACTCATCCCTTCCACCAGCAGTGTGTAATTAGCCGCTTTCTCCTTTGGTGTGTTACTCTGCCAGCCATTTGAGCCAGAACCTTTCTGCTGGCTAACACCAGCCAGAGCAAGGCCTGGGGTCACACCACGGGTATCTGAGGAAGTAGGCCTTCGGGCGTGAAACATACTTCTGCCAGAGCTTATGCCTAAGGAAGAGCCAGTTTACGTTCAGAGCAGCTACTAGCTCTTCACTTAGCCATGGGGTGGGAAATCGTAGATTGTTCTAGGAAATACCACTTAACTGTTGAAGATGCCGTTGAGGAGACAGCAAATATAAAATGCAAGGCAGCAGGCTCTCTACTTGTTGAAGGAAATGTTCACAACTTCTTAAGGTACCCTCAGACCATATGTGCATTAAAGGAAGCTCTTGTCTTTGCTGTCACAAGCAGACCCAGGATAGCCACCTGAAATGTCTGCAAAATAGAGTTTCCTTCTCACAAACATCTGTCATGGCCACTCACGGTTTAGACTGGGCTTATGGGTGTTTCCATATAATTGCCAAGTGCTCCCCCTGCCCTAGTCCTGTTCCTCTGGAGAGTGACTCTAGAGAAAAATAGATAATAGATTGCCATGCAACTTCAGAGTGACTACTTAGAATGCTCTGGGAGATTTGGATCAACCTATGAAGCTAGGCCTCCTTTTGTCAAGAGGCTGTTATGCTTAGAAGATGCTGTAGTAGAGAGAATCAAGTTCTATTTTAAGCAGTTAGCAGAGATCAATGTTGTACAGACATGAGCAAAGATTTAATATATATATATATATTATATATATATAAACATATATATTTCTGTAGTTTGCCAGGGACAGACTGGCCAAAGATCAAACACTCCAGGGTTCCCAAAAGGTTTATCCTTATATCATGTGTCTTTAGAACCATATGTGATTTTGAAGCTTTTCCCAAAGATCACGGATGGGAGTGGGTGTGGGTAATGCGGTCATTGGAGTCAGGGGCCGGAACATGGCAAGTGCTCAATAAATAGTAAATAATGAGAACGCTGGGGTGGTGACGCCTTTGTGAACTCGATAATGAATAAGTAAGCCAATTGTGTCTGTGACTGAATCAATCAAAAACTATTATAGTTGAGCAGGGATTGGCTTTAAAAATAGAGAAGTCTGGCATCTGAGTCCCTCTGATGGTAGTGGTCAGTCTACCATACCCAATGTTTTTAATGAGCAGAGTGTTGGGCAGTGTGCTTGGAAAGAGACGTGAGCTCTGTGAAGTAGCAAAGGCTGCCTGCCTTCTCATTAGCTCCCGAGAAACACACCCTGATGTCTTACTCCAGTGCCTTGGAAGGAGGCTGACATGAAGAGGTAATGCCTGGTCTCTGCTCTGTTGACATCTTTACATTGGGAAAGCTCAGGACACTGGGAGGACTAGAATGTCCCTTTTCCATGTATACATTTATACCCTGACCACTCAAGACACACCTAAGACTATAGAGGCTTTACTTGGGGGTAGGGGCTGGTAAATCTAGCTTACACCCGTTAGGCAGTAAATGGAAAGGCTCAGAGTTTTCTGGGGAAATACACTGACTGCTTTTGACCCCATAGAATGCAGATCCCAGTCTCTAAACCAAATGTGTATGCCCACATTTTAAAACCATTTTCAGATTGTTTTGTGTGTTTGTTTTTTAAATTTTTATTTATTTTTGTTGTATGTGTGTGGGTGTTTTGCTTGCATGCACGCCTGGTGCCCACAGAAGCCAGAAAAGGGTGTTGGAGTCACGGAACTGGAGTTTTAGAGAATTGTAAGCTGCCATGTGGGTGCTGGCAATATGCTTAAGTCCTCGGGAAGAACAGCCAGTGTTCTTAACCACTGAGCCACCTCTCCAGGCCCTTGCTTTTTTGTTTTTGTTTTTGTTTTTGAGACAAGGGCTGACTCACTCACTATGTAGCTCAGGCTACCCTCAAACTCCTGATTCTCCTACCACTACCCTGAATGTTAAGATCACTGGCATATTCTGTCACACTCTGCTTCTTTGCAGAAATGATGCTGGTTCCCACATCTCTTCCTCCTTTTACCCATGCTGTGTTCTCTGACTCCCCTGGATCCTGAAATGGGTTTGAATAATCAAGAGTCTTCCGAGATAAATGATAATGCTAACTGAAGCCGAGATGGAAACCAGGACAACTAAATAATGTGTGGAGTCTGGAAAAGCCTAAGCAGCACTACATCGTCTGCAATGAACTTGATTTATTGTTAGACTTGAAGGTGGCTCTGTTACAGCAGCTGGGAACTGTAGCAGGGAAGTGTGGGGAGGAGCAGAGCACAGCAGAGGGGAGAAGGGAGCTAGGGAGAACATGGGGTGGGCTCCTTTTGATTTCCCATTGGCTTGGCGAAGAAAGCAAACCTCAGGGACTACCAGCATCTGGGTTTCTCCGTCCAGCAGGGTCTAGCAGGGCTGCTCACTGGCTTGCCTGGGGCGAGGTCCTGTCCTGTAGTAGAGTGCTCAGCCTGTCTTTACTTCACTCTGGAGGAATTCAGCTATAGCTCCTCTGCTTCCTCTCCTCTTTCCCCTCCTCTCCCATTTTCCCCAAGTTCTCTAGACCAGCCTCCACCTCCCAGAACCTCTGCCTAAGAGTGTGGGTTTAGAGAGGCAGCCAGTGTTCCCATTTCAGCTGCAGGATGGTAGAGGATTGGAATGTTGGGGGAGTCACACATGGCAGTCAGGCAGTGGCTTATTTTTAACCCTTAACACACCAGGCCATAGCAGATGACCACATGCAGAGAAGCCAAGCAGGGGATGAGAAGGGATCAGGACTGTTGGAATGGGGTGGGCGAAGACTAGATGATCAGGGAGTTTGGAGGGATTGGGGTTGGGGCTCTCCTTGCCCTTTGTGCTGCCCAGGTGGCCTGGTCTGGGCACAGCCCTAGGTCGGAAATGGTATGAAGCTGGGGCTGGGAGATGAGATCCTTTTTCCTGTCCTTAGTTCTTGGTCTAAAGAGCTTCAAGTTTTGGATTGAGACATTCAGATATTGAGGGAAGCAAAGACAGTTTAGCAGCCACCCAGGCCCCTGCTGGACCCCAGACCCTGGTGGCTAGGGCATGGGAGATGGAGGAAAGGGTGCAGCTCTGGGCACCTTACTAACGGTGGCCTTCCCTACATCATATAAATTATTGGCAATCCTTTCTGGCATGCCAAATAAATAACGAGGTTCGGGGACGGGGGTGTTATCTCGCTCCACGAGGATGGAGTGTGCTCACTGAAACCCATCCTCCTCATCCAAGACCAGGATTGGGCAGTGCTGGGAGAGGGTTTCAGGTGACCTTTCAGAATTTCATATCACCCCCCCCACACACATTGCCTTTGGTTTTGAGACCCCAGGGACAGATGAGGGGAAGGACAGTACCTCCCACTAAGCCCAAGTCCTCACAACATGACCTTGCCCCCCTACCGAGCTCCATTTCCCTCAACCCCAAAGGCCTCAGCAGTAGCCATTCTCTAATGAGCTAGAGGAGTGGATCCTTGGGGAAGGGGGGGCGGGTCTATTCAGAACTCAATCTTGCAGGCTGGAAAGGATTCGTCCTGCATCACCACGGTGCTGCTGCTAGCCAGGACCAGGACGTTCAGTTGCTGCTGTTGCTCATGCGTCTGCTGGTACCACTCACGAGTCACCTCTGTGTCATGAGTGGGGATCAGAGTCACCTAAGAGGAAGAAAACATGCCCGAGGTGAGAATGTGAAGAAAAGACAAATGAAGGGGAAGGACTGCCTGATGGTCTCATAGATGAGCCTGCTGCCGTAGGAAGGACCTTGTCCTTTGGTGACTAGGGCTGTCCTGCTGTTGCCTCTGACAGAGCTTTGACCAGAATCCTTCCTTTGTGTCTCTTGCTACTCACCTGAAGGTTCTCCCCCCACTGGGCCTTGCCTTCCAGCAGAGCATCCAGCACAGCCCGGCTTGGCTCGCCATTGGCAGGGTCATTCCCACTGATCACATAGTAGGATGCACGCACTCGGCGGAAGAAGTCCAGATCAGCAGTCTTACCACTGCAGTGATTTGGAATATAGGCAAGATCCACGTACACAGGAGGGCCAGAGCCACCCTTGGAGCCCAAGGCTGCTGTAGAGACAAGCAGAATGCATTGTTATAAAAAAGAGCCCAGCGGTGGTGATGCACACCTTTAGTCCCAGCACTCGGAGGCAGAGGCAGGCAGGCGGATCTCAGTGTGTCTCAGTATGTCCAAGGCCAGCCTGGTCTACAAAGTGAGTTCCAGGACAGCCAGGACTACACAGAGAAACCCTGTCTCGGAAAAAAAAACAAAAACAAAGGATATTTGGTCACCTCCCCACTTTCTTGAACAGCTAGAGCCTTTAGCTAGCACATAACTGCTCCAACCCACCGTATTCCCATTCCCACTTTCCTAATATACTCACTGGATCCTGCCTTGAGTCCATTGACTAAGCCTTTGGACATGGGACTATGTCCATCCTTTTCCTCCGCTGGGGCGACCTGGCTTGGAGTGCTGCGTGGTCGGGGCAGGGCCCGAGATGTTCGATCTACAGGCCCTTTACCAGGGGTAGGTGACCGTTTTCCCCGAATATCCAGACGCCGCGCAGGAGATGCGGGCTTGGCCCGGCTTGGGGCCCTCCGCCCTAGTCGCCCCTGCACCTTCTCCTTTTCTCGTAGTCTCTCAACTCTCCCAGACTCTGAGCTGAGCCCCTCGGGGTCAGCCATGCAAACATCTGGTCGGGGAGGGGATGGGCGGGGGTCTGGCTGGGGAACCGGCGGTGGGTCGTGGCCAGGCCTGGGGTGGTGAGTTCCACCAACTCCCCCAGCTTTGTCCACGGGCAAGAAGTCCCCATCTTCATCTGAGTCGAGGGCTGCCTCAGCTGTGATGGACGGACACTCCTCAGTTTCTGGTGGGACATCAGAATCTGACTGTGAGGAGCCCGAGTCACTGGCTGATGTGGGGGGTGTCTCATCAGCCATAGGGCACGGGCCCCCGGTGGACCCTGGCCTCCCTGCCCGGCGCCGCCCTCCTTTTCCTACCAGCCGAGCTTCTTCTGTTGAAAGGTCACTGTCATCTGTGGATGGGGGCAGAGGTGGGTTCAGGAATGAGGGAGAAAGCTCCCCGCAGTGGGGGCGGGGCTCTGTAGCACATCCCTGAGGTCCAGCCTCAACTTCAGGAGAAAGACTGCAGGGTGGGCCCCCGGAGCTCTTCCCAGGACGCAGCAGCTGCTCAGATGAGAGAAGTGTGTCCGGCCGCCCTC
The DNA here is from genome assembly GCF_007827085.1 of Peromyscus californicus insignis. Classification (NCBI taxonomy): domain Eukaryota; kingdom Metazoa; phylum Chordata; class Mammalia; order Rodentia; family Cricetidae; genus Peromyscus; species Peromyscus californicus. Next base: position 95,752,823 of record NW_026294595.1, on the reverse strand, counting down.
GTTCCCAAGCAGAGCAGGCCTCAGCCTCTTCTTTTTCTGCCTTGGCTGTGGCGAGCCCTGGGAGACTGGGGCTGTTTTCTGCTAGGCCGTTGGCTGCATGATCTCCAGAGGGGCTCTGGAAGGGGCTTGGCTTCTTGGTGGGTTCCCCTGAGCACTCCAGGCGGCAGGGCAGCATACCATCATCCATGTCTCCAGGCAGGCTTGGAGCTGGAGCTGGAGCCGAGTCCAATGAGGATAAAGGTGCTGGGCTCAGGGGAGCGAGGTCCCAGAGGCTGTGGGCAGCTGGCTCCGTTCCTGGGCCCAATTCACCAGTGCCCTGTTCAACAGCCTCTAAACCAGGAGGGAAGCGTTCAGCCACACTTGAAATGACAGGTGTGGTAGCCTCAGAAGAGGACCCTTCAGACAGGGCTGGTGAGGCAGGTCGTGGCAGATTGGAGAGGAGAGGGGCCCCTGGAGAGCTGGGTGATGGGAGTTGGGGTAGTGAGGAATCCAGGCTGGGTGCCTTGGTCACTTCCAGGTACTCATCATGTCGGGTTCTGGTTGGAGTTCCTGGAACCAGGGCTAGTGCTCGGTCCCCAGAGAAGGCAAGGGAGCCACAGGGTGCAGAACGGGGTTCAGCTGGAGAGGGCAGCTGAGGGGGAGCAGGTTGCAAGGAGGAGAAGCCGAAGGCTGAAGCAGGGAAGTCCAGACTTGGTCGGGTAGGTCCTAGGTGTGAGTCTGAGGAAGGGCTGGTATGGGCCTCAGTTTCAGGCCACATTGAGGAGTGGCCCACAGGCATGGTGTGACGGGGACTTGGGGACTGGGCCTCTTTCTCTGGCTGTTCCCGAGCCCCCTTCTCCAGGTCTGAGTCACTAGTGTCATCCCAGTGACCTCGGCACGGTTCTCTGGGGGATGGGGCCCTCCTGCTTGGGCTACAGCTCACTGTGCTTCCATTAGGAGGGGGGCTTGGGTCTTTGCTCAGGGGGATCGGAGCACGGGGCGGCACTGCCGGCGGGGTGAGGCTGGCCTCCACGTTGGGCCCTGGCTCAGGCTCTTGCCTGGGAGGTACCGTGGGCCCTGCCAGAGCTGCATAGCTGAAGCTTGAAGTGTCAGATTGGAGGCTTTTGGGCGAGACAGGAGAGGAAGACTCCTTCTCTGCAGATGTATTACGGCCAGCAGCCTCCTCCTTGCTTGAGAGGCTTGGGAGCCAATCCCCAGATGCCCCCAATGGAGGCTCCCGAGTGGGGCAAGCAGGGCCCAGCCCAGTAAGCATCATCTGCTCATAGATGTCTGCATACTGAAAGCTTCTCTCGTCAGGATAGGGTGTGGGCTCCCTCTGCTCTGGTTCAGTCTGTTCAGTATCTCTGGCCGTGTGGCCCTCACCAGGTTCTGGGACCTTTGAACTGTAGGGGCTGCAGTCAGGAGCCCCTGTTCCACCCTCTCCATCCCGTCCCCCTTCAGCTTTTCGATAGTCCTTCCCCAGGGGGGAGTACGGTCCACCTTCCAACTCAGCCGCCCCCTCCTGCACTGCGGCCACCACACTGTCATACTCAGCGATGCCCCAGGAGAAGGGCGCAGGAGCATGTGGTTCTGGGGCGGGTGTCGGGGGAGCTGGAGCTGGAGAGAGGGGCGCAGGAGGCAGGGGTCTATCCTTAGGTACCCATGGTGGGATCTCAGCTAGCCATGAAGGGGTGGTAGGTTCATTCCTCGTGGGTGGTACTGGCTTAGTGTCTGGGACAGGGCTTTCTTGTCCCGGGGCTGGAGGGACCCTCTGTCTGGTCATCTCAGGTGGGGAGGCTGGAGGAGAGATGATCTCAAAGGGAGAGCGAGTCAGCTTGTCGTCGTCCTCTGGCGGCAGGCCAACTGGTGACTCTGCAAGCCAGCGCTCCACCTCCAGCCCCTTCTGTGGCAGGGGCTCGTGGAAATCCTTGAAATCTGAGGCCCAGGGACTCCGGGGAGTGTGCTGCAGAGGGGTCACCTCTTGTTCATCTGCCCCCTCATCAAGAAAAGTACTTTCACGTTCCTCGCAGTACCGTGAACGGGCTCCTTGGCCATCTAGCTCATGGGGGAACCAGACCTTCCTCTCACAGCTTAGCTCCCTCCAGTATGCATCCTGCTGCAGGGACATGTCTCTGTCCCTCCAATACCTAACTTCTTGCTCAGGAGACTTGCCCTCCCAGGCTGGAACAGGCTCTTTCTGTTCTCCAACTGGCTCTCCTCGGGTTGGGGATGTTTCTCGCCATCCCTGGACCACATCCTGCTCCTTCCAGTATTTTTCTTCCTGCTCTTGGGCCTTGCCCTCCTGTACTGGGCTCTCGTCCAGCCCCAGTGCCCTGGTCTTCTCCAGAGCATCTTCATCCTTCTGTTCCACAGCCTTGGCCTTTTCTGGAGCCTTTTGGTCAAGGATTGTCTCTTTGGGTGTTGTGGTTTCATCTTCCAGGCAAGAGCTCCTTTGTCCCTGAGCTTTATCCTCCTCTTTTAGGGTCCCACCTTTCTGTTCAGCAGCCCTCATGTCTTGGTCCAGGGTACCACCCTTCCTTCCTGGGGTCCAGTCTTTTAGTTCTAAGGCCAGGTCTGTCTCTCCTGAGGCCTCTTCCTTCTCTTCTTTATTAGCCTTGCTTTTCTGTTCAGGGGTTCTGTCTGTCTGTGTTGGTTCAGGGGCACTGCTCTCTGGAGCCCTGTCTTTCTGTCCTAAGGGTCTGTCTTTCTCTTCTGGGGTCTTGTCTTTTTGTTTTGAATCTCTGTGCTCTTGTTCTCTGTCCTCTGCTTCCGTGGCCTGGCTCTGTGGCAGGGCTGTGCCCTTTTGTTCTGAGGCCTTGTCCTTCTCTGCTGGGACCTGGTCCTTCTGTTCTAAGTCTTTGACTTTGGGTTCTAGAGCCTTGGCTAGCCCTACGGCTGCATCCTTTTGGTCCGAGTCTCTGCCCTTCTGTTCTGAAGTCTTACCCAGCTGTCCCCCAGGCTCGTCTTCTCATCCAGAGCCTTGTCTGTCAGAGGCATGACCAAGTCCTGCTCAACAACGGCATCCTTCTCCTGCAGAACTCTGTCCTTCTGCGGTAGGATTTCACTCTTTAGCTTGAGTTCCTCTTCCTTCTGCTCAGCAGTTCTGTCTTTCAACCCTGGAGCTTTACCTTCCCACTCCATGGCAAGGTCCTCCATGGCGGGGCTTGACAAAGACTCAGGACTCTTGGTGAGGGAGCTGTCAGATGTCCTAAGGGCATCTGTAGGATGTTCACCAGGGCCCATGACCTCCCCGGGTGAGTGTTTCCTGTCGCCTGACGATGCAGAGTGAGAGAAAGGACTTCCAGGTAATTTCCCAGCAGGGCTCTCATCTGTGACATCTGCCTCTCCAGCAGTCTCATCTGTGAGAGGAGACACTGTGGCTATGTGGGACTCTGGAATTGACACAGGAGCTGGGTGGCAAGAGGTGTCTTCAGCCTTCACCAGAGGCCCCCTTTCTTCCTTTCCTAGGCTTAGTTCTCCGAACTGGAGGGTGCCCAGGCTTTCTGGAGAGAGCTGCTTAGACGAGATATCCAGAGAAGTCTCCTTGCTAGGACTCTCTTCTGAGAAGGACAGTGACTGGGTGTCCTCTGGAGATACCATTGGCCAAAGGTCTTTGTGCAGATGCTGCTCTTTCAGGCTGCAGGGAGACCTGGGGGTGGCCTCTTGTTTGGCAGTGTCTGGGGAGACCACACTGAGGACAGACAGGGACTCTGCATCTTCAGGGGAAAGGCTTTGATCGGTAGACCGAAGTGCCTCATCTCCCTGGGGCCCACGGTGTTCTTCAAGCAGTGCGCTCACCTCTCTAGGAAGGGCTTCTGCTCCTGGTGCTGAACCTGCCTCTCTAGTCTCAAACACTATCGCTTTGTCTTGCTCTGGCAACAGTTGAATGGTACAGCCAGTCTGACCCCCGGCAAGGCCGACAGGGGCATCCTGGGCTTGGGGGCTCCTGGGAAGAGATACTCTCCCCTCTTCTAGTACGCCCTCTTCAGGCCCTGGCTTGACCGTCCGCTCCTCAGCATCCTCCTTGCCCACACCTGGAGTATGCTTTGTGTCTCCCCAGGAGTCTTCTTGAAAGTCTTGAGGCTCAGACTTCTCTTCCACCGGGGACTGATGAAAGGGTGTGTGGGTAGCGCTGGGGGGTCCAGATGGCGGAGGAGATGCCATCTTCACTGTGCTGTCGTCCGGGCTGAGGCACCTTTCCTCCGCTTCTCCGAGGGCTGGTTCCCCTGGATGGAGGGCATGTCCAGAGGCTCCAAACACGGCAGCATACTGACTGGGAAGTTTCTCAGATGTTGTTACACTTGACTTCTCTTTCTTTTCCACAGCTTTCTCTCCAGGCAGGCCTCTCCCCACAGCCTCCCCTTTCTTCTCCGACTCCCCAGTCACCGAGAAATCCTCACAGGGTGGGGACTTGAAGCCCTTATCTTCTTCTAGTGAAGAGGTGGGTGAGATGGTACCAGCTGATGGCACGTAGTCCAAGCCCTGAGTGGCTTCAGTGCGGGAGGAGGGGATACTTGTGACTGTGTCGAGCAACAGAGAGCTCTTGCCTGTCTCCTCTGTCTGGGGGGCTGTGAGTGAAGCCACAGATTGGTCCTCAGCCACCGACGTGGCAAAGGAAGAGAGTTTGTCACACTCGGTGATTGATGTAGCTGAAGATACATGTTCCTCTTCAGCCAAAGGGGCAGCCACCATATTGGGAGGGTAGGTGAGCTCAGGTTCAGGTGCCCCATAAGTTTTGCTCGGGGTGGCAGGAACAAGGCTATCTGCGGGCTGGCTGGCTTCAAAGGGGCCAGGACCTTCAGGCCCAGAGAGGTCATAGGTACTTGTAGGAAATCTGGGTTGGGCTGCGCGTTCCTCTGGCTCATCATGGATCTCCTCATCTGAGATGGTCTGTTCTGTCTCTGAGTAGCCAGGGATTGTCTCGTCCTGAATGTAAGAGACGTGCTCAGTGGTTCCTGCAGGCGTGGCCAAGCTGCTTAGGAATGATGAGGTCTCCTTCTCAGGTGCCTTGCCCTGAAATCCCAGTTCCCGGCCCCCAAGAGCCTCTCTGCTCTTTGGGATTACCTTTAAAGCTTCCTGCATGTGTTTTTGATAAAAACTCTCAGCTTTCGTCTCTTCCTCATCCTCATCTGAAGGGTGACCCTCCTCCATTTCTTCTAACTCAGCCTTTTCTATCACATCCTCCTTCACCTCAGGTTCACTTTCCTCCCTGGCCTCAGCGCTCTCCGGGACCTTCTCAGATTCCCTCTGCTGCTTTTCCTCCCAGGTTTCTTTCTCTGTCTCAGCCGCTGAGTCTGGGCCCCTGTTCTTGGTCCCTTTGTCCTCAAGAAAGTCTGGGACAACCTCCTTCTCCTTTATCACGTGTTCTTCTTGATCCCGCCCTGGGACAGAGGGATGTCTTTCCTGGATGGCTGGGCTTGGGTGTCCCTGCTCTGTAGCATCCACAGGAAGTGGTTTCTCGCCTAGTCCTGCGTCCCTTTGTTCAGCCAGCAAACCTCTCTCCTCACACTTCAGCTCCTCAAAGTCCTGTGTGAGGTCCTCTGGTGAGGACAAGGCCAGCTCTCTGTGCCCACTGACAGTTGGGAGTGCTGCAGGCCCCCTCTGGGCTGGGGGTGTCCGGGGCTCAGAAGGCAGCTCTTTCTCCCCGCGGGCAGCTCGGCCTTTGTCCGTCTTGACTCTTCCAGGGGCCTTGGCTTTATAGAGGGTCTTGCGGACCTCGGGGGTGAAAGGCTTCAGGTCTGGTTTGGAGAATTTCTTTACTTCCGGTTTGGTGTCTTTCCTCTTCTCGTCCTTCTTGGCGTCCTTTTTCTCTTCCTTCCTCCCTTCCTCCTTCTTGAGTTCCTTCCTTTCCTTCTTGATCTCCTTCTTCTCCTTGTCCTTTTTCTCCTCCAGCTTTGATATCTTCTCTCTCAGGTGCTTCTTCCCCACTTTGTCTTTGATCAACTTCCGCTTCTCGGCCTTCAGTGCTTCGCTGGACTCTGTCCTCACCCTCTCGGGCTTGGAGGGCTTTTCTGGGGGCTTCTCCGACGCGTCTTTTGCTTTCTTTTCTGTCTTGGCTAACTCCTTGGCCAGCTCTGAGCGGGCCTCCTTGGCTCCCTCTTCTAACACTTCCTCGCGTTTGGCCAGCTTGCTCACTGCTGTCTTGGGAGCAGCTTTGAGGCTCTCCTTGCTGTCAGCCCGATGTTTGATTTTGCTGGGTTTCAAGTTGGCAGGCACAGCCCCAGCAGCCAGGTCCTTCTGTGTGGCCACGGGATAGCGCAGGAAGTCCAGGTGCCGAAGCTTTTCCAAGCCCTCCAAGATCTTGTTCTGGGGAGCATTTCCTGGGAAAAGCACACGCACGATCTTCTCAGTAGGGTTGGCTGGGAGCCAGACCACCAGAGCGGTGATGGAGGTCAGGTAGGGGACAGAGATCTCTGCCTCCTTCCCATTGGCCAGCACAATACCTGTCTTGGCTTTACTATTACCCGCCCACTTCTGCATGAGGAACTGCATCTCCTTACTGTCCTTGACAGGGTTGAGGACATACATGTCCAGCCGACCCACACCCATTTTGTGGAAGAGGGTCAGCGGCTCAATGGTGTTGCTGACTACACGGTACAGAGGCTCAGCTTGGATGCCTAGGCGGTTTAGGTGCTGGAGAGTGAGACAGGCCTCCTCAATGCTGCGCTTGGCCTTCCGGGAGGCATCCGGCAGCCGAAGCTTATCGGGCACATTGAAGAACACCACTCCAAGCTCAGGCGAGATGAGGTTCTTCACCCAGTCGCTATAGCTGCTGGAGCCCTGGGACTGCTCCTCCTCCAGCTCTGCCACTTTGCGCTGCAGGAGTCCGTTGATGCCTGGCAGATTGTCAGCCCCAATGTGTGTGAGCAGCACGGAGTCGATGCGGTCCAGATGCCGCACCAGCTTCCAGAAGCAGGACTTGCGATCAGAACCACCATCCACCAGGATGTTAAAACCATTGACAGCAAAGAGGGCAGAGTCCCCACGGCCACCAGGAAAGATGTAACAGCAAGGCTTGGAGAGCTTGAGGAAGCCTCCTGAGGTGGGGGGTTCAAGCAGGTCAAAGGGGGATGGCACATCCACAGTCTCAGAGACATACTCGGAGAACTCAGCCACACCATCCATGGTGGGTAACACAGGCTCAGGATTTAGCTGGAGGTGCAAGGTCTCTTGGGAACTGGACAGACCCAGGTGGCTCCAATCACCCTCCCCTAAGCAGGAAACAGTGAGGAAAGCCTGGATCCCAGGGTCTCTATTGCTGAGCAATTGGGCAATCTAGAGGAGTGGAGACAGAAGCCGATCAGGTCATTGGGGTGGTCTGACTCAGATTCAGCCCCCTAATCTTTGCCTGTTTCTGAGGTAAATGCCTACCTCCCTGACAGGAATCCCTGTCAGGGTTCCTGATGGTCAAATCATACAAGACTTCCTTGTCTTTCTCACCACAATTTAAATCCTGCCCCTTGTTCCCTTCTCAGATGCTCAGTAGGGAGCTTACCTCAGGACTGTGAAGGACCCGGGCAAAGTTTTGGTAGGAGTAGGTACCACTCTGTAGGATAAGGTCTCCCTCAGGCTCTAGAGTTTGCCCACTCAAGATTAGGAGTTTGTGAGCTGATGGATTACTAAGAAGATGGTGAACCTGAAATGGGAGGACAGATTGGTCACAGATTTGGGAGACCCAGGGGAAGGCACTGAAAACCCCGGTCCCCACTTCAGTAATATATGGACATGTTTCTTACTGGGATGCCCCGGAGTGGGGCTGAGGATTATGTCAGCTGGGATAGCAGACGAGATTGTAGTGACCTCGCAAAGGTAACAAGGCATCAGCCCTGACCTTACCTCTGAGCTGATGCTGTCTGCACTGGGGTTGACCAGGATGATGGTCTCTAGGATCTCACTCTGGTGGCAGAGGGTCCTCTGGCCTGAGGGAGAGACGTAGGCATTTGTATTGAGATTAGTAGGCATTAACTTAAAATGAGAAGTACTGTAAGGGGCAGGAGAGGAAAAAACAAATGATCAGAAAACGGAGTACAGGGGAAACTGAGTCCTGGTTATCCTTAAACCCAGCCATCTAGGATACCACTAAGTAAGGTCCAGGAACTGCCTCCTCTCGCCCCTCCTTTCAGGATTTCTTCCTCCCCTCCCCCACACTAACTGACTTCTCCCTTTCCTCCATCTGCCACACCCTCTGCTGCCCAGGCCCCGCCCCTTTGCCCCAGACTACCCTGTTGACAAGAAGCTTTTGTCCCTCAGGAGCACTAAGTTCCTGGTGCTGCCTGGGGAATGGAGGGGGGATGGGGGGGCGGAGCTCAGCTGGAGGGAGGGCTCCTGGGATGACAGTCTTTATTGAGCTTTCTCTGCCTTTGCCCTTGGCCAGTAGAGGAGACAGTAGCTTCCGTCTCTACAGATTTCCCCATCCTTTCCACACCCACTGCCCCATCCAAGGACAGAAGTCCTGTTCCAGAAGATTTGGGAGACATGTGTCAGCTTGGTTCTTGGAGCTTTATAATTCAAGGATAGAGAGTTCCAACCTGCAATTCTGTTTTCTGACTCTGCCAGACCTTCAGTCAGACCCATGCACACCCTCCGCAAGTGTTTCACACTCCCTCTCCTGTCTCACCTTCACGTGCCCAGGCTTCAGAGTCGCCTAGCACACTGCCCCACTTGTCCCTCCTGAACACTTCTTGTCTCAGCCTGTGGATATTGGAAGTAAGTGACTGAGTTCATTCAAAGCCAAGAAACAGGGCCAGTGGTGCTTTCTGCCAAGCCTGACACCTGAGTTTGATCCCCAGGACTGAGGTGGGGAGAGAGCCACCTCCTGCAAGCTGTCCTTTGATCTACCTATACATGCATGCACGCACACACACACACCCAAAAGAAAAACAACAGCAAGCTGGGTATGGTGGTGTACACCTTTAATCAGAAGGCAAAGGTGGGTGGATTTCTGTGAATTCAAGGCCAGCTAAGTTCCAGGACATCCAGAGCTACATAGAGAATTCTGTTCCAAAACACCAAACCAACCGGGCGGTGGTGGCGCACACCTTTAATCCCAGCACTTGGGAGACAGAGCCAGGCGGATCTCTGTGAGTTCGAGGCCAGCCTGGGCTACAGAGCGAGATCCAGGAAAGGCGCAAAACTACACAGAGAAACCCTGTCTCGAAAAACCAAAACCAAAAACAAAAAACACCAAACCAAACAAAAAACACCACCACCACCACCACCACCACCAAAGAAGTTGAGAGTCAATGCCCAGGATGGGGAACGATGGCGTCCCCGATCCTCTCCCCAGTACTGTTCCTCCAGTGTCACACAAAACACCAAGCAGTGAAATTAAAGAAAGTACTGGGTGAGACAGATTACAGAAGGATGCAACCTCCTAGGCTCACCGGCTGGCCCTCCTCCACTTCATCCTGCTTGCAGCCACCATAGGGTTAACCTTAGAGGCTGAGCATCAAACAGCAGGAGGATACTGGGGAGGGGGTCATAGTCTGTTCCCTGAGCCCTCCTCTGTGACTCCAACTCCCTTTTCTGTCGAGCCTGGGACAAGGGTGTCTATGGCCAGGGCTTTTGTTAGGAAGAGTCCGGTGCTGAGGGCCAGGCAGACCTAGGCAGCAGAGGGCTGCAAATGCAGCTGGGAAAACCGAGGGTGCTGGAGACTCAAAGCCTATACCAGGCGTGTTGGGCCCAAGAGGAGTCCAAGGGTCCTCTTCTATGAACTTGGGAATCGAGGGATACATTAAGGTCACTTCCGAGGATGAGCACCACCTCAGAGGCAGGCAGGGGCAGGACTTAAGTGGCTAGGGATGTCAACATCATTTGCCAGTCTTAAGTAGTTCAGATTTAGGAAAGCCAGGACTCCCCCAACACAAACAAGGTCACACTTTCAATTTAGGTGGAACAGAAAGAGATTTCCTCTCCAGCGACAATCTCCACTCCAGCACTTCATGGTCCCCAGTGTATCCTCACAAGACCTCTGATCCCACTTCCTGTCCTGACACAAGACCCCAGCCCTAGCCCTGGGAGCAAGTCCATTACGTCCCGAATCCCTGCTCAGGCCGAGGGGACAGCCTTGTTTCTCTTTTCTGCTCCCCAGCTCTTCCGATGAAGGGAACTGCCTTGTTTTTCCTTTATCTTAAGAGGCTGGGGCACTTCCCGAGACCAGTGCTAGGGTCGGGGGTGGGCTTCGGCTGTGAAGCTGAGTGGGCAGGAGGGCAGGTGTCTCCGCAGTGAGGCAGAAGGGGGTTGCTCAGGCAGCTGCAGTTTGCCGCAGTGTGTGAGTGTGTGTGAGTGTGCGCGCTGAGCTCAGCCTCCAGCTCCGCCCCCACCCCCCACCCCAGCATGACAAGTCATTTTCTTGGCTGCCTCTGCATGGGGGGGTGGGGTGGGGATGGGGGTGCAAACAGAGAGGGAGAAGAAACTGGCTTCTCTATTGAAGAGCCCCCATCTTGGGAGGAAAAGCACAGATGAGGTGAGGGTGGGGCCGAGTCGGGGAACCCCTGAGGTTGACAGGACCCGGAATGCAGGGCAGCTGCAGAAGAACCAGTGCTCTCGAGCTCCTGAGCGGCCTCAGAGAGGCCACAAAGGGGGGCTTAAAGCCCTAAGCTCAAACTGGCCACAGGGAATAGGGTGAGGGGAGCCAAAAACAAACCAGTTAGCCTGTGAGCAGGCACATGCCACGTCTTAGTGACCCATTCCTCCCTTCTCTTCCAGAGTGTTACCCACCTTCCCTTACTTGGCAAAAACTCATCCTACTTGCCCTACTCATCCCAGAACAGGAGCAGCAGCTGACCAGTGTAGTAGCTGATAACCCAAGGACCCTCCCAGAAGATACATTCCATAACAGCCCCCTTCCTCTCAGATTCTTCTGTTTCTCCTCAAAGACATAGCCCCCAAATTCCTTCTATGCCCTGACTGCCAGGCAAAGCCTGTGGCACCACCCTCTGTTACTGCCTCTCAGCTGATGGTCCCCACCCCCACCTCGTACAGAGGTGGACTGTCACAGCCCCTGTTGGATCCACAGGCTGAACCCCAGTCAGTAATGTTTGCCTCCTCTCTCCATCTCAGGAAGCCTTCCCACCAGGCTAGCCTCGGTCCAGATGCACCAGATTTACAAGGTGTCAGCGGCTCCCCATCCCCAGTCCCTAGCACAGCACCCCCATCCCTCTGCCATGACTTGCCTTCCTGTTAGGCTCTTACCCTGGGACGTAGGAGGGAGCCCCTCATGGAGGCATCGGCTCGGCTCGGCTCCGGCCTTAGCCGGGTGGCTTCGGGGAAGAGTCTGCGGCACTAGGGGTGGGAGTGAGGGGGGGCTGCTTGCCGGGGAGGGCGGTGCCAGGGCGGGGAAGAGGGGCTGGTCTGTGACGAGGTACTGGAGACTTAACTGTTTCTTGGCCTGCACAGTGTCAGCATCCTGGTGCTTCTGCTTGGCCACAGGGAAGGGGAGGAATCTGAGGGGTTGCCTAGCAGTTCAAAGGGCCAGATCCATCTCTCCTGCAGCTCTGAGTACCTTCTCCCCAAATCCTGTTTAGTTAATAAATACCCTCTCAGCATCAACCAAAGGACCAGAGCTTCATGCACTGGGGCACAGAGCCAGCTATAGGAGGCAAGGGTAGCATGGGCCCTCCCCCTTCCTCTTAGAAACCATCTGCTGCCTCTCCCCTCAGATGGACCCAGAGAGTGACCTTCAGTCACTGCAAGAACAGGAGACAGAGGCTGGGGGGCTATGAATGGAGGGGAGCGGTGTGGCGATGGTGAGTGATGTGGTAAGCTGGACCCTGTCCTGACCACATCAATAGAAAACTGGGGAGGACAAAAATGTGTCTCATTTTAGACTGGAGAATAGTGTGAAATTCTGGAGCAGACATAGTCCCCAATCCACTGGGGTGGGGCACAGGGACCCTGGGAGCTGCATGCAGGCCCGTGCTAATGCAGCATGGCTGCGAGATCGCCCACACAAGCAGAGGCTTCTGTGTCCTGGCTGTCAGGAGGCAGTCTCTGAAGGGTAAGGGAGGCTTCTGCCTTTCAGGGAAGGACCTAGGATCATCGCCCGGAGCCCGGGCTCAGGCAAAGCTTTTTTGCTATAGACCAGTCTAATATAACCTACTCTTTCAGTTAGAAATGATCTGTAGGGTGTTTGGGTCTGGACTCCTCCTTGTCGCTTTGTTGTGTCTGTCTGCCTTGATCTTGAACCTTCTTATGTTGACCTTGTGCCCTTATCTCAGCCTCTGCCTCAGACTCAGCTAAGTGCTCCAGGATTCAAAGGAAAGATCTGGAGAGCTGCAGCCAACACTCATTTTGCCCTGTGATGTTCACACTCTTACATCCCTGGCCTCTCCTCATTAACCCTCCCTGGGTGTGGTCATCTCCTTCCTCCCTCTCACTGGCCAGCCCCAGCCCCACCCTTGCTCCAGGCTGCCAAGGACTGCTTTTGAAGGTCAGAGAAGCCAAAATAGTCTCTGCTCTCAGCAACCCCCAACCCCCTTAAGCTACAGCCAGAGGAGTAGCTGAGTCACCAGTACTCTGGGGAACAGGGGGAACAGAAGGAGAAGAACCCTTGCTCAGATCCGGGATGCAAAGCAGCAACATGGCCATATCCTATCCCCATTTGGATAGGAGAGGCCATCTGTATAGACACACACAGTGTAACCAGGCTCAGTCCTGAGCATCACGGAGTAGTACCCACCCCCTTCCACAACCTCATTGCTCTCCATTGCTCTCATTTCATGCTGCCTCCAACCTCCTGTCTCCTCTCTGCTTTTGAGGGCTCTCTCAGTGTTGGGGGCACTTTAGTAGACATCGGGCTTGAGAACAAATTTCCCAACTGAAAGCAGAATCCACCCTTGCTCTAAGCCACACACACACACACACACACACACACACACACACACACACACACACACACCCCCGCACCTTGTATACGGTCACAGTTCGTTCTCCTTCTCTGCCCATCTCTACGCAGCCGCTTATGAGTGACCCCTCGACCCTTAATTCGACTCTCCTGCAGTGAAATGGTGCCAGGGAGGCTTGAACAGCCTCCTGATGCCACTTTCTGAACCACACCACTAAACAAGTCAGTCTCAGAGTTTGCTTTCTGGACTAGCGAATGGGTACATTAGCGCCATCCTTCGGCTACGCTGTGAGGACTGACTTCATCTGAAAGAGTTCTCTTCCTCCCTAGAATCCTAACCTTGCGATGCACAAACATGACTGAATATTTCTTTCTTTGTGGAAGATTTCAGAATGAGTACCCTAAACCAGAATCCCAGACCAGACTAGTACTGGGGTAAACTCAAGTAAACTGGGATAAATCTCGGGCAAACCCCAAACTGGAGATGCTTACAGAACGAGGCTTGACTTCTACTCTTCTCTCTCTGCCTTCCCACTTCAGATAACAGTGTAAACCTCTAAATCAGGATCCTCTGAGCACATGAATGGAAAGAATCAGACAGAAGGACTCAAGGGGTTCTCAGCCTTCCCCTCTCCACCCCTTGTACCTCTTTCCAGCTCCAGATCTGGGGTCTTAGGTAGCCCAGACTGGTCCTGGACTTGCTATGTAGTCAAGGATGATCCTTTGCCTCTACCTCCCCAATGTTGGGATTATAGGACTGTACCACCACACCAGGCTAGCCTGTGCTTCTTCAAGTCTTAGAATATCAATCCTCCCTTTCTTTCTTTTTTAATTTTTATTTATTTATTTTGTTTTTTTGTTTTTTTTTGAGACAGGGTTTCTCTGTGTAGTTTTGGTGCTTGTCCTGGATCTTGCTCTGTAGACCAGGCTGGCCTTGAACTCACAGAGATCCACCACCACCCAGCCAACCCTCCCTTTCTTATAGGAGTTCAACAGTAGACATATTGACACTCAGTAGAGATGTGTCAGTGTGTCGGCCCACCATTCCTTATCCCTATTCCCTGTGGGTCTGGGGCCTTCTGCCTGTTAGGTGGGCACTCTGCCACTGAGCTGCACGTTTGATGGGCACTTTACTGCCAAGCTGCATGTTAGGTGGGCACTCTACTGCTGAGTTGCATGAGCTGCACATTAGGTAGGCACTCTACTGATGAGTTGCATGAGCTGCACGTTAGGTAGGCACTCTACTGCTGAGTTGCATGAGCTGCACATTAGGTAGGCACTTTACTGCTGAGTTGCATGAGCTGCACATTAGGTAGGCACTCTACTGCTGAGTTGCATAAGCTGCATGTTAGGTGGGCACTCTACCGCTGAGCTGCACCCCAGGCCTTAAGCTAAGTTTTCGATTATCCTAGGTTTTTCTAAGTTAAGTGTTAAAAATGCTTAGAAGCTTCAGGGATTTTTAGGAGAAGGAGTAGAAGCTCTAAAGGAAGGCCCCCAAATCTCTGCTGAAGAGCACATGGTATGAGAACTACCCTTTAAAGCTTTTTACCAGACTTGACCACTAGAAGGAGCTGGGCCACTGACTATCTGGGGTCTCTTTTTTTCTGTATGTGTGTGGGGGTGGGACTGTAAATGTAGAGAGGGTGAGCCCTAGTGGTAATGGCACTCTTCCTGTCACTCAAGATATATTTTGTTCCTTCATTATTTTGGCCTAGAGTGTGAAGAAATGGTGGTCCCCCTAAGGAGCAGGCCAAAAAGGTCAAGCCAGGGGCATTTAGTGTATCTCCTTGAGCCGCCCCGCCCCCCGCCCCCCCCCCCCCCCAGCTCCTGGTGACTTTAGCCTGGGCAATCACAAGAGGCTGAAGGAGGAGGCAGCGTCCGCAGCTGCTCTGGGCAGACGGTGGGCAGGGACAGCTGACAGAGAAGCCAGCAGGGTGGGGCCATGGCTGCCTGAAGCTCTGCGGGTTGTTATTATTTTTTTCTTTTTCTTTTTTTCCAGGAAATTCTCCACTGTTCTCCAGGGACATAGGCCACCATGAACAAAATGTATGCTAAAAGTCAGCCTTCCTTTTGGGTGGATGGCCCCAAGCCTCTTGAGGACATCATAGCAAAATTCTGAAGCGTTCAGTAGGTGTTTCTATACCGACGCTTGTTTCCAAGAAGTGCCTGAGAATGCATCTCTCTGCAAACCACTTCCCAAGCATTCCCTTCATCTTAATCTGAAGAATAGCTAAGGATTTTGTCTTAAGTTCCATTCATTTCTTACATTGCTTAAAGTCTTTATGGCCAAAAGGACAAGGCTAGAGCATTTGGTGTGAATTCCTAATAAAAAAAAAAAAACCCAAACGTCAGTAATGAGTTTAATCCCCTGCAATTCCTTTATTCAGTCTTGCTTCTAGGATCTTTGAGTGGTATAGTCTCTTTGGTCACTGAGAATAGTGGAGGACGTCATGACATGGGTAATTCTCAACAGAAAGGAATCTCAAAAGAGTAAGTGGCTAGTCTGACAGGAAGCCAGTCCATCAGGAAGATTCCAGCTTCACACTTTTCTTTCAAGTTGCTGCACATATTCTGAGTATAATGGAGCTTTGCTCATGTAAGCCTAGTTTTCTCCAGCTTCTCAGCAGCTCATGAAAAATGATCAATGAGGAAATGACCAAAGATCTGCCAGACTGGAGGAGCAGAAAGAGGTGACTTTCTACTGTACTAGGCTGTTGAGAATTATTGACATATGAATTCTGTTATTTGATGCCAATGACTATGAGCCTAATGGAATTCACATTCTATAAAACTCCATGGAAGCAGGTCTGGTGATGCATACCTACAGTCCTAGCACTCAGGATGTAGAGACAGGAGGATAACAGGTTTGATACCATCCTAGACTATATGTCAAGTCAAGGTCAGCTTGGACTACATAGTGAGACCCTGTTTTTAAAAAAAGAAAGTTGCATGGATTGGTGTGTCAACATTTACAATAATCCAACCAGCTGTCCAACACCTTTATCAAGGGACGTAAGACATCCTGTACTCAGTAGACATCTGTCATAGAATGGTAATTCCTAAAATCTTATCTCACACTTCTAGACTATTTCTCCGACTCAGTAGAAATGATCCCAGAACCAAGCCTCAAGAAATCCAGAGACCTTTGTCCCGGCCTTGATCTGATGGTGCTGATCTGCTCAGCCTTTGAGAGCAGCATTCTGCTCTGCTCTGCAGAGCTGCCGGCTAAGTGAAGAGGAAACAGAAATGCGTCCTGAAGGGTGGACTGTGAGAAACAAGGGTCTGGGATGTTGAGCAAGGCACTCTGGAGTGTGTATAAGGGGGGACAGGGAGGCTGGGGGAAGCAGAAAGGGGGACACAGAAGAAAAACCTGGGGTTTTGCCTGAAAGTGATCTGAGCACTTTCTTAGCAGCTCTTTTCACCTGCTGTGTACAAATAACGCTCTTCTTGGAAAAATTATGTTCTGACATCATATCGTGTGTTTGAAGAGTGTACTGGGAATGTCTGGGTAGCTGTGGAGCCGTTAAAAAAACAAAAACAAAAAACCCTCCCTTCTCCCCGGCTCAAACCTCCCACGAGGCCAGTTCTGCCCTGGATACTGGACCTCTCCTCTTCCAGCCCACACCCAAAGGACTGAGACAAATGACCCTAGTCCTAACCTTTGACCTCTGAGGAGAAGTGAGCTAGGTGCCGGGTAATGAAGAGTCTCAACTGTTGGTTCAAGTCAAAGGACGATAAGTCAATGTTCCAGGAGAGAATCCCTGTGAAAGAAAAAAAGAGAGGGTGCTAGGCAAAGTCATCTGATGGGACTGCAGAGAGCACTGTCAAGCTCCTGGAGGAGCAGCGGCGAGGAAGGTAACACCTCTAAGGAGGGCAGCTAGCACCTCTAGGTATCTCGCAACTGCTTTTTCCCCTTTGTGGGAGCCAGAGGGCAAAGAGCAGAGTTTAGACTGAATTTGGTAATAAATGAGCTTGCAGTTTTTGTTTTATTTTGCAAGGCTGTCCAGTTATGGTAGAAGCGACACCCAAGGGTCTATTCCCATATACCGTTGGTTTTCTTAATGATTCCTCTAGCTAAATTAGATTCTAGATTCTCTTTCTGTGCCCCCCCCCTCCCTTACCTCCACCCCTCCGAGGAGGCTCGCTTCCACCCGCAGGTGGCTCCGCAGCACTGCGCCACAGGCACAGCTGAGGGAGGTGAGCTGAGGAGCCACGAAGGTCACTCTCTCAACTTGGCTGCCAGCATTCAGAGGTTTGTGATGTGTACCCTGCGTTCAGAAAGCTCCCCTAAAGAAGAAACTGTAAGGTAGGGACATGGGCTTTTCAGGGTCTGGCGAGGACTTTCCGACGTCTGGTCGAGACACTGCGGGAAAGGGGTGTGACCAGAGGGACTCCAGGGTCTGCCCGGAGCTCTTCACGGGGTTTTTGGGGAAGAATGGGCAAGCGAGATGTTGGCAGCTCGAGAGGACACAGATGCATGGAAGACATGCAGGTGACAGGGGCACAGGTCTCGAGAAGTGCACATAGAAATGGAGGCTACAGAAGTGTGCACTGGGAGATGAATGCAGATGGCGGAAAGGCACGGATGGAGTGCTGCGGAACAGCCAGGACAGCGGCTCACCTTGTTCAAGGTGGGCCCGCACGGCCCTCAGCTGACTTTCTGTTCCGATATCGCCGATCACGATGAGCAAGGAGTATTTCCGCAGATCCCAGCGCGCTGCGGCCACCGCGGCACCGGCCTCGCGCAGAGGCTCCGCGGGGTTCTGAGCCGGCGATGCGCCGGGGCTCCGGAGCCCCAGCTCCGGAGTTGTCTCCATGGCAACGCTGCCAGGCCGCGCAGTCCGGGCCTCGGTCGCCATGGAAACTCCCGCGGAGTGCTAGGCCGGCTGCGTCCGCTGCGGGGAGAGTGCGCGCGGTTCTTAAAGGCCGGCGGCAGGAGCAGCTCATTGGCCATTGCCTGTCTGGGGGCGGAGCCAAAGCGCCGCATGGGCGTGGCCGGGATGCAGTAGCTGTGGCTCTGCGCACCGCTCTGTGATGGAGTGGCAGCTGCAGTCATCCACCTGCAGTTTTCCAGATCCAAGTTTTCCCCTCCGACTTGGGCTAGGGTAGGAGCTCTGCAGGACCCAGCAGAGGGCGGAGTCCACGGCCTCCGCGCAGGAACAGCATCTAGTTAAAATGGGTCTGTGATGAGCACTGTGTGTCAGTTCTGCAGCCTAGCCCGAACCGTGGGGAGCCATCTTGCCCCTGGCTCGGAGTTTCTATAGTGGTCTGTATCTGGGTGTCATCGTTGTCTGGATTTTTTTTTTTCTTTTCCGTTTTGTTTCCCCCTTTGTTACCTGCTAGGGTCTAGGTCGCCAACCTGGGTTTCCCTGTCCTTGCCCCGAGCTCTGGGCGTGGTCAGGCGGGTTGCGCAGTATTGAAGGGGACAGGATGACCTTCCTGCCCTGAGTCCCTAGTGAGTTGTTATTCCAAGGATAGTGGTTGGCTAGTCTCCATCTCTGCTGAGTGCAATGAGCTCAGACTGCAGCATGGAGGTTTTGAGTAAAACCCAGGAAAGAACTTCCCAACTACTAGTGATGTGACACAGTGGATAACCTTAGGAGGCGGTGCAGTTACTGTACAGAACTGAATAAATACTCTCTCCCTTTCCCTCTCCCTCTCTCCCTCTCTCGCTCCCCTCCCCTTGCCACCACCCCGATTCCTCAAAGTGTCTCCACCACTACAGCGTCTCTTATCCTGATTAATTCTGTTGTATGTCTCAGACAGAAGACCTGTCTCTAGGCTCCGGCAGTACTTGCTTTTTCTCCCATTTACCTTGCACTTTGGAGATGGTAGAAGAAAAGAGGGGCTGGGGAGATGGCTCAGTTGGTAAAGTATTACCCTTGCAAGCACGAGGCCCTGAGTTCAGATTCTCAGAACCCTAAAGAGCCAGGCACAGGGGTGTGCACTTGTAATCCCAGAGATGGTGAGGTGGGAGGGAGAGACCGGTGGGTCCCTGGGAGCTTGCTGGACAGCTAGCCTAGCCTCCCAGGTGAAGTTCCAGGCCAATGAGAGACCCTGCTATGTTAAACAAAGAAGTAGAGGGTGTCTGAGGAACAACACCCCAAGTTGTCCTGTCACACTCACATGCACACACATGAAACCCCACTCCCCTCAAAGACAGGAAAGAGTGATAATACCTGATACAACAAGGCTGCCACTGAGCCACGCTCTGATTGTTAAGTACCTCACAGAAAATCCTGGCCCTATCATGAAACATGTTATAGCTAACCAGCCAGTCCATACTGTAAATATTTCAGACATGGCTGGGAAAATCCTTTTTGTAGCACAGACAGGAAAACAGTGCTGTCAGGATATCAGGTGGTAGGGTGCCCCTTCACACACACACCGCCAGTTGCAGATCTGAATCTGGAAAAGGGCATGGGAAAATGTGCAGTCCTTTTCTACTACAATCATAAAGAGTAGCACATGAAGCAGGGAGCCAGAATGGATTGTGGGGAGAGGAAGGGAACAGTTTCCATAGCAACTGTAGAGATGAGGCTTTTAACAAGCAAAGGGTCTCTGTATAAGGGACAGCGGCAGTTAAGTACAGAGTCTGCTTCCAGTAAGTCTCACAGAGATTAGTCAATAGACGCAAATGGTACAGGAGGGATCACACCCAGATTAGATGGTAGGGGCAGAAATGTAGGACTCTGATTTCAGACCCTGCTAGAATCAAGTCTTAGTAATTATGGCTGCAAATGCAGCCTGTGATGATGTGTTCTGGATAAGCAGTCAGTGAGTCCCTTTGCCAAAGGCAGACAATGTCATAGAAAGATTGGCTCCATGTATCTCTTCATCATCCTCTTCTGGGTGATGTTTCCATTACTATCATTATAGCATCAGAAAATGTTTGAAAAGCTGGGTGTAGTGGTGGAGTGTGTCTGTTGATCCCAACACACAGGAAGACAAGGCAGTAGGATTGTTAGAGTCAAGGCCAGACTGGGCTACATAGTGAGGCCCTGTCTCAAACAAGCAAAATTCCATCAGTTTTTCGAGACAGGGTTTCTCTGTGTAGTTTTGGTGCCTGTCCTGGATCTCGCTCTGTAGCCCAGGCTGGCCTTGAACTCACAGAGATCCACTTGGCTCTGCCTCCTGAGTGCTGGGATTAAAGGCGTGCGCCACCACTGCCTAGCCAACAAGAATATATTTTAAGAGTTAAATTATACATATAACAGTTGCACCAAGTGCTCTGTAAAGAAAGCTGGAGTGTTTTTGCATGTGTGCTCCCGATTTTTTCCATTTTTGAAATGGTCTTCCTGTGCAGCCCTGGCTTGAGTGAACCCACTGTGTGGACCAGGCTGGCCTCAAACTCAGAAGTTCACCTGTCTCTGCTTCCTGAGTGCTGGGATTAAAGGTGTGCTCCAAGATGTCTGGGCAGGTTTTTTTTTTAATGTGTGTGTGTGTGTGTGTGTGTGTGTATGAGCACATGGGTTTGGGTAGTCATAGAGGCCCCCCCACAAAAAAAAAAGCCTAAAAAAAGTGGTATTATAGGTGGTTGTGTGCTGCCCAGTGTGGATGCTAGGAACGAACTCTGGTCCTCTGCAAGAGCAACAATCATTCTTAACCACTGAGTCATCTCTCCAGCCCCTATACCCCAGAATTAATTACTTAATTCATTTATTTATTTATTGGTTTTTTTTTTTTTTTTGAGACAGGGTTTCTCTGTGTAACAGCTCTGGCTGTCCTAGAACTCATTTTGTAGACCAGGCTGACCTCAAACTCACAGAGATCCCCTGTCTCTGCCTCCTGAGTACTGGGATTAAAGGCATGTGCTGCCCACCACCCAGCTGCCCCAGGATTTATAATGACAGAAAACATATATGGGAAATACTTAGAAAGCTAAATAAAGAAGAGCAAGGTTTGGTGGCACACATCTGTCATCCCAGCACTTGGGAGTTAGAAACAGGGAGATCGGGAGTTCAAGGTCATCCCTTTTACACAGCAAGTTGAAGGTTACTCTGTGCTGCATAACAGACCCTGTCTCACAAAACAAGTAAAGACGAGGTACCTTTTAAAACAAGAGGTCTACCTGTTTTGTGTCTTAAGTTTAAATTCTGCTTTGGCAGAAGTCACATAGAAAAAATATGTTACTCAAAGGCCCATCTCTTGGTGTGTGGTGGTACAGGCCTTTAATCCTAGCAAAAGCAGGTGGACCTCTGAATTCAAAGTCAGCTTGGACTACATAGTGAGTTCCAGGCCAGGCAGGATTACATAGTGACACTCTGTCTTAAAACAAAAGCAGCCGGGCGGTGGTGGCGCACACCTTTAATCCCAGCACTCGGAAGGCAGAGGCAGGCGGATCTCTGTGAGTTTGAGGCCAGTCTGGGCTACCAAGTGAGTTCCAGGAAAGGCGCAAAGCTACACAGAGAAACCCTGTCTCGAAAAACCAAAACAAAACAAAACAAAACAAAACAAAACAAAAAAAAAAGCAAAGCAAAGAACAAATCACAGACCCAAAGGATTGTTGGGAACCCGTGATATTTGCAAATGTAAGGTACATACAGTTGTTCTAGGTGACTGTGGAGCCCACTTTAGTGTCTTATTTAACTATGGACCCCTTCGCCCATCACAGATGATCTTATAGGACTCCCCCATGACAGACGTAGGGTACAGCTAATGCCTTTGAATTATGTGTGTCGAAGGGCCATTGACTCGTATAAAGCATCTCTGAGGGTCCGCCACTGAAGGAGAAGTTCACTAGTGCAAGAGGAGGAGGAGGAGGAGGAGGAGGAGGAGGAGGAGGAGCACACTAGTACAGACTTTTCCTTAGGTGTGCGGTGGCCTAGGCACAAAGCACAAACTGGAGGACCAGGGAGACAGTTCAGTCCACGAAGTGCTTTCTGTAAGCCCGAGAGTCAGAGTTTAATCTCTACAACCCACATGAAAAGCCCAACATGGTGGTATGTGCTCGTAACCCCAGCACTTAAGGAGGCAGAGGTGGAAGGATCCTTGGGTTTTGCTGGTCAACCAGCTTAACTTAATTGGCAAGCTCCGTGTTCCAGTGAGAGACACTGTCTTAAAAAACAAAACAAAACAAAAACAGAGTTCTGGGGGTACTGTAGAGATGGGCCAGGGGTCAGGAGACTGAATAATCTTTCACAGAACCAGGGTTCAATTCTAAACATCTACATAGCGACTCACAACTATCTGTAACTTCAGGGGACCTCTGTGGGCACCAGACTTGCACATACTGTATAGACCGACATACATGCAGTCATACACACTAGATAGATAGATAAATTAAAAGCAAACAAACAAGGTAGACAGGAGTCCTGCCCTGAGTAGTTTTATGCCCACTTGACATAAGCTAGAGTGGTTTAGGAAGGGTTTCAATTAAGAAGATATCTTCATAAGATTTCCCTGTGGGCAAGTCTGTGGTGCTTGTCTTAATTAGTGATTGATATGGGAGGGCTCAGCCATTGTTGGTGGAGCTGCCCTGGGCAGGTGGTCCTGGGCTGTGTAAGAAAGCAGGCTGAGCAAGTCTGTAAGCAGCACCCCTCCATGGCCTCTGCATCAGCTGCTGCCTCCAGGTTCCTGCTCTGCTTCAATTCCTGTTCTGACTTTCCTCACTGATGGGCTGTGATTTGCAACTGTAAGCTGAAAAAAAAAAAAAACCCTCTTCTCCCCAAGTTGCTTTTGGTTATGGTGTTTTTCAGTGCAATAGTAACCGTAACTAAGAAAGTCCTCAGGAACACACCTGAGGTTAACCTCTGGACTTCACACATGTGGACATATTCACATTCACCAGCACATCCACACATGTTCCACACACAGAATAAGTGGTATGAAAGCTATTTTTACTTTGGGTATGTTTAAACCAATTAGGGAAATTACAGTCAGGCCTCCACCCTATACCAGTGCATAGTGATGACTTAATTGATACATAAATCAAGAAGATGGAAGGGGCATCATGCTAAGGTTTTTCTGAAAATAATCTCATGCTTGGTAGTTAAGATATTGAAGCTGTCCTCATGAGAAAAGCAGAGCTTTATTCTAATTAACTAGACTCACTCTGAATTGTGTGTGTTTGTGGGAAAGGGAAGCGTAAGTCCAAGCTTAAAGTCTCCACAGGACCAAAGCCAGTTCTGGCAATTCTTACATGAGAGATGCCTGCTTCTCTCTGACTTCTCTCCTGCAGAGTGTCATCAGTTGTTCTGGGGTCTGAGCTCATGGGGCAGAACTTCAGCCTGCTCTGCTAGGTTGCATGGTCTTATCAACCAAAATATCCAAAGGGAGCTCAGATTCCCAGCCTGTGCTGGGTTTGGTTCTGCCTGGAAAGCATTCTTTATACAGAGAGAAGAGTGTCAGGTTACAGGATTGCTGCGTCAGAGGCTTATCCTTGGCTTTGGGGAAAAATACCATGACCATAATGCATACCAGCAGTCACAGGGTCACCTTCTAGCATGAACAGATGGCTGGTCTGTAAGGACCTGGATTCAAACCCTAAAAAGACACAAGTTAATCTCTGACAGATTGGGGTGAGAAGGAACTTTGCTTTTTTTTGTTTTGTTTTTGAGACAGAGTTTCTCTGTGTAGCCCTGGCTGCCCTGGAACTCACTCTGTAGACCAGTCTGGCCTCAAACTCACAGAGATCTGCCTGCCTCTGTCTCCCGAGTGCTGGAATTAAAGAGGAGCTTTGCATTAATTCCTATGTCTGGCCCCCAGAGTAGACCCTTAATAAATATTTACTGAATAATTTTCCTAATTATGACTTGCTCACATAAGTGTATGGGTAGAACACTAACTTTCTCTTTTTCTTCCAGAGCATTGTGGAGGAAAAAAAAAATGAAGACGTTTCCCTTTTCTCTTTCCCTACAGGAGTGGTGTAGGATCGTATAATCTTATTTGGGGGGGATCTACATACTGATTTTCATAGTTGCTAGGTAATTTACATTTTCACCAACAGTGTATAAGCCCTTCTAAGCACAAACATGAACACAATAGCTATTCTGACTGGGGTGGGATAACTCTGTGTGTGTGTGTGTGTGTGTGTGTGTGTTTTCTCACCTTTCATCTTGTTTGAAACAGAGGTTCTTGCTGCTGCTGCTGCTGCTGCTGCTGCTGCTGCTGCTGCTGCTGCTGCCGCTGCTGCGTGTGCCAGGCTAGCTAGCCTGCGAGTTTCAGGGGACTCTCCTGTTGCTCTCTCCCATTTTACCCTAGGGGTAGTGGAATTAAAGACACGTTCTACCCTGTCTGAGTTTGTGCGAGTTCTGGGGATCTAAACTCAGGCCCTGGTGCTTGCATGGTGAGGAATTTCCCCACTCCAACAGCGCCCCACTCCACTCCAACTTTTGTTTGACAGGGTTTTGCCATGTAGCCCAGGCTAGACTTGAATTCATGAGCCCCTTTCCCCTCTGCCTTTCTAATATTAAATTGTAGGCTTGAGCCAAAATGCCTGGCTCCATCCTCTCCTTTAGTCTGAGAAAAGCTGTTCCTTAGACAGGGCACACTTAAGGACTGTCTTTGTGGTGTTGGAGATGATGTGTCTGGTACAGCTTAGTTTGGAGGCCATGACTATGTGAGTCAAATTTTGCACATACACCACCCTCTCCAGAATATTCATAAAGTGCGTTTCTGTTCTTTCAGAGAATGCGTGGGTTGAAAAAAATTATTTCTTTTTGGTATCACAAAACCACAAGTACTTTTTCTCATCAGTTATTTTTTTGAAGATCCTTCATCAAAGCAACTAGTAGCCTTACCACTGTTAGGTAGTTATCTACCTGCAGAATAAGATGCTACGAGCTCAACTAATAACAAACACTTAAAACTTAGATCTTTATTCAAACATATACTAGCTTTTCATAATCTAGTTTAGTGATGATCCCTCTTTTTCAAAGTAGAGTGATAAATGAATAATGCCATGTAGATTTAAATAAAGGATGGGAGTCTTTACGGATTTGAAGTCAGGAAGAGCAGATTCCTGGCATACCCACAGGGAGCTTCCAGGGCCTAGCTCCCCTTTGTGGTGTCCTGTCTGTGGCTAGCCTACACTCACCCTCTCATTCAGCTTAGCCTGTCACCCTCCCCTCAGCCATTCCGCCCCTTCTCTTCAGCCTGTCCCTTTCTCCCTGACTGCTTTGTTCTTAACTCTCATCAAAGGGTTTATGTAGTTGTGTTTACCTTTAGTCTCCCTTTATTTGTGGAAAAAGGTTCTGTCCCCTTCCACAAAGAACTCAAGAGAGATCCTTTAAACACAGCTCCCGCTTGTTAATCACGCGAACTTGGGCCAGCTGCTTACCTTCTCTGTGCTTTGGTGTCCACATCTGAGAAGTTATGATCATAAGGCCCAGTGAGATGATTCAGTGACAACCTGACAACTGTCAGTGTAAGCCTGACAACCCGGGTTTGAGCCCTGAAACTCACGGTTGACAGAGAGAACCAATCTCTGACATCTACATGCACGCCATGGCATATATGTGCACACAGGCACACATGCTAATAACAAAATTTTTAAACATTTAAGTTAGTCATTAGAATTATAATAATAGAGACTAGAGAGATGGCTCAACCATTAAGACACTTGATATTCTTGCAGAGGACCTGAGTTCAGTTCCCAGGAAATACATCGGATAGCTCATAACTGTAACTCTAGCTTCAGGATCTCTAATGCTCTCCTTTGACTCCATTATATGAGACCCTGTCTCAAACATGCATGTGTGCACACGCAAACACACACACAAACACACACACAGAATCTCTAAGCTGGATGTGGTGGCATACAACTATAATTCTGGAGAATGAGGTGGATGGATCACCAAAAGTTTAGGGCCAGCCAAGGCTACACAATAAATTTCAAACTGGTCAGGCTCTATATCAAGGCCTTTTCTTAAAACAACAACAACAACAGTAATAGTAGTCTTCTACCATTAAAAAAAGTAAGCATTTGGATGTATGAAGTTAGCATTTGTTGGTGGAGCACATTAGTAGAAGAGATGAGTTTACTTTAAACATGTTGCCTTTGGGTGTCAACTGAACATCCAAATGAAAATATTAAGTAAGGAGTTACATTTTCAGTTTGGAACATGGGAAAAAGATATGGGATAAAGATAATAAGTTGGAAGTTATTAGCATATAATGGTATGATAGATGTATAGCAATGAGGCTGGATAAGATCAAGGAACAATGTAAAATGGAATTTAGAACATAGTAACTCCTCAATAACTATTTATTAGAATGGCTTTACTAAAATCCTTTGTTTTGACTTTAAAATTTTTTGCAGTTCTTTAAAAAAATATGTCTTTAAGTTGGGCATTGTTGGCACATGCCTTTAGTCCCAGCACTTGGGAGGCAGTTAGGCGGATCTCTGTGAGTTCGGAAGCCGACCTGGTCTACAGAGCAAGTTCCAGGACAGTCAGGGTTACACAGAGAAACCTTGTCTCAAAAAATCAAAAACAAACAACTAAACCAAACAACAACCACAACTCCAACAAAAAACCATATCTTTAAAAGTTTTTATTACATTTGTTTATTTGTATACAGGGCTGCATGCCAGTACCATAGTGCCCAGATGGAGGTCAGAGGACAGGTTGTGAGAGTCAGTTCTCTTCTTCCACCATGTGGGTACCTGGAAGTGAGCTCAGATCTTCAAGCTTGGTGGCAAGTACCCTTCCCTGGGGAGCCATCTTGCCAGCCCTCTTGCAGTCCTTCTGTTGACTTTTGCACTATCCTGCCCCCAGCAGGTAGGTCTCATGTAATCCAGAGTGGCCTTGAATTCCATATATATCCAAGGCTGGTCCTGACCTCCTGATCCTCCTGTCTTTTCCTCCCAAGAGCTGGGATTACAGGTATGTACTACCACAACCACTGTCATCGTTCCTATAGACTGTCAGTTCCTTGAAGATGTCTTTCACTTCATTCTTCCTGTAACACTACACTAAGTAAAAACAGGACCTTGTGTGTAAGAAAATTGGAATTAATGAAGGTGAGCTTGTGGAGGAACTTTTGGTCAGAAGTGAGTTTTACTTCCTCTGGCATGTTCACCAGAGACTCTGCAGTAAGCACACACAAGCTTGGCCAGGACATATTACTGTTCTTACCACTAATTTGCTCCCTAGCTCTGTCCAACTCATATTAACCTCCCGTTCCTTTTTGTTTTTGTTTTGTTTTTGTTTTTGTTTTTTTTGTTTTTCGAGACAGGGTTTCTCTGTGTAGCTTTGTGCCGTTCCTGGATCTCGCTCTGTAGACCAGGCTGGCCTCGAACTCACAAAGATCCGCCTGGCTCTGCCTCCCGAGTGCTGGGATTAAAGGCGTGCGCCACCACTGCCCGGCCCTTTTGTTTTTAAGGTACTAGGATATATACCACTACATCTGGCTAGTTTTGTTTTGTTTTTCCCTATCGAAATACGTTTCTAAACTGGATGTGGTGGCAAACACCTGTAATTTCAGCCTTCTGGAGGTGGAGGCAGGAGGATGAAAAGTTTGAGTTCATCCTCAGCTACACAGTTGAGGACAGCCTGGAATACAGGAAACTCCGTCTCAAAATAACAGCAACAACCCCCCTCCCCCGCAACCAAACACCAACAGTAAACTTTATCATGAAGGTCCTCACTTCTACCCCACTTCCTTCTGGGGTGCCGAGTGTGCTCAGGAGCCTCACACGTGCTAGGCAAGCACTGTACCACTGAGCTGCTTCCCGAGATCCAAAGACACTACAGAATTGATGATGTGACTCAGTAGAGTGAAGGGACAGTGAGGAGACAGGAAGCAGGACCCAACCATAGGCTGTGTGTACAGGTGAGCGCGCACACACACACACACACACACACACACACACACACACACACACACATGTGCGCACACACATACCCTCAGAAGATGAGCAAATATTTAACAGCTTAAGGACACTGAAATTGTCTCCTCCTACTCCTCTTCTTCTCATGAGACAGGGTTTCTTTTGTTTTTGTTTTGTTTGTTTGTATTTTGTGTTTTTGAGACAGGGTTTTTCTGTGTAGCTTTGGAGCCTATCCTGGAACTCACTCTGTAGACCAGGCTGGCCTCGAACTCACAGAGATCCGCCTGCCTCTGCCTTCCGAGTGCTGGGATTAAAGGCATATACCACCACCGCCTGGCTGAGACAGGGTTTCATGTAGCTCAAGCTGGTCTTGAAGTCACTATATAGCCAAAGTTCGCCTGATCTGGTGCAGCTACCTCCCAGTTGCTAGTATTATACCCAGCTTTTATTTGTTATTTATTTGCATGTGTGTGCTTGTTTCTGCCTTTTGTTTCTAGGTAAGTGGGTACAGGTAGAGCTCAGTTGTTTGGTCTGAATATTTAATCTCTCTCTCTCTCTCTCTCTCTCTCTCTCTCTCTCTCTCTCTCTCTTCAGGGTCTTCCAATGTAGGCTAGCCTAGTCTCAATCATTTGATCCTCTTGCCTCAGACTTTGAGTGCTGGGATTACAGGTGTGTACAATGCCTAGTTTAGGCTAAGGGATGAAAAAGGTGGAGAAGAGGGTTGGGGGACAGTTTAACTGGTAAAGTACTTGCTGCTCAAGCTTGTGTTTGATCCCCAGAATCCATGTAAAGTGGCTGGTACAAGACTGGGCTTTGGAAGGCTGAGACATCTGGATCCTTGAGGCTTTCTATCCAGCCTATTGGGTGAGCCCTAGGCCAATGAGAGCAAGGTGGATGGCACCTGAGGAGGAATGATGCCTGAGGTTGTCTTCTGACTTCCATATACATCCTTCTAAAAGTGCATACACACACACACACACACACACACACACACACACACACACACACACACGATGGAAGGGAGAAAACTGCAGCTAATCATAGTTAAACTTGTGCTTGGAAGCCAGGAAAGGTAGCACACGCCACTAATCCCAGTGCTTGGAAGATCAATACCGTTGGATCAGGAGCTCAAGTTTGAGGCCTGTCTCAACTATAGAAAAGAAAAAGGAAGTCAAGTGGGGGGTGGCAAACACCTTTAGTCCCAGCACTCGGGAGGCAGAGGCAGGCGGATCTCTGTGAGTTCAAGGCCAGCCTGGGCTACAGAGTGAGTTCCAGGACAGTCAGGGCTACTCAGAAAAACCAACAAAAACCAAAAACCAAACCAAACAAAAACAAAACACAAAAAAAAAAGAAGGAAAAGGAAGAGAAAGAAATTCTGATAAACTGCAATATGAATGACCTTGACGATACTGTGTTAAATGAAATAAGCCAGATCAGACACAAAGGACAGATATTTAATCAGACTTATATGATACCTACAGCAGGAAAATTTCTATCGACAGAGAGTGGAATAGTGATTTCCTGGGGTTTCAAGAGAAGAGGATCAGGAGTGAACATTTAATGGGGTTAGTTATAAAGATGAAAGACTATACAGAAGAAGGTGATGATTGTACAGTATAGCGTGAATGTGCCAGTGCTAACAAGCTATATACTTAAAGAAGATTAAGATGTCCAGGTGTGCTGGTAGTCCGTGGCTTTAATCCCAGAACTCATAAGATTGCCACAACTTTGGGGTTAGCTTGGTTTACACAGAGAGTCCTAGGCCAGTCTGGACTAAAGTATGACACTCTATTTTGAAATAAAAAAGAAATCCAGCCAATGAATGGACAAAATCCCAAACCAAATAAAAATGGTTAAAATAATAAATTTTCATGTTTCTTCTTTTGGCGGGTGTACAAGGTCTCACTCTGTAGCTAGTCCTAGGCTAGCCTGCTGTAATCCTCTAAGTCTGAGGTTAAAGACATGAGCTACCACACTTGGCTTTATTTTCACATGATTCAAAAAATAATCAGACACTGAGTATGGTGGCCTCAGCTGCTTGACAACTAGTCTAAAAACAAAAACAAAACAAACTTAAAATAGATAATAAAGAAAAACAAACGTTGCATGTAGCCATGAACACTCTGCCGAGATCAACACATTCACATTTTGCCATATTGTTTCTAATCATTTTGTAATTTTTTAAAAATTAGCTTTGTGTTTGTTTGTTTGTTTAAGACAAGGCCTCTCTGTATCCCTGACTCGCCTGTAACTCTCTCTATAGACCACACTGGCCTCGAACTCAGAGAGATCCTCCTGCCTCTGCCTTCCAAGTGCTAGGATTAAAGGTGTGTGCCACTACACTGAGCTAATAAGTTTTTAATTGGAAAGATTGACAGAGGAGTTGAGTAGGGATAAGGCATGCTGTCTAGGATTGTTCCTGCTGTAGGGGTCGCAGGTATTGGTAGGAGAATTGTCCTAGATATAG
Organism: Peromyscus californicus insignis; assembly: GCF_007827085.1. Classification (NCBI taxonomy): domain Eukaryota; kingdom Metazoa; phylum Chordata; class Mammalia; order Rodentia; family Cricetidae; genus Peromyscus; species Peromyscus californicus. Next base: position 95,722,760 of record NW_026294595.1, on the reverse strand, counting down.
GTTAGCAAGTTCCTAAATGACCTCATCTTGCTCTTTTTTTTTTTTTTTTTTTTTTTTTTTTTTTTTGATTTTTCAAGACAGGGTTTCTCTGTGTAGCTTTGCGCCTTTCCTGGAACTCACTTGGTAGCCCAGGCTGGCCTCGAACTCACAGAGATCCTCCTGGCTCTGCCTCCCGAGTGCTGGGATTAAAGGCGTGCGCCACCACCACCCGGCCTCATCTTGCTCTTATAGTCACCTTTTCGTTGTCTTAACTCTCCCCAAGGATGCAGTGTTGACAATGTCTCAGTTTCTCCTGCTTTCTTCACTTTAGTTAAATTCTGAGTCTCCGCAACAGTGGGAATACCTATAATCAGTATTTGAGTGAAAATACATTCTGAAACAAAACAAAGGCTACGTGTTAACTATTCAGCAATTTGTCACTGTTAACCTCTGAACTATACAGACTGAGTTCAAATGGTAACTCTTAGTAACTCAGAGACCTTGTACCGCTTTTTTTCCCATCTCTTTAAGCCTTGATTTATCTGTACCTCTCAAAGAGTATGTTATTAGGTTGAGCATCCTAGCATCTGCCACACGGTGAAAACATAATAAATAATACATGCTGTTAATTATACCTGGTAAGTGACTGGCCATGATTTTGTAGGTTCATACATAACAGAAGGCAGCCTAATGGTTAGAATCAAGAATAGATTAATTATAAGTCAGCTTAGAATACTTTACTCCCACAGCATAAAGGGGATGTACAATTGTGTCCCTGTTGTTAAATAAATGTTTGTCAGATCCTCGATGGAGTTCTTGCCACTGAGGTCCAAAGCTCTCTTTTCCATTGGCAACCATGAAGCACATGGTCAGTGAGGGTGAAACTGGCAGGGGTTCTTTTGTTTGGAGAAATCTGCGAGGAAACATAAGAAAAAGTCTTGACAAGCGGAGTCAGGTCGCATTTACTTTTGTTGTCTGATTGGCTGAAATTTATTAAGGAATTGTAGGACCCAGTGGGATGATCCCAATTGGATGAGATTCTCTGTAGGTTTTCAAGATATTAATTAGTTAAAGACAACTTAAGGGGAAATGGCTTTAAGCTTTGGAAGGCAGGATTTAGGCGAGTTAATTAGAAGAAATGTTTCCTGACAATGAGGCGTCTTAAACTTTAAAGCAAGTTAACACAGGATCTTGTGAAACTTTCTTCTGAGGGCGGGCTTTAGAGAGAGATTAACTTTCTGTGCGTGAGGTGGCCTAAGGAAAGATGTACCTGCAAATGGAGGTGCTGATGCTTCCTCATGGGGCCCATCAAAGCGTGGGCTCACCTAGGTACAATTAGTTATAGCCCCAGAGGGTAACCATCCTGCCTGCATTTTCTGATCCTCTGGGATAACAATGATTAATTTAATTGCCACACTGCCTAACAAGGAATTCACAGTTTTCCTTCCCAGTGTTTTTATTTTTTTAAACCTCTTGATTTACTTAGTGGTGGGAATGGCTCAGGTTCATTTACTTAATCTTACTCATGTTTAGAGAATTTTAACGTGTTCTTAGTTTTATGAGTTGAATGGCTTTTTTAGACTTATTTTTATTTGATTTAGGTGGGCTTTTGCTTGCATGTATGTACAGGCAGTGTCCATGGAGGCCAGACAATGGAGGGATCCCCTGGACCTAGAGTTGTGAGGCACCATGTGGGTGATGGGAACAGAACCAGGGTCCTCTGGAAGAGCAGCCAGTGCCCTTAACCTCCGAGCACCTCTCCAGCCCCTAGTTTTATGAATTTTGACAAGCACATTTTTTTTTTTTTAACATCAGGGTAAACAGAAAGACTTGTGTATTTACGTCTCAGTGGGGGAAGGAGAGATGCACTATCCAGTTGCAGAACAACTGGGGAGGGCTCTGTGGGAACCAACATCAGTTTGCCTGCCCCCAGACCTACTTGGCTTCTTCCCTCTCAAGCTGAGCAGATAGATCTTCTTAGTGCTCTGGTATAGCTGGTGTTGGCCTGATGTGGACTGTTTTTTAAAGGATATTTGAAAATTTTTATTTATTCATGTATTTTATGTGTATTGGTACTTTGCATGTATATCTACACACCAGAAGAAGGCATCAGACAGTTGTGAGCTGCCACGTGGGTGCCTGGGAATTGAACTCAGGACCTTTAGAAGAGCATTGAGAGCTCTTAATCACTGAGCCATCTCTCCAACCCTGTGGATATATATTTTTTTAGGATTATCTTGATTTGGTGTCTAGTACTCAGTAGCATCAGAAGCAGAGGAACACAGGAGTCAATTATGAATAATTTTAGGATTAAGAAGTGAGATGTGTCTGTGATTTGGGTCATTTTTGCTCTACTTGTGAAACATTCTAGGACAGGAATTCTAGTTACAAGAACAATAGATCCTAGATTTTTCAGAACAATTACATTTAAGCCAATCCTTTTGTTCCCACAAGTAATGGATATGAAGACAACATGCTTTGATTTTTGGGTTATGAAAATATGATCACTGTTATTTATAGCCGCAGAGAGAATATTGGCTGGTAGGAAGCGCCTCTCTAAGCTTAGCTTATTTCAAGTGCTGAACTGGGCATTTATAGAAGTTGAGAATCATGTATGGGCTGTGCCTAAATAATTCTGGGTCTGGAGTAGAAAAACTACCTCCTGTTTAATGTTACTATGTATATACTTGGCATTGTGCTAGCTGCTTTTCCTACTACAGTTGGTTGGTTAGATTTCTAGTCCAGATCCAACGGCAAATTTAAATTAAAATGACAACGAAACCACGTATGTCTCTCGGGCTCAGTTCATTAATAGCTGTCACAGCTGCCACACCCTTTTATAAGACCCTGACACCATAATTAGGATAATTAAATCTCTGGGCTTGGATCTTTTAGGTCATGGAGTTGGTAGGGGCGACAGCTGTCCTCTTTGCCACTAGTTTGAGAATCACAATGATCAATTCTTTCAAAGAGAGGTGCAAAGCGTCTGAGGCTGCTGCAATCCCATAAAAGAAAGGGCAGAGAGACACAAATAGGAAGCCTGAAAGAGAGTGGGGACAGAAGAGGTACTGGGGCCTTCAGACAACGTAAAATAACAACAACAAAACCAAAGCTGGCAGAGACAGAGTGGGGGAAATTGAGGCCCTTTGAATTCAGGCAGAGGTCTACAGAGGGAATCCTGATGGGCACTGGCAAACCCCATAGAGTCTTGTCTCTTCCATTTCACCATCTCTGAAGTACTAGCTATCCTCAATCCTCCTTCTCTTTGCCCTTTCTTTGAAAAGCCCGGAGGCTCTCCTTTTCCATGGAAGTCAGCAAAGGTTAATACTCTCAAATGTGAGTCGTGAGTACCCCAGTCCTGCAGGCAGGGTTATGTGTTTCATGCTCTCTCAATGTCCCTTTGGTTCAAGGGTACTGTCATTCTGGCTATACTAGGGGGAGGGCCTGCGACGTCCATGCTGCCATGGAAACGCGCCGCCGTGTTCCTTTTCTTACGCGGGGGGCGGGCACTCCGTCCCAGTCACCTATCATCCACAGGCTTTCCTGAGTGGCGGGCCGCAGCAGCGAATGGGCGGGCCGATCCTGAGTGACGTGACGGGAAAAGGGGGAGCTCGCGGCTGGTGGCAGCGGTGGCTACAGTGGCGACCTGGGGATCGACCTGGAGGGGCCTGGGAAGCGTGCAGAGACCTCTAGATCCAGCGCGAGGGACCTCCCGCCGGGATGCCAGGTAATGCTGGGAGCAAAGCGGGGCGAGCTGGCCGCGGAGGCCCAGGTGGCAGGCTTGCAGGGCTGGCTGCCCGGAGGGGGCGGGGTGGCAAGCATGGCGGCGGTGACGGGGACGGGGTTGGAGGGCCCGGGGAGGGGGTGGGGAGGCGGCGGCCGCGGTGGTCCTGAGGGCCGCGTGAGGGCTGCGGGCTTCCCGCCTGGCCGAGGCTGCCGAGAGGTCTTCCCGGGGCTCAGGGGAGGCAAGACGCGCGGGGAGAGTTGTGGGGGGATGGAAAGGGGCGGGGAGAAGAGGTGAGGAAGGAGGGAAGGGTGTCTGCGGGAAGGTGAAGAGAAAGGAGGGAGGGACCGAAGGATCCAGAGCCTCGTCGTAAATAACGGAGAAACGTGGGGTGAGGAGGGAGCTGGGAAAGTACTCGGAGCGATTGCATTTGCGTGCCACTTAGAGGAGCCCCAGTCTGGCCCCTTCCTAGCTCCCGCACTTCCGCCCCATTATTTAGTCTTAGATTGTGTGAGGAAGGCTTGTAGGGTTACTCTCCGGAACTGATCTTTTGTTATTCTACTCCAGGGGAGCAGATGGACCCGAGTGGAAGTCAGTTGGATTCAGATTTCTCTCAGCAAGATACTCCTTGCCTGATAATTGAAGATTCTCAGCCTGAGAGCCAGGTTCTGGAAGACAATGCGGGCTCTCACTTCAGTGTGTTGTCTCGACACCTTCCCAATCTGCAGATACACAAAGAGAACCCCGTGTCGGTGAGTGATGTGGTATTTGAAAACGATTGAACAGAGTTGAGTTCTTATTCCTCACTCCCTAATCCAAAGTAACCCAGAAAACTTCGTGTTTAGGAGATCACTATCTTCTGGGTAAAGTTGGTGGGAAAAAAAATAAAACCAGCATGTTCGCACACACACACAAAGTCCATTTTGCACCTCTTCGTCCACTGTGAGGATCTTACATGGGTGTATTTTCTAGGACATTGTGTCGAATCCGGAAGACCCAGCGGCAGGAGAGCCAGGAGACAGTCATAGCTCGTGCAATGAACATCTGAAAGAAAGCAAAGCAGCAGGTGAGCAGATTAAGGCTCAGATGTCTTCTTCTTCAGTGTTTCAGGGTGGCGCGCAATGGTTGAAACGTGCAGTTGGGATGATGTGTGTGAGCCTCGTGGGTTACCTAGTGTGCAGCAAGCCTTCACAAACTCAGGGTGTCTTCATGCGTCAGATTAGATGGCTGTTGCCCAAACCCCTGACTTTGCATTAAAGTTTGGTGGCACTTGTCCTTTGTATACTATCCAATTACTGTTTTGTCTTTTCAGACCCTGTGGATGCTTCTCATCTGGGTACGTGTGGTTCCATCAGTCAGGTCATAGAACAGTTACCTCAGCCACACAGGACAAGCAGGTATACTACTGTCTGAAGGAACTGATTTCACTTTAGTGTCCGAGCAGCTCCCCCCTGCGCCTGCAGACTCTTTCCAAAGGCCCAGAGATTCATTTTGTTCCTGTGAATTAGGGAGTGGGGTTTGGGGATTACCTAGGTAGTATTGTCTTAGGACTGGGATCTGGGATCTCTTTTTGTGAAGTAATACTTTGTGTAACTACAATATTTAAATTGTAATGTATACCCTAAGGAGTATTCAGTTTCTACTGTGTCTTACGTACATCATGATGGTGTCGTCTGTGCGAAGTCCCATACTGGCTTCTGACATAACCTCAGTTAGTTCTATCCTTAAGCGACTCTGCAGTAAAGGTAGTGTCTCCATTACATGGGGAAACTGACGGGCAGAGAAGTCAAACGACTCGCTTGACTGTGTTAAGGGGAGGACTGTTCCTTCTGGCTCCAATTCTCCTCTTTCTTACTATTCAGTGTTTCTCAGGCTAATGTCATAGTTCTAAGGTCAAAGAACATATACAACTTTAGGCGTCTTGAGGCATTAGGCTGAGAGGGGAGATAGTTAAGAGACAGGGATGTGAGCTTGACATAGTTCCAACTGTTGCTTTATCTGAAAACAAAGTGCCTTTTCTGGTATGTTTTATATTGATTTGCATTTAAGTTTTCCCTCAAGTGGAAATGGATGCTTTTAAATAGTCTACCAACTAGTGGGCTTATCTTGACCGGTGGATAAGTTTTATTAGGCTCATAATGGTAAAATATTTTTGAAGGGGTTTGAATTTAAAAATGGGAGCCTCGTGTGGTCTTGTACACCTTTAATTCCAGTGTTACTAGGGCAGGAGCAGGTGGATCTCTGAGTTCAAGGCCAGCCTGGTCTACAAGTAGACTTCTAGATCAGCCAGGGCTATATAGTGAGACCCTGTTCCCTGTCCCTTCCCCTGGGGGGGGGGGGGGGAGGAAAGAGTTAATGAGAAAGGAGGAGGTAGTTTCTCATAAAACTTGGATTTCTGGTTTTTGGGATTACTAGTTCTTCATGGCTAGCGTTCTTGGAGCTTACTATGACAGTTGGACGCCGCGGCCGGGTGGCCGCCATTTGTCACAGTGCCTGTTCCTATGTCCAGCTGTCTCACTTATCTGTGGTTGTGTTTGTTTGTTCAGTTTTTGAGACTGAGTCTCATTCTGTAGCCCCAGCTGTTGCAGACTCACCGTGTAGTTTAATTTGACCTCTAATCATGGTGATCTTCCTGTCTCAGCTCGGTGGCTGAGACTACAGGGGTGAACCACAGTGCCTGATGCCACTTGTCTGTTATTTTTCTTTGCTTTGGTTTATAGTGTCTTCGAGCAATACATGCCTGGCTCAGGTGTGCTTTTATGGCTTGTAACCTGGGGTGCATGCTGGGGACAAGAAGTGGGCGTCCCCTATTGCAAATGCATGGGTCGTGTCTGGGTTGTTCATGCTGCTTTTCCTTGTTCAATCATTGTGTTGCTCTTGCTCTTTATGTGAATACAGATTCTATGGTCATGTTCAATAAATGTGCAGTCACTGAGGCATGTACTTTAAAGGGGCTTTGTTTTCATGGGACTTGTAACTTAATAGGGGGAGACCTAGTCTTTATCTCAGTCCTAGGTTGCAATTATGATCATTACAAAGAGAACAAAATACAAATAATCCAGGCGGGAGTAAAGGAATACTTCTTTGAGGATTGCTGTCTAAACAATAAATGCAAATGTGTTAGTTACAGTTAAGGGGCTGAGGAGAAGCTGCAATGTGAGAGGAAGATCTTTCTAAATAGTAAATTTCATGTGCATAGGCCACAAAGGTCGGGAGAATTTGAGGTAGATTCCAAAAGAATGGAAGTCCTTCAGAACATATATACACACATGCACACGCATACTTGTGCACATCCACACATCCACATAGAATCTTCAATAAGAAGATGCTTTGAAACAAAAAATTCTGCTTATTGTAGAATTTCAGGGAGCTGGAGAGATGGCTCAGCAGTTAGGAGCACTGGCTGCTCTTCCAGAGGTCCTGGGTTCAGTTCCCAGCAACCACATGGTGGCTCACAACTGTCTGTAGTGGGATCTGGTGCCCTCTTCTGGCATAAAGTCATACATGCAGAGAGAACACTTATGTAAAATAAAGAAATAAATCTTTAAAATATTCCAAAAAATTCTTCTGATGATATAAACTGATGTTTCTAAATAGAGACTGTCCTACAAGATAATATGGAAAGAATGTGTATATTTTAATTTTCCCATCAAATGTTTGAGAATTATTTTTCTGTTTTTTGTGTGTGAGTGGGGCAGATGCACACATGTCCTGTGGAGGCCAGGAGGCAGCTCACAGGGGGAATCACTTCTTTCCTTCCACTGTGTGGACTTCAGGGATCGAACTCAGGTCAGCAGGCTTGCTGGCAAGTATCTTTACCGACTGAGTCATCTTACTGGCCCCAAATACTGTCATTTTAAAGATTCATTTTTATGCTGGTGGTGGTGGTACACACCTTTAATCCCAGCTCTCGGGAGGCAGAGACAGGAGGATCTCTGTGAGTTTGAGGCCAGCCTGGTCTAGAGTGAGATCCAGGACAGCCAGGGCTATACAACGAAACCTTATCTTAAAAAACAACAACAAAAAATAAAAACCAAGCCGGGCGGTGGTGGCACGCGCCTTTAATCCCAGCACTCGGGAGGCAGAGGCAGGCGGATCTCTGTGAGTTCGAGGCCAGCCTGGGCTACCAAGTGAGTTCCAGGAAAGGCGCAAAGCTACACAGAGAAACCCTGTCTTGAAAAACCAAAAAAAAAAAAATAAATAAATAAATAAAAAAAAAATAAAAACCAAACCAAAACAAAAAAGATTCATTTTTATGTATTTATTTAATTTTTTGGGAGGTTTTATTTTTATTTTACATGTAATATATATTTTGCCTGTATGTATGTCTGTGCACCACATGCATGTAGTGAGTGTCATGAGGCCATGACATGGTGTTGGATTCTCTGGAACTGGAGTTACAGATGGTTGTTAGCTGTCATGTGGGTGCTGGGAATTGACCCCGGTCCCCTGGAAGAGCAGCCAGTTCTCTTAACTGCTGAGCCATCTCTCCAGTCTTTATGGTGGCATATGCCTCTAATTTTAGTACTTGGGAGGCTGAGGCAGGGGGACCACTTTGGAGTTTGAGGCCAATTTGGACTACATAGTGAGTTCAAGAATAACTTAGGATACATAGTCAAACTGTCTCAGCAAACACCACTAGGAAGAGTACAGGGAGAACCTGAGTATACTTTTCCCAGTGCAGAACTATGACAGGCAGGGTACTGGTGAAGATTCACAGCATTCATTTAGATTTCCTATTGTATTGTGTTTCTAGTTTTTCATTTGTGTGGATCTGTGTGTCTGCCACTACAGTCAAGGGACTGAACAGTTGTGTGTAGGATGTCTGATATTCTTTCTATGGTCATACCTGCCTTGGCTGTACCTGAACTTTTAGCATTCATTAACCTATGCTCTATTTGTAAAATTTGCTTCAAAATATATGCAAGTGTATGGGATTGGCTTTTTTGTTTGTTTGTTTTGACAGGGTTTCTCTGTGTAGCTTTGGAGCCTTTCTTGGAACTTACTCTGTAGCCCAGGCTAGCCTCAAACTCACAGAGATCCACCTGCCTCTACCTCCCGAGTGCTGGGATTAAAGGCGTGAGCCACCACTGCCCGGCTTAGGATTAGTTTTTTCCTATCAGCATGACTCCTAGGAGATCCATCAGAGTGTGTCCATGTATTGGTCATTTCTTCCTTCCAGTCTGAATAGTCTTGGATATGTTGGATATGCCATTATTCATAGGTTGAAGCGTATCTTTTTTTTTAAGTTTTTAACTATTGTGAATAAAACTGTTAAAAATATTTGTGCAAATTAAAATTTTTTTGTTTGTTTATTTATATCTTTGTGCATGTGTGTGTGGGTGTGCATGTGGAGATAAGAGGACAGCTTGATTTTCTTCTTTCGTGAAGTGGGTTCTGGGGATTGAATGCAAGTTGTCAGGCTTAATGTGTGTGTATAAATACGTGTGTATATTTACACAAAGACCAGAGACATTGCTCAGCAGGCAAAGGCCCCTACGATTGTTTTTTTTTTAATTTTTAGAATATTTATTTATTTATTGTTTTTTTTTTTTTTTTTTTTTTTTTTGGTTTTTGGAGACAGGGTTTCTCTGTGTAGCTTTGCGCCTTTCCTGGAACTCACTTGGTAGCCCAGGCTGGCCTCGAACTCACAGAGATGCCGGTTGTGGTGGCGCACGCCGGTAGGATTTGCTGAAGGAGGCGGAGGCAGGAGGATCACGAGTTCGAGGCCAGCCTGGGCTACACATTTTAGCCGGGCGGTGGTGGCGCACGCCTTTAATCCCAGCACTTGGGAGGCAGAGCCAGGTGGATCTATTTATTGTTTTTTTTGAGACAGGGTTTCCCTGTAGTTTTGGAGCCTGTCCTGGACTAGCTCGGTAGACCAGGCTGGCCTCGAACTCACAGAGATCTGCCTGCCTCTGCCTCCCGAGTGCTGGGATCAAAGGCGTGTGCCATCATAGACTGGCCAGAATTTTTTTTTTATTTTTTTAAGAGACAGCTTACTATGTAGCTCTGGCTGGCCTAGAACTTTCTCTGTGGGCTAGGGTGGCCTTGAACTCACAGATCTGCCAGTTTTTGCCTCCTGAGTACTGGCATTAAGTGGCTGCTGTGCCTGGCACCTCATGTAAATTGTTTATGTGAATATAAACTTTCATTTCTTTAATAATGTCTAGGTTTTTAATTGGTTGGCTGTGTGGTAGTTGATTGTTGAGTTTTTTAAAGAAACTGCTGGACAGTTCTAGAGTGTCTCTGTCATCTGGAAGTGTTTGCACTGTTTTTGTCTTTTGGGGTGCTCAGGGTTGAACTTGAGGCCTCAGTCATGCTAAGCTGTGTTCTGTGACCAGGTTATACTCCCAGCCCCTTCACTGTTTATAAATCATAATATATACAAATTAAAAAATATTTTTGAGAGTGTCCCAGGCCAACCTCAATCCTTGAGCTCACTGTTGAACTGACGGTGACCTTGAACTTTTGATGCTCCTGCCTCTACCTCCAGTGACTGGAAATATAGGCATGTATCACCTGACTCTGTTCAGTGGAACTGAGGGTGGAATCCGTAGCCTCGTGCTCTCTAGGCAAGCGTTTTCCCAGCTGAGGGAGCCAGCCCTCTTCACTGTTTTTTTTTTTTTTTTTTTTGGTTTTTCGAGACAGGGTTTCTCTGTGTAGCTTTGTGCCCTTCCTGGGACTCGCTTTGGAGACCAGGCTGGCCTTGAACTCACAGAGATCCGCCTGGCTCTGCCTCGCGAGTGCTGGGATTAAAGGCGTGCGCCACCACCGCCTGGCTCTCTTCACTGTATTATTTGAGCTGTTCTGGTGAGTGTGTAGTAATATCTCACTGTGGTTTAAATTTTCATTTTCCTGATGGCAGGTGAGGTTGAACTGAACCCCTTCGTGCTCATTGGCCGTCCGCCCTCCTCTTCTGGGAAATGTCTCTTTAGGTCTTTTGCCCTTTTTAAACTGAATTACTTATTATTATTTTACTTTCTTCTTTTTTTTCTTTCTTTCTTTCCTGTCCTAGGAGATGAACTTGGGGCCTGTGCATGCAAGTCACATTGTGTACTGCTGAGCTGTCCCTAGCCCGGTTGTGTCTTGAGAGTACTTTGTAAATCCTGGGTGTAGTCCTTTGTAGTGATATGGTTTGGTTTGTAAATATTTTCACTGTGTACCTTGTCTTTTCATCTCTCCAAAAGGTTTTCACAGAGCAAGTTTTAATTTTTTTTGACATTTGTTAAGTATTTTTTCAATAGGATAACATGCCTAGTTTATTTTAAAATGTCCAGGTAAGCCGGGCAGTGGTGGCACATACCTTTAATCCCAGCACTTGAGAGATAGAGGCCGGCAGATCTCTGTGAGTTTGAGGCCAGCCTGGGCTACAGAGCGAGTTCTGACAGCTAGGGATACGCAGAGAAACCCTGTCTTGAAAAATGAAAAAAAGTCTAGGGTAGAACTCGATCAGGAGTCCGGTGAGATTCTGAGATTGGAAAATAGATTTGAAAATGGAGCACATGGAGAGCATCAGCTGTAAGGAGGAAATAACAATTCTAGGTTTGGGTTGAGTAGCTGGAAGAATAGAGCAGTTGTTTGGGATGGAGAGTCCAGCTGTAGGTGGGTTGAGACTGGCCTGCCTATTAGAAGCGTTGGTGGTCAATAGGTGGGTCATCTGCTGGCTGGAGAGCTGCATTGTACAGTCATGTGGAAAGTGCGTGTTCAAAACTGGGAGCCAGGGGTGGTAGTGCACATCCATGACTCCAGCACTCTGGAGGCTGAGACAGTAAAATCATGGTGAGTTCAGAGACAGCCTGAGAACTACATACTGAGTTCTAGGCTAGTCTGGACTATGCAGATTGAGACTTTCTTTAAAAAAAAAAAAAATCCAAACAGTCTGAGTTAGAGGTGAATACAACTGGAGAAGAGGTCCGAGGCTGATTGAGGCTACCTCCCCTTAGACATCAGGGACATAAGGAAGAAGTGTGACAGACAGAAGGCCAGGTGTATGCTTTTCAATGGTCTCTCTCTCTTTAAATTTTTCAAAAAAATTACATTTTGCGTGTGTGCACATGTGCATGTGCACACCATGGCATGGATGTCAGTACAGCTTGTAGAAGTTGATTCTCTCCTCTCACCATATGAAGCCCATGGGTCCAGTTCAGGTTGCTGCTTCCACTATATGGTTTCAGAGAATGAACCCAAGTAATCAGGCTTGGTGGCAAGCACCGTTACCCTAAGAGCCATCTTACTGGCCCAGAGTTTTCCATTTTATTTATTGAAAATTTATTTTTACTTTTAATTATGTGTGTGTATCTGTGTGGGTTTGTGCATGTGTGTTTGGTGCTAGTGTAGGTCATCAGAGAGCATTGGGTCCCCTGGAGCTGGAGTGGCAGTCATTGGTGAGCTCCCTGAGATGAGTGTTGGGACCTGAACTTAGGTCCTCTGTCAGAGCTGTGCCTGTTGTTAATCCCTGAGCCACCTCTCTAGCCCAGGTTTCTAATTTAAAGGAGGTAAACCAGTACATTTTTGTACACTCTGTGGATGTGTATTCTTTGTGAGGGACAGGATAGTACACACTCGTAGTTCCCCAAGTAAGGATTGCATCTTAGGTGATCACAGCACTGTTAATACACCCACCAAAATAATAATTCTAAGGGCTGCAGAGATGGCTCAGTAGGTGAGAGCACTTGTGCCTCTTGCAAAGGACCCAGGTTCAGTTCCAGCACCCACTTGGCTCACAGACATGCATAACTCCAGTTTCAGGGGATGTGCCACCCTCTTGACTGCTGCAGACACCATGCATGCACATGGTGCACATACATACATGCAGGTAAAACATTCGTATACATAAACTGTAAACACACAGACAGACAAATAATTCCATACTAATAATACAATTTAGATTCAGATTTTTCTAGTTGTGTCAAAGAAATCTTTTATATTTTATTTTATTTATTTATTGGATTTAGGATGCAGTATAGGTTCACATGTTATATTTAATTGTTTCAGACTTTTTGTAGAGGGGGCAGGCAGGATCTCTGTGTGGTCCTGGCTTTACTGGAGCTTGCTGTATAGACCACAAACTCACAGAGATTCACCTACCTCTGCTTCCTGAGTGGTGAGATTGAAGGTGTGTACCGCCATGCCCAGAATTTCATTACCCGCCCCCCCCCCCCCCCCCCCCCCACACACACACCAGGGTTTATCTATGTATTCCTGGCTGTCCTGGAACTCACTCTGTAGACCGGACTGTCCTCAAATTCACAGAGATTCACCTGCCTCAGGCTCCTGAGTGCTGCAGTTAAAGGTGTGCGCCACCATTGCCCAACCATTTCACACATTTTAAATGATGAATTATGAAATCAATACTTTTCCTAATACTGAATTTACTCTTCCCCCCTCCTATTTTCCCTTCCCTTTCTTTTTGAGACATGGTCACATGTAGCATATGCTGCCCTCAAATTTGAAATTCTAGCGCATGCTCTCAAGTACAGGAATCGCAGGGATATACCATTACATTCACTCCAGATTATTTCTTAGTAGTTATAAACTTTCAGAAGTAAGTTTGGGTACATGCCTGTAGTTCCAGCTCTTAGGAGGTGGAGGCAGGAGGATCCCAAGGTCAAGGTCATCCTGGTTGCATACTGAGTTTCAAAAAGAGGAAACATTGGAGTTGCTGCTTATGAACATTTTTTAAACTCTCGATACATCTTTCTGAATTGATTTTCAGAAAGGTTCGTTTTATACTCAATCATATATAAGATAAAAATGTTTTCTCTCCATAGTTGGTATAGTATTGAATAGCATAGTACTTATACATACATAGTTTTTATGGCAGTGTCATGTAGCCCAGACTGGCCTGAAGTTTACTTTTTAGCAGAAGTTGACCTATAGGCTTGTCCCATGATGCCTGGCTAAATTTCTTTGTTTTTTGCTTTTATTTGGCAGTAAATTTTTTTGTGGTTTCTTTTTTCTTTCTTTCTTTCTTTTTTGTTTTTTTGAGACAACGTTTCTCTGTGTAGCTTTGGAGCCTGTCCTGGAACTTGCTTTGTAGACCAGGCTGGCCTCGAACTCACAGAGATCCGCCTGACTCTGTCTCCCGAGTGCTGGGATTAAAGGAGTGCACCACCACTACCCAGCCTTTTGTGGTTTCTTTACAAGTTCAAAGATGCTTGTATTTCTGACTTTAAAACCAACTGCTACCCATTCATATGTTGGACTTCTTTGTATAAATTCTGACAAGTGTAGTGGTGTTTGCTGTGCTCATGACCTTGGGCATGACTATGGCCCAAAGGAGGTGGTGCTTCCTGTAAAATGCCAGGCAGTGGTGGCACACGCCTTTAATGCCCAGCACTCGGTAGGCAGAGGCAGGCGGATCTCTGTGAGTTCAAGGCCAGCCTGGGCTACAGAGTGAGTTCCAGGAAAAAGGCACCAAAGCTACACAGAGAAACCCTGTCTCGAAAAACCAAAAAAGAAAAAAAATGTAAAAAAAAATTGAGAACTCATCTCAAAACAGCAAAGGCACCATCACAAATTTACATCTTTTTATCAAATATTATTTTACGGCCATTTGATTTTATAGTGAACATAGTGAACATTCAAGTCAAATGCTTTAGCATCATATACTTGTTTGGGTCCAAACATTCTCTTGGAGTAAAGGATAACTAGTTTCTTGTTGCTGTAACCCAAAAGACTGACAAAAGACTCTAACTTTCTAATGGACCTTATCCCAATCAATGGCACAATGTCTACTTGAATACTGATTTCATATTGAGTTGCCTAACAGACATTGCTTCTAATCCAAACTAATCATATGCTTTTAAAAAAGGATGTAGAAGTAAAATAAACCGTACTTTTAACAATTCAATAGCACATCTGTATCTATACTCGTAGCTGTTTGACAAAATACAGTCAACTGTTAAAAAACACTTTAATATAATGCTGATGTGGTAATATAAAAATAACCTTATTATCTGATAGAAGAAAATTGAACCAGCCAATCTTATTAGATACAAGGAGCCATAATTATTTTATAAGAAGAAATATTGGGGCATTAAATATGTTTTTGTCTCAAGACAGACTTATGAGAATTTTTTTATATTTATGGTAATGTAAGGAAGTAAAGTTCAGGCAAAGTGTGCTTTAGGTAATTGGTATTTTCTAGTTGAGACTCTTAATCTCAGAGTTTTGGGTTTGGGCACCTTGTTGGGCGCCACTACGATCAGTCCACGTGAGTCTGTTAAATGGGTAACAGAATTTATTAAGATATAAATTGAGGCCGGTTGTGGTGGCGCACGGCAGTAGGATTTGCTGAAGGAGGCGGAGGCAGGAGGATCACGAGTTCGAGGCCAAAAAAAAAAAGAGATATAAATTGAGGAAATACACTCATGAATACAGAATAGAGTAGACAACAGAAGTCGTCCTCTGATCTGACTGGGGGCGAATCCACCTCGAAGGCAGGAGCAGGGAGAGGGCATGTGACCCTTCTCCAGTTCCTTATAAGAGGTCACGTACAAAGGCAGGAAGCACTGCCTCCTTTGGGCCGTATAGTGCAAGGTCATGGGCGGAGCAAATACCATTACAGACAAGTTTTGTGTTGTATTTGTTACTATATTTTTCTGATAACTTTTTGTCTTTTAATATTATATGTTTCAACTACGATACTAACGTCTTTAAAAAAGATATATTTTTAATTATGTATATATTTGTGTGTCTGTATGTGAGTATGTGCATGTGAGTGTAGGTGCCTGCAGAGGCCAAACGTTGAATTCCTTGGCCCCAGAGTTACAGGCAGATGTGAACCTCTTGATGTGGGTGTTGGGAACTGATCTTGGGTTCTTTGGGAGAGAAGTATGCTCTTAACTTCTACGCCATCTCTCCCTAATTTCTTTTTAGGCTTCTTAGCCTTAATTTTATTGAGGTTCTTTGGTGTAGTCTGAGGCTTTTTACCAAAGTACTTGTGAATTTTAATTAATTTTGAATGTTCCTGACCGCCCAGCACACATTTTTTTGTTACATGTTAATTCTTCCTAATGAAAGATTTTTCAATTTCTGATCATCAAAATAAAAAATTTAAATATGTTTATGCTTTTCTTCTGCTTAGTTTTGTTATTTAACTTGGTACAGTATTTTGAATCATTAACCTGTTAGGTACTTTCTACAGGCAGCATAAAGCCATGAGGGTTTGTTTATATTTCTAATCTAGAAAAAAGATAATTGGTATGTGAGGGTAGTCATAGCAAAACTGAGTGTGCTTTGAGCAGAGCCTCCCTCTATCTGGGAACATCACATGATTGTGCTCTTCTGCTGCAGTGTTCTGGGAGTGACAGCAGAAGCTGCTTCTCTTCCAGAGGAGGAGAAGGAGGAAGAGCTGGAAGAGGAGAATGAAGAGGTGGGAGCAGACGCTCCTGGTGCTGCTGCGTGCTCCCTTGGTGCTGAAGGTAGCCTGTGCCCTTTCAGAATAGTAGATTCTTCTCATGCCCCTTTACTGTGAACACACAGGTAGCTAAATTTCTCTTTACCATGTAATAGATGTCTCATGATTAAGCTAAGAATCACTAAGGAATTTGCCTAGTAATTTAAGATGTCTCACTTAATCTGATCACTTTTCTCTGTTAAGCAGCTTTCCCAAGCCATGATCGAAAATAAACAGTTTTGGAAATTTCACCCATTGCTTTTGGGTGTGGGGCAAGACAGAATATCATGGTTGGGCATCCATGGAGCACAGTATTTGGGAAGCAAGGGAGAGAGAAGGGGAATGAGGCAGCCTGAGCCCTAGTGACCTAGATTTCTCCCACTAGGCCTCTTCTTAAAGGTGCCAGCCCCTGGTGTGCTCCCCTGTCATCTTAGCAGATAGGAATCGAGAAGAATTTACTTGCGTTTGAAGCCAGCCTGGGTTACAGAGTGAGACCCTGCTTCAAAATCAACCACTTCATAGTCACCACATGCAGTGACTAGCTTTAACCATGCCTCTGGGACATATTAAAGACCCCAGACATAACAGTAAGCTGGGCATGGTGATGTATGCCTAGAATTCTAGCACTCAGGGAGGCTGAGGCAGGAGGATTAGAAGTTCAAGGCCAGGTGTGGCTTTATAGCAAGACCTCACAAAACAAAGAAACAAATGAATTAATTCATTGACTGACTCCCTTTCTGCATTTTGGTCCTTTCTCCTTTTGCTTTTATTTTTCAAGTACCTTTGGGTGTGGTTTTGGGGTATCTACAGATTATCGACAGTCTATCATTTTAAATGCTTATAAAGCTTTATGGTACCCATGGTTTTTGCTTTATTATATACTACCCCCTTTACAAAATTACATTTTATTTATTAATTTAATGATAAGCGTGTGTGGGGGCATGCAGTGCACATTCTGTGGCACCCCATGTGGAGGTCAGAACCCTCTTGTGGGAGTTGGTTCTCTCCTTCCACCACATAGATTCCAGAGAATCAAATCGGCTTGTCGTCATGCCAGGCTTAGCAGCAGGAGCCTTTACCATTCTGGGCCATTTAGCTGGTCCCTCCCCTTATTTTAAACTTACTTATTAATCTGTTTTTACAGCATGTCTTACATAGTCCAGGATGGCCTTAATTCACTGTGTAACTAAGGATGGCCCTGAACTTCTGGGCCCCCTGCTGCTATTTTCCCAGTGCTGGTATTATAAGTTTGTGCCGCCACACCCAGTCCGATAATTTTATTCTTGATTTTTTTTCCCCTTCTTTTCTTACGGTGCCTGGGATTGAGCCCAGATCCACCCCTTTAATTGGTATTGTTTTGTAAAAATTATGTGTGACCAGGCTTTGGTGTGAAACATTTAGTGTGATCCTTGGAGCTGGCAAGGTAGCTCAGTAGGTAAGGGGACTTGCCAGCTGAGCCTGATGGCCTGAGTTCTGTCTCTGGAATCCACATAGTTGAAGGAGAGAACTGACTCCTGCAAGTTGACCTCCACACTTCAGCTCTGGTGTGTGTGTGTGTGTGTGTGTGTGTGACGCACAGAAACACACACATAAATGTAAGAATAAATGTTTTAAACATGATCCTCTGTAAGACAGCAGCTTGCACCTTGATAATGTGGGCTGGTACCTAATTTCTTGGATTTTTTCACCTAGATTCTGCTTCATCACAGTTGGGCTTTGGGGTTCTGGAACTGTCCCAGAGCCAGGATGTTGAGGAACATACAGTGCCATATGATGTTGACCAAGAACATGTGCAGTTGGTTACAGCCAACACGGGTTCCACTGAGCTGTCTGATGTGGATGCGAATACTGGTATGAAATGTGTTTTCTCACATGTGGCATTGATTATAAGGTTTTTTCTCTCCCTCTCGAACCAGTTTCTTTGTCTTTTTTCCCTCAAGGTGTTTTTTCCTTTTTCTTTTTTTTTTTAGTTTGTTTGAGTATCACCATGTAACTCTGGGTGGTCTGGATCTTGCTATGTAGATCAGGATAGTCTTGAACTCAGAGATTCACCAGCTTCCTCTTTAAGTTTAGAAAAAATAGGGGGCTGGAGAGATGGCTCAGTGGTTAAGAAGCACTGACTGCTATTCCAGAGGACCTGGGTTTAATTCCCAGCACCCACATGGCAGCACACAGCTGTCTGTGACTCCAGTTCCAGTTACATAGCAAAACACCAATGCACATAAAATAGAAATAAAAAAAGTTTAGAAAAAATAATTTAGGAATAATTTTAGCTTTATTTTTTTACTTTATGTGTGTGATTGCTTTGCTTTCATGTATGTATGTGTACACCATATTTGCTTGGCCCACAGGGGTCAGAAGAGGGCATCAGATTCCCTGGAACTGTAGTACAGATGGTTGTGAGCCACTATGTGGGTGCTAGGAACAAAACTTGGGTCCTCTGTAAGAGCAAAAGTGCTCTTAATTGCTGAGTTATGTCTCCAGCATCACCACCCTCAATAAGGTGGGATTTCTCTTTATAGCCCTTACTGTTCTGGAACTCACTATATAGACTAGGCTGGCCTTGCACTCAGAGATCTGCCTGCCTCTGCCTCCTGAGTGCTGGGATTAAAGGCATGTGTGACCATGCCCAACTTTCCAATAAGTTTTAAATATATATGTGTATATATATAGAGAGATATATCTATATATATCTCTCTATATATGTATATTATGTATACATACATATACATATATTTTAATGTATACAGTGCTCTGTATGGCCAGAGAGGGCACCAGATCTCATTACAGATGGTTGTGAGCCACCATGTGGTTGCTGGGAATTGAACTCAGAACCCCTGGAAGAACAGGCAATGATTTTAACCTCTGAGCCATCTCTCCAGCCCCAATACCTATATTTTAAAATTTGAATTTATGTGTATGTGTATGGTGTCTGTGAGACTGCAAGAGGGTGTCAGATCTCCGAGAGCTGGACTTAGAGGTGGTTGTAAGCTACTCAACATGGGTGCTACGACTTGAACTCTGATCCTCTGAAAGGACAGCAAGCACTCTTAACCTCTGAACCATTTCTCTAGGTGTGTGTGCGCGCGCGCCTGCCTGCCTGTCTGTACATATATATATTTAAGTTACATTTTTTTTTTTTTTCCTGAGACAGGGTTTCTCTGTGTAGTTTTTGTGCCTGTCCTGGATCTTGCTCTGTAGACCAGGCTGGCCTCGAACTCACAGAGATCCACCTGGCTCTGCCTCCTGAATGCTGGATTAAAGGAGTGTGCCACTGCCGCTTGGCTTAAGTTACATTTTTCTTCTTTGAGAGTTTCATACAGTATTCTTTGATTGTATTTACCCAACTCCTCTCAGGCCCTGCCCTACCCACCCAACTTCATGTTTTCTCCCTTCCTCCCTCTTTTTAAACAAACAAACAAACAAACAAACAAACAAACAAACAGAAACCAAAACCTGTGCAGTCCACTTAGTGTTATCTGACTCTTCGTGGACATGTGCCTGCCCTGGAGGGTGGTTTATATACTAGGTGTCATGCCACTAAACAAAACTGACTTTCCCTCTCCCAGGAGCTATCAGATGCCTATAGCTCCTTATCTAGGGGTGGAACTTCACGCTTACCTTTCTCCCTCCATGCCAAGATTTTGTCTCGTTTGACCTTGTGCAGATCTTGTGTATGCTCTCACAGTCCCTGTGAGTTCATATATGTTTTCCCTGTTGTGTTTGGAAAAGTTTCCTTGAAGTCATCTGTCTTTTCTGGCTGTTAGAATTTTTTTTTACCTGCTCTTCTGTATAGATCCCTGAGCCTTGAGGGGAGAGGGAGAGGTGAGATATCGATATCCCATTTAGGACTGAGAATTCCGAAGCTTCTCATTCTCTGCATGTTGACCAATTGTGGATTACTCTGTTTTTTTGTTTTTTTTTTTTGGTTTTTTGAGACAGGGTTTCTCTGTGTAGCTTTGCGCCTTTCCTGGGACCCACTTGGTAGCCTAGGCTGGCCTCGAACTCACAGAGATCCGCCTGGCTCTGCCTCCCGAGTGCTGGGATTAAAGGCGTGCACCACCACCGCCCGGCGGATTACTCTGTTAATTGCCATATACTATTAGAAGAAGCTTCTTTGATGAGGAATGATTGATGCACTGATCTATTGGATAGTGATATGTCATTAGGAGTCATTTTATTGCTGTGTCCGTATAGGAGAGTAACAGAAGTAGATTTTTTTTTTCCCTGTGGCCCATGACCTGTCTAGCTTCAGGTTCTTGTCTTCATTGACAGTGTCAAGTATGGGTTCCATCTCGTGAAATGGGCCTTAAGTCCAATTTTTAATAAAGTAGTTGGTTACTCCCATAATATTTATGCCACTATTACACCATTGGGCATAACTTTTCCAGCTGGTGGTTGTTGTAACTCAAAGGGTCATGGCGGGGTGAGATTGATGATTACTTTTTTCCTTCAGTAGCGTCCATAGCACCTTCTAGCACTATGAATACTAGCCAGTAGGAAAGAAGCTTCTATTTGAGTACTAGCTAGATTTCTCCATGTTCTATGACTCAAGTGTGTGGTATCTTCAGCGACAGGATCTTATCCTCAAATTTTGGAGGACAACTGATAGTATTGACAATAGACGGTAATCTTTGGGCGGTCTGTGGGGCTCCATTAGCCAACAACTCAAAAAGTGGTAATTCATTTCTGGGGGTTTTATTTGATAGTGGATGGTGTCTAATTGGGGTATTGTCCCTCTATTATATAGCTCTTGATATTTTGAAGTTAGACTCATTTCTATTAAGATTTTTACTTTTTGAGAATCATTTGGGGCTGTCTCGAATACTTAGAAAAGTTTAATATCTGCTTTGTATCTTTTTTTCTTCTTCCTATATATATATATATATTAAGCAGTTAAATGTGAAGAACAGTCCACTGAAGATACCTCCATGGTAGAACAACCCAACAAAGACATCCCTGTTACAGTACAGCCCAATGAAGGTATCCATGTGGTAGATGAGCAAAATCTACCACCTGAAAGGTAAGCCGTGCTCTCTCTAAAGGTGTCTGTGGAATTTTACTGTGGGACTGTAGGAATTTCATTTTGGCTATAGAAACAGTATTAGAAATTGCTGATTCCTACTCACATTGTATAGATATTTGTCATCTTGTTTTTGTCCAATAGAAATATTGGGCCGGGCGGTGGTGGCGCACGCCTTTAATCCCAGCACTCGGGAGGCAGAGCCAGGCGGATCTCTGTGAGTTCGAGGCCAGCCTGGGCTACCAAGTGAGTTCCAGGAGAGGCGCAAAGCTACACAGAGAAACCCTGTCTCGAAAAACCAAAAAAAAAAAAAAAAAAAAAAAAAAAAAAGAAATATTGGAGCCGGGTGGTGGTGGTGCACGCCTGTAATCCCAGCACTTGGGAGGCAGAGGCAGGTGGATCTCTGTGAGTTCGAGGCCAGCCTGGTCTACAGAGCTAGTCCAGGACAGGCTCCAAAGCTACAGAGAGAAACCCTGTCTCAAAAAACCAAACAAACAAACAAAAAGAAATATTGATTATTTATAAGTATGGATTGCTTATGCAGTCTTACTGAGTATGCTTATCGTAATTCAGGCCTGTTACAAAGGTGCATTATTTCTTCTGTAACTATAATCCTTAATCTTTGGTTGACACTCTGGCTGGGTAATCAGAGGCACTATCTATTTGTAGGAGATCCATTTTGCATCTCTGGGGCTAATACAGATGTAAATGAGCCAGGCAGTGGTGGCACATGCCTTTGATTCCAGGACTCGGGAGGCAGAGGCAGATGGATCTCTGTGAGTTTGAGGCCAGCCTGGTTTACAGAGTGAGTTCTAGAACAGCCAGGGTTACATAGAGAAACCTTGTCTCCAAAAACCAAAAACCAAAACAAAATAAGAAAGAAAGAATAAGACATAGATGGACATTATACTGGAAACCTTTTAGTATTCTTGAGCACCCAGACTGCTTTGGGTTGTTAAGTATCATCCTTCTGTTAATTTATGGTGTAGCTAGATGCTGAGATCTTTCTGAGTGTTCTTGGCTCTTAGCTTGGTAGGGATGGGGATATACACTCAGTTTGTGGTAATTCTTGTATCCAAAACTATATTGACTATCTAGTCGCAGAGGAAAACTGGGATGCTTTCAATTTGAAGGGAGATGAGCAAACATTCAGTATTCTTTTCTTATTTCCTGCAATAGCAAGTTGGGCATGGGGTCCTCAGCAAAGGTGATTGTTACGGCTTTTTAGGCTTTTTTTTTGGTTTTTCGAGACAGGGTTTCTCTGTGTAGCTTTGCGCCTTTTCCTGGAACTCACTTGGTAGCCCAGGCTGGCCTCGAACTCACAGAGATCCATCCGCCTGGCTCTGCCTCCCGAGTGCTGGGATTAAAGGCGTGTCCCACCACCGCCCGGCTGGCTTTTTGTTTTTTATGGACTGTTTTGCTCTGTGGCCCAGGCTAGCCTTGAACTTGAAAGAATCCTCCTGCCTCACCTTTCTTAATGGGAGGATTGTAGGTATGTATCCCACCATGCTCAACTAAGGCTTTTCTTTAGAAACTTCTCACTTCAGTTAAGTTGTTATTTTATTATTATTATTATTTAAACAAGGTCTTACTCTGTAGTCCAGGCTTTCTTCAGACTTACTGTGTAGCTCAGGTTGGCCTTGAACTCATAATCCTTCTGCTTCAGCCACCAGGATTACAGGCTTTCCTGTTATTCTTGCTTTTCCATTTTTCCTTGGGTATAGTAGAATAAGTAAAAGTCTTTGGGAAAGGGCCAAAAGTGTGAGTTTTACCTGGTTGGGCAGTATGTGTAAAGGAGTCCTGGAAAAGGTCGGTAGGCAATAGATAAATATATTTGTGGCACCAGTGAAGAGAAAAACCACATCAATTTTGTATAAAGACGATTGTAGCAATACTCAGCCACTTGTCAGAAGTGTTGGAACAGACACAAATCTGAAAAGAGGTATGGCTGTGGGGCGATGGAGACAGGCGTTGGAACGCCTGAGGACTTCGCAGTTGAATTTCACTTTTAGAAGGTCAGGGCGATTAGAGCTGTTAGAATTGCTGGGGTTGTTAGGTTGAAGCTTTTTGTTGGAAGAGGGAAACATTTGAACTTAGCAATCTTCATCCTTGGTGGCATGGATCTCACAGGTCAGAAGATCTGCCTTCCAGTCCTCAAGCTTCTGTGGCAGCTGTGGAGACAAAGGAACAGGTGCCCACCCCAGAGGCTCTGGGAGGGGCACTGCAGGGTCAGCCGTCCTCCGAGCCCGAGGTCTCCTCAACTCAGGAAGACTTGTTTGAGCAGAGTGGCAAAACAGGTAGGCTGGTGACTGTTCCTTCAGCGTCTCTTCTCACTGTCCTGAAGTTTGACTTTAGTTCTGAGGCTGCTGTTTCAGTTAAGAAGCACTTTTTGTAGGTATGATATGGAAGGAAAATATATTCCTAGCTAGTCAGTGAGGAGGGCTTTTTACTGTCAGGGAGGAGAGAACATTTACTAGTCAACATTTTATGTAAATTTCACTCTTTCAGAAACTGAGGTTTTGAAAATCGTAGCGAATCTAGTAAAAGTTGGTTTCATGGACAGAGTTGGCATTTCTTCTGTCACATTTACTGTGATGTTTGTCTTACTCACTTGGATAGCAGTTTATTTATCTATTTATTAGTTGACATAAAAGGCAAATTAAGGGCTAAAAGAAAGGACAAAGCTTAGCGTAGAATGGAAATGGTTTCACACTCCTGTGAGTCCTCGCCCCCATTCCACAGTCTCAGAGCAGGAATGCTTCAGTGAAAGCAGGGAGGGAAGAAGGCTGAGTCCTTTGGAGTCCGTGTGGTGCTTGGTGTGTAAGACATCAGCAGTACCCTCAAGCTCTCAGGGTGTATTTCAGGCATTTCCTTACCCTTAGGGATAATAGAGTTGAGGTCCAACCTGTCTACGTTGGTATTCTCCATCTAAGGAGAAAGGGCCAATAGAGAGAGAGCTTAATAATGTAAGTCACTGTGGCTGCTCATGTACTTTACAATTAGTGCTTAGTATTTTCTGTCTCCTTTGAGGAGGCTCAGGTTCTAATCATGAAAATTGCTGCATTCATACCATCAGGTGTCATGCGCATTGTTTTGACTTCTCCCATCTGCATCATGGCATGAGCTTTACTTCACCTTAGGTAGACCTTGAAGGCTCGCTTGCTGTTTTATTGTAGAAGCCTCACAAGAAAGAAGAGCAGCCAAGCAGAGGTATAAGGATTCTGGCTTTTCCTCTCTATAGTAGTTATTTTATCATTCTGTGACCCAAAAATCTGACAAAAACAGCTGAAAGGAAGGTTTTGGGGCTGGAGAGATGGCTCAGTGGTCAAGAGCACTGACTGCTTTTGCAGAGGTTCAGTTCCCAGCACCCACGTGGCCCTCACAATCAACAGTAACCCTCGTTCCAGGGATTTGATGCTTTCTTCTAGCCTTTATGGGTTCCTACAGGCAGGTAGTGATATAAACTCCTGTAGGCATACACACATACACATAAATATAATAAATAAATGAGTAACTTTTTAAAAACAACAAGAGGGGTTTTTGCTTTTTTTTTTTTTTTTTTGTCTCACAGGTTGAGAGTTCTAGTCACCATGTCAGGGAGGCTATTTCTGTAGGGCAGAGAGAAACCAGTCCCAGTGTCCATGCCCAGGAAGCAGAGCTGACAGCAGCTCCCTTACCTTTTAGTCAGCCTGGGATCCTAGCCCATGAGGTTGGAATTCAGGCTGCCTACATTCAGGGAGGGTGCTTTCTCCTCCGCTAAGCCTTTCTGGAAATACCCTCATAGACATACTCAGAGGTATGTTTCCATGGTGATTCTAAATGCAGCCTAGTTGACAAAATTAATCATGGCAGCTCCACCCTTTGTCAGCTTGACACCAGCACATCACTTTAAATCATAACATTTTACTCCATCCCCTGAAGTCTCATTTTCGTTTCATACTGCAACTGCATTTAGTTGTTTCAGAAGTCCCCATAGTCCATAACAAACCCAGTATCGTTTGAAAATCCCAAGTATTTCAGAGACTGTGTCTTCTAACCACAAGCCCCTGTAAAGCCAATAAATAGGTTATATACTTCAAATATATAATGTCAGTATTCCCAGTCCAAAAGGAGGGATGGGGCAAAGCAAGACTGAGACCCTGCAGGGCAAACACAAACCCATGTGATTCGGTTTTTCGTAGTCATCTGGGCTCCAACAGGGACGCGCCGGTCACCCCCCCAACCCCCCCCACCCCCGCTCTGACACCTTCAGTGGAGGTGACCTCTCTCTGGGTTAGCTCCCCTGTAGCTTTCCTTGGCAGATGTCCTGTGCCTTTGGCTTCTCTAACATGCCTGGATTCTCTAGATTCTCTATTGCAGCGTAGGCTTCACCTTCCCAGTCTCATGCATGGTCTTGGAGAGCCTTGTTGCAGGGAGTCTAACCCTCCACACATGCCTGGACTCAGAAGCTTTCTGAAACTTGGGTGCCAGATTCAGTGACCCTCTTGCTTTGACGTCTTTCATGTCTACAAAAACAGTACCGTGTGGATGATACCCCAGTTCTGCTGGCTTGAGATATAGCCTGTCCCTCTTGGTTGCAGTGGCCTCTGTGTCTTTGAGGGTGCCCTTGGAGAAACACTTCCCTAGGCAGCCGTTTTGCAGCAGGGAGCTCATGTGGTGGCATTGTCTGTTTAGGCTCTTCTCCTTTCAGATGAGTTGGTGGGTCTTACCTGCTTTTGTCCCTGAAGTGCATGAAGAGGTTTCTCTTCAATGGCATGATTGAAGAGTTATAGATACTTTCCCCGTACTATGTCCACAACTTTAAACTCACTACACATTTTTCATATCTTTGTTCTCTTACTGTTGATATGAATGGACACAGTGAGCAGAGTGCTCTCCTGACATGCAGTTTCTTCTGTCAAGCAAATTAGTCCATTCCTTTTTTTCACTTCCCTAGAGACAGAGTCTTAACTTTGTAGCCCTGGCTGTCCTGGAACTTGCTGGCCTTGAATTTACAGAGATCTACCTGCCTCTGCCTCTCAAGTGCTGAGAGTAAAGGCATGCGCCACCACACCCAGCTATTCCATTACTTACGAATTCAGCTTCAAGTTCTTAGGACATGGTTACAATGCAGCCAGATCTTTGCCATAATATATCACTGGTGGCTCATAGTTGAGCTCTAGAATATATCACAGGTGGCTCATAGTTGAGCTCTAGAATATATTACGGGTGGCTCATAGTTGAGCTCTAGAATATATCACAGGTGGCTCATAGTTGAGCTCTAGAGTATATCACGGGTGACTCAGTTCCCAGTAGAGTCCTTGGTCCCCTCTACAAGTTTGAGAGCCAGGTTTCTCGTCTTCACTTTTTGCTGCATTTTGGTCTTTTAGACTCTCAACCTAGAATGGCCACTGAGCTCAGCTTACTGTGTTCTACATCTGCAAACTCTTCTACATTTCTCATATAAACCACCTCCAAAGGCCTGGAATCCACAAGTTAGGTCCCTGACAGGCTGGGTCCCAATTCTTGGTACCAATTTCCAGGATTATTTTTCTCATTACTGTGATTGATAGAATATCTGGTGAGCACTTCATACATGCCCAGAAGTGTGTTTCTAACCATTACCGTCTCTAAGCTTAGATGTGCTAGAAAGGACCAAGGCGCTCTTTTAACCAGTTCTGTATTAAAAAAACAGGGTGTGGGGTGGGGTTACTGTTGACTCACGATTTGCATTCTGGTGATGTCCCATTGAGTTGTGCTACTACCCCAAAGGACTTCTGCCCCATGAAGTGTAACAGACTGGGTATTGCTGTTTTTGCAGCACTCAGTGGGTCCCCCACTCCGTGATGTCAGTCTGAGAAGTAAATACAACTCTAACTTTTCTCCCCCACTAGCTTCTGATGGTTGTTCTACTCCTTCAAGGGAGGAAGGTGGGTGTTCTCCAGTTCCTACACCCGCCACCACCCTGCAGCTCCTGCAGCTGTCTGGTCAGAGGCCCCTTGTTCAGGACAGTCTTTCCACGTAAGTAAGCCTGAAATGGCCTGGAGAGCCAGCATGCCTCTCAGACCAGAATTCCTTTCAAAGCTAAACGCTAGACTCCAGGCCTTAGGAATTTTGGGGTGAGAACTTAGTGAACCGTTCGAAGTAATACATGTAATCTCCGTTGGAGGCTTTATGGTGGTAGCTTAAGGTTTGGCTAGGAAATGCAATTCCTTGTCATTTAGGAATGCGGTACATCAGAGGCAAGCATTTGCTCCTCCATTTCCGAGCATTTCTGTCACTTGCCAGTATAGCAGAGAGAACAGGTCGTCCCACTCAACAGTAGTTAGGGCAAAGGTTTGCTTTTTGTTTTTGTGCTTGTTTTTGTTTTTAAATAAAAATGTGCACATTCTTCATATTATGTAAAAATGAAGTAAAAATTTTGATGTCTCAGATCTGTGAGTTAGTTTTCAGCTTTTGGTTGTCCTGTTTCTTAATCACAATGTCCTTGTGTCTAGTCATTCCCTTTTCCCTTACTCTTGAAAACACTCAGTGTTTGAGAATGTCTGAGTCTCAGGTACTGTTCAGGAGAAATGCTATTGAGTATATATGCTGTTAAGTGTGTGAGTTGGGTATTTTTGTTAAGTCAAAGCAAATGTCAAACCCTTGGCTGCAGTCAAATAACCTGTGATTCTCTCTTTACATAAAGGAATTCCTCAGATCTTGTTGCTCCTTCCCCTGACGCTTTCCGACCTACCCCTTTTATCGTTCCTAGCAGTCCCACAGAGCAAGGAGGGAGAAAAGGTGAGCTGTCTTGATGTGTCTGTTCATCTCAGCCCAGGAGAGGGAGGGGGGCAGCGCTCTCCTGCCTCACCAAATGCACGCTGTGCACGCTGCTTTGCGCTTCGCAGCTCTGCTCCTGAGACTCCTCCTCATTCCGGGCCATGGCCTAGGATAAACCAGTCTCAGCTCTTTGCCTTTTAAAAGCATAGGTTCTTCTATGATTTTTCCACTATTTTATTTTTGACAAAAATGCTCTGGTAAGAATTTTTTTGTTTTTAAAGTTGAACCCAAGTAAGTAAGTATGGGGAAGTACTGGATTGGTTATTAATTAATTACTTAGTACCTTCCAGTAACATGCTGATATGTTTCTAGTGAGAGAAAACCAACAGTTGTTTCTTGGGCTCTTTATTTTTGCTTTTATTAAAATAATCAAAGGCTGGCTTGAAGGAGGTGGTAACAATGTTAACTTACTTTCTCCTTTGAGGACTTAGTATCCTCCACCCCCAGAGATGGTCTCATGTATCCCAAGCTCCTCAAATTCCCTCTGCAGCTGAGAATGCCCTTGAAGTTTGAATCCCCCTGCTTTTACCTCCTGAGTGTTGGAATTATAGATGTGTGCCACTATGCCTTGATTTAGGTGGCGTTGGGGGTCTGATCTTGGGCTTTGAGCATGGTAGGCCAGCACTCTACCCACAGAGCTTCTATTCTATCAATTTCTTCTTTTCTTTCTGTTCTGTTTTGTATTTGAGACAGAGGTCTTGCTGTGTGGCCCAGGCTGCCCTTCAAGTAGAGATCTTCTCACTCCCCCCTCCCGACCCCCACCCCCACCCCCAGTGTAGAATTTGAGCTTTGTAACACATACGTGGCACTTTTTTTATTCACACTGATAAGGCTGTAATAACTCACATTCTTATTAAACACTTAGTTTATGCCAGATGCTGTCATAGCTGCTTTCCATTTGCTCAGATATTTCTGGGGGTCTTTTCCCCCCAGAGAATCCGCACAAAAATCTTTAGTAGTTACTTTTATTTATCCCTGTGTTGCACATGAGAAAATGGAATCCCAGATTTCATAACTTGTGATATGGTTAGGATCTGAACTCGGGCACTCGCCTCTGAAATTTTTGTTTTTACCTGACGTGTGTTCTCCTGTGACAGCCTGAGGTCTGTGCTGCTGAGTCCTGAGAGTATTGAGAAGTACCACACGGGCAGGCTTAGCCTCACTTCCTTCCCTGCTTGTCTGTTTTCTCACTTGGAGGTACCAAGGGAGACCAATAGCATTCTAGCAGTTTGTAATTGGTGACATCTTTAGGTAAAATGGTGAGATTTCATTCTACAAAAACCCTACTCAGATTGTTAAGTTAATTTCTTAATTTCTTCTATCTGTAATGTGAACATATAAAAAGGATTGTATGAAAAATGCTTTTTCTTCATGTTTATAATCAATACCTACTGTAGAAAATTTGGAAAGATAATAGGAGAGTAATGTGAAGGAAATAAAAAAAAAAATCATCTGAGGGACCACAATCCAGTTTAATTATAGTTAGTATTTGATGTGTTTTTCAGAACTTTTTCTGTACATACGAAAAAGTATTTTTATGCAATTGATATAATTATATAATCTGATTCAATTTTCTTTTTTCTTTTCCATGTAACATTGCATCAGCTGTATTTAACACATTTGCTTAATATGTGCATCAGTGTTTGTGGAGTTTCAAATGCTTTTTAGATCTGTTTTGTCATCTATCATAGATTATTAAATCAAAGTTTATATCACTGGACCCTAAAATCTCATCAGATTGGCATGTGAGGGTGAGGCCAAGCAAGCAGCCAGGGTGGGCACTGAATTTGGATTGTAGGTAGTAGGTAACATGAGTGTTAACTGGGGAAAACTAGATAGAGTAAGTAGTTTATAACTGGTGTGGTTAGGATCACGTTGTAGGTTAGGGGTCAAAAGCCTGACAAATTAAACAGCTAGCTAGGCTGGGTAGCCTTAAGATAGGTAGATTATTATGCAGAAACAGTGGTTTTTAGATTTTATTTTATGTGTATGGGTGTTTTGCTTGCATGTATGTTTGTGTACCACTTGTATGCCTGGCACCCTCTAAGGCATAGGGTGTTGTATCCCCTGGAATTGGAGTTACAGATGGCTGTGAGCTGCCGTATGAGTGCTGAGAATCGAACCTAAGTCCTTTCAGAGAACAGTAGTCTGTGCTCTTAACTTCCGAGTCATCTCCCCAGCCCCAGAAACAGTGTTTTATGCTCTCTCTGTGTGTTTCCCCTGAGCCCTTTGTGTTGGGATTCTGAGGTAAGTCAGTGTTGGTTGATTGGTGTTGGTAGCTCTGTGTTTGTTCTGGTGTGAGTCTCTGTACTTAGCTGTACTTCCTGCAGCTATAGGAAGTTCCTACATTAGATAACTGACTGGGAGTGATGGACAAATTCATTCCCTTTCCAGGCCTGGCGCAGAATATGTAATCGTTAAATTGGGTGGCATTAAGTGCTGGGGAGGTGGCTCACCAGTCAGAGTGCTTGCTGGAGTTGGTGGGATCTTTAGAACCCGTGTAAGCGCGAGGAGAGCACAGTGGCCTACTGGTTAATCTGACCCCAGCAGGTGTAGATGGGATCCATGGAGCAAAGCTGCTTATCAACACTAGGAGAAGTCAAGTAAGATTCTTGACATCACCTTGGGCCTCCACAGACACCCCCCAACATGTGCACACGTGCTTGCACCCACACACATGTAGACATTCATACACATGCATACCACATGTGCAAACATGAAAAAATTAATCTGGCTATTCCTAAAGAAGATGTGAGAATGAGCTGTGACAATCTGGGAGGGTTTAGAGAAGGCAATATAATTTTCATTTCTTAGGAGTGGGGTGGGTATCCTCAGATGAAACACCATTTTAATCTGTATCTAAAAATAGATGTGGCCTGGTGAGGTGATTAAAAATGCCTGACTGGAAAGCCTGCCAGTCTGAGTGTTGTCCCTGGAGCCCATAGTGGAAGGAGCCAAGTTCTGAAAGTCGTCCTCTGAGCTCCATGTGAGTGCACACGCGTGCATGTGCACTCGGGTAGGTAGTGGGACACAACCTACTATCCTGTCAGTTTGTTGAAAATTAGGACACTGTGTTTAGGGATGGAAATTTCTGCACCAATTACTGTTCGTGTTGGAGCATGAGTGATACTGGTGATGATAATTTCTTAATTCATTTTCCCTGTGTGGAAGCAGATGAGACCATGGGTATGTCAGGGATGCCTGAAGAAGGAGGGGAGACTTTCCAGAAGCTTCAGGATGACGAAGCATTGGAGAGAGAAAAGCCCCTGCTCCCACCTCAGCCTGCTGTGTCCCCGCAAGCGTCGACACCGGTGTCTCAGAGCACGCCTGTCTTCACCCCAGGCTCACTTCCCATCCCATCCCAGCCTGAGTTCTCTCACGTGAGTGTTGTAGGGAAGGTTGCCTTCTGATACCTTTGCTTCCCCTCCTTCCTTTTTTTTGTTTGGTTTTTTTTTTTTTTTTTTGAGACAGAGTTTCTCTGTGTAACATTCCTGGCTGTCTTGGAACTCATTTTGTAGACCAGACTAGCCTCGAACTCACAGAGCTTTTCCTCCTTACTTTGTGGTTCAGGGATTTGAACCTAAGGATGCACAGTGTCTTAGGGTTTCTATTGCTGTGAAGAGACACCATTATTTTTGTTGCTACTTAATAATTGTAATTTTGCGCTGGGGTGGTAGTGCATGCCTTTAATCCCAGCACTCGGGATGCAGAGGCAGGTGGATCTCTGAGTTCAAGACCAGCCAGGTCTATAGAGTGAGTTCCAGGGCAGCTAAGGCTACACAAAGAAATCCTGTCTCAAAAAACCAAAAAAAACAAAAAACAAAAAACCCTGTAATTTTGTTACTGTTATGACTCATAATGTAAATATATGATATACAGGATATCTGGTATGGGACCCCTGTGAAAGGGTGGTTTGACCCCCAAAGGGGCCATTACAGGTTGAGAACCACTGGTCTAGTTCCTCATGCTGGTTGGGGACATTTTCTTAGAGCCTTTTTTCCATCTTCTTATTTATTTTATATTTTGTAGGCTATTGAATTATAGCTGATTGGTGATCCTTGCCAACTTTGAAGGCATTGCACTCCTGATTTTGTGTTTCTGGTCCTTCCAGTCTGATCTTGCTTTGGGCCCTGTGACCTGGTTTTTGTTTTTTGGTTTTTTGTTTATTGTAATCCTGCAGGCTTTTCTCTTGTCCCAGTGTCTGTACTTCCCACCCCCAGATGTCTGGGTTGTGTCAGGTTGATAGCTGAAGCTAACTAGGGCAGGTGATTTCAGGGTTCATCCATGTTACTGCATGGAGCAGAATTTCAGTCCGTTTTATTGTGACTGATACTGTTGTGTATATAAGACATTTACTCTTTAGTTCAGTTGATGAATACTGGGGTTGTTTCTCCTTTTGTCTCTGTGATTCATGCTGCCATGAAGGTTGATGCACAGACTTGTGTGAGAATGTTTCGTTTCTCTTATGTAAACTGTGGGTGCAATTGCTGGGTGTCATCTATTTTAATCCTCGGAGTTACTAATTTCTCTGCTTTTGTTTTTAATTCTTGCAGTCTTTTTTCCTCTGAATAATTTTTGTCTTGTTTCATGTGTGTATTTCTCTTTAATGATAATAATTATTTTGAAAGTTTTCTCTTTCCCAGAAGAGTCACTGTTCTAAGTAGGCTTTAATCACGTATTTATTTAAGTGCTGCTAAGGAGTTCAACCCATAGTCTCAAGTATGCTGTGCAAATGACAACTCTCACTCAGACAGAATCTTGCTTTGTAACCCAGGCTAGCCTCTGACTTGTCCTCCAACCTTGGTCTCCTAGCTTTTGGGATTACAGGCATGTGTCACCATGCTGTGCTTGTTTATTGTTGGGGAACCATACCTTAGGCCTGGTGAATGAAACGCGTGTGCTTTACCAGTAGGTTATACCAAAGATCAATTCTGTCCTTCCCCCCATTTTTTTTGAGGTAGGGTCACGTGGTATCACAAGCTACTCACTATGTAACTTCCGGTCCTCCTGCCTCTGTCTCCTGAGTGGTGGATTGCAGGTAGTGCTCTATCACTCAGTTTTGTGGAGTGGTTGTTTCCTTTGTTTTTTGTTTGGAGACAGGGTCTCACTATGTAGCTATGGCTGTCCTGGAACTCACTATGTAGGCCAGGCTGGCCTCCAACTCAGACACCCACCTGCCTCTGCCTCCCGAGTGCTGGGATTAAAGGCGTGCACCATCAACACCCAGCTTGTTGAGTAGTAGTATTAATACTAAGGCTGGAATCCAGAGCTTTGTGCTTGCTAGACATGAACTCTTCCAACTATGTCTCCAACTTGGTTTTGGTGTCTTTTACATTTAATTCATTTGATATTGTGTGTGTGTGTGTGTGTGTGTGTGTGTGTGTGCGCGCGCGCGCGCGCGCTCACGTGTATGGCTTAGTACATGTGTGGAGGTCAGAGGACAATTTGAATGTATTGGTTCTCTCTTGTGGGTCTGGGAACCAAACTCAGTCAATAGACTTGACAAGCAAGTGCCTTTACCTTCTATCTTAGTCACTGTTCTGTTGCTGTGAAGAGACACTATGACTATGGCTATTATTATTACAGAAAACATTTAATTGGGGGCTTGCTTACAGTTTCAGAGGTGTAGTCATTTATCACCATGATGGGGAGCATGGCAGCATGCAGGCAGGCACTGGAGCAGTAGCTAAGTGCTGCATCCTGATCTGCAGGAAGGGTGTGGGGGGGGAGAGATCAGGCTTGGCATGGGCTTTTAAAACCTCATTAAAACCTGAAATTCCACCCCCAGTAACACACTTCCTCCAACGCTACACCTCCTAAACCTTCTAATCCTTTCAAATAGTGCCACTCCTTGGCAACTATGCATTTAAATGTAGACTCTATGGGGGCTGCCATTCCTATTCAGACCACCATGCCTAATGAGCCATCTTGCTCTCTGTTGCTGTCTTATTCATTCATTCATTCATTATTTATTTATTTTTGATTTATTTACATTGTTGTTTTGACTACATATATATCTGTATGAAGGTGTCAAATCCCTTGAAACTGGAGTTACAGACATTTATGAGCTGCCATGTGGGTGCTGGGAATTGAACTCAGGTCCTCTGGAAGACCAGTCAGTGCTCTTAATTGCTGAGCTATCTCTCCAGCTCTGTCCCTTGCTGTCTTTTAAATAAGAGCTTTCTCCTATTTGCTGATTTAAGAGTGAAAAACCAGAACTCTGGATTAGTAACTGTGAGGCCATAGCTGGGCTTCCTGTTGCGGTCCTCACTGAGTGTGATCTGCTGGGACATTTCGTCAGGAGTGCCCTAGTGTTTGAATCCTGGTCATCTTGGCTTAGTTATAGTCCCCAGAAAAGTCTAATTCCCTGTCTGCTGGGTCAAGGCCGGTTGTTATTGTCCTTTGGAGGAAGAAGGTTTGGAGCGAGGGCGATGAGACACAGGGAGAGGTTCCACTCAGTCTGTCTTCAGGATGGGACGCCATGCCTGTGCCTCCGTCCTCCAGTGCAGGGCATTGTGTTGTATTTTCTCGGGTAGAGGCGGGGCAGGGAAAGAGGGTATAGGAGTTGAACTGCTTCTGAAATAGACTTCTCAGGCGGCCCTCCTCCTGCTCCAGCAGCACCCTTACCATCACTTTTAGAAGTATCTGATACTACTGCCAAGTCCTAAGTAAGTCCTTTGGGAGGAGGAATGGGTGTGGTGTGTTTGTATTACCCTGGTAACTTCTTGGAGTTCTCTGATTTGGCCTCGTAATTACCTTTCACTTGTCTACCAAGTGGATTGCCACTCTTTCAGAGTGTGTGTGTGTGTGTGTGTGTGTGTGTAGTCCTTTGTTCTTTTTCTTGAGAATTATGCATGTTAAAAAATGCTTTTACCATTGCTTATCAGGGTTTCAGAAGTAACTAAAATGGATGTTGAGCCTGGTGGTAGTGGAAGTGGCGAATGCCTTTAATCCCAGCACTCAGGAGGCACAGGCAGGCGGATCTCTGTGAGTTCGAGGCCAGCCTGGTCTACAAAGTGAGTTCCAGGATAAAATCCAAAGCTACACAGAGAAACCCTGTCTCGAAAAACCAACCAACCAACCAAACAACCAACTGAATAAATAAATGGGTTGATTTAAAGCAAAGTATGGAGGCCCATGCCTATAATTACAGCACATGGGTGGTAGAGGCAGGAAGAGCAGGCATTCAAGGCCAGCCTGGGCTACACTGAGTTCCTATTTTAACCCTTACCCTACCCCCACCCCTTCAAAGAAAAAAAAAGAAAAACAGAAACTTGGGGCATCAGGCTGGCTTGGTGGTTGGTGGGTATTTGCCACAGAAGCCAGAGAGCCTGAGTTTGGTCACCAGAACAATGGAGCAGTAATGGAAAGAGAGAATTGATTCTCAAATAATGATGTTTGTGTTAGGAAGAAGGCTGTGTACGAATGCATATGCGAATGCACACACGCACACACCATATTTTTTTGTTTGAGACAAATTGTTACTGTGTGGTCTTGGCTGGCCTGGATCTCACTATGTAGACTTGGCTGGCCTTGAACCCATAGAGATCCACTTGTCTTTTCCTTCCAAGTGCTGAGATTAAAGATGCATGCCTCAGCCTAGTATGTGCATGTGCATATTAAGAAAGGATCCCCCTTTGTAGCCCTGGATGGCCTGAAACTCACTATGTAGATCAAGCTGACCTAGAATTACAGCAGTCCGATCTCCTCTGTCTCCCAAGCTCTGGGATTACTGACATGTTCCATGGTGCCTAGGGCTTGTGTAGGTTTTGAATTTTTTGTTGTTGGTGGTGGATTTTTTAGAGACAAGGCTTCTCTATGTAGTCCTAACTGTCCTGGCACTTTCTATGTAGATCTCACAACTCACAGAGATTCTCCTGCCTCTGCTTCTGGAGTGCTGGGATTAAAGGTTGGGCCGACTTTGTGTATGTTAGGTAAGCACTTCTCCAGCTGAGCTAACAGCAGCAGCAGCGCACACAGCAACTGGGAGTCATGTGGAAGCGCATGTTTAACTTTAGGAGGAGCTGCACTACTGTGGCTACTGTTTTCCTTTCTTCCCAGCACTGCCTGAGGATTGAGAGTTGTTCCACATAGTTGTCGGTGCTTGGTTTTGAGTTTTTAGAACCTTAGCCATTTTTGTGGCCTATAGTGGCATTTCATCGTGGTTTTAATCACATTTCTCTGCTGACTAATGCTCTTGTATCTGCATTTTTAACACCTGCCTTATGAATGTACATAGTGGCGTGTAAAGCGGAATGAATCCATAGTCTTACTTTGTGAGGTTGCAAATGGTTCTGTAAACATATCAGGGTCCAGTATATATGACATGATTTTGGTAGCTTGATGGTGAAGTTAAATTTGAATATTCTTGTGTTTAATAAGCTTGTACTTTTAGGTTTTTGTTTTGGACTATGCTTATTTTTTTGCCAGAGATTTGTATAAGAAAGACACTGAACAGAGTGACTCATATAGTTGAAAGACAGGTCGTGAGGTTTGGCATTCTGGAATTACAGCCTAGCTAGAGTTCTTTAATTTTTGAATAATTGATTTAGAAATGTAGGTGAATCCAAAGGTTAGATATAAAAGAAACATGATATGGACAACTGATAGCTTGACTTTTTTATCCTTCCTTAGGACATTTTCATTCCATCACCAAGTTTGGAAGAGCGACCAGATGATGGGAAGAAAGGCGACGATCTGCAGAGCTCATCTTTGATGGTTGAGTGTTCTAAGACTTCAGAGAGTGGACCAAAGAATTTCACTGCCGACCTTGGGCTCTCCTTGACAGGGGAGTCTTGCAAACTGATGCTTTCTACAAGTGACTATAGTCAGTCCTCAAAGATGGAGGAGAGCGTGGGTTCTCCCAGGATTGAGGGAGATGGAGAAAACACACAGATTGAGGATACTGAACCGTTGTCTCCAGTTACCAATTCTAAACTTCCTGCTGAAAGTGATACTATCCCAATGAATCCAGCTCGAGATGACCGAGTAGAGATGAATCAGAACGGTGACAAGACAAAAGGGGGTGACACAGAGAACAGAGGTGACCTTGGTGACCTTGGTGTTGTAGCCGCCGAGGGTAAAGGCAGAGAAGAAACTGTTGCTGATGATGTTTGCATTGATCTCACTTGTGATTCCGGAAGTCAGGCAGTTCCATCTCCAGCTGCTCGATCCGAGGCACTTTCTAGTGTCTTGGATCAGGAGGAAGCTATGGAGATTAAAGAACAACACCCAGAGGAGGGGTTTTCGGGATCTGAGGTAGAAGAAGTCCCCGAGACTCCCTGTGGAAGTCACAGAGAGGAGCCCAAGGAAGAAACGATGGAAAGTATTCCACTGCATCTTTCTCTGACTGAAACTCAGTCCCAGGCATTGTGTCTTCAGAAGGAACTCCCCAAGGAGGAATGCCCAGAAGCTATGGAAGTTGAAACCAGTGTGATTAGTGTTGACTCCCCCCAGAAGCTGCCAGTACTTGACCAGGAGTTAGAGCATAAGGAGCCAGAAACCTGGGAAGAAGCCACTTCCGAGGACTCCAGTGTTGTTATCGTTGATGTGAAGGAGCCCTCGCCAGGAGCTGATGCTCCCTGTGAACCTTTGGAGGGAGTGGACAAATGCTCAGATTCCCAGTCCTGGGAGGACGTGGCTCCAGAGATGGGTCCTCACGCTGAAAACACAGTCAATGCTGTGGAGGAAAAGAAGGAAGAGCGTGACCGAGATGTGAACGCAGAGAGCACAGGAAAGGACTCTGTAGAGGAAGACTCTCCACAGCCTCCTTTGCCTTCAGTGAGAGACGAACCTCTCAGACCCGACCAGGAGATGCAGCAGCCCCAGCTTCAGGAGAAAGAGAGCCCAGTGACCGTAGATGTGAAAGTGGATGATGCCAAGCAGCTGGGGTCAGAGGGAGTGTCCCAGCAGCTTGTGAAGGCCCCTGCCTGTGCCTCCCAAAGTTTCTGTGAAAGTTCTAGTGGTGAGTGATGGCAGATTCATTTTGAGCTATCCAGCCAGGTTCCCACGTGGAAGGGAAGGTGGTAGAGCTTGCCACACACTGTGTTAGCGTTAGTCTGAGGGGATAATACTTGGGAAATTTTGAGATTGGTGGTTGTAGTTTCATTTCATAGTGGTAATTATTTGTGTGACCAGAGAGCATTTGAGATTTATCAGCACCGTAATTCAGGAGTAGTCAATGTGTTCAATTAGGAATTGTACCAGTTTATTTTTTTCTACTTAGGTCCTGCCCTTGAGACTCCCCTGCCACCCCATGGTTAGCCTCATGTGAGCTACACAGGTGCCACCAGTGAGCTGTACTTCCATAGCTAACGTATTTGTGTGGTTACACAAGTACAATGATTCCTTTTTTTTTTTTTTTTTTTGTTTTTATGTTTTTGATTTTGATTTTTTGAGACAGGGTTTCTCTGTGTAGTTTTGGTTCCTGTCCTGGAACTCACTCTGTAGACCAGGCTGGCCTCGAACTCACAGAGATCCACCTGCCTCTGCCTCCTGAATGCTGGGATTAATGGTGTGTGCCACCACCACCTGGCCTTCTTTTTCTATCTGTCTTATCCATCTGTCTGTCTCTGTCTCTGTCTGTCTACCTATTTATCTTTGTCTTTTTTGGTTCAAGGTTTCATTGTTACAGTTCAGACTAGCCTCACATTTTCTTTTTCCAGATATTTAACAATTTTATTTTAAAACAATATTTCAAATTTATTATTTGGAAATTTCATAGATTTATACAATGTATTTTGATTTTATGCATCTACCATTACCTTCCTCCAAATGTCTCCTGGTGCTCCCGACCCCATTACTCTCCCAACTTCGTGTCCTTCTTTTATTGGTATGTTACTAACCTCCCCTCCCCCAGTCCAATCAGTGCTACCCGTGTGTGCAAAGCTGTGAGGCATCCAGTGGAGCATGTGTAACCTACCTGTGGCTATATCCGCACAGGAGAGCCCTCCTCAGCAACCATCAACTGCTAATAGTCTCTTCCCCATTTGTGTGGGGATTTTGATTGGCTTCATCTTGTGTAGGTCCAGTGCAGGTAACCGCAAGTGCCACGAGTTGATATGTGTAACAGCCACGCCGTGTCCAGAGGTCAGCATTTCACAGCTCTCCCCTCATCCCCCAGCTTTTACATTCCTTCCGCCTGTCCTGCTGCAGAGCCTTGGATTGGGGAGGTTGATGGAGATGATTCATCCCAGCTGAACACTCACGCTCCCTTCTACCTGTGACTTGGACTAGACAGGAGACTGCCGTATCTGTTGCCCATTGCAAAAAGTAGCTTTTCTGACCACAGTTGAGAGCAACATATACCTGTTGACAGCTTGGCCGCTAACATAACAGGTCCCCAGCTGTGGCTGCCATCTCCCTAGTCACGGGCTTTTGACAAGGTTTATAGTACCATGCCTTCGAATGTTCTGTTTTCCTGTCTCCATGGCTGTCTGCCACCCTGCCTGCTAGGAATACCTTTTAATTACTTTTTATAGTCGTATGTAAAAGATTATTCCAAGATACTGAAATATTAGTTGTTATGGCAATAGTATTCTTGGATACTATTCTTCTGAGTACTATAACAGCTTATGCAGTTAGTTGCCAGGATGAATTATTTTTTGTCATAGACACTGCTGTATTAAAATTTATTTTACTAATGTTAGTCTGGATTATTGAAATGCTGGAAAATTATTGTTTCTCTCTTCCTTGCCTCTCCCTCCAGCCCCCTTCCTTCCTCTCCTAACCCATCCCGTTCCCTTCCACTCCCCTCCTTCCCTTTTCCCTTAGCTCCTCGTCTCCCTCCCTTCCCTTGACTTCCTCTTTCCCTCCCCAGCAGTCCCTTCTCCTTCCGTC
This sequence comes from Peromyscus californicus insignis, assembly GCF_007827085.1. Taxonomy (NCBI): domain Eukaryota; kingdom Metazoa; phylum Chordata; class Mammalia; order Rodentia; family Cricetidae; genus Peromyscus; species Peromyscus californicus. Next base: position 95,682,992 of record NW_026294595.1, on the reverse strand, counting down.
CTCGTCCTTTTCCCTGGCGCCCTCCTCCATTTGGTGGAGAAGTAGGGACTGCCCCTGCAGCAGGGAGGCATCCTGAGAGTGAGTGAGCTCCTCCTTTTCTTCTTAGGAGGTGATTCTCCTTTAGGGTTGGATGGAGCTTGGTGGTGAGCCTTGAATTCAGTATCTGGCACTGGAGGGGGTGGGGAGGGAAGGCAAAGGAAAGAAAAACCATCTAGTTGTCTTGAAAAGACGGTTTTACGTGTGTGGGTGTTTTGCCTGCATGTATGTATTTGTCGCACATCTATGCAGCAATTTATTAACAGGAAAAAGCGATGAAAATAATGGTTGGAAAACTGTATTTCTGAAAGCTTAAGAAACGAAAAGTTAGAACTGGAGACATGGCTCAGTGGTTGAGGATGCTTACTGTTCTTCCAGAGGACCAGAATTTGGTTTCCCACACCTACAAACCCCTGTAACTCTAGCTTTAGGGGATCTGATGCCCTTTTCTGGCCTCTGCAGACACCAGACCCCACACATGGTGCACAGACATGTATGAGGCACAACAGCCATACACACACACACACACACACACACACACACACACACACACACACACAAAGATTGAGGCGTTGTAGTTAAGGATAGGCCTGATTTGTTTATGTCATAGACCATGTATGAAAAAGCCTATGGGGGGGCTGGAGAGATGGCTCAGAGGTTGAGAGTACTGCTCTCCCAGAGGACCAGGGTTCAATTCCCAGCACCCACATGGCAGCTCACAACTGTCTGTAACTCCCAAGATCTGACATCCTCAGACAGACATACATGCAGGCAAAACACCAATTACATAAAATAAAAATAAGTACATTATTAAGAAAGACAAAGAAAAAGCCTCTGGGACTAAGACAGTCCATTATCCAGCTCAGAAGAAGCAGTGACATAGCCCGTCACCCTCAGAGCAGCTGGAGTCTGCATCTATGACTGGGGACGGGAAATAAAAACAAATATTTAGAAAAAGAAAATTAGAACATGAAGAATAATAGGTTTGGATGCAAAAGAAACAGAACTATTATATGTTTAAAATATAGCTTATGCTGGGTGGTGGTGGCGCATGCCTTTAATCCCAGCACTCAGAAGGCAGAGGCAGGCAGAGCTCTGGTCTACAAAGCGAGTTCCAGGATAGGCTCCAAAGCTACACAGAGAAACCCTGTCTTGAAAAACCAAAACAAACAAACAAACAAAACAAAAAATCCATAAAATATAGCTGGAGGTGTGTAGCTCATTGGTAGGGAGCTTGCCTTGATTTTCTTTTTTCTTTTTTTAGTTTTTCGAGACAGGGTTTCTCTGTGTAGCTTTGTGTCTTTCCTGGAACACGCTTTGGAGACCAGGCTGGCCTCGAACTCACAGAGATCCGCCTGCCTCTGCCTCCCAAGTGCTGGGATTACAGGCGTGCGCCACCACCGCCCGGCTAATTGCCTTGATTTTCTAAGGCCTTAGTTTGATCCCCATTTTGCAAAACAAACAGTAACATAGAATACAGTTATTTAATTGCTAAAACTTAGGAGGATTAACTAAAGAGGAATGTGAAAAGTTAATGATTCTTCAGTTTCAAAAGACAGAATGAGGGCTGATAATGTAGCTTATTGATAGAGCCTGCCCAACATGAAGCTCTGGGTTCACTTTGGTGTGGTGGCTATATCTGTAATCCCAGCACCTAGGAGGTGGAGACAGGAGATCCGAAGGCCAAGGTCATACTTGGCTGCAGCGGCAGTTTGAGGCTAGCCTGGACTTCATGAGATTCTGTCTCAAAAATTAAATAAATAATGGGCTGGTAAGATGGTTTAGTGGGTAAAGGTGCCTGCATTCCAAGCCTGGTGATCTGAGTTCCATTCTGGGGACCCACACGATAAAAGGAGACAACCAATTTCCTGTAAGTTGCTCTTGCCCTCCATATATGTGCCATGGCACATTCGAGGCACCTCTTCCCCCAATATATGCACAAAAACAAATGAAATGTTAAATTGTAATCAAGCCAGCGAGTAAGTGAGCTATCCTGGGCTATGTGAGACATTAATTCAAAAATAAATAAATAAACAAGCAAGCAAACAGAATAAAAGGTATAAGTGGATGAGTTGGGGCTGGGGATGGAGCATAATGTTGGAGTACTTGACCAGTGTATCTAAGGCACGAAGGTTCAGTGTCTGGTACTACAAAACACACAATGAAATAAACAATTGAGTCCTGTCCTGGATCTCGCTTTTTCTGTTTCGTTTTCTTTTCTTTTTGAGACAGGGTCTTACTCTATAGCTCTGGCTGTCCTGGAGCTCACTATGTATACCAGGCTGGCCCAAACTAAATTCGTCAGATTTCTTACCAAAACTAGGACACTTATTTTTTTCCTTTAGATATTTTCTCTTTGCCTCCTTTGTTGTGTTTCCTTCTGTTTGTCTTTTTTTGTGACAGGGTCTCTGTAACCCCAAAGCAGCTGTGCTGTTGACTTCAGTCACAGCTCTGCCCACCCGGCTTGTAGACCTTTTGTTGTTTTTAAAAACAAGGTCTCTTATAGCCTAGGCTGGCCTTGGACTCCTGTGTAGCTGAGGTGACACTGAACTTTTGATCCCCTGTCTCCACTTCCATGTTCTGACACTGTTTGTATGCATCAAGAAGAGTTTAGGTGGTGTTGGGAACGGAGGTGGCTTCGCCTTGACCTGCTGAGCTACACCTCAGCCTTAACAGTTTTAGTGATTTAAAAAAAAATATGTGATAAAGTATGAAAAAACACTCAAGTTGTTCAAGGAAAGGGAGATTGGGACTGAAAGGAGGGGTAGATGGGAGAGAGTAGGTAAGGGCAGGGAGAGGCCACCAGTCTGAGTCCCTCCTCTTACAGTCGCGGGTCACTGTTGGCAGGGTGGCAGCCCTTCCACACAACTGTCTGTGGAGGAGAGCTCTGACAAGGCGGTATTTGAAAGCTCCAGCTGCGTTAACAGATTCCCGTTAACAGATAGCTGATGTGTAAAAAGCTACGGTGGTTACATTCATAGGTTACTAAGGACCAGAGACACTGGGTCTGTTTTTAAGATGTAGCTGTAACCTTTGTTGGTTTGCTTGATGGAATGTTATCCTACCTGGCAGTTATGTCACAAACCAACTCATAGATTGTTTGTTTGTTTGTTTGTTTTTGTTTTCTGTTTTTGTTTTTTGAGACAGGGGTTTCTCTGTGTAACAGTCGTGATTGTCCTGGAACTCGCTCTGTAGACCAGGCTGGCCTTTTTTTTTTTTTTTTTTTTGGTCTAACTCATAGATTATTAATGCACAGCATCACAGTATAGAAATTTCTTTTTCTATTTGACACAGAGTCGTATTATTTTAGCCCTGGCTGGCCCAGTACTTACTCTGTAATCCAGGCTAGCCTCAAACTTAGGGCAATCCTCATACCTAAGCTTCCTGAGTGCTGGGATAACAGGCATGCCCTGCTATACTTCACCTTATGTTTTTAGTTAGATGGCTTTCTTCCATCAGTTGTAAGACGTGAGCAGTTCTTTTAATCACATGTGAAGACATTAGCTGCTTTACAGCATCGTCCAGTTGGGGGAGACCTTCCTTGTGTTGAATCTTTAAAGGTCAGGGCTTTTGAGTTTCAGGCCTGTCCAGACTCACTGGCACTCTCCCATTCTTGGGGTTGATTTTTTCCTTCTTTAATAAACTATCTCTGTTTCTATCATTTATGAGATTCTCAAGAAAATAACGAAAAGTAAACCAGTTCCCACTGGAGAAGTTTTTTAGGGTGAACGTGGTGACTCATGTCTGTCTAGCACTTGGGGAGCGGTGACAGGAGGAATGATGTATGTCGAAGGTCGTCCTGATTTGCATACTGAATGACAAGCCCATTGGGACTACCCGGGGAGACCCTATCGGCCCCCAGCTATAAAGAGTTTTGAGTGTCGCTTTGAAGTGGTGGGTCCTGTGACCTTGGAAATAGTCCACACGCGCTGCACAGGTGCTTTGACGGCTGCTGTCCTTGGCCTCTGTGTGTCTTGCTGATCTGCTGACAGCAGTGGGGTAGCCTGTGACAATCTGGTGACGGAGAAAAGATTTGATAAATAATGGGCAGAACAGGAGAGAACTGAAATGTGGAAAGTTCCAGTGAACTTAAAAGGATAAAATATGACATGATTTTGCAGAATTTGGTGGTAGTCTAACTGTTAACGGCGATTTTGAGATGGCTGGCTAAGTGCAGACAAATGGAAAGGCATTTGGAGGATTGAGCCTGAATAATTAAGAAAGACTGGAGACCTGGCTGCTCCCAGTTAACTGTGTGCTGACTGAAGAGTTAGGACTTAAAAATATTTTAGACTTATTTTGTATGTATGAGTGTTTTGCCTGCATGTATGTATGTGTACCATGTGCATGCTTGGTGCCCACAGAAGACAAAGAGGGCGTCAGAGCCCTTGCAGCTGGAGTTATGGATGGTTGTGCGCTGCTATGGTGGTTCTGGGAACCAAATGTGGGTCCTCTGCAAGGTGCTCTTGACTGCTTGAACTGTCTCTCTAGCCCGAAGAGGTAGGAATTTTCCTTGTGTTGAAAACCTCAAAGGATTTTGACCAGAAGCCAGTTTGTTGAAAGCATGTTAATCCAGTTTCTCTCTGGTTACACTGTTCGAAGAACTGGAGGTGGGGAAGAGGGCTGCTTTGGTAGAGAAAATGATGGACTGCTAGGCTGTACTGCCCAGGGCTGAGGCACTGAAGGCCTGATAGGCAGGTAGTGGTACTGCTGCCCCAGGGCCTGAAAACACTTCAAGTCTCTGTTATGTTGATGAGATGAGATGGTCTTAAATTATTTTTAGTAAGTTGTACCTAGTATTGTGCAAAGGAATCTTGCACCAAGAAACAGTTTCCACAGTAAGACACTTATTGTTAAGTTTGAGTGACATCTGTCTGCCTGCCTGCCTCTGCCTTTGAGTGCTGGGAGTGAAGGTGTGTGCTGCCACACCCGGCCAAAGTTTTTAGTGTTTGTAATGATTTAATAGCGACCAACTAAATATGCACAGGGATGCTTCTTATGGGATTTACTATGATGCAGAAAGTGAGTTTTGAATATTATCACTCTGTTTTTAGCATTTAGAGTGAGTGCTGTTCAGAACAGTTGAAGGAAAGCCTCAGATTTGATTGTTAGAACCAATGACTAATTTAAAGCCTTTTTTGGCCCATGAGGTCCTTTGTCACTTTTCAGAGCAGACTAACATCACATTTTGCTTTGGAAGTCCTGTAGAATGCAGAGCTAAGAAAGGAACTTCCTGGGTTGCATTTACCAAATTATAAATTATACTGTCTAGACTCAAAAGTATCCAGATCTGCGTTGCTAAGTTGTCTGGCTACAGTGTTTTGGAAGTAGATGATGACCCAGTGTTGCTCAGGCCAGTTCGTTTTTTTGCCTGTCCTCTGGTGCTGTCTTGGCAGGGCTGTTGATGGCTGTAGAACGCTGTTTTTCTAGCAGCAGGGAGTTGGTTTGGATGGCTGGTGAAGGTGATAGGAATAAGAATTTGGGAAAAGAAGAACTGAAGTGTTTTCCTGTAGTTTCTCATTTTTGTGTAATGTACACTTTGGTGTGGTTTTTTTTTCATTATTGTGTTTTCATTTTTGTTTGTTTATTTCAGAAACCCCATTTCATTTCACTTTGCCTAAAGAAGGTGATATTATCCCACCATTGACTGGCGCAACCCCACCTTATATTGGGCACCTAAAATTGGATCCCAACAGACATAGTACTCCTATTGGTGAGTGATTTATAAAAAAGATACTTAAGGCATTAAAATAAAAGCTACTTAAAGACCTTCTAAGATACCATTCTTTATGCAAGTGATACTTTTAGGTCTGAGGAGTGGGCCTGACTGAGAAAAGACCGATGTTTGGTTTGGAAAGCAGGGTGTGATTTTACTGCCAGGAGATGAGAGCTGCTAAGAGGACAGAGAGGGTCGAGGGAAGGAGGGGAAGAGTGTAAAGCTTGTCCTGTCACTGGTAGAACTGGAGAGCTAAGCTGGGATAAGGAACTGTTATACAAGGAAGAGACAGGAAGTATGGAGAAGTGCTGTGCTCAGTCGCTGGCTGATCAGTCTGCTGCTTGATAGGGCAAGAAAACTTAGATCCTCTGTCCTTGGAGCAGCAGGTAGATGTCTACATTAACCTATCTGTTTTCTCTAGTCAGTGCTGGGAGGTAACAGTCATGCCGCCTGGAGTGTCCTGCTACCTATGCCTGATGCTGGCAGATGTGGGTTGGCTGAGGGCTCATGCAGCATCCTTTGTCCAGATGCAGAAGTGGAACTGAATCCTGTTGCTCCTCTTAAGAACAGGTGTCAATACTAGTTGGTAGTTGTCAATAATGTAACAGGATCTATCCTAGGGACCCTCTTTAATCCTGCAGAGTGGTGGAGCCAGGCAAATTGATCCTTTCAAATTGCTGGTATTCATGTTTGTATTTTAGTGTTCTTTCTTTCTTCCTCCCTGCCCCCCTTCTTTCAGGGATTAGCAACTATCCAGAAAGCACCATAGCAACCAGTGATGTCATGTCTGAAAGTATGGTGGAGATCAATGATCCTCTACTTGGGAGTGAAAAAGGAGATTCTGAGTCTGCCCCAGAAATGGACGGAAAACTGTGTCTGAAAATGAAATTGGTTAGTCCTGAGACAGAGGCCAGTGAAGAGTCTTTGCAGTTTAGCCTGGAAAGTAAGTTTTATTTTATGTTATTATTGCGTGATTAGTTACTCCAGGTTATCTAGGAAGTACTAATTATCTTCTCTTTCTTTCTTTCTTTTTTTTTTTTTTTGGTTTTTCGAGACAGGATTTCTCTGTGTAGCTTTGCGCCTGTCCTGGTACTCACTTGGTAGCCCAGGCTGGCCTCGAACTCACAGAGATCCGCCTGGCTCTGCCTCCCGAGTGCTGGGATTAAAGGCGTGTGCCACCACCGCCCGGCCTATCTTCTCTTTCTAATGATGGATACTTCTATCATTGTAAATGTATTTGTAAAGGTTTATTCTCAGATTTCATCTTTGGCTTTTGGCGAGTCCCTGTCACGTTACTGAAGATGAGGTATTCTATTATTTTATAGTGTTCGTTGCTTGTACCTCTCTAGTAGTGAGTAATGGTTTTTCACATTCAGGAAGAGTTGAGGGCTTCAGAAGTGGCTCAGTGGTTAAAAGCATTACTGCTTTTGCAGAGGGCCCAAGTTCTCTTCCCAGCACCCACACTGGGGGCTCACAGACACCTCTAATTCCAGATCCATGGGGATATGACACTCTGGCCTCTGCGACCCCTGTACTCACATATCTCATCCCCATATACATAATTAATTTAAATAAGAGTCCAGAAGAGAGCAGAGAGTGTAGGATTGTGGATTTACATTATACATTTATGTTGACACTTTTCCAATGACATGCAAGTTGTTTAGTGTGGTTAGAGTAAAGAGGGTGTCAGATCCCCTGGGACTTGTATTACAGATGGTTGTGAGCTGCCATGTGGGTGCTGGGAATCAAACCTGGGTCCTCTGAAAGAGCAAGTGCTCTTAATTGCTGAAACTCTTCAGCCCCGCCTCCCTGAAATAATATATATATATTTTTTGGTTGTTATTTTTATTTTTTTGTTTTTCGAGACAGGGTTTCTCCATGTATTTTTTGGTGCCTGTCCTAGATCTCACTCTGTAGACCAGACTGGCTTCGAACTCACAGAGATCTGTCTGGCTCTGCCTCCTGAGGGCTGGGATTAAAGGTGTGCGCCGCTGCCACCCGGCCGAAATAATTCTTATAGAAGAGTTTGTAAAGAAACAGAAAGGGAACTTGGAAAGTAGGATTAAGCTGTGGAAGACTGTGGAGAAGTGTTCCAGGAAAATGACAGTGTCAGGTGATAGAGCCGAGGTCCAGTGGGATATGTTAGTTTAGGGATATGGCTGGTGCCTGGGAGTCCTGCAAACTGAGAAAGTAAAGACGACTGCAGCCCTGAAACAGCACAAGGATGAGCTTAGTGAACACAGGCTGGACTCCAGCCTGTGCACAGAGAGACGAGATGTCTACACCACAGATGAGTAATCGTGGCCCCCCCAGTGGCCCTGACCATTGCCTGCTTCAGAGAGTATAGTGCTGATTAATGTTTCATCTGTGGGCTGCTAACAGTTAACAAATCATCATCGGAGAACAAACCAGGGAAGTTGGAGTGTGCCAATTTGTATCCGTGTAGTCGGGGGATGGGAGCCATACTGGGGTAAGTAACTGAGGAGGAGTGCGGCCAAGTGGAGACAGCAAACAGACCCCGCTGTTGAAAAGTTTGTGTGGGAAGGAGAAGAAATTATGAGAAGCCAGAGAAAAGGAAGGGTTGATGAAAGATTGGATACTTTTAGGCTGGAGAGGCCTGGGCAAGTTTATAGACTGAAAGGGAGGCTCTAAAACAGGGAGATGGTTGCAGATAAAGACACGTGTCACCAACCCTGACAACCTGAGTCCCAGCCTGGGACCCATGTGGAAGAGAACTGACTTCAGAGTTGTCCTCTGACCTCCACACTCACACTGTGACATGAAGACATAAAAATGTAGTTAAATTGCCCTTTTTTAAAAAAGATTCATTTATTTATTATGTATACAGTGTTCTGCCTGCATGTATGCCTGCAGGCCAGCAGAGGGCATCAGATCTCATTATGGATGGTTGTGAGCCACCATGTGGTTGCTGGGAATTGAACTCAGGACCTCTGGAAGAACAGCCAGTGTGCTCTTAACCTCTGAGCCATTTCTCCATTCCCTGTTAAATTGCTTTTTCAAAGTGAGGGATAGAAGCCGGGCAGTGGTGGCGCATGCCTTTAACTCCAGCACTCAGGAGGCAGAGGCAGATGGATCTCTGAATTCCACCAGCCTGATTGGTCTACAGAATGAGTTCCAGGACAGCCAGGGCTACACAGAGAAACCCTGTCTCAAAAAACAGTAGCAATAACAACAAAAAGTGAGGGGTAGTTAAAGATGAAGGGATGGGTTAATTAAGACATAGGCGCTGAAGGAGTTGGGAAGGGTGGTTCAAAGACCTAGTAGATTTGGACTGTGTAAGGGGGCCTTCGTGAGACCAATTTTAGCTAGTGATTCTGAGCCGTGTATACACCGGGCATACAAGTACACCTGTTAAATCTCATACATAGGAAATGGGTCCCATTATTGCTCTTATTTTGCAGGTGAGGAAACAGTAACATTGAGCATTATCAGTTTCACAGTCACACAGATAGGGTGGCCTGGAATTTGATGTTGGCATTCTGTTGTAAAACTAATTCTGTTTTGTTTCTCCGGGTGTATTGTACTTTGTCTTAGGAAATTGTCACATACTGTTTGAGCTCACTGGGAAGCTGGTTCTGGAAGCAGAGTCACTCCTCCCCCAGTGCAGATCCAAACCTGCTTATGTCATGTCTTCCCAAACCCCTGTCCTAGGGCAGCTGGTACCCTAAGCATGTAACAGGGAGGAAGGCAGAGAGCAAGCAGCTAAGGTATTATAAACATTGTAGCCTTCGGAATAGCTAGGAGGTGAGTGCGCCATTGCTCACCCCAGGGTATAAAAGTGCCCGCAGTGGGAAAGAGAAGAGGCAGGCTCTTCATGAGAGAAGGCGGTGCTCTGTCCTGAGCACTCAGGGGACCCTTAGCTAGCTGCCTCAACAGGACGGCCCCAGCTGATTTCTGCGAGATGTTTTCAGCACCTGCTTGATGGTGTTTTTGTATCTGCTGCTATTCACTATTTTTATTTTTCTTGCTGTATATTTAATAAACTCACTTATTTGAAACTGAAGGCCTGACTATCATAGACCATTCTCTAGACCAGACAGAACACACAGGGCATATGGATTTGAACTTAGACTGTCAATGAGAATTAAAGTATTACTTGATTTCACCTTTATTGTTGTCTTTGAGGTTAAATAAGGGCTTATCAAGAGAGAGATGCTGATGTTGGCGTTTGGGATACTGGAACAGGAGGATTTCAAACTCACGGCCATTCTGAGCTGAGAAAGTGGGAGGGGGAGAGGGGAGAGAATGGGTGGGAACATGTTAGCACTGACATTCTATCTGGGAGACCTAGATGGGGCTCCAAGGCAGGCGGCTCAGTCACACTCGTAACAGTGCCTCCCATTTTATTTGCTTGTTACTAGGAAGGTAATCTCAGGCCCGGTCACAGACAGTGACATCATTTCATCCTCACAGCAGCTTGTGAAGTTGCTCTGTTTTTTTCTGTTACAAATGGGGCAACTTGGATTCATAGAGACAAAGCATTTTACCCCTAGGCTGCCTGAGCTCAGGGGCCTGGGTCTAACCACCTTTGTTTCCTGAACAAGGCTCTGACTATTCAACTGGATAGACTGTTGAACACATGCTAAGTCGTGAGTGTTTTGTGAATGTTTCAAAAAAAGATTTAAAAGCTATTTTTTTTTTGAGACTGGAATAAATTGCAAATGAAATGGGCCCAGTTTAATCCTTTGACAATACCGCCAGTAAGAAAATACTGTGTTCTTCTTGCTGGCTCTTTTGTGGAAAGTGTCCTCTTTCAGATACCTGCCCTTAAAAACATTTTTAAACTTACTTTGTTCTTATCTTATGTGTATGAGTATTTTGCCTGCATGTATGCATGTGCACCATGTATGTGCCTGGAGCCTGTGAAGGTCAGAAGAGGCCATCAGATCCCCTGGGGCTGGAGTTACAGATGGTTGTGAGCCACCATGGGAGTGTTGGGAACTGAACCTAGGTTGTCTGCCAGAGCAACCAGTGATCTTAAAGCCTCTTGGCAAGGTTTTGGGTGCCTTTTACATGGGAATGTTTCTAAAATGAACTGTTGAATTTATACACTAACTTAAAATATTTTCCTATACACTTCATTATTATTTATTTATTTTGAGAAAGAGTTTCACTATGTAGCCCAGGCTGTCCTAGAATTACTGTATAGCTCATGCTGGCCTTGAACTTGAGATCTTTCTGCTTGAGTCTCCCAAATGTTGAGATTACAAGGGTGTATCATGCTACACTTGGCTTGTCATGTAGTTTATTCAAGTTTTGTTTTGTTTTCTTTTTTAAATAAAGTTTTAGCACACACATACCTTTAATCCCAGCTCTTGGGAAAGCAAGAGTCATGTGGGTCTCTGTGAGTTTGAGGCTAGCCTGGTCTACATAGGAGAGATGCTGTCTCAAAAAAAATTCTAACATTTTAAAAAAATATATTTTTAGGTTTCCTTTTGTATTATCTCATGTGAATTTTAAATTTCTTGTATGGGGAGGTAAATTGTAATTCAGGTAGTTTAATTTTCATTACAGGTATTACAGATTGCAGTTCTGGTTAAGCAGACATGTTTTCTATAGGAAATTTGAAGTAAAATTAAATAGTAGAGATAAGAAGAACTCGGGCTGCTGAAGCATGTCCTTTCTGCTAATTGCTGGCTTTCTTTATGTCGGCCTTTTGTTGCCGGTGCAGCAGAGAGAGGCTTTAGACTCGGTGCTGACTGAATTCTGCTTCTCTTTCCTTTCTCTCGTTGCTTTTGTTTTTGTCCAGAGCCCGCTACTGCTGAGAGAGAAAATGGATCTGCTGCTGTTGCTGAGCCTGTTGCCAGGTAACCAGGGCTCGTTGTTATTTAGAGGAGTTTAATACAGAGGTACTGCCTAAAGAGAGGAAGATGACTTGCAACACACGAAAACACTCAAAACCCAGCATAAAGTAGTCAGCAATGCATTGAATATTGTAGGCTTTCCTAGTAATTTTATGACTAACAAAACTTTTGCTGTCCTTAATGTTAAAAATACCTGGTGGTTTTCCCACCATTCACGTGAGTGCCCTTTTCTTTTTCTGTGGATGGCTGAGGTGAGAAGACAAAGGACCAAAAGAGATGGTGCCAGACACACCGTCCTCCGTATTCCGCTAAGGCCTCAGGACATTTTGCCTTTCCTTGTCAAATTAACTACTCTGTTGAGCTGGGTTTGCTTTGTCACCAATGCTGCCGTGCTTTCAGTGAAGGATGCCGGGATCCATGGGTATTGGTGGCGAAGCTTTGCCATCTGGTGGCTGTGAGAAGAGGACTGTTTGATTAGTTTCTGGCATGAGCCATCCCAGCATGAAAACCCTAGGCAGCAGTGGACATACAAGTGGAGATTCTTAGGTCAGCACAGGCGGGCACTGAGGGGAGCCGACTGGACGAGAGAGTGTTGAGACAATCTTTAAAGAAGGATTCAAGCTTACTCTTGCAAATCTTTAAAAAATTGAAGAGGATTTTAAGTTTTTTAAAAAGATAAGGGGCCTGCTGACTACATTTGACCCTCTGTGGGTTTCTGAACTTTTGGGGAGAACATAGGGAGGAGAGATGAAGAGGAAGCTTAGCGAAGGTTGGTGGGTCATGGAAAAAGTTGAAAGTTGTTGGTGTTACCATGAGGCACTTTTCGATGTAAATATCTATACTTAAGAAATCCTATGTGAGCCGGGCGGGGGTGGCGCACGCCTTTAATCCCAGCACTTGGGAGGCAGAGGCAGGTGAATCTCTGTGAGTTCGAGGCCAGCCTGGGCTACAGAGTGAGATCCAGGGAAGGCGCAAAGCTACACAGAGAAGCCCTGTCTCGAAAAACCAAAAAAAAACCCAAAAAACAAAAACAAAAAAGAAATCCATATGTTAAAATATTTGATCTTTGGGTTCATCCTAAGAAGTCATTTAAAGGGAATGGAGACTTGGCTCTGTGGTTAAGAGCACTGCATTCTCTTGGAGAGGACTTGGGTTTGATTCCCAGCCCACATGGCAGCTTACAACTGTCTGTAACTCCAGTCCCAGAGGCCGAATGCCTCTTCTGGCTTCTCTGAGCACCAGGTGTGCATGTGGTACCCAGATATACATGAAGGCAAAACACCCATGTACATGAAATGGTAAAATTAAATTAAGAACAAAAATATTTAAAAAAAGTTGTTTAAGATTTGTTTTGTAAACGATTGTACATCCTCTGCATTTAGGTGAAGCATTTCAGTGTTTGTGTCAAACACTGGACTCTGGTCACAGTGCCTGATGCCACCTTAGTGTTCCATCATTTGGCTGTGGGGGAACTAAGTGTAGACAAAGTAGAGAGTAGTCTAATGTGGACAACCCTACTGTAAGTGGCCTGTCTTCATGGGTTATAAAGTCCTGGAGTACCCCTTCTACCAGTGGGCTATTGTCAAGGTGATTCCAGCGTCACAGCATTTTATGTAAATATTTCCGTGCTAACTCTAAAAGAGAAGGATTCTTATTTTACAATTAACCATACTGTTACCATCCTTTAGAAAACAGACAGGAGTTCTTAGTGCTGTAAAGTGTTCAATGTTTCCATTCCCTGCTTTGCAATATTTTCTTGTTAGAATCAAGATCCCCAATCTACAAATGACATCAGATACACATTTAGCTTGGTTTGTTTTTTAAATCATGGCATATGTTCCTCCTTTTTGTTCCTTTTTCAAATTATCTCCTAAAGGAACTAGGTTGTCTGTTCTATTGATTTCTGCATCCTGGGTTTTTCTCTTTAACCCTTGTAGTATTAGTAAGTCTCTCTTGTTTCTCCTCCAGTGACTTCATGAAGGTTTCTATGTGTGGGTGTTTGTTTACACCTCTCTCTGTGTACCACATGTGCACCTGGTGCCCATGGAGGCCAGAAGAGGGTGCCAGATCCCCTGGAGCTGGAGTTAGAGATGGTTGTGAGCTGTCATGGGTGCTGGGAATGGAACTGGGTGCTTGGAAGACCAGCCAGTGCTCTTAACTGCAGAGACATCTCCTTAGTCCCTATACATAAAATTTTTTTATTGTGTTAGCTTGAAACGTGTCAAGAGTTGGCTTTTGGGGGTAATAATGGATTGGAGTTTGGGATGTAGAGGAACTGTGTCTAAAGAGGGTGATCTCCAGAGGTACTTTCCATTTGAAACTAACAAGCTGCATTCTTTAACTTGTTATTTTAGTCCCCAGAAGACTGTGCCTGTGTTTAGCTGTATCTGTGAAGCCCAGCGAGAGAATGAGGCTCAGAGCGAGGATCCTCCCTCTGCACCCATCAGGTAAACATTTGCTTTTTCTTTTTTTTTAATTATTATTATCTTTTTTAAAGATTTATTTATTATGTATACAGTGTTTTATCTGCATGCACCCCTGCCCACCAGAAGAGGGCACCAGATCTCATTACAGATGGTTGTGAGCCACCATGTGGTTGCCGGGAACTGAACTCAGGACCTTTGGAAGAACAGCCAGTGCTCTTAACCTCTGAGCCATTTCTCCAGCCCCTCTTTTTCATTTTTTGACACAAGGTTTCATTGAGTAGCTCTGGCTGGGCTTGAACTCACAGAGACCCGCCTGCCTCTGCATCCTGACCGATGAGATCAAAGGTGTGCGCCACCACACCTGGCTTATTTTCAGCTTCATTGATTCATTATATAGTTGATTCTATTTCTGGTATTGATTGCCACTGTTTTGTGAAGTTGGCAACTTCCCTATTTATGGTTAGGTTGTATTGTGGTGTGTTGTTGGCCCAGGCTGGCTTTAGGCTTCTGGGCTTAAGCATTGCCCTTGCTTCAGCTTCCTGAGTAGGTGGGAACCGGAACCGCAGATGCATTACACTGCACCTCACGTCAAGCTTATTATTTATTTATTTTTAAGGATAAAGATTCATTTGTGCGTGTGTTTGTTTGAGTGTGCATACGAGCACGTGTGTGTGTGTGTGTGTGTGTGTGTGTGTGTGTCTTCCTCAGTCACTTTCCTCCTATTTTTTTCTTTCATTATTATATTTTAAATTTTTAATTAGTTTTTTTTTTTGTTTGTTTGTTTTGAGACAGGGTTTCATTATGTAGCCTTCACTGGCCTGGAACTCACTCTGTAGACCAGGTTGGCATTGAACTCACAGAGATCTGCCTGCCCTTGTCTCTCAGTGCTGGGATTAAAGGCGTGCGCCACCAAGCCTGGCCTCTTCCTTTTATTTTCAGTTCCGTGTATGTGTACAAGGGTGCAGTACTCATGGAGGTCTGAGGTGTTGAGTGCCCCTGGAGCTGGAGTTCCAGGTGGTTATGAGCTGACTGAGGAGCGTGCTGCACTTAGGTTCTCTTCAGGAGCGGTAGTCACTCTTAGCCCACGAGACATCTCTCCAGCCTCCCTCCCTATCCTTCTATGACTGAACCTGGAGTTCACAGATTGGCTAGATTTGCTGACCATGGACTCAGAGATCCTCATATTTCCACCATTTCCCTACCTGAACACAGGGATTACTGACAGGCTTGTCAACCAAAATAAAGTGTTTATGACTACAGTCAATATGACATCAGTCAATTGTACAGTGCTCACAGACTGAGAAATAACCAAATTTCTGATGTTGGTAGGAATCTGCTAATACTACTAATATAATGAATGAATCATTAACCCTCCATCCCCTGACCTTGTTTTGTTTTGTTTTTTTGAGATAGGGTCTCACTGTGTAGCCCTAGCTGGCCTGGAACTCACTCTGTAGACCAGGCTGGTCTCAAACTCACACAGATTCCACCCATCCCTGTTGGGACTGATGGTGTATGCTCTACCATGCCTGGCCCATCACTTTTCATTTTTTAAGAATCAACAGTTCTGGCTGGGCATGGTGGTGCATGCATTTCATCCCAGCACTCAAGAGGCAGAAAACAAATTCCCAAACAAAATAGAACTTTGCTTTAGAAGTAAAATTCTATTCAGTGGCTCTGCTCTGAATCCAAAGTTTCTGGGGTGTCTTGGTTTCCTTGACCATGCTGACATTGTTGTAGTCTGGGGAGCTTATGAACCACAGAAATGTCTTTATTAACATTTGTGGGGTCAGGACAGTCCCCATAATCTTAGATTAAAGCTGGCAGACCTGTTGCACGGAAGGGCTATTTCCTGCAGGGAGCTCCTGGGGTTGTGTTTACAGGTGCACTCACGCTTCAGACAACTCTACCTTCTTGATGTGATAGTCTCCCAGAGGCCACACCTCTCTATGCCATTTCCTGGGGGTTAGGGTTTATGAGCTAAGCAGACTCAGGGATTCATTCTATAGTGTGAGGTCAAATGTGCAAGCCTGTTTAAGGATGGGAAGCAGTGGTAGCAACGGAGGCCTGGTGACCTTCATGGCAGCTTGTTTACTTGTGTGTTAGTGGTCTTAAAGGGTAGATGTGAATGTGAAGGTGAGTTGTTTCATTGCTTTGTTTTATGCAGCTGGTTGTGATTATATCTGCTGCGCTCAGCACTTTCACATTTTATGATCTTTCATAAATCTCATGAAGATTTAACTGCTACTCATGTGTGTCCTGACAGTGTGTTTTATCCTTTTTCTCAGTGGACCCTGTATCCCCACTCAGCCAATGTTCCTGACAGTAGGGTACAGACTCCAGTAACCAACATGTTCCTTTTAGGTAGGAGGCTGTTCAAGTCCATCACCTATTAGTACACGGTGCTGAGTGACTGAAACCTGCAAACTTTATGTTCTGTTCTTTACTCATGACCCGAGCAGGGAAAGCCTGGCAAGCTCTTTACAGCCCCCTAGGCAGACTTAGCTGCTGTGAATGAGAGCTCCAAGCTTTGTTTTTCTCTGGCCAAAACACGTGCTAACAATACAGTGTGGTTTCCAAGCCCTTTATATATCCATGATATAATCTTCAAGGGCTGGGACAGCTCAGAATGTCGGCTCAGAATGGATTTTATTTTATTTTACATTTTTTAAGAAAATCTTTAGACTTTAGAAAGTCTCAAGCAGACCTAGAACTCATCTGAGTAGCCCAGGCAGGCCTTAAAGTCGAAGCAATTATCCTGCCTCAGGCTTCCTGAGGGCTGGGATTACAGGTGTGAACTGCCACACCTCATGATTTATTTCCCCTTTGTTCTGGCTATTTACATGTGAGATAGCCTAAAAAAATGCATTCATTTATGTTTATTTAATATGGCATTAGCTTATTGATTTATAGACCATCCATTCTTTTGTTCAGAGTAAAGATCCTAAGCACCTGTGTAGTTAGCTTCAGATGTCAACTTGACACAAACCTAGTGTCACCTGGGAAGGGGGAATCTCAGCTGAAGAGTTTTCCAGATTAGGTTGGCCTGTGGCCATGTCTGTGAGGCAGTTTCTTAATTGTAATTGGAGGACTCAGTTCATTGTGAGTGGTACCATTTTTAGGCAGGTGGGCCTGGGTTGTATAAGAAAGGTAGATAAGCCGGGCGGTGGTGGCGGTGGCGCACGCCTTTAATCCCAGCACTCGGGAGGCAGAGGCAGGTGGGTCTCTGTGAGTTCAAGGACAGGCACCAAAACTACACAGAGAAACCCTGTCTCGAAAACCCCCCCCCCCCAAAAAAAAAAGATTGTTCAGCAGCCCAGAGGAAGTCAAGCCAGTAGTAAGCAGCATTCTTCCATGGGCTCTGCTTCAGTTCCTGCCCTGGCAACCCTTGATGATGGACTGTAATCTGTAAACCAAATAAATGCCTTCCTACTCCAGGTTGCTTTTGGGCAGTGTTCTAACACAGCAATAGAAACCAAACTAAGATAACCTGTAGTCTACCAGCTTTAAGTTAAGCATTTCAGGTATAAAGGTAAGACAAATTTATGTGTAACCTGCTTAGAGCTAGCCTGAGTTGTTTGTTTCTTTTTTTTTTTTTTTAAGATTTATTTATTTATTATGTATACAGTGAGTGTTCAGCCTGCAGGCCAGAAGAGGGCACCAGATCTCATTGTAGATGGTTGTGAGCCACCATGTGGTTGCTGGGAATTGAACTCAGGTCCTCTGGAAGAACAGCCAGTGCTCTTAACCTCTGAGCCAACTCTCCAGCTCCTGTTTCTTTCTTTTTTGAGACTGTGTGTTTCTCTGTATAGTCCTGGCTGTCTGGAACTCACTCTGTAGATCAGGCTGACCTTGAACTCAGAGATCCGCCTGCCTCTGCCTCCTGAGTGCTGAGATTAAAGGTGTGCGCCACCACTGGCTTTAGCCTGGGTTTCTTATTCTAGAGAACTATTAACATTTAAAATCTCTAGTTACTTTGGAAACTATGGTATTTGGCTTATAGGCAACATTCAGGTAATGTTTAAAGGATAAATAAATCAGTCACTATGTGCTGTTTGGTTTTTTTGTCAGTTTACATAAACCTAGACATATCTGTGAAGAGGGAATCTCAAATGAGGAATTGCCTCCGTTCGCTAGCCTGTAGGCATGTCTGTGGCAGCGTTTTCTTGATTAGTGAGTTATGTGGAAGGGCCACTCGCTGTGGGTGGTGCCACTCCTAAATGGGTGGTCTTGGGTTCTACAAGAAACCAGGCTGGGCCAGTCATGGGGAGCAAGCCGTATAAGCAGCACTCCTTCTTTGGGCCTGGCTTTGGTTCCTGTCTCCAGTTTCTGCTGTGAGTTCCTGCGCTGGCTTCCTGTGATGATGGACTGTAACGTGTAGGCCAGTTAACCCTTTCCTCGGCAAGTTGCTTCGGTCCTGGTCTTTGTCACCGCAATAGAAACCTAATTAAGACACACGGGCTCCCAAATGGAGAGACTACTGAAGAGCTGGCCCGTATCTTAGGCCCTCCTCTGCAGTTCTCTGAAGTGGTTGGGTGGAACTCTGCCCAGGGAGCCCTGCACTGAAGCACTGGACACCTGCTGTGATCACCAAGTGGCCTTTGACCCGGAAAGACCAGACTCTTACCTACAACTTTTCCTCTTTGAAGATTTTATTTCTTCTCCTAAATTACTGTTCAGAAGAGAGCAGACCTCATGCGTAGTGGTAGGAGTCAGTAAAGAATGTTAGAACCATTCATAAAACCAAATGAGACTTCATGACTAATGGATCTTTTTCTTTGAGACAGAGTCTCATTATGTATCCCTGGCTGTCTTGGAAGTCATGATGTAGACCAGGCTGGTGGATTCCCACAATGGGAATTACTTTCTTTTTACTGTTTTATGTTTGAGACTATTGATTATAGCCCTGGTTGTTCTGTGCTCCTCAGCTCCCTGGGTGCTGGAATTATAGATGTGTGCCACCACACTGACTCAGAGGAATAACCTGCATTCAAACCAGAATACGTGATGTCTTTATGTTTCACTTTCAGGGCAAACTTGCTCCATTTTCCAAGTGTTCAAGAAGATGACAAAGAAAAACCGGATGGTACTCCAGAGCTCAGGCAGAATGAGCAGCCTGTGAGGCCCACTGGGCCTGTCAAGGATGCCGCTGCTTCGGAGGACTCTGCCTCTGTTTCCCAGCAGAAAGCCACACAGGGGCTATTCAGCCCTCACGTAGAAGTGATGGAAACAGACCTGCTAGAAGGGCTGAGTGCTAACCAGGAAAAACCGTGTAAGGTCTTGATGGAAAGGCCCACCCAGAGTAACATAGGAATCCAGACCATGGACCATTCCCTGTGTGCCCCAGAAACTGTTTCAGCAGCAACCCAGACTGTGAAGAGTGTCTGTGAGCAGGGGACCAGTACAGTGGACCAGAACTCTGGGAAACAGGATGCCACTGTGCAGACTGAGAGGGGAAGTGCTGAGAAACAGGCCAGTGCTCCTGTGGATGACACCGAGTCTCTCCACAGCCAGGTGGGCACAGTTGGGGGCCTTAGGGGCCCAGCACAGACTCCTCATTCTCTGCGGGGCTCATTTAGTCCTTCCACTAGCAATCTTACGGGTTTCTTTGTTTGTTTGCGTGTGTGCACGTGGAGGTGCATGCGAACGTTCAAAGGCTATGTGTGAAAATCAGGAGACAGCGTCAGGTGTTGGTCCTCAGGTGTCTTCGGTCTGTGTGTTTGAGACAGGGTGTATCAGTGGTTGGAAACTTCCCACGTAGGCCAAGCTAGCCGACCTCTGAGTCGGAAGTCCTGTGTCTCTTTCCATCTCACTGGTGCTGGGAATTACAGATGTGTGCTGCTGTCCTCAGCTTTGGTTCTGGCAATCTGAACTCAATTCAAGTCTTAATGCTTGTGTGGCAGACACTTTACTAAGCTATCTCTCCAGCTCCAGTGACATTTCTTTTTATTTTTGTTGATTTTTTTAATATCTTGTTTGTTGTTTTTGAGGTAGGATCAGTCTCACTGTATAGCCTTGGCTATCCTAGAACACTGTAGACCAGGTTTGCCTTGAACTGAACAAGTTCCTCCAGTCTCTACCTCCCAATGCTGGAATTAAAGGTATGTACTACCATGCCCAGCTAATAATTTTTTTAAATTAAAAAGATTGACAGAGGAATTGAGTAGGGATAAGGCATGCTGTCTAGGATTGCTGCTGTTGAAGGAGTCACAGGTATTGTAGAATTTTCCCAGAGGTCGTTATGTTCTGTAAACAGGTGTACCCTGTATCTCATGATGATGGTGATAGGCAGTGAGTCATTAAGGACCAGGTTTAACTGCTACATGGAGATGCTTTGAGGGTTTAGGGAGAAAATCACTTACTGCTGCATCTGGCATGTCTGAAGACATTGGTGGGTCCTGTTTCCTATTGATTTTCCTTTAAAGATTCATTAGTTTTACTTTGTGTATGTGTGTGTTGCTGTGTTGTATGCCATGTGAGTGCAGTTCCCATAAGGACTGTCAGATCCTCTGGAACAGGAGTTACAGACAGTTGTGAGCTGTTGTGTGGGTGCTGGGAGTCAGGTTCTCTGTAAGAGAACTAATTAATAAGATATCTCTCCAGCACCAACCCGTCCCAATTTAAGATTTATTTTATTTTAAAATTTCTCTGTGTGTGTGTGTGTGAATGTGCACATTAGTGCAAGTGACAGAGGAGTCCAGAAGAGGGTGTTGTATCCATGAGGACTAGACTCACGCCATTTCTGAGTCACCCAGTGTGGGTGTTGGGAACTGAACTCCAGTTCTCCACAAGAGTAGTGTGTGCTCTTAACCACTGAGCCATCTCTCTAGCTCCTACCTTTTGATTGTTCTGGGTGTTATTTTAGCACCTACTTTTGATAGGTATTACTACAATATCACACAGAATGAAAGAATGTGTTTTAAGAGGTAGTTTCTCTTGATAAGAACGGTGTTAGGGGCCAGAGAGATGGCTCAGTGGTTAAGAGCCACTTGTTGCTCATCCAGAGGACCTGAGTTCGGTTCTCAGCACTTATGCTGGCTGCTCACCACTGTAACTTCAGGTAGCCTCTGAGGGGCACCCTCACGCACATGGTGTATGCTCAACATAGACATATGCACATAAGTAAAATAAATCTCTTTAAAAAGGTGCTAGGAAAATGCAGTTGGTGGATGGGTAAAGAGTCTTTTTGGTTTTTTCGAGACAGGGTCTCTCTGTGTAGCTTTGCGCCTTTCCTGGAACTCACTCTGTAGACCAGGCTGGCCTCGAACTCACAGAGATCCGCCTGCCTCTGCCTCCCGAGTGCTGGGTAAAGAGTCTTAATTAGGGGAAAGTTTTGGAAAGTGGAGCGTGGAGAACTTGGAACTGTGAATGACTGTTAAAGGCGAGATGGAGATTTTCTGAGTGTCAGAACTTTTTAAAAAAAATCTCTCTGAAGTAGCTAGGACTTGGGCCAGTGCCAGGAGAAAGCACAGACTACCACTCTGATGCTCCCTAAATCTGTGTATGGGAACTGTATAGGAGCTAGGTTTTCTGGGACAGGAAAATGACTTTTTTCTCCACCCATTATTGATATAGTCTTCAAGTCATTTAACGTTAGAGACCTTTTTGAGAAGTTAGCATGGGTTATCTGCCCTCCTCCTGACTCCTGTTTGATTTTATTAGATAGGGTTAAGTCTGTCCCTCGAAGTGTTTATTTGTATCGGTAGGAACCGTTCAGATCCTAGGATGCAGGATGGACCAGTCAGACTGCACAGTGTACTTGAGGCTGTCATGGTCCTGGTGCATGTGTGCCCGGTGCATGTGTGCCAATTGTTGACATGCAGCAGCCGTGCTCCAACCTCATTAAATACAGTTGCATATGTAGAAATAGTTTAAAGAATTGGTTTAGGATCCATGTTTTAAAATTTTATTTACAGCTCCATTTTAGCAGAAATTTTACTCCATAGGTTTACCCACCACCCCCACAGCTCCCCAGAGTTTTCTTGAGTGTGAGCAGCAGGAAATATTAGATAGAAGGATCTATTGCGGAGAATATCTCGGAGATAAACAGATAGAAAATAAAGGATAGCCTCGAGAGGGCCTGGAACCTATTCCAACGGGCCCTGTCTCTGCCTCAGGGTATAGAGACGCCAAGGGGTGGAGCGAAAGACCCCCTCCCCAGCACAGCCAAGTGCAGACCATCTCAGACACCTGCACTCAGGCCCGTGGTCCTAATCATCCTCTCTATGTGGACCTGCTGGGTAAAGCCACGAAGAACCTGAAAACGGGCTCCCACAATAGGTAAAGTTGGACTATGATTATTCAGTTATATTATTGAAAGCTTTAGGTAAATTACTACACTTTACCAAGAAAAACAAAGAATTCCCTTTATTGTGGTGGTAAATATCGTTTGGAAAGACTTGATACTGATGGTGAAAGTACAATCGCCTTACCACGCGGAAGGTGAGGTGTGAGACAGTGCATTTCTTCCTTAGCATTGCAGAGCTAGTCGGGTGGGGGTGGAGTCAGTGTCAGGAGAAAACAGACGGAATGCTGGCAGGTTTCAGCCACCAGCAGGCCCTAGGTAGTAAACACAGGAGGCTCTGAGAAGTTAACGATTTGATGTAGTGACAAGCAGGGCTTTAAGATCTCATGTGCGCCGGGCGGTGGTGGCGCACGCCTTTAATCCCAGCACTCGGGAGGCAGAGGCAGGCGGATCTCTGTGAGTTCGAGGCCAGCCTGGACTGCCAAGTGAGTTCCAGGAAAGGCGCAAAGCTACACAGAGAAACCCTGTCTCGAAAAACCAAAAAAAAAAAAAAAAAAAAAAAAAGATCTCATGTGCAAACAGTCTGTTTTATAAAACTCATCCACATCCTACTAAAGCATGATTTTGGAGCCCGTCTGGAGATGGAAATGATTAACTTGAGGGTTGGGGAGATAGCTCCATTGGTAAAGTGCTCACTGTTGAAACATGAGGAGGGCTGGGGTTCCACCCCCAGAACACATGTAAAGAAGCCCAATGGAGCAGTGTGCACCCTGTGATCCTAGCACTGGGGAGGCAAAGACAGGATGACTCCTGGGGCTTGATGGGCAGTCTTCTAGTCGAGTTGGCAAATTCTAGGTTCAAGGGAGAGAGTAATTGTAGACACGTTGACCTCATGGTTTCATGAACAACCATAGATACATGTGTGCACACACACATACACAGACAGACATGTACACAACAGAAGAAATTATGATCATGAAACAACCTGATTCTCATATGTTATCTGGTTGTTTGAATAGTGGTCTAAGAATTCTTAGATTTATATTAATCTGTAATAATGCATTTGAATCTGTCATCCTGAATGAACTACATGTGTCCTGATCTTTCCAGTAGGTATTTGTATAATATAATACATGGTACCCATAAGCTGCTCACCAAATATTTGCTTAGTGTTTTTTGAAAAAGAAGCTTATTTTTCTTGAAATAATATTATGAACAATTGTCACAAAATACAGGGTTTTGTTCAAACTATTTTTATGGTAAACTAGATACAAAGTTTCTTTTAAAAGCATTTTTTTTATTTTTATTTTATGTGTCTGAATGTTTTGTCTGCGTATATGTAAGTACACAGAGTAGAGTACATTCCTGGTGCCCATGGAGGCCAGAAGAGGTTGCTAGATCCCCTGGCACTGGGGTTATAGACAGTTGGAATCTGCCATGTGGGTGCTGGGACTGGAACTCCAGGGCCCTCTGCAAGAGCAGCAAGGGCTCTTAACCACTGAGCTACCTCTCCAGTTCTAGATATCAAATCTTCATTTGTTATTTTGGATACTATTGTACCTTTCTTTTTCAACAGTGTTTCAGGTAGCTTAGGGGCTGGCCTCAAACTTGCTATGTAGTTGAGAATGGCCTTGAACTTCTGATCTCCTGCCTCCCAAGTCCAAATGCTGGGATTATAGCTGTACACCACCATGCCCAGCTTTCTAATTTAACCCTTCAGTTAAAAATCTATTCATTGTGACTTAAATGGGATTCCTGTTGTTGTGACAAAACACCATGACCAAAAGCAACTTGGGGACAAAGGATTTATTTGACCTACATATCCTGAGTCATGGTCCATTTAGGGCAGCCAAGGCGGGAGCTCAAACTGGGCAGGAACCTGGAGGCAGGACCCGATGCAGAGGCCATGGAGGAGTGCTGCTTACTGGCTTGTTCCTCATGGCTTGCTCAGCCTGCTTTCTTATAGAACCAGGACCAACCAGCGCAGGGATGTTACCACCCACAATGGGCCGGGCCCCTCCCCCATCAATCACTAAGTAAGAAAATGCCCTACAGCCAGATCTGATGTATGGAGGCATTTCCTCCATTGAGGCTCCTTCCTGCCAGATGACTCTAGCTCGTATTAAGCTGACATAACACTGGGCAGTACATTGGTGAGTAGGCAGAGGCAAGTGGATCTCTGATTTGAGGCCAGCCTGTCTACATAGGGAAACCCTGTGTCTAAACAAAGTAACAAAGTCCCCAAATCTATTCTTGGAGCAGATTAAGATCTTCCTGTTTAACCTCTCGAGAAAGCAATACCATTTTTGTTGTTGTTGATGAACTGGTTTTCACTGATTGGTTAATAGGTGTGGATTCGGGTCTTCTCTAAGGATCAAAGAGTACCTGCTTTTTTGGTGACACCCTGTTGTCATGAGAACTAGAAGGATTAGCTGGGTGTGGTGGTACACACTTATCAGAGGCTGAGGCAGGAGGACCACGAGTTGGAGAGAGCAGCTTGGAGTACATAGTGAGTTGAAGATCTGTCTGAGCTATACAAAGAAACAAACAAAAGAAAAAATTCGAATGATTACAATCTAAAACTAATGTGTTAGATACTATGATTGAGCTTCATGATTATAGGTCAAGTCGGGCAGACAGACTTTTCCAGCCTCCTCCTCAGCCTTACCTGTAAATAAATGGAATATTTATCACGCCGGACTCTGAGTCCTCTGAACAGTTCCTCTGACAGTTAACCGGGAGAGCCATGGCTGCATTCCGCTGTTGGTTCTGTTCTTATGTGGTCTGTGTCTTTTGCTGTAGGGAGAAGAAGAATTTGAAATGCCCCAGCCTCCACACGGCCATGTCCTGCATCGTCACATGAGAACGATCCGTGAAGTCCGTACACTCGTTACCCGTGTCATCACAGACGTTTACTACGTGGACGGGACAGAAGTGGAAAGGAAAGTAACTGAGGTAACACCTGGGGCCACCCACTTCCTTCCCCTCTTCCTCCCTCCCTCCCCACTTCCCTTCCCTCCTTCCACTCCTTTCCCTTCTCCCTCCCTCTTCACTTCCTTCCCCTCTTTCATTTCTCGACTTCCCCCCTTTCCTGTGCCACTAGGCACGGACATTGTTTTCCTTCAGTTCTTTCTTATCTTTATTTTTACTTTCGCTTTTGGAGACAGAGTCTTTTCTACATGACCCTGGCTGTCCTGGAACTCGTTATGTAGACCAGGCTGGCTTCAAGTGCTGGGATTAAAGGCATGCGCCACCACAGCCCAGCTGGTTTGTTTCTTTAGAGAAGGTTTGTCTCCATCTTAGTTTGTGTTAGTGACAAACCCAGGGCCACATATGTGTGAGGGGAGCACTCTATCAACTGCACTGTACCCCAACATTTATTTAGTGTGTATATTTGTGTGGGTATGTACAGTGGCCCATGCGTGGAGGTCAGAGGACAACTTTATCAGCTTTCTCCTTGCGTCATGTGGTTATGGGTTATCAGACATGAGTCATCAGGCATCTGATGAGCCATCTTGCTATCTATCCTTGCCCTCCCCCCAACCATGGATCCTTAAAGGAGAAATCTTCCAGAAGGGAGAATTAACACTACTTCTTTTATAATACCTTTAATAAGTGACCAAGGAGCCAGGCGGTGGTGATGGGATTAAAGGTGATGCCTTTAATCCCAGCACTTGGAAGGCAGAAGCAGAAGGATCTCTGTGAGTTCAAGGCTAACCTGGTCTACAGAGTGAGTTCCAGGATATCCAGGGCTACATAGAGAAACCCTGTCTTGAAAAACCAAAAAAAAACAGTGACCAAGAAAACAGAAAATTATTTGCAAAAATAGACTAAAACTGGTATTGGTGTTTGGAAAAATGAAGACGAAAAACATTATTAGAGTTGAGGATGTAGCTTTGTGGTAAAGCCCTGAGGTTACAACCGGAAGGGACTCCAGCCAGCCCAAGCATGGCAAACATGGCTCTGGCAGGCCTTGCCCTTCTCCCCCATTCCCTCTGCCTTGCTGAAAACAGATTACATTCCTCAAGCTAGCCACTTTTTGGCCACTTCTTTCTCCTGAGACTGACTACCAGCTCCAGGTATCAAAGTATTGATAGTGTTAATGATGTCTCTAGAATGACTTCTGACCACTCCTCCTTTTCACCATCCTCCTTCGCTCTCTTCTCTCTGACAGGGAATGGCTCCTGTCTTCTAGGTTAAACTCCTTGCTAGCATTCAAAACTTGTGCACTTGCTCAATAAAAAGACAACTTACCTTCATACGCCATATAAAGGTCTCTCTCCTCTTAATTTTTTGCTACATGTAACAGATGTTAAATGTTTGGTTCACTAGCTTTGGACAAGTTTTTATTTATTTATTTAATTTACTTGCTTACTTACTTAATTTTGAGACAGGGTCTCCTGGCTGGCCTGAAATTTGATACATAGACCAGCTGGTCTCAAACTCAGAGTCCACCTGCCTCTGCTTCCAAGTACTAGGATTAAAGGTGTGTGCCATCATACCCAGCTATGCTTTGAAAATTTTTATGTAACCCTGGCTCAAAACAGACTATTTCCACTGCTTCAGAAAGTTCCCTCCTGACTCCCACCTGGCTGAGGTGAAGTGTCCTGCGGTCTTTAGGATTTCCCACTTAGCTTTCTGTTAGTACGGTTTCTTCTAGCTTTCCTGTCTGTTTCTTCCCTGCAGGAGACGGAGGAACCAATTGTAGAGTGTCAGGAATGTGAAACAGAGGTTTCTCCTTCCCAGACTGGAGGCTCCTCTGGAGACCTGGGGGACATCAGCTCCTTCTCCTCCAAAGCATCCAGCTCACACCACACGTCAAGTGGGACAAGTCTCTCAGCCATGCACAGCAGTGGCAGCTCAGGGCGAGGAGCCGGGCCACTCAAAGGGAAAACCAGCGGAACAGAAGCTGCAGATTTTGCCTTACCCAGTTCCCGAGGAGGGCCAGGAAAACTGAGGTGCATACATGGTCTCCAGAGAGACCCTGCAGGGGCAGGGTTACTAACATTTTAATATCACAGGAGAAGAAATGGGGAATGGCCCACCTCAAGCCAGGATAAATCCTCTTCCTCCCTGTTTGGGGCTTCTAGGGGAGGAACCTGGTGGGCAAAGAAGCCCCTTAGGGGACATTGGGAATGCTGGATACATGTTCCTGCCATTCCTATGTTCTGCAGCTTATCCATTTTTTGGTTGGGCATTTGGGGGTTTGGAATGGGCCCCATTATGCTGTTATCTCCTTGGTTTTGGTTCTGCTCTATGGGTATCCAGAGCGTGAAGTAGTGAAGGCAGGGCAGAAATGGGTGTGGCATCATAAATAGCAGCAAGCAGGAAGCTATGTCAGGAGGGAATAGACTTTCATGCAGGAAGAGGTCCTTTTATCCCATTTCCCCTTGCTCCCTGGCTGAGGATTTGTTGATCAGTGTTGATGGGTGTGAGCCAGCTTCCTTTTGCCCTGGAGGAGTAGCACGAGTTGCCTGGCATCTAGTTGGAAGGTCCTGTGGGATGTTAAAGGATGCATTCACTAGCAGCTGCTGTCAAACTAACCTGTGTTCATTCTCTAGTCCTAGAAAAGGGATCAGTCAGACAGGGGCACCAGTGTGTGAGGAAGATGGTGATGCAGGCCTTGGCATCAGACAGGGAGGGAAGGCTCCAGTCACGCCTCGTGGGCGTGGTCGAAGGGGCCGCCCACCTTCTCGGACCACTGGAACCAGGTACCTGGGTAGTGTTGAAAATAAGGGGGAGTAGAGAGAAGAGGAGAATAGAGAGTACGTGGGGTACCAGAGGGAGAAGAAGGGCCCATACTGACTGAGTGAGGTCACTGTGATTGGGCTCATGTCTGTGATGGGATTAATAAAGAATGGGTTGAAGAGACCTATAGGTAAAAGAGTGGGTTTGGTAGATAGGTCCTTTCTTACCTCACTTCCTTCTCTTATCTGTCTTTAGAGATGCAGTTGTGTCTGGTCCATTGGGCATAGAAGACATTTCACCTAGTATGTCACCAGATGACAAGTCCTTCACTCGAATTGTGCCCCGTGTGCCAGACTCTACCAAACGAATGGATGCTGGTTCTAATGCTTTGCGGCGGAGTGATTCTCCAGAGATTCCTTTTCAGGCTGCTACTGGTTCTTCTGATGGCTTGGATGCCTCATCTCCAGGAAACAGCTTTGTGGGGCTCCGTGTTGTGGCCAAGTGGTCATCCAATGGCTATTTTTACTCTGGGAAAATCACACGAGATGTTGGAGCTGGGAAGTATAAGCTGCTCTTTGATGATGGGTATGAATGTGATGTGTTGGGCAAAGACATTCTCCTGTGTGACCCCATACCCTTGGACACTGAAGTGACAGCCCTCTCAGAAGATGAGTATTTCAGTGCAGGTAATAAAACAGGCAGAGTCCCTGCCGATGTACTGTGCCTATCGGTCCATCCTGTCAGCAGTTACCAAGACATTCCTCCCCAGCCTTACTGTTTTTCTGGATCTCTCAAGTCGGAGATTCCACTCCTTTGCCATTGACTTTTTTGTTTGTAGCTTGGTTTTCAGTAAACGTATTTTGGAATAATTATAGAATTAAAAGAAAATTTGCGAAGTACAGAATGGTGTTAGGATGGAGCATTCCTGTGTCCTTCTCACCCAGTGCTCCCTATCTGTAATATTCAAAATTAGTCTGATATGTTTGTCAGAACTGAGAAGCCAATCTTGATTCCCTTACTGTTAACTCCCAACTTTCTTTGGATTTTGCCATCTTTTCTATAATGTCCTTTTTCTGTTTCAGGATCCAGTCGAGGATACTACATTACATTTAGTCATCATGTTTCGTTTGGTCTCGTCTGGTTTGTGGCAATTTCTGTCTTTTGTTTTTCCGTGACCTTGACAGTTTTGAGGAATAATAGGTATTTTATAGAGTGTCTCTCACATCAGGTCTGATGTTTTCTTATTAGACTGGAGTTATGGTTTTGTTTTTACTTTCCTGTAAAGAATGTCATAGAGGTGAAATGCCCTTCCTATCATCTTTGGGGCTGAGGGAGGTATGACATCACATTACGTTGCTGGTGAAGTGAATCCTTGTCACTAGATAAGGTGGTGTTTCCCAGGTCTCTCCACTTCATCATTAGTGTTTCCCCCTCTCTGTCTGTATTCTGTCTTCTTTCACTCCCGCCTTTTACACTCACTGCCTGTATTGACACGGAGATGGTTTAACAGGAAGAATTGTTAGCTCAGCACGCTGCATGTGTGTTACTGACTGGTTTGAAGAACCTTTTTTGTTTTTCAAGATGGTCTATGTCACTGCCTTTCTTTTTGTAGTAGCCAGTGTTGGTACTGGTGAGGGATTTTTACTTTACTATTTCATACACTAACCCTGAGAATATAGTCCCTTCTTAGCTAATTTTAAGGATATCTATTGTGTTGACTTATTTAGAAATATCCTTTCTGAATATTGTGTTGAACATGAGTTGGGATAGAACGAGAAACCATGCTTTTCTGTTCGGATCTTCTAGGCTGTCTTGTTCAGGGATTCTGTTTGCCCCTTGTTTCGGTATTTGTGGAGGGAGCCACTTTTCCTTAGAACACTAGGTAACACCATCGACTGTGTGGCAGTTAGTACATGGACTGGTAGCTCATGGTTTGTATGTATAATTGCATCTGGTTTTCTTTTGAGTATAAAGCCTTCTTAGAGGTTCACATTTGGCCCTTTGCAGGTAGTTTATATCAGTAGTAAATGTAGATTAAAGGACAGGGATGCAGCATTCTGCTTGCTGAGGCTGTCTACCAAAGTCATACCGCATTGCTTCTAGTTGTAATAGCTCTTCCTTAGTGCTGAGTCTTTTTGGCCTTGGACTTTTGTTAAGTTTGAGATGGTCTTTCTGATTTAGTTTGGTGGTAGATTTAACTTAGGAAAGGAAGTGATTCTGTGGCATAGTAGAACTAGGACTTGCTTCCTCCTCCCTCTTTTTCCATGTTAGGAAGCTAGGTTCCTTAGCCCTTTAAGACAAGCTAATTGAGAATGAAGTGCACCTTTCTGTTCACAGGAATGAAAAGCGTCAGTAGTGATGCGTCATTTTTATGTGGTGTGTGAGATATATGTTGTTTATTGGTTGATAGGGAGGAAGGAGTGTTTGTTGTTGTTTTCCCATAGAATTGGAAATAGATCTTTCCTAATCGTCACATAACAGAACTAGGCCTAAGCTCAGGTCAGTTGAGTTCCAACTCTGTTTCCTTGTATGTCCCATACCGAGCTCCTCACCTAAAGGCCTTCCACAGTTGTGCATCGGTGCAGGAGCAGGGAGGACAGACGGAAGGAGCAGGGTTTCTTTTCTCCTCTTTGCTCTCTCCATCCTGGCTCTGTCGCACAACAGACAATCATGTACAGATGTTCTCTCAGAACTGTCATTGTCACCTGTAATTTAGGATTACAGCTCATTCTTCAAAGAAACCACAACGGGAAGACTTGGGAAGTTGCTCCAAGATTGTTAAGAAACCATACCATTCACTTCAGGGGTTCCATTTGAGCTACTAACAATCCCCAAGTCCAGCATTCTCTCCGAAAACCTTGTCTAATCAGTGTAGTAGCTACGTATTTCCCAGGTGTTGTAAACCATTTGGGATGGACAGCTAGGACTCCGTAAAGGCCTGGTTCAGTCCACTGTTGCTGCTCTGTGCGTTCTCTGCCTCAGGCCTGCTTTTGTAGAACCTTCTTGAGAGGGTGCTAAGCAGCCTACAACTATGGTATCTTTTATGATGTCATCCCCAGGAGTGGTGAAAGGACATAGGAAGGAGTCTGGGGAGCTGTACTACAGCATTGAAAAAGAAGGCCAGAGGAAGTGGTACAAGCGAATGGCAGTCATCTTATCCTTGGAGCAAGGAAACAGACTAAGAGAGCAATATGGGCTTGGCCCATATGAAGCTGTCACACCCCTCACAAAGGCAGCAGATATCAGCTTAGGTAAGACCTTCCTGGACAACTGTCTGTGGGTCTGTACTTTGTTTAGAAAAGGGAGGCTAGTTTCTAGAGCAGTCAGGAATGGTTGCTTGACTTGTCTTGTGGTTTATTGGATGATGATGGTTGTCATTTTCTAGAACTACTGCTATACTCGTTTCCTTCCAAGTACCAAATGAGAAGTCTCTAGGGTTTTTCTGGTCTTCCTAGTTCTATAGGGGAGCAAACATACCTCACTCATGGCATTGACCGGAACATAAAATGTATGGCTTTAAAAAGAGGATTCCTGATTATGGGAGGTGGCAAAAAGCACAGTGCTATCTATGTTAGAATTGGGTCGAGACCATGGGCTCTTACCAACCTTTGGCTTATCATCAGATAATCTGGTGGAAGGAAAGCGGAAGCGGCGCAGTAACATCAGCTCCCCAGCCACCCCCACTGCCTCCAGCAGCAGCAGCACAACACCCACCCGTAAAACCACAGAGAGTCCCCGTGCTTCCACGGGAGTTCCATCAGGCAAAAGGAAACTCATCACTTCTGAAGAGGAACGGTCCCCTGCTAAGCGAGGCCGCAAGTCTGCCACCGTGAAACCTGGTAAGATGGGATTCCTGTACATGGATGTTCTTTCTGTGGTGGGCAGACTGGCATCTACAAGCCTACAGGTGATACTTGTAGAAGTTAGGTCCTTGTCCCCTGTTCAGAGCCCAGCAGTGTAGACAGGAGGGCAAGTATGGCAGTTTAATCAGACTCAGAATGGGTGAAATTCCTCTTGTCCTCTGCCTGTACCATCTGCTTCTTGGGACTGTTTCCACTATCTCGTGCTCAGGCTTTCTCAATTACCTGTTGAAAGGTTGTGCTGCAGCCTGAATCTCCACTCTCCCCTGCCCACCCCTTTCCAGTCACTCCTATTCAGTATGAAGAAAATTCAGCCATTTGTTTGTCTGCCGTGACCTAGACCTGGCTATGTAAAGTCCTGTCACTGTTGGGTAGGGCTCTCTTAGCTAGCACATTGATGGCATTCCACGTTCCCTTGCCCTGGCACCATGAGTTATTTGCTTACCTACCCAATACCACTGCTATGTATTTCAGGGTATTTAAAACCAGGAATACCTAACCTTTATTAAATATTTACTGGGTGAGGCATGGGGCCCAAGTGTTTTATTCATATTCCCTCATATATAATTCCTTAAAGCATATGTGCTAGAATTAATTGTCCGTATTTTTGAGGAATCTAAGAAAAGTTAGGTAACTTTTTCAATGTGACAGAATAAGCCAGATCTCAAACTTGGGCAGGCTTGACCCCGAGTCCAGTGTCATACCCATAGCACCCCTGCCTCTGAGACTGTTCTTGATGTTGGTTTTATTTCAGGGAGGCATGCATGACCTGCTGTCATCTTAGCCTCCTAATGAACTCGATTCGGCTTCTTCAGTAGGTATCCATTTCCGTCTGGAGGACTTCCTGGGGCACGTCTTAGCATGGGTGTTCTGGAACGGTGGCTCACTTCCCTTCCCAGGTGTTGGGGAAGGGTATTTTGCTGTGGATTCACCTCCATGTAAAGACACTTTGTCACTCAGTACTCACTGCACTGTTCTGGTGACAGTTCAAGATACAGTGGGACAGTTCTTGACAGCAATGAAGTTTTGTTTGGTTCTGTTTGTCCTTTAAAGGTTACTTCAAACGTCACCTAATCTGGGGAAGTCAGAGACCTGGGTGAAGTGGGGGGAAGACTTCTTCTGATTACTATACTTCGTTGTTCTGGAACCACCTCTGATTTCAGGTGGCCTTAGAAGTATTTGATGTTAGAGAAATAGTACCAGTTGATTTCCATATGTGAAAACAGCAGACTGCCCACTGTAATGGTCATGTTAGATTTAAATGTCAGTTTGTCTTCATTGTAAATCTGGTCCTAGGTTGTTGGCTATTTAGAATGACTGGCTGTATAATGGTCTTTGGGTCATAACTTAGAGAAGCTCATCAGGACTTGGCCTATCAAGTCATCCTTGGTGCTGGGCCTTTGTCCAGGCAGTGGTCTGTGCGCATCATTTTAGTAACTGTGCTTTATCCTTCCTAGGTACAGTGGGGGCAGGAGAATTTGTGAGCCCCTGTGAGAGTGCAGACAACACAGGTGAACCTTCTGTCCTGGAAGAGCCAAGAGGGCCTTTGCCCCTCAACAAGACCTTATTTCTGGGCTATGCCTTTCTCCTCACCATGGCCACAACCAGTGACAAGCTGGCCAGCCGCTCTAAACTGCTAGATGGGCCTACAGGAAGCAGTGAAGAAGAGGAGGGTAAGTTCCCAGGGGCTTTGATCCATGCACTGTCTTTCCAGTTCCCTTGTGAGGCAGTGGTTCCGGTCCAGTAAGTAAAATTAACTTGTATCCTACTTCTGGTCTGTAGATTTTCACAAAATTCTCAGTCAGTGGTTCTCAAGATAGTCTTGGTAAGCAGCTGGGAGACAGATTTTGTTAATTTACATACTACATAGATACAACTACACACGTATATATCTATATAGAGTTATACATGGGTGTGTATGTATGTGTGCATGTATGGAAATCACAGGATAACTTGGAGGAGTCAGTTCTCTTTCCTCCTACCTTAAGGGGTCCCAGGGATCAAAATCAAGTCTCCAGGTTTGGTGGTGCCTTTGCTTGCTGGCCTAGGGCGAGTTTCATTCTTCATACAGAAAATGAATGATAAAAACCTATCAAGGTTAAATTGCTTTTTTTTTTTTTTTTCAACAATAATGGCAGACTTGGGATTAGAACACAGTGCTGGGTTTACATTCCTATAACTGTATAGACCAACCAGGTTTCTGATGCTTTGCCACTTTTCCCATTTATGCTCTATCATCTACTTAAGAAAACTCACATAGAGGATGAGTTTTATTTTGAGTAGAAGAAAGGGATTGTGGTGTCCCCAGTTCCCTAGGATAGTTGGGGAAAAATTAGCTTCTAGGCTTCCAATTCTTGGACCTCTCATTAACCTTAAAATAAGTTCTAATGCCACATTTATGTGGCATCTGTTACCCTGTGTCAGGTGGGGTAAAATGTATTTCAGAGGTCTGACAAATCTGTGGTACAGAAGACAATGTGGAAATCAAATGAGTGAGTGACAGTAGTCTCCAGATTTCTGTCCAAGCTAAGAACTAGATGGAATGTGGTTTTGTAAGTTAAGAGTCTTGCAGGAAGGAATCAAAATGAGGGAATATGATTGTGATAAAATGAGACAGCTGAAGATGTGTGATAACTCTAGTTATTCCTAACTACTCACCAGTTACAGCCTCGGGAACATATGTACCGGGCCTGGGAAGAGTGATCAGGGAGCTACATTTAAGATTGATATGGTCTGGAAGCTTCATACGAAGACTGAGTAGAGATGCTCTGGTGATGGATGGGCAGCTGTGCTCTGAGATGTGGAACATGTGGAGGAAATAGCATTCAGATAGGTACCGTGGAGGAGAAAGTATGCAAGCAGTGACCGCGTCCCTTGAGGACTCCCTGCAGCTGTCTGCCATCGTGTTCAAGACGGGGTGCAGCCGCCTTTGTGCTTTCCGAGAGGTGCTCTCACAACCTACTCCTTGAAACCAGACTCCACAAGGCAGTTCCAGATAGCTCAGAACGCTGACTGTGAATAATGGGAGATGTAGGCTGTTCAGTTTCTCAAATAAATTCATAAATCTGTGTGCCTGTCTACGCCCTAATAGCTGCAGAAGAGAAAAGGAAGAAGTTACAAACAGGCATTAAAGTAGCACCTAGGAAACCATTATTAAAATTATATTATTATTGGTTATTCTTTTTATGTATATTTCTACAGAGTTTTTAGAAATTCCTCCTTTCAACAAGCAGTATACAGAATGCCAGCTTCGAGCAGGAGCTGGGTATATCCTTGAAGACTTCAATGAAGCCCAGGTGAGGAATTTCTTTTATGGCTACCCACTTTCTGTATTGAGAAAAGGCCCAAGAACTAGGTGGAATGTGGTTTTGTAAGTTAAGAGTCTTGCAAGAAGGAATCAAAATGAGGGGAGGTTGGCTGAATCCCAGGGTATTGTGCCACCTCAGCATATCATTTTTGTTGTCCACAAGAAAGAGAAGCTAGAACCTAGGGTTAGACGGTATGGCTCTTTGAGAGAGCAACAGATTGAACTTTTATTTAATAGAAAGCCTATTGGTGTTGCCGATTCCCTAGCTTGGAAGGTTGGGTACCTGGTGTGGTTGACCCTTAAGATTTAGGCCTTCCAAAAGCTGTAGGTGAGATAGGGAAAATGTCTCAAAGCATTTTGGGCTTCTCAGTGAGCAACACAGCCTTAGGCACAAAAACCAGATTAGATGGTATTTTTGGAACTGGAAGTCTTCACACCTGCTCTTGAGGACTTACCAGGTGCAGCTAATCAGGAAAGGGCTCCCTAGACACCACCAGGCCTATCAGCTGGTCTCCCTTCCTAGACACCACCAGGCCTATCAGCTGGTCTCCCTCCCTAGACACCACCAGGCCTATCAGCTGGTCTCCCTCCCTAGACACCACCAGGCCTATCAGCTGGTCTCCCTCCCTAGACACCACCAGGCCTATCAGCTGGTCTCCCTTCCTTCTAGTGTAACACCGCCTACCAGTGTCTCCTAATTGCGGATCAGCACTGTCGAACCCGGAAGTACTTCCTGTGCCTTGCCAGTGGAATTCCTTGTGTGTCACACGTTTGGGTCCATGACAGTTGCCATGCCAACCAGCTTCAAAACTACCGTAACTATCTGCTGCCTGCTGGGTACAGCCTTGAGGAGCAAAGAATTCTGGATTGGTGAGTGTTGGGGAGCCCATCTAGAGCTGAGAAGATAGGAAGACTAGCTTTTGGGAGGAAAGTCTCGTTGGGAAAACAAAGTGTGACTAGAAACTGGAACGTCTGTAGACTAAGAATTTGAAATGATTTCCATAGTCAAGTACTTTTTGGCTGGGAACCTTCTGAAGATGTGGGAAGATTAGAGTCAGTATCCTCTATTAGGGGAAGCACTGAAATGAGGAGGCAGTTTCAATCATTAAACTTAATAAGAGGGGAAGGGACTCAGGAGCATAACTTGATTGGTTTATTGGCAAAGTCCGGATCCCAGAGTGCATACCCCATCAGAAGAGAGGCAGGGCTTATTCCCATACATGGCCTAGTTAGGAAAGCATTCAGATGTGCAGGAGGAGTTCCTCTGCAGATGAGCTAATTGTTAGATATGGCAGGTCACACTAATTCTTTCAAGTTCCTAAACACTGTGTCTCCAACTCCTCCATAGGCAACCCCGTGAAAACCCTTTCCAGAATCTGAAGGTCCTCTTGGTGTCAGATCAACAGCAGAACTTCCTGGAGCTCTGGTCGGAGATCCTCATGACTGGAGGGGCAGCCTCCGTGAAGCAGCACCATTCAAGTGCCCATAACAAAGGTACCTGGAGAGGGTGTGTTCACTGTCATCCAGGGGTGTCCTTAGACTCAGGGCTGTTAGCCTGTGTGTTCAAGTCTCAGGCCTTATTTTTAAGAGGTGTCCCACCTTCAGAAAGGATGGATTGCTGTAAGGGAAGGACAAAGCTGTCCCTGCTTCTGTAGTCTCCAGTGGCATTTCTATTCAGTAGTTCTTGACAACTTTTACTTTGGGTTGTGAACATACAGTATCTGTAAGAGGGCTTTGAAAGAGGGCTTTGGTCGGCAGAGCAGGGGATGCTGGCTAGAAGGCACAGCTGTTTTTACTAAGAGCTAAACTGAGTGTTCTCTCCTCGCTCACTCCCCCTACTTCTTGCAGACATTGCTTTAGGGGTATTTGATGTGGTGGTGACAGACCCCTCATGCCCAGCCTCGGTGCTCAAGTGTGCTGAAGCCTTGCAGCTGCCTGTGGTGTCACAAGAGTGGGTGATCCAGTGCCTCATTGTTGGGGAGAGAATTGGATTCAAGCAGCATCCAAAATACAAACATGATTATGTTTCTCACTAAAGACACCTGGTCTTACTGGTTTCATCCCTGCTATTGTGGAGATTGTGTTTTAATCAGGTTTTAAGTGTGTCTTGTGTGTAACTGTATTCTTTGCATGGATCTTGTACATAGTTTTATTTGCTGGACTTTTATGATAAAATAAATGTTGACTCTCTTTGGTTGTAGTAACTGAGATTTCTTCATCTGTTTCTTTGAGCTTAAGCTCAGAACGTGGTAACAGGATCTTCTCTGAAGCTTTCCAGCAGGCTTGTCACTTTAGCAGTACACCAAACAAAGGATAAAAATGTAGCAATGACATTTATTCTGTGGCACCACTGTCAATGTCAAAAGGTTATCTCAGGCTGTCATTATGCTTCTAAAAACTCAACGTAAAGTACGTGAGGGCCTAGATAAACAGCAGTGCCAAAGCTGAACGGGATTGGGGATGGCTCTGGGTGTCAAGACCATCAAGACCTAAGCTTATTAACAGCTGATTTGTGGTACTCAGAGCTGAATGGGAAAATGACCAATTGGTATGAATGGACAGTGACTGACTATAAACTTGATAGGACAATTTTCTGTAAAATATAAGTGTTAACTGTCACAACTGCTGGAAGCTATTCCTTCCTCGAATTCAACATCATCCCCATTAACAAACAGCCTCTCATTCTCTCGATAAAGGCTATTAGTCTTTACCTTTTCTATAAAGAGCCAAACAGTAAATACTTTGTGGCCATTTAGTCTGTCACAATTTCTTGTCTTTTGCCGTCCATGAGATGAAAGCAATCATAGACATTAGGTAAATGAGTATGTGTGGCTGTTTGAACAATACTTTATTTATGAAAACAAGCAGTAGGCCAATATCTGCCACGCTTTGCTCCTAGAGGTAACAATGGAAGGGATCCTCTGTAATCGACAAGTACAGGCTTTCATAGTGGGTGGTAGAATATGTAGATGAAGAGAACGTTCAGTGACTACAAACTGAGGCCTGAACACCTCATTCTTGTCCACCTGGAGGGAAGGTGTGTTAATGGAGTATCTCCTTTGTTTACACTGCTGTGAACATTAGTGACCGCACTCTCAGCATAACCTTAACTCGCCGTGGTCTGTCTAAGGTGGGGAAACTAAGTTTGTAGTTTTCAGTATCTAAAATCGGAACAATTTGACCTCTATCCTCTTTAGCTAGAACTGCCCCTCTATCAGTCTGAAAGAATTAGAACCTACTGGCTGAATTCTTGAGATCAGACTGAGTATCCTTAAAGGAAGGAGGCTCTCAAATCTTAAATTTCTGAAGAATAAAGATAATCTGTGTAGTTATAAATTACGTGGTACAGAGGAGGGAAAGCCCACAGCCTGTCTTAGGTCTTTTTTTTTTTTTAATTGGCTTTTCGAGACAGGGTTTCTCTGTGTAGCCTTGGCTGTCCTGGAACTCACTGTGTAGACTAAGCTGGGTACGAACTCACAGAGACCTGCCTGCCTTTGCCTTCAGTGCTGGGATTAAAGGTGTGCACCACCACCGACTGGTTCTTAAGTCTTTTCTAATTTGGTGGTGACATCTAGATGTTGACCTGTTCATAAGCATGATTCCTCTCTTAACATATGAACCAAACCTAAACATATTTTATTGATACCAATTGTTTTCTGTGGTATCTTCCACAGAGTCCATAGGGACATAGTAAATGCTCAATACACCACTGTTGCACAAATGAACCCACCCAACAGATGTCTTAGTGTAAAAGATCAAAGCCTTTGAGTGGAGAGCGGAGAGAGAGCTGGCCCCAGCCAGTTTCCCTACAGGAATGGTAGGAAGGATTTATACCTCTGGACTGCTTCTAGAAGAAAAGGTAGCATCCTTTCCTTTTACCAGTCTGCAGGCATCTGACGGATGACTGGGGAGGTTTGCTACAGACATCAGAACGTGGTAGGACTGTCAGTTCATTTTATGAACCAGTTTTCACATCCCAAAACTATAAAGAGGAAGACAAAGTTTCATTAAATGTCATGCTTTCCCAAGAAGCTTAGCCATCTGAGATACAGCTGATAATACCTTGATACTCAAAGATGTTTGGCTTCTGCTAAAACTAGTTAGAAAGAAACATGTTTGTGGACATCTTAGGAAGAAGGGCAATGAAATGCTTTTCCAGTTGGTAATGACACAGCAGGCTCTGCAAGCCATACTGCCCCCTAGAACACAAGGTACAGAACCCTGTATAGAACTCGTCCTCGGCTGTTATTAGTACTTCATCATGCTGATGATTTTTCCAGAACATAGTCTCCAGTAAAATTATGAAACATGATTACACCCTCCCTCCTTCCCATATCTCTGAGCCTTGCTTATAAAATGAGAACATTTGTGGATGAAGGCTAAAGTTCCATTTTGGACTTCTACAACTCATTAACCCCCTCCCCCACATCTAATGAGTTCCCCAAGGATTATTCCTACCTGCCCAGTGTTCCACCAGCCTGGGTATAATACTTGTTATAATCTAGCCGGAGCAGTAATTGAGCCAAATCTGAGTTGATCTGGTGATTCCGAACGCTGGAAAGAATCTTGAACAGGAGTGAAGACTGACGACTAAAGCCCTGTTGAGAGACCCGAGCTGTCACTAACATGCAGAGTGCTAGGTGCTTGCGGTCTTTGGAAAGGCCTTGCTTAAATTTCTGCAGGACAGTCCCATTTCTATCCGCTCCTAAAATGACTTTGACTTCTTAGTACCATGTCTGTGAAATGCATGACTTCCATGAAAGTACTTTCTCATTAGGAGGAATGTACCAGCTCATTTCAGATTAATATACTCTATCACGTACTGGGACTGCAGTGAGCTTGCTTTGTTACAAGGAGATAAATATAGTCTCAGATTATAATTACAAGTGAGATGAGAGGCTGCTTCAGGGAAGGAAGTGGGATGTGAGAAAATGAGCACAAGGCCAATGCATACTGGTGGGCTGAATAAACTATTCAGGGCTGAACTATTTCTGAACGCTGTGAGGCAGCACATTAATCATCTTCAGAATCCACTGATACCAACACTTTTATCTTTTTATCTTATCATTCATCTGTTCTGGGATACACTTTACTGACTCAGAGCAAAGGCTGTTTGCTCTATGGGAGTGGGGCTGGGAGTATGTATTTCCAGTGGCCAGGCAGACTCACCTTCACAAGAATGCTCAGCTGGGCAGCTCCCCGCTCATCCAGTGGACCCAGGTTCTGACTGACCAGTGAACAAAAACTGTGACAGAGATCTAGGATTTCATTCAGGCAGTGAAACACCTATCGAAAAATATAGTTGACGTTAGGAAATGAAGGAAGAAACTTGAAAACTCAAGGTTTGGGAAAATAGTCTAGCAGCTGACCTCCTGTGTCTGAACTCCACACAGACATCACCACCTTCAATGTTGTCTGGCCCTCCCAAGCGACATACAGAATGAACATCCCTTCCTGGGACAGCCATATTCTCTGTCCCCCTGCCAAAGCCTCCACTCTAGCTGCCATTAGCTCATCCTCCTTTATTAGTCCCACTGAGTATGCTCTTGCCTTTGAGCTATGAGCACAGTTCCCTAGGATTTCTCTTCTCCTTAGTACCAGTCCAAGCCCCATTCTGTGAAATGTTCCTTCCCCACTGCAGCCTTTAGTGAACTCTGCCTTTCTCTGCTGTTGTATCTGTGTTGTTTACTGGCCATTGTCCAGGCCACCCGTGCTGTTGCTGACTTTTGTATGTACCTCTTGTTTTTCCAACTAGATTGTGAGCTCCTTAAGGGCAGAGCCATGACTTATACCTCTTTGTATCCCCAGTGCCTTGCATACAGTAAGCACTCAATAAAGACTTCAATAATAATGATCTGTTCTGGTGTTCTGCTTTTCCTTGGGGATACGCCCATGCCATGTGAGAACGGTGCTTACTACTGCAGTGTTTTTTCAATTCACAGAAACCTTTGGGGTGGTGGCTACTTAAGTCATTCTTTCTTGATTTGACAAGTAACAGTCCCAAATACCAGAGGAAAAGCAGCCTATACCATTTATGGTTGGTGCCCTGAGCAGAACAACTTGCTCACTGCAGAGATTCAAGTATAAACACTGTATAGGGATTATTTCACTATCTCACTTTTCATCGTGGGACTGGAACCAGCTTGTGTGCTTTAAAAATTACTGGTGCCTGGACTCCAATCTACATGTTTGACTTAAGTGTCCTCTGGCCTTAGACTTTCACAAGGTCACAGATGACTCCAGTATGTAGTCAGGGTTGAGGAGAGCTTCCACAAAAGTGCTAAATGTGTGTACTTGCAGATAGACACATCCAGAGTGATAGACACTATGTACCTATGAAAACAACTTTCAAATTATTGGTTGATCCTGGTCCAACAGATTTCCAAGAAAGTGAATTCTGTTTTCCTGTGGAGTCAGGGAGATTTGTGATTTTCTGTAAGTCATTTCTTCTGGGGGTTCAATACATTATCTATACCTGTTCACCACACCCTATGATACAACATTTCAGTTCCCTTTTAATGCTGCCTTTTTATTTTGCTTTGAGTTGTCAAAGATGTTAAAAATGGGATTGAACAAGGGCTTAATAAGTTTCATATCTTGTCAATTCCAAGAGCCTTAAGGAACATATTAGAAGCAGGATAAGGAAACCGACCATGCCTACTTACAGGTTTCAGCAAAATAAAGGACTGGGCCAGCAAATTGCTTAGGAAGTGATCATGTGCCAATCGGATGCTTTCAAAGTCCCGTGTAGAATTGATCTGATGAAGAAGCTGTGAGAACTGAGACTCCAGCACATCTACCTGATAGATGGATAATTTTGTTAGCACCTGGCACATCCTGAGTGCTCTATTTTATGGTTCTTTTCATCTGTATTTGTGTGTGTGTGTGTGTGTGTGTGTGTGTGTGTGTGTGTGTGTGTGTGTGTGTGAATTGTTCATGTTGCAGTGTACATGTGGAAGGCAAAGGACAATTTTCCAGGGTCTGTTCCAGAGTCTCCTGTCATCAGACATGGGGCTCTAGCCTTCACCCACTGAACCACCTTACCAGTCCTCCTTTTCCTTCTAGCCACTTGAGGCTGACCAAAGACGTGCTTCAGTTGCTGAGCCTTGTGTGTGCAAGGGGAGGCTGTACCACTGAGCTACATTCCCTGACATTTGTTTCTTTTGGCACAGGGTCTTACTGTAGCCCAGACTTCATGATTCTCCTTCCTGACGTTCCCCCAGTGTGGATGTTACAGCTGTGTATAAACAGGTCTGACTGTATAATTTCTGGTTTTGAGACAGGGTCTCATGTAGTCCAGGCTGGCCTCAAAAATCACTGTATAGCCAAGGATGACCTCAAACTTCTGATCTTCTTGCTTCTACCTCTCAAGTGTTGGGATTATAGACAGGTATCACCACATCTGACATTTTCAGTGTTGGGGCTCAAACCCTTCCTGTATGATATGTAAGTACTCTACCAATTGAGCTATATTCCCAGTCATGGTCATGTAATTAAAAAAAAAAATGAGGTGTGTTTTGCTGGCATGTGTGTATGTGTACCACATGCATACCTGGTGCCCACAGAGGTCAGAAGAAGGTGTCAGATCTCTGAGACTAGAGTTACTGGATTATTGTTACTGATGGCTGTGAGCCACCATGTGAGTGCTAAGAACCAAACCTGGGTCCTCCAAATGCAGTCAGCATTCTTAACTGCTAAGCCATCTTTCTAGCTCCATGGGCATGTAGTTCTCATAGTTTCAAATGTCTCTGCAGACCACTCATGTCTCATCTCTTCCACTGACTGACCTGGTTAACAATAGCAAGCTTGTCCAACATGTAGCCAAGGATAGGGATGGGCTACACATAGTCAAGGAGCAACACAAAATTCTAAAGTGAGATTCTTTGGGGGGTGGGGGCAGTGTGGTAACTGTTGCATGGGTTCTTGGGTGTGAACTTTGTAAATGATGATGCCATGCCACATTGTCAAAAGATTGGACATGCCTGAGAATTTCAGAATGTCTGACAAAGATGTATCCTGAAATCTAAATCCCTTTTCCCTTTAAAATGCCAAGAAACATATCTAGTGATAGAACTCCCGAACTTTCTCCAACTGCAGCATTTTACCAAATACAGAATCACAGACCCTTCTCAGTGTTTTCTAGACTCCCTTTCCCACCTCTTCCATGCATCGCTCAGAACATACCTGGAGATAGTACTGAAGATTATCTACTAAGAAGGCCATGTGATTTCTTAGGCGCCACTTGACTGCATCTGTCTGGTTAGATTTGAGGTGCTTACGCTGCATCTGGAGAGCCCAGCAGTGCTGCAGTTCAGCTTGGACACGGCGCACACTCAGTAAGTACTTGAAAACAACATTGTACCTATAACAGAAACCTCACTGAGATATGGACCTTACTCTAACATCCCTCCACACAACAGACACAAGGATTCCTCTCTCTTCCTCCAAAGGCAGGCAGGCTAGATGAGTGGTGAGAATAGCATATTTATGCAGTAAATTATACAGCAGAGAAAATGAAATGAATTTCAGTTATATAGTGAAATAACTAAGCCTCAGTAAGAGCCTGTCACAAGGGAATAAGGAGGAGCATGAGAGAGGATATCCAGTGTCCATATTGATCCTGCAGCCACTCACATCTCACACCCCATACATATCACACAGGCATACACATATTAAAAAATTAAACATTAAAAATATTGTATTAAACATTTAATATAATATAAATATAAAAAATACATACATATATATATTGTTTTTTCGAGACAGGGTTCCTCTGTGTAGCTTTGCGCCTTTCCTGGAACTCGCTTTGTAGACCAGGCTGGCCTTGAACTCACAGAGATCCG
This sequence comes from Peromyscus californicus insignis, assembly GCF_007827085.1. Classification (NCBI taxonomy): domain Eukaryota; kingdom Metazoa; phylum Chordata; class Mammalia; order Rodentia; family Cricetidae; genus Peromyscus; species Peromyscus californicus. Next base: position 95,639,046 of record NW_026294595.1, on the reverse strand, counting down.
CCTGGCTCTGCCTCCCGAGTGCTGGGATTAAAGGCGTGCACCACCACCACCCAGGTATTGTATTAAATATTAAAAATCAAATATTTTAAAGTTTACCAAAATGTTTTTATTTTATTAAATATTAAAAACATTAATTTTTAAAGTGATACTAAATATTTAAAAACCCCACATCTAATGGGACGGTTAATGGACTGTAGGCATCTGTGAGTAGTCAAGTTTTGGAGTCTCTGGACAAGGTCTATACCCCTTGTCTAGCTGGGTTGTAAGCTCTGAACCTGTTGCAGAACCTTCTCCCTGCAGCAGCCTCATCATTTATTGCTTTCGCCCAATCTGCCAGCGTCTGTATATTCTAAAACAGAAGGCATGCTGTGAAGAACAAAGAAGCTAGAGAGGGGAGCCTGAAAAGAGATGGTCTTTTCCTCACTCCTGTAGCCACAGCAAGAATGGTTTCCTTATCTTTTCTCCGGGTGCAGTGTGCTTCTCTCATCTCCTTCCTGGAGACATCGGGTCCCATCACGTACTGGGCAGATGTTCATCCAAAGGAACATGATTGTAATCAAAGCATCACATTGTGGTCCAGCCCCCTCATTCCATCCCCCTAGCTTGGTTTTCTCCCCACAGAAGAAAGAGGATTGTTCATTTTTAGTTAAAATGACACAAACTAGGGTCATCTGTGAAGAGGGAGCCTCAATCGAGAAAATGTTGTGGAATAATGTTTTTGTACACCGTGAAGATTTGTCACTCCAATTGTTTTAATAAAAAGCTGAATGGCCAATAGCTAGGCAGGATTTTCAGGGCAGAGAGGACGATGGAAAGAAGGGCGGAGTCATGAGGAGTCGCCAGTTAGACGAGAAATCAGGAAAGCAACATAGGCAGAGTAAAGGTAATAAATCTACGATGCAGAAGTAAATTAATAGAAGTGGGTTAAGTTATAAGAACTAGTTAGAAACAAGACTAAGCTATTGGCCGAGCTTTTATAATTAATAAGAAGTCTCCATGTTGTGGAGCTGGCAGGAGGGACAGAAAAGTCTGCCTTCAAGAAAATGTCTCCTTAAGAGTGATCTGTAGGCAAGTCTGTGGGGCATTTTCTTGATTAATGACTGATGTGGTAGGGCCCAGACCACAGTGGGTGGTGCCATCTCTGTGAGGTCTTGTGTTGTATAAAAAAGCAAGCTGAAATAGCCATGAGCAGCAATCTAGTAAGTAGCACTCCTCCACGATTTCTGCTTCAGTTCCTGCCTCCAGGGTCCTGCTCTGACTTTTCTTCCTATTGCTATATATGCTACAAGCTGAAATAAAAACCTTTGCTTTTGGTCAGAGTCTTTATCACAGCAACAGAAACCTAACTAATTAATATAAGGGTCCCAAGTAAATTATCATCAACAACAAATCATAAAAACCAGGGGGGAAATTTCAAAGGACTAATGGAATAGGCAAGTGCCAGAACTCAATGTGTTACCTGAGACTTGAAATTTGAGAGACCACAAACTAGTCTACAAATAAAAAGCCTACAGTTATTATTATTATTATTTGTTGATTTTTAAAAAGAGAAGTCTGGGCCAGGCATGGTGGTGTATACCTTTAATCTCAATGCCTGGGAAGCAGAGGCAAACAGATCTCTGTGAGTTTGAGGCCAGCCTGGCCTACATTGTGAGTTTAAGGCAGCCAGGGCTACATACAGAAATCCTGTCTCAATCAAAGTCTGGGACTACAGAGATGGCTCAATGGTTAAGAACACTTGCTATTCTTGAAGAGACCTGGATTTAGATCCTAGCACCCATACTGGGTGCTTCACAATTGCATGCATGTGCGCAGACAGATACATACAAAAATAAATCTTAAAAGTGTCATTTTGTGTGTGAGTGAATGCAGGTGGGCATATGCCATGGGAACCATGTGAATGCCAAACTGGACATCCCCCTACACCTTGTTTGAGACAGGGTATTTTTGCTGTTTGCCTCTGTGTATGCTAAACTGGTTGGCTTGTATACTTACTGATACTCCTGTCTCTACCTCCTATCTCTCTCATGGTAGAAGTGCTGGGATTACAGGCGTGGACTCACTCACACTTCCTATGCGCTCTGGGGATTTGAACTCAGGTCCTCCTCCCCTTCACTCAGGTACTTCTCAGCCCTGGTCTGATGAGCCTAAGTGGCTATGTGCCTTCCCACCCCTTCAAGTCCTCATCATTCCCTGTCGTTTCATGGCTGTTACCTCACTTTTTTTGTGAGTTGCTTATTTGTTGTTTTTGTTTTATTTTTGGTCAAACTGACACGAGGTGGAGTAACCTAAGAAGAGGAAGCTTCAGTTAAGGAACTGTCTTAATCAGATTAGCCTGGGGGCAAATCTGTGGGGCATGTTTTTGATTGATGACTGATGTAGAAGGGCCCAGCCTACTGTGGGTGATACCACACCTGGACAGGTGGGTCTGGGATGTGTAAGAAAACAAACTGAGCAAACTGAGGAGCAAGTCAGTAAGAAGCACTCCTCTATGGTTTCAGCCTCTGTCCCTGAATGAATTCTATGCTGACTTCCCTCAATGAATAACTGCTATCTACACATATACACCAAATAAGTCCTTTCTTCCCAAGTTGCTTTTTTTTTTTTTTTTTGGTTTTTCGAGACAGGGTTTCTCTGTATAGCTTTGCGCCTTTCCTGGAACTCGCTCTGGAGATCAGGCTGGCCTCGAACTCACAGAGATCCGCCTGGCTCTCCCAAGTTGCTTTTTATCATAGTCTTTTTCACAGCAACAGAAAGCAAACTAGAACCCCTACCTAGCTCCTGAAGACAGGCGAGTCTGCAACTTCTGGCTTCCTACTGTAGAAACCAGCTGGATGACTAGCTTACTTCCACCAATCTTATTCCCGTTCACTTACTTCTTCCCTCGGATATAAGGTGGTAATACTTACTTGGGAGGAACTCAGAAATACTTACTTTTCCAAGACAGCTGGGGTGAAGAGAATATGCAGTGGCCACTGTACTTTGTAGGAGAGACCCAGAGCAGCCCAGCCGGAAGCAGGGGCTTCCCTGGGAGACGTTTCCCGAGAAGGCCCTTCTCTTGGCTGGGTGGCATCTGCTATGGTGAAGAAGATCATGAAAAATAACTTGGTTAATTACAACCAGAGAGAGCAAGATGAACTGCACACATAAAATGAGACATCAGTGGTGCTAAATCGCAGCACTGAGAGGCAACAAAGGTAGAGGGAAGGAACCTTCTGTGAGGGCAATCTCAAAAACAACCTATGGACAGAGCACCTGAACCCTTCTGGAATTACATTTGTTCTTGTACAAAATTAGAGAACTAGACAAGGTGATCCCTGAGGTCCAAAACTATAGTTTCTGTGGAGGGAGAATGATGAAAACCAGAAGATGCAGAGAAGAGGCAATTGGAGAATAACAAACCTTTGTGGTCCTTTCCATGATACTCGATTGTCAAGTGCAGCAGAGGAAGAAGGTTGTCATCATCTAGCAGCACCTTGTGTGCCGACTGTTGAAAGGCCACATTCACGTCTGGAAGAAAGAGCAAAGGAATGGAACAGTAGGGTTGGGCTAAGGCCAGGGTATCTGTGGCTTCTGTCTGACCAGCATTAATTCTCCTTGTCCTTGTTAGAGACAATCCTGAGAGAATCACCCCTGCTCAGTACAGTTCCTGTACTCAGCCGGGGTGGCAACACCCTATTCTTGGGGAGGCAGCATGATCAAATGGGCCATGACAGCTGACCTTTTGGCTGTTTTGTCTATAGTCTTGATCTGATAGTAGGCCAACCCAAAGGCTCTGTTCAGACTCCGAAAGAACGTAGCTCTTTTGAGATCAGTTTTAGTAGCATATAAATCTGGAAAGAACAGCAGTTGGGGGTTGAAAGACCCTTTCACAGGGGTTGCAAATCAGATATCCTGTATATCAGATATTGACATTATGATTCATAACAGTAGCAAAATTAGTTATGAAGTAGCAATGAAAATAATTTTATGGTTGGGTGTCACCACGACATGAGCAACTGTATTAAAAGGTCACAGCATTAGGAAGGTTGAGAACCACTGGGCTAGAGCCTGTCTTGCTGGCCAGCCAACAAGACGAAGATAATTAGGTTTTACCTAAAACTATCACCTCTGAGATAGTATGAGAATCAATAAATTCTATCATTTTTATTTATTTGCTTAAGTGAGTCCGAACTGGCTTTTCTGATATCTGTAACAAAAAAGTACAGTAGATATCTATTGTTTCATTAAACTATAAAAACAATAGCCCTCCATTTTCCTTCCCATTTTCTTTTTCTTGGCGTGGACCCTTACTACATTCTCTTGCCATGTCTGGATGGATGCAGTCATTAACTGGCCAAGGGAAGACACTTTGCTGAGGAGGCATATCCTAATGGCTCACTTTTTTATTGTTACAGTGATAGCCTTGTGACCTGGGGAGGGCCAATTAAAATAAAGCACTTCACTGGACTTCTTTAATTTGCTGCTAGAGACCAGGCTAGGCTGTTACAGAAGTCTTGGGTAGGAGGGTTCATCAAAGGTAAGAAGAAAAGTCTTAACAGTACTGAAGACCTTTGCTTTACTTGTTCTGCAACTGTTATACCCCAAGCACAAGGGAGCTTTAGATATAACTAGGGTTTCCCAGGTTAGGTCTCTGTCATTTATAAGACAGAAACAGGTTGTGGTGGCTAGAGCACTGGTACTTAAGAGCACTGGCTACTCTTGCAGAGGACCCAGGTTCCCTTCCACACACCCACATGGCAGTTCACAAACCCTTGTGACTCAAGTTCTGGCTCTTCTGGCCTTTGTAGCCAAACATACAACACACAACAAACACCTGTAACTTGAGCAAGCTGTTTATTCTAGGGCCATAGGACAATTACCATGTTCTGTCACTGCAGTGGGTGGTGTTTTTAACATGTGTTGAGCTGTGTCAATGAAGGCCTGGAACAGTTCTCCTCGTCCCAGAAGGTAAAAGTCTTTAATGATCTGAGGAAAGAATTTCAATGTACAATTCAGTAAATCAGAGCCTGGAGGCCCTTACTACCCTAAGAAAATCAGACACATAGGGGCTGATGCTCAGTCTGAGGGACACAGGCTTCATTTTTTTATGGTTTTTCGAGACAGGGTTTCTCTGTGTAGTTTTGGTGCCTGTCCTGGATCTCGCTCTGTAGACCGGGCTGGCCTTGAACTCACAGAGATCCGCCAGGCTCTGCCTCCCGAGTGCTGGGATTAAAGACATGCTCCATCACCGCCCGGCTACAGGCTTTGTATTTTAAAGATGCATACAGAGCAGCCCTTCAAAACACAACTCTTTGTGTTTGATGGCATTTAGATCACAACATAAGAGAGTAACTTGAATCTTTATAGAGTTCAGAAGATTTGTAGCATCAAATAAAATTTCCTCACCTGAGTAATAACAAATGAGTCTACTGTGGGAGTCTAGGCAAGAGTGCTTCCCACAATCATTTCAAGATTGAAAAGAGTATCAGTTATTACCTTCAGCTGACCCAGTAAGTCTGACTCCTCTACCATTAGCTTCCAGAGGTGCTGTGACAAGATTAAACAAACAAACGTAAGTTCATTACACTGAACCCAAGTTTAGCTAACCCTAGTAATGAACAGATAGTTACACAGAAACAAAACAAAAACCTATACAAGACAAAAATGTCCTGAAACTGATGCTAATAACTGCACATACAACTGTGAAATTAAAAACCACTGGATTGAGTACCATTTTTAAATACCTACAATGTTGTTTGTGTGAATTTTGTCTCAATCAACTTTTTAAAAAGCGTGAATGTAGCCAGTGTTACGGTGCATGCCTTACATCCCAGCACTTGGGAGGCAGAGGTAGGAGATCACTGTGGGTTCAAGGCCCGTCTGGTCTACAGGGTGAGGAGTTACAGGATGGGCAGAGTCTCTACCTAATGAGACCCTATCTCAAAAAAGCATGAGTATGCCGGGCGGTGGTGGCGCACGCCTTTAATCCCAGCACTCGGGAGGCAGAGCCAGGCGGATCTCTGTGAGTTCGAGGCCAGCCTGGGCTACAGAGTGAGTTCCAGGAAAGGCGCAAAACTACACAGAGAAACCCTGTCTCGAAAAACCAAAAAAAAAAAAAAAAAAAAAAAAAAAAAAAAAAAAAAAAAAAGCATGAGTATAACTTACTAAATTAAATTTAAGTAAAATTACCTCGAGAGATGAAGAAAAAGCATTGGATAGAATTCTCCATTTGCTCATTTTTTTTTTGTTGTTTGTTTTGGTTTTTTTGGTTTTTCAAGACAGGGTTTCTCTGTGTAGCCCTGGCTGTCCTGGCATTTGCTCTGTAGATCAAATGCCTGGCTGGCTTCGAACTCAGAGATCCTCCTGCCTCTACTCCTGAGTGCTGGGATTAAATGTGTGCACCACCACCCTCCCGGCTTGTTTATGATTTATGGTACATGCCTGTCATCCAGCACTGGGAGACTGCAGCAGGAAGATGACCGTCTAGTTCCAGGCCAACCTTGCTTATGCAGCAAAATCTTTTTTTTTTTTTTTTTTTTTTTAAAGGACTGGAGAGATGGCTTATCAGTTAGAATACTGCTGCTCTTCTAGTGGACATAGGTTTGATTCCCAACACCCACAAGGTGGCTCACAACCATCTAACTCCAGTTCCAGAGAATCTGACACCCTCATCTGGCCTCTAAGGACACCAGGCAGGCATGTGATGCACAGATATATATGCAGGCATAACACCCATACATGTAAAAAAAAAATCATACAACTTATACATGCATTGAAATACTACATGAGATGCTGGAGAGATGTCTCAGTGATTAAGAACACGGACTGCTCTTCCAGAGGACCCAGATTCAATTCCCAGCACCCACAAGGCAGCTCACAACCGTCTGTAATTCCAGTTCCAGGGGACCCAGTACCCATGGGAAAACACCAATGCACATAAAAATGAATAAATTAAAAAAACCCTGAAATACTACATGATTTTCCATTTATATATAACTGGCCTTTATGTAAAGTTAGTACGTCTTAATATTTAAATAAGATGGAAGAAAAAGAGAAAGACAAGTAAAAATGACCTAAATAATTTAAAAATTAAGGGAAATAAGAAACAAAAGCTGGTTCTAATTAGTTTATTAATCTTAATAAGAGTCTAAAAATACTAAACAATAATGAGAAAAACTAGGGCTAGTGCAATGGTTCAGTGAAGAGCGAGCTTGCTAAGCAAGCAGAAGGACCGGAGTTCCGATCTCTCACATGTACTCTAACTCTGGGTATCGTGGCTCATGCCTACAGCCCAATGCCGGGAGACAGCTACAGAAGGAGATCCTGGGGACCCTGAGGACTCACTGGCAGCCAGGCTAGCCCAAATGGAGAACGCTTGGTTCTGTGAAAGACGCACGGTGGAGAGTGAAAACAGAAGATAACAGAAGCTGACCTCTGGGGCGACTGTGCATGTGCACATACACATGCAACAAAAACACAAACACACAAACTGATTTTTAAAAGACAAAACTTAAGTAAACAAAACATAATTTCAGACAAGTGAGTATTTAAAAAGTTGGCAAACTAATCACTCAACTTGACTTTTCTATCCGAGGGAATAAAACTTAATTCTCTGGGGCCAGCAAAAACGGGAAACACACACACACACACACCTCCAACATGTTAGGATCTCAGCTGGGGTGCTGACCTAGCCTTCTGCAGGTCAGAGAAACTGAAGAGGAGATGCAGAACAGGCAAACCACTAGACAGACAGACAGACACATGAGGACTTTTTTGAGAGCTCCAGCAGCAATGCTTGGAAAACGTCGTTCACTATTATTGTAAATACCAGTAACACTGCCCAGTGAGGGGCTAGAAACTCCAAGAGTTCATACAACTCACAGATGGTGAGGAATGCGGTGGCTGTGAAGGCAGCAATCAGAACTCTGCTCAACAGCAGCAGCAGGTCTCCGGACACCTAGTCCCCAGGACTTTGCCTCCCAACGCTCACTCAGGCATGGCTTTGCCAACCGCCCTGCCATGTTCCATGAGTTCCAATGCTGCCTGTTGGTCCCCTCGTATGGGCCCCCACAGTTACAATAAGAAATTTTATGGTAATTTAATTTTAAACATACTGGTAAAGCTTTCCTTCCTGAAGAAAGCTTACCTTAGATCACTTTTTAGATAGGAAATAACCTAATATAAACTTTTAACAAAAACAACAACAAAGGAACAAGACAGACAGATAATAGTCTTACTTAGCTAATGAATGCAGATACAAAAATTAGATCCAAAGCAAGAACACTCCACTAACACAGGAGGCAGCTGGTAAAACTGAACATCCCTTACGATAAAAAACTCCGTCAACTAGAAGAGAATTCTTCAACAAACTTCTGTTCTAGAAGACTACAGTAAATGTTATAGTAATGCAGGAACAACTGTGGAATCTCCAGGAGTCAAGAAATCAGAGACATCCGTTATCACCTCTACTGTTTGACATACTTTATACCAAGCCCAGCTGACTAATGCATCAGTAAAGAACCTAGCTGAAAAGTGTATTGGAGGAGGGGGGAGGTTTAAACATTGGAGGAAATGTTGTAAAACACTTATTATTTTCAGATGATGTCATCTTTAATACATCTTTAAAAAATTTATAGGATGCTGGGCGGTGGTGGTTCAGGCCTTTAATCCCAGCACTTGGGAGTCAGAGGCAGGTCACTCTCTGTGAGTTCGAAGCCAGCCTGGTCTACAGAATGAGTTCAAGGACAGCCAGGGCTACACAGGAAACCTTGTTTCAAAAAACCCAAACAAAACAAAACAAACAAACCAAAAAAAAAAAAAAAACCCACACTATTAGCACCCCAAATGTTGTGGAATATTTGTTTAACTATGCAAAGATGTTTGCATTTGTTTAATTATGTAAAGATGTGTCTAAGGCATCTGACTGGTCTACTAAAAAGCTGAATGGCCAATAGTGAGGGAGGAGGTATGGGCAGAACTTCAGGGCAGGGAGAGTAAGTAGGAGAAGGAACTTAGGCTGGGGGAAGAAAGAAAAGAGACACCATGGAGATCCCAGGGACTGGCCAGCCAGACACGGAGAAAGCAGGAAAAGTAAGAGATACAGAATATAAGAAAGGTAAAAAAACCAAAGGCAAAATGTAGATCAACAGAAACAGCTTAAATTAAGTTAAAAGAGCTAATGGGACAAGCCTCAGCTAAGGCCAAGCATTCATAATTAATAATAAGTCTCTGTGTTTTTATTTGGGAGCTGGTTGGTGGCCCAAAGAAAATTCCAACTACACCCAAAGTTAATGGGAATCTGTAAGATTAGCCATCAATAAATTAGTACTACTATTTCTCTATATAACCAACAAACTGAAGATATAATTTAAACCAAAACTCTTACATACACAAAATTTCTAAAAACCTTATTGTCAAAATAATGATATATATACAGAATAGTACCTAAATCATAAGCTTTCATCTTAAAGTTTACAATGAACACACCAATGTAAGTACCCTCAGCTCAAGAAGTGCTAGTACCTGGAAGCCCTACTCATCCCTTCCCACTTGTCTCAAGGGCTGGACCACCACCATTCTGTCTCCTTGGCTTTCCTTCTAAGATTCCTGTGTACAAGTGAAATACATGGTTGATACTAAAACACAACACAACACACACACACACACACACACACACACACACACACACACACAAAGGTTTTCCTCCTAAGATTCTCCTGTACAAGTGAAATACATGGTCAATACAAAAACACAACACACACTCAGAGCTTTTCATCACCCAAATTCATGAATGTTAGAAAATATAAACAAGACTTCTCCTTTAGTTAATTAAATTAACTAATTAAAACAAACCTGTGGAAGGGTGAATTCTACCCTTATTTTAAAAACAAAAGGAGTTCTTTACTCATTTTCTGCGTAAGGGTGTTTGCCTACATGTGTGTCTGTATACAACATGTCTGTCTAGTGCCTGTGAGGGTCAGAAGAGAGCACTGGATACCCTAGAACTGGAATTACAGATAGCTGTGAGCCACTATGTGGGTCCTGGGTTAAATTCCTGTGCTCTTAACCACTGAGCCATCTCTGCAGCCCCATAGAAAGCTTGCTTGCTCTCTTTTTTCTACTTCTTGCCCTTTAATCCTCTCCAAACTCATTTCTTCTGAAACAATAGACAGAAGACAGACCTCAGCCACAGTGCTACGAATTCGATCCACCACCTGCTCAAAATCCACGAGGCTGAAGAGTGGCTGCTGCTTGAGCCGATGCAGCTCTGCAGCAAAAGTGTCCTCCTGGTTCTTCAAGATGGACCCTGTGGAGTGCAAAGGCACTATGGTCAGACAGGAGTCATCAGACAGGGTGGAGGGGCCACAGCTGCCCAGGCAAACCTATCAGAGCTGTTGGCTGCAGCAGTCCATCACTGTCACCAGCCACTCTAACCCAGCATGCTTTGGGCCAGCGTTGCAGACGAAGAGCCTTTGAGGATGTGGCCAACAGAACAAGGGGATTCTTACCTTTCCTCGTTAGGTTCACATTTTGATTCTCAAACATCTGGACAGATTCTCCAACAAAGAGGATTTTTTCAGCAACCCTCACTGGAATGTAGGATGGTAAAATCTCCACTCGCAGGGAAAACTGCTTTAGAGATGGGGCCAGCATGTTCTCTTCCTCAATTAGGCGCTAGTCAAGGAAATAACCCGTCACATGAAGTATGACAATAGGTCTTAGCTTCCCCAACCCATGAACTATGTTACTGGCAAGCAGGGTGTAAATCTGAAGTTGCACAGTTCTTAAATCATCAGTTCTGGAAATGCACTCCATTTTCATGGAGAGGAGTGGCAGGATGGGAAGCACTGAGTTTTGATTTTTAATTTACTTGTGTGTACGTGTGTATACAATGCATGTCCAGTGTGCACACACATGGGCCATGGCATACATGTGGAGGTCAGAGGACAACTGCAGGTGTTGGCCCTCACCTTCCTCCTTGAGACCAAGGTCTCCTTGTTCTGCTGTATATGCCAAGCTAGCTGGCCTTCAGGCTTGCAGGGATTCTCCTGGTTCTGCCTCCCATCTCACTGCAGAAGCACTGAGAATACAGATGTTGACACTACAGCATCTGTCTTTAACATGGGTTCCGGGAGTTTGAACCCAGGTCCTCACATCTGCACAAGCACTTGCCCTATGGAGTCAATCCCTCGCCTAGCACTGAGTTTTTAAATATAAGGCTTTACTACTGTGCCAGGGGGGCAAATGATCAGCTTCTTCGTTTGTACAATTCCATGAGTTGATTGTTATTCTCTAGGTCTCGTATATAGATGTCTGCTCTGTCAAGACATATCCCAGACTCTTCTCTCTTGTTGTACATTTTTCAGAGATAACATCTTACGTGGCTTCACTGGGCATCATAACAGACTGTTTTTTTTTTTTTTTGTTTGTTTGTTTGTTTGTTTGTTTTTTGGTTTTTCGAGACAGGGTTTCTCTGTGTAGCTTTGCGCCTTTCCTGGAACTCACTTGGTAGTCCAGGCTGGCCTCGAACTCACAGAGATCCGCCTGCCTCTGCCTCCCGAGTGCTGGGATTAAAGGCGTGCGCCACCACCGCCCGGCTATAACAGACTGTTTTAACAGGCCTGCAAATATAAACGCTGTGGAACGTCTACTAGACATGATGCAGAAAACCTCTCTCTTGCAGCTTCCTATAGGCCACAGATTTAAAACTTCTAAGTTGTTACTGATTATTCCATGCTTAGCTTCAGAGCAAGCTATACCACTCTTCCAGGCTGAGCCCACTGGACATTTTTCACAGGCTCCTTAAACTCAACACATCCCATATTTGACCTTGGGCTGGGAATGTAGCTCAGAGGTAGGGCACTTGCCTGGCTGAAGATTTGATGCTCACAAAAACAAACACCAGCAACAGGCATTGTCTGTCATCACTACTCACCTCGTGCCTAACTGCTAAAGGCTAAAACTTTTCTCTTGATTCACAGCCAATCCTAAAGGGCTATAGATTCCATTTTCTAAACACCTCTCAGTCTTCTCTATCTGCCCCCAAATTCATGGTTACCATGCTTGGAATTATTATTTTCCACCTAAGAATCCCCGAGACTCTATTAACTAGTCTATTTGCCTCTACTCTTAACTTTTGCTTTAGTTTTTGAGACAGCTCAGGCTGGCTTAGAACTCCCTATGTAGACCGGGGCGGCTTCAAACTTGGGGTAATTCTCCTGTGCCTGATTCCTGGGTGCTGAGATTACTAGTCTCATTCTGTCAGCCAGACTGGTCTTAAACTGACGGTGCTCCCCCTGCTTTAGCCTGTCCTATAAGGAACTGTGATCACACGTATGCACCACCATGCTCAGCTTCTGATCTTGGTTTTTAAGAAATGGTTCCCATATAGCACCTAAAATGACATAAGGTCTGTCACTCCTTCCCTGGAATTATCCAGCTGCTCTTACTCAGCTCTTTAGACATAAAGTCTGTCACTCCTTCCCTGGATTATCCGGCTGCTCTTAATCAGCTCTTTACACGCTCGGTTTAAACTCTTTCTGTTCACAAGGACCCTCAGGATTTTGCTGCTGATTCACTCAGCTCTGTCATCTACTGCCACCTCCCTTAACCCTCTACCCCACACACCAAACACTTCAGCTTTACTTGACCATTTCAGCTGAAATTCAAATGGTCCCTCCAATAAGCCTTGTCCTTAATAGCCTTTACCATTGTACACAATCCCTGGATATGTTGTGACCTGTCTTATCAAATTGCAATTTAGAAAGACATCCCACTGAAAAGTCTTCTCTAGTTTTAAAACCCTACCTCAAGACCTTCTAAGAACAGCTGCGCTCTTTTGTGGAGCATCTGGTAACTGTAATGTAACTGCTTACTTTTCTCAATTTTCCATCAAATTATACGCTTCTTAAGGATAAGAACTACATTTTGTCTATGTAGTTGGACACCTATAAGACTGCCCTGCACATAACAGACATTCAATGAACATAATGAGCCAATGGATGAAGAAATGAATGTGGACAATGTAAGACTCTGAGGAGTCTATTTGTAACTCCACACTACATGAAAAGCTACAGGGAGCTCATATTTGCATAGAAAAAACTTATCACTAAACTTGTAAATGTACGTACTGTAGAAAGGAGAAATAAGGATTTCAAAATCACTTTCTACTTTGCAGTCTCTAATTTAGAGAAAGTCCAGTGTTTCCTGGAAGGCAGCCAGGCAGGTGTCTCAACGAGTGCCTGCCCTGGGCTTCCTGCCGTGCCCTCCCCACCAGGGCTTCCCACCATGCCCTCCCCACCAGGGCTTCCCACCATGCCCTCACCACCAGGGCTTCCCGCTGTGCCCTCCCCACCAGGGCTTCCCACCATGCCCTCACCACCTGGGCTTCCCGCTGTGCTCTCCCCACCAGGGCTTCCCACCATGCCCTCACCACCAGGGCTTCCCGCTGTGCCCTCCCCACCTGGGCTTCCCGCCGTGCCCTCCCCACCAGGGCTTCCCGCTGTGCCCTCCCCACCAGGGCTTCCCGCCGTGCCCTCCCCACCAGGGCTTCCCGCTGTGCCCTCCCCACCTGGGCTTCCCGCCGTGCCCTCCCCACCAGGGCTTCCTGCTGTGCCCTCACCACCTGGGCTTCCTGCTGTGCCCTCACCACCAGGGCTTCCCACCATGCCCTCACCACCTGGGCTTCCCGCTGTGCCCTCACTACCAGGGCGTCCCACCATGCCCTCCCCACCAGGGCTTCCCGCTGTGCCCTCCCCACCAGGGCTTCCCACCATGCCCTCACCACCAGGGCTTCCCGCTGTGCCCTCACCACCAGGGCTTCCCGCTGTGCCCTCACCACCTGGGCTTCCCGCTGTGCCCTCCCCACCAGGGCTTCCCGCTGTGCCCTCCCCACCAGGGCTTCCCACCATGCCCTCACCACCTGGGCTTCCCGCCGTGCCCTCCCCACCAGGGCTTCCTGCTGTGCCCTCCCCACCAGGGCTTCCCGCCGTGCCCTCACCACCTGGGCTTCCCGCCGTGCCCTCACCACCTGGGCTTCCTGCTGTGCCCTCCCCACCAGGGCTTCCCGCCGTGCCCTCACCACCTGGGCTTCCCGCCGTGCCCTCACCACCTGGGCTTCCTGCTGTGCCCTCCCCACCAGGGCTTCCCGCCGTGCCCTCACCACCAGGGCTTCCCACCATGCCCTCCCCACCAGGGCTTCCCACCATGCCCTCACCACCAGGGCTTCCCGCTGTGCCCTCCCCACCAGGGCTTCCCACCATGCCCTCACCACCTGGGCTTCCCACCATGCCCTCACCACCAGGGCTTCCTGCTGTGCCCTCACCACCTGGGCTTCCCACCATGCCCTCACCACCTGGGCTTCCCGCCGTGCCCTCACCACCAGGGCTTCCCGCCGTGCCCTCCCCACCAGGGCTTCCTGCTGTGCCCTCACCACCTGGGCTTCCTGCTGTGCCCTCACCACCAGGGCTTCCCACCATGCCCTCACCACCTGGGCTTCCCGCTGTGCCCTCACTACCAGGGCGTCCCACCATGCCCTCCCCACCAGGGCTTCCCGCTGTGCCCTCCCCACCAGGGCTTCCCACCATGCCCTCACCACCAGGGCTTCCCGCTGTGCCCTCACCACCAGGGCTTCCCGCTGTGCCCTCACCACCTGGGCTTCCCGCTGTGCCCTCCCCACCAGGGCTTCCCGCTGTGCCCTCCCCACCAGGGCTTCCCACCATGCCCTCACCACCTGGGCTTCCCGCCGTGCCCTCACCACCAGGGCTTCCTGCTGTGCCCTCCCCACCAGGGCTTCCCGCCGTGCCCTCACCACCTGGGCTTCCCGCCGTGCCCTCACCACCTGGGCTTCCTGCTGTGCCCTCCCCACCAGGGCTTCCCGCCGTGCCCTCACCACCTGGGCTTCCCGCCGTGCCCTCACCACCTGGGCTTCCTGCTGTGCCCTCCCCACCAGGGCTTCCCGCCGTGCCCTCACCACCAGGGCTTCCCGCCATGCCCTCCCCACCAGGGCTTCCCACCATGCCCTCACCACCAGGGCTTCCCACCATGCCCTCCCCACCAGGGCTTCCCACCATGCCCTCCCCACCAGGGCTTCCCACCATGCCCTCCCCACCAGGGCTTCCCACCATGCCCTCACCACCTGGGCTTCCCACCATGCCCTCACCACCAGGGCTTCCTGCTGTGCCCTCACCACCTGGGCTTCCCGCCGTGCCCTCACCACCAGGGCTTCCCGCCGTGCCCTCACCACCAGGGCTTCCCACCGTGCCCTCACCACCTGGGTTTCCCACCGTGCCCTCACCACCTGGGCTTCCCGCCGTGCCCTCACCACCTGGGCTTCCCACCGTGCCCTCACCACCAGGGCTTCCCGCCGTGCCCTCCCCACCAGGGCTTCCTGCCGTGCCCTCCCCACCAGGGCGTCCCACCACGCCCTCCCCACCTGGGCTGCACCCTCCCCACCTGGGCTTCCCGCCACGCACTCCCCACCTGGGCTGCACCCTCCCCACCTGGGCTGCACCCTCCCCACCTGGGCTGCACCCTCCCCACCTGGGCTGCACCCTCCCCACCTGGGCTGCACCCTCCCCACCTGGGCTGCACCCTCCCCACCTGGGCTTCCCGCCGTGCCCTCACCAGGTCCTGCAGCTCTCTCAGCTGCTTTCCTGTCAGCCCTCCAATCCCCAGATCCTCTTCATCCTCTTCCGCCTGGGCACTGGTATTACCAGAAGATGGACCCTGTTTGATAAAGAACTCTTCATGCTGGTCCAAGAGGAGTCCATGCAGCATCCAGGCTGAGAGCTGTTTATACATGACTCCATGGCATACAGCCAGGATTCTGAGGAGACAAGGAACCAAGAGCCTTACCAGTCCACTTAAGAGAATACCAAGACTCGCCACTGCCAGAGATCATGCTTGAAATTCTGACAGGACACACAGAGCTTGAGATTTTAGTGAGTCATGGGGGAAACAAGGTAAAAATAACTGTGTTAATTTAATTGCTAACCGACAGACTGATTAAGTCCAACCTGTACTATATAATTGATTAAGCTCAGGAAATGTTCTTTTAGGACAAAAAATTTGTTCTGTGTGTAAATTTCAAAACAGATGAGACTTATATAAGTGGATGTAATGGAGTCACATTTTACTTAACACGGCCTTGAATTTATTTTCTTCTTCTTGGAACTGCCTAAGGAAAAAGATTCAATGTGAATACCAAGTTGACAGTATATTATATCTCAGTAAAACGCAGAAATCAAAATAAAATGCAGGAAGGTAGTTGGAGAATGGACATTGAGATGGTTTAATGGGTGGCCAGCATAAAAACACAGTAACGGCCCAGTGATAAGTATTTTGAAAATTCCTGGTAGTGGGTAACTCTGCCAATGCAATAAGCCATTTCAAGCTAAATTAAAACTCCAGATTTGCCGGGTGGTGGTGGCGCATGCCTTTAATCCCCGCACTCAGGAGGCAGAGCCAAGCGGATCTCTGTGAGGTCAAGGCCAGCCTGGTCTACAGAGCGAGATCCAGGACAGGCACCAAAACTACACAGAGAAACCCTGTCTCGAAAAACCAAAAACCAAAACAAAACAAACAAAAAACCGAAACAGGACTACAGCTTAAATCACATATTGACCCTCACACACCAATAGTGGAAAACTTCAATACCTCACTCTCACCAAAAGACAGGTCATCCAGACAAAAAATAAAAACACTGGAGCTAACCAAATGGATGTTATAAACCAAATGGATTTAAATATAGTTACATAACATTTCACACAAACACAAGAATATACCTTCTTCTCAGCACCTCATGGAACCTTCTCCAAAACTGACCACATACTTGCACACAAAGCAAGTCTCAACAGATAAAAGAAAATTGAAATAAAACCCTGCAACCTATCTGACCACTACAGATTAAAACTGGATATCCTCTGGGCGGTGGTGGCTCATGCCTTTAATCCCAGCACTCGGGAGGCAGAGCCAGGCGGATCTCTGTAAGTTCGAAGCCAGCCTGGTCTACACAGCGAGATCCAGGACAGGCACCAAAACTACACAGAGAAACTCTGTGTCAAAAAACAAAAAAACAAAAAACAAAAAACAAAAAAACAAACACACACAAAAAAAACCCCAAAACAAAAAACTGGATATCAACAACAACATAAAGAACAGAAAGCTTACAAACTCATAGAAACTGAACAACTTACTACTGAATGAAAAATGGGTCAAGAAAGAAATTAAAGATTTTCTAGAATTGAATGAAAATGAATGCACACATATCCAAACTTCTGGGACACAAGAGGAGGCAAGTTCCTAACACTAAGTGCTTCTTCCCTTGATGAACCACATGGTTAAGTGCTCTAGCCATCTTGGTAGAACCCTACTGCCACATACTAAGCCTTGTGATAGGAGCATGCCACTTAATGCAAATTTGTCCCCCAGACTTCCTAATCCTATATATTCCTTATACTCTGGAATTAAGTGGAGCTGATTCACGGAAGTCTGTCTCCTGGAGGGCTGTCTCCATTCATGCTCACAGCTGTCTTGAACCCTGTTCCCTCCACCCTTGTGGACCAATGCAGCCAACACTCCCAAGGAGGAAGAAGCAGAGCCACACTAGAGCAGTAAGACAACTGAAGGAGATCAATTAGAAAAAGAGAGGTCAAAGTATCTTTATTTGCAAATGATATGATAGTGTGACCCTAAAATTCCACTGGGAAACTCCTATAGCTGATAATACTTTCAGGAAAGTAGCTGGATACAAAATTAACTCACAAGAATCAGCCTTCCTATATACAAATGACAAACAGACTGAGAACAAAATCAGGGAAACAACACCTTTCCAAACAGCCTTAAATAATATAAAATATCTTGGGGTAACTCTAACCAAGCAAGTGAAAGACTTATATGATAAAAACTTTAAGACACTGAAGAAAGAAACTGAAGAAGATATCAGAAGATAGAAAGAGAATCCATGCTCACTGATTAGTAGGATTAATACAGTAAAACTGGCCATCTTACCAAAAGCAATCTACAGATTCTGTGCAATCCCCATCAAAATTCCAACACAGTTCTTCATGGACCTTGAAAGGACAATACTCAATTTCATATGGAAAAACAAACAAAAAACCCAGGATAGCTACAACAATTCTGAATAATAAAAGAGGTATCACTATCCCCAATTTCAAGTTTTACTACAGGGCTATAGTGATAAAAACAGCCCAGCATTGGTACAAAGACTGGCATGCTGATCAATGGTATCAACTTGAAGACCTAGACATAAATCATAAATCCACATATTGTTGGACATCTGATTTTTGACTAAAAAAAAAAAAAGCTAAAAATACATACTGGATAAAAAAAAAAAGCATCTTCAACAAATGGTGCTGGTCAAACTGGATGGCTGCATGTAGAAGAATCTAAATAGACCCATACTTATCACCCTGCACCAAACTCAAGTCCAAGTGGATCACAGACCTCAAAAGAAAACCAGATGCACTGAAATGTGATAGAAAGTGTGGAATAGCCTTGAACTCATCAGCACAGGAAGACTTTCTGAACAGAACACTGTGAGCACAGGCACTAATATCAACAAGAAACTTAAAAGCCTCCACACAGCAAAGGACAGCATTATTTGGACAAAGCAGCAATCTACAGAATGCAAAAAAGATTTTAACCAACTACACATCTGATTGAGGACGAATATCCAAAATACATAAAGAACATCTCCCCAAAACAAAGAAAACAACAATAACAAACCAACTAGGTATCAAGAAGTAACCCAATTGTTTTAGTTACAATTGCTATGATGAAACTCCATGACCAAAAACAACAGGGGAGGAGAGGGTTTATTCAGTTTCTGCTTCCACATCACAGTTCATCACCAAAGGAGGTCAGGACAGGAACACAAGCAGGGCAGGGCAGGAACCTGGAGGCAGGAGCTGATGCAGAGGCCATGGAGGAGTGCTGCTTAATAGCTTGCTCCTCATGGCTTGCTCAGCCTGCTTTCTTTCTTTTCTGTTTGTTTTTTGAGACAAGGTTTCTCTGTGTAGTCCTGGCTGTCCTGGAACTCACTCCATAGACCAGGCTGAACTCAAACTCACAAAGATCTGCCTGTCTCTTTGGAATTAAAGGTGTGCACTACCACTGCAGCTTTTATTCTTTATTCATTCTCTCTCATTCTCTCTCTCTCTCTCTCTCTCTCTCTCATTCTCTCTCATTCTCTCTCTCTCTCTCTCTCTCATTCTCTCTCTCTCTCATTCTCTCTCTCTCATTCTCTCTCTCTCTCTCATTCTCTCATTCTCTCTCTCATTCTCTCTCTCTCTCTCATTCTCTCTCTCACATTCTCTCTCATTCTCTCTCTCTCTCATTCTCATTCTCTCTCTCTCTCATTCTCTCTCATTCTCTCTCTCTCATTCTCTCTCTCTCTCATTCTCTCTCTCTCTCTCATTCTCTCTCATTCTCTCTCTCTCTCTCTCTCTCTCATTCTCTCTCTCTCTCTCATTCTCTCTCTCTCTCTCATTCTCTCTCTCTCATTCTCTCTCTCTCATTCTCTCTCTCTCTCATTCTCTCTCTCTCTCTCATTCTCTCTCTCTCTCTCTCATTCTCTCTCTCTCTCATTCTCTCTCTCTCTCTCATTCTCTCTCATTCTCTCTCTCTCTCTCTCTCTCATTCTCTCTCTCTCTCTCTCTCTCTCTCTCTCTCTCTCTCTCTCTCTCTCTCTCTCAGCCTGCTTTCTTATAGAACCCTAGACCACCAGCCGAGGGATGGCACCACCTACAATGGCCTGGGTCATCCTCTGTGGGAGCCCGTTCTCGGGTTCCTCGTGGCTTTACCCAGCAGGTCCGCATAGAGAGGATGATTAGACCACGGGCCTAAGTGCAGGTGTCTGAGATGGTCTGCACTTGGCTGTGCTGGGGGAGGAGGTCTTTTGCTCCACCCCCTGGCATCTCTATAAAAATCCTGCCTGGGGCAGAGACAGTTCGGGGCCCGTTGGAATAGGTTCCAGGCCCTCTCGAGGCTATCCTTTATTTTCTATCTGTTTATCTCCGCAATAAATCCTTCTATCTAATATTTCCTGCTGCTCGCACTCAAGAAAACTCTGGGGAACTGTGGGGGTGGTTGGGTAAACGCCCCACAATCCTCCATCAACCACTAATCAAAAACAATGCATCACAGGCTTGCCTATAGCAGATCAGTTTCTCAATTGAGGCTCCCTCCTCTTTGATGGCTCTAGCTTGTGTCAAGTTGATATAAAACTAGCCAGTACACCAATTTAAAAAAATGGGTACAGATCTAAACAGAGAATCCTCAAAAGTGGAAACTCAAATGACCGAGAAACACCTAAAGAAATGTTCAACATCCTTAGCCATCAGGTAAATGCAAATCAAAACTAGATCTTGTTAGGAAAGCGAAACAGGATAGTGATGGACGGATGGGGAGGCCTGGCATGGGAGGACCAAGTAGGGAGGTGGAGACAAGAGGGGGACAAGGGAGGGCACATGGGCAGAGACGGCTAAAATAAGGGCCATCTGAGGGAGAGTGTAGAAACCTAACCCAGTACAAGTTTCCTAAAACATATACATATATGAAGGCGACCTAAATGAAACTGCTAAATATTGGGGGAGACATCTCTTGTCACCAAATGAAGCTTTCAGTACGGGGACTGGCTTACATTTAATTGAGTCGTTGGCCAAAAGGGTGCTATGGGAATCCTTAAACAACCCAGGTTGTTGCCAAGACTATAGGTTGCTCACTACAAACTAACAGCAAAGCTCCATTACTGAAGACTCCTATACAACTCACTGAAACATGGAAAAGTCAAGGTGGTGCCTACATAAAGAAGAAAGGAAAGGGAGTGTGAAAGGCCTCAGAGTCCATCTACCACAATTTTGTCATGAGTGCTTGTCCTAGTAAGGGTTTCTATTGTGAAGAGACGCCATGACCATGGCAACTCTTATAAGTAAAACATTTAATGGGGTGGCTTACAGTTCAGAGGTTCAGTCCATTATCATCATGATGGGACATGGCAGCATGCACACAGACATGGTGCTGGAGAAATAGTCCAAAGTCCTACATTTTGCAGGCAACAGGAAGTGAACTGAGATACTGGGCAAGGCTTGAGCATATATAAGACCTCAGAGCCCACTTCCACAGTGACACACTTCCTCCAACAAGACCACACCTCCTAATAGTGCCACTCCCTTTGAGGGCCATTTTCTTGCGAACCACCACAATGCTATACTTTTTTTTAACTATGAGGAAAATGAAATAAGAACATATGGGCAGCCTTTGCTCACTCTACCTTTTCTTGAATGGATGACAATGGAACCCAGGGCCCTTGATAGACAAGTATTCTACTACTGAGTTACATATGCTGAACCCCTCTTTCTCTATTTTTATATAGTGATAATCATAAGACATACAATTTTATATCACATTTCATCATTAGAAAATATTTTATATATTGTGGCATTTATAAATTTAATGGCTATATAGTCTTCTGAGTGGATATTTAGCTTAAAAATTTTAAATTACTTTATTTACTTGTGTGTTTGTGTACATGTGTGTTGGCATGCCTTTCCCTTGTACCTCTGTGGAGGTCAGAGCACAATTTGCAGTTGTTCTCTTCCTCTACCATGAGTTCCAGGGAGAGATGTAGGTTGTCAACTTTGGCAGTCAACACCTTTATCAGCTGAGCTATCTCAACAGCCCTAGTTTTCCTTATACTCCTGAAAATTTTTAATTTCCTGATAGACGACACAGTAGTGAGTATGCTGGTGAATAATTCTTTTCTTCTTTTATATAATTTTCCTACTGGGCTGGTGAAATGGCTCAGTGGGTAAGAGCACTTACAAGGCAAGCATAAGTCTTGAGATTTTATTCCCTACACCTATGTAAAAGCTGTGCATGGCTGTGCATGACTATACCCCAACATTGGGGAACAGAGACAGGCAGATCCTGGGAGTCCATTGGTTAGCCAGGCTTAGTGAGAGACCCTGTTTTTTTTTTTTTTTTTGGTTTTTCGAGACAGGGTTTCTCTGTGTAGCTTTGCGCCTTTCCTGGAACTCACTTTGGAGACCAGGCTGGCCTTGAACTCACAGAGATCCGCCTGCCTCTGCCTCCCAAGTGCTGGGATTAAAGGCGTGCGCCACCACACCCGGCTGAGACCCTGCTTTAAAGGAATAAATTGAACGGGACCCTGTTTTAAAGGAATAAATTGAACGGTGACAGAGCAGGACACTAGATATTCTCTAATAGCCTCTTAGAGCACATGTACCTGTACACACATGTATATAAATGCAGAGACTACATGACACACAAATAATAAGTACTTTTGTTATGATAAAATTTCTAAGTATGTGGCATTACAGGATATAAAATATATATAAGTATAAATATTTTAAGGACGGTGATATGAAAAATACTGGCTATTCTTCTCCACACCACCACTTTACTTGCCCCTCCCATTTCCTTCCTCTCTCCTCCCTTCCCCTCCTCTCTTTTACCTTCTTAGCTTTCAACCCAGGCCTCTTTAAACTTTCCACATATCTGTGAATGATCTTGAACTCCTAATCTTCCTGTTTCTACCTTCCAAGTATTAGGCTTACAGGCATATACCACCATGTCTGGTGACTTCTAGGGCTTCTTTGTGTCTATATATGGGGTATGCGTGTTTGTGTGTGTGTGTGTGTGTGTGTGTGTGTGTGTGTGTGTGTGTGTGTGTGTGTATGTGGAGGCCAGAGGTTGACGTTGGGAATCTCCCTCAGTAACTCTCCACCTTATTTTTTGAAACATCATCTTTCACTCTACTTGGAGCATGCTAATTCAGCTAGGCTGGCAGGCCAGCAAGCTCCCAGGGATCCTATTCCTATGCCCCCAGTGCTGGGATTACAGATGCAAGCCATCACATCTGGCTTTTTAAATGGGTGCTAGGGATCCATTTAAGTCTTCTTACTTGCATGGCAAAGAGTTTACTTACTGAGCTATCTCCCCAGCCCTGGGGCTTTTCTATCCTAGTTAAAATTTTCCCAGAGGGAAACCAGATATGACCTGAAAATAAACATGACAAGTCAAATCACTCGACGCCTGCCTCTACCCCAATACTTGGGGAAGCCATGACTTACTTTTCCAGTGCACTTCGAACCGGAGGCAAACCCCCACAGCTATGTTTGTAAACTGTTTCCAGGATCTGACAGCCATGAATCTGTGGAAAATACAGTCGTGTCACTCGAGGTTACATAAACTTAAATTCTACAGCAACCAAGAAAGCACAGTCCAGTAGAGAAGGCTGATATGGTCTCTCACAAGATTTCTATATAATCATGCACAAACATAGACTTATGGTCTCTCACAAGATTTCTATATAATCATGCACAAACATAGACTCCCCTTCCCTCAGCATCATCAGTGTTACCTGTTGACTTAGTTAGGTTTTGGTGGTGGTGGTGCTGGTGGTTTTTAATATTTACTTACTTACTTACTCACTCACTTACTTACTTACTTACTTATTTATTTATTTATTTATTATGTGTGCAGTGTTCTGTCTGCGTGTACTTATTTATTTATTTATGTATTTATCCATCTATCTATCTATCTATTTATTTATTTATTTATTTATTATGTATGCAGTGTTCTGTCTGCATGTATGCCTGCATGTCACAAGACATATGATCTCATTATAGATGGTTGTGAGCCATCATGTGGTTGCTGGGAATTGAACTCAGGACCTCTGGAAGAACGGCCAGTGCTCTTAACCTCTGAGCCACCTCTCCAGGTCCTTAGTTTCTAATGCTGTAATAAAACACCATGATGAAAAGCAATTTGTTGGGGAAAGGTTTTATTTCAGCTTACAGTTTATAGGCCATCATGAAGGCAAGTAGGGGCAGGAACTCAAGGCAGGAATTGAAGCACAGGCCATGGAGGAATGTTGCTTACTGCCTGCCCCTCACGGCTTGCTTGGCCTGCTTTATCATACAGGACTACCTGCCCAGGTTGGCACTACCTGCAGTGAGCTGGGTTCTCCTGTATCAATCAATACCCAAGAAAATGCACTATAGATTTACCTACAGGTGATCTGATGGAGGTGTTTTCTTAATTAAGGTTCCTTTTCCCAAATGACTCTAGCTATGTCAAACAGGTAAAAATAAATAAATAAACAAACAAACAAATAACCAGGACACCTGTAAAGGTGACAGAAATGCAAATTTTGGAGGGTAAAGGCCAGATAACTATGGACCTACGGATTAACAAGCACTCCAGGTGACTCTAATATATATACTGGTTTGAGAACCAATTTACTGAAGAAACCAGTCATGGGGAGTTGGCATTTCAAAACCAAGGAAAAGTCTTTCTTTCATGATAAGGCTTAAGTCAGACTACTTATAGTAAGTAGTCTTATAGCTGTGCACTCCAGGCTTTTCTTACAAATCACTTTGAGGTATAGTTTGTATGCCCTAAATTTACATGTGTATCTTAAGTGTATTATTTAAGTGCTTTTAGTAAATTCACAATATTATACAACCATCACTATAATACAGTTTTACAATATTCCATTCTAAAACAATCCCCAAACTGGGTGGTGGTGGCACATGCCTTTAATCCCAGCACTCAGGAGGCAGAGACAGGTAGATCTGAGTTTGAGGTCAGCCTGGTCTACAGAGCCAGTTCCAGGATGACTAGGACTACACAGAGAAACCCTGTCTCAATAAACCAAAACAAAAAACCAACCCCCTTAGGTGAGCCTGTTTGCAATTCTCCCCTCAGCCCATGCTCTTGACCACTTAGTTTTTCGCTGTGGAGCACTAGCACACTAGTTCCTCTATCTCTGCCTGGCCAGATACGCAAGTGCACTCATCTAAGTCCCTCTACATGTTTCCTATTCTTCCTGTAGCTTTCAATGGAAGCTGAAAAATCAACTGAAATGTGCAGCTAGACATGGAATTCTGTGACTTCCTTACTAACTCCATTCATGTAGAAGGTTCCCTCCCACTCTGTGAACTTAATATAGCAGTTAAGGGCATGGTCTCTGAGTGACACAGACTCTGTCATTTAACTTGCTCTCTGTGACCCTGAGCATATGTAATCACATATGTAAAACCCTTAGCACAGTGCTGTAGAACAATCCTTTTCTACACTGTGAATATGTATTACTCTCATTAATTAATAAAAAGCTGACAGGCTGGTAGCTGGGCAGGAAGTTATCGGGAAAGCCAAACTCAGAATGATGGGAAGGAAGAGGGTGGAGTCAGGAGAGATGCCAGACAGCCACCCAGGAAGCAAGACATGCTAGAGGACAGGTAAAGACACGAGCCACGTGGCAATATATAGATTAATAAAAATGAGTTAATTTAAATGTAAGAGTTAGCTAGTAACAAGCCTGAGCTATTGGCCGAGCATTTATAATTCACAGTCAGCCTCTGAGTCAGTTATTTGGGACTGGGTGGTCAGGACAGGAAATGTCCACTTACAGCACAGTGCATGGTACAAAGCAATAAATACTGTGCTTTAACGGGGACAGTCAGCTCTGAAGCACTTTCCTACTGGCTTTGGCAGCAGAGAATCAATGTAGCAGAGCTTTAATTTTCTGTACTCATTGAAAAAGTAAGGCAACTACAAGGTAAGTCAACTGGCTAACTACACTCACCAAATAACCTAAGGCACAGATACAACAGCCAAAAACCATGGAAAACTGAGCTGAGCATGCTTAATTCATTTGTCTACTTAGTCCAATAATGGGTAAACAGAAGAAAATAATTTCTATAGTGTAGAATCTCTAAGCATTTTTTCTTCATAGAAAAGACAATCTTCTGACATGGGGGACTCTTTAACTGTTCAATGTGTGATGAAATGAATACAACAAGCTGGGTTTTGCCCAGTTGTAGTGATATTTTATCTGTGTACCCCAATAACGCTTATCTGAGGATCAGAGGAAAAAGCCAGCCACTACAGTAAACAGAAGTCAGACAATGGTAGCACACACCTTAATCCTAGCATTGGAGAGGCAAAGATCCATCTGGATCTCTGTGAGTTCAAGTCCACACTGGGAACAGAGCCAGGCATCGTGGCACACGCCTTTAATTCCAACACTAGTTAACCATAAAGGTCTGGAAGTCTATACAGATAGACAGGATATGATAGAGCTGGGCAGAGAGAGATGGCAGGGGACAGAAAGGCATATAGACATGGGTATACAGAAAGTAGGTCTCTTTGGAGGCTGAGGAGCCGATAAGGTGAGGTTGGCTGTGGCTTGTCCTATTCATCTGATCTCTCGGTTTTCACCCCAATATCTTACATTCAGTAATTCTTAACTCTCAGGAAACCTTCTTTCTTTTTTAAGAAATAAGCTTCCTGTCTATATCCAAAGCCAGTGGTTCCAAACCCTTAGTGCAGCCAGCTCTCACCTCCAAACACCCTTTTCTCTGACCTCAGCAACATTCTTAGGTAGACCCACTTAGTCGACTTTTTTGTTGTTGTTTTTTAAGAAAGTTTCTCTTTGTTCTATCCTGGAACACACTATGTAGACCAGGCTGGTCTCAAACTCAGAGATCTACCTGCCTTTGCGGCCCAAGTGCTGGGATTAAGGCGTGTGTCACCAACCATCACCTGGCTACTCTGCTTCCTTTTTTTTTTTTGTTTTTCGAGACAGGGTTTCTCTGTGTAGCTTTGTACCTTTCCTGGAACTCGCTTTGTAGACCAGGCTGGCCTCGAACTCACAGAGATCCGCCTGGCTCTGCCTCCCGAGTGCTGGGATTAAAGGCGTGAGCCACCACTGCCTAACTACTCTGCTTTCTTAATCACAAGGTGTTTAAAGAAAGAATATTGTCTTATTTTTGCATTCTGACATTTTCTATGATAAGCAAAGGGATAATGCTGAATGAATAAATAAAAACTATTAAAAGCAAGTATCTTCCAGATAAAGACTATAAAACAGCATTATTAGGTTTTTTTTGATGCTTACCAGAATAGAAAGTTCTCACCTTTTGGCCTTTAATTTGCTCCACTACAACCACCACAGAGGGAAAAAGGAGCTGGAACTGCAAAGTAGAGAAAATTAAGGGTATGTATGAATCAAATACAGGATGAAAAAAAAAAAAGATTAACTCAAGAAACACTTCTGTTTCCAAGATAAAACGGCAATATCAAGGTCCAGTACCCTAAGGCAACCTGACATCAGGACTGGCTGCAGATAGGAACAGAAGCAATTTCTACTTTTGAGTCTGGTGTCACTGCCAATATGCATGTCAAAGGGAGAATATTCACATTACATTAAGAACTAATTAAATGTGGAACTATTTTTTTGTTTGTTTTTTTTTTTTAGCTGGTCCAGAACTCACTAAAGAAAGCTTATACACCAGGCTAGCCCCTTCCTCCTGAGCACTGGGATGACAGGCAGATGCCACATATACCACACTCTTAAAGCAGTTCTCATCTAGCAATAAATCATGTAAAATATATTTATAGTGCCACAAATTAGAACAGCAACAGACTCCAAAGCATTTTAGCAATCCAATGCTTACCTGATCTAAGGAGTAATTGACATGTGATATGGAGAGATGTGGGTCAGCCAGGAACTGTAATAAAAACATAGTCATCAGAATTCCACACAAAATAACTTGAATTAATTTGCTCTATATAAATTAGGAGACAGTGTGACAATGAGCTCAGTGTTCATTTTAAGCTCTGCAGAACTAATAGATTATAGATTTACTTTTTAGATAATAAACCCAAACCAGGGCTCTTACAAATCCACTCTGGAGCCACTTTGAATACTGCACCCTTCAGGCATATAGTTCACTCTTAACTACCTGACCTTATCAAAGGCAACTTCAGAAGCAAGAACATGCTCTACTCTGCAATCCCCCAGAGATAATTTTCTATATTACCTCCTTCTCACCTCTTGTTCCAGGTCAAGCAGTGCTTGGCGATAAGGCTGTAAAACTGAATCCAGCCCTGTGCAGAAGGCCCTCAGGTAGATCCCATGTAGCCCACCTTGGCCCTGCTGGGGTGGATGGTGATCCTGCAAACAAGCAAAGAGAAGTCAACTTCTCAGCTCAGAACCCGAACCTGAGGAAGACACTGTCATTTATTAGTAGTACTTAAATAATTCTGTAGCAAAGCATTGTTTCAGCAAGAGGAAATGAAAAAAGAACTGAAGATAACATGTATTCGAGGAGGGTGCAGTAAGAAATGCTGACATGACCGTTCCATTGTATTGTTTTTGTTTTGTTTTGTTTTTTTTCTGAGACAGGGTTTCTCTGTGAAACAGTCCTGGCTGTCCTGCAACTCACTCTGTAGTCCAGGCTGGCCTGAACTCACAAAGATCCACCTGGCTCTGCCTCCCAAGTGCTGGGATTAAAGGTGTATGCCACCACCGCTCGGTCCATTGTATTGTTAAGGGAAAGGTTTTTACTGTAGGTTCCCAGCATCTGTTGTGACAAGACTTTTCCTGAGGAGATGCAACACACAGATACACACACACACACACACACACACACACACACACACACACACACACACTCCTGTCTATTCACCCACGATAGGGAGCCCATGACAGACCAAAGTACAGATACCAACGAAGTCTGATTTGGTGAACCACTCAGTTTCATGGGGTTATTTACAGAAATATGAGTGAGAGATTACTTATAGGAGCAGAAATGTCAAAGACAGCTGCATC
Source organism: Peromyscus californicus insignis (assembly GCF_007827085.1). Classification (NCBI taxonomy): domain Eukaryota; kingdom Metazoa; phylum Chordata; class Mammalia; order Rodentia; family Cricetidae; genus Peromyscus; species Peromyscus californicus. The sequence goes on along the minus strand of NW_026294595.1, from coordinate 95,610,401 downwards.
ACTAAACCCCACACTACCATGGGTGACAGAAAGCTGAGAACCTGGAGCACAATACACAGTGTCCAGGCAGCTCAATAGGTTGGAGTGTCCTGTCCAGGTAGCTCAGTTGGTCCTAACCTCTTCTAGGCAGCCCATATGTTTTCTGCTTCTTTCTGGCTGCTTTGGAGGAAGGGGCCTAGTAAGTTTGGTTTCAGGGACTTCCTGAAGCTATCCTGAGTTGTTGAATTTCTGTCTTAAGATGCTTTCTCCCATGGTAGCTCATAACCACCTCTAATTCCTATTCCCAGGTTATCCAATACCTCCTGGCCTGGGCAGGTACAAGGCACACACATGGTGCACATATGTGCAGCAAGCAGAACTCATACACATGAAATAAATCTTTCTTTTTTTGAGACAGGATTTCTCTGTGTAGCCCTGGCTGTTCTGAAACTTGCTCTGGACCAGGCTGGCCTGGAACTCAGAGATCCACCTGCCTCTGCCTCCCAAGTGCTGGGATTAAAGGCATGTGCCACCACCACTGGCTAAAAGTAAATCTTTAAAATCAAACAAACAAACAAAAACCCCAACAATAACAACAACAACAAAACCAAAGTAAACAGTGAGTCTGAGTGCCAATCTGGGGGTTGTGAGACTCTTACTGAGGGATTATGTAAAATATGACTTGTCTTTCAGGAACTCTTCAAGTTGCTTGGCTGGTCCCTGCTGCTTTCCAGGCAGCTGGGCTTGTCTGAAAGTGACTCTCAGTCTTTATTATTTATTCTTTGGAGGGAGGGGCCTAGTGAATCTGGTCAGTTTCATATAAAACTCCTCATATAGTTTTATATGAGGAATTAATGGTTAACAGTTAGCTGGAGGCTATGGTGGATGCTTAACCCCTCTGGCTAGGCAGGGATCTGGGTAAGCAGACTAAGAGTGGTAGGCAGGAGTACAGAATTCAGCATCGGATATGCTAAGGAAGCTTGGGTTCAGGAGTTAGAAATCACAGTGTAGCCAGTCAGAAGATGCTACACAGAATACCAGAAGGATCCTGAAGTTCCTCAAGAGGGATGTTCATAGCATGGACATGGACAGACTGCTTTACAACTAGCCAATTTTGTTCTGATCTTACAGCATTACAGAAAACTGGAATGAGTCTTCATCTATCACAAAATTAAAAGAAAGGGCTTTGGTTTGCTGTTATTTTACTTTTTTAAAAAGGTACTTTTAGGACTTCCTTTAGAACTTGAGGAGTGGGAATTCTCATGTCATGTAAACACATGAATAGAGGACAGAATTTTTGTTTTCTTACCCATGAAAAAGCAGAGAGATCTCGCCTTCCCTTGAGCATTTCCAGTGACTCATAAATTCAAGAGTATTCCAGAAATTCCTAACTTACTTTATGAGTGAATTCACTGAGAGCCGAGAATACTTGTGCCCTGTAGAAGCACATAGCCAGAGAACGGCATCCCACCTGTTGCTGCACATGGCCTGTGTACTGCTCAATGAACTCAGTGAATCGAATGTAGTCTGTGCCAAGCCTGCAGAGTCGATTCAGGACACTAGTCTCACTGGGGTGAAGAAACGGGAAATCCTGGGAAACCTGGAAGAAGAGGGACAGTCATAAAGGAAGCTGATGCCTGCTAGTCACCAGCCCAGGTTCTCTGGGGCTTAAATGCTTTACATTCTTTCTTCCATTTCCTTTCCTTACATTGTCATGGTTGTACTTAGCTTTAACTTCCCTTGTTACCAGGCTGGTAATTCTGGTAACGATATGGTTACACCACTATGAGGTTGTGTTCCTTATCCAGATGTAACTGCTTGTTCTTAAAACAGGTAACCTATAGTAAAGAATTCACATGATAAGGGCTGGAAAATGGCTCAATGTGTAAAGGTGCTTGCCACCTGACAGCCTGAGTTTGAGTTCCATGATTCACACAGAAGGATATTCCTGCAAGTTGTCCTCTGACCTACGTACACACAGGGATACGTACACACACACACACACACACACACACACACACACACACACACACACACAGAGAGAGAGAGAGAGAGAGAGAGAGAGAGAGAGAGAGAGAGAGAGAGAGAGAAAGAGAGAGAGAGAAGAGACAGAGACTCCCTTGGCTTGTATTCTCAAATTATATCTTGCTTGAAAGCTTAGGCAATGTCTTAGTTTTTATATGTAAAAAGTGGAGATAACTGTGATAATTAGATCATACAAAGCACATGTGTTAATCACACAGCAAGTACTTAATACATATATGCGCCTTTTACTACTAACAAGACATTTCTACATAGTTATCAGGTGGTATCTCTGAATACTTCTTGCTGGCAGAGTTTTAGAAAAGTTCTAGGTTTAGGGCCAGTGACATTGCTCAGAGGGTCAGGCATTTGCTATACAAACCTGAAGACCTGAGTTCAATGCCTGCAACCCACATAAAGGTAGAAGGAAAGAACTGACTCTACAGAGTTGACCTCTACATAGACTCTGTGACATGTATGCTCATGCTCACATATCATACATACATACACTAGTTTGAAAAAAAAATTCCAGGGCTGGAGAGATGGCTCAAAGCTCTTCTAGAGCTCATGAGTTCAATTCCCAGCAACCACATGTTGGCTCACAACCATCTATAATGGGATCTGGTGCCCTCTTCTGGAGTGCAGGCATACATGTAGGCATAACACTGTATACATAATAAATAAATAAATCTTTAAAAAAGAAAATTCCAGTTTACGTTTAAATACCCTGAAATTTGAAGTTACTGATACCACTTAATGTAACACAGAGCCAAATTTGTAAGGTCTTTTTTTTCTCTTCTGCTCTTCTCTGCCCTCTGTCTCCCTCCCCCCCCCTTTTCTCTCTCTAAGAGAGAATATGAAATGTCACACACTGCAGCCCAGGCTGGCCTTAAATCACAGCAAAGCAATCATCCTGCCTCAGCTTCTCAAAGGCTGGGATTATAGGCAGAAGTCATCATGCCTGGCTCTGAATTCCTCTATTAAACTCAATGTTGTTAATTTAGTTTCAACAAAACACTATCATGTTACATCTGGGTTTCTCAATCAGGGCGCAATTTTATTTCCAGAGGGTATTTGGCAATGTCTAAAACTACTTTTGCTTGCCACAATTGAAGGGGTGATACTGTAATCTAGGAGGAGACACTACAAATGCTATTTAACATTATGCCTTACATACTCACCCTACACACACAACAAAGAATATCTCATTTAAATTGTGTACAGTACAAAAAGATGAAAAATCCTGCAGTATGGGGCAGGAAAGATGGCTCAGCATTTAAAGCATGTGCTGCTCTTCCAGAGGACCCTGGTTTGACTGCCAGCACCCACATGGTGGTATACAACCCTCTGTAACTCCAGTTCTTGGAGATCCAATGCCCTCTTCTGGCCTCCACAGGCACCAGACATGCATGTGGTACACAGACATACATGCAGATAAAATATCCACAATCATTAAATTTAAAAACAAACCTGCATTAAAATGTTTATTTGAATCTATTGACATGGTAGTTTTGTTTACATTTATTTTGTTATTTTCTGGGGCTGAAGGTCAAACCCAAGGCCTCATGTATATTCCAGGAATGCTTGAGCATTGAGCTGTATGTTGGTTTTTACAGCTGTGTAAAAACAATATCCTCGCTGGGTGGTGGTGGCACACGCCTTTAATTCCAGCACTCAGGGAGGCAGAGGCAGGCGGATCTCTGTGAGTTCGAGGCTAGCCTGGTCTACAAAGCGAGTTCCAGGAAAGGCGCAAAGCTACACAGAGAAACCCTGTCTCAAAAAACAAACAAACAAACAAAAACAAAAACAAAACCCAATATCCTCATGTTTATATCTAGCTCCATGCAGGCATATAGTCAATATAACAGTTAAATGACTTTCTTAAACCTTGGGTAGTCCCAACAGTTCTTTTTAATCAAATGTGAGAATACTGTCCTCTGGAAAGCATATAGTATTTGCTGTTTTTGTCTTTTTCCACAAATATATGAACATCTACTATGTTGCAGACACTGCGAAGCGCTCTCTTCTGGGTAAGTGAAAAATCTCTGCAGAAGCAGCAGTGTGACAGTAACAACAAGCGGTGAACTCATTGTGCAAAGTCTGAGAAAGGAAACAAACTGCTGTGATAACAAATAAAGGCACAAGAGAAGAGTACTGAAAGGCGTGAACACAAAACTCTTCAAAGAAATCACTTTAGAGCTGAGGCCTCGGGAATGCAAAGATGAAAAAGTCTGCTTCAAACCTTTTATAACCAAGGGGAAGATGAACTACCTGTGGCTCTCCCTGCGGCCTTCCCAGCTATCTTTGCCACACCCTGGGTGTCACTTGCTTTTATTTCAAATGTCAGTCAAGCACCTACAAATTCTGAACATTTCCCCCCTCCACGACTGGCCATGTGTCAGTTTTCAAAGATATACATACAAAATTTTAAAAGCTCACACTTCTAAATCCCAAATTCACATCCATAAGGAATAAGAAAAATCTGTTCAATTTATATGTTTTATGGATGAAGAAAGGTCCTTCCTGATCCTCCAAGGCCAGTCCTGCTATAAACAGACACCACACTGTGAGCAGATCTTATTTCCTAGGACTGCCACAACTAGTCAGTATAAAGTTCTCCAAACTTCAGTTCTGTGCATTCAGAAGCTGCGACAAGCAAGTTACTAGGTTATTGAGAGCACCAGGCATCACTATTGGAAGCAGACTATGCTAACAGTTCTGATAGTGGAGCCAGAAAGACCTCTGTTCAAGACTAAACTATATTAATAGCTATGTGACCCCGGGAATTAACTTTCTGAACTAGATTGTTGTGACGATTCGATGAAATAATGCACACTGCACTAATATTCACAGTCACTCTGTCCTAGTTAGATTTCTATTGCTGTGACAAAAGAGAAAAGTGTTTATCATTTCAGCTTACAGTCCTTCTCAAAGGGAAATCGGAGCAGAGACTGAAGCAGAGACCATGCAGGAATGCTGTTTACTGGCTTGCTCCACCTGGCAGGTACAGCCGGCTTTCTTATACATCCCGACACCACCTGCTGAGGGACTCCCACAGCCCCCAGTGCACTGGGCCCTTCTACAACCATCATGAATCAAGAAAATGCAGCACAGGCCTGCCCACGGGCCAACATGAGGGGCATTTTTTCAATTCAGTTCCCCTCTTCTCAGATAACTCTAGCTTGTGTCAAGTTGGAAAGGAAGGAAGAGAAAAGAGAGAAGGAAGAGAGAAGAGAAAGAACGAACTAACCAACACACTCCTTTTACGCTTTCTAAGTGTAAAAGCTCTTTCAAGTTCTTCACCTGGTACAGAAATTTCCAAAGGAGGGAAACGCCATATGGTTACAAACCCATTTTTTCATCCAACACAATTTACTGAGTGTTTATAGTGTCGTGAACTCTGTGGATATATTTGCACTATTTTCAAAACTCTGCTGGAAACAATGCAAGCGTGAATATACCGGGGTACCCTACTCCCTTTTTAATAAACTATCACCTAATTCCAGATACACACTTAGGAATTCAGTTTAACAGTAAATTTGTATGCAGTAAAGAGAAGGATTGAGTTCTATCCACTCTAGTGGTTCCCTAGCCAGGAATCGGGGACCGCAGAGCAGGGTTCCCCGCCGCCGAAGGCAGAGCTATGTCGGCCCGGCCCCCGGTTTGCCACGGCTCGCGGGCGCAGTCAGCCGGGGTCCCCCCCCCCCGGGTCCCGCCCCTCCGCTGCGGCTCAGCTGCACCAGCGTCCCAGCCTCTGACCCCCCCTCGGTACCTGCAGGCCACTCCGCTTGTTCCAGGTGAAAATGGACCCTGGGTACCCACTCAGCGCCAAGAGCAGCTCGTGAATCATTTCTGGGGCGGCCTGGGAGTCCCGAGATTCCCCACCTTCTCTTTCGGCGCCTCTGCGGGCGCCCACTCACACCCAACCGAGACGCTCGTCCAGAAACCCCGCAGACCACGGCGCGGGGAGCCGTCACGGGGCCGCGCGCCGCGTGCCGGAAGTGCGCGCGGCTCGGAGGCGCCCACCCGCTCGCTCCCGCCACGGCGCGCCGAGGAGGCGCCGGAGGTGCCATCGCGCATGCGCCTTGGGTGCCCTGAGTGGCCCGCTCGGACTTCCGGCTTGAGAGCCGGACGGGGGCTGCTGGCGAGCGAGACTGGTCTTAGCCGGACCGGAGTGGTTGAGGCTGGCCCAGGGACAGGGATGAGTTGACAGGCAGCTTGAGAGAGACGCGGCCAGGCAGGGGTGGGCCGGAGGGAGTCCTCGGGACGCCTTGGCAGGGTCTGTGGCATTTTGACCGACTGCCCGGCGTCTCCCAGAGTGTCCCGGCCGGAGCGGGAGAAGACAAAGAGGCCGGAACTTGGCAGCCGCCGCCGTGGAGCAGCGCTCGCAGCCCACGAGCTCGCAGCCCTGGCCGGCAGGCTTCGTTCTCAGGAGAGGCACTACTGCCTCCTCTCGGGCTGCCTCGCTTCGCCAACTCCCGTGGCTCTCCCCCAAGCCCACTTCAGTGTAGAAGCCCAAGTCAGCTTTCCCAGCTGTCGCTCCCGAACTCTGGCTGAGCTCTTCCTTCGTCTGGGAGGAGTGAACAAGAGACCCAACATTCAGCACTTGACTTGGGTTCGGGCTGGAAATTCGTGGTTTGGCGTTCGCGGGGCGGGGCGGGGCGGGGCGGGGCGGACAGCGGGCGCTTTCCGGAGGGCCGCGGAGGTTCCGGGAAGATTAGCCGCCACCCGCTGGACAGAGGCTTTTGTCTTCAGCCGAATGTTGACTTACCTTTACAGTGCGTCCCGAGTCCCATGCGGCTCGAGTTCACTCTCCAGCTTTGATCTAGGGCGCTAGACGCGATCAGATTTAGATGAAGTGAGAACGAAGCAGACGGGATTTTCTGTTCTCTGCAACTTCCCGGGAGTGCTGTAGTCGCCACCCAGAAATGCAGCTTTTGAAAGGTCATTTTCTCCTTCCTCGTTGATTTGCTGTCCTGAAATGGCACTACCTCTGAAGACCACTTGGAGGATATGGAAAGTCTGGCCGGCTCTGGCAAGACTTGAAACATGTGAAGATATTCCTGTGATATTGCCGTTACTCTAGGAAGAAACTCCTTTTTACACAGAGACACTCATCTGCAGGTGTTTCTCCTGGGCATGGGGAGAGAGTGAACTAAGCCTAAGACCGGAACTCAGATACTAAGAGAAGAGAAACTGCTTTTTTGTTTTGTTTTTCGAGACAGGGTTTCTCTATGTAGCCCTGGCTGTCCTGGAACTTGCTTTGCAGATCAGGCTGGCCTCAGAGACTCTCCTGCCTTTGCCTCCTGAGTGCTGGGATTAAAGGCGTGCGCCACCACGCCCGACTGGGAAACTACTTTCTGCTGTGAAGGATGGCCAAACCCACTCTGAGGGGAAATGGCACCAACTCTGAATGCCTACGACAACGCTTCAGGAGATTCCATTACCAGGAGGTGGCTGGACCACGGGAGGCTTTCAGCCAACTATGGGAACTTTGCTGTCGGTGGTTAAGGCCGGAGGTGCGCACCAAGGAGCAGATTGTGGAATTGTTGGTGCTAGAGCAGTTCCTGACGGTGCTGCCTGGGGAGATCCAGAACTGGGTACAAAAGCAATGTCCAGAAAATGGAGAGGAGGCAGTGACTTTGGTGGAAGACTTAGAAAGAGAGCCTGGGCGACCTGGACATTCGGTGAGAAGGAGGGGGAATTCCGAAGTGTGAGGCTGGGGAGGGGCAGTTTAAGATCAGCCAGGCAGAAAGAGGTTTGGTGACTTTTACACTTCCCTTCTGGAAGGGTTATATTTCAGGAGAGCTTGTCTGGAGATGCCAATTGGGTGTACCTCTGCCTACTCTTATTACAGTACGTCTCTCATTTCAATTTCTCTTTGTTGTTGTTTTGTTTGTTTGAGACAGGGTTTCTTTGTATAGCCCTGGCTGTCCTAGAACTCTCTGTAGACCAGGCTGGCCTCGAACTCACAGAGATCCTTCCTACCTCTGCCTCCCAAGTGCTGGGATTAAAGGCGTGCGCCACCACCGCCTGGCTGACTTCAGTTTCTTTTCTTTTTCTTTTTTTTTTTTTTTTTTTTTTTTTGGTTTTTCGAGACAGGGTTTTTCTGTGTAGTTTTGGTGCCTGTCCTGGAACTCACTTGGTAGTCCAGGCTGGCCTCGAACTCACAGAGATCCGCCTGGCTCTGCCTCCCGAGTGCTGGGATTAAAGGCGTGCGCCGCCACCGTCCGGCTGACTTCAGTTTCTTAATAGAGAAGAAATGGGAAGGTTTTTTGTTTTGTTTCGTTTTTTTCCCCAAGCTGGTATTTGGGTTTCCATTTTGATCTTTCTGTAGTTCCAGCCACTCTAACCTAATGATAACGGAATAAACATTTGTTTGTCCTAATCTCCCCACCCCTACCACTCTGTCCTTGCCTTAAAAGGATGGTCTCTTTGGGGACATTAAATAATCTCCCCTGGGAATGCCCCTTGTTATGACTATGAAAATTAATGAGGGGTTATTTCTAGGTCACAGTCTCTGTAAAGGGGCAGGAAATGCACTCGGAGAAGATGACACCCCCGAAATCATCACAGGCGTTATTAAGTGTTCTTCAGGAGTCAGTGGACCCCCAGCCCAGGGGTGTGTCCAAGAAAGAGAGGGCAAGAAGCCCAGCCCTGGGACTACAGGAGCAGATGAACCCAAAGGAGACTCTGAGACCTTTCCAAAGGAGCGGTGAGGAGTAGCTTCATGAGGGAGGATAGAGCTGTTCTAGCTGGCAAGTAGGGGTGGGAGTAGTGAGTGGGAAAGGGATTTCAGAAATAGTGGAAACCGTCGAATGTGTGGCTGTTGGGACCTTCTGAAGACAGGTAGTTCAACCCTCTAGTACAGTAAGTATTCTTATGTTTCTTCTTTTGGTAATTCTGCCAGAGAACAGCTGCCTAGTTTTTATTATAATTAGAATAATCTTATTTCTTGGTGATAGATGCTTATTTTCTAGGTAGATTCTTTTCTACACTCAGGTACCTTTCTTCTAGTTGTTTTCCTTTCCCTCAATTACCTCCATTCTTTAGACCTAAGTTCTTGTTATTCTCTACATTGGAACTCCAAGTTCTCTAAATATTAACTGTGGGGAATGAAATTATATCTGTATTATTTCTGTGAGGTCTGTTATGTAAAAACAGTAAGAATTTTACCTCAGAACTTTGCAATTTTCTTCCAGTGCAGTCCAGCATATGATTATATATGATCTTTGTTCACCTGCACCTGGTAACCCCTGGACTCCAGTGCCTTTGGACCCAGTCAATTCTACTTGATTTTTTTGAACTTGTTTTTCTTCTTTGTGCTCTTTTGAACTAGATTATGTGTTTATTATTTAAAACTTGTTGAGGTTGTTTTGAATTCTGATCTTATCATCCAAGATGACCAGTAATAGCATTCTTGGTTAGTTTGATAATGGTCTTTAGTCATCTATCGCAAATATCTCACCCTCGACATATGGACCTGCAGAATTAATCAGGTTTATTTTTATTTTATTTTATTTTATTTAAACACCTACCATGATGTGCTGAAGGGTCCATACACTGCAGTAAGGAAAGGTACCTGTTGGCCAGTGAGCTGGCTCAGCTGATAATGGTCCTTGCTGCACAAGCCTAGTGACCTGAGCAGAAGCTAGCCCATGAAGTTGTCCTCAGCCTCTAACGACTATAACAGGTGCACCCCTCCCCATATATCATGCACATATAATGAAAGTTTTGTTAAAGTACCTGTTATCAAAGAGCTTACACTATCATTTAAGAACACAATAGTGAATTATGAATATGTACTGAACTTGACTGTGAGGAAACAGTGTTAAAGACTTGCTTAGTTGTTCTATAAGGGTTTGGCCGTGTAGTCATGAGATGGGGCTGAAGGGAACACCTCCTGAGGGCATTGGCAAGGAGCTTCCCAAAGGATGGGTGAGTGTGGACAGGAGGAAGAGAGGCATGGAGGTGGATAAAAGTGTACCATGTTCTGAAGAGACCAGGAGTGGATGAACTTGCTGGACACAAAGTTAAGGTTCAGCAGGATAGACATGAGCTCAGGAGCTAGTGGGACAGTGACTGCCGTGGTACCAGCTCTGGGAGGATTAGGGTCTGCACTTAGGTGGAGAGGACGATGTGCTGAGGGAAACACTTAGAATTTGGTGACGGAGTGTTGTAGCTAGAGTTTTCCTGCCTGGCCCAGTCAGGACAAATCTCTCTCACCTGCCAGTCCCACAGCCGCTCAAACCCGACCAAGTAAACACAGAGACTTATATTGGTTACAAACTGTATGGCCGTGGCAGGCTTCTTGCTAACTGTTCCTACAGCTTAAATTAATCCATTTCCATAAATCTATACCTTGCCACATGGCTCGTGGCTTACCGGCATCTTCACATGCTGTTTGTCATCGTGACGGCTGGCAGTGTCTCTCTGACTCAGCCTTCCACTTCCCAGCTTTATTCTCCTCCTTGTCCCGCCTATACTTCCTGCCTAGCCAATGGCCAATCAGTGATTTATTTATTGACCAATCAGAGCAACACATTTGCCATACAGACCATCCCACAGCAGAGTGTGAAGCAGAGACAAGTTGAAGACAGGTCCACTTCTCCCACCAACCTCTTAAGATCACTGAATCTAATTCTCAGGACTCAAGTGAAAAACAGGAGACAGGAGTGACCAATGGAGAAGTGCTTCGACCTGCACACAAGCAGTGTGGTGGCTAGGGAGCAACTTGGAGTAGAATACCTGCTCTAAACACACAGTAGAATATCGTCTTTTCTAATTGTTCTGCTCTAGAACAGAAATCCAATTCTTTCTCATCCTTTGAGGTTTCTTCAGCCACTCACTGAACTTTCTGAAAACATTTCCTTTATGATCTTTAGATAGAGGCTGTGAATATAGCTCAGTTGGTACAATGCAGTGTGTGAAAGGCCTCATTTGACCCCAGCACTCCATAAAACTCAGCATGGTGTTGCACACTTGTAATCCTAGCACTTAGGTGGTGGCAGAAAGATCAGAAGTTCAAGGTCTTCCTCCACTACATAGCCTGGGCTATATGAGACCCCATTTTGAACAAAGAAGATAAAATCTCTTTGACAAAAGAGGCAGGGCTGATTTGAAAGTTTTTTGTTGTTGTTTTTATGATCAGTCCAAACTGGGATACTTTGGTTTCTTCCCTGCAAACAGGATTTCCATTTCCTACACCCGATGTGGTCTCCAGATTGGATCAAGGAGAGCCATGGATCCCAGATCTGTTCAGCTCCAAGGAGAAAGATGTCCCAAAAGGAAACAGCACAGGAGACAAACAAGTTTATACTGATCCATTACCATCCAAGAGAGAGAGAAGCAGCGGGGTGGAACAGGATCACTGGGGCTTTGATGATGAGAAAGTGGTGGGTGTGCACTGGGGCTACAGAGAGACTAGAACACTCCTTGCAATTCTCAGTCAGACTGAGTTTTATGAAGCTCTCCGAAACTGCCATAGGAACAGCCAGGTGTATGGGGCTGTGGCTGAGAAGCTGCGTGAGTATGGCTTCCTCCGGACCCTGGAACAGTGCCGGACCAAGTTCAAAGGCCTTCAGAAGAGCTACAGGAAGGTCAAGAGTGGTCATCCACTTGATACCTGCCCTTTCTTCGAAGAGATGGAAGCCCTGATGAGTGCCCAGGTCATTGCACTGCCCATCAGTGGCCTGGAAGAGGCCATTTGCCATTCTGACCAGGCAGGCACTGACACGGAGCCTGAGGAGCCAGGGCTGAGGGCCTGGCAGCATGAGGATGGAGAAGAGGCTGTGGTTGAAGGGTCTGACAGTGATGACCTGGAGGCAACGCCCCAGGACCCCGACAACCCACCTGCATCTGTCCTCTTCCGAAGCCCAAGCGGTAAGAAGCTTTCCTTGGGCGTTGGGATTAGGTTTGAGGAGCAATGAAACTGGACATGGAGCCAGCCATTGTCACCTGCCAGCTTGGCCACTTTAAGGGAACAAAGATGCTTCTCAAATCTGTATGTTTTATTCTCTTCTGTGAGCAAATAATGAGAATTGAACCTGCGGCCTTACACACATGCTAGGCAAACACTATACCATTGAGCTACATCTCAATGACTTAGATGTTTCAAAGAAATACACCCAAATAATCCAAGTGTCTTCAAAGTGGTAATTCTTTTTTATTAAAATACTTTTCCTGTTTATAAAGCAGGTTCACTGAAAAAAAAAAGATACTTTGTTGTTTTCTTTCTTTCTTTTTTTTTTTTTTTTTTTGGTTTTTTGAGACAGAGTTTCTCTGTGTAGTTTTGGAGCCTGTCCTGGATCTTGCTCTGTAGACCAGGCTAGCCTGGAACTCATAGAGATCTGCCTGGCTCTTCCTCCCGAGTGCTGGGATTAAAGGGTTGTGCCACCACCACCTGGCTGTTTTATTCCTTTTTAAACAGTGAATTTTTAAAAATGTGGATAAATTATGGCTAAAGCAAAATGCTTTTATCTTTGTTCTCCTCTTTTCCTGCCTCTCCACTTTTCCTCCATCTTCTGGTTCTTTCCTGTTCTCCTCTGCTCCCAGTAAGTGGAGAATAAGGGAAGGGAGAGGACTGTGTGGACCTTTCCTCCTTCCTTGGTTCCTTTGGACAGTTAGAACCACCCTGCTCGTTCTTTCCTAAAGCAGTAACGTGGACTGCAGTGCAGCATGTGTTCTTGCTCTTTCCTCTTTCTGGCCTCCGCAGTCCTCTTCCCAGATACAGGACAGACTGGAAGACCCTCAGCTCTTTGCTCTTGCTGGGGTTGCTTAACGGAGAGAGTAACAGGTGAAGATAGGCCAAGATAGTAATTGGGTAGCAATATGACTCTGAAAGAGGCAGTTTCGGAGTTTTAAGTCATTCTTTTTTTTTAATTAAAATTTTATGAATTTTATTTAAAAAAAACTTGTAAATTCAAAATAAAACAAAACAAAAACCTCATCAAAATTAACCAGACTAGTTTGAATATTGATTCTGAAGTCATGAAGCTTTACATTGGATTTTACACTTTGACTATCAAATATTAAATCATTCTATAGGAAGAAAATAAGTGTGGAAAAAATTTATCAGTTAGGGATGATACATTGTGGCCGACAGCAATTTTAGGTATTTTTTTCCTGACCAGTGATTTTTCTAGTTGGGATCAAGATTCCAGAAAAATTAGGGAAGAGAAATGCACTCTGCCCACACACTTAGTCTGTCTATACTAGCTGATCTTGGTACTGTGATAAGATACCAGACAATGGCACTTGGGTAAGGAAGGCTTTGGTTTGGCTTCATGCTGGGGAAGCCATGGTGTTGAGAGCTGCCCTCAGGGTGCCAGCGGGAGTGGAAGAGGCTGGCTATGCTGCATCTGTAGTCAGGAAGCGGAATGAGTGACGCATGTGGGGCCTCAGTTCTTTCTCCTTTCTACCTTTTCATTCAGTGTGGGACCCCAACCCCTGGGAAGGTGTCACCCACATTCAAGGTAGGTCTTTCCTTGGCTAAACCTTTCTGGAAACGCCCTCACAGACTTGCCCAGTTGGTAATGAAGATTAACCATCACAGTTTGTAATGACTGTTCCAGTCGTCACGTGGAAAGGCTTTTTTTAAATGGCTAAATGTTACGAATAAAAGTTCTCTGAAATTGCTAAAAGATACAGAAACAAAACCATCTATAATGCAGGTATATGTTTGCTAAGAGGTCATGAACAGCAACGTCAGGAAGCACCGCCTCTGAGCCCTATAACCCAAGGTAGAGCAAATACCACTACATTTCCCCTTTTTGTCTAAATAAGAAGGTTCTAAACTTAATGCAAACTATATACAATAAAAATGATTATCAAGTATTGTCCAGGGAAAACAAAGGGTAATAACAAACAAAAATGGAACTAAAACCTACAAGAACAACATCAAACAAGAAAGACGTGCTAAATGTCCAGATCATAAGTAAATGGCAAATTACCAAGATTACCATCCTATCCTGAAGATTCTAACTATAGTGCTTAATTTGTTCTAGCTAAGAAATGAGAAGATTGTAACTATCTAGTCTTCAACATCAAGGAGAGAGGTGGCTCCGCAGTTAGGAGGAGTGACTGATAATCTTGAGGACCTGGGTTCAATTCCCAGGCCGTCTAGTGTCTGATCACACCAGGATTAAAAAAAAAAAGGACCCATGTGACCACTTTCCCTTTCCTTTTAAGAGGTTGGGTACAATGGCAGAAAGCACCACCACCTTCGGGCCCTATAGCTCAAGGTCATGGGTGGAGTAAATACCACTACAGTTTGGGGAGCATGAACCGTTTAAATCTAGGAACCTGAGCTTAGTTGGCATCCCTCCCTCTCTGCTTATAAACTGAACCCCAGGCCTCATGCATGCTTAAGGTACACTCTGAGCTAATGTCTCCAGCTTAAGTGGTTTTCCTTGAAGCAGGCAGGAAGACTGAAGAGTTGAGGCTCTAAAGCTCTGGGTTAAGTGATGCTAAAATTTCTCTTCTGGTGCAGGTGTACACTGGGGCTATGAAGAAACCAAGACTTACCTTGCAATTCTTAGTGAGACTCAGTTCTACAAAGCCCTCCAGAACTGTCACCGCAACAGCCAGTTGTATGGAGCAGTTGCTGAGAGATTATGGGAATATGGCTTCCTTAGGACCCCAGAGCAATGTCGGACCAAATTTAAAAGTCTACAAACCAGCTACCGGAAAGTCAAGAATGGCCAAGCACCAGAAACCTGCCCCTTCTTTGAAGAAATGGATGCTTTGGTGAGTGCCCGAGTTGGTGCCCCACCTAATAATGACCAGGAAAAAGAAACAGCTTCTTGCCATCTCCAGGGAACCAGTGAGGCTGAAGCTGAGAAGCAAGCTGAGGACACAGAAGAAGATTCAGATGACGAAGATGATCCTGAGATACCCCCAGGGGCTGTTACAACCCGTGCCCCAGTCTTATTCCAGAGCCCCAGTGGTAAGGTTCTTTATTTTTACTTTTTGAGACAGGGTTCATGTAGCTGAGATTGGCCTTGACCTCATTGCATAGCCAAGGATGGCCTTAAAACTATTGATTCTCCTGTCTCTACTTCCTAAGTGGTGGTATTACAGGTGTGTGCCTCCCTGCCCAGCTAAGATTCTTTCTGTTCTTATGGTATAAATAGCAAAAGGGACTTAGGAGAAAACCATGAGATTGAGAGCTGACCTCTATTTCCAGCTTTCCTGAGTTCTTACCTTTCTTCCCCGTGTTTCCTATCTATTAAAACATGTTGCTCAGTGAAAAGCTGCAAATTATTAATGTGGCTTCCTTCAGCACACTACAGCCTCACTTGACTGTAAACTTTGTAGATTTGCTATCACTTTCATATGCTGCTAGGTTTCCAGTCAGTTTGCACAACAGCTAATCTGAATTGGGAACATTTCCCAAGTAGCATGTCATCTGTTCTGTAGAATGAAATTTATCTTTATAGATCACACTTACGTTTTTCTTCTAGTTTTAGCTTGTCTGTCAACTACAGGGCTATGTAGAAACCTGATAACCCTTTTCTTCAGATACATTTCTTTAAAAAGGTATTTTTATCTTATGTGTATGTACGTGGACCTGAGTGGATGTATATGCAGCACGTGTGCGGTGTCCAGAGGAGTGTGTTGTATCTACTGGGACTGGAGTTACAGGCAATTACCATCTGCCCAATGTAGATGCTGGGAACCAAATCCAGGTTCTCTGTAAGAGCTCCACTGAGATGTGTCTGTCTCCAACTCCTTCAGATACAATGTTATCTGCAGGTTTCTGTGGGAACTGACTGAATCTTAGTTGCTGTATAAGGAAAAAAAATTCCAATATGGTTTCCCTCCTTGTAGGAAGAAGAGTTTTAATTTTGGAGTCATACATGTTTAGTCATGTGTATGCCAATCTCCAATATTAGCCAAGTGATTTAGTGCAAGTTGCTTAACCCCTAAATTTGCATTATGCATTAAGACCTTGGGCTGGGGGTATAGTTTAGTGGTAGAGTGCTTGCTTGAACATGCCCCAGGCTCTGGGTTAATCATTCACATTGCAAATGAAAGGAAAACTACATAAAAGGTTGATGTAACTGAGGACTAGTGAAGCCCCACCACAGTGCTAGGCACATAACAGGTATCCAATAGTTTCCACTTCCATAAGTCTTTTAGATCAGCATTCTGATGTTGCATTGAACATCAATATTTTACAAAAAAAAGCTGACTCCTGAGTTTGGGAAATATTAAATAACCCTTTTGGAGGTTCACAATACACTTTCATATATTAAAGATTCTAAGATCTCAGTTAGCCTGGCGGTGGTGGCGTCTGCCTTTAATCCCAGCACTCTGGAGGCAGAGGCAGGTGAATCTCTGTAAGTTCGAAGCCAGCCTGGTCTACAGAGCGAGTTCCAGGAAAGGCACAAAGCTACACAGAGAAACCCTGTTTCAACCCCCCCCCCCCCCCCCCCCGCCCCCAAAAATCTCAGTTAGTCCAGCAAATCTCTTACTTTATGGACCACCTTACAAGTGTAAGCTTCTAGGGAATACAGTCTCACACTCAGTATTCCAGGGAATTCAGGATCCAGAGTTAACCTGAAACACGTGAATAAGTGCAGTTCTCATAGCCTAGGCTGAAAGGCTGGCATTTGCTTTTTAGGATGTTAAAAAGTTGTCTAGTTGGGCTACATTACAATGTTTTGGAACATTTAGGGTTTGGAGAGAATTTCTAGTGAAGCTTTTCTCTTTAAAAACTGCTGCATGTTTTTTCTTCCCTGTTTTTTGTTTGTTTTTATTTGTTTTGTTCTTTCTAATGTATATTGGAATGTGAGGGAGAGGGGACTTATCAAAACTATTTCTGGTTATAGAAATTTCCAAGGAAGTGTTCCTGGGCATTTCCTTCTAAGCCCTTTAATCACTGGCAATGAATAAGACCACAATATGACCAAGAGGTGGCAGAACGACAGTGTGGAAAGTGTCTTTCTGTAAACACAGAAATTGTCGTCTTTAAAACCTAGTGACTTCTTGCTGCTCTGAGTGTATTCAGAAAGGGTTGAAAGACTAACTGGCTCCTGTGGAGATTATGCAGGTGAAAGGCATGTGATAGGTAGGAAAACACTGGAATTTTAATAATCCTAATATAGTAATTTGGGGGCAAGAGCCTTACTATTTTATTATTATTTTTTGAGACAGGGTCTCACTATGCAGCCCTGGCTGGCCTGGAACTTGCTTTATAGACCAGGCTGGCTTCAAACTCAGAGATCTGCCTGCCTCTTTCTCCCAAGTGCTAGGATTAAAGGTGTACACAACCATATCCAATTTAAAAAGACTTTAAAATACTTTAAAAAATTATGTCTGTCCATGTGTGGGCTATGCACATGTGAATACAGGTGCCCAAGGAGGCCAGAGGCATCAGATTTCCTGGAGCTGGAGTTATGAGCCCACCTGATATTGGTAGGAACTGAACTCAGATCCTCTATAAAAGCAGTACATGCCCTTGACTTCAGAACCATCTCTCTAGCACCTCCCATGTTTTTTTACTTTTATTTATTTATTTAGGAGCACATACCCCATGGTACATGTTTGGAGGTCAGAGGACAATTCATGGAGTTGGTTCTCTTGTTCCCCTGTGTGGGTTCCAGGAACTGAACTCAGGTCATCAGGCTGAGCCACCAGTACCTTTACCTACTAAGCCATTTTGCCCCCCCCCCCCCCCCCCCCCCCCCCCGCTCCTTTTTTAATAGAATGAACTTATAATAAAAATGTGGACCTCACTGAGCATTTACCTGTCATCATCTAACATGATCCTTGTTTCTCTCAGGTTTGCTCTGTACATATAATTTGTGGTACATATAATTAAGAGATGAGTGACTTTTCAAATTGTGTTCTTGTATTAGGTTTTGAGGCTGGGTTTTATAATGAAGAGAATCTTAAACGAGATATTTCTGAGGAAGTACGGCTGCATAGGACATTACTTGCAAGGTCTGAAAGGAAAATTCCCCGTCATGTTAATCAAGATAAAGCTAGTAAGAATGGATGTTCATCAGCAAGCCAGCAGGAAAAGATTCAAAGAGAGAACAAAAGAAAACCAGCAATCCCAGAGAAGAATATAGGTACAGTCCTGACTTATCAGAGACCAGGCTTGGGAGACAGACCCCATAAATATCTCAGATATGGCAAAAGCTTTGGCCCAAACTCCCATCTCCTGTATCAGGTATCCCATCTTGTAGAGAATCCATATAAATGTGCTGACTGTGGAAAAAGCTTCAGTCGGAGCGCACGCCTCATCAGACACCGAAGAATCCACACTGGAGAAAAACCGTATAAGTGTCTTGACTGTGGCAAAGGTTTCCGTGACAGTTCCAATTTCATTACCCATCGGAGAATCCACACAGGAGAAAAACCTTATCAGTGTGGTGAATGTGGAAAACGCTTCAATCAGAGCTCAAGCCTTATAATTCACCAGAGAACCCACACAGGAGAAAAGCCTTACCAGTGTGAAAAGTGTGGGAAAAGCTTCAATAACAGTTCTCATTTCAACGCTCACAGGAGGACACACACAGGAGAGAGACCCTATGTGTGTCCTGACTGTGGTAAGAGTTTCAGTAAGAGTTCTGACTTACGTGCACATCACAGAACCCACACAGGAGAGAAACCCTATGAGTGCCGCAATTGTGGCAGGTGCTTCAGTAAGAGCTCTGCCCTTAACAAACACCGAGAGATCCATACCCGGGAAAAGCTGCTGTCACAGTCAATGCCTAAGTAAGCGCCCAAGGAAGGTCCTCTCCTGTCTGTGCCCGCTGGCTTAGGAAGCACCACTCAGGACTTTTGCCATTGTTTGTTCCTTATGCTTCCCAAATCTAGCCGATTCCAATATCAGTGGTTTGAAGATGAAAAGTAGATTTTGGTCTGAACTGATGGTAATAACATCTTCCCTCGTGCCTGTGCTGTTCCCTTTGAGAGGATATGTAGTAAATCCTGTGGATCTTACGTATATCTTCACTCATCCTGTCATTCAGTGCACTTCAGTGGGAAAACCCATCTCAGCAGTTTTTCAAAGAAGTTGTGAGATTACTCATTAATTGGGTCGTCTTGCTCACTTAAACCTGTGTATACTCTTCATTTATCTTTTAAAAAGAGTTTAAAGTCCAACTTGGTTCTATCTTTTTCCAAGAATCTGGGCTGGGGATATAGCTCAGTGGTAGAGCACTTGCCGAGTATGCATGAGGTCCTGGGTTCAATCCTCAGTAACACCCAGAGACAGAGAGAGAGTCAGGGAAACAATATAAGCCTTCTATGAACACTGGATTTCTTAGTTTCTTGTAGATTTCATAAGGGCTGTAATAGACTATACTGCATTTATAGCATCTTGTTTGATTTTTCTCTTCTCTCCTCCCCTTCTGCCCCTTGTGGACTAGAAGCCAAAAGAGCAAACTAGATGGATGTGGTGGCAGAAAAAGCAGTTAAAGCTACCAATAGGAGTCGTCTATTTTTCTAACACTGCACACACATTTTATATATATATATATATATATATATATATATATATATATATATATATATATATTGAGCAGCCTATGGGTGCTCAATACTGATTGCAAGGAGCAGAACCACTGCCATATTCCCATGTATAGGTAAAATACACTTTACCCTAAATGACAGGGAAGATGGTAGAGCTACCAATCTGCGCACACACATATACTCACTCAACTATACAAATAAAAGTATCTATTTAAACATACAAGTAATTATGGGTTTTCCAAATTGGGTGGTATTGAATTATTTCCCATATATTCATAGACTTATGATAAGCCCTGTATAATACAAGTAAAACAGTCCCTACCCTTGTCCTGGAAAACAGATAATACATGGACAGAAAGCACAAATATATAGTTGCAACATTTAGTATTTTTTAAAGACAGGGTCGTAGCATTGGCTGACCTAGAACTCAATATGGATATTATACTGGCCTTGAACTCACAGAGATCTGACTGCCTCAGTCTTCAAAGTGCTAGGATTAAAGGTATGTATCACCACAACAGGCTGCAACTGTTTTAAAGAAATTTAGGAAGCTAAGTAGTGTTACTATACCAGAAATAAGTTGTAACATAGCTTGCTCTGAGAGAACTCTGGAAAGTATTTTTTCAGGAAACAGTAAGCATTCAAAGGAAGAAAAGTAACTAGATAAATTATAGTGAGATAGACTTTCCAAAACTAGTTGTAAAATTGGTGCTAGGTGGGTGAAAAGTGGGAAGACATCAAAGCAAAGACAAAAGACCTTTTTAAGGTCACTAAAGCTTGACGCAGGAAAAGCTCATGAATGTATGACACAGCTATACGGAGGCAGAGAATCCGCTCAGCAGATGGGGAGCGCTAGAGGCAGACCTGAGGTGTACCCTGTGTGCTGTGTGTGCTTCCTGATGACAGAGCAGCAGCCTGGCTCAGGGAAAGATGAGTTGTAGGAGACCAGCTCCTTTGAGAGATAAACATCAGAAATTACCATCTAGTGAGATACTCTGAGGAGGTCAGAAAAGATGACCATGGTCAGATGGCCAAGACCTGGAATAACTAACTTTCACATTTCACTTTTATTAGATACCCACAGCTAGATTAAGATCTGAGGTAGTTGTAAGGATATAAGACTGTTCTAAAATTTATTAGGATGAGCAATTAATTAGGGTTCTGGTATTAAGGAATTCTAAACAAAGAACTAACATTAACAATTATGGGAAAATGGTATTTCAATTACGCTGCCTAAGCAACCAGGAAAGTACAAGAAAACCCTGTCTAAAGCAGGGCTTCAGGATCTGAGACAGCTTTGGAAGTGAGTTGCAATGTCAAGGAAAATGGGGATTATTATCGCTAGTGTTAATCTATTTTTGTACTGTGGAAAAGGCCTAAGGGTATTAGCAAACAGATGGTTCCAAATGTCTTGTATGTTAAACTGCTTCTGTTTCTCTTCCTGTAAAGCGAATAATGTTTACACCAAGTCTGCCTCTCAGGGATATCATGTTAATAAAAGTTATGTCCATAAAGTGCTCTGTGTTTCTTCAGGTGTTTCAGTGTAAATCTTACATATGCAAATTATGTAAAATTATTAGCTTGGTCATAAGTTCTTAGGATCAAATTGTGGATGGTAGAAAAATTATCTGACTTTTTTCCTTCTTGTTGTTACTATAAGTGACCTGCCTGAATTTTTACATTGTAGGCAAAGGAACAAATTACAATCACATCAAGATAACTGGGCAAGGAAAATGAGTCAGATTTTAAATTACATAGGACCCTTCAACTTCCAAATGAGGAGGATTGTATAAGAGGGACAGGGTGAACTCTCATTACTAGAGGAAGACCCAGTTCATCTCAAACTACCTCACAAACACTGCCCAGTCTGCCATGCTGAGGGTGGACAGAAGCAAAAGTAAGCCTAAGAGAAAACACTAAGGGGGGCAAGAGGTTTATGGAGCTGGAGGGAAATCTCCAGCTACCACCAAGCCCTGGCAGTCCTGCAGCCCACTTATAAAATAAACACACAGACTCATATTATCTAAACTGTTTGGCCTAATGGCTCAGGCTTCTAGCTATCTAGTTCTTACATATTAAATTAGCCCATTTCTAGAAATCTATACCTTGCCACATGGCTCGTGGCTTACCAGTATCTTACATGTTGGTACTCATGGCTGCGGCTGGCAGCGTCTCCTGAGTCAGCCTTCCTGTTCCCAGAATTCTCTTCTCTGTCCCACCTATACTTCCTGCCTGGCTACTGGCCAATCAGCATTTTATTTATACAGAGCGATATCCACAGCAGATTTAGGCCTCTAACCCTTTAACATCTACAGCCTTTATGGAAGAGGCATGCACAGAAATGTGCATTAGTAGAAATGATAGTGACTTGCTCGCATCATGTTTCCTTAGCACTGTTAACTACTTTCCCATATTTTCTCATTGAATATATTATACACACTAATTTTGTGTCAATTTTTATTCTGTAACACTTTTAAACCACCTACATTGAAGGTGAAGATATAGCTCAGTGATAAGGTGCTTTCCTAGCATGTGCAAGGCCCTGTATTCAATTCCCCAGCACAGTAAAGAAAAGAATACCATGGTCTGTGCTGCCCAAGGTCATGTTGATGTCCCAAGCCTGTACTGCTGCTGAGGACCATGATGGTGTCCGTGGTCCATGTTACCACTGAAGTCCTTATAGATGTCTGTGATCTGTGCTGCCACTGACTGAGGGGCGCAGAAGCTTCTTTTGCAGTGGAATCGATGACTGCAGACTCACAGTTGAGAATCAGACACAGAAGGCTTCTGGGACCTCTTTCCCCCACCCCCAGAAAGAATCAGTCTAGACAGGAAGCCACTGAAGAGAACGCTTTTAAAATTGTGACAGGAATTCTGAAGTGTAGCTCGTGACAGTTGATAGCTTCTGGCAGGGTGGGATAGGGAAGGACTCAGTTTTCTTTAAGGGGCTACCCACTGGAGTTTGACCATGCTCCAGTGAGTAGCATAAGGGCAACACAAATTGGACTTGGTATTTTTTTCCCTTTCTTTTCTTTAGGGGAGGTCAAAAGGGAGGTGGGGTGGACCTGGGAAGATAGGGAAGTGAATGTGATCTGATCAGGGTACATTGTGTGAAACTCCCAAATAATCAATAAAAATATTTTTTGGGGGGGAAGATGACATTTTATGGATTTTTAAAAAACATTTGTTTATTATGTATACTGTGTTCTGCCTCCATGTATGCCTGCGTGCCAGAAGAGGGCACCAGATCTCATTACAGATGGTTGTGAGCCACTATGTAGTTGCTGGGAATTGAACAGAGGTCCTCTGGAAGAGCAGTCAGTGCTCTTAACCTCTGAGCATCTCTCCAGCCCCCCATTTTATGTATTTTTTAAAAAATCTGTATATGTGAATATATATAGTTAGAAATGTAAGGTTATGCTGGGCGGTGGCGGGGCACGCCTTTAATCCCAGTGCTCAGGAGGCAGAGGCAGGTGGATCTCTGTGAGTTCAGGGACAGCCTGGTCTACAGAGTGAGTTCCAGGACAGCCAGGACTGCTTCACAGAGAAACCCTGTCTTGAAAAACCAGAAAAAAAAAAGAAAGAAATATAAGGTTTATTATAAAACATATATCTAAGAGCTTCAGAATTTAAGTATTCTCCTCTCCTGTGCACCCTAAAAGACACACAGAAATTTCAACCTTAGTAATTGAATTAAGGGTGTCATCAGGCTTCTTCTCTGAGATCAGGGAAAACATACGTTCTAATAAGGAGAGCAATTCAAGCATACTTAACTGTTTTAGGGTTTTTAATGCTGTGATAAAACACCATAACCAAAAGCAACCTGAGGAAGAAAGAGTTTTATTTCCTCTTGTAATTTGTAGTCCATCATCCTAGAAAGTTGAGGCAGAAACTGGAGCTGAAGCAATGGAGGAATGCTGCCTACTGGCTTGCTCATGTGGTTCGATCAATTTCTTTTCTTATTCCACCCAGAACCACCTGCCTGGGGTGGCATCACCTTCTGTGGGATGGGCCCACAACTGATAAAGCACTGATTAGGCCAATCTGGTGGGAGCATTTTCTCAGTTTAGGGTTCTTCTTCCCAAATGACTCTAGCTTGTGTCAAGTTGAAAAAGCTAACCAGGACATTTGCTACCTGTTAAGTCATTTTCTTACCTCGCAGAGCCAATCTTAGTTGTCCTTGTGTTGGGCTAAAGTGGCCATGGTATATATGTGTTTATGTAAGCCTGTGCCTGTGGGCATGAGGTCATAGGAGATCTAAGAACCCTAGAAGCCACAATGCTACCATTCCTAGAACGATCTTCGAAGTGAGTCCTGGCAGCTTCCACAAAGAAAGCTAAACAGAAGCTGATTTGAAAACTGAAGCTCCAGCCTATGTCTTTCTCACTTCGAGCCAGCAATTCTTTCCTTTTCTTAAACTGAAGAAATTACTTCAATCCCTTTATATATTTCTAAAGATATTACGAGATGGGCAAGGCAGAGTCTAGCTTTGTCACTCAGTCACCTGACAACTAGGCACCCACACAAATGGTTTTGGTGTGCAATGTGGCCTGGCATCGACAGTCTTGAGAAATAACACTTGTAAGGGTTAAAGGAAGCGGAGGGAGTCTGATTGACGAAACACCGAGGTCTTCCCGAAGACAAACAGCTTCAGCTTCTCAGAAGGTTTATGATCACGACCTGAGAGGGAGCGGTAACTGAAAAAGTCACTAGTGGAAAGAGGGATCTGGCTAACGGCCCTCCCGTCCTCCAGCAGCAGCATGTAGATGAAGCAGGCCAGGCCTCGGTGCTCTTAGTCTGAGGTATTACAAGCATTTACCATACGTAAGGTGCTGGTGTCATGACCCCACATATATCTGGTACTGAGCTTCAAGGAAGTAGTGGACAGTTCACTGAGTGGGACGTGGCAGGAGAGACGGTTACAGCATATAATCGAAAGCAGTTCACCTCATCCCAGCTTAAAAGTGTAGCACTTTGGGCTTCAGGTGATTCCACCTCTTTCTCAGTTCAGATCTGGTGTTGTTAGAAGCGAAGATGTAGCTGATGGATTCATAAGACAGATCCCACACCTGAGATGGGGTCAAATTAAATGTTTCTGCTGCCAGTCGATATTCTTGAGAAAGGTATGTCGCAAAAACACCCTTATCATCGGTCTGCCAATATAAACAAGAACAGTTCAAAATGAAGAAGTGCTTTGTAAAAATTAACTTTTTTTGTTCAGAATTTATTTTCCCATGCTTCTCTCAATAGTCTAAAAAGGAATGTATACGTGCATATCAGTGACAAACTTGTTTATACTTAAAAAAAAAAAAAGGCCAGAGTACTTTAACCCTGGCTTGTATATTACAAGTACATAAAGAGCTTTTAGAGCATATCCATGGCCAGGACTCATCCCAGATCAAATGAAGCAGGCCCTGTTGCATGCATACTGGGCACCAGCACTCTTTTTAAAGCTTCCCCAGATACTGCCTTTCTGCTTCTCAGAACCAAGCCAGTTATCACCTGAGCCCTTTGCAGCTTCCCCTTCCCGCTCTAGTCCGTTACTGGGGCATTTCCTTTAGGAACTCGAGCAAGTCAGCAAGATAATAAACCTGTGACTTAATGTAGCAACTAAAAAGGAGCAGGAATAGAATACTTCTTACACAGATCACAGAAGGATGAGCAATGCTGTACCAGAATCCAAAATGATGCTGGTCATAAGAGGGAACTGTCTGGCTTTTGATGTTTGAGGTCAAACAAAGTTCTAGATGAAAGGGGAAAAAATCCTTCTATTAGAAGCAAGTAAGTGAACTCATTCAGTGAGCACCAGGCAGACTCACAAGAAAACTTTCCAAACTGCTAATTTAAGCAGTTTCATTATTCCACAAAACGCACTGTTGATCATGTGTAATGGGAAACTGTAGTTCCCATCTGGGGTGTAGCTCAGCAGAAGAGTGCCTGTCCTGCACGTGCAAGGCTCTGCACTGGCTTCCACCACCACAACAAACACACAAATTGCAGTTTGGAGAATGTACTTGTACAGAGATACCTGTTATCACTGTGATAATGGCTGTCCCAGGCAAGGAGTTAATGCTTTCTTCACAGTGATGGGCTTCCCTTGCTTCACCAAGATGACTTGAGAAAGACTACAGGCCCGGAGTATAATCAGCCTGCCACACTCCTTCACAAAGCTTCACATCCATCCTTGTTGTTTTAACACAAGGCTCTCTATGGAGCCCTGGCTGGCCTGGAACTTACTGGCTAGCCTTGATCCACTTTCCTCTGCCTCTGCAGTGCTGGGATTAAAGGTGTGTGTTATCATGCCTGGCCTAATACCGATTTGGGGGGATGTATTTGTTGTCTTCTGATGAGTTTAGGAAGGAAGCTGTCTACTGTCTTTACTGCTCTACTCTCAGCAAATGGTGTAATGACTACAACAAAAGTCACTTCATAAGCACAGTCACAATCAAGTATGCAATGTCAATCAGTATGTAAAAATTGGTTTACACTTTCCCTAATTTTTAAACATGTTTTTTAATTTTTATTTTGAGTATGTCTATGTGCTACTTGTACACTGTTGTGGAATATTATTTTAAGATGTGTTACATTCATTTATGCTGTGGATTACTTGTTTAAATGATGCAAAGATGTGTTGTATCCTTTTATGTTGCATTTGTTTAACTCTGTAAAGCTGTGTTACTTTGCCTAATAAGGAGCTAATAAGGTCTAATAAGGAGCTAAACGGTCAATAGCTGGGCAGGAGAAAGGAGAGGAGGGGCTGGCAGGAAGAGAGAATGAATAGGAGGAGAAATCTAGAAAAAAGAGCAAGGAGGAGGATACAAAAGAGGAGGAGAGGAGGATGCTGGGGGCCAGACACACGGCCAGCCACAGAGTAAGCAGCCAAGACATATAGAATAAGAAAGGTGGGCCGGGCGGTGGTGGCGCACGCCTTTAATCCCAGCACTCGGGAGGCAGAGCCAGGCGGATCTCTGTGAGTTCGAGGCCAGCCTGGGCTACCAAGTGAGTCCCAGGAAAGGCGCAAAGCTACACAGAGAAACCCTGTCTCGAAAAACCAAAAAAAAAAATTAAAAAATAAAAAAATTAAAAAATTAAAAAAAAAGAAAGGTAAAAAGCCCAGAGGCAAAATGTTAATTTAAGTTAGAAAAGCTGGCGAGAAACAAGCCAAGCTGAAGTCAGGCATTCATAAGTAAGAATAAGTCTCCACTTATTTATTTGGGAGCTGGGTGGCAGGCCCCCAAAGAGTAAAACAAAACAAAACAAACAAAAAACAACTACAGTATGCCTAGTGCCTAAGGAGGGAGGCCAGAAGACAGTGTCAGATCCGCTGGAACTGAAGTTAGACACAGTTGTGAGCGCCCATGTGGGTTCTGGGTATTGAACCCTGGTCCTCTGAAAGAACACCCATTGCTCTTAACTGCTGAGCAATCTCTCTAGCCCCAATTCCCCTAATTTTTGAGACAGGTTTCCCTGAGTAATCTAGGCTAGTCTCAAACTAGTAATCCTCCTGCCTCAGACTCCCACATGGTAGGAATATAGGCCCGTGCCACCAGCTGTAATTCTTAATTTTTAAGTAAATGTTACACATTTCTATAACATTAATTTTAATTTTTTTACATTTATTTAGAGAGGGAGAAAGAAAGAGAGAGAAAGGAGAGAGAGAGAATCAGAGGACCCTGTGAGTCACCCAGATAGAACTCAGGTCATCATGGTTGGCAGTATACATCTCTACCTGTGAACCATCTCATTGGACCCATGTGTTATTTTTATTATGGTCATCTTCAAAATTCTAAATGACCTTTATTCCTTAAACAAACAAAACAATAACAACAACAAAAGACTGAGTTCCCAGCACTGGAGACTGTAGCAGTCTGTAAGGATGAACACAGCCAGAGTAAGAGACAGACAGAGAGAGCCCTGCCATCATGAAACTCATTTTCTAATAGAAGCTAAACCTTTCAGCACTTAAATGAGACCCAGAAAGCACACATACCATATGTCTTAGTTTGTAAATATCTGAATTTTAGAACAATACTTTTCCACATAAATCTTGCAATCTGGGGCCTGGAGGAAGAAGGGCAAGAGGGTTGTCTGGGCGACATGAAATTAAGTCCTACCCAGAGGTATCTGGTGTTGCCTCACAAAATCCACCTGATCCAGGGATCCTCCCTCGCAGGAGTTGAGGAATGTTCCGTGCCCGATTCTGTCAGGAAGCAGATCCAACAGCATTTGTGTTTCTTTTTTCTTATTTGGAACCTTCAGAAAAGTAAGAGGAGAGGATCAGTGGCCTTTACCAGTAACTGAGGTATTTTATTCTGCCCTCTGAGTAATGAATGCCAACATTTTTAGGAAACATAATTACTTAAACCTTCTCAAACCTCCTCAGCTTTATCAATCCTTTACGGCATAATAATAATCTCATGAAGTATGAACATACAGAAATAAAAGCTAAGCCGGGTAGTGATGGTGCATGCCTTTAATCCCAGCACTTGGGAAGCAGAGGCAGGTGGATCTCCGTGAGTTCAAGGCCAGCCTGGTCCTCAGAGTGAGTTCCAGGATAGCCAGGGCTGTTACACAGAGAAAACCTGTCTTGAAAAACCAAAAAAAATAAAGGAGAAGTAGTAAAAGCTAGCCAAGTGGTGATGGCACACCCCTTTAATCCCAGCACTTGGGAGGCAGAGGCAGGAAGATCTCT
The DNA here is from genome assembly GCF_007827085.1 of Peromyscus californicus insignis. Lineage (NCBI taxonomy): Eukaryota > Metazoa > Chordata > Mammalia > Rodentia > Cricetidae > Peromyscus > Peromyscus californicus. The sequence continues at coordinate 95,582,221 of NW_026294595.1, read as the reverse complement.
GTGAGTTCAAGTCCAGCCTGGTGTACAGAGTGAGTTCCAGGACAGCCTGCCTAGGGGAAAAAAAAAAAGTGGAAGCTAAGAAAAATGAATTTCCATAACAAAACAAACCCCTTAATTCTATATGTGTGTGTGTGTGTGTGTGTGTGTGTGTGTGTGTGTGTACATGTGTTCACATATATTAGAAAAAAGTACAGAAGTAAAAACAACAAATTAATGCTGCCTCTTGGCAGGATTTTACACTCTTTTCCTTTGGTGCTATACTTGAAATTTCTTCAGGTATATAAAACTTTTAGTCAAAAACATAAAAACACTGTTCGCAATCTGAGATGGTATGGGTAAGGGTGAAAATCTAACTTCATCAGACTCCAAGGCCCCACACTCCCCTCCCCATGTGCTCACATTTATTCTGACAAGGCTATCTATGAACATACCACAATCAGGAAAATGTCCAGCTATGCTCTTTTTCTCCTACATAGACTAGAAGGCAAATGGCCAAAATATTTTTAAGTGAACTATTTTATATTCAATGCAGCAAATAAGAAATTAAGATACCTAGCAAGTTCTGATCCTAAGCACAGGCCAGAAAAATTGGTCACAATGTAATGGGAACCATAAAACCTTAAAAACAGTAACATTAAATCAAATCATGCCTTAATGTTGTAATTAACACTTAAAAATACTTCTAACTCCCCCTTCTAAAATGTTCTAAACAGCGTGGTGACATAGGCCTACAACCCCTAGCACTTGAGGTGGGGGCAGAAGAATCAGAAGTTCAAGGACATCCTCAGCTACAAAGTGAATTCCAGGCCAGTCTGGGTTACATGAGACCCTGTCTCAAAAAAACAAAAAACAAAAAACAAACAAAAACAAAGAAAAACAAAAAAAAAACTATTTCTACTAGTATTTCTACTACAATTTTATTTTTTAAATTATAATCTGCCCTCTCTACTCTATGACAATATTATTTACCTCTGCAAGATGCAATGCCAACTTCAGACCTGCTTTTTTAGCTTCTAGAAGAGGTTCCAAGAAGTCTTTTGCTTGTCCTATCTTGAAGATAAAATGAGGGTGCATGAGAAAACTGAGCAAACTGAGGGATCTGGTGTTCTGCCCCAGAAGGGATAAAATGATGGCAGATTGGTTTCATTTGAACCTCTTGCTTATAGAGAGCCTTTAATGTGCTGGACCCTTTAGGGAATACACCATGGAAAGGCTGTCCCTGACCTTGAATCTTAAATCCAGTACCAGTGAGCTCAGGTCAACAAGCAAGTTGGGTGTGATGGGTCAGAATTTTTATTTCACATAGATGTTTAGTATTATGGAGAACTCATTTGATTTAGGAAGCTTTCATGATTAAAGGCAACAACACACACAAGCACATAAGCGAGAGTGCACACACACACACACACACACACACACACACACACACACACACACACACACACACCAAACCTCACAAAAATAGACAAAAATCAGAGGACTACCCACAAAGAATTATTTGGCCCCAAATATCAAGACTTGCTTGAATCTTTCACTAAGGAAGCTCATGCAATCTTTCTTTCTAGGGGGGTTTTTGGGGTATAATTACACTTTTAACACCCTTATCTATTCATGATACATAATGGAATTAACTTGTGGGTACAAAGACTGTTACTACTTATTTACTCTCTTTAGAAGAATGGACAGAGTGGTCGTATCTAATAATATCTGTAATTTATTTTTACAGTATTTCTAAAGAATCCTTAAGAAATGCTATGCTATATATTCTGTTGATCTAGGGCAAAACAGGGCATCATTAGGTGTGTGCTGGAGCCTAATGTATGATGCTCCAAACTAATGCTCACCCCACTGACTGATTCTGCCACTAGGAGATAAAATATAGTAACTTACAGTAGGGTCTCCACTGAGGTCAAGGCCAAGAACTGTATCCTCAGTAGAGAGGAAGAACTCTTTAGCAAGTTTAACAGTCTCCTTGGCTACTGTCAGGCCACCTCTTCTGTCAATTGCCATCAAATACCTTTAATATAAGAAAAACAGTTGATACTACCCTGGCAGGAAGATATTATAATCAAGAAAATCACAGTTGAAGGCAGGCATGGGTATATATGGGCCTATAATCAAAGTATCTGGAAGGTGGAGGCAGGAAGATCGTCCTGAGCTATCAAGTGAGTTTAAGGCCATCCTGGAATGCATGAGACCTATCTCAGAAAAACCAACCAAACCACAAAACCTCCACCAATTTAAAATCAACTAACTCCAGAAAGGGCTACCTATAATCATATGTCTTTTCCTTATGAACTTAGCTGCTTCATTGAGGCTACTTAGTACAAAGCCACCAGAAGAGTAAAGAGCAACTCAGAACCACAGAAATATCTGAGATGGGTAGTTAAAGGCCAGCCTGGGCCACATTAGACCATGTCAAGGCCCCGTCTCCAACAAAATGAAAAAAAAAACACCAAAAATCCACTTGGAAAAACTATGATGCATATAAAAAGGACTGAATTTTGCTAGAAAAAGGTGGCTGGCTACTTGGAGTATAGCTTACTCTGAAAGGCAGTGAGTCTAAACATGACACTGCACTTTGCTACACAGAATGAGCCAGGAACGTCTAACCGTCTAAACAGTGTCAGTAGCCAGTCTGTTCAAACTTCCAATCATCTCACCTTTTTGTTTACATCTTAGGATATTCTGGTTTTTGTTTTTAGTTTGATTCAGAATCTAAATGAAGTCTGCAGTTTTTGTTAGTCACTGTATCTCTCATCTTTATCTTTTTTTATTTTTTATTTTTTTTTCCCCCTTCGGAGCTGAGGACTGAACCCAGGGCCTTGTGCTTGCTAGGCAGGCGCTCTACCACTGAGCTAAATCCCCAACCTCTTGATCTTTTTTTAAAGTGTATTTTGTGTATGGGTGTGTGCGCGATCATTTGTAAGGGTTCCAAGTACAGACAGGGTTTTAGTGAATATGTGAAAACCAGAGGACAATCGGGTGTGGGTCCTCAAGTACCTTCACCTTTCGTCTGAGACAGAGTCTCCCATTGGCCTGGAACTTCCTCATGCAGGCCAAGCTAGCTGGCCTGGGAACTTCCAGATCTGCCTGTCTTCACTTCCTACCTCACCATCTCTAGGATTACAGCATGAACACCTGGCTTTTTATGGGGGTTCTAGGGATTTGAACTCATGTCCTCACACTATCAGCTGAGCCATCTCCCAAACTCCTAAGTCTCTTTTCATCTATTCCTACTCACTTCTCTCCCATTCTCATTTCTAGCCTACTTCTTTTCTTGCAATGTATTTGTTGTGTGTCCTACAAAGCTTCCCACAGTTTGGGTTCTGTTGACTGCATCCCCATGTTAACATGTCCTCCTGTATTTTCTATAAACTGATTAACTGGATCTAGTTTAGATGCTTAATTAGATCAGACTTAATTTTTTGACAAGAATAAATAGGTGATGAAGCCAGGCATCATGTATGGCACATGACCATAAACCCAGCACTTGGGAGAGAAGGCAGTCGGACCAGGAGTTCAAGCACCTTCACCTTTCGTCTGAGACAGTCTCCCATTGGCCTGGAACTTCCTCATGCAGGCCAAGCTAGCTGGCCTGGGAACTTCCAGGTATCTGCCTGTCTTCACCTCCTACCTCCTTGCTTGTCTGTATCGCAAGTTCCAGGCCAGTCTGGGCTACCTGACTCTATCTCAAAAGCTGGCTTTGTTCAAAGTACTGAAGATGTAGTGGTGAATCAGTGTCAAGGACTCTGGCCTCTCTGAACTTACACTCTAGTCAAAGGGTGTGTACACTTCATGACAATACAAACTAATGCCACAGAGGAACATGAGTGAGGAGGGGATCTGAGGCCAGAAACACGTTAGACAGACTGGCCTCTCTGAAGAAATAATAGTCAAATTGAGACCTGAATAATGAGAATGAAGATGTGTAAGGACATGATGGAAGGCATATGTGCCAGTAAGTGCAAGGCACTGACATAGATAGTCTTAGCCTACAAGAGAGAGAGCAAGGAGCCAGATCCTGTGGGACTATGTGGGTAGTTACAAGAGGTCCACTTTGCCGGGCAGTGGTGGTGCACTGGGAGGCAGAGCCAGGCAGATCTCTGTGAGTTCGAGGCCAGCCTGGGCTACAGAGTGAGTTCCAGGACAGGCTCCAAAGCTACACAGAGAAACCCCGTCTCAAAAAAACAAAAAACAAAAAAACAACAACAAAAAAGGAGGTCCACTTCACCTTAACAGCAACGAGAAGCCATACTCAACTTGAGCAAAAATACTAGAATTTCACTACCAGATGACCAAATTCAGAACTGTATTCTCATCTTATGCAACAAGGTTCTTGATTCTATTTTTTTTCTATTGGAGGTAAAAATCAGATAACAGTTGATTTTTAAAAAAAATCCATCACCTTTATGAGACAGTAAAACATCACATTCTGCTTTTTAAAAGGGTAACTATTATTAATGCACCATCTTCTTACCTAACATCAATATCTAAGTTTTCTTGTTTGCACTGTTTTATGCCTTCAAGAATGGATTCCACGTAAGTCTTCTTCGTCATTCCTGGAAAGAGCACAGAGGAACATATGTAAAAACAGTATCACCTAGTTCATCCTGCAAACAGCAACACTTTATGCTACCCTAGGGCCTGGTTAATGGTGAATTAAGCGTGGCCTTTAGGGAAACCTTTTGTTTTTTTAAATATTTTATCTTGTGTGTGTGTACATATGCACATGTGTGTGAGTACCCAAAGAAGCCAGAAGAGGGCGTCAGATCTCCTGGAGCTGGAGTTACAGATTGTGGTGAGCCACCTGATGTGTGTGGGTGCTGAGTACAAACTGGTCCTCTGAAAGAGCAGAAGGGCTCTTATATGCTAAGCCATTTCTCTGGCCCCAAGGGGAAACATTTAAGTATAGTATTCTTTGTCTGTCTATGGACCTGGAGACTTAACCTAAGACATCATGTTTGCTAGGCAGATGCTCTACCACTGAGTCACATTCTTATTCCTAAACAATGTGGCCCAAGCCAGCCTCAAACTCATAATCCTCCAGCTTCTACCTCACCTCTAAAGAATACTCTACTATTATCTGCTATCACAACAGGCCATTTCAGTTAATGACTGGACTTTAGTAAAACTGAAAAGACTAAGTTTAAAAAGTGAAAAAAATCAAAACCAACTTTAGGAATAATAAGTGCTTTTTAAAAATGTTCATAAACAAACATAAAAGTAATAAAAGACAGAAAATAGAAAACAGATCAAAATGACAATCAATACAAACCCAACTGAAAATTAGTCTTTGTCCTCTGACTTCCACATGTGTGCTATGGCATGTTCCTCATACAAAAATAATAATTTTTTAACTTAAAAAAAGTTATTAAGAGCTAGTCATGGTGATACTACCTTAATCTTGGCATCTGGGGAGCTGAGGAAGGAAGATCTGAAGTTTTAGGCCAGCCTGGTCTACAAAGACCTTGTTTCAAAATACCAAATACATAAATAAAGAGATTTTTCTCTCTTAGCAGGATGTTTTTCTTCTACTCTAGGGAAAACCCCTAAAACTGGAAACCCAAGTTCCTTCCCTCAACCCTGCTCAGGCCGGGCCTCTCACACACAGCCTCAGAGACATCATCCAAGTTTAGAGGGCTCAAGTCTTCCCCTGGGGTGCCTTGTAAGACTGTTCCAGCAAAGTCTCTAAAATTGCCTTTTACTTGTCATAAATGCTTTTTTTATGGAACCTTTCATTATAATAAAAAAATGATGAATAAAAAGTAACCACAATCCCATTACCGATATTTACTATTGTGTACACATGCATATGTTTAGCAGATGAAATGCCACTAGCTTTATATTTTCAGTAATTTAACAATGCATTGGGTAATTCCACCTGAAGTGTCTCTGCAACAGAACCCTCTCTCTCTCTCTCTCTCTCTCTCTCTCTCTCTTTTTTTTTTTTTGGAAATAGGGTTTTACTATGTTGCTCTGGCTGGCCTGGAACTCCTTATATAGACTGGGCTGGCCTCAAACTCAAAGAGATCCGCCTGCCTCCACCTCCCCAGTGCTGGGATTAAAGGTGTATACCACCACATCTAGCTGCAAATATTTTCTTCTTAGTTTAATTTATTCATGTTTTATGTGTGTATGTTCCCACACATGGGCATGCACATGCCACACTGTATAACTTGAAACGGATTCTACAGTTTAAAACTGTGAGATAAGAATCTCCTTTTCCCATTTCAACATTTACTTTAATAGTTCCAAATAGTTCTTAACTGGCTACACGTTTTGGTGTAAGATAACCTAGGTCTCTTCAGGTCAAGAGGGATTCACTGATAATATATAGTATCTCCTGATTACAAAACAAAACAACCACCTCCCCTGTCCCTGAGATTCTGGCCATGTAGCCAAGGGCAGGCAGAAACTCACTGTTCTCTCACTTCTGCCTTCAGAGGGTTACAGGTGTGAGGCACTATGCCTGGCCTGATCCAGCTCGTATGGAAGGTTCTATGAAATTCCTGCATACCATATCCACCTCAACTCTTTTCCCAGAGGCTTAACACTTTCCAACTTGCTCCTAACCTAATACTAACAGTCTCTAAGGAGTCCTGAATATCTGATATTTCAGTGACTGCCATAAAGTAGTATTCTATAGCCACTTAGTGACATTATTTCACAAGTACAGGAACAAGAACAACCTTTACTGAAGACAAGATTAGAAGATTAAGAGATGCTACTTCCCCTTCTTTATCAAAGAGTGCCCAAGTGGGTTTTCTACTTTTGATTTAAGAATAAATTACGAATAATGAGCATCACCGCGGCTCAGGAGTAGATCACTCGCCTGCAATGTGTGAGTCCTGGTCCTGAAACTCAGCATCATCACATATATTTTTTAAAAGCCATTTCAAGCAGCACTAATGTGCACTCTAAGAACTTTTGTGGTTGCTGAGTAACGGAAGCAAACATGAACCCTGTGTGACCAGAGCACATGGCAACAGGACAGCACATTCCCTGCGAAGTAATTAAACTCTACCGGTAGCGTTCTCTCCTCTGGGGGTGCTCCTCAGCTCCAGGTACTTGACACCATCGTCTGCAAACTCCTTAATGACATCCTTTGTGACCTGACAATAAAGACAACGCACACACGTTGACAGTGCTGGAGGAAGGTATCCAACGGAAGGGCCGAGTGCGACAGTTTTACTTCATTGGTTAAATTTGACTGGCAAAGGACGTAGGAAATCTCCCGGGTAGTAGGACAGCCTGCTTTGTCCATACCTAACGGAGACCACGCCAGCTCAGCAACAGTTCCCAGGACCCCATTCCCACGTGAAAACCAAGTCTGCATACTAGTCATTCTTTCTTTTCTTTTTTTAATTTTTGAGACAGGTAGTCTAAGTGAGCCTTGAACTCACCTGATTCTCCTGCCTCTGCCTGCCTAGTGGCAGTCCTGGCTTTCTCTCCCTTCTTGAAAGCATCCCTTTGACTTCCTAGTGTTTATAATAGCAGATAAAAGAGAAATGAGTCAAAGCCAATGGAGCCACACAGTGTTTGCATGGTGCTGGGAAATGTACAGACAGAAGTAAACAGCTCTACTGATGTGACAATTAGACATTATCTGTGTGGTAGCTAAGGTCGTGGTTTAAGGTTCTTATGCAAGTTTTGTAGGAACGCCCTGTATTTTTCACCAAATTCTAGTAGGCCAATTTTTTCTCTGAGGTATTTGGGAAAATCACCCCTAGGCAAAGAAAGTGTGCGATAAATAAAGTAGAACTATTTAATACTGTACAAACCTAACAACCGAAAAATTGCTGAAGGCATATTTTTTCTTTTCTGCCATCAATCCTAAGAAATACCAAATTTAGATGGGGGGAGAAAGACCAGATTGGAGATCCCACAAGTCTGCCCTACTTGGCCCTTCAGTTGTTAAGCTAATCTTAATCTTCTTTGACTGTGCACATGAACCTGCAAGGACAGTGTCGTAACAAAGGAACAAGGGCTGGCTGGCTCTGCAGACAATACCTAACAGATAGTACTTAGTGAATTTCTAGCAATACAATGTCTGCACCCATGTTTTTTTGGCCTCATGAAAGCAAAAAAGGAATTTTTTTATTTTTTGTTTTTCAAGACAGGATTTCTCTGTGTAGCCCTGGCTATCATGGAACTTTTTCTGCCTCTGCCTCCTAAGTGCTAGGTTAAAGGTATGTGCCACCACTGCCCTGTCTGGAAAGGAATTATTAATAATAGAATGGATAGTTCATATTCACAAGACAGGCTAGAAAATCAGACAGAGACTGCACTGCTCAAGGCAACACGACAGCAATTCAAACTCATGTCATCATAGACAACACAAGGTAACACTGCTGCCCCTTCACCTTCCAGCACTGTTGGCACTGGACGCTCTGGGGACTCCTGCCAAGAACACCAACCTGTTGCCACTGCCGTAACAAAGCACAGCCTCATCTCTGCAGGCTGAGAAACCTGGATCTCACCATTACCCAGAACTACAACCAGGAAGGGCCAACTTACCCTCTTCCCCTGAGACCAACAGAGAAACCAGATGCTGAGAGCAGCCGTGTTAGGGGCTGGCTCTCTCATCTATTCCAGTTCTTGCTCGGACAGAACACAGTCCAATCAGTTAACTTCCTTAACAGGAAAGTGTATCAGCTCTGGAAGAGACACTATTCTGTCACTCTGGATGTGTGACTTTAAGTAAGCTACATTTCATTTTTCTCTTTTTTTTGGTGAAGGGTGCTGGGAAGTAAGCACAGGGCACTAAGCAAGCGGTGCACCAATGAGCTGCAACCCCAGGCCACTTTTAATCTCTTTTCTGAGACAAGGTCTCTCTACAAAGCTCTACAAAGTTCTGTGCTGGAACTCACTCTGTAGACCAGGCTGGCCTCAAACTCACAGAGAACCACCTGCCTTTGCCACTCAAATGCTACACCTAAAGGCGCGGGCCACCATGCCTGGCCCTTGTAGAAGCTGACTCTTTTACAGGTGATCTTGAGTAGAGTTTAAGTGAGTCCCATGTCTTAGTCAGGGGTTCTATTACTGTGATAAAACACCATGACTAAAAGCAACTTGGGGAGCTTACAACTCCATCACCAAGAGAAGTCAGGGCAGGAACCGGAGGCAGGAGGAAACTGAATTAGAAGCAATAAAGGAGTGCTGCCTAATGGCTTGCTTGGCTTGCTCAGCAGGGGTAGACTGCCCAGAGTGCTGAGCCCTGCCATATGAATCATTAATCAAAAAATGCCCAATAGACCAACAGACCTGCCTACAGACCAATCTTATGGAGGCATTTTATCAACTAAGATTCCCTCTTTTAGCCAGGCGTGGTGATGCATACCTTTAATCCCAGACCTTGGTAGGCAGAAGCAGGCAGATCTCTGTGAGTTCGAGGCCAGCCTGGTCTACAAAGTGAGCTCCAGGACTGCCAGAGCTGTTACACAGAAAAACCCTGTCTCAAAAAGAAAGAAAGAAAGAAAAGAATCCCTCTTTCCAGGTCTGTCTACATGGCTACTTCACCGTCGTCACTTTTAGATGCTTGTGCCAGCAGCACTAAACCAAATGCATAGAATCGTCCTGTCTCATCGAGAGCTTCCCACCAACTTTCCTTCTGAGACAAAAACAGCATTACTCTACCAATGGTGCATTAAGCTCATCATCTGCCCTGTATGATCCACTAATAAAGTAAGACCGGAGCCCTTGTAGTAGACACTTCCAGCAGTGTCCTCTGGTATCTGCTGAGCAGCTAATGAGATGGCATCCTTTGAGATGCCTATAAAGCCCTCTGCATGTCCCCAACAGAGAGCTTACCGCACTACATAAATCCATCTACTGGCAGGACTATTTCTCCAACCTCCCACAAAACTCCCAGAAGTATGGATTGTATCTGTATCTCTTTAGATCACCCAAGTATATATACTTGGTATAGTGCCTGGAACATGGAGGGTACACAGTCAACTTTTGCTGAACCAAATTATTAAAGTTAATTCTTCTCTAAAAGGGAATCAATACAATTAGCATGCTTATTCCAAAGAGGAAGAAACTGACTAAAGGTTAATTCTCCAGAACCTAAATTGTATTTTTTTTATTTGCCTTTTCATTTTCTTTTCTTTCTTTTTCTTTTTTGCATGCAGATGTGGTAGATTTCAAACCCAGGGTCTCTTTCATTCTAGGCAAGCCCTCTACCACTGAACTACTCACCTATCCATTTTTTTTCCTTTTATTTTCTGTATCTGTCTTTCCTTCCTTCCTTCCTTTCCTGCGCATGCCTGTGTGTGTGAGACAGAGGTAGGGAGGGGGTGTTAGTCTTGCTATGCAGTCTAGGCTTGAATGAGCTGTATTATAAGCACGTCATGTTTTCCTTAATGACCTGGGCATTGTGGTGAACACCTGCAATCCCAGCACTTGAAAGGTGGAGACAGGAAGACTAGGAGTGTAAGGCCAGCCTCAACTACAGAGACCAGTCTGGGCTATATGGGAAAAAACAAAAACAAAAAACAAAGAGAGGAATGAATAATAACGTAATGCCCATCTGAGGTCTTCTTTTTTTGAAGGTATATTTTTATTTTATGTGTACAAATGTTTTTCCTGCTTGTATGTTCACCATGTGTGTGCAGTGCCAGAGGCCAGAAGAGGATGTCAGATTCCCTGGATCTGAAGTTACAGTGGGTTGTAAGCCACAATGTAGGTGCTGGGAATCAAATCTGGGTCCTCCGGAAGAGCAGCCAGTGCTCTTCACCACTGAGCCATCTCTCCAGCCCCAAGTATTTCTTATGACATGTCATATATGGAATCTTCACCACTGAGCCATCTCTCCAGCCCCAAGTATTTCTTATGACATGTCATATATGAAATAGGATCAGGCTTTCGTGTCTACATTATTCCCTATCCAATATAAGATGGTGATCTTGGTTCTTTCCTCACAAATTCCTTTTTCCCCTCCACTCCCTCCCTCATTTCTTTAACAATAACAGACTTTACCTTAGCTCTTAGGTAGATGTCTTACACTGATTTTTTTATTATTTATTTATTTATTTGGTTTTTCAAGACAGGGTTTCTCGGTTTTAGTCCTTGCTGTTCTGGAACTCACTTTGTAGACCAGGCTGGCCTCGAACTCAGAGATCAGTCTGCCTCTACCTCCTGAGTTCTGGGATTAAAGGCATGTGCCACCACCAACACCCATCTTATAGTGATTTCTAAAAGAGCTGTCATTACAAAAAAAAAAGTAAAAATTAATGGAAAAGAAACTGAGAGGGAAAAAATAAAACATTTTCATCAGAACCCTAATGAAAGAATGAGACGTTCACTGCTTCCAAATTCACCATTCTAAAACTCTTTCCATGTCTCACCATTAGAATGTCCTCAGCACTAGTAGTAAGCTGGTGAATAACTTGGAACATCTGGAAACATCTACAAATGAACAAAACGTTTTAATATACTTCAGTCTGAAAAAACTCATTACTCAAGAAAAACTCCCTAAGTGGAATTAATTAGTAAACTTTAGGTTAATAGTAAGTATATATTTAGATTTACAAAGAACTATAGGATAGATTCTTTTCAAAAATTACATTGATCTAGAAAGCCAATTTAATAGCTAAAAAGAAGATATTATTTATGTATATTTTAAAGTATGACATAATTCGTCCCGTTCTCTAATCCTCCAGCAACAGCAAATAAGGAAAAATCCAAGAAGCAACTCAGTATAGTGTAATTTAACAAACAATATAAATCAATACAAACACTGTCAGTAGTCTAACAGTCGGAAAAATGCTGTATGGTTGCTTATATTTTCCATGCCTGTTGTCTCTTATTTAAGTATTAAAATCTGATTCTTATATATTACAATCTCAAAATACTGACAGACAAAAAATTCCCACTTCCCCAAACTCACTCTTCTAAAGTCCTTTTCTTTCCCTTGTCAATCATGGTCATGTGATCATGAACTTTAAGATGTGGCTTCTTGGCTATTAATTTCTTCATGGTATTGGAACTAATGGAGCCATTCAAGTGGGCATGAAGTTCCTAAAACAAGAGAATATAATCGATAAAAAGGTACCAAATATCTACTAGATTCCTAGTCCCATACCAGGCTCTGATGTTTGTAGTTTGTACTAGGCAAGCTACTTAATTGAGTTAGCTATACCCTTCTACAATTTCTACCCATAAAATTTACTTTTCTTTTGTGGAAAAAAAATATAAAAGTCATTATGCAACAAGAATTCTGCAGTTCATTCTTACCACTTTTGGCAATTCCACATAAAAGTCTGTCTTCCATGGCTGCTGTCCTTCTGCCTCCATCCTTCCAGGAGGAGACAAAGATTTCTCTTCACTCTTACTCTTGGCTTGGGCAGTACAACTTACTCAAGTCAGAATTTCTGAGGTCCTGGGCTTTCTTCAGATTGCTTTACTTAACACATATAAGAAAAAATATTCATGCTAGTAAGAGGTGTATTACAATTCAGAGTTAGTCAAAGGTCAGGATCTCACTTCTTATCTGTTTGTATGTTCCTTTAACTTTCCTATGGATAATGCCGGGTTAACATGCACACGTAGTACATGTTTGCTTTCACAAGAAAACATTATTTCACCTTCATGCTGCACCAACACCTTCCTTAAATGGGCTGGGGCTGTGCTGGACCTGATTTTGGGCCCAGATCCTGTCTCTGGATGGAGGCTTGAAGTTACTGTCTGCTCTCCTCTGGGTAGACCAGATGCCTCCAGTCTTGTGCTCACCGAGTCATTCTGCTCCAGAAACTGCTCCCCTAAGATCACTAATCAGCTCCTGAACACCAAAACTTGACATTTTCAATCTGCTGGACTCCAAAACTCATACTTAGTTGTTATCATCCTAATTTCCTTTCCTAACTCAGCCAGACACAAAATTAATAAATGATAACGTTTCTATCTACCTCTGGGAGTGCTTTCTTACTTATAACTCCTAGGCACCCAATGTAGTACTTCATTCTAAACTCCAACTTGGGTTGCTCTCTTTAAAAAGGGGGTGGGGGAACTCAACACGCCACCGGGAATAATTACATCTCTTTCACACTGTTTTCAGCAGACATACTCAACACCACATAAGAATCACAGAATTTTGGAAGTGGAGGAGAGTGTCATTTTATAGTTGAAGAGAGGGTGAATACTTTACTCACTGTAGACCTAGCACAGAACTGTAAATACATAGCATGTATGGGTGCAGGGGACTAAATTGCCAGTAATTATCGGTAAAGGTCTCTTTCTTCACTTTCCATCTGGCCTAATTTAAGATTTAAATGAGCCGGGCGGTGGTGGCGCACGCCTTTAATCCCAGCACTCGGGAGGCAGAGCCAGGTGGATCTCTGTGAGTTGGAGGCCAGCCTGGGCTACCAAGTGAGTCCCAGGAAAGGCGCAAAGCTACACAGAGAAACCCTGTCTTGAAAAACCAAAAAAAAAAAAAAAAAAAAAAAAAAAAAAAAAAAAAAAAAGATTTAAATGAGTTCTCCCTCGCAACGAGAACTGATAAAGGAGAAACTGTTAGGTTTTTTTTGGTTTTTTTGGTTTTTTTTCGAAACAGGTTTTCTCTGCGTAGCCCCGGCTGTCCTAGAACTTGCTCTGGAGACTCCCGCTGGCCTCGAACTCACAAAGATTCGCCTCCCTCTACCTCCCGACTGCTAGGATTAAAGGCGTGCGCCACCACCGCCGGGAAAGAAACCATCTACTTTTGCCTGCTAAGGATCCGCGGTGCTGGTCCTTTGCAGGTCGTCAGCCCACAACTCACCTAAAAATGTTCTGAAACACCTACACAATTTTTTCCCTTCACGCCGAAAAATCTGTAGAAAAGTGGTAAGTTGAGCTCCCCCCACTCTAGCTGTCACCTAAGCAAAGGGCGTGTTCGCGGGAAAACGTGATTCGAAAAAAAACAAAACAAAAAAGGTCTCTCGCGGTTTTCGGCAGAGCGCGCTCTGCTCGGAAGTGACGCACACTGGCACCCGGAAGCGGATAAGCACCAACCCGGTGAGTGTTTCGTGTGGAGTATTGCAGAGCGTCTTCGGGTCATGGGCCCGCGAAGCCGCGAGCGCCGGGCGGGAACGGTCCAGAGCACCAACGACAGCAGCGCCCTCAGCAAGCGATCGCTGGCCGCACACGGATACGTGCGCGACGCCTTCGCGGCGCTGCTGGTCCCGGGACCTGTGCGGCGCACGCCGCTCATCCACCGCGGCTATTACGTGCGCGCGCGCGCCGTGCGTCACTGCGTGCGCGCCTTCCTCCAGCGCACTGGCGCGCTCCCGGCCCCGACCCGGGCACAGATCCTGTCTTTGGGTTCAGGCTCCGACTCGCTGTACTTTCGCCTGAAAGCTGCGGGCCTCCTGGCCCGGGCTGCCGTCTGGGAGGTGGACTTCCCGGACGTGTCTCGGCGCAAGGCGGAGAGGATCAGGGAGACCCCGGAGCTGTGCTCGCTGACCGGCCCTTTCCAGATCGGGGACTCAGCGTCCGCTCTGTGCTTCGAGAGCTCGGATTACCGCATCCTGGGCGCGGACCTGCGTGAGCTCCGGCGATTAGGCGAGGCCCTGGACGGCGCGGGCCTGGACGCCACCTCACCCACGCTGCTCCTGGCCGAGGCGGTGCTGACCTACCTGGAGCCGGCCGGGGCCGCGGCCCTCATCGCCTGGGCCGCCCAGCGTTTCCCCGACGCCCTTTTCGTAATCTATGAGCAGATGAAGCCGCGAGACGCCTTTGGGCAAGTCATGCTGCAGCACTTTGAGCGGCTGCACTCTCCCCTGCACGGCCTGGAGCTCTTCCCCGACGTGGAGGCCCAGGTGCGGCGCTTCCTTCAAGCTGGCTGGACTGCCTGCAGCGCCCTGGACCTGAATGAGTTCTATCGCCGCCATCTCCCCGCAGACGAGCGTCGGCGAGTCGAGACGCTCGAGCCCTTTGATGAGTTTGAGGAGTGGCATCTGAAGTGTGCCCACTATTTCATCCTAGCAGCATCTAGGGGAGACACTCTGTCGGAAACTCCGGTGTTTCCGCCCTCAGAGACATCTTTTCGGATAGATCCTGCTTCGCCTTCGGGTTTTTTTTCTGCCAGAGTAGTCACTAGTGACCACCAGCACTCAAGCCTGAAGAGATATGGCCACACCTCTGTGCTCTTGAGCCCTGGCATCATTTTCAGTGCAGGAGGCTTTGGAGAACAAGAGGGGCGACACTGCCGAGTGAGCACGTTTCACTTGCTCTCGAGATCCTGTGACTCTGAATGGAAAGGCAGCCAAATAAGTACTTTGGGGACTGAAGGCCAGTGGGATGGACGCCTTTATCACACCATGACAAGGCTTTCAGATACTCAGGTTCTGGTTCTCGGAGGGAGATTGTCCCCATTAAGTCCAGCTTCTGGGGCTCTCCAACTTGATTTATACAGAGGTGAGGATAATTGCCCCGAGAGTCAGAATGTAACAGTAACAAAGGCTGCCTTGGAAGAAGGTCCCATGTTGTCCTCTTGGCGGCATTCAACAACGGAAGTATACTATCAGAATCAAAGATATTTGTTTGTGTATGGTGGCCGAAGTGCGGTGGAGCCTGTACTAAGTGACTGTCGTTTCCTACACCTAGAGACAATGGCTTGGGTCAGAATCCCAGTAGAAGGGGCAGCCCCAGAAGGCCGGCATTCCCACAGTGCCTGCAGTTGGCAAGGAGGGGCGCTAATCGCCGGAGGTCTAGGGGCTTCTGAGGAACCATTGAGCTCTGTACTCTTTCTCAGACCAAAGTCCTCTGGATTCCTCTGGGAATCCATCGACATCCAGCCCCCCATTACCCCAAGGTACTCTCACACCGCTCATGTATTTAATGGAAAGCTGCTTCTGATTGGAGGGGTCTGGATTCATTCCTCCTCAGTTCCTGGAGTGACTGTTATCAATTTGACTACGGGGTTGAGCTCTGAGTATCAGCTTGACACAACATCTGTGCCATGGCCATTAATGTTGCACAACCACAGCAGCACCCTCCTTCCTGAAGAGCAGCAGATCCTTCTTACTGGAGGTGGAGGGAACTGCTTTTCCTTCGGGACTTACTTCAACCCCCACACAGTGGCATTAGATCTGTCTTCCTTAAGTACAGGGCAATAAAGACTGGACTCTTGACATATTCAGGACCTAAGAATGAATTTGGTTGTAGACATTGCCACCCCCACCACACACCTCTTTTACCACATTATTGAGTGTAGAACTTGAAAACTCATTAAAATAAATACCAACAATGAGATGGTAGGAAAATAAAACAGTTAAAGGAGTGTCCATACACCCTAGAGACCTCAGCATCATGTGTCCATTTTATTGGGTTTCTACCAATTTTCAAATCTTAGCCATTTATTGAGGCACAACAACCTTTAGCCTAAGTAAAAAATTTCCCAAACTGGGTCTGTGACCTAGATTATATTTTGGGAAAAGTTTCACACAGATCTTTAGTAAGAATACAAAATTGAATATAGATCAGGAACACAGTTTTGACCTGTTTCTTTGTGTGTAAAATCTGAAATGAACACTGCAGTATGAAGACTTATGCTTTTAGTTTGAGCACAGGGCTGGCTTTAACAATGAGAAAAAATACAACTTGAAAATTGTGCTTTTGATCACTTTTTTTTGCTAATGTTTTGTGTTAATAAACCAGACATTTCATGCCTAATTAATTTGTAACTGGTATAATGATGTTTGTTCCAGATCTTACTCTACCTCTCACTGTCAGCCATCACTGTTGTGAACCACACAGCTTAGCTTTATAGGCAGCATCAGTCAGCTCTCTTCTAGAGTTCCACAGGTCAGAAGTACTTACTATCAGGAGGGGAAGCAGGAAGTGAGCCACAGTAGTTGTGGCTCTTCCTCTGCCCGTCTGCAGGTTGGCATGGTGCTTTCTGTCACAGCCATAGCTGCTCTCATGTTACCTGTGCAGTAACTAATTAGGTAGAGCTCTAATACTGCTTTGCTTCAGGTTTTAGGAACTGTTCCTTTTCTTTAACCTCTTCAGACCTAGGAGTTGTGCTGGTTCCTTGTTAGAGCTGAGCTGCATTACCCAATGTAGTGTATTACTTTTCTTTCTTTTGCTGTGAAGAAACACCGTGGGCAAGGCAACTTACAGAAGGAAGGGTTTATTTGGGTGTTTTTGGTTCCAGAGATAAGAGTCCATCCTGGTGTGGTGGCTGAGAATGCACATCCATTACCATAAGCACAGAGAGCAACCTACAAAGAGGGAGAGGCCTTAAGGTCTCAAAGCAAACACCCTCACCCTCACCCCACCCCGCTTCCGCCCCACCCATTCACACCTCATGCCATAGTCCTTTAGCAGAGACACACCTCCCAAACAGTACCACCACCTAGGGACCAAGTGTTCAAATGCATGAGCTTATTCAAACTACCACAAGTAGCAATTAGCAACTTGTGACAATTTAAACACATGAAATATTGGGATTGTAGTGTACCTTATAATCTACAGTCATTAAACTCCCCTCAGTTATCCCTTAAATGATGGGTCAATCTGTTTCTAGAGTTTTGGATAAATTAATGGCATTTCTTAAAATTTGAGACAATCTGTCATGCATGTTGTATATAACATGAGCTTCATAACTAGGAGGTAGTGGCTACATAGAGCTGTTGGGCTAGTGTGATCCTGGATATGATAGTGTCTTGAGATTCTGTAAGTGTCCAGCTGATTATTATTAACCACTAATCTTAGTGAACTTTGTGACATGGAGTCCCTTTACTCTAAATGTTTTTTGTTGACTTTGCACGTAACATGGATGTAAAGGGTAGTTAGTATAAAAACTGAATGGGGTTGTAATTTAACATAAACTTGATGCCAAACTAACAGGAGACTTTATAATGGACCTTTCTGTAAAGTCATTGGTTATGGGCAGGCATGAATCTTGGAATACAGGCAGCATCTGGCAAGACTCTCAGTGGGCCACGTGCTAGGTGATCGACAGCAGTATGACTGGTGTGTTTCCCATTGGTAAGTTTAGCACAGCCTACCTCCAGCTTTCAGGAGCAAGTCAACGGAGACTGTTAACGAAATTAGTGTTCTCGCCTGTGTAGCAGATAGTACCAGAGCCCTGACTACAAACCCATTTCATTCGGCTAGTGTCATCAATCATTATAATTTCATTGCTGTGCGTATAAAAAGGTACAGGGAGGTCATCAAGGGAATGTCGGTGTGCGTCAGAACCAAATCAGTGTAGCAGAGGGCCTGTTCTGAACACCGCCAGGCAGCTCATTATGGATAATTGGGCTTGGGCTTGTTCCTTCAAGAGAACTAACCTGTGTTTTCTGAAAGTAATTATAAGATTTAGCATGTCTTCCAACTTCAACCCTATTTTTGCAACACGCTTAGTTAAATTATTTATGTCTTAAACTCTTCTTAATTAGAACATTGAGCAGTTTTACCAAAGCATGTGCTCTACGGCTTCAGAGCAGCACTCTGGATGTACTGGTTAACTCTGTATGTGCTGGGTTACTTTCATTAATGGTAGTCTGCAGCAGTTGGTGAGATGGACCACACTGAGAACTGAAGTTGGATATAACTTCTGCTTCCTTGTTTCTTTTTTTGAATATTTTTGTTTCAAAATTCTACTTTCGAGCTTTGGGATAGTTTTGAGAGCTGATTTTAGTGATTGTCTTTCTTCTTTTCATGATTTTTCCTTCCCAACCAGGAAAACTATTAAGGAAAGAAAATCTTTACTCTGGGTCTCATAAGCAGCGTATCATATTGTAATAAGGAAACAAGGTTTGAGGCTGGAGAAATGGCTCAGTGGTTAAGAGCACTGGCTGCTCTTCCCGAGGATCTAGCTTTGATTCGAAGCACCCATACGGAGGCTCACAACCATCTGTAACTTCAGTTCCAGGGGACCCAATGCCCACTTCTGGCCTCTGAAAGCATCAGGCACGCATGTGGTGCTCAGACATACAAGCAGGCAAAACACCCATATACATTTTTTTTTTTCAAAGAAGAAAAGACTGAGAACAACTGTTGTAGTGCTGGCTTTGGCAGCTCATGCGCTAAGACTGGAATGATGCAGAGAAGATAAGCACGGGTCCTCTGCAAGGATGACAAGAAGATCTGTGAAGCTTTATAAAGCAACAACAAACCCATAACTGTTCTTGGATGTGTTCTTCAGAGGCTAAGCTAACACTTCCTTGTCTGGGGTTTTCAGCTAATGTCCACCATTGAGAGCCAGGGCAGTCTAATGCTTTCCCAGAGGCACTAATGAAATAACCAAAGGAACCTGGCTCTGTGGCCTTGCCCAAGAGCAGACTTGGCAAGGGCCAGTCGGGCTGGTGGCCAGGGCCTCAAAGCAGTTAAAGTTTCATTTCTTGGGAACTTGGCTTTTCCCCCGGAAGAGTCTAGAGCTATCTGTCAGTCAGTCTCAAGGCTGCTGTGTGCTACATCTGTAATGCTCTTGAAATGCCCTGTGTTCCCTGTGTGCGACATTGCTTGATTAACTTCCTGCTAACTTTATCCTGATATATGATATTATTTGCGGTGCCCCATTCCTCCCCTGGAGATAGTGTATGAGATGCTGACTAATGCTTGCAGGTCATCAGCGTGTCCCAGACTTCCTGCTGCCAGACTCTCCTGTCTTCTTTATCTTCTTGTCCCCTGGCCATCACTTAGGACCCTGTCACTGGTCCAGGTGAGTCCACCTTTCATCTTTCTGCAACTTCAGTCCTTCTGAGTGGCTTTAGGAAGATGGATCAGATATGTTCCCCTGCATCTGCTCAGGGTTTTTATTGTTGTTGTTGTTTGTTTTTGTTTTGTGTTTTTTGATTTTTTTGAGACAGAGTTTCTCTGTGTAGCCTTGGCTGTCCTGGAACTCACAGAGACTCGCCTACCTCTCCCCTCAACCCTCTACCCTGAGTGCTGAGATTAAAGGCGAGCACCACCACCACCCAGCTTACCCAGGTATTTCTTTCATGATCTTTTTCAGACCTTGAAGTCCTCATTTATTGTCTGTACATTTTGTGATCACAAACTCAACCTCCAGCATCCCATTCTTACTCTCAAGCTCATTCCATAAGGTACCCCTAAGTGTAACCAACCTCTCTCTCCTTGTAGAAGAGAAGTACGTTTTCCGTGGAGATTTGATGAATATGAGAACTAGTTACTAGGGTGGGT
This sequence comes from Peromyscus californicus insignis, assembly GCF_007827085.1. Classification (NCBI taxonomy): domain Eukaryota; kingdom Metazoa; phylum Chordata; class Mammalia; order Rodentia; family Cricetidae; genus Peromyscus; species Peromyscus californicus. Next base: position 95,562,088 of record NW_026294595.1, on the reverse strand, counting down.
TCCTAATCATAGGCACTATCCAGGAATGTCTAGTTTGACATCAAGGCTACAGTAAGTTCGTTGAGTGTGGCGGCCCATGCCTGTAATCCAAGCAGTTGGGAGAGTGAGACTGGTGGATTGTGACAAGTTCTAGACAAGGCAGTTACACATCAAAACCCCAGTCTCAAACAAATAACAAACATAAACCTTACTATTGTGAAAACTGCTTCCCTGAGGGAGATGTGAACAACGTTTTCACCCTCCTCCTAAGGTCCCAATGATAAGTCAAAGTACAAGCCCAGAGAGTTCACCCTGGGGAACCAATGAGTTTGTGGGGCTTACTTACAGAGCACGGTGACCCCAAAGTAGCCACACAGGAGAATCAGCACCTCACTTCCCAGTCTGAGACGGTCTCTTTGTTGTTTGCTGCTGTGTATGTCAGGCTAGCAGGCCTCTGAGCCTCTTGGGAGTCTTCTGTCCTCACCTCCCATTTTACTGTAAGAGCACTGGGATTAGACATGTACACGGACAGGCCAGGCTTTCTGTAGGCTTTTCATGCACTTTACCTACTGTACCATCTCCCCAAGCCCCAGTCCCAATGCTTTTTATCAACTTCCTTAGCCTGAATAAGGGGGCTAGACTTCCTGATGTCGCTCCTAGCCTTATTTACTTATTACTTATTTGTTTATGGGGATGGGGGTGGGGTGTGTGTATACCCACACACGGGAGTGCAATGGTGTGGAGGCCACAGGACAACTTGCAACAATTGGTTCTCTCCTTCTACCATATGGGTACCAAGGGCTAAACAGGTTCATCGGTCTTGGCGGCAAGTGCCTTTACCCTCTAAGCCACCTCACCAGCCCACTCTTAGCTCTATGAAGTGGATCCAGATTCCAGCTGATTGCAATTTCCAGCCGATCCTCGGCTTCCTTTGCTTGACAATGGTCCATGGCTATCCCATATCCTTTGGAGATAGAATGAGTTAACTTGGCCACAAAACTAATCTGAAAGACCAGGCACATGCAATTAAAGATGCCTGTGAGCTCATGCAGGAGCTTCCCAGAATGCTGTGGTGCTTCACTGGCTTGACCTGGTTTGTAACTCTCAACGGAAGTTTAATAGAGGGAGGACTTGTCCTCATTTCTATGTGCAAAGTCATATGCTACCTAGCCGGAAGATTAAAGCTACTAAATAAATTGTAATAAGAATGGTTTTGAGATATTACACAACCCTCTGCCTCTCTCGTTTCTTAGTTTATTCACATTTTTAGGCTTCCATTAGAGTCCCAATCTTATATATCTACTACCTCACAGAAAGCTAGGCAAGATGATCATTCTTGTTTATGAATAAATTACAGACAGTCTATATTAAGAAAAAAAATGAGCTAACTCTTTTCTTCCCTCCCCCAAATACTCAATTAAAAAAGTAGAGTCCAGCATGGTGGCACAGGCCTTTAATTCCAGCACTCAGGAGGCAGAGGCAAGTGGATCTCTGTGAGTTCAAGGCCAACCTGGTCTACAGATAGAGTTCCAGGCCAACCAAGGCTACATAAAGAAACCATACATAAAGAAAAAAAGTCTATACCCCAATTTATCAAATTTGCATTTACAAATACAATATTTTTATTACTAGAGCATAGCACAGTAATCGTGCTAAAATTTTAATCACACAAATGGTTATGTGATTTTAGTTAAGCTAAAATCAGTAATGAATTAATAGTGAGTTGTAATGTTTAAAGCAGAGTGTGGTGATATATTTGTAATCTAAGAAAGAAAACTTGCCTGAAGATCAGAGGACAGAGCCAGTCACAGAGTTAGCCACAGAGGTCAGGTAGTGGTGGCACACACCTTAATCCTAGCACTCGGGAGACAGAGGCAGAGGCAGAGATCCATCTGGATTTCTCTGAGTTCAAGGCCACACTGGGCTACATGAGATAAATCCAGTCTAAAGAGAAACAGAGCTAGGTAGTGGTGGCAAACACCTTTAACTCCAGCACTTGGGATCACACACCTTTAATCCCAGCACTAGGAAGGTTGAGATAGGAAGGTTGATATGGCTAGGCAGAGAAAGGAATATAAGGCAGGAGGAGAGAGAAACAACCCACTTTCGGCTGAGGACTCAGAGGCATTCAGTCAGAGGATTCGTGGAGACAGGATCAGCTGAGGAGTTGGTAAAATGAGAAGTGGCTGTGGCTTGTTCCTTTGTCTCTCTGATCTTTCAGCATTTACCCCAAAATCTGGCTGCAGGTGGTTTTTTTTTGTTTGTTTGTTTGTTTTTTGTTGTTTTTTTCAAGACAGGGTTTCTCTGTGTAGCTTTGCGCCTTTCCTGGTACTCGCTTTGGAGACCAGGCTGGCCTCGAACTCACAGAGATCCACCTGCCTCTGCCTCCCGAGTGCTGGGATTAAAGGCGTGCGCCACCACCGCCCGGCCGGTTTTTATTATATTTAGGATTCATGAGACGGCAGAGATTATATCTGGGCATGATTGTGCATGCTACAATCCTAGGCTTAGGCAGAAGGTTTATAAATTTGAGATCAGTCTGGGAAGCTGCAAGACTCTGTTTCAAAACAAAACAATAACAAAAAAAAAAAAAAGACCCATGGGCTGTTGTTGGTTGAACTAACCAAAGGCATACAGTGACAGACACATAGGTTACATAATTAGCAAACAGAGTCCCAGAGCTGTGCCCGCCATCACCACACTACACTCAGACAGATGCTGGGCAGTGTAAATTCTCAAGAGCTTGGAAAATGCAGGTTGGAAGCCATAGATGAAAGGAGGGAACCATTGTGGACCCTGATTTGGAGACTTCCGTGGTGTTTTAGGAAGTACAGTGCAGGATGGGGTGAGGAGAGTCAAAAGGCAAGAATAAAACACTAAGCAGCGATGTGTGTAACCCAGGCTAAAAGTAACAGCTGAAAGCAGAGCTGTGGCAATAAAAACAAAGGAAGGAACATATTCCAGGCATTTGAAATAATAAAATCATCAGCAGATTGCACCCAAGACTAAGTGTGTGCTAGCACCATGCTAAACATCGTCTCACTTAATTATCCCAGCCAGTGTTTTGTAGATGTAATTCTAAACAGTCTTATTAAATAAGAAACACAGAGCCAAATAAAGAGTTAAAAGCCCAAGAGGTCAGAGCACTAGCGAATAGCCTTTAGCTTACCAGCCACTGCCGTCCTTCCCCTGAGAAAAGAGACCTACTTCCTGTGTGTCTGTATTTTTTATTGACTTTCTGTTTTGCCTTCTCATTGATTCTAAACCCAACCACATGACTTCTTCACTGCCTGTCTATACAGACCTCCAGGTCTCTATGGTTGGTACTTGGATTAAAGGCTTGTGTCACCAAGCTGGCTATGTCCTTGAACACACAGACTCTGCCTGCTATGTGATCGGATTAAGGGCTACCACTGCCAGACTTCTGCTAAATGGCTTGCTATTAGCTCTGACTCCCAGGCAACTTTATTTATTAACATACAAATAAAAGCACATTTCAGCACAAATAAAATATCACCATAGTGTTCTTTTGGTTTGTTATCTTAACTCTGATATTTTCCCTATTCTGCATGAGGAAATGGACTTATAGGGAGGCTAAGCATGGCCACATGGCTACAAGTGGGAGGAATAACATCAAACTCGGGAAGTTTGATAACAGAGTCCAGGGGTTTAACCAGGCTCCTTGGCCACAATGCATTAACAGGACAAGGTGACTCCTCACCACTGGGGAAGGAAGAGGGAAGGCTCAGAGACCATATCAAGCACATGAGATTGGGAAATGGTAATGCTGGCACTGGGAAGACTTGTCAGTTGGTAAAGTGCTTGTCTTGCAAGCACTGAGATCTGAGTTTGAGCTCTAGAAAGAATATCTAAAATGCTGGGTATGGAGGTGTGCCCTATCATCCCAGCCCTGGGTATGGAGGTATGCCCTATCATCCCAGCCCTGGGTATGGAGGTGTGCCCTGTCACCCCAGCCCTGGGTATGGAGGTGTGCCCTGTCACCCCAGCACTGGGTATGGAGGTGTGCCCTGTCACCCCAGCACTGGGTATGGAGGTGTGCCCTGTCATCCCAGCACTGGGGAGGCAGGTGGGTCTTTGGGGTTCACTGGCCAGACAGTCTGGCCTAGTTGGCAAGTTCCCAGGCCAGTGAGGAACCTTTCCTCAAAAAACAAAACTGTGGCTGACACATAGAGAGTGACACCAAGGTTATTCTTTTACCACCTCCACCCCCCATACACACCGGAGAGACAGAGACAGAGAGAGACAGAGACTGCTGTTGATGGAAAGTTAGAAAGGGGAGGCAGTAGAAGAAAAAACGACCTTGCAGAAATGAATTTAGCTAGGGATATTCTGAATACATCAGCACAGCATCTACAAATTAATTTCCAAAGAGCTGGGATAGAACTTAATGGGGCATGGGAGCTTTTTAAGTCAATACACAGAAGATAGTAAAATCAATCTTCAGTATTTAAAAGATACACACTATTTTTGTTAACTCAAGTTGTCTGTATTGGATGATGAATAAGAAAAATTAGAGCACAATTTCTCTCCATGATCAGAGATTTACCAGATGATAAGTGAATTTAGGCGTCTAAAGCAGAGCATACATCATCAGCTTTTGTGGAAATGAGTCCTTTGTGCGGCTCCTGTATTTTTAGAAGCTAGAAGTTGTAGCTCAAATCCTAATTGGTCTTAATAATAAAAACATGGAGTCAGATATCAGGGTAAATGCTGAAAGATCAGAGAGACAAATGAGCAAGCCACAGCTGCCTCTTACCTCCTCAACTCCTCAGCCTGAAAGGGCCGAGCTCCTGTCTCCTCCCGCCTTAGTTCTCTCTCCGCCCAGCCATATCACTTCCGGTCTCCACCTCCCTAGTGCTGGGATTAAAGGTGTGTGCCACCACCGCCTGGCTTCTATGGCTAACTAGTGGCTAGCTCCACACTCTGATCTCCAGGCAAGCTTTATTTGTTAGAGTACACACAAAGTATCACCAAAAAGCTGAGGCCTGTGGTTACTCCGCAGACGCCTTCATCCTTATTCCTCATATCAAATATAGTGTCTGCAATCTATAGCTCTGCCTCTTCACTACCACAAAGTAAATGAATGAGTTGTTTGCTGAGAGGGCCGCCGATAGTAACTGCCTCAGGACCGAAGGTGAACTACCCAGCAATGGAATGGGGCCATGGTAGGGAAGCACAGGCCCGAGGAGCAGCCTCTGGAGGCCTAGCCAGGGACTCCTTCGGCAAAAATGAGGAGGAGAGAGCAAAGCCAGGGCGGTGTGACTTTTAAAAAGATTTATTTCTTCTATGGGATTGCCTCATCCAGCCTTGATATGAGATATGTGTCTAGTCTTATCATGCCGTGTTTGGTTGATATCCCGGGGAGGACTGCTCTTTTCTGAAGGGAAACAGAGAAGTGGGTCTGGGGGAGGGGGTGGGGCAGGAGCAGGGAGCCTAGGAGGAGAGCAGAGAGGAGAAACTTCAGTCAGGATGTAATATATGAGATATATGAGAGAAGAAAACATAAATGAATTAAAAAGATTTATTCGTGTGTGTGTGTGTGTGTGTGTGTGTGTGTGTGTGTGCATGTACATGTGAAGGTCCCCACAGACTAGAAGAAGGTATCAGATCTGCTGAAGCTGGGTTTTACAGGCAGCTGTGAACCACCTGATGTGGGTGCTGGGAACTGAACTTGGGTCCTCTGCCAGAGCAGGAAGCACTGATTTGCTGAGCTTCTGTTTCTCTAGTCCAATATGCGATTTTAGGTAGTCATAATCACTTGTATTTATTGACTCTGGACCTAGAAGTTGTCTGAGTGCTTTGGTGTGCCATTTCCTGTAAACCTCACAACACTGCAAAGAGACAGTTATCATATCCCCTTTAAAAAAGAGGAAAGTGCCAGGGGTGGTGGCGCACACCTTTAGTCCTAGCACTTGGGAGGCAGAGGCAGGTGGATCCTGAGTTCAAGGCCAGTGTGGTCCACAGAGTGAGTTCCAAGACATCCAGGGCTACACAGAGAAACCCTGTCTTGAAAAAGAAGGGAGGTGGGGGTAAGGTTTACACAGGAGGTCATTTGTTTGTGAACACAGGTCAATTGCAGAGACAGGATTCAAACTCAGGATTGAGACAGCTGCCATCATCCAATGTCAAGGCAGCTCTGTGTAGCAGGCTTTCTTTGGGCCACCAACCAGCTTCCAAATCATGACATGGAGACTTATTATCAATTATGCCTTATCTTATGCTTGTCCCACTAGCTCTTATAACTTTTTTTTCCCCATTCAATTCGTTTATTCATCTGCCACCAACATTCAGTCAAGCTCTTATAACTTAATTTAACCTGTTTCTCTTCATCTATGTTTTGCCTCGGGCTTTTTACCTTTCTTTCATTCTGTATGTCCTACTTTCCAGCTTCCTCCATGTCTGACTGGCAGCTGCCTGGCTGGCCCCGGGCATCTCCCTCTCTTTCTCTTTTTCTTTTCTTTCTTTCTTTCTTTTTTTTTTTTTAATATTTATTTATTATGTACACAGTGTTCTGTCTGCATGTATGCTTACAGGCCAGAAGAGGGCCCCAGATCTCATTACAGGTGGTTGAGAGCCACCATGTGGTTGCTGGGAATTGAACTCAGAACCTCTGGAAGAACAGCCAGTGCTCTTAACCGCTGAGCCATCTCTCCAGCCCCTCTTTCTCTTTTTCTACCTTCTCTCTCAGCCTAGATTCCTCCTCTTATTTATTCTCTCTGCCTGCCAGCCCTTCCTGTCCCTCCTCTGACTAGCTATTGACCATTCAGCTTTTTATTAGACCACTCAGGTGCCTTAGGCAGACAAAGCAACACATCTTTACATAATTAAACAAATGCAGCATAAACAACCATAACACACCTTTACATAGTTAGAGTAATATTCTGCAACATAAACAAATGTAACACATCTTTACATAGTTGAAGTAATGTTCCACAACAACTTCTGAGTTGTAGATTCAATCCAAACACACTATATTTAATCTTTCTGTAAGGGTAGCACTGCTACATTTCACAGGCTGGAAGAGTCAAGCCAGCACTTGAGGAAAATAATCTCTGGAATGTGCTGCTGGTCAGACTAGCCATACAGGCAGCATCAACCCTGCCCCTGAAAAGCCTAAACTCCTTTCTCTGCATTGTCAATCCAGCAACCTGAAACCCACTTCTGTTGACTTTGAGAACTGAACCTCGCATAACCCTTTATTGCTTCTACCACTTTATAGAGCCATAATGTCATGCTATACTAGGATCAAATAAGCAAGGCACTGGTTTCTGTCACAGCAGTTTCTGTCACGGCCATCAGAAAGAACCATTGTTCTTTTGTTCAGAACAACCACCTAAGTATGGAACTATGATAGAAATGTGTAGTATTTCTTGAGGTTGGTGTAACCCTGGGTGCCCTGTCTGTATCTTAACTTTAAAAATAATGGGGTAGGGTGGGGTGGGGTGGATAGATGATTCTGTAGATATATGTGCTTGCTGCCAAGTATGAGGACCAGAGTTCAGATATCCAGACCTAAGTAAGTGCTATATGAACATGGTTCCAGCACTCAGAAGGCAGACGGGTTCAACTGAGAGACCCTGCCTCAAGGAATAAGATGGAGAGTCATCAAGGAAGATTCCTGACCCCAGTCTCTCCCCTCCACATGTGCACACACACACACACACACACACACACACACACACACACACACACAGAGAGAGAGAGAGAGAGAGAGAGAGAGAGAGAGAGAGAGAGAGAGGAACTGGGCTGACAAAGTTCGAAGATTTGTACTGAGAAATGAGTTAGCCTGAGAGTTATTCTCATCTGGACATGCCATTATTGTTTTACCAACCATACTTCTTGAAGCTTCTGTCTTACATTGATAACACTATTTGCTGTTGACCAGAAGTGAAGAACGGGCCCTGACTTTCAGATCCTGAGGTGACCATCCACACAGAAAGAATGACATCTGTCTCAGCAGTGAAACGCTGAGAGGCTTTTTACCACTCAAGACAACAGCATCATTTTTGGAGGAGCTGAGTGAATCTCTAGCCTGGGACAGAGCAAAACAGCTTCTGTTTTGAAGCTTGAAGTTTGTTTGATGATGCAAATAGGATGCAGCACCTTCTTACCACTCAGCCTTGACGCATTGCTGAAACCATCACAGGACGTTCCTAGCACCTTATCTTATTCTAGAGCACCGAGCACCACAGCTGTCCAGTTTCCTTTCAGGATACTGTTTACAAAGATTGCCCCCTCTCTCTGATACAGATCTGGGCTTTTGGACTGCAGAGATGGTTCAGTGGTTAAGCACTTGCTGCTCTTCTAGAGTTCAGTTCCTAACACCCATGGCATGTGGCTCCTAACTGTCCATAACTTTAGCTCCAGGAAGGTTACCTGCCTCACCTGCACTCATATGTCCACACACATCTACATATAATTAAAAATAATAAAAGTAAATCTTTGAAAATAGCTTGACTTTCTTCCTCTATGGGGGTTCCACTTAACTCATTCATTTGTAATTATTTATGGGGTCATGAAGGGTCAGAGGGAAAGATGGAGCCTCTAAACCAGACCAAGCTGTTTGTAGAAGTTGTGAAGTTCTTTTTCTGCACTCCAAACAACCGGACTCCAGGGATAAAGCCATCACTCACTTGGAGCTTCTGGTAAGTGTTGAAAAAGTGGCACAACTGTGTAGCCATCTTTAAATGCTACCCTGGCCTCTTGCCTAGGACAGGGGTTTTGTTAGCCTAGATTAGCAAACAGCCACACCTTACCTTAATGATTTTTGCACAGTCTCTTCCGACCAACAAAAATCTCAGCCAGAATAATCATTAACAGTGTTGAAAAATGACTCATAATGATCTCAACCTGATTTCTTGTCAGGTGCTGAATAAACTTTCCATCATCCAGTCTGAACGCTTTTCTTCTAGCTTAGAAGTTGTTCTGGGAGTCGCTTGGGTTCATTCCTCAGGGGAGCCGAACCATCTTCAAACAATAGGCTGGGAATTGTCAGACGCTGGCGGAGTCTCAGGGCCTGTGACAAGGACTTAGGAAGCCTGGAGCCGTGGGATGGGATTTGTCTGTCAAGGCATCAGAGGGGCCTTTGGTCCCAGACAATATCTGATCACAGAAATACCACGTGTACTATTCTATTTCTTCAGTTAGAGGATATATTTGGCAACCAGCAAGACGAGCAGAGAGCCATGCTTCTTTTTTCCCTGTACATTTTATTTTTATTAATTTTCCTTTTTTTATACTTTGAGTATTTCATACATTAATATACCATATTTGAGTAATTTTTGCCCTCCGCTCCCCTGTTCAGTTCCTCCTCCATCCCTCTGCTAACTACTCCCTCTGGCTTTATGATCTTTTCTTCTTAATTACTTTTGTCTTATATACACAAGCCACTGAGTTCCATTAGCGTCACTCTTATTTGCATGTATTTAGAGATAACCACTTAGGATTGAGATCTCAGCACAGAAAACAACAACAAACAAAACTGGTCCTCCCTCTATCCGCAGCCACTGACTGCCTGCAGCTCTTCCTCTGGGGCCTTGTGGAGTTTTCCTCCATCCATGTTGGCAGGTTGGCTGGTGTGTTCTTGGCAGGTCTCACACAGGCAACCAGATTGTTGCAAGTTCACGGGAACAGCATCCTTGTCCAGAAGACAGGATTATCCAGCAGTCCTGGTTCTCAGGCTTCTCCATGACGTTCTCTGAGCCTTAGATGTGTTATAGATGTCTCATATGGGACGAGGCACACCATGCCTCTCTCTCACTCATCCTCTGCGATTCTAACCAGTTGTGGATCTCTCTTGTCTCTGTCTGATGCAAAAAGAGGCTTCTCTTATGAGGGGTAAGAGCTGCTCTTATCTGTGGGTATAAGCATGAGTTCTTTGAAGGCAGCTGGAAACTATTGCTCTAGTAATGCCAAACAGGGAGGTCAGAGTGCCATATTTATTGTGGAGAATGAGTAAGACCCTTCAAGGCAGTCACATGGCAGATTAAAAGACTATATATTCAAGAACCTGGACCCACCTGTGTGACTGGAGACGTCACACAGTCCCTGGATAGTTTTTTTTTTTTAATCTGAATAATGGGTATGACTGGTGTTTTTTGTTTTTTTGTTTTTGTTTTGTTTTTTTTTGTTTTTTTTTTCAACTTGACAAAAGCTAGGTTCATGTGGGAAAAGTGATCTTAATTTGAGAAAATGTCTCCATCAGATTGGCCTGAAGGCAAGTGTGTGGGATATTTTCTTGAGTAATCATTAATATGGGAGAGTTCAGTCCAATGTGGGCAGTACCACTCCTGGGCAAGTGGTCCTGGGATGTATGAGAAAGGATGCTGAGCAAGCCATGGGGAGCAAGCTAGTAAGCAGTGGTCCTTCATGGCTTCTGCTTCAGTTTCTACCTCCAGGTCCCTGCCTTGAGGGCCTGATTGACTTCCCTCTGTGATGAACTTAAAGCCATAAGGCATATGTTATGTGATTCCATTTGTTCATAGTATCAAAACCATAAGTTCGTACACAACAGATTAGTGGTTTATTAAGATAAATTTTATATTATGTGTTATCACAATAAATGTGTCCTCAAGGTGGTCACTGCTATGGATGTATGGAGTTCAGTCCCCTGAGGACCCTTGAGGAGCCAGGTAAAACATATTTCAGAATGGCTTCCCTAAAGGAGGCCAGGAGAATATTGACGAACAGATCTTGGATGCCAGTGGTTAAGGTTTGCTCATAGGTGTGTGTGTCAATTTCTTTGTGTGTGTGTGTGTGTGTGTGTGTGTGTGTGTGTGTGTGTGTGTGTGTGTGGTTATTGTTAGGGGGAACAGGATCTTCCTATATAACCCAGTCTGACTTTGAATTCTTTTTTTTTTTTTTTTTTTTTTTTTTTTGGTTTTTCGAGACAGGGTTTCTCTGTGTAGCTTTGCGCCTTTCCTGGAACTCACTTGGTAGTCCAGGCTGGCCTCGAACTCACAGAGATCCGCCTGGCTCTGCCTCCCGAGTGCTGGGATTAAAGGCGTGCGCCACCACCGCCCGGCCGACTTTGAATTCTTAATCCTCCTGCCTCCACCTCCCTACAGCAAGGAGTTCAGGAATAGGCTCTTATTCTCCACCAATATCTTCTCTTTTCTAAGACTGAACATGTGTGAATGCCCAGCAGGTTAGAGTCCTGGAGAAGAACATGAGCTATTCCTGATGGAAATGCGTTGTCTGGTCACAGCTATAGTCAAGGGAGGGCAAAGGCCAGACACAATGCACTCTCTCCTCCAAATCCTACAGGCACAGAGGCATAGACTAGGAGTATGTGGGAAGGAGAGAACAGGAAAGAAGGTCAGTGGTTGTCGCTCCCTGATGTTCACTTGAGTTCAAGGGCCAATGCCTTGTGTCTTTTAAAGCAGCTTTGTCTGAAGTCTCTTCTCTTGCTCTTTATCATGATGTCAAGTTGCTCAAATTTTCTTATTTGCAATATACATGTGGTAGTTTGAAAAAAAACAGTCTCCAAAGGAAGTAGCACTATTAGGAGGTGTGGCTTTGTTGGAGTAGGTGTGGCCTTGTTGGAGGAAGTGTGTACTGTTGGGGTGGGCTTTGAGGTCTCATATATGCTCAAGCTATACCCAGTGTCTCAGACCACTTCCTGTTGCCTGAAAGTCAACATATAGCAGCTCCTTCTGCAGCCCCATGTCTGCCTGCATGCTGTCATGTCCCATCATGATGATAATGGGCTGAGCCTCTGGAATGTAAGCCACCCAATTAAATAAATGTTTTCCTTATAAGTGTTGCCATGGTCATGGTGTATCTTCATGGTAATAGAAACCTTAACTAAGACAGAAGTTGGTACAGGGACTGGGGTATTGCTGTGATAGGCCTGACTATGTTTTTGTTTGGAGGAATTTGGACTTTGGTACTTTGGGTTAGGAAGCAGTGGAATGCTTTAAACACTGCTTAATGAGCCATACTAGTAGGAACATGGAAGAGTAATTTGAAGTGTGGGGGCCTGTCTCAAGAGGTTTCAGAGGAGAAGAATGTTAGTATGTTGCCTGGAGATCATTGTGATATTTTGGTGAAGAAGTGGCTGCTTTTTGCCCTTGTCTGAAGAATCTGTCTGTAACATGAATGTTTAATTGTTTTTTTAAATAAAAAAAACCTGGAGCCTGATATTGGGGTAAATGCTGAAAGATCAGAGAGACAAAGGAATAAGCCACTGCCACATCTTACCTCTAGGACTCCTCAGTCTGAAAAGCTTCAGTTTCTGTCCCTTCATGCCTTTTATACTTTTCTCCACCCAGCCATCACTTCCTTCTTAGTGCTGGGATTAAAGACGTGTGTGCTTCCCAAGCAAAGGCATGAGATCTCAAGTGCTGGGATTAAAGGTGTGTGATTCCCAAGTACTGGAATTAAAGGTGTGTGCCACCACTGCCTGGCTCTGTTTCTCTCCTAGACTGAGTCAATCTCATTCTAGGGTGGCTTTGAACTCACAGAGATCCAGACGGATCTCTGCCTCTTGAGTGCTAGGATTAAAGGTGTGTGCCGGGGGCTGGAGAGATGGCTCAAAAGTTAAGAACACTGGCTGCTCTTCTAGAGATCTTGAGTTCAATTCCCAGCAACCACATCGTGGCTCACAACCATCTATAGTGGGATCTGATGCCCTCTGGTGTAAAGGTGTACATGAAGATAGAGCACTTGCATATACATGAAATAAATAAATAAATAAATCTTTAAAAAAAAGGTGTATGCCATCACTGCCTGGCATCTATGTTTAATCTAGTGGTTTGTTCTGTTCTCTGATCTTCAGGCAAATTTTATTAGAGTACAATATATCACCACATCTGCCTGAGGCTAAAGTGAAGAGATTTGGATTAATTTCATTGGCAGGGGAAATCTCAAAACAGCCTAGTATAGACTCTTGTGTGGTTGCTAGTGTTTATGCTTATAAAGATTAATAATGAAAAGGAGCAAGATGGCCATGTGAAAATACAAAATGTACACTTTGAGGAGAAAAGGAGCACCAGGAAATGGAATATAACTAAATCCTGTGTTCAAGGAGATAAACGGATTAAGAAATGGAATAAAGGGAGTAGTGACCTCAGAGCAAGATCCCACCCAGCTAAGTTTCCAACTATGAAAAGGAATTAAAGAAAAGCTTAGAGTCTGGTGTGGTTGTGCATGCCTTTAATCCCAGCACTCTGAAGGTAGAGGCTGGCAGATCTCTGAGTTTGAGGCCAGCCTGGTCTACAGAGCAAGGTCAAGGACAGCCAAGCTTAGGCAGTGAAGGTAACTATCAAAAACAGAAAGCTGGTGAAAATATAACTGAACAAGGAGGCCATGTTCCAGCTCCAGCAAGCAGCAGACCTTGGCAGCTTTGGCCATGTGGCTCTGGCTTTAGAGTTAAGGACAGAAGAAAAGGGGTTATGGAATATGCCTCCTAGACTAAGGAAAGCCATTGAGGCCAGGCATGTGTCAGGGGTCTTCCTGAATGGAGGCCTAGAGAGGCTGTGGCACAAAGCTGTGAAGTTGAAGCTTGGATTACCTTGGAGACACCAAGGTATTGGAGATGCCAGAGTCATGGGATACCAGCCAAGAAAGCTGCTAACAGAGAGTGGAACCAGCCCAAGAGAGAGAAGTGTGTTGCAGTCAACAAAGCTGAAAGGAGTTGGAGATCTGAAGAGTGTTTGGACATCAGACATGGAGATGCAGAATTTGGAGTTTGCCCAGCTGGAGGTGATGATGTGACAAAGTTTCACCAAATGAAGAATGCTGAGGGGTTTCTGAAAGAGAATTGGTTCAGCAGTTGGCTTTCTGTTGATTTGGCCCTTGTTGGTGCAGCCCCTATGAGGCCATCTGGAGCCATGAGGCCATCTGGAGCCATGACATGACCTTGGGAGATGTAAATCATAGGCAAAAGTTCTGGAGCAGAAACAATTTTGAACCTTGATGTAGTCAAATGCCAGCCCATTTTACTTCCAGAATTCTTGTATGTGAAAGAGTCATAAATTTGACATGAGCTGCTGTTTGTTTTGTTTCCTGTCTTACGCACCTGAACTTAATCCCAATAAGTAGAATCACTAACCTCAGTAGGGCCTGGAATACTACTTAGAATCCTGATACCTTTTTCTGCTCAATTTATTTGTGCATTCTCTGCTGGAATTCTATCAAACTTCCGCCCCTCTCCTTAAGTATCTGCACTTCACTTCCTGCCTGAGAGTCAGAAGATTGCCTGCTCTTCTGCCTTCATGGTAAGCTAGAAGTCATCAAGTCAGAAATCCCCAAATCCCTGCCACCAACCCCTACTGTCTGGCACTCTCCATCACTTTTCTTCTTACCACATAGAGGGATTGTTCTCTCTCTCCCTCCACAACCCCTCCTCAAGAGGCACCTCTCTTTGGAGGCCTAGATACCCTACTTCTTATCTTCTTTACAGGTAAAATTCACTAAAACAGTGAATTCAGTCATATTCATTTTTTTTAAAGATTTATTTATTTATTTATTATGTATACAGTGTTCTGTCTACATGTATTCCTGCAGGCCAGAAGAAGGAGCCAGATCTCATTACAGATGGTTGTGAGCCACCATGTGGGTGTTGGGAATTGAACTCAGGACCTCTGGAAGAACAGCCAGTGTTCTTAACCTCTGAGCCATCTCACCTCTGAGCCATCTCTCCAGCCCTTCAGTCATATTCTATAATTGTTGGCTAACACCACAATCCACACCCCAAACTAGCTGCGCCACTCCCCTCTCCCCCAGGACTCCCCTCACCTTGAGCCTGTGTTCCCCAGTCTGCTGCCCCATTGTGTGTTACCTAGCTGCCCCCGTGGACATTTGAGTTTGAGGTCCATGAATTATTCCTACTCTTATTTTTTCCTATCAGCAGGTCATCATGAGTCACTAGGGACCAATCCCTCATTTGGATTCTTTAGGTACTATCCTTCTTTGTTGATTGGGTTGACTAAATTCTTCCTATGTGCCTGAAGTCCTCCTGATATTCGGCATCTAGGGAAGAGCTCTTTTTCCTATTTCTTTGGGAGAAAAATAGAAGAAACAACAATAAATTATCTATTCTTGTTTCAACAAATGCAATGTTTCAGAATTTGAGTGAGAAAGTTCTACAAGAATCATGCCAACTTGCTCTCGTATATTAGAGATTTAAAACAGTGAAAGACCTCCCCACAGGAAGGAAATGGGGTTCAGGTCCAGCGCTATGGCCACAGATCACTTGGTCCTTCCGTTTTTCTTTGACTGAGTCACCCAGTGTGAGAAACCCGGAGTGTCTTTTCTTCTATAAAGAGATCCATATTGACATGGACATTTGGAAAAGAAAGAAAAGAGAGAGGGAGAAACAAAGAAAGAGGAAGGAAAGAAGCAAGAAGGAAGGGCAGGCAGGCAGGAAGCCCCAGATACTTCATTCATAGAGGGTTGAAACAAAGGCATGTGCTGGCTAAATACTAGTGTCCTTTGTAGGTAGAGTTTTCCTGCCTGGCCCACAGTCAGGACAAATCTCTCTCACCTGCCTGTCCCACAGCCGCTCAAACCCGACCAAATAAACACAGAGACTTATATTGGTTACAAACTGTATGGCCGTGGCAGGCTTCTTGCTAACTGTTCCTACAGCTTAAATGAATCCATTTCCATTAATCTATACCTTGCCACGTGGCTCGTGGCTTACCGGCATCTTCACATGCTGTTTCTCATCGTGGCAGCTGGCAGTGTCTCTCTGACTCAGCCTTCCACTTCCCAGCTTTATTCTCCTCCTTGTCCCGCCTACACTTCCTGCCTAGCCAATGGCCAATCAGTGTTTTAATTATTGACTAATCAGCAACACATTTGACATACAAAACATCCCACAGCAGTCCTTTGGTTTGTTTTGGTTTTGTAGTGCCGGGGATTGAACCCAGGGCCTCAAATCTGCTAGGCAATTGTTCTATTATTAAGCTACACATCCAGTACTGAAGACTTGTTTTTAGTAGAAAATAAAAGGACAATAAGAAAGTCAGTTTGTAATGTCCATTATTTTTGGTAAATTGCCATGTGTTGCTTAAGCTCACCAAGAAGCTGGCTCTGGAATCAGGGTTCCCCACACCAACATTTAGACCCAAGCATGCTGTCTCCAAGCCCCTTGTCTGGAAATGTATTGGACCCCTAACTCTGTGACAGGGAGAGAAGAAAAAAAAACAAAAACAAAACCAAACCAGGCAAGAGTAAAGAGAACAGCCAGAGGGTAAAGTGTCCAGGAGAGATGACTGTTGTTTGTCCCGTGATATCAAAATGCCTACAGTAAGACAGAGAAGATGGAGATTTACCACAGGATAAGCTCATCCCTGGACTCCAAGCTCCAACTGACTACCTCAACATACCTGGGCAGTTTCTAGTGGATGTTGTAAGCGTCTGATTTGATGATGTTATCTCTGTCACTATCTGTCCTTTTACTTGGAAACCTCACTGGAGGGGACCCTCTGCCTGGGACTCTCTTGATTGGGAACTCCAGCTGGATGTCATAACAAGACTTCCACAGTTGGTTCTGCTGGATTTGTAGGCTCCCAATTTGATGATACGACCTTTCTGTGGTTAGTTGCTCTTTCTCTTGACTCACTCTCAAAATGAAGTTCCCTTGGGGACCCTCTTTGTTGATCAAAGCTCCAGCTGACTGTCTTGTCTCCAGGGTCTCCCCAGTGGGTTTCTACCGGATGACATCAGTGTGTGGCCTGACGTTCTGCTAGCTTTCTTTCCCTGCTGTTTTGTTCATTTATCTTGACTTGTTATATACTTAGTAAACACACTCATTTACAACCCAAAGTATGGCTATTATAGATCATTCTCTGAACTGTATGAAACATCCTTTTTTTTTCCAACTGGTCTCTGCCTTTTGATGTCCTGAAAATTCCCCTTTATGGATTATTTGTCAAAAGAGTGAAAACAAAGTCTGGCAAAAAGAATCAGTGCTTTATTTTGTCTTAATCCATTGTCTTCATTTCCGATGTAGCCCTTAATTCTCTCTAATACTTTTCCCTCCCACCATCACACCATCAAAGTGTTTCCACCGGGGTACCAATGGTCTCCATGCCTCAACTTCATGGATTCACCTCGGATTCTATGACTTGTTTGCATCACCTGCTTCCTGAAATGCTCTTCCATTTCTCTGGCTTCTTGGAATGATTTTCCCAGCTTTTCCTCTTGTTTCTGTGGCTCTGCTCAGTCTCCATCACCTACCTAATCAGTTACTTACATTCTTGATTCATCAAGGATCTGCCTTGGGCTGTGTTCTCACTTCATAACCATCCCCTGGTGCTCTCATCTGACACCAAGGATGACTTATTTCTCCCACGGAGTCTCCCTCTCAGTCCCAGGTTCATCTGTTCAACAGCCAAATCAACCCGTTAAGTGTCTAAGACTAAATCACATATCCTGACCTTAACCTTAATGCCTGACTCTCCAACTCCATAAACCAAAGCAGGAAGGCCAGGCACTTCAGTACTTGTGACTTCTCCCTAATCAGACATCCAGTCAATCATCATGGCCTGCCAATTTTACTTACAAATGCTTCTAGAATCCTTCACTGAGAATGTCTCTAAAGCTGCCGCCCTAGTCCGAGTCTCCCTCATGTCACCCCTGGATTACTTCAGAATCTCCAGTGGATCTCTTCCCCACCTGCCTCCCCATTCCTCTTCCACATTAATGCCAGGATGATCTTTTAAAAACAAATCTCACTTTATGATCCTTCTTAAAACGCTTACTGGGGCTGGAGAGTTGGCTTGGAGGTTAAGAGCACCACCTGCTCTTGCAGAGGACCCTGGTCAGTTTCCAGTCCCACATGATGGCTTACAAACATCTATAACTCCTGCTCCAGGGCATCAGACACCCTCATCTGGCCTCCATGGGCAGGCATGCGCATGGTGTACATTCATACAAGTGAGCAAAACACACACATAAAATAAATAAATCCTTAAAATTATTTAAAACCCTGTAGGGATTTCCCATTGCTCTTAGAAAAAAAAACCCAAAATGAAATTTGAGGTGTGCCTTAAGTCACTTCTACTGTCTTTCCCTCCCAGGTGCTCATAGGGTTATGTCTTTTTACCCTGGCTTGTTTGTACAGCTGTTTGCTTGGCTATAAGCTCTCCTCACCACTCAGCATCAACTTCCCATTCTCAGAGTCCCCAAACATCTTTGAAAACATTTGCTCCAGGAGGCATCTTATCTCCATCCTCCACCCCCAGAGTTCACTGGGCCTTGAAACACGTAGTTTCAAATCACTCTGTACTTACTCAGTTGGAAGGGAATTAACTGTGAGATACCAATCTCCCTTGATAGAATGCCAGTTCTCTAAGCAGAGGGATCCCACCTGTTATTTACTACTACATTTCAGAGTCCAACCCCTGGGAAGAGTTGATAAAAATAGTGGTTGAATGCATACATGAAAGGCTTTCTGGGGCCTTATTAGAAGCTAGGTCACTCCACCAACTCCCAAGTGCAGCAGAGTTTAACCTCTGAGAACTCAGGGTCGTGGCATCAGTACCGCCACTAAATGAACTTGAGAATATTTAGTTCTGGGGATATGAGCAGAGAGGTCTCAGATAAGGGCTCATTAGTGTGAGCCCCCGATTTGAAGCTGCACTGCACTCCAGTCCATTGCAGCTCATATGTCACATCTGCTCACATCTGCTCGCTGTACCTGCCATCTTCAATGGTGTGACTATGGCTATCTCTCTCTTTGAGATGTTCTCCAAGGGCATTCCCAAAGACAGAATTCTAGGCACACCATGTAAATCACATTTCCCATTATACTGTCCCAAATACAGCGTTCTAACTGCATATATCCTTATATGCTTACTTGTATAAGAAGAGCCTGGAACAGCTCCTGGTGCATGACAGGTACGCACTAATTGTTTGTGGAATCAGTGAATCAAATGCATGGGAAGTATGAGAATACTTGTGAAGGCAAGCTCGTGGGGTTGTTGGTAGCAAAATTATGCATTGAGTTTTATTCTAGGATTTAGATGCAGAAACTGGGAAAAATTCCACTACTCTTCCTCCATCATTTTCAAAGGGCAAAACAACACCCTTAGCAGGGTGAACATCTACAGTCTCGGCATTCAAAAGGATAATTCAGGAGGATTTATGAGTTGGAGGCCAACCTGGCTACACAGAGAGAACATGCCTTTAAAAACTTCCAGTAGAAATGACAACCTCGAAGAAGATAATTGGATGCACCACAACTATTGTTCTTAGGTACTGGTTATTAAAAACAAGCTTGTAGACCTAGGGTGGTCCAAACTGACATCATCGAGGCAAAGACAGGATAGGCACAGGCCTGTACGAGGAAAGAACCTTCTGGACTAGAACCCAAGAGTCAACTGCAGGGGCACAGGAGCTCATTTTAGTGAAGGGTGTGGCTGGTTTCATTTGAACGCTCCTCCTGCCTGCTCTCCTGTCTATATAACTGTAAACCTCCTGGGTTCGTGGACTTGGCTGAGGACCAGCCTACTGGAGCCAGCTACCTCATCCTTGAAGAGTGGGGTTGTGGTTTTGTTCTCCAATCAGCTGTTGTTGTGAAAACAAGACTGAGCAGCAAACAAAAGTAAGCAACTCTGGGGCTCTCTGGGACTTCCAAGGAAGGGACCCTGGGGGATAACCCACGTCTAGCTAATTCTACAGGAGAAAGATTGGTAGTGTTATAATTCAGATGCCATAGAAAGCTGGCTTTATTTTGTAGACAGCCCCGCTTGTTCTGGTGAGATCAGCTGAATGAACATATAGAAGCCCAGAGGTGGCAGGAGAAGACAAACTATACGAACGGAGGCTCTTCAGAGCCTGACAGGAAGGATGGTGGTTCTCCGAGAAAGGCAACCGGGGCACCTGGGCGTCTGTGAAGAAGAGGCATCTCAGACCAGCTCGGGGAAGACAAGAGTGATCAGGGAAGGGAATGGCTTGGGAGAGACTTTAGTTTTGAAGTTTAACAGAGATCAGCAAGCTAATTAGAGATAAAATCAAGGGCAGTGTGGCTAGAGATGTGGTCAGGATAAGGGAAGGTGGCAGAACCTGCGGGCTGAGGTGAGTTTGGACACTGGAGCAATCAGTGCTGTGAGTAGGGCTGTTAGCTCGTAGGTTTAGGTTAAATATGGTATTTTCAACTTCCTGAACAATAACAAATGAGGAGGAGGTTGGATTCTGGACTACGTCAAATTCTCCTTAGATAGGAATGTCTTTGGGGGCAGCTAGCAGCAACTCTTGATATATTCTCTAACACAATGTGAATCTCACTATGTGTAAGATCATAAATCTTACCTTTATTTTTATGTTTTAATTATATGTATGAATGGGATATATGCAATGAGTTCAGGTACCTGTGGAGGCCAGAGGCATCAGATGTAGAGCTGGAGTTACAGGCAGTTGTGGGCTATCTGATGTGGATGATGAGAACCGAACTTGGGTCCTCTGCCAAGCTCAGTATGTGCTCTTAACCACTGAGCCATTTCTCCAGTCCAAATTTGGCCTTTTGGAGTCCTATTTTGTATTCCCAATGGAAGAGATTAGTGTCCAAATAACACTTCAGGGCTCTGGCTTTATTTGATGTTGAAAGCAACCCCCTGAACAAAGCATTGGTATTAGCTTCATTTTATATGGTAAAGTGGGGCTTGGTGAGACTAACATGCTTAAGATCAATTAAGTACTGGAGCTCAGAGAGGCCAGAGAAAGATCCTGAACCAGGCTCTCTACCTCACAAACTTCTGCTCTGTTCCTTTGGCCACATAATTATCAAATAGTATGTTCCACTCAGCTAATGGACTTCTATAATATTTACAGAGGTAAGGAATAAATACATTTGGGTTGGTGAGTAGAACTAATGAGTTTGATTTTGAACTTTCTGGATTGGAAGTGACTGTGGGATCTTCAAGTGGAGAGCCATGGCATAGGTATAAGGGTGTGGAACTAGAGAAGGATTTCAGTGTATCTATACAAGACAGAGCATGCTGCCTTGCTTTGTTGAAAGACTTGTGTATTTCTTAACCTAGCAGAGATGAACACTACCAACATAGTGATGATTCTGTGGTAGATGGCCCTTTCTATCTGGAAGCTAATTTAAACACATTATCGAATGGGCCGTTTTAAAAAGAGTTATTTACTTTTGTGTGTATGTGTTTTACGGGAGTGTAGATAAATGAACTGTTTGCATGCAGTGCCCAAAGAGGTCAGAAGAGGATGTCCGATCAGCCCGGAATTGGAGTTACAGAGGACTGTGAGCCACCATGTGGGTGTTGGGAACAATCCTAGGAAGATGAGCAAGAACTCTTAACCACTGAGCCATCTCTCCAGCCCCCAGCATGTGTTGTCTTAAGGGAAAAATGTATAGAGCAAACTGAGTGTGACATGGTCGATTAAAGGACAGGGTTTGAGGGGCTGGGGTGTAGCTCAGTGGTAGAACACTCGCATATCATGCATCAGATTCAGTCGTTAGCACTGAAAACAGAAAACAGGATTTGTACTGCCATGGTTATTGAACATAATTTAATTAGTTGATCTCAACTCAATTAAAAAGTAGTTCTCCTATGTAACTGACTAGCTAGAGTACCAGGTAGAGAAGACTGACATGGAAGACACTACTGTAGGCTGGTGGCACCTGCCCCCATCTAAAGGTTTGGGCAAGCTCCATTTCTTTCATCATCTGCAGCCATAGAATCCTGAAGTCTAAACAGAGCAGGGAGGCTAGCTCTGACTTCGCAGTCTGCAGCTCTCGAGTTTCAGACACCGTCTTTCTTTCCCTGTTGAAACGTTGGCTGTATGAAGTGAGTGTCGGTTGCTGTGGTAGCTCCTATGCTGGGCTCAAAAGCAGCTCTCGCTGTTAGCACTTTCCTGGCCTTGCTCACACTGTACCTCTGGCTGGGAGACCTTTCTCACTCCGTCCGTGTCTCTTCTTTAAAGTTCTCCTCATCCCTCTTCCAGTGGCAGGCATACTACAGACAACAGCGCCTTCTGGGAGCACCTCCAGTGCTCCAGCACGTTCCCCATCTGCATCTGGCTGAGTCCAGGGTTCTAGAACGCGTGGCACCATAGTAGTGGAAATTGAGACACTCCGTCTTATAATGGGGCCTTTCGGGTTGACCAAATGGAAATTCTCCAAATAAACCAGATAATGATGCTGTGTTTTCTTTAAGTTAGACACAGAGAAACCTCTTTTCCCCTCGGTCTCAGTCCATTTTTTTTTTTTTTTTTTGTTGCGGTAACTGAATTTGACAAACCGAGAAATTTACCAAGCATGAAGATTTATTCAGCTTTCATTTGCAGGATGGGTGATGCAGGGTTGAGGTCTGTGCTTGGTGAGGGCTTCCTGCTGCTGGGCATTATGCAGAGTCTGAGGTGGTGCAGAGCCTCAAAGGTTGAAATAGACACATCCAAAAGGCAGAGACACACTCAGAGATAAGCCATGAGTACAGCCGTCCATTCATTCCTTAGTGGATTAATCTATTCATGAAGGCAGAGCTTTCACGCCCACATCCCCAAAGTTGACCTCTGGCCTTCCACATACATGCACACACACTTGTGTGCACACACAAGCATGTACATACACACACATTTAAAAAAATCTTCACTATGAATTCAGAATTTTACTACAAAATTATGTATAAAAATTCTGTCTTCCTCAAAATACATATATTTCTACTAGAAAATACTCTTTTTTTTTTTTTTTCGAGACAGGGTTTCTTTGCATAGCCTTGGCTGAACTGAAACTTGCTCTGTAGATCAGGCTGGCCTCAAACTCACAAAGATCCACCTGCCTCTGCCTTCCAAGTGCTGGGATTAAGGTGTGTGCTACCACCACCTGGCTGAAAATATTCATAAAGTTGAGAGCAGTGGCACAGCCCTGTAATCCAAGACTTGGATGTTGAGACACAGGGAGTATGAGTTTGAGAATAGCCCGGGCTACACAGTCAGTTTCAGGAACCATCCATACCCTCCTCCAAGGGAAAAAAGAAAAAAGATACTTTTGACACCAGCAACTAGTTATTCCTTTGAGCCAAAATAGGGCAGTTTTGACAAAATAAAGCCTATGGATGGTCAGAAAATACTTGGTAGTGAGTGATTTTAACATGTCTGATTGGGGACTATTTTCTCAATACACTTTGCATATTTTAACAGGCAGGTAATATGCCAGAGAGCTGTGACTACAACAGGTGTAGAACTTTTCAATGAGTCACACTGATTAGCCTCTTACACACCTTTGACAACAATGAGTAAATGTGTGAAGACTTTGTTTTCTCACAACGCTTATTCTTTCACCAATTTAAATTCCTCCCCAGGAGTGTTTAATGGAAAGTTTGCTTTTTTTAAAAAAACTGTCAGTCTGGTACACACACGCACACACGCACGCGTGCACACTTGGCCCTCCTGCTGTGGCCTTATTACCTATTTTCTTACTTTCTCTTAAATTCTTTTTTTCTTTTCCTCACTTACTCATTGTTCGAGGTGTGAACACGTGACTGGACGTCTGTGGAGACGCTCCTGCCATTGGAGGAGGAGAGGACAGCTTGTGAGAGTTGGATCTCCTCACATCATGTGGGCCTTGGAAGGGAGCCCAGGTTGCAAGGCTTGCCCGCGGGCGCTTCTATCTACTGAGCTATCTTGACGGCCCCTTATTCATTTATTTTTAAATTTTCTTAGATTTATTTTTTTTTTTTGGTGTGCATGGGGGACACAGGATGACCTATAGGAGTTAGTTCTGTCCTTTCTCCTTGAGGGTCCTGGGGCCTAAACTCAGCTCTTACCTACTGAGCTGCCTCATTGAGCCAGCGTTTCTTAATTAAAGCATCTTAAGTACTGACTGTAGATTTAATTTTTCACTCAGTGAAATATAAAAAAGGAGCTCATAATTATTCCGTTTCTTATATTCCATCTTTTAAAAATGGGCCTATCTGTGTAACCAGCTGAAAGGCGTCATTTTTATGTTCTGCTCCTATTAGTTAACAACTTGTCAGAGACATTTCTCCCTGTCCCTGGAATGTCACTAGCTTTGCTTTAATCTACTGGACAATTCACTGATTCACTATGCCGTGTTTTTCTTCGGTATGTGAAGTTCAGTGTGAGTGCTAATGAGCTGCACCGTCCCTTTCTGTGACTCCGTCGCTTACGTTCCTCGGGCAACACCGACACTGTTGGGAGATGCCAGTCTAGAGGGTTTAGAATGAATGTGATCCTGAGTCCTGAGGTGACAGAAGAGCTCACGGACAGACTGGAGCCTTGTCTTCCACGTCACTTGGGTGCTTCACAGCTTAGCAGAAGGGCACAGAAACAAACCCCTCAGCAAGCGTTTTAAAGGCTTAAGGCAGGGCTTCTTTCCTTAAGCTAGAAGGCACCTGGAACAACGGGAAATTTCAGGGAAGGGATGGGAGGAGGAGGAAGTGGCAGCCCCACCCAACACCATGATGGAAGGACGACTCTAACACTCCGAGAGGCATCGGGACCAGCATCCTAATGCTGGCCACTTGAAGGGCCTTGACTGACGTGAGGGAGATGGATCCCGGTGAGTACTGGCAATCTCTTTCACTTTTATGAGGTGGTAAGTCAGGAGAGTGAGTGAGCCTGGGAAGGGAGGAGTGCAGAGAAGACCAGAGAGCCTGCACCAGAGAGAGAGCCTGCACCAGAGAGAGAGTCTGCACCAGAGAGAGAGTCTGCACCAGAGAGAGAGTCTGCACCAGAGAGAGAGCCTGCACCAGAGAGAGAGTCTGCACCAGAGAGAGAGTCTGCACCAGAGAGAGAGTCTGCACCAGAGAGAGAGCCTGCACCAGAGAGAGAGTCTGCACCAGAGAGCCTATACCTGCAGTGGATGGCTCACTGTGTAACCTGTCTCCTTCCCCCTGTTTCCTCACCTTCATTTGGAACATATCATACAGTCCTCCATTTCCTTTCCTGAAGCTGTAGACCATCCTGCCTTCAAAATTCGAAGCTGGAGTGGCCTTGGGAAGCCCAAGTAGGACATATGGGCACAGTTCCTTTAATAAACATATTAATTAGTTACTGTCTCTTACTGATGGGCATTTATCATTTAGTAGTATTTATGCTTACAAATCATGCTGCAGTGGATGCCCCTGTTGGTAGAACTTTGTAGAGATGTATAGAAGTATTTTATATGAAAAACTTCTAAAAGAATAAATGTTGGAGCAAGGGCAATATCCACTTTAAGTGTTGATGGCATCAGCTGACTTTAAGTCTGTATGTGTATATAATCCCATGCTAACTCTATAAGGCATCTCGTTTCCATATGCTCTGAACAAAATAGATTATGTTATTTCAAGCATTTTCAATAGAACCAAAGATGGATCTCATTACGGTTTTAGTTTGTATTTTATGATCATGACAAGGTGACTCTTTAATATTTATAGCTACTTTTATTCATGAACCAAGAGACTTAATGATTTTACCTGGGCAGCCAACCCAGGAACTGCTTTCTGCTCGGGAGCAGCTATTGAAACTACTGGACTTGGGGTGTAAACAATTAATTAGTCACATAGACACCCATTCAGCAAAAGCACTCCAAGGAAGCACTATAGTCAGCAGTAAGGGTTAGTTGAAAACTAGGTGGTTCTGAGCCAAAGGAACTGCAGAAGATGGAAATAGATCACATGGGTCCTGGGGCTGGTTCTGTTCCAACCTCCTAAGCTACCTAAGGGCTTCTATACTTTTTGTTGTTTGTTTGTTTGTTTGTTTGTTTCTTATTGGTCATTTGAGACAGGGCCTTAGGTAGCCCAGGCTGGCCTCAAACTTACTATGTATCTGAGGATGGCCTAGAACTCCTGATCTTGTTGCCTACACCTCTGAAATGCTAGGATTACAGGTGCAGACCACCACACCCTAGTGGTGCTGGGAATTGAACCTAGGGCTTTGTGCACGCTAAGGCAGGTGCTCTAGCACCTGAGCTGCATCTGATGTCCCAGCTCCTGCACTCTTTGGCACCTTTGAATGACGCAGTGGAAATGGAGTTGTAGTTTTTCATGGTTGTTTGGCCCCCCCTTGGGTTCGACAGAGAACCCCAGACTGGAGAATGGCTCCTCAGTTCTTCTGATAGAGCAGCTCCTCTTAGGTCTGTCCGTTTCTTTGCTCTTTAGATGGCTGTCTGGAAGGGAAGGTCAGGAATCGTCCGCTCTAGGACCACCTTCCAGGTGAGGATCTAGGCATATTAGTCAAACCAAATTTAAATGGCAATAAGTAGGTACCACTGGGCAAGTCATTTGACCTTACTAACCATCTTTCTACTTATCTGTCACATGAGGTTGATAACAGCTCATGGGATAGTTGTAGGGATAAAAGGAGATATGTGCAGAAAGCCGGGAGCCTTCTTAACACTTTCTAAATATCAGCTACAGAGCTACAGACATGACTATCGTGGCAGGGCCTATGTTCTAAAGCAAAGCACTTGGGAAGGATTTCAGGAAGGTAGGTGCTGAAGTTTGCTTGGAAAACTGGTGTGGTAGAGACACAGAGAGCTTAAGGGAGGGTTGGGGCTGTCCAGACCTGGGCATGGTCCATCTGGAGGACACAGTGTGAGAGAGTCAGAGTTATTTTATAAGAACCTGGGAGGTAAGAGTCTGTTGGACCCACACTTTGGAGGAGTTTGGATTTAAGCTTTTGAGTTATGAGAAATTTTTATTTTCTCACACTTAAATACCTACAGAACATTCTAGTAACCTCACCACATAGGAATCATTTCATAAACTTTTGCTGCATAGATTGTAATATTTCTAATTTTTTAAAACTGAAGAAATAAAAAGGAGTGAAGTATGTATCAAAGTCCTCAAATAATAATAATAATAATAATAATAATAATAATAATAATAATAATAATAATATAGTAAGTGGAAAGAGAGAGAGCTAGCACAAATGCAATGTAAGGCAGAGGAAGACCCTGAATTCAGCTGGAATTTGGTGGCAGAGGCCAATTCTCTTTCTGGTTGTACCACATGTAACTTACCTTTGGTGTCTCTTCTTGAAGCATCCCAGGCCTTGGCAATGGATTCCTTTTCTGGCCCTGATCTTCACCTACACCTGCAGGGGTCTTAGGAAGCCCTGCAAATCACATCATTGCAACACTTATTTATTAGCTACCACATACCCGTAGAGGCCGGTCCCTGCTGCACATTGATGGTCCCTCTCAGGCTCTTCCCGTCCCCTGTATTTAAGTTCCCATTAGCCTTCGACTTAGATCATTGCAACAGCAGCCACTACCATCTCCACCCTTGGCTTTCCCCCCTCTGGTCTGGGTTAAGCACCACAGCTAAGTTAATCTCAAAGTACAGCTTTGATGAGCCACTCCTGTTCAAACCCATCTTTAATCAAAGTGACACTTCTCCAAAACAACTGCTTGACAGAAAAACTTGAAGGAATGAAACCTTTCCTACAATTTTCAGTACCTTTTATTTTTACTTTTAGCATCTAGGGGATGATTTCTCCTTATTCTTTGATTGATTTTGTGTGTGTGTGTGTGTGTGTGTGTGTGTGTGTGTGTGTACATATGCACATGTTTGCACTCATGTCTGTGTCTGTACAGGCAAAGGCTAGACTATGTTGGGTGTTTTTGTTGATCAGTCTCCAACGCGTATATTAAGGCAGGGTCTCTCACTGAACCCAGAACTTGCTGATTCAGCTAGACTGGCTAGGCAGCTTGGTCCAAGGATCCTGTCTCTAAAAGGTCTGTATATGAATAAATTTTATATTCCCATTGTTGTATATGAGGCAATCTACTTCCACATGCCTTCAACAAACAGGGTATTGCTATTATTTTCAATATTTTAATAGATCAAATATTGATATTATTATTATTATTATTATTATTATTATTATTATTATTTTGAGACAGGGTTTCTCTGTGTAGCCCTGGTTGTCCTGAAACTCACTCTGTAGACCAAGCTGGCTTCGAACTCACAGAGACCTGCCTGTTTCTGCTTCCTGAGTGCTGGGATTAAAGGCATATGCTACCACTGTCCGGCTCCTAGTCTTAATTTTTATAGCCATTTTTATATGTTTTGAACTACCATGGCCCCCTTGCCAGCCCTTCTGATGTCCCATTCCTTGAAGTTCAAGCACATGCACTTGTCCATTTAATAACCATTATTTAGCACCTGCCTCCTGGGGAAGGCAGGAGATGGTAAAGACTAGGAATAGATAGACACTGGAGCCAGCCTGCTTGGGCTTGAACCCCAGTTCTGACCAGAACCCTCTTCATGTCAGGAACAATATCAATACTTTATTACAGAGTATTTGTGAGAATATAAATGATTTTGGACACAGATAATGGTCTGGACTGTAGTAGGAATTCTCTGAACACAAGCATGATTTTCTAAAATGTGTGGTTCTGGACCTAGGGGAATCCAGGTTTGAACTGACCAAGGTCTCTGCTTTTGTGGGGTTAACTCTAGATGCTATTCAATGCTCTGCAGAAAAGAAAAGTATTGTGAAAGCAAAGAATCCTGGGGTGGGGCATCTTCAGTGGCTGAAGAAAGCCCCATGCATGATTATGATTCCCTCAGAACCAAGACCCAAGTGGAGGGATGGCGTCCCGCCTGGGAGCAAGGCCGGCTCAGGTTTGGGTTTCTCAGAGGGTTCCTCCTAGGCAGACGACTGTTTTAATGTCTCCTCCCAGCCCTTTTTAAAGGCTGGTAATATATCCGGATATAATTTCATCCTTTTATACCCCTGTCATTGTGTTAATCGAGTAAGCGCCAGGAGTCTTGTGTCTGACTCTTACTCACACCATTACCTCCAGTGGGACCACATCCAAGTCAGGCCTTGTGGGTGCTGACGTGTTTTTCTAATTGATTCTACTGGATTTCCTGCATTGTTGAGCTTCTTCCTGAGTCTCTTGGCTTTCCTTTCTGGCTTCAATGGAAGCCTTTCCTTTTATTCTAAGTCATGTCTCCTTGACACGAAAAGCCCTTGGGTGAGCCAACACATCATTACATTAAATGGGATAAAAAGAAAGCCCAAGTATCTGGTGGTGACTGTATCTCTTCATGCACGCAGCCTTGGGCTTGAGAGAGGGCAACATCCCTCCCTCCTCCCTCCCTCCTTTGCTTCCCAAACTGAAGGGAGCCCGGGGAAAGGGAGCCAGCTGTGCTCCAGCAGTGAGCAGCAGTCAGGAAAGCCTGCCTCAGCTCTGTTCTGTCCTGTGCAGCACGTGTGAGGACTGCCTTCATTCCTTTTCAGGGCACATGAGCTTTCAAGGTGGGCGGGCCTCTGGAAGGCATGTTTAGGGTGGAACACCTTCCTGGGAAGTTCAGTGGTCTTCGTATGAACATTTCAGACCCCTCAAGAGTATGAGGTCTAGTCAGCTTCCAACAGGATCTAGGCCAGCTGCTTTCAAACTTTTCACCATGACCCATAATTCACACCGTGACTCATTTGCACATAAAATTGTCCTCGCTTTTCCAGTGTCCCATGCTTTGTGGCATTGTCTATCCTGTTTTTCTTATTGGTCACCTTTCTTTTAAAATTATATATTATAGCCGGGCGGTGGTGGCGCACGCCTTTAATCCCAGCACTCGGGAGGCAGAGCCAGGCGGATCTCTGTGAGTTCGAGGCCAGCCTGGACTACCAAGTGAGTTCCAGGAAAGGCGCAAAGCTACACAGAGAAACCCTGTCTCGAAAAACCAAAAAAAAAAAAAAAAATTATATATTATATTTGTGTGTGTCACTTTAACAGTAAGCACAATTGTCAGGGTCAGAGGACAGTTTTAGGGAGTCAGTTCTCTCCCTCCAGCATCTTACCTGGATGACCAGTCGTCTCTTAAGCCTTTTTACCTTCCCTACAGTTGATCCCATAACCTATGCTGCTAAAATTCCTTCTAGGGAAAGACATCAGCAGCATCCACCCCTTCTCCTAAAACTGAAGTCCCAGTGACAAACAGAGAAGGGTTCTGACAAAGTTCCCTCCGGGGAACCAATGAGTTTATTAGGCTTCCTTACAGAGCACAGGGGACGGGGTACTTGCAGGGATGTGGATGCTCCTCCTTAAACAGGCTGCGCCCGGGGAAAGCCTTTACTAAGCAGGGCCTTTCCCTTGGCTGCATCGATGGAGTCCTCCCTTCACTTACATACTGTAATCCTTCCATGAAGCCACATGAAATAAGGTAGAGTTGCATACAACAGGTAGTGAGGAGTGGCTGGAGACTCTGGTAAGGGTCTCATGACTCTCCTCACTTTTCCAGAGTGGGTATAAACAGTCAACAAAGCCTGCCTGGGGTAATCTTTCTGTTAGCAGGCACAGCTGGAATGCCCTAGGATGGTGGTTGTTTGGCTTGGAGGTAGTCACTCACAACCTACTAATAGGTTGGACTTGTTAGAGGAAAGACCTAATGGATTTTTATTGACAATGAGTGCAATATGAACATCAGCAGCAGGAACAGCAAAGCAAATTCAAAGTGAGTTGCATGGTTGCTGCTACTCGGAGTTGCTAAGAATTACCAAGCACTTTCTCTGTGTGTGGCATGGTGCAGGTTCTCATGCACGCCTCCTCACTGAAGGCCCATGGAAACCCTATGAAGTAGGAACACGATCATCTCCCTACTTGTTAGATGAACACACTAATGTATAGGAATATTAGATGACTTGGTCAAGGTCTCCCAAGTGACTTGGCAAGGTGATAACCTAGGGTCTAGTCACTCTAGAAGCTTCATACACTTGTCTATTGTGCTAGGAGAATCTTACAACTATACACTAGGTGTATATGCACAATACCTCCCACATAGACCTGAAACAAAACTGAGAATCAGAAAGTAAGCCTGCCCTTGCCCCCATACCTGAAATCAGAGACTTGCCTTGTAGCAGATGTCCAGTCTCCAGACAGCTCAACTTCATGCACACAAAATTCCAATGTGTTTATTCTTAACCCAGCAGGATGATAGTTAGAGTGACGTTCCATGATCTGGAGTTTGTTTTGCCCTCTGGGACACCAGTCCTCCAGCACTGATGTCTCTAGGACTGATAGTCCTCCCTCTCCCCTGCTAGGAACTCCTGAATTACCCTTTGAGGTTGTCATGAAATTAGCAGGCAGAGAGCAGAACGTCAGTCAGGTTCTGTAGGCATGACTCCACATCTCAGCTGGGCAGTGACCTGTCCTCCCTCCCCAAGTGGCAGCCTTGGAGCTCAGGTCTGTGGAACTGCAGATCCCCAGGAACAACAAGGACCACCACACCCAGGAGATGGGCTTGACGAAGCTCATCCTGCGCCGTGCTCAGAACTTCAGCTTAACGTTGACCTTCAACCGACCCTTCCAGCCCCAGAAGGACCACCTCACCTTTGTGGCTGAGACAGGTGAGCTCGCTCTGCTCTCAGGTTCCCCTGGTTCCCTCAAAACAGAAAGTTAGTAAAGCTCGCCTGGGGGAAGGGCTCTTGCCACCTGTCTCTGGGGTGCCCTCCCCTCTCTCCTGGGACCCCCAGGACCCTCATATCAGTACTGTTGGTCCTATTAAAGAAATATTTGGCCAGGTCAGCAAACTGTGATGTTTTAGTCACAACAGCCAACCTGTAAGTACACAGGCATAGTTGTAAAACTCCCCAGCCATGACCTCCTTTCAGTTCTCATGGAAGACTTTAAGTTGGTCCTACCAGGCTCTCATTTTACAGATTGGAAATGGGGGGGGGGGAGATCAGACACCCAAAGAACTTAAATGTCAGTAAAAGCCTTGAACCAAAAGGCTTTAGCAAATGTTGGGAGAAGGTAGGCATTCTGCCAGGCCACAGGGAATCATACACCACATTTATTTTACTACTTTTAAGTGTGTGTGTGTGCACACATACCAAGAGGCTAGAAGTGAGCATCAGATCCCCTGCAACTGAAGTTAGAGGTAATTTTGAGCTGTCTTACAGGAGTTCTGGGGTCCAAATTCCAGTGCTCTGTAAGAGCAGTATACAAGGTTAACCACTGAACCATCATGCCTCCAGCTCCATCACTTAGAGTTTTGAGCCTTCCTCTGGGATCTTCTTTCTCTCTTCCTCAGGACCAGAGCCCACAGAGCTTCTGGGGACCCGAGTCACTTTCCCGCTGATCCAGACCTGGCCTGGGAATGTCTGGAGTGCTGCTGACTTCACCATTGACAACAACTCTCTCCAAGTCTCGATTTTTACGCCAGCCAGTGCAGTCATTGGCCATTACACACTGAAGACAGAGATTTCTCGGGACCAGGGTCCTGGTGTGACTTACCCACTGGGGAATTTCATCTTGCTTTTTAACCCATGGAGTAGAGGTAGGACTTGTTCCCAGTGTGTAGTACTAATTTGATGCATTGGAAATGTTCTTTCAGGGTCTTCTGGCAAAGCCTGGCAGATAATCATTGCATATTTGTGCAACAAATTACTATGTGCTAAAAAAAAAAAAATTAAATTTTTATTTGTGTGTGTGTGTGTGTGTGTGTGTGTTCACCTACATGTATGAAGGTCATCTTGTGGGGTTGGTTCTCTCCTTCTAGCATGTGGGTCCCAGGGATTGACTTCGGGGTACCAGGCTTAGCAGTAAGCGCCTTTACCTGCCCAATCCTCTCACCAGCCTTAAATGTATTTATTTAATTTTTTTTCCTTTTGTGAGATGGGGTCTTGCTGTGTTGTCTAGGCTGGTCTTGAATTCATGATCCTCTGTCTCTGCCTTCTGAGTGCTGAGATTATAGGCATACACCACCATACTCAACTGCAAAAATCACTTTAATAAAGTTTTTGGTTTTGGTTTTGTTGTTTTGAGATGGGCTCTGATTATGTAACACTACTGACTAAGTGGACCAGGCTGGCTTCAAACTCACAGAGACGCACCTGCCTCTGCCTCCTGAGTGCTGGGATGAAATTGTGCAACATCACACCTGGTCCCACAAAGAATTTTTTAAAATGATTTAGTTATGCTTATTTTATGTGGTTTGGTGCTTTGCCTGCATGTGTATCTTTATGAGGGTATCAGACCCCCTGGAATTGGAGTTATAGATGTGAGCTGCCATTTGGGTGCTGGGAATTGAGATCCTCTGGAAGAGCAGCCGGTGCTCTTAACCACTGAGCCATCTCTACAGCCCCACAAAGAATTTTTAACAACATGATGAAAATATCCATACTGTGCCAGGCAGTGGTGACGAATGCCTTTAATCCCAGCACTCAGAAGGCAGAGCCAGGCAGAGATCTCTGTGAGTTCAAGGCCAGCCTGGTCTACAGAGTGAGATCCAGGACAGGCACCAAAACTACACAGAGAAACCCTGTCTCGAAAACCAAAACAAAACAAAAAGAGAAAGAAAGAAAGAAAGAAAAGAAAAATCCATACTGTGACGTTAAGTGAGATAATTTAACAAGTGGAATTTAATTTGATTCTAATTAATTATGTATATGCATACAGCAAGAAGATAGTGTATTGGTGGGTATTTCTGAGTAGTGGGAATGAGTGATTTTTTTTCTGTATGTTCCCAAAAGTCCAAAAGTCTAGAATAATCTTATAATTTTCATTCTGTCATTTTTAATAGCATAGATTTGTTGCTGGCCTCTGAAGAAGCACATAGCTAGCTTTTACGAGTGTCCAGTCTTAATTTCTGTTAACCTCAGTCACCTGTTGACTGTTCCTCTTGTTTCCAGAAAGACGTAATTACTTTTATAGTGTTTTTTAATTTCGGGCTTGTTCTTGGCCTGGTGATTTCTTTCTGTCTCTGTTACTCTTCACTGCGCAGAGGATGATGTCTACCTGCCGAGTGAAACCCTGCTGCAGGAGTATGTCATGAGTGATTATGGCTTTGTTTACAAGGGTCAAGAAAATTCCATTACCTCCAGGCCTTGGAACTACGGGCAGGTAACACCCGCTCCTGGACGTGGGCCTGGGATGGGTGTGTTGGGGGCTGTTAGCCAACGAAGGCACCGTGTGAAGTGCTGACCAATTTCCTGTCCAACGAGAGGGGCAAGCAAAGAAAATATGGCTTTCTTTTCAAGATTTTTATGCTTTATTAAGAAAGGAGTGCTGGGCGGTGGTGGCACACGCCTTTAATCCCAGCACTCGGGAGGCAGAGACAGGCGAACCTTCGTGAGTTTGAGGCCAGCCTGGGCTACAGAGCGAGTTCCAGGAAAAGCACCGAAGCTACACAGAGAAACCCTGTCTCGAAAAAACAAAAAAAAAAAAAAGAAAAGAAAAGAAAGAAAGGAGCAGAGCATGATGAAAGTCGACCAACAACTGTAATAAACTTCTATGTTCAGTTACCAGCCCCATTAGGGGCCAGTAGAGCCTTATTCTTCTATAATTTGAAAACAGCCCGTGGGCCAATGTCTCCTATCACTTTATTGAAAAAAAAATCTTCTTGTGTGTTTGTGAGCATTTTGCCTGTTTGTATGTCCGTGCACCATGTGTGTGCCTAGTGCCCAAGGAGGCACAAGAGGGTGATAAATTCGCTGAGATTAGAGCTACAGAAGGTTGTGAGTTATGTAGGTGCTGGGAATTGAACTCAGGTTCTCTGGAAGAGCAGGTAGTGTTCCTAATTGTGGGGCCATCTCTCCAGTCCCTCTCCCAGTGCTTCAATTAATTAACTGTATTTATTCATGTGTGTGCACATGTATAGGGACATGCATGCCATGGCACATACGGAAGCCAGAGAACAACATGAGAGAGTCATTTCCCTCCATGCACTGTGTGGGCCCTGGGATTAGACTCCTGTCATCTGGGTTTGTGGGAGACACTTTCCCCCACGGAGCCATCGTGCCTCTCCCCATCCCACCCTGGTGTGGGTCTTTTTGTTTATGTTTATGTTTTTTAAGGCAGGTTCTCACTGACTTGATTTCCCAGTTAGCCTTTAATTTCCTGTGTAGCTCAGACTGGCCTTGAACTTGAAATCCCCCTGCCTCTGTGCTGCAACAGTACTGCTTTTGCATGAGTCACCAGGAAAGATTTTTCAAGCTTTGAAACCGTTGGGAAGAATTTTAAAGGAATACTAGTTTGAGACTTTAGAGAGTACAAGGAGTATCTGTAAATATCAGCATCTATAAATACCATTTCACTGGGACTCAAGCATGTTCCTTCATGTAGCTGATGCGGAAGGCTTTTATGCTTAGTGGCAGAAGTGAGTTGAAACAGAGCCTGTGGGCTTCCAGGTGAGAGAGTTGCTCCTGACCCTTTACGGGAAGGTCCAACCAGCCTTGCTCTAGGTGCCTCAGTTCCCCTTCTTAGCACTGGACCTGCGGGAGGAAATCACAGATAGTGTATCATTTAATCCGATAACATGTCTCGATATAGTCACAGAGGATAAAGATTCTTTCTGAAAAAACTAACCACAACTCATGACCACAACTGAAAAAGTGAATTTTAATACAATAAAAAGATCTTTAGTACATCAAATATCTAGTTACTGTGAAGCCCCGTTACTGCGTGCAGCAGGTGGGGTCAGGGGACTTTGGCTGTGGATGACTTTTCCACCCTCAACCACCAATCATGGTCCATGCGGTCTCTCCCTTCCTGTTAGTCTAAGGGGTGGGGGATGTTGGGAGCTTTGCTGAGGAAGATCACACTCTCCCATCCCCCAACTCCTGCAACTTGTGAAGTGTTTTGAAGCTGGAAAATGGTGCATTTGACAGGCAAAGGGTCGACATTTGTCACAAACACATGTTGTAAGCGTATCTCATGAGCCTATCCTGGCTTTTCCAATGCATGCAACATTAGCCCTGACTCCAACACTCTCTGCCATCTTCTCCTTTCTTTCAAATACTGATCTCATATTTGCAAATATGAGATCATGCAAACACTCATCCACATGGTCTTTCCCACAAGTCCTGTAGACAGATGACCTAGGTCCTTGGGACCCACCATGCTAAAATACCTCAAAGAAATGTCTCCATGCTCCTCTTTCTGTTTGTCCTATCATTTTAAATCTGGGTTTCAAAAGCCTTCTCTCCCATTCTCTCAAATCTTTTGCATTTTTTCTTTTTTCTTTTCTTTTTTTGATTTTTCTGTAGACCAGGCTGGCCTCAAACTCACAGAGATCCGCCTGGCTCTGCCTCCTGAGTGCTGGAATTAAAGGTGTGCACCACCGCCACCTGGCTTCTTTTGCATTTTCTGTCAAGAGCCACATAGCTAATTTTTTTAAAGAGTTATTGCAATGCATTTCCAACTTGATTTCCATCTGACGTAGGATCTTGTCTTATGACTAAATCCTGCAGCCCTCCTCTCACAAACACATCACTCCTTTAAAAACTTGTTAATGCCCAAGTTTCTGGACTCTACACATCTTTGCTTTTCTCTGATTTCTCCCTTCACATACCTTGTAAGTTCGAAGAGGACATCATTGATATCTGCTTTGAGATCCTGAACAAGAGCCTCTACTTTCTAAAGAACCCATCCAAAGACCATTCTCAGAGGAGCGACGTGGTGTACGTATGCAGGGTGGTGAGTGCCATGGTAAGAGCAAAAGCTTGCCCCTGCCTGAGAACAGCCTGAGTATCTCCTGGAATTTGTGGAAACCCACCTGTCTGTTCTGCAGATCAACAGCAATGACGACAGTGGTGTGCTTCAGGGGAACTGGGGAGAGGACTACTCCCAGGGCATCAGCCCTCTGGAATGGAATGGCAGTGTGGCCATCTTGCGGCAGTGGTCAGCCAGGGGCGGGCAGCCTGTGAAATATGGACAGTGCTGGGTCTTTGCTGCTGTTATGTGCACGGGTGAGTGAAGTCTTACCCTCTGACTCTTTCTGGTTTCCCCTTCATGTCAGGCCACAATCATCCCTGCTCTCAGAGTCCACTGCCGCTCATGAAGGGCCCAGAGCTTGCAATGGCCCATGGCTAGGAGCAGTGTGCACACCAGTTCTTAACCTGCACACTATTCAGCCTCCAGGGGATGATCTTTGCAATTACTCCATAGTCTCTTTGATGAAGAATGTTAATAGTGGGCACCTGAGCTGCACGTGGTGGGTCATGCCTCTAATCCTAGCATTTGAGAAGCGGAGACAGTTGGATCGGGAGTTTCCTTGGCTATATAGGGAGTTAGGCTAACCTGCACTAGATGAGATCTTGTCTCAAGAGACAGACAGACAGACAGAGAGAAAGGTGGCCATTTGGATAGAGCAACTTGTAGTCCCCACAAAAGGCAGAACACTTCTTCCCATTGGGCCAAGAGGTGGACGCTGAAAGTGTGAGTAGACAGTCTTGGATAGCCTGACCTCACAGGTAGACCTTCCTGAGAGACTTGACTTACAATTAGAGCTTGGCTACCTTGCTAACTACCCACGAGGAGAATACACACTTTACTCAATTGAGTGCATACTCAACTGTTTACAATTCAGTGCCAAATTCTTGGCCCAAGTATCTGGGAAGCTGAAGAGCCTGGGGTATTGAGGTGTTAACAGTCTCCCCCATGCAAAGCACATCTTCTACGGGGTTGTCTAGTCACATTGTGTGCTAGGTGTTTTCTGCAGTAATATGTGGACTCCTTTGGAAGAGGGGGGTGGGGCATAGGGTGAGAACAGTCTTCTGTCCTTGACTCATTGAAGGGAAGCATAGTCTTACGTTCAGGGGCCTCACAGACAGAGATTTAAATCCGAATACACATAAAGTGACCTCATCAGCTTACTTATTCTGTGACTACTCTGGCCTCCTGCAGCCCCTGTTCTGCCTTGGCCTGGAAAGTCTCCCGTGGGAGCCAGGTGGCCATTATAAGATCCCCTTGAACCTTCAGATCCTAGCATGCACAGGAGAAGGACTAGATCCATGGCTTGGCCCGCTCTGCAAGCCCTTCCATCGTCACGCTTCACAGAGTGCTGGGGCTGTTGGATGAAGAGGTGACTGCCAAGCTGCTCTGGCAACCTG
This sequence comes from Peromyscus californicus insignis, assembly GCF_007827085.1. Lineage (NCBI taxonomy): Eukaryota > Metazoa > Chordata > Mammalia > Rodentia > Cricetidae > Peromyscus > Peromyscus californicus. The sequence goes on along the minus strand of NW_026294595.1, from coordinate 95,524,327 downwards.
CAGCTTAGGTCTGCATGCCAGGTCCCCTGCAGATGTGTGGGAAGCCCAGTGCAGTGCTGGCGCAGACATGTGGCCATGCTGGAGACTCTTTAGAAACACGGCGACAGCAGCCTCTGTAGACTCTGCCCTCCTTGGAAGAGTGGGTGGGTAGGAGAGACTTCTGAACTCACTGGCAGAGGTCCCAAGACATGCCTGGCTCTTGAGCACACCTGGTTGTAGGCAGTTAGTTTGTGTACGTGTGTAAAGCATGGGATAATGTCTGCTTTGAGTGAATGTGCCTGTGAAATCTTAGCTTTACGTACCATCCTGAGGATCCACAAGAGGGCGCTGCTGGCTTATCAAAGAATGAGAGCAGTTTTTAATTTCTGATGTCATCCATTGTCTTTACAGCGGAATGGATGCTCTAGCTAGCCTTACTCTTATTTGTTTGTTTAATTATTAACATATGTTGTCGTGCTGAGGAATGAACTCAGATCCTTGTATGTGGCAGGCAAGCATTCTACCACTGAACTATATCTCCAGCCCTTTAATTTTTTTCTTCTTTCTCTCAACTTGTATCTTTAAATAGAATGGCAGAATCAGAATTTTAGAGCTGAAAGCCATCCAGTTCAACTCTTCACTTTCTTACAAGGAGACTAACCCAGAGATGTTAAGCCTTGCATCTCCAGTCACACAGTTTCTCTTTTGAAACTGGCCACACCTTTCCCCCCTTTTGGATTCTCACATGTTTTAGTCTCTTTGCTTTTAACTTGGAGAACTGCTAGGGGGTGGGGGTGGGGGAGCCAGAAATGACAAGTTTATTATTGTTTTAAGTGGCTCACAAATGGTTTCTTCCACTTTGTGAGCGGATACCACTGGATGGGCAGGCAGGCAGAAGCTTCACCCTTTGGGAATAAAAGAGTTGCTGCAAGTTTGAAGGTTGGAAACTATGCATGAAAAAATAATAATTCTGCTTGAAATGCTCTTAGTCATCTCTCCTTCTCTGTAGTAATGAGATGCTTAGGTGTTCCAAGCCGCGTCGTTTCCAATTTCCATTCTGCACACAACACAGACGGGAACTTGACCATTGACACCTACTATGACCGAACTGCAGAAATGCTGCCGACTCAGAAGCCAGACAAAATCTGGTAAGAGGTTTTGTCTGTAAAAACTCAGCACTACCCCAGGTAGGGAACACATTGTGATAGCCGGGACTGAATCAGGTAAGGTCCCTCTATGCTGCCCTGGCACTCTCTATGTGGACCAGGCTGGCCTCCAACTCGCAGAGATCTGCCTGCTTCTGCCCGCAAAGTGCTGGGATCAAATGTATGCACCACCATGGCCAGCTCCTCGCGATAGCTTTCTCTATTCTAATTACTTTCTGATACAAATTAGAGGAGAAAAGAATTATAAGCAAAGGCATAAACCACTCTGCATAATGTCGGGTGCCTGAAAACCCGTCAGGAAATATGAAGTCCTGGCTCCTTCCTCCTTTCTGCAGGAACTTCCATGTCTGGAACGAGTGCTGGATGATCCGGAAAGACCTTCCACCAGGGTACAATGGCTGGCAGGTTCTGGACCCCACCCCCCAGCAAACCAGCAGTGGTGCGTGGGGATCATGTGACAGGGGCCAGGCTCTCTGGGAGGCCAATGAGGGTGTGCACCCTCATAGCCAGAGTGGTACAGAAGTCTCCTACCTCACACCCTTCCCAGGGCTGTAGTCTAGACAGTGTCAGATCTCAGGTATAACTTCGCCCCTGACAGTGGGATCGCCTGGAGGAATGGTGAGCCTTTTTGCTCTTCCCTTTCCTATAAAGTAGGAAGGTGATGTTGACAACAGCCACATCAATGTGGGTGACTGTGAGAGTCAGACAAATTAGTGCGCATCAGTGCCCTTGGTAAACTGGAGAACGCCCAGCTGTGAGGGGCATTGTTGCCCTTGCCCATCCGTTCTCATCACCTCCCATGGCCACAGCCAGCTGCCCTGGGCCCATATCTCAGCATCCACATCCCATAATGCCTGCTTCCTCCACAGGGTTGTTCTGCTGTGGTCCGGCCTCTGTGAAAGCCATCAAGGAAGGGGATGTCCACCTGCCCTATGACACCCCTTTTGTGTATGCACAAGTGAATGCTGATGAGGTCATTTGGCTTTTTGAGGGTGGCCAGGTCCAGGAAATCCTGGCCCATAACACCAGTTACATCGGGAAGGCAATCAGCACCAAGATGGTAGGGTCAGATGAGCGCCTGGACATCACCAGTTCCTACAAGTACCCGGAAGGTGCCTGGGCCTTGGATTTGGGAGGGAGTGGGTGTAACCACTGGATGGTCCAGGTTAAAACAACACCACCTCCCCGCTATGACAAACTCCTAGGGGACTATTTTAGGTCCTGGGCACTTGATCCCAAAATAGATTTGCCTAGATTTAGAAAAAAAGAATATAGGATGCTCAATTAAATTTGAATTCCAGATAAATTAAGACAAATACATTATTATAAATATGTCCCAAATGGTATATGTGACATTTTAAATTTTTTTCTAATACATTTATTTATTGTGTGTATGTGTGTATACATATGCATGTATATGTGTAGGAACATGTGCCATGGTGTGTGTGTGTGTGTGTGTGTGTGTGTGTAGGTCAGAGGACAACTTATAGGAGTTGGTTTTCTTCTTCCATCACAGGGACATTGAACTCATGTTGTTAAGCTTGACAGCAGATGTCTTTTTCGATAAGCCATCATGCCAGCCCTGTGTGTGACATCTTTCTGCTAAAAATAATTCACTATTTATCTGAAATTCAAATTAACTGGGTATAGTTTTTAGTGTAAATGTATTCCGAATATCATGTAAGTATGCAAATATTACAATAAAGATTATTTGCTTATCTTAAATTCAAATTTAAAATGGAGGTCCTGCATTTTATCTAGTAATTCTATCAGGGTCACACATCTGTCTCTCTATGTCCATCACAGTAGGAGTAGCAGCAAGGGGAGAGATGGACACTCAGGAGGGAGAGGGCTCTGGGCCTGTGGGAGGGAGGGAGCAGACAGTCCCGTGAAGAGCTTTGGTGGACTCTGGCCACCCGAGAACTAAGCAAGGCTCTGACGTGCTGTCGGTGGGTAAGCCTGGACCATCTTCCCTTGCCTCGGCTTCCTTATCGGTGAAATGAGATGGCTCTCCTCAAAGGGTTAAATGCGCTTGTGTGCAGCATTTAACATACTGGAAACATAGTAAGTGCTCTAGAGGAGTCCACAGTCTGGAGCGAGTTTGAGTTTGGAGCCAGATGTTGAGTTATTCCTAAGGGGAAGAGATAAAGTTCTATCTAAAAGACTTGAATATGTGTTTTAGGAGAGAGAATGTAGGCAGGGAAGAGAAGCCTCTGGGTTTGATGATGATGGTGATGATGGTGGTGATGGTGATGATGATGATGGTGATGGTGATGATGATGGTGATGGTGATGATGGTGGTGATGATGGTGGTGATGGTGGTGATGGTGGTGGTGATGATGGTGGTGATGGTAATGGTGATGATGATGGTGATGGTAATGGTGATGATGATGGTGATGGTAATGGTGATGATGGTGATGATGGTGGTGATGATGGTGATGGTGATGATGGTGGTGATGGTGATGGTGATGATGGTGATGATGGTGATGATGATGATGGTGATGGTGATGATGGTGATGGTGATGATGGTGATGGTGATGATGGTGATGATGATGATGGTGATGGTGATGATGGTGATGGTGATGATGGTGATGATGGTGATGGTGATGGTGATGATGGTGATGATGATGATGGTGATGATGGTGATGATGATGATGGTGATGGTGATGATGGTGGTGATAATGGTGGTGATGGTGATGATGGTGATGGTGATGATGGTGATGGTGATGATGGTGGTGATAATGGTGGTGATGGTGATGGTCGTGATAATAATAGTACTGATGGCAAAGAACCACACTGAATCCTACACTCAGCAATTACATGACCTCAGTTTTCAGCAATTCTGGGCAACCCAGTATCATCCCCGGGTTTCATAACACAGAGCCAAACACTGAGAGACAAAGAGACTGTACTCTGCGCAGCACCAACCCCATCTGAGCCATGGTACCGCATGCCTCTCTGTGTGGCTAGTCACTGTATATCACACGGTCAGGGCGTCTGGCTGGCAGCTGAGAGTCCAGTCATTTGTTTTCCCAAGAAGGTCATTGGGCCTCTCTACCCTGCCCCACTGATGTCTTTGTTCTGTATGGATCTGTTCTGCCAGGATCCTCTGAGGAGCGGTCTGTATTCATTAAGGCTTCCCGGAAGTTGCTGGAACCAAGAAGGGACTCTTCATCCCTCCTGGATCTCCTAGGGTCTGAGGGCTTTAAGGAGAAGCCTGTGCAACTGCAACTCCACCTGGCTAGGGCACCCATGTGGGGCCAGGACCTGCTGCTCATGCTGCATGTCCAGAGGGTGCCGGACACAGCCCACAGTCAGGACCCCATTGGACTGATGGTACACTTTTGTGCACAGGCTCTGCTGCATGGGGGCAGCACTCGGAAACCCTTCTGGAGACATGCGGTACACTTGAATATGGATTATGAGAAGGGTGAGTATGTAGCAGGCATGAGAAGGAGCACCTGTAGAGAGGAGAGTTTTGGGTTTGTGAATCACGCTGGCCTGCTCTAGCCAAATCACAGAGAAACCCTCTCCCAGAATGCACATCTTCCTGGTCAGGGAAGATGCTGTTGCTGCAGAGCTGGATGCCAGTGCAGTACCTGTGACGTCATCCTAACACGTCAGACAACAATGACCTCTGAGTGCATGATTCCTTTGTAACCCATCTCTTGGACTCAAGATGATGTTTTTGCCTCTGTTTAGAGCTACAGTGGCCGCTCCTGCTGCCCTACAGCAATTACAAGAACAAGCTGACAGATGAAAAGCTGATCCATGTGTCCGGCATTGCTGAGGTTGAAGAAACAGGGCGGTTCATTCTGGTCCTAAAAGATTTCTCTCTGGAGCCTCCCCGCTTATCCATTGAGGTGAGGTCCCTGGACAGAGATGGAGACCCAGAGACTCTAAGATGTTCTTCTCATGGGCTTGGGGAGGGGGTACCATGTCATACTGTATAGTACAGTCTCTTGAGGCTTTATTCTCAATCATAGGCAGCAAGCTGAGAGGTGGTGGGCTCTGGTGCTCTGCATAAGCAAAGGGCGGGGTGTCTCATGGAGGTCACATTTTGCAGAGGATGCTGAGGAAGGTCCTCTGTCGAGCATAGATGAAGGCATGTTACCATGAAGGTGTCAGGAGGTCCCTTCACAAAGGTAGAGGTAAAAAGGCAATGATTGGGGATGTGGAGTAGAGGAGACAGGTTTAAGACAGACCTTATGGTCAAATTCAAGAGGTGACTGCTGATAAGATATGGGGTGCCACAGGAAAGAAGAACAAGACGTGAACTTCAGATTTCGAGACCCAATGCCAGAGTGGGCTTGGGTGGCTCTTACAGGGGAGGGCATTAAGAAAGGTCCACCGAGGTGGGTGTGTGTTCTCCCTGTCTCCTGTCACTTGAGCTGTCTTTCCCCAAAGCATTCTTCCCTACCTTTCCCTTCCTCTCCCAAAGACTTTTCCAGTGCCTACCCCAAGTCCAGCTCTGTACCTGGAAGCCTGGTTACCAGCATGCCTGGCACTAGCCAGCAGAACAGTGGCTGGATGGCTCCGTATTGGATGGCAAGTCAGCTGGCACATTTGCAGTCTTCACCTGGGCATACTGTCAGGTTGTCAGGCCGGGTGATGCTGGAGGCCTCCTGTGTGGAGCTCACAGTGGAGCAGAGTTGCAAGTGTAGACACAAGCTCGGTGCTGAGCCAGGCCTCTGCCGGTTACCCAGAGCAGAGTCCTGGTTGTAATGGGATCCCCAAACAACATAGCACATGTCAAGGAGGCTGTGAATGGTTACCAGGGCTGTAAGACCTGTGGGGGATTACTGTCCCTGTGCTGGGTTCCAGAGTTATCTTCACCCACTTGATTTTGATACCCTTTTGGAGACTTGGTTCTTCTGTTTGAGTTCCAGGTAAGTTAGGGTGTGTTCTTCCAACTCTTTAATTCTCTGGCCAAGCTAGAACATGCCGCCAGTTGTGATCTGGTCAGACAGAGCTCATTTGGATTCAATACTCATTTACTGATGCCCATCATCACTGTCCTAGGCATTGTCCTAGGCTCCAGGAGTGAGGGCAGAAGCCCTGCCTCCCATTACAGGCTAAGGCTGTGCTGCCCTCTGACACAGACCTCAAGAGCGAAGCACTGAACACATCTGGGGGAAAACGAGTACGTCCTGCTTATCTCTGAGAAGATACATCAGGATGGGTGAAAGCTCCTAGGCTAGGATCTAGACCCCTTGGTTAGGTCCTGACTGTCATGAATCCATCATGGGATCTCAGCTTCATCATTCTTTTTCGGTGGAATGATATCCCTGATGGCACATAGGTGGCACACAGGACACTCCTCCTTAGTCCTCTGCATGGGTTAGACACACTAATCAATCATAAATGACTGGGATTGTGCTTGGGATCCTACTTAACACACGCTAGACACTGCTAACCCTTTGGGACCAGTACTGCAATTAAATCCGGCAGGTATCTTCAAATAGATGGTGGGAAGGGAAACTCTATGCCCATTCGTGACAGGTGGCAGCTTGCTAGAGTGTCCTGAACTTGTAAAACAGGTCACTGTATGTGTTAGTTTGTTATATGTGTTAGCCTCAGTTTATAGTTGTCTCTACCACTAGGGGCGCCTAAATTCTAAGCAGTCCTTGGAGGTCACAGGAGGAGTTACTGAGTGGGTGTGGCAGTGAGACCTGGGGTACCTCTGTCTTCTCCCCACACAGGTGTTTGAAAGGGCTGAGGTGGGCAAGGCCCTGAACATCCACATCACCCTCACCAACACCCTAATGGTGGCTCTGAATAATTGCATCATGATTCTGGAGGGAAGCGGCCTCATCAATGGGCAGCTAACAAAAGAGTGAGTAATGCTACCATTGGCCTCTTGCCAGTCTTCCTCTGGTGCTGGTCTCTGAGAAGCTGTGCCTCATTTGGACCACTGAATCCTTCTCAGTCTCCAGATGTCACCTGTTGGTCCCCACTTCCCTAACCTCAGGAAAGCTGGCGGTTTGGTGGTACTGAGGGGCACTACTCACTAAGCAGGTCTTCCTGCCCCATTGCCCATCCAAGCAGTCAATCCTGCAGGCTCCAACAGGCTGCTTTTGACTTTCAGCCTTGGGACTCTGATGGCCGGACACACCATCCAAATTCAGCTGGAGCTCTACCCCATCAAAGCTGGGCCCCACCAGCTGCAAGTCCTCATCAGCAGTAGCGAGGTCAAGGAGATCAAAGGCTACAAGGACATCTTCATTGCTGCAGCCCCAGTCTCCTGAGCTTTCCTGATGGCCCCCCAGTCCCCGTTTCAGCCCCCCTTCCCATCCTCAGCACACAGCCTTGCTGCTTTCTACTTCTCAAGGTGTTGTCTTTATACAACCTCGGTAGTGGGGGCAAATGAAACTCTGTAGAACCGCTGTGCATCATGGGAAGAAGCAATAAACACGCATGAGCTCTCTCCTGCGCTAAGAAGCTGCTTACTGTTCCGGTTGGCCTGGGTGCCCACTATGTGGCTGGGCGGGCCCTCTCTGCTCTTCCCGTCTTCTCTTTCTTCTGTTAAGGGCTTCATCTACAAACTAAGCCCACCGGATCCTTTCTAATGCCAGGTCTCTACACACGTATGCCCTCAAGTGAGCGTAGAGGCAGAGGTGAGGTGGGAGGTAAGCAAATGCAGGGCCAATTACCAGAAGCTGCCGGGCAGAATTTCCCTATTACCATCCCGAGAGCTCCCAGCATGGCAGGGAGCCCGTCTGAGCCAGCAGGTACTTGGCAAACATGGCCATCCTTTCTTGCTACCCTAACTCTCCACAGCCTCTTCTCTCACATCTTTGTTATTTTTAGGACAGAGGGAGCACGTTTTGCGTTCTTCACTGTAGTTATTAAAATCTCCAGTGCTTATCCTTGACACTGTGGGAAGAACAGAAATCCTCTCCCCCCCCCCCCCTTTACATGCTATTACCACCCTGATAGGCATTTTTTTAAAACCCAGGAATCTGGGCCCCGCCCTCCTTTGGCTCCTCTCACTGACGTCCTCCCCATCCAGTTTTTTTTTGCTTATTTGCTTGCCTTAGCCATTGTCATTTTTTTTTTTTTAAATCTCAGGCTGGCGCCTAGGCCTGTGCCTCCCCAGCTCCCACACCCAGCTGCTTGGTGCAAGAGCAGGAGCTTGCGTCCTGCTCCACCCAGTGGGGCAGCTGTCCCTGTCCCCATGAGCATCCCTGGGCATTTCTGTCAGTACTTCATGACTACTGAGTTCTGGGTGGCTCCTACCCTCTGGACAGGGTCATCTGTCCTGACTCATTCAGGAATTAATACTTTGCTTCTCTTCCAAATGTCCTCCATTTGGTTATTCCTGTCCTGGCCGCATCCCTGGTACAGCCAGGCTTCCTTCCTGCTGTGCCTCCAAGGGGTGTGTGTGTCCTAGTCATTTCTGTCTTCATCGGCTTCCTCTCAGGTGACTTCCTTCTCCTCACCCAGAAAGTGGCTTTCGAAGTCATGCTCATGGCGTGCTTTGAAGATTTTGTTTTTTTCTTTTGTTTTATTGCAACCCGTCTGGTTTAGTTTCCTCTCCTTGGTCACACGAGCTAGGTCATCTCAAAGCTCCTTTCCGGTGGGTCATCCCCTAGGCCCAGAGTACGAGGTTCATCACACCGCGTGGTGTACCCAGAGATTAGAGTCTGGAGAGTTCGTCTGCTTGCTTCACAGTAACCCAGTAGAGTCAGCCGAGGAGGCCAGGCAGGGACTCCTGTGGACAAAGGTGGCGAAAGAAATACCCAGATAGTGGAGCAAAGAGTTGGCACAAGTCAGGCCAAGAGCATAGCTCCAGACTCTGCTCTTCCTGTCCCGACAAGGTACATAGAGTCTGTCGTACTCAAGACATTTGGGCCGAGAGGTTTGGGGTCCATGATACCTAGCAGCAATGTGTCCAACAACCCTAAGTGCTTGCTCTTGATTCCACGGAGAGACCTTAGATGCCCCAGATGTGAAGGGACAATGACAGCCATAGGTTGCTGTAGAGGTCAAATGAGAAAGTGGATTCAATCGTGTTTTGTAAAATGTGAGACACCCTAATCCCTTAACTTTCTTGGTGCCTCCATTTCTGAGGGACGGCCGGGGGAGGGGGCAGAAGGCCCCACTTGGATCTTCTGATTCTGGCTGACCTTTGTGGTCGTTTGTACGACCCTCAGCACCATCTTCCTAGATTGGGGACCAGGGTGTGACACCAGGAGCTACACACAAGGAGACTAGGACTATCCCGGGGCATACCAGAAGTTCCAGGCAGGGCTGGAAGCAGCTCCCAAGTCTCTGTGGGTCTTAGAAAGGTTTGGAGCTTCCCCAGACCACCCTGCTAGAGCTGGCCTGTTCTTTGGAGATGGCAGGTGAGTAATCTACTTGTGTTCCTCTCCTGAGGTCACAGCCCTGCTTCGGTCCAGATAGGAAAGTAAGGTGACGCTCACAGATCTTGCCCAGCCTCTCTGAACAAGGGGCATCTGTCGTGATCAGAACTACCTCCCTGCCTCCCCATACTTCCCCCACACCCTGTGACTAATGGTCTGTAGGAATAGAAGGCCAAACCTGTAAGTCACCTCCTTGGGCTCAGAGCCCAGGACTTATTCAGACACCAAGGTTGAGGCAAAAGAGTCACTGTTAGTTTCCTGTCCCAATGAGCTTTGTGCCCTTGTGATTCTGTTCTCTCTCTCTCTCTCTCTCTCTCTCTCTCTCTCTCTCTCTCTCTCTCTCTCTCTTTTTCCTTTCCTTTCCTTTCCTTCCTTCCTTCCTTCTTTTATTTTTATTTTTAAAATTGTATGTATAAGGGGGTGTTGCCTGCATGTATGTCTGTGTACTATGTGCATGCCTAGTGCCTGCCGAGGCCAGAAGAGGACATCAGCTCTCTTGGAACTGGAGTTTCAGATGGTTGTGAGGCACCATGTAGGTACTGGGAACCAAACCTGGGTCCTCTGGAAGAGCAGCCAGTGCTCTTTAGCTGCCCCCCTCTCCAGCCTTCCCCCTTTTTTCTTCTATTGATCTCTTTCTCTTTTAGAAGGGCACATAGCAAGATTTATTGGGAAGCTCTCTGCAGCGGGAGGGGTCTTGCGAAAGAGTTGCTCCCTGTGGTACTTTAACCTCCCTCTCCTGGCCCGTGGCTGCCGTACACCAGTCTCAGAGTGGTCCTGGCCATGACAAGTCCTCTGGGGAGCACAGATGTGGATGCCCTGTCCTCTGCTCCAGGGATTATAACTGTCCTGGCAGGAATGAAGATATTCTTAAAGACACTTGTGTCCCTCCCTTTGGTTATCAGATTTTTGAAACAGTGAATCCAAGGAATTGGACCGTCTCCAGGAATCTTAGGCTCGGAGAAAGAAAAGGCTGAATCCTGGCACCAGCCAGTGAGGAAGGAGATGTCACACAGTTCTGACAACCTGTTGGAGAGACTCGGAGTGGAGACGATGGGACCACACCTTGCCTGGGACTGCTGAGCATACATACTCATCTTAAAACATCAGCCGAACAAGGGCAACAACAAAAGACAGCTAAAGCAGAGGGGGGGGGCACAACAGAGCGAGGGGCAGAGCTCAGGTCTCACCCCTACACAAAGAGCGAGGGGCAGAGCACAGGTCTCACCCCTACACAAAGAGCGAGGGGCAGAGCACAGGTCTCACCCCTACACAAAGAGCGAGGGGCAGAACACAGGTCTCACCCCTACACAAAGAGCGAGGGGCAGAACACAGGTCTCACCCCTACACAAAGAGCGAGGGGCAGAACACAGGTCTCACCCCTACACAAAGAGCGAGGGGCAGAACACAGGTCTCACCCCTACACAAAGAGCGAGGGGCAGAACACAGGTCTCACCCCTACACAAAGAGCGAGGGGCAGAACACAGGTCTCACCCCTACACAAAGAGCGAGGGGCAGAGCACAGGTCTCACCCCTACACAAAGAGCGAGGGGCAGAGCACAGGTCTCACCCCTACACAAAGAGCAAGGGGCAGAGCACAGGTCTCACCCCTACACAAAGAGCAAGGGGCAGAACACAGGTCTCACCCCTACACAAAGAGCGAGGGGCAACTAAGGAACGCTAAGAAGGGAGAAATGCTCTTCCCTAGGGAAGAGCACACCAATTGGCTATCTAATACCAAACGGTGAGTTCTGAAAACATACCTACACATTTTAGATACTGCATTAAACATTTAGAGTTACAGCGCTCTGGAGTTCTGCTGCATTCCAAGGCTAGCCTAGTAGTTCTTTGCAAGGAACTTTGGGAAAACAAATGTCTTGATTTCTTCATTTGCTCTATAAGACCAGCAAGAACTCCTATAGATTATCATTCACAGGGAACTGAGAGGTGGCTCAACAGTTAAGATCACTTGCTGCTATTCCAGAAGACCCAGGTTCGGTTCCCAGCACCCTCATGGTAGCTCACAACCAGCTGTAACTCCAGATCCAGGGGGTCTGAAACCCTCTCTTGGTCTGCAAAAATACTTCATATATGTGGTACACAGATATATATGTAGACAAAACATTCATGCACATTAAAATAGATAAATCTTTGGACTGAACATAGTGGCGTATGTCCAGTCTTTAATTCCAGCTTGGGAGGCAGAGGCAAGAGGATCTCTGTGGGTTTGAAGCCAGCCTGGTCTACAGAGTGAGGGGTCAGATAGGGCTGCATAGTGGGACCTTGTCTCAAGTTAAACAGTCAATTGGTCAACCAATCAATCTAAGAAGACCCCTCCTGATTCATAGAGATGTGAGACTAAGAGGGATAATCACACAAGCATTTAAAATAATATCTAGTACTAAAAAATGATTGCATTAGTGGTAGTAATATTACTATTGTCTACCGTCATTATTAATCACCGGTAATGGTGTTAATAATTATGATATGGAGAAATGTTTTGTTTTAGGGATGACAAGGGGAATAAGCCCCTAACTCCCAGTTTGGTGTAGAATGTTAGGAAGGCTTCTTAGCAGGGTGATGCTCTAACCTGGAGACAAGTAGACAGAAAGAGAGCATTTCAGAAAAAGAGATCATTCAGGAGAGAAGGGGAGCAGGGGAGAGAGAGAGAGAGAGTCCACACAGAGATGTGAAAGAGAGGTCTCCATCAGAGAACTGAAGGGGGTTGGCATACTTGGGCTCCATGTGGGAAGAGAAAGATGAACCTCAAAGGTTCTTAGGGTAATGTTGGGAAGTTCAGACTTCATACCCTTTTGGATCCTAAGCAGAGGAACTATTTGTTTGAATTGGCTCTTTAGAAAAATCAGTGCTAAGACATAAAGGCCCTGGATTTGGGATAGAGCACATTGGGACAGAGGAGTACATTGGAAGGGATGGAGAGAGGAAAGAGAAGAGAGGAAATAATGGAATCATAATTTCAAAAACTGTTGAAAACTCAGTAGTGCTAAGTTCCGAGAAAGGAGGGGAAAGTTGGTTAGGAGTTGTTGTCTAGACAAGCTGGTGTTTCAGTGAAGGCAGAGCTGAGGGACACAGAGAGCAAGAGCCAATTTTAGGTGCTAATCAGGGTTTGAACTGGACTGATGAGCTAAAGAGAGGTAAGAAGAGGAGAAATGGTCCAGATTTCACCGTTATTGCCTGGGTGTCGTATCCTAACTTACCACGATCAGAAACACAGGAGAAAAGGTAGGTAGGTTGAGAGGAAGGGGCGAAGGAATCATTTGGGCACACGGGGTGTGAAGTGTCAAAAGTTGTCAAAGAAAAGGGGACTGCAGGCCACAGTTCTGGGGATCACCTAAGTCTATGAGCGTGTGAGTGGAGTGAGAATGGGTGAACCCCTGAGACATCCCTGGAAAACACCAGCATGGGAGGGAAGAGTCTGCGGGGGTGTGAGAAGAAAATGACGGACTGGATGGGGTGTAGGAGAATACGAAGAGGGATGAAAGAGGGGAGAGAGAACAGGAGAGAGAGAGAGAGAGAGAGAGAGAGAGAGAGAGAGAGAGAGAGAGAGAGAGAGAGAGAGAGAGAGCGCAGGGGGTAGAGAGAAAGGGAAAGGGGAATTTCTCAAACAAGAGAAGGGCCTGCACGGTACTGAGTTGTAGAAGATCCCTCAAGATAAGAGCAGGAAAGGAGCCGGGCAGTGGTGGCACATTCTTTTAATCCCAGCAATCGGGAGGCAGAGCCAGGTGGATCTCTGTGAGTTTGAAGCCAGCCTGGACTACAGAGTGAGTTCCAGGAAAGGCGCCAAAACTACACAGAGAAACCTTGTCTCAGGGGGAAAAAAGAGGAGGAAAGGGTCCCTGGCCTTCGGAGAGCAGGTGAGAACGGTGCCAGGGAGCCTGGGGACGGAGGGGACAGAGGGAGGTGAGAAGTGGGTGAGAAACAAGGCCGTCGACTAGAGGATTGAGCAGACAAGACTGGGAGAAAAGGTCTGAGCCACAGGGGCCAATGGTTTAAGGGAGGTTGAGGATTGAAGGTGGATGCGGATATGTTAGTGAGCTGGGGCTATGGGTGTGCCTCGGTGGCAGGGTGCTCACTTCCGTTCCCCAGCACAGCAACAAACCAACAGCCTCAGAGAGCTCTATTTGTGCATCTGTACACCATGAAAGCTGTTAGAGGATTGAAAACACAGGAGAGACAATGACACGAGTGGACAGGATCCTCAGAGGACCCAGAATCAGGGGACACAGGAAGAGGTAACTCCTGGTGGGGAAGACAGAGTGGGTGAGTCTCCCACCTACTCTTCACACAGGCTCCTTCTCCAGCCTTCTCCCTCTCTGCCTTGATCCTTAGTGTATTCCTCCGCCCCCATTTCTCTCTCTGGAGAACCTTGGGTATTGCTGGGCAATTGCTCTTCCATGAAGCTACATTATCATCTTGTCTTTCTTTTTATGTGTATGTATGAGAGCCTGCACGCTTCTCCGTGAACCATGTGCATGACCGGTGTCTGCAGGAGGCCAGAAGAAGGCATCAGAGTCCCTGGAACTAGCATTAAAGACAGTTGTGAGTCCCCCATGCAGTGCTGGAACTCAAACTCGGGTCCTTTGGAAGAATAGCCCATGGTCTTAACCCCTGGGCCTTCTCTCCAGCTCTACCTCTGCTAATTTTACTTGAGATTCACTGTGGGCCTGGAAGGTCTCACTTAAAACAGTACCATTGCCAGAAAAGAAAAAAAAGTCATATTAAGGATGATCTGGAGTAGGTTCTGTTTTGCACTTAAACACCAGAAAGAGAGGGCTCAAGTGCAAGCACTCACGGAGGCTCTCTTAGGTGTGAGTGGTAGTCTAGGACCCTGACACTCCTTCCTGCAGAAGCAGTTCCCTCCATCCCTGTGAAGGCCTCATCCGTTCCCCAGTTTCTCCTGGCTCCCTTACCATGGCCCTATTGCCTAAGAGCTACCAAGGCCCAATAGCACAAAGGCCCCGATGGTTCCACAGCCTCCACACCTCCTCTCAGCCGAGCAACACTGCCAAGAAAAACCAGAGGGCGAGTGAGAAAACCAGTTGTGATCTGCCCTGTCAGAGGTGGCAGCGCAGCAGCCGGCCCCACCTCCCCGTGCCTCTTGGAGCCTTGGGATGGAAGGGGAAGCAGACATTCCAGGATCAGTTTCCTGAAGCTCCAGTCCATCCAGCTGTCTGTGGGGGAGCAGCCCTGGAGCCAGCAGCAGCCACCATGGCCCAAGGTAGGGAAGTCCCAATGAGTGGCTAGAAAATGGGGACAATGAAGACCCAGAGACATCGAGGGCAGGAGGGTGGTTCAGAGGGAGAGAGGAGTGAGTCCAGAGCTGATTTAGGAAGGAAGCCATGAACCTCAGGATTCACTGGTCCCTGAGAACCAGGAGGCAGGGTGGAAGTAAACACGCTGTTGTGGCTGCCTCCACAACATGTGGGATGGGCAGGGCAAGGGATTAGGGCACTGGGATTCCTGTCCTCTGACACTAATTTTTTCACACTGGCCAACTCACTTCTCTAGTTTCTGCCTCCCATGCCTGAAATCCGGAAGGATTTGAACCATAGTCTTGAAGGTTCCTTACAGTGTTGAAGTTCTTTGATCTCCATATCTTCTCTTCTCCCTTAACTTCGGAAGTCCTCCTCATCATCATCTTCTGTCTACATCATCCTCTCTTCTCTAGATAAAAAGCCACTCTGAAGATGAAATGATTAGATGATGCCATCTATAAGGGATGGGCTTTTAACTTACTCTATACACGTGACATCTTCACCTTTATTTACTATATGTAATACAATAAAAATTTTACTCTTTCCTTCATTTTTATGTAAAATGTGTATACTTTTTAATTATAAAGGAAGAGTATGAAGATCTAGTTGGAGTAAAATAAAGCAATAATTTCAGATAAAACCCTAAGTACCCCAACCTCATCTTGAGTAACCATTGTTTCCAGTCTTTGGTCTAGACATTAGTATTCATATATATGCTGAATGTAATCGATTGGATCAATATGTCACTATAAATCCAGATACTATCGGATTATAAATTTCAACTTATTATTTTTTCCACCAACTTCATATCTTGGAGCTCTGTCCAGGCCAGTAGTATGTATAGACCTACTTTAATATTTCTCATCTTGTATTCTACAGTGTATGATTTATTCATCTCATCCTCTTCTAATGGACACTTAAGTCATTCCCTTTTTAAAGACAGACAAGCAGTCCTACAGTCAGCATTCTTATGCACGCTTCTGGCTACTCATGAAGAAGTGTCTCTCTAGGACAGACATTGAGATCACTTACTTTCTAAGTTCTTCCTACCACCCCCTTGTTAGTCCCCTCATTTTCTCCTTACTGCAAGAAGAGATACTCTAATGGAAAATGAACCTCCTATTTTAATATAGATAAGCACAATACAGTATATTAAAACAATAGAATATTGTTTGGTCATGAAAAGGAAAGCTAAGCACAATGCTATGACCATGTGTCATAGGCAGAGGGTGACTTGGCCGTGGTGTCTCTGGAGGATACGATAGATTGGAAGTGCTTCCTGTCGGGCAGGTGTTGCCCTGCTTGTTGGGTAGCCTTAGTCACACACAGACCTGAGCCAGTCAGCTTTAGGAAGCTGACTACTTCTTTTTCTTTTGTTTTGTTTTGTTTTTTTGTTTGTTTGTTTGTTTCTCGAGACAGAGTTTCCCTGTGTAGCCCTGGCTGTCCTGGAACTCACTCTGTAGACCAGGCTGGCCTCAAACTCACAGAGATCTACCTGCCTCTGCTCCCGAGTGCTGGAATTAAAGGTGTGCGCCGCCACCACCGCCCCACTTCTTTTTTTATTATTAGGAAGAAGTCAAGTTCTTTCCCAAGTGGCAGGGTTGGAATGTTCTTTCTGAACATGAATGGAAGCCAGAGATGGACAGCTGCTGTTGGGCAAAGAAAGAACTCCTGACTTGAGTCACAAATTTGAGTTTAACACAAGACAAAACTCTCATCTATCAGAAGCTCTGTTTTTCACCCCCCAAATGTGGATGACATGATGTTTCATCTATCCAAGGTTGTGGATATAGTGCTGAGAGAGTCTAAAACTTGAAATAAGTGCAAGTGGTTTTGCATAAGACAAAGAACTCTTCAAATAGCAAACGTGTCCATGAACCTGTATGTGCTGGTGGCTACTATGCTGCTTCTTTAACATCAACAATAGTAAATGACTAGCTAATGAAAATGATGTATGTTAACTCACATACATAAACAAAATAACCTACAGAGGTTTAGAAGATAAAGAGGGGGCTGGGTGTAGCAGCACATACCTGCAATACTAGCATCTTGGAAGGCTGAGACAAGATGGTGCATGTGAGTTCCAGGCTAACCTGAGTGATTGTGATCCTGTGTGACTGTGGTCTGACTCTTTAAAACAAGAGATAAGGATTAATTTTTTAGTCACATTTGCTTCTAACACCTTCATTTGAAGTATACAGTTAAGTGTATTCAAACAGTTATGAAAGTGTCACTACTCTCTAGTCTGAAAACACTCTCATCACCTCAAAAAGAAGCAGTCAGAGCCAGGTGTGGTGGTGTACTTTTAATCCCGGCACTCGGGAAGCAGAGGCGGAAGGATCTCTGTGAGTTAGAAGCCAGCCTAGTCTACAGAGAAAGTTCCAGGACAACCAGGACTATGTAGAGAGAGCCTGATAATAAGAATAAGAATGAGAGGGAGGAGAAGGAGGAGGAGGAGGAGGAGGAGGAGGAGGAGGAGGAGGAGGAGGAGGAGGAGAACGATAGGAGGAAGAGGAAAAAGAGGAAGAAGAGGAAGAGGAGGAAGAAGAAACATTCGGATCCCATCCCACCTTTCTCTAGTCCCTGGCACTCCCTAATCTCCATTCGATCTCTATGGACTTGGCTATTCAGACACTTCATAGAAATGGCATCATACAAAACGTGTCCTCTTGCATCTAACTCCTTTCACTGGCCGTAATTTTTCAAGGTCCTTTCACGCTGTAATGTGCTCAGTTTACACAAGTCCATTATTTTGACATGCTACATTTCTCTCTATTCATCAGCTCATAGATAGTTGTGCTGTTTGAACTTTTCAGCTATTTCTGTATAATGTTGCTATCAGCAGCCACATGTGGGTTTGGTGTGAGTGTATGCATTTACTGTTTGGTGGTATACAATAAGGGCTTCAATCACATGGTAACTCTGTGTTCAACATTCTAAGGAGCCTCTAGAGTTCTCCAAAGTGCTGTACCATTTTATAAGCCCACCAGCAAGGTCTAAGTACCCCATAGCACTGCATTCTACCAACACTTGCTGCTGTCTGTTTTCTTACCATAGCATCCTTATGGATGTGAAGTAACATGTTGTTCATGTGTATTTACCTAATGACCCGAGCATCCTTTCATGTGCTCATTGTCTTTTTTCCCCCTCTTATTTAGAGAAAGATCTATTCAAATCAGTTACCCACACTGGGTGGGGGACATGCCACCATGAGCATGTAGGGGTCATAGAACAATCTTGTGGGGTTCTTGCTGTCTCCCATGTGGGTCCCAGGGACTGAACTTAGGTTGTCGGGCTTATGCAACAAGTACTTTACCTAGTGAGCCGTCTCCATAGCTCCAGTTACCCAGTTTTTCATTTAGGCTCCTTGTTTTTGTGTTGTAGGGTTGATCTATCCATCCATCTGGTCACAAACACCTTATTAGATACACAATTTACAAATACATCCTCACATTCTGCGGATTATATTTTCACATTCTTTATTATGCAGAAATGGCATTAGCTTTGGTGAGACCCGACTTACTTGGATTTCTCCACTGATTCTGCTTCTCCTGTCATATCTAAGAGACATTGCCGACTTCAAGATGAGGAAGATGTACCTGTTTTCTCCTATGTGTTATAGTTTTAGCTCTCATATTCAGATCTTTGGTCCATTTTGAGTTAATTTTTGCATATCATGTGACGTAGGCAACCAACTTCCTTCTTTTGATCAACATTTAGTTTGTATGTGTCAGTGCTTGCTCTGCAGATTTCTCTGTGCACCGTGCGCACACGTGGTGCCCAGAGGAGTCAGAAGAAGACATCAGATCTCCTGGACCTGGAGCCAGAGGCAGTTGTGAGTGGCCACGCAGGTTCTGGGAACTGAACCTGGGTCCTCTGTAAGAGTAGCCTGTGATCTTACCTGTGGAGCTGTTGCTTCAGCCCAGACACCATTTTTTACACATGGATATCCATTTATCCCAGCACCATTTTTTGAAGAGAATTTTTCTATATTTGATTGTCTTGGCATTTTGTTCAAAGATCAAGGGTGTTGAATTTTTGTTTTGTTTCATTTTTGTTTGTTTGTTTGTTTTTTGAGACAGGGCTTCTCTGTGCAGTTTTGGAGCCTTTCTTGGAACTCACTCTGTAGCCCAGGCTGGCCTTAAACTCACAGAGATCCACCTGCCTCCCGAGTGCTGGGACCAAAGGTGTGCGCCACCACCACCTGGCTTAAGGGTGTTGGATTTTGCCATGTTGTTTGGTAGGTTTTTTTCTTTTTTAATTGAAACACAGCCAAGATAAAGTAGGTGGGTCTCTGTCCTTCCCAGCTTACATCTAGTGTTGTTACATCCCTCTCAAATTCATGGCCTCTTCTTATGTTGTTGCTGTTAAACACACAGATACAAAACCTACTGAATGAATTTGGCACTTCCCCATAAACAGCGTGAGACCTCTTTTCTAAGACACTTGGGTCTGTGTCTGTACTAATGTCATCCCCAAATTGCTTTGATTACTAGCTTTATAGTAAAGTATAGAAGTGCAAGCCCTCTGTGTCAGATTGCCTTAGAGCTGAACACCGGGCATGACTGTAATCCCAACACACTGGAGGCTGAGGCAGGAGGACTGTCATGAGTTCCAGGCTACACAGCAAGATAACTATGTTATCCTTCCCCTCAACAAAGAAATAAAAAGATTGCTTTGATTACTATGGATCCTTTCTTCTTCCCTATTAATTTTATGATCCACCTGTCAATTTCTGCAAAATGGCAGTTGTGCTTGAAAGTTCTGATTAAATTTTTTTGAGAATTTTATACCCCTCCGACTCCTCCCATGCTCCTCATCCCTCTCAAATCCATGACCTCTTTTTTAGTTATTGTCACACAGGCAGAAACATATGTATAAAACCTTCTGAATCCATTTAGTGTTGCTTGTATATACATGTGTCTAGGGTTGAACACTTGGGATTGGTTAAGCAACCAGGGAGCTCATCTCTGAAGAAAATTGATATTCTCTCTCTCTCTCTCTCTCTCTCTCTCTCTCTCTCTCTCTCTCTCTCTCCAGCCATTGATTGCCTGTACATATTTGTCTTAGGATAGAACCTTGTGAAATTTCCCCCCTCCACACTGTCTGTCAACTATTTGTTCATTATGTAGGTCTTGTTTAGGCAACTGAATGTTGAGATTTCATGAATACAGCTTCTCTGTCATATTTACAAGACACAGTCTTGCAGCAGACATCCTGGTCCTCTGGCTCTTACAATCTCTTGTTTCATGATTTCCCCTGAGACTTAGGTAGGAGTTGTGTTGTAGATATATCAAATGACGTGGGCACTTGGGTCTTTGGTCAGTATTGTGTTCAATCTAGAGCCATTAGAATGATCCTATCATTAATTGCCATTTGAATGATACCATCTTCTAACCCATGAATGTGGGATATTTTTCCATGATTTAAGTGAATTTATTTAAATGATATTTTGTGGGAAAAGTTTTGCATTCTGTTGTGAATGCATTACTAATTATTTTAGTCTTTTGCTACTAAAAATAGAATTACTTTTGCATTTTTCTCAGATTATTCATTGTGATGTATGAAAATTCAGCTGAATTTGCATATTGGTATTGAATCCATCCTGAAGTCTTTCTGTAGTTGTTAATTCTAGTTTGAGCATATTATTATTCTTACGTCATGTGTGAATACAGATGACTTTACTTATTTCCAATCTGAATGTCTTTGATCTCTTTTCCTTGCCCAATGGCCCTGGCTGGAACCTCCAGTACTCTCTGTCTTTAATGAGACAAGAGCAGGCAAGAACACTCATCTTTATTTTGCTCCTTATCTTAACAGGAAAGCATCCAGTCAGTGTTTCACTATTAAATAGGATTAGC
Organism: Peromyscus californicus insignis; assembly: GCF_007827085.1. Lineage (NCBI taxonomy): Eukaryota > Metazoa > Chordata > Mammalia > Rodentia > Cricetidae > Peromyscus > Peromyscus californicus. The sequence continues at coordinate 95,503,682 of NW_026294595.1, read as the reverse complement.
TGTGGATTTTTATAGAGACCATTTATCATGATAAGGGCCTCCCTCTTTAGTTTGTTGATTTTTTTTTTAACATGAAAGGGTGTTAGACTTTGCCAAATGATTTGGTTAATTTATTTTCTTAATCAAAGCACAGCCAAGATAAAGCAGGTAGGTTTCTGTCCTTCTCAGCTTACATCTAGTGTTGGAATGTAGACAAAAAAGTAGCTAAGACCTGGGTGTGGTGGCGCATACCTGCCGTCCCGGAACTCCAGGGACTGAGTGAGGAGGATGAAGCGTCTGCAGCTAGCCTGAGCTATAGAAGGAGACACAACAAGAAATAAAGACTGAGTACCTATGCTGAGGCTGACAAGAGTAGATGAGCATATGGGCACGAGACATGCATTCAGTGTGAGCAGTTAAGATTAAGAGTAATTCAGCTCAATACTGTCAAGCAGTGGAAAGTGGGAAGGAGAGTGGTCAACTGGGACAGGTTTCATGAGGGACGTCTTGGGGGACAGGTAGGTAGGGCAAGTCTTTCTCCATACCGCCAGTTCCCAAATAATGATATGGAGACTTCTTATTAATTTTGAAAGCTTGGCCTTAGCTCAGGCTTGTCCCACTAGCTTTTATAACTTAAATGAACCCATTTATTATAATCTACATTACAATCATGTGGCTTGTTCCCTCATCTCTCTGTATTGTTCATGCTTCCTCTGCATCTGGCTGGCGACCCTGCCTTCTTCTTCCCAGAGTTCTCTCTTTCTCTGCCCAGAAGTGCCGCCTACACCTCCTGCCTAGCTATCGGCCATTCAGCTTTTAGTACACCAATCACAGCAGTACATTTTCAACAGTATACAAATACCCCACAACAGGTAGGGTTTGGCTGAGTAGTGAAGGATAACCTAGTTTGTTCTCTGTCGCTCTGACAAATCACTGACCACAAGCCATTTAGGGGAGGACAGGGCTTATTTGACTTAACAATTATAGTCCGTCACTGAGGAAAGACAAGGCAAGAACCTGGAGGCTGGAACTGAAGCAGAGCCCTTGGAGGAGTCTGCTTGCTGCCTTGCTTCCCCTGGCTTGCTTAGCCTGCTTTCTTATACCACCTAGGACCATCTGCCCAGAGATGGTACCACCCATGGTGGACTGGGCCTTTCCATCTCAATCAGCAATCAAGAAAATGCCCCCACAGACATGTCCACAGGCCAATCTGATGGAGGCAATTCAATTAAGATTCCCTCTTCTCAGGTATGTCTAGGTTTGTGTCATGTTGTGTGCTGCATTGAGGCTTTAGCAGGAATAAACCATGCAGACAGCCTGCCTGGAGTGAAGGATGACCTGGGGGTGGTGAGAATTGAGAATGCAATCAGAACTTAACGCTGGATACAGAGGGCCATGTGTCGCGTAAAAGAGTGTTCTACGTATCACAGACTGTAGACTGTCTTAGAATGTTTAAAGCAAAATGAGATGGTGGGGTCAAACTGTTTTGAGGGAAGGTGGATGGTGTGTTAAGGGGAGAGATGCTAGAGGCAGGAGAATTGTCGGAGCCTATTATAGTCACTAAGGACGAGACAAGGACAGGAGAACATTATAGGCACTTGGAAAGGGACAACCAACCTCATTGAAACTGTAAGGGAATGACTGAAAGGACTCGGTTACATGTGAATTGACACAGATTGAGGAGGAGGTGGATGAGCCTATTGTAATTTAAGCATTGTAAGCCACCCTCAGGTGACTGGGGACCATGCAAGACCATGGTCAAACAAGAACCCAGATACAGCCCTTCCAGGAGAGGCATGCTAGAGAAGAGTGTTTAATCTATGTTGTAGCTGAAGATCCTGAAGGCTGGGCGTGTCCTTTCTGACTTTGAGTATCCAAATATCCAGGACACTGGATCCATGGCATTGGTGGTGGTAGAGGGCCAGCTAATGGCCTAAAGTGGAACAGCTGTGCTAGGGGCAGGCGACCAGGAGCTTGCCCTCTGTTTTGCAGGTTGGTGCAAGGATAAAAGGGACTGTCAACTTGAAGCCCAGAAGGTGGGGATCAAGCTGGGCAGTGGTGGCGCACACCTTTAATCCCAGCACTCGGGAGTCAGAGGCAGGTGGATCTCTGTGAGTTTGAGGCCACCCTGGGCTACAGAGTGAGTTCCAGGAAAGGCGCCAAAGCTACACAGAGAAACCCTGTCTCGAAAAACCAAAAAAAAGAAAAAAAAAAAGAAAAAAAAGTGGAGATCAGGATGTGTCTGAAGGCATGCTGGGCTGAGGGGAGCATCAAAGCCGGGCAGGTCTACGTAAGAGTCCAGTCAGAAAGACCATGTACCTCCAGAAGTGTGCAGGGAGGTGATAGAGAGTGGAGGAAGTAGGGGAGGAAGAAAGAAAGGAAGAGGAAAGGGAGAGGAATGTGGGAGTACGGCATCTCCATAATCCTTAAACCAGACTTATGGCTGTAGTGTTATTGACTCCATTCAACCGACACGGAAACTCAAGTGCAATCACCAAATCACTTCCTTCAGTTTACACAACTGGTAAGTGATGAGCAGAACTGGACCGGGCTTCACAACCCTGGTTTTTGTCTGTCCCAGGCTGCCCCATCCCAGGGCTAGAGGTGGCCCTCACAGACCTCCAGAGCTCCCGGAACAATGTGAGGCACCACACAGAGGAGATCAGTGTCGACCGCCTTATTGTCCGCCGAGGGCAGGCCTTCAGCATCACCCTCTACTTTAAGAACCGGGGCTTCCAGCCGGGCATGGACAGTATCATCTTTGTGACTGAGACTGGTGAGGACCTGGCCCACAGGTTGTGCGTGTGTATGTGGTGTGTGTGTGTGTGTGTGTGTGTGTGTGTGCACACGTACGTGCGCGTGAAGTGAGGCATGTGTGTGTGCATGCATGCTCATTGAGCAGGATCTTAGAGGAATGGAAGATCACCATAAAGAGCCTTGGTTATCTTCTCTCCTAGGACCCTTGCCAGACCTGGCCAAAGGGACACGGGCAGTGTTTAGCCTCACAGGCAGTGGTGGCCCAAGCCCCTGGATTGCTTCCCTGGAGGCCAATGGGGCCACCTCCCTGGAAGTGAGCCTGTGTGCCCCTCCCATGGCAGCTGTGGGGCGATACCTCCTGAAAATTCGCATCGACTCCTACCAAGGTTCTGTCACGGCATACCAGCTCGGGGAGTTCATCCTGCTCTTTAATCCCTGGTGCCCAGGTGAGGCAGGTACCCACTTGGGCTCCTTTACTTCCCTCAGTGCTACCAGCGATCCAGGCTCAAAGGTTTCCAGCCCCTGATCCTTGGCCACCACAAGCCCCCCAACCCCTTGAATTCAGTACCTGACCTCCAACAACCAGAATGGAGAGACATAGATGCTTATTTACTTATTTGGAATTTTAAAATTATGTCTGGACTTAAATCGTAAACTATTATTAAGTTTAACCATCATTAACATCTACCTTCGTTATCTGCTTTTAAGTTCATTTGGATTTTTTCATTTAAAAAGTAATAAATGCACACTATCTGGATATTTGAGGAAAGAAGCAAACAATAAAAGTGGGAAAGTGAGGAGCTAGAGGGAGAAAAGGAGAAGGGGAAGGAGGAAGGGAGGCAAGAAAGGAAAGGAAGTTCTAGATGGTGGAAGACCTGCCAAGCTCCAAGTTCCATTCTCTCAGTGGAAACCTTATTCCTGTTCTCTGTGTAGCCTTCCAGAACTACCTTATGCCTAAACATGCGCACATTTGTATTTATCTATATGTTGTCAATTCTGTGACATACATCTGAGTGTGATTATACATATCAGTCTCCAGTTTGCATTACTCTTTGAAATACACACCGGTGCCAGTACTTGGGGGGGTCTGGAGCAAGAGGATCACTGTGAGTTTGAGGCCAGCCTGGACCACATAGTGAGTTCCTTACCAGACTTGGCTACTGAATAAGACCCTGTCAAAATATATATATATACCAACTTTGGACACAGTTTCCTATCAGAACACCTTTCTTAACAGTTACGTCATTCCAAGCATTTTTAACTAGTTCCCATTTCTGAAGACTAGTTTTGGTTGTTTCTCTTGAGTAAAGCCATGGTAAAGGTCCCCACACTGTCTCCTCTCTAAATCTAAGCAAGGTGGATACATAGGCAGCTACGAGAAAGTGGTGTGGGTAGACTGCAGCACAGGCTAGGCGGAGCAACTGGAGTCCTGAGCGTAGACAGGAGGCTGGTGCTCTCAAGCAGAGGCCAGATCAGCCAGGCCTTGCCTCCGGCTTGAACAGGGAGCCTGGCTGCTTGGCCTCTTGTTCCACTTTCCTCCCCATTGTATCCTGGTGAGGATGCTGGGCTGTGCGCGTCAACACTCTGATCCCAGGTGAGTGTGACACTGCACCAACTCCTGCTCCTTTGTCATTGATTTCTCAGGGTTGTCATCCACCTGCCCGATGAAGGTGCCTGCCCTGGATCAAGGAGGGCAGGCTGTCTGTCCTCCGTGCATGTATATCTCTGTATCTCTACATCTTTCTCTTTGTAACACACACACACACACACACACACACACACACACACACACACACACACACACACACTTTTTTGGCCTCCAAGACTGGGTTTTAGACTTGAACATGGGAACACAGGATCTGTCGGAGTGTCAGAAGGACCACCTGACTTCTCTCCTGAGCTTGTCCCCACATCCCAGAGTAAACAAACATTAGGGTAGAAGCAGTTATCAGGTACCATCAAGATAAACAGCCACCACATCACTGAGCCAGGGATGTTTGGCTGGGAAGCCCCACCTACAGTTCAGGGATGTTTGTGACCTCAATCATGAAGCTACAACTGCTCACCACACTGGTCCAAACCCTGGAGAGAACCCACCTGAGCATGGGATCCTTCTGTACCAACTTCTCTTAGACTCTCACCTCAGGATCTGTTGGGCCTTCCAGATAGGTCCAGAACACCTGCTCCCATACTCTTTGATTTGCTTATGTTTAAGGTTTTTTTAAAGGTAATGCTTAGTGTCCACCTATCATTCAAGAAGACAGAAAAACATAAGCAATCACTGTAGGATAAGCTTCAGAATCCTCTACTCATATGTACATATATTATTAATAGAAGTTAATTCATGCTATACTCATCATTTTACAGTGTGTTTGAACTTACCATACCACATGTAGAGATCCATATACATCGATACACTTTGCCACTTTGCATTAATACTGTACAGAATTCTGTGCTGGAGACACTCTGAAGTTGGTAAGCCAGTCCTCTCAAACGGCATGCTGGTTATTCCCACCACAAACACAGTGCTCAGATGAGCAGCTTAGAGTCTGAAACTTGGTGCACAACTGAAATGCTCAGATGAGATCCTGGTGGCGAGGACGACAAGGTCAATGCCAACCTTCACATTCCCATTTGCTCCTCTGCAACTAGACTCGTTGAGTGAAGCAGAAAGCTCAGACTATGGAATTGCTTGGCTCTGTGCACAAATCCCAGATCTGTAATTAAACTTGCTGGGAAAGCTGTTTTCACTCTGAGCTCATTTCCTTGACTTTAACATGGGACCAAGCACCCTGGGTAACTTATAATAATAGATACTCACCAAAGGTAAATGTGTATTATTTTACCTATGTTCATATTGAGCTGTGTTGAGAGTGTGGGGTCCCAAGACTCACTGTAATGCCCATCGGAACATCTCTAGGTGCCCTCTCCAGATCTCAGGTTCTGTAGAACTGTGGGGCTAGAAATGGACAAGGTGACTTTTCTACCTTGTGTCCCTCTCACTTTGATTCCCAGGGGATGCAGTCTACTTGGAGAGTGAGCCCCAGAGGCAGGAGTATGTCATGAACGATTATGGCTTCATCTACCAAGGGAGCAAGAGCTGGATCCGCCCATGTCCCTGGAACTATGGGCAGGTGAGTCCCAGACCATACAAGCCCCAAACTCATAGGGAAAGGGAAGCCAGAGCAGGGCAAACTGCTGATGCCAGCCAAAGAGCACGTCTGAGAAGAATCTCGGGTTGCTAGGGAAGCAGCCCTGGGAAGGAGGAGGGAGTGTTCTTTGCTGGTCATATCTGACTTGAATAGGATTTAAGGGCAAGGGCAGATAAAGGCAGGCCAGCCATAGGTTTGACTGAGGATGGGGTGGGGGTGGGGGTGGGGCACAGTCACAATGGAAATGGCTGCACCTGACGTTTTGTGCTTTAAGCTGAGTTTGCAGTGAGGTCTCACCTTACTCTCTCACTTTGTCCTGACACCCCCTGGTGCTGATCGGTCACACGGACACATACACAGTATGTGTGTGCCCCTGAACATCTCTCCCAGAATCAGGACTGATGAACATCGATGCATCTTCCCTGACCCCATGCCAATGCCTTTTTATTTCTTTGTTTGTTTTGACAATGGGCTTTTTCATTATAAGCAGTATGTAATTGTTAAAAAAGAAACTTGGCAAAGGTGGGTGTGATGGTGCATGCCTGTAATTCCAGTGATTGAGAAGCTGAGGCAAGAGGATTTGAAGTTTGAGGTCAGCCTGGGCTGCACAGAAAAACCCTTTTGGGAAACAGAGCTGAGGATGCTTTTCAGCTGGTGGAACACTTACTTTACATGTACAAAGCCCTGGGTTTGATCCCCAGCACCACACAAACAGGTTGTTGTGATGTACCCCAGTAATCCCAGAACTCAGGAGGTAGAGGCAGGAGGATCAGAAGTTCAAGGTCATCCTTGGCTACATACACTAGGCTGCAGAAGACCCTGTCTGAAAAACAACCAAACAAATAAATTTAAAAAAATTACAAAACCTTTGAAAAACATTACAAAAATGGACACCCAGAACATATCATAAGCACTGCTACTAACTTGATTCCTCTTGACTTATTTTCTACACATTTTCTAATGACCTTGTATGAAAGCATTAAACTCACTGCAATGCTTGACAATGCTGTATATTTGAAAACCTACCTCTTGGTTAAAGTTTAGCCCCAGCAGGTGCTCCAGGAAGTCCAAGATCAGGGATGGGGGAAGCTTCTCTAAGCTAAGCCTAGTGCTAGGAGCACTGAGGGGGAGAGGATCAGCCTTGGGCCACTCAGAAGAGGCGACAGCCAGGACAAAATGGGGGTCCTCATGGAGCCCCGGATCACTTGGATAAAAGCTCCTCACCGGGTCTTACCCAAGTAAAACCCCAAATACCCATGACCTTTCAGGCTCATCCACGGCCAAGGTGGCTGCAGCCCAGAGGAAATACAGCAGTCTCAATGGGTCCCAACTCCTCACAGAGTGTGGGCATTTAGGGGTGTTGTCATCAGTGAGAAGCAGAAGTAAGGTGTTGCTGTTTTGGGGGCTCTGGCTCCCCCTCCCCACTTTCTGTTTCTCTTCTTCAGTAAGCACATACTGACTATGTGTTCAGTACCAGGCAGAGGTGAGTGTAAGAGATGTGAAAATAAAGGGAGCATTGTCCCCAAGGGACACATAACAGTTGCTTAGCATACAGTGGGATTGCGAGACTGACAGACAGGGGCAGAAAGTTCTGGGAACCAGGAGGAAGGCTCTGGGTTTGGCAAGAGATCCTGAGAAAGCTTCCCAGAAGAGAAGGTGCTATGCTGGAGCTGCGTTAGTCAAATGAAGGCCAAGGGCAGACATGTGCAAAGATGGATGGGCCAGAAAGGTACCGTCATTGTAGAGATTACAAGGAATTTGGTGCAGCTGGAACAAAGCTGCCGGGATGGGAGTTGGTCGAGGTCAGAGGCTGGAGAAGTAGAAGGAGTCCTGTTGTAAGACACTGTTGCTGGGGAGATGTAAGCAAACATCTACTCATCCCAGATGGGGAACGAGGTAAACCAAAGGGTTTTATTGGGGTTAATCATGAGTGATGAGTTACTTATAGGAGCAGAAATGACTAAAAGACCACAATATCATCAAAAGTCCACTCCAGCATGGGTGACAGCGCACAAAAGCTGGAAACCTGGAGCTTGCTGCCCAGCCTGCAGGCAGCTGGACAGGTTAGAGTGTCTTTCCAGGTAGCTTTGTTAGTCTGAGCCTCTTCGTGGCAGTTTGGCTGATCTGTCTCTTTCTAGGCAGTTCAGCTAGTGTTAAGAGTGTCTATCAGTAGTCCTTACTGCTTATAAGGCGTGGGGAGGGAGGGACCTAGTGAATCTGGTCAGTTTCAGGGACTTCCTGAAGCCTTTGAGTTGTTTACTTCCTAAGCTTCTCTACAGGATCTAATATTTCCCATTTAACATCCTGTGTCATAACAAGCTTTCCTTTATGATGGAAGGTTAAGGTTTTAATCTCAGAGGAAACAGCTATACAACAGAGCCAGATCTGAGAGGGACTTGAAGGGCACCTCATGGAGGCTTGGCCTTGATTCTTTAAGTTATAGGGCCCTTTGAACATTATAAACTAGAAAAGTGACTTCCCTAAAGCAGGTAGGCCAGGGAAGCCTAATTCTACTTATTGACCCAAGCTCCATGAGAATAAGTGAGTTTGTTTATATTCATTGACAAAGATATGTGAAGTCCCTTCTATGTACCAAGCTCCGTGCCAGGTCTGGGGTCGAATGTTTAATAAAGAGAACTGGGTTGACAGAGCATACACTCAGGCAGGAAAGATAGGCCTCAAGTACATTGTATAACAAATTTGACAACCAGAAGGGACACACCCATGGGGGACAGTGTTCCAGAACCCACATGTGATTGGTCAGTCCAGAGCCCCAGAGCTGTGAATTTCAAGGCAGGTTGGTGCTGTCCCGTCAATATGCTGCCAATGATAAACTGGGTCATTATGTAACTGTGGAAGGAAAGGAAACCTGGCTTCATTAAGAACATCTTAGAGGCCCCAGGAAATGGAAGGGGAAGAGACAGAAATAGACTTTCCAATGAGGCAAAGTCATTTGAAAACAACTCAGTAGCAACAATCACTTCAAATGAATGGAGAGACATCTGGCTTGCAGGACATGCAAGTGGGTTGTGATACCGTAACTTTGAAACCGTGCACCTTCCTGGGAGGCTGTTCATGGCTTTTTTGATTGACAGCTACCTTGCAAATGGGTTTTATTCTACAGACACACTCTACTGGGGAGCTGAGTGGCATAGGTTGTGTATTTCTTTATTTGTCCACACACACCAAGTGCCTCCTTTCTCTTCATACCCTGCAGTTTGAAGAGAATATCATTGACATCTGCTTGGAGCTGCTGGAGAAGAGTCTGAACTTCCAGGTTGACCCGTCCACAGATTGTGCCCTGCGGGGAAGCCCCGTCTACACGAGCAGAGTTGTGTGTGCCATGGTGAGGTTCCTGGTGTGTCCTGCCCAGGGAGGAAGGAGGCTGTGGAAGGGGACCCCCAGCTTCTCACAGCTCTTCCCTGCAATAGGAGAATGAGGGGTCAAGAGACAGGGACTCTCTGAGAACAAAACCATTTTGAATGGGACTGACAGCAGATTATGGGAAATAAGTTATCTCAACTAAACCCTGAAATAGCTGGTGTGGGCCATTGCCTCTATTAATCTAAGTTACATGGTTTTTGGAGAAAAGCTGAATGTCACTGAGTTTGAGAATGATCTCGTTGCTTCTAGATTTCCTTAGTTACAATGTGTTTTTACTCTGCTCAAAGCCAAGCTCCTGATTCAAAGGAAATTGAAATAGAATACTGAATTGATATAAGCCTACTCTCCCCAGCAGGTCTGGAAGGTCCCAGATAAAGTGAGGTCAAAGGTCTCCTGTGCATCTCAGGCTGGTGGTCCTTCATCAGCATCCCTCACGTCACCTTCTGTGGTGGGAACAGGTGTTTCTAATACTTCTATACATGGCTTCTCTTTAGATAAACAGCAATGATGACAGTGGGGTGCTCAATGGCAACTGGAGTGAGAATTACGTGGACGGTGTCAACCCTGCAGAGTGGACTGGCAGTGTGGCCATCCTAAAGCAGTGGCATGCCACGGGCTGCCAATCAGTGCGCTATGGACAATGCTGGGTCTTCGCTGCTGTCATGTGCACAGGTAGGCAATGACACGGGCCCCAGGGGACACTAGAGCAGCTGTGTCAGAGCTCTTGTAACCATTTTTATCTCAGTCTCACAGTTCCCACCAGGGGACATTTGGAAGGCAGCTGTTTCCTGCGAAAAGATCTCATCACTGAGCTCACCAGTTTGGCTTTTATCAGACAGAGGTTTTGAAGTAGAAATTACACACAGCTTACACAGTCTAACAAAATGTTCCCATAAGAATGGTCCAAGAGAGACTTAAGATGAAATACTAAATGACTAAATAGCACAAAAACCAAATTGGGCTGTTTCTGGCTTAATGAATTTGTGCACACAGAAGGGAAGTGAGCACCTGACCTTTAGGGCTAGAACAACAAGGCAACCCAAGTAGAATGACCTTGATTTTGGTGTTGCCACGGGCTCAGAGGAAATTAGGGATCTAACTTGGGACAGGGAGTTAGGGAATGGGGAAGAACTAGAAGATCGATTTTTAGATAGGAGCTAGAAATCACATCGACAGAAGAGAACCTAAAAGAGTAAATGTGAAGAAGGATAGAAGGGTTTGTATGTGTCAAGAGGGCAAAGTAGAAATAGATGAGGAGGAAATTTTAAAAGAAGTAACATCTGGGCTGGGCAGTGGTAGCACATGCCTTTAATCCCAGCACTCAGGAGGCAGAGGCAGGCGGATCTCTGTGAGTTCGAGGCCAGCCTGGTCTACAAAGCAAGTTGCAAGACAGCCAGGGCTGTTACACAGAGAAACCGTGTCTTGAACCAGAGTCACTCTCCTGCTCTTGATCCCCACCCTAACTCTGCCCACTGTCAGCCTCTTGTACGCAGGCCCACGTCCCTGAGTCGGTCTCAATCAGTTAGTCATCATTCCTGCCAGCTAGGGAGATAGATCAAGTCAGGCTTCCACTTACAGGACTCTAGTAGGATGCAGGGAGGCCAGAGCTGCCAAGTAACTTGGTGTTTATTGAAGGTTTAGACCTTCTGTGTAGAAATTCCCTGTGACGGGCATGTATGCTGGGCCCGACCCCGGACAGGATGTGAAGGCCAGAGAGGCTGATAAATGCAGCACCAGGCCTCAGTCCAAGGGCATGAGGAGATCTCTGTCAGCACTGACAGAATGTGACAGTGTCTTCAGTGTGGGCTGCTGCTGCAGCCCTTATTTAGTGCCTGCCTCTTCTGCTGCTGCAGATCCTGGTCTTGAGTTGGATGCTTTGATGGCCCAGTGATAAGACATAAATAATTCTACAGCTTTGATGCCAAAAGATGAGGTGATTAGGGTGATGTGGGGCATCTGAATCATCCAGAAGGCCGATGTAAGACTGCTGGACAGAAAACCGGGCAGGTTGACTTAAAACTCCAATCCCAGCACTTAGGATGAGGCAGGAGGATCATTGTGCATTCAAGTTCAGCCTGGGCTATATAAGGAGTTCTAGATCAGCCCGGACTACAGACAGAGTGATTCCCCACACACACACACTCACACATATACACACACACAAGATGGAAGGGCAGAATGGATCTTGTGTAAGATAAAGGGGGAATCTTCCAGTGTGGAAAAACTGAGTTTGCGTGTAGAGGTAGAGAGCTGGGTTTGGGAGTGGTTGTCTGGGACAGGTGATGAAAGAGGTGGAGACCGTGGATGAAGGTTATGCAATGGCAGCAGGGCAATTAAAATGTTTATGAGAATCGTGGCCCTTCAGTGACCTTGCAAACAAAGAGTCAGGTAATGATCCAATGTGGCCCACTCCAGCTAGAGCCCAATCAGCTTCCTCCCAGGGCCACCATGTCATACGTTAGTAAATACACAGTCTGAGGAGCCCATCTATTCACTCAACATCACATAGTGGAGTCTTTCCGTGCTAGGTGCCATGTTCCATCTATTCTTGGATACAAAGATGGAAAGACCTAGCCACTTTGTTTCCTCACCAAAGTGAAAGATAAAGGTTTAGCCAAAGTAATTATGCCAACACAACTGCCACTCACATCTTAAACGATTATACCATTATTATTCCATGGCTGTTACAGTGATAACGGGCATTTCCTTTGTGCCAGGCACTGTGTTAAAACGTTGGCAAAGGAGAGTAATAGAGAAGCATGTGAACTCTGGCAGCAGACTCCTTGGGGTTTCTGCAGTCTCTTTATCCCTAGAGATTACAGTCTAAGACCCCCAAAGGTGCCTGAAACTCTGCTAGTACCAAAGCCTATCTATACATACTGTATGTTTTCTTATAAATATTTACCTATGGTAAAGTTTAGTTTACTAATTAGGCACAGCAAGAAATTGGTAACAATAACTAAAATAACTCAGGATAGTTAGAACATTATACTATAATAAAATTGCCGGCACTATTACTCTTGAACTTTGGGCAATTATTAAATATGGGCTACTTGAACCTAGCATTACAATAGCACAGCAGGCGATCTGATAACCTGGAAGTGACTAGCAGGCAGGTAGTGTATAAAGCATGGACACTCTGGAAGAGGAATGATAGTTCATGTTGTGGGCAGGACAAAACAATACAGGATTTAAAACCAAAGAAATGTTTATTTCTACAATTTCCATTTAATACTTTTGTGACTGACTGGAAGTAACTGAAACCACAGAAATTGAAATATATATTATTGGATATATTCAAATATATATGTATAAAATTGAACATGAGTATAAATACCAACACTGCTATCAGCTATCTGGGTAACTTCAGGCAAGTCACTTATGGCTCAGTTTATTCAGATATGTGGTGAGAAAATTAGTGGTACCTGAGGCCTAGGTTTATTCTCCATAGATGTCATTTTAGAAATTAGTTAATAAGACATTCTCTGAGAAATTATGCAGATTATCATGTGAGCATCCCGGAAAGGCTTTATGCTTCCTCCATTGCCTGTGTCCCTTCCATTGACTGGTGCTTTGGTTTCATTCATTTTCGTTTTCATTTGTGTATATCGATGTGTGACGTATATCGTGTACTTAACTGTATTCACTCTCCTTACCTCCCTGTCCTTCCTTCCTGCTGTTCCCTTTCTCTTCCCAAAGAGTCACCCTTCTGTTTCCTGTTGTGTGCCTGTGGGTTTATGTGTGGTGTGCTTGTGTGTGTGCACCCGCACGTGAGTGTCTGTGTTAAGCTCCACATATAAGAGAAAGCATACAGTATTTGTCTTTCTGGGGCTAGTTTATTTCCAGTTCTGTCCATTTGCCCAAAAACGTCAATTTTTTTTATCTGCCAAGAGTCACCGAAAGGACTGTGTAAGTTCACCCATGAACAGTGACTGGCTAGAGCGAGTGTTCAGTATTAGCCAGGGGTGTCTTGGTTGATCCCCCAAATGACTTATTTTTTTTCCATCTTCTCCATCGGCCAAATGAAATGGAATGTCCCAGCTAGTCTCATCCTCCAGTCTGCTGGCTTGGTAGGCCATGATCTAACTCCAGGCTGTACTGCCCAGGCGCATGGCTGGCAGCTGCCATTCACCCCACACCCCCTGTTCTTCCCACTTACACTGGATACCTTCCAGTGTTTCTGATCCTTCCCACCACCTGTGAAGTAGATATCATTATAGCTCGTGACCATGTGACTCATGAATGAGTCAGAAATACTTTCTTTTGTTTTGCTTGAGACAGGGTGTCTTTATGTAGCACAGGTGGTCTTGGAGCTTGCTATGTAGACCAGGCTAGCCTTGAACTCGAGGAGATATGCCTGTCTCTGCCTCTCACATGCTGAGATTAAAGGTGTGTACCACCATGCCAGGTCTAAAAATTCATTCTTAAACTGGGGATGTAGCTCCTTGGCAGGATCTTAGTTTGGCATGTTTGAAGCCCTAGCTTGATGACAGTACAACCAAAACAGAGTGCACTCTGCTGTCTACAGCCCCCAGCCCAGGGTTGTCTTTTTGACATAATATTTATCAAACATAATGACTTCAACTGCCTGTAGAAAAATCACAAAAGGAGGCTTTGTTTTCATCAAAGATGTATACATATATTGTGCAGGGAGTTTTCTTTGGCATCCGTTTGTAGGTGGTTACTTGGTAATTAAAAAGAAATTCCTGGCCCACCCTTCTGAGCTCAGGGCCAGCTTCCAGAGAGCTCTAGGGCATTGGGCTCTTCCTCTTCAGGCCTCTAGTCTAGAGAAGATTGGAACCCTCAGCCCTTGAGTGGGGTCTGAGAAGTATCCTGGATGCCTTGCCCTGTGGTAGGGGACCAGAAGGGACAGTGGGCTCTGCTGCTGAAAGCGCTCCCCAGAAGTCAGGGGTTATGTGGTTCTATACTAAACCCACTAGTGGGTAGACATGTTTTGTTTTGTGCTATTATTGGTGTTTCTGAGACTCACTCTGTAGCCTAGGCATTCCTCCTCCTCCTCCTCCTCCTCCTCCTCCTCCTCCTCCCTCGGACTCCCAAGTGCTAGGATTATGTGTATGCCACCCTGCTTAGCTTCAGCAGGCTTTCTTTGTGAGGTGATGATGAAATGCTCTAGAATTAACTAGCTTAGATTGTGACACAACTTGTCCAAATAGCACAAACCAGTGAACTGTACATTTGATAAAGGTGAACTGTAGGATATGAGTTACACCATAAGGGCTGGAGAGATGGCTCAGCCGCTAAAGGCTAGGCTCACAACCAAAAATATAAGAGTTACACCTTAAGTAAGAAAGCTGCTTGAGAAAAATCCAAGCATCCTGGAAATAAGCCCGCCTTGCTTTTTACCGTACCCATATGAGCTTGGGGTAGGTGGGACAGCCATGGCATGGGCAAAAAGGCACTAATATGGAACTGGTGTGTGGAGCTTGTCCCTTCCTATTAAAAAAAAATGGAGCCCTAAGCCTTGGGAGCCTTATTGAGAAGGCGATGCAGGAACTGATGTGAGAGCTGTGGGCTGATCCTCCCCTCAACCACAGCAACCCCACCTGTGTGTCTTTTATTGACTGGATTCCACCTTGAGTAGACTTGGGGCAGTGTCTTCCAGTTAGAGCTTTTGAACCCCTCCCAGATCGACGCTTTTTAAGATGTGTTCTCACTGAGCTGTGTATGGATCTCTACAAAGTATCTCATCATAATTTCAATACAGCTCTTGTCCTCATTCTTTCTACCGAGCTCTCCAAGAAGGAGCCTCATCCAAGGGCCTGATGCTTTATTTTCCCCCAACCTTCCTTTGGATCTCAGTCCAAACTTGCACAATGCCCTGGCTGGAACACTTATCTCCCGTTATTTTCCACTGATTTATGAGCATGGAGACTGTATGGAATGTTCCCTCGTGGGGTTGTTGGTAAACATATGACACCTCTTTGGAAAGAAGTCTGGCACAGAGCTTTCCACAAGCGTTAGCTGTCATCATTGGGATACTGTGTTAGGCTTTGCTTCTTGGGCTCCCGTGGTTTGGCAGCAGCTTGTTTAAAGATCTCTCCATCCATTTCCCAAACAGTCCTGTAGCCTCTCCATCATTCTCCCCACCTTATTCTTCCTCTCTTTCTTGGAATATTTAGGGTTGCAATTGATCACATTCCTTACTCTGCAGTATTACCATAATTGATCTGCTTCTACCCTAAAAACCATGAGTTACTCTTCTTTTATCCCGTACCTCACTTTCATGCAGTACCTACCCACAAAACACTTTAATTTGTTTGACATGTAGCACTGTAGTGGAAAACGTTCTCACAAAAAAAATTATTGTCAATGTGCATTTTTTCTTAATTTTTTTTAGATTTTATTTTATGTTTATGAATGTTTTGCCTGCATGCATGTTTGTGCACCATGTGCGTGCCTAGTGCCTGCAGAAGTCAAAATGGTGTCAGATTCCTTGGAACTGGAGTTACCATGGTTGTGAGCCACCATGTGGGTGCTGGGAACTGAACCCAGATCCGCTGCAAGAGCAGCAAGTGTTCCTGACCACTGAGCTGTCTTTCCAGCCCCCTATCCATGTACAACTTTTATTCAATATGTTTTTTGTGTCACGTGTTGCATTTTGTCATTTGGAAACTGAAAGCATCTAGACAGAAGTGGAAAGGTAACAGGGGTCATCACATGTAAATGTAATCACTTTGACTGCAGAGAAGCTTCGATGGTAGCTCTCAGTATCAGGCCTGGTGTATGCTGCAATATACTGTGGGAACTCTGAAGCCCTTTCCTAACTGAATATCTATCTTGGCCAAATTGCCATTGCCCGAGTATGCAGGCATGTGTGGGTATGCACACAAAATGCCCACATGGGTCTCTCCTTTGTGAGATTCAAATCCCACAAATTTGTCATGTCAGATTGTGAGTTGCCAGAACTGATAGTCTGTAGACAACCTTGTTCACAAGCTAAGGCAATTTATTTAACAGAAAGTGAATGAGCATGGTTTGTTCCCGGCACTGTGCTTGGAATGAAGAAATACAAGTGAAGCGCCTTCTGGAAGCCTCACTTTGAGGTTATTTGTAACCTGGCCAACAAGATAAAATAGAGATGCTAAATTACAGAGCACTCAATCTAGTGCTAACACGTGTGGGTGGCTGGAAATCTGTTGACAGCATAAGCAGGAGGCTAATGTGACCTAGAGCAGTCAGAGAAACTTCAAAGACGAAGGTGTATCGAGATCACAGGTGGCTGGGATGCAAGTGGCGAGGGTGGAGCTTGTGGTTAGAGCAAGGAAGGGACTGGGGAAACCGGAGCCCAAGTCCTGACCCGACCCCTCTCCCTGATTTCACCTCTCCAAGCTTCAGGTGTGGCCTCCTGTGTTTCATGCTCTATATAAGGAACCCTCCTTGCCAGCACGGTGGGTCCCATTTTTATACCAGCACTCAGGAGGCTGAGGCAGGAGGATAGCTAGAGGCCTAAAGTCAACCTGGTCTACAAAGTAGGATTCTGCCTCAAAAAACAACTTCCCTACCTCAACAAAAACAAAATAAGGGGGCAGGCTGTAGCTTAGTGGTAGAGCACTTGCCTAGTAGGGGTAAAGCCCCAGGTTCAAACCTTAGCACCACAGGACTCCTGATTTGAATCTTGTGCCTCTATGGAGACCTCACTGTTACTAAACATCTCTATAGCTGAGCTGCTTCAAGTCTTCCCTGTATACCTCTTTAGTCAAGGACAACATCTTCACTGTAGGTATTGGCCATGAGGTCAAGTGCAGTATAAGCATTATCTCACTTAATCCTCTCCAGGACTCTATGTTTTTCTCACTTTTAAAGGTGACATACCTTAGCTTAGGGAGGTGAGGTCACATGGCAAGGAGAGGAAAGACAGGCCAGGACTTAGGCCCAGAAAAAAAAAAAGGAGCCATGTCTACAGCTCAATGGCACGGCACTTCTCTAGCATGTTTGAAGCCCTGAACTCAATCTCTAGTTACAAGAAGAGGAGGACGAGGACAGCCCTGGGTTTGTCTCCAGCACGGTTGGATTTGGGGACAGATACCTGTAAATCCACCCTAAAGAGCCTAAACTAAGATCTATAGGCAGTAAAAGGTCCAAACTGAAGTGTGAACCTGTCTAAATGACAGCAGCATGTGTGGTAAACCTTTACAAACATTTGGTATTTTACTGAGGAAGAGGAGAAACTGTTCTTGTCCCTCTCTTCATTCTGTCCCACTGCAATAGCCTACCCGCTTCTCAGTCTTCTCATAGGCCATGACAAGTTCAAGGAAGAATGGATCAGTGTAAATCCATCACTGTGCTCTATAGACAGGCCAGTTTGGTGCCCAGGGTGTACGTATAGCCATTATGATAGTGTGTGTTGAAGTCAGAAATCATTAGAATGTGCATCATCCATCCATCCATCCATGCAGCAAGTATCGGCACATCAGGCCTTGCCCTGTATTGTTAATGGCTGTGCAATGGTAAAGATGAGTAACATAATCTTTGCCCTTAGGAAGGCAGACTCATCAACAAACCATTACAGAACGTGTGTTAGGGTGAGAAAGGGCCCATCAGGCCACAGCTATCACGAGCTGACACTAGTCCTGGCACTTTGAGTGGCCATTGCTGGACTCCCCCCTCAGAGTGGAAAAGGGAGGAAGCTGCTTTCTGCTCTCTGCCTGCTGCCCTGCCTTGGCATGCTCTCTTGCTGCCGTGAGTGGCATCCGCCTTCCTGACTACACTTTTAGCATAAGTGTGCCCACACAGGGCTCCTCCATTCTTGCCACATTTCTATCTCATGTTTCTTCAGCGGCAGCTTTTCTTCCGTCGCCTCCTCTCTGAGGGTGTCCTGTGTAACCCCCACCTTCCACTCACTTATCAGGACTGCCCACTGCTTGACCTAGTTTGTTTTGGCTATGTTCAGATATGCCACTCAAGGGAGAGTTCAAGACTTCCTTTTGGGCTTCTCTCCTCCCCAAGCAAGGTCACTTCTAGGGTGTCCCCTTCCCTGACCTAGAGAGGCATGTGTCACACTACTAAGAAGGAGCCTAGTGGAGACTGCTGGCTACTTCAGAGGCTGAGGCAGAATGATCACAAGTTCAAGGCTTGCCTGGGCTACAGAGCAAGTTCAAGGTCAACTTGAGTAACTTAACAAGACACTGTCTCAAGATTTAAAACAGAAGTAGCTCAGTGAAAAAGTACTCACCTAGCACATGCAAGACCTTGAGTTCAGTCCTCGGCACCACAGAACGTAATAAGGAAGGTTGGGCTTGGTGGCACATATCCATAAACTCAAGGCTAGCCTGGGCTATGTAATGAGATCCTGTCTAAAGAAAAAAAGCCTAAATTAAAATCTACTTAAAAATAAGACATTCCAACTCTACCAATATTTGTTTTTTTGTTTTTTCACTCAGTCATTTGGCCTCTTGGAGTCAGTCCCACGGAATAAGAAGGGATTGATCTCCTAAGATATCTGTCACCATTATTTACTGTAGGAAAAATACTGGAAGCCCACTAACTTTCTAAGAATAAGCACCACTAGAAATATAGTATAGAAGTGCAGCAAATATAAAATAACATGGGAAGATGTGTGAGATGTGCAGAACACTTGATGGTTTGAACTGAGTATGCTACCGACGGGTAGACTTGGCACCGAGCACAAGCTTGGGAATGAAACCGCAGCTTGAGTGAGGGCCCTGTGTCCGTCCTGCCTGCTGTGTGACGTCTGGTCAAGGTGGCTCGTCGTTCTTAGCCTCCGTCATCAGAGTGGAATAGAAATAGCAGACACTACCCAGAGCTCTCTTGAGAACAGTGAAGGGGAAAGAGGCAGGCCGGAGCCTTGCGGCCCGATGCTAGCGATTGTGATTAGTCTTACCTAGCCAGGTCAGTACCGCTGGGCACAGGGGACAGGCATCCTTGGAGTAATTAGTGGTGAGCAGGGGTGAGGGTTCACTCACTTGAAAGAGCACGGGATGGGGTTGCAGCAGAAAACAAGAAAAGAAGTTAGCTGGCCAAGGAAACAGATATGCCTGGGGAATAAAGACAACGTTCTGCCTCTCTCCAGGGATTTTTTTGACCAGGTACACACTCACTTTTCTAAGCTTGTGTTGCATGGTTGTCCTCCTTTTCCTAGAGAGGTTTCTGACATAATATTGCCAAGAATAAAAGGGAACTCCAAGCCACAGAAACCTTTGTCTGACAATTTGATGGTCTCAGCAATAATCCTAATGACAGGAAGAAACAGAATCCAGCCTTTTGTTTGAAGATGGGAGACTTGAGGCCAGGAGAGGAATGAGGCTGAGTCAGTGCCTGCCCCACCCTGCTGGCTTAAACAGCAGATATGATAACTTGCTAGACTCTCTTGGCTCCAGCAAAGCCTGTCAGATCAGCCAGTATCCTAACCTCTGCGACAGTCATCCCATGAGATCAGAAATGGGGAGAGGGATGGAATTGCTGTCAGCGTAGCGTCCCAAACAGTCCCCGTCTGGTCCTGCAGATCCCAACTGGATGCTTTCACTAGGTTCAGGATCTACAGCACACTGGTGGTTTCTCTGTCTTTCTGCAGTGATGAGATGCCTGGGCATCCCCACCCGCGTGATCACCAACTTTGACTCCGGCCATGACACAGACGGGAACCTGATCATAGACGAGTATTACGACAACACAGGCAGGATCTTGGAGAATATGAAGAAGGATACCGTCTGGTGAGACACAACCACTCAGTCTGTTTCTTGAACCACAGATCTGAGGCCAAACCACAGCAGAAAGTAGGGCGGGACTGTGCTCCCAGCCTCTGCCCCCATCCTCCTGCTTCCTATCCTGGGGCTGTGCTCCCAGCCTCTGCCCCCATCCTCCTGCTTCCTATCCTGGGGCTGTGCTCCCAGCCTCTGCCCCCATCCTCCTGCTTCCTATCCTGGGGCTGTGCTCCCAGCCTCTGCCCCCATCCTCCTGCTTCCTATCCTGGGACTGTGCTCCCAGCCTCTGCCGCCATCCTCCTGCTTCCTGTCCTGGGGCTGTGCTCCCAGCCTCTGCACCCCATCCTCCTGCTTCCTATCCTAGGGCCGTGCTCCCAGCCTCTGCCACCATCCTCCTGCTTCCCATCATGGGGCTGTGCTCCCAGCCTCTGCCGCCATCCTCCTGCTTCCTGTCCTGGGGCTGTGCTCCCAGCCTCTGCCGCCATCCTCCTGCTTCCTGTCCTGGGGCCGTGCTCCCAGCCTCTGCACCCCATCCTCCTGCTTCCTGTCCTGGGGATGTGCTCCCAGCCTCTGCCCCCATCCTCCTGCTTCCTGTCCTGGGGCTGAGAGACAGCAGAACAGAAAACAGCCATGGGTTTAGACTCCTCACATAATCAAAGCTGTTAGACTGGGGTTGAGGTCCCCCTTTGTAACCTCCTTCTTTTAAGAGCCTAAGGGTCTGACCGTAGAGGCTTGACATCTTACTTGTGGGTATGGCAAAGACTAGGGTTGCCTCTGTGGGACACACACACACACACACACACACACACACACAGAGAGAGAGAGAGAGAGACAGACAGACAGACAGACAGACAGACAGACAGACAGAGACAGAGACAGAGGAAAGGAGCCATGAGGCCCCCTTTGAGAGAGCCGAGAGGAATTTGAACTTCAGTAGACGGGAAGCCTGCACTCTGTTCACACAGTCAGCAGAGGGATGCTCTTTTCTGTAGACAAATAGAGGCTCACAGGAGGGAGGTCTGTAACTCCTCTCCCAAAGACACTTGAGCCCTGTGAGTCTGACTTTCTGTAGCCGGTTCACTCGCTCATCCTTGTTGGTCTAGAAAGGAAACAAGGAGGCTAGCCCCTGCCTTCGAGGTGTTTAACACTGACTCCCCTGCTTCTGCCTCAGGAATTTCCATGTGTGGAATGAGTGCTGGATGGCACGAAGGGACCTCCCTCCTGGACACGGAGGTTGGCAGGTGCTGGATGCTACCCCTCAGGAAACCAGCAATGGTGAGGCTCTCCAGAGAGGAATCAGGAGCCCCTCCCACAGACCTGCCCCAGACCCTCTCTTGTCCACCATATACTGCCCACCAGAGCTTTCCTCCCCATTTTCCCTCAGGTCTCTACTGCTGTGGTCCTGCTTCAGTCAAAGCCATCAAAGAGGGAGAAGTCGATCTAAACTATGACACGCGCTTTGCGTTTTCTATGGTGAACGCTGACTGCATGTCCTGGCTTGTCTACGGAGGAAAGGAGCAGAAAATTCACCAGGACACGGCTACTGTTGGGAATTTTATTAGTACTAAGAGCATCCAGAGTGACGAGCGGGATGACATCACAGAGAGCTACAAGTATGAAGAAGGTAGAGCCGAGCAACCTTCCCGAGAGCCCAAGTTCAGGGTACCATCCCCTGCCATAGGCCAGGGAGTCGGAGGACGTGTGCAGGGCAAGACCCAGATCCACTGTCTCCTCGGTCATTCAGTTGCAAGGATTCAGTCAGGATGTCTTCACTGCCTTACTTCCCCTAGCCACCATTACCTCATGGGCCAGAGACTTCCAATATGTTCATCTCTCCTGATAGTCATTTATAGACATCCTGCCAACAGAACATGAGTTCTCCCAGCTTCCCTCAAAATTTAGCCTTCAACTGAAGATGGCAATCAACTTAGCAAACTCTTCTATTGGCCAATTTCTTTCATCTAACTTACCATTTGGTTAATTGTATTTGGTTGAGTGTTCAGGAGACAGGCCAGACTACCAGCCAGCACTTGTTAAGGTCAGTGTCACCCTCATACTCATCCACTGGGCCAGCAAGGGCCAGAGGGGATACTGAGGTGATAGTCCTGTCAGGAGCTTAGCAAAGCCAATGGAGACCATGTTGATCAGGTGTAGATGAACTCCTAGAACAGCTACCTGCTAGGTTAACTTCTAGGAAGACAAGCAAAGATATCCAGCCCTGAGGACCAGAATCGGGGTGTCACTGCTGAGTCATTGACACAGCCCCTGTATGTATTTTGAAGCCAGGTAATGTAATACCTCCTCCTTTGTATTTTTATTCAAGATGAATTTACCTATTCCAGGTATTTTATAGTCATGTCAATTGTGTGTGTGTGTGTGTGTGTGTGTGTGTGTGTGTGTGTGTGTGTGTGTATTCCTAGCTCAGAGAAAAATTCCATCAGTATTTTGATAGGAATTCCACTGACTATATAGACCATTTGGGGTTATATGAACATTTTTGGCCATTTACTTCAGTTTTACTATTTCGCAGTTGTAACAAACAAATCACAGTACAAACAAGGTTTATTTTACATTAATACATTAACTGGATTTTTGTCAAATTAATAGTGAGTTCTATTTAAATAACCATCTCCTCTCTTTGAACTCAGCACAGGAACAAACAACAGTGGATTTTGATGCATGGGGGGGGGGCGTGAAGCATTCAGAGGTAGGGTAGGTGGAGGTTACAGCCACACACCGTTGGGGCCCTCATTCCCAGACCATAGGACCTGATGGGACAGACATGCATTCTACTGCTCCCCAGGAGAAGCCCCTTGTACAAGGGAGAGGAGAGGGGAAATAATTTTCCGAAACTAGCAGGGCTCGCAGCCACAGCAGCCTTGCCTCTGATGCCACCAACCCTGGAATTTCAGGGTACAACTCCCAAAGCTTGAGGAAGGAGCAAGGAAGAACAAGGGTAACCATGTAAGTGTGGCAAGGCCAAAGCCTGACTGGTGGTCTGCTGGGACAGTGGCCTTCCAGGGACACACACAGCAGGGGCAGTGAGTAAGAGTATGGTCTGGCCTGGCCCTTGGGAAGAAACATGACTAGTCTGATGAGCCCATGAGGTAGAGTGCAAATCCACCAGACTGAGGGACTGGGATGGGGAAGGAGTGGACTGTTTGAAGGACTCAGCACCATGGGCTGGGCTAGCTTGGGAAGCCAGGAGGTGCCTCTCAGAGGCCAGGCGCCCAGAGTCTGCCCTTCCATCAGCACATCAGAGGTAACTGTTTATAATCAGAACTGGGGGAGAACAGGGCTCTCCCTGTCCTCTCTGAGTCCCAGGTGCAGTCCCATGGGAAGCCCAGGAAAGGATCATGGGAGAAGAGGCAGGGAGTTGGAAAGGCTCTACTGGGTCTTCTTGTCTTCTGCAGGGTAGTAGGGTGGTGGTGGAGGCTGTTCATGTTCATGTAGACATCATGTGGGTTGCCTGAGTTGTAATAGGCACTAGCAGCTATTTCTATGGCCTTGGCCTCTGCTGCAGGAGTGGAGGGGATGTTGGGGCCTCAGATTGGAGGTACCATAGTCTCAGGTTAGGGTGGTGGCAAGGGTTTTACACATCCCATGATCCCCACCATCATGGGAGAGCCTGGATATAATTCAAGCAGGGAAAGTGGTGGGTAGCCAAGGGAACATTCCATTGGCTACCAGCAGGGGGAAAGGCATAGGCCCTCCTGGGCATGTTAGAGTACCCATAGGCTCCATCTGGGGTCTTCACCTCTGGAGGCTTGAGATGCCACCTGGAGCATCTACTCTCCAAACTCAATGGCATGCTACACTATGGAAGTCAACATATAGAAAGGGGAGTCTTCCTGGTCACCTCCTGCTCTATCACTGTTCTCTAATGAAGTCCTCATAGAACACTGGCTGCTTGATCTCATGGTCCTTCATCACATAAAATGGCATCATGTAGGACTGCATTCTTCCCATTAGACAGAAAGATGGCCGTTAAGGGATAAGATAGATGGTGCCTTTCTTGGTCCCTTTGAAGGCCGCTTGCACATTCTTCATGTCATTAAATGTAAGAGCCACATGATCATAAGACATTAGGATGCTCTTAGTGTTGTCGATGGTCACTCCCATGGCTTCTAAGTGAACCTTGTTAAACACCACAGTCTCTGACAGGGGCTTAGTATGAACTTTTTTTTTTTTTTTTTGGTTTTTCGAGACAGGGTTTCTCTGTGTAGCTTTGCGCCTGTCCTGGAACTCACTTGGTAGCCCAGGCTGGCCTCGAACTCACAGAGATCCGCCTGGCTCTGCCTCCCGAGTGCTGGGATTAAAGGCGTGCGCCACCACCACCCAGCAGTATGAACTTTTTAACAATACTGATTCTTCCAGCCCATGGCATAGGATACCTTCCCACTTTTTTCTATTCTCTTCAATTTCTTTCATCAGTATTTTATAATATTCACTATGGAGGTCTTTTACTTATTTGATTAAATTCATTCTTAAGTGTTTTTTCTTGAGGGGCTAAATAAAAATTAGATTGCTTTCTTAATTTCTATTCTGACAATGCACTACTATCGTATAGCAATGCAATTGATTTCATAAAGATTTATTTTATTTTTATTTGTGTGTATGTATGTGCATGTGTGGGTGGGTACTCTCAGAGGCCAGAAGAAAGTATTTGATCCCTTAGAGCTGGAGTTAGAGGTGGTTGTGACCCCCTGATATGGTGCTGGGACTGAACCGTGGTCCTCTGTTAGAGCATCAGTGCCCTTAACTGCTGAAACATCTCTCCAGTCCCCTGAACAGGATTTTGGTAGGTTGGTTTTGCATCTTGTAGTTTTGTTGGTGGATGTGCTGAGGGTAGACTCTTCAGATGAGGTTTACCTCCTGGGTCAGCCTGACTGGTGCTGATCCTGTATCCTATCTACCCTTCTAGGTTCCCTTCAAGAGAGACAAGTGTTTCAAAAGGCTCTACAGAAGCTAAAGGCTGGAAGGTCTCAAGGGTCACACCAGGGAGACTCAAATCCCTTCAGCTCCATGCCACCAAGGCAAGATGGTTCTAGGAGCCTAGACACGCCTTCCCTCCGACCCAGCGATGTCATCCAGGTCTCTCTGAAGTTTGAGCTGCTTGACCCACCTAACATGGGCCAAGACATAAACTTTGTCCTGTTGGCTGTCAACATGTCACCTCAGTTCAAGGACCTCAAACTCAATTTGAGTGCGCAGTCTCTGCTGCACGATGGCAGCCCCCTGGCCCCGTTCTGGCAGGACGTAGCATACATCACACTGTTCCCTGAAGAAGGTACTTGCTTAGTTCTCCTGCAGGCCCTCTCCTTCCCCCCTTTTCTACTTCTCTCTCTCTCTCTCCCTCCTTCCTTCCTCCTGCTGACCTCTAAGGAAAGAAGCCCACTTATTAATGCAAACCTGAGCTTTGGAGTCATCTAGACTTAGGATCTAGGAATGATTCTGGGCAACCTGGACTGCTTTTTTTTTTTTTTTTTTTTTTTGGCTTTTTGAGACAGGGTTTCTTTCTGTGTAGCCCTGGCTGTCCTGGAACTCACTCTGTAGACCAGACTGTCCTGGAACTCTCAGAGATCCTCCTGCCTCTGCCTCCTGAGTGCTGGGATTAAAGGTGTGCACCACCACTGTCCAGTGTATATTGTTTTTCTTGACTGCAGCTTTCCCATCTGAAAGGTTAGTTTCTGCTTCAGCAAAATTTGGTGTACTTTGGCTCCCTCTTCTCTGTAGAAGAACCATCAGATCCAACTGAGGCCCAGCTGGCTTCCTCAGCCATTCTCACTTCTTCCTTCTTGTCTTCTCTCCCAGAAAAGACCTACCCTTGCAAAATCCTCTACTCTCAGTACAGCCAGTATCTGTCAACAGACAAGCTAATCCGCATCAGCGCCCTGGGTGAAGAGAAGAACAGTCCTGAGAAAATCCTGGTGAACAAGATCGTCACCCTGACTTTCCCAGGCATCGTGATTAATGTAGGCAAAAAGGGGGCCCTTACAAATGGCCTTGGGTCCCTGAGCTCTGGATAGGAGGCAGCCAGGCCTGTTCAGGAGGATGTCCCTTCTTTATTTATTCTGGTACCCCCAGAAGGGAACAGTTTATAGAAGGGTCTTCAGCTCCTTGTACTATTAGTGGCCTTTTGTGTGTGTGTGTGTGTGTGTGTGTGTGTGTGTGTGTGTGTGTGTGTGTGTGTGTTAGTCAGGGTAGAAACTGTGAAGAGACACCATGACCATGGCAGCTCTTATAAAGGACAACATTTAATTGGGTGGCTTACAGTTCAGGGGTCCAGTCCATCATCGTCATGGTAGGACAGGAGGTGGTCTGTCTCACTGGGCTTGGCTTGAGTATCTATGAGACCTCAAAGCCTGCCTCCACAATGACACACTTCCTCCTACAAGGCCATACCTACTCCAACAAAGCCACGCTTCCTAATAGTGCCACTCTCTATGAGCTTATTGGGGCCATATACGTTCAAACTACTACAGTGTGGATCCTTGATCTCAAGCCATAGATTCAGAGGTCCTCTCTTGTGCTGCCTCTTGTGTTGGCTTTCAGGGGCAAACATGAGGAACAGTCTAGATGACAGAGGCTCAGTGGAGGGAAGAGTCCACCTCAAGGCCAGTTCTGGTTTGGTTTGCCATTTTTCTGGCTGTGTGTCCTTGAGCAAACCCCCTGGGCCTCTGCTTTTGAAGTGTTGAAAGAGGAGAACAGATGGCAGGGCCTCTCATGTTCTGGGGCCTTTCTGAGGAGGAACGTGTTCAGGGTTCTTCTTTGTAGTGCTGTCTCCAGGGTCTACCCCAGCTCCTGGATCCCCACCAGTTGAGACTATGAGGCCCTCTTGACAGCACTTCAAAGTCTCCAGTAGACTTAAACGACATCTTAGCAAAGGAGCAACACATTTTGAGAGAAGTAAGAAGAGATGGGAAGGGCCTTGAGTTTCTAGGGGTAGCAAATTATGTATGGGAACCCAAGGGAAGTAAGGGCATGGGGGAAACCATGTCATGTCGATTCCTCAGGGCCCTCTCCGGGCTGATAAGGGACTCTTCTAGTGTACTTCTCTGTTGCTATAATAAAACACCGGCCAAAACCCACCGGGGGAGGAAAGGGTGTGTTGGTCATTGAGGGAACTCAGGGAAGGAACACACATAGAATCCGGAACCAAGAAGAGGTGCTGCTTACTGGTTTGGCCCCCATGGCTTTCTCATCTTGCTCTCTTATACAACCAGGAACACCTGCTTAGTGGTGGTACCTCTCACAGTGAGCTAAGCCCTCCCACATCAACCAGGAAAATGCCACCACAGACTGGCCCACAGGCCAGTATGATGAAAATATCTCCTCAATTCATAGTCCCTCTTCCCAGATAACTCTAGCTTTTATCAAGTTGACAATGCACAGCCACCACAGGGACCAATGTCTCAGTGATGAACTTTGACCTTCCGGGTAAAAGGAAGGGGAATGAGACACCTTTGTAAATGTATGCCTTTAGGCAAGTGGATGGAGGCCAGAGAGCATTTCCTATGTCTGTTTCTTCTTATTGCTCCAACTCAAAATAATCCTGAGGCCAAAGTAGCATATTTAGGGATGGTATATTCTGACATCCTACAAAACTGCGACTTAACATTCAGTGACCTGGGGATGACGACTGATCTCTTGCTTCCTTCCCTGTCCTGGGTCTCTGTTTAGGTTCTAGGAGCAGCCTTTGTGAATCAGCCACTCACTGTCCAGGTGGTCTTTTCAAACCCACTCTCAGAGCCTGTTGAGGACTGTGTGCTGACCTTGGAAGGAGGTGGCCTCTTCAGGAAGCAGCAGAGAGTTCTGTAAGTGAGGGCAGCACCCAGGCTTCTCTCCCATGTGTCCTGCTTTAGCATGATCAGGCCCCTAGAGGGACTCAGGACATTGGAGGGCCGAGTGCAGGAGGTGAGGAAGAAAGGGTTTTCTGACATTCTCCATTCTCTGTCGCAGCATTGGAATCCTCAAACCCCATCACAAGGCCAGCATCACTCTGAAGACTGTCCCTTTCAAGAGTGGCCAAAGGCAGATCCAAGCTAATCTGAGGAGCAATAAGTTTAAAGACATCAAGGGTTACAGGAATGTGTATGTTGACATTGGCGTATAGACTCTGAGACAGAGCTGGAGAGATGGCTCAGCGGTTGAGAGCATGGGTTGCTTTTGCAAAGGACTTGGGTTAGATTTCCCAGCATTCCCATGATGGCTCATAATCATCTGTAACCCCAGTTCCAGGGTATCCAACCAACATGCATGCAGAAAAAAAGCATTCATGCACATACAGTAAAAATAAATAAATCTAATTTTTTAAAGAAACTCTGAGATGTGCTGGACCTGTGGATTTTACACTAAAGGTTTCACAGACTCTGACATCAGCAGCAATGGAGATGCCAGAGATAGCCTGTTACTGGTCTGTTTATGAAGCTTGCCAGGACTCTTCAGCACCAGGGATTCTATGGTATCCACACAGAGGTGCGATTTGGCACAGAGGTCAAGGGAGGACAGGTCTTAGCAGCTCACTGTGGCGTTGTTGTCGTGGGACTAAACAACATCAGCAAGCTTCATTCCTCCTCCTTCACCTCGAGGAATCATCACTTTCTCTTCAGAGCTCCTCCTGCCCTTCTGTTGCCAGGAGCTTCCTGTTGTTTCAGTGCCTGAGCCCACTCACTCACTCAAGAAGTCTTTGTTGAGTGTCCAGCGTACGGCCAATGCCACTCTGAGTGTAATAGATAAGACAGTGAAAAAAGCAAAGGCCCTGGCATTGTGGCACCTGCATTCTAGCGGGAACACAGAAGACAGACACTAAACATCTCAGTAGGTGCCTAGCACAATCCAGGCCGAAGAGCAAAAATCCCCCAACATGTCTTTATACACCATGTTCTGTCTCAGTTTCTTGGCAAAAAGGGAGAAAAATAGACTAGGATATCTCTTGCCCCGACCTTCCCTTAACTATACTCCCCATGTGACATTGAAGCCATTCTTCAGTCCTCACAGTCCTGGCATCTCCATGTAACGTCGCCAATGCATTTGTGTTCTTGGAGGCCTGCTGTTGGCTGTTAGTGAGGAAGCAAAAGCCACCCGAATAATGCAGTGAGGTAGATATTTGGTGGAGACTGAGACAGCCTCAGCGTTTCCTACCTGTTGCACCTGATGTTTACCGTCACTCAGACCCTGCCCTGTCTGCGCTACCGAACATAAAACAGCTCTGCGTCTCCTGTCCCAGGATACTGCCCTCCAGGTACCGGCTACCGTGACTAAGACAGATGTCCTAGTAAATGTACAGACATTAAATAAAGAAGTCAACGACTTCCATTACACCTAAACAAAAGGGTCAATGTCGTTAATCAGAAGGAGAGAAGGGGTGTGGTGGGAATTACCTGGTAAGCTGGTTGTCTTGTGGGAGAGTCATCTAAGAACCTGGTGGCACAGCGGGCAGTAACCTACAATTATTTTATCCTCTAATTATTACATGACAACAACAAGAAATCCTGTAAGGAAAACACCCTGGAGAGTCGCATCTGACAGAGAGGGTGACCTCTGAAATTCTTGGGAATTTTTAGCTGCCACATCCTCAAACTTGTTCATGAGACCTGTTGGTAACACCACGTTCGTCAACTCACTCAACAAATAGTTACGGAGTTTCTTCGAGGCACAAGGTCCTAAGGCAGGCTGGCACTGAGGATAGAAGAAAGACCAGAGCCGGCACTCAAGGAGCTCAAGTGTAGACATTTGGAGAATCTAAACAACATGCAAGATTCTTAAAGACTTTCAATAAATAAATAAATTTTTACGTTTCTTTGGTGTGTGTGTGTGTGTGTGTGTGTGTGTGTGTGGTGTGTGTGTGTGTGCAAACATGCATGTGTGAGCATAGGAACATCATGAACGTCATTGCATACATGTGGTGGTCAGAGGACAACTTGAGGAAGTTGGCTTTCTACTTCTACCACGTAAGTTCAAGGGACTAGAACTCAGGTCATCAGGCTTAGCAGCAAGTGCCCTTACTGTTGCTACATGACCACACATGCGCTGTCCAGTAGCCAAGCAAGAGGCTTAGTCATCCTTTACATCCTTCATAATGCGTGCACTGTGTGATCACGCAATTTACGAGGGCAGCGTGATCACATAATCTATGCACATGTGTGATGCAGCTACGTAAGCCCATATGCGCATGTGTGGGGGGAATCCATGAAAAGTGGGTCACAGACTCCTCCCCCTTCTTCTTCTTCTTCCTCCCTCTTCTGCACACGTCTTCCAAATAGGCCACAGCACATTCTCTTCTGTCTCCTTCCCCAATAAACTCTTATAGTGGGTTTTGTTGTACCTCGTGGTTTTTCTTGTATGGTAAACAGCGCTGCTTAATGAATAACATGGCGCCGCATAAAACTAACACTTACCTACCAAGCCCTCTCACCTATGAAGAAGATTTTTAACAAAGAAGGGTGAGAACCATTAGTGAGGGGTAACCAGGGTGTTTTGGAGCACAGAGAGGATGAACCAGTTCAGTTCAAACTGTGGACTAAGGAAAGCTTCCTGGAGGAAGTAACATTTCTTAGGAATTACAATGCTAGGAGATGGTCAAAAACAGACCCAGGAAGTGGTGAGGCTGGGTGAAGCAGCAGCCAGACACTGCCAACCATTCGGGTGGTTAGAGGTCAGAGTAGGAGGGAGCAAACAGAAGGAAAACCATGAGGCGAGTAGCAGGCGATGAGGCTCTTCAGGAAGCCACCGAAGGAACTGGGGTCACTACTGCAGGCTTGTTTCTTCTCCATCCGGGAGCCCAGCCCCACCTGCCTCAGGTGTCAGGGCTCAGAGCAGATTCTGTTTTGCAGCACCGAACAGACTCCGTATGCCCAACAAGCACCGAGGAAGAGTTTTCCACCCTGATCAGCTGTAGTAGACTGCAGTCCCCACCAGAGTCCTTCATTCGAGTCAAGACCTTCTTCTAACCAAAAAGGCTGCTTTTCATTGGTTCATTTAATTTTATTGAGTATCTCTGTGCAAATGTTCTAGGCCTGAGAATAAAACAGTAAGAAATGCAAATGAGGTTCTCCCCACCCATCCCTAGCTGCTCAGTCCTCTCATCCCAAAAGGATAACTTACTTCTTCCATCGCCCAGTGTCGCTTCAGGTGTGAAGGGATTGTGAGGAATTTCTCTTGCTGGGGTGTGTGGCTCTGTGTTGGTGGCCCCCCCTAAGCTGAGATACTCTGCTTTCTCACAGCCCGAGTGAGTATGTGATTTATGCTGGACAAATCAGATTCTTCTCTGAGAGCTTTGGTGCAGAACAAGTAAGCCAGAGAAGAGAGGAACCTACCCCACAGCCCATCTTTCTCAATAGCAGAGGAGAGAGCTTATCACTGCTCACTGCTGCCAAGACCCCTTAGCCACCTCAGCTTCGCCTTCTCCTAGTTCTGAGCCTGATTCACCTTTTACCTCACAGTCAAGGGTATCCCTCAGTCTCTGTCATCTTTTGGCTAAGTTGGCAGAAAATGGTTTCAGTTGCATGCAGTCAAAAGATTGCCTACTTCGGAGAGGCTAGAAGACTCCTTTAATACACTCAGAAAAGTCTGACTCCGGATGCCCACTGTGCCATCCTGCCCAGTGCTCCAAGAGTTTGCCCTTTGGTCCTAAAGGTGCCTAGTGCCATGAGCCAATCTAAAGTTCAAGGAAGCAGTAGAGGCCTTCGTTTTCCCACACCTTGTGAATGGCGGTGTGGGAGGGCAGGCACTCTGTCTCCCACACCTCATGAATGGCAGTGTGGGAAGGGCAGGCACTCTTTCTCCCACACCTCATGAATGGCAGTGTGGGAAGGGCAGGCACTCTTTCTCCCACACCTCATGAATGGCAGTGTGGGAGGGCAGGCAGTGGCAAGAGGGAGACCTTGTTGCCTAGGCTCTCTGCTCTCTGCTCTCGGGTCTCATAAAGCCCATTGCCCAGTCTTTCTCCATCCCCATCTTCCCGCTGACCAGCAGGCGAGCACGCCCGCCCGTGCGATATGTAACACCTCTGGACCTACCCCCCCCCCCAAAGCCTCACTTTCTAGTATCCAGGAAGCACCAGTGCCAGCTTGGGACCCGCTGCTTTTCCCTAAGCACAGACAAAAAGAAGTTGACAGCATGATGTGGATCTAAGAGAGCCAGTGTCCCTCTGCCTCCGTTAGGATGAGGCTTGGCTTTGACCGAATGAGAGCAAGGAGCTTCCTGAAGGGAGGCAGGCCACAAGCCTGGACTAGCAAGAGTACACAGGAACTATGGGAGCCGGGGTCATGAGTGAATCTGTGGGAGTATGTGAGAGAGAGTTCTGTATTCAACATCGGGCTCTGGATGACGCTAATTTCCTATAGAGAATATTCTCTCTGCCAGTTTGGATGGGGGTAAAGCATTGTAATTGAGGCTGATTTAAAACTGATTTCTAGACCTGGAGAGATGCCTCAGCGGTTAAGAGCACTGACTGCTCTTATAGAGGACCCAGGTTCAATTCCCAGGACCCACATGGCAGCTCACAACTGCCTATAACTCCAGTTCCAGGGGATCTGACTCCCTTTTCTGACCTCCATGGGCACTGTATACACGTGGTACACAGACTGTACATGCAGGCAAAACAGCCACACATAAAACAAATTAATTAATTAAAATGAGATAAATCTAAAAAATAATAAAATGTGTTTCTATTTCCTATTTACTATGTTTTCTCCTGGAGTCCCTTATGGGGTCCCAGTCAAAAAGCCTGAGTTATTTCCTGTGACCCTTCATCCGTGGAGAGCCTTAAACTCCAATTTTGTGAGGCTGCCAGAAGATCTCAGATTCGTACACTCTCATCTGCCAACTATGAATCAGCAAATGTCTATGGAGTAGCAGTAGGGTCAAGATCACATCTGTGTGCTGTCCTCCCAAAATATTGACCCTGCCAATCCTTGCTGCCGTGATGCCTTCAAACAGGTATTTTCAACCTTTTATTTAGCTCTGCTGGCTGTTCTCAACAGAACTAATTATAACAAGCTAGTCTGCATATTCCAGAAGCAAAAATCAGTAAGAAATTAAAAAAAAACCCTGAATAAAGAGCATTCTTCATAGTGGATTGGTTGCAAGTTAATGTGTTCTACAATGTATGGGATTTGACCTCAGTTTGAATCTAGGTTTTACCATAAGCTGTGAACTGCTGGGGAAGCCTCAACACCCAGCCTGTGGCCAGCATGTGGCAAGCGTGTGGACAGCGTGTGACCATCGTGTGGACAGCGTGTGGTCAGCGTGTGGCCAGCATGTGGCCAGCGTATGACCATTGTGTAGACAGCATGTGGACAGTATGTGGACAGCCTGTGGCCATCGTGTGGACAGCATGTGGACAGTGTGTGGTCAGCCTGTGGACAGTAGGTTATGCTGTGCTTTGTTCAGCCTTGTCCTTGGGTGTGTGGGGTCCACTTCTGCTCCTTCACTGTTGGCATTACTCTGTGTGTTCTTCCGTCATGTCATACTTTATTACTAGACTTCCGAAATTCTGGAATGAAGTAGCATATTAATTGACTGCTTCATGAATTCATTCATTCATAAGTGTGTACTCTCTATACTAACAAAATTGAGATACTGGTCCCTTACTTGGCTTACAAGACTAAGGCTGAAATCATAGGAGATAATGTATGCGAAAGCACTTGTAGAGGAAGGACCGGTCTAACTTACGTGAGCCTGGGTGTCACACTGGGAGAATTCTTTGCCCTTTCTATCCCCATTAACATGACTTATCAATTTCCTTTCTTCTCGAATCTGTTCACATCTCCCTTCAATACTCCCTGACAAAGTCATTGCTATCTTTTCCCTGAATCGTGACTAGACGTCTCTTACAGGTCAGCTCCCTATCCCTCTTCGCCTGCTAAACCATTTATTTTAGACAGTGTACAGTATTTTAAAATTCAAATCTGACTTGGTGATGCTTGCATCAAGTATGGTTCAACAGCCTCCCACTGCGCTAAGAATAGAACCCCAAATCCTCAGCTGCACCCTCGACATGGTGTTCTTTCACTTATTCCCTGCATTAGTGGTTCTGCATGTATTGATCCATCTCTCACAACACCCCGGTTAGCCAGGGCCGATTTGTCCTTCCAGATTTTCAGCTCAGTACCACTCTTTTTTTTTTTTTTTTTTTTTTTTTTTTGGTTTTTCGAGACAGGGTTTCTCTGTGTAGCTTTGCGCCTTTCCTGAATCTTGCTCTGTAGCCCAGGCTGGCCTTGAACTCACAGAGATCCGCCTGCCTCTGCCTCCCGAGTTCTGGGATTAAAGGCGAACGCCACCACCGCTCGGCTCAGTACCACTCTTGAGGAAGCCTATCCTGGCCACCACTCCTAGGTCTAAGAACTCAGCAGTTCTCTTTTATAGCACCTGTCTCAAAGGCAGATTGGACTGCCAAGCTGTTTCAAGCACCCATGAGTATCTGTCTCCCCCTGCTGGAACACAGGCTTCTCGGAGACAGAGAAACGTTGATCTTATTTATTTAGTTAGTTAGTTTTTCGAGACAGGGTTTCTCTGTGTAGTTTTGGTGCCTGTCCCGGATCTCGCTCTGTAGACCAGGCTGGCCTAGAACTCACAGAGATCCACCTGGCTCTGCCTCCTGAGTGCTGGGATTGAAGGCGTGTACCACCACCACCCAGTGACCTAATTTATTACTGTATTACCAGAACCTAATATAATTTCTGGTGCACAAGAGTGGTCGAAATACTTTTTCCCCGTAGTTGAATAAACAAATCCTTCTTGGGGACACACCAGTGAGGAGCTGGTTTTCTGCAGAGGACTGGAGAGTGGAAAGGTGTGGGTGCTGCAGGAAGCAGGGTGATTGACATTCGGGGTCAGCCTCCTTCCTCTTCACACTCTCCCTCTTTCCTCTCCCTGGCTAAACCAAACCGCAGTGGTGTCTGGCTCATCCCAGGTTCCTCCAAAAGTGTCCCAAGGAAACTGTCAGGGAGTGGGTATTGTGACGGTCTCGGGGGAATTCCACCATGACAGAGGAGAGCGTCTTTGGGAGATGGTTTGATGCAGAAGAACACCCCCACAGTGGAGCAAGGCCACAGCTTTGTCCATTGCCCTAAGTAGAGCTCCTCGGCGAACACGGTTTCTGAATAAAACCTTTCTTTCCCTTGCAAGTTTTCATTTTTTTTTTTTTTTTTTTTTTTTTTTTTTTTTTTTTTTTTTGGTTTTTCGAGACAGGGTTTCTCTGTGTAGCTTTGCGCCTTTCCTGGAACTCACTTGGTAGTCCAGGCTGGCCTCGAACTCACAGAGATCCGCCTGGCTCTGCCTCCCGAGTGCTGGGATTAAAGACGTGCACCACCACCGCCCGGCGCAAGTTTTCATTTTTTAATATTAATATAAAAATACATGCTCATGGTACAAGGGACAAAAGGGTGAAGAAGGCCTTACTGCTGGGCACTGAATGAATGTCCAGATGCAGGAACTTTCCAGAAATGCTCTGGGTAAATAAATACAAGCAAACTCACACATATCCTCCCCACACACACCTTATACACAAAAGCAGTTTATACTGTTCATTGTCCCATGTCTCACTTTTTAAAATTAATAATATTGCTTGAAAATTGTTCTATATCTGTTTATATTCTACTAAGTTCATGCATCATTGTTTATCCGATGATGTCTTATTTGTGGCTGTTTAGGTTATTTTCTATCTTTTGCTTTTTTTTAAAGTATCAGTGCATTGACTATCCTTACATAAACTTCATTTTGTCCAGCTAGAGCAACTGAATCAAAAGAATTAACTCTAATGGGGCCAGAGAGATGGCGCAGATGTTAAATGCACTTATTGCTCTTACAGAGGACCCGGGTTCAGTTCCCAACACTTATGTGGTGGATTATGACTTATAACCCAGTTCCGGGGTATCCAAGGTCCTCCTCTAACCTTCTCAGGCTCTTGCATGCATGTGGTATACATACATACACTCAGGAATACACACATGCACACGTACACACACACAATCATTTTAAAAGAATACATTTTTAATTGTTATTTTGTGTGTATGGGTATTTTGCCTGCATGTATGTCTGTGTGCTGTCTGCATGCCTGGTGCCTGCAGAGGCCAGTAAAGAGCATAGAATCCCCTGGGACTAGAATTATAGACGGTTGTAAGCCACCATATGAGTGTTGGGAATTGAACTTGAGTCCTCTGGAAGAGCATTCAGTGACCTAAACGACAGAGCCATCTCGCCAGCCCCTGCAGTTATAGTTTTGATCCATCTGGAATTTATGTGGTCTAATAGGAAGTCAAGTTTATGGCAAACTAATGTTCCCAAACCACTTACTAATGAATCTTTTTTTCCTTCACTGATTCAGAGTACAACATAGTACGTTTAATGAGTACGTTTCTAAGTCGTAAGGATTATCGTGTTTTAATAGCTAGGAAACCTGATCTATGTCATTACTGCTTCAGAAATTTCCTTTTGAAACTTGGAATCAGTTTACCTGGTTTCAAAGAAACATTGTTTTGATGTTTTTGCTGGGACTGCATTAACCTTAGGATCGGCCTGGGAACTCTGGCGTCTTAATGATGCTGCGGCATCCTATCCAAGCACGTGACCTGCACTTTATCTATTCAAGTCTTCTTTTTGTTTCTCAGCAGTTTCCCTCACAGCCCTAACACACTCCTCAGGGTTGGTTTTTTTTTTTTTTTTTTTTTTTTTTTTTTTTGTATATTTCATCTTTCATTGTTAAGTTACATTCTACAAGGTAGGGCTTTCGTTATATTTCCAACTGCTTGCTGCCTACAGGGATGGAAATTACTATATTGGCTTGAAAAATATTGGAGCTATCCAGATCCCAGCCACTTTTTATCATCATTTTTAGATTTGTGTTTTCTTGATAAAATTAAACAATGACAAATTACTTCTTTAATTCTTAGGGGAAAGGTATTATCTGGGGGTATGAGGCAGCAGCTTCTTCTTCCTCTTTTATTTTATTTATTTATTTATTTTGCATCATGATATTCTTCAAGCAGGTAACAGTTAAAAGTTGTAAAGTGTGAATAGCAGAAGCACCTTTCTGCCCCACCCCGGCTTCCCTGTCCCCAGGAACCAGGGCTTATGTGTTCTGTTCTGTGTCATCTCACACACCAGCTGCCCGAGTGTGCCCCTGGACACACACCAGGAAGCCCAGGCAAAGAGCCAGAAAGTCCAGGGGGTAGACAGGGCATCCTCTCCTGTGTCTTTATCCTTAGTGACTAAACAAGGAGGGAATGGAAGGGTCAGAGCTGAGGCCCAAACAGTTCTAAACCTCTGGTTGGCTGTCCACGACCAAGTCATCTTGGAAGAGCCAGGGCCCTGGCTTCTGCATTTTCTTTTTCAACACATTCTATTTCCTTATCTCTTTCAAACAGATGGATTACAGACATACAGGAGGTAAGTGACTGCTCAGAATTTACTTAGGACCGGAGATTCAGAGTTGGATGTGGACCCACTGTTTGCAGCTGCATCTAGAGTAGTCCAGGAAACATCTCCGGGGGTCTCGGGGGTCACTGAAGAACAAGGCTTTGCGTTTTTTTCCAGCAGCAGTCTTCCCCGGGAGTTCTCACTCCAGCCCGACAGACAGAACCCTGCCTAGGTCTTCTGGCTAAGAGAGATGGTGGGGAGAAGGGTCACTCCCAGCAGCTGGTCTGGGAGATAGCGGCAAGGAGGGGGCAGGAGACAAGAAACCCGCCGGGAGGCTCAAAGAAGAGAGAGAGAAATTTGCTTTTCACAAACCTTTAAACCGATACAAGTTTTCCATCTTTTCACTGTGGAGATAGAGTTGGAGAGAGAGCCCAGAGGAAACAGTTCCAGGTAAACACTTCCTGCGCTCAAGTGGATTTGAGTCGAGTCGCGTGCAGCCATGGGACAAGGTAAGCTAAGTCAGCTCCTGGCCGTTAGGGCTGGCATCACGACATGTTTTTATTAAAGGAAATAGGTCTGGTGATGGAGGTGACAGGAGTGTGTGTGAGGTGCGAGGGATGGGGAGGAAGGGAAGTGGTGGTGGTGGTGTGACTATGGGGTACGTGGTTGTATGGTGATTTTAATTTCAGTGAGGAGAGCGGAATGGTGATGGTGATTGTCATGGATTTACATTCACAGCCCAAGGTCGACATAATGTAAATGATTACAACTCTCTAGGCTGTGAACAAATGAGATACACCTGATGTGCTGCCTTGTTTTCATGCCAGCAGACACTGGCTAGAGTCATTTTGGAAGAGGGAACCTCAATGGAGAAAATATTCCCACCAGACTGGCTGGCGGGCAAGCATGCGGTTCATTTTCTCAATTGGTGATTGACGTGGGAGGGCCCAGCCCACTGTGGGCTGTGCTATCCCTCGGCAGGTGGTCCTGGATAGTATAAGAAGGTAGGCAGAGGGAGCCCGTAGACAGCATTCCTTCACGGCTCCTGCTTTAGCTTCTGCCTCCAGGTTCCTGCCCTGACTTCTTGGATGATGGACTACACATTGTAAGATGAAATAAACCTTTTTTTTTTTCCTTCTCCATCACAGCAATAGAAAAGTAAATAAAGATGCCTGGGAAATCTTGAGGCTGTCATCTCCTCAAAGTCTAATAGGAGAGAAAGGGCAGGAGGAGTCAGTGAACAAGCACAATGGGCAGAAACAGTCATAAAGCAATAAGACAGATTGAGGGGGTGCGGAAACTCTGGGGTCTCTGCTGTGAGTGTCTACAGAGGTGAAACCTGAGCCCCAGGCACATCTGAGAAGCTCTACTTAGGGCTGATCCCACATTCTTGTCCTGCCACTGAGGGAGCAAACATTGACTGGGAAATCAACTGTGTCCAGCGTACTGCTAGGCAGAGGATGCAAAAATGAAATAACCAGTCCCTCAGCAAGCTCACAGCAGGGGTAGGGGCAGAGGGCAGTGGGCGATGCCTATAAACTGGGGTGAGTGATTTAGGGGAACAGAGTACTGTGGAAGGTAGCTCTTGCCAGGATTCTATGATTATTATGTGGGCCCAGTGTACCTGGGCTCAAATCATGTGACAGCTCACCTTTCGACCACCCAGTCCATTTCAACCATCCCACCGATGTACCTAGTCTGGCCCCAGAACCAATGTGCAGAGAGGAGTCACTGCTGGCTTCTGGCCACTGCTATTGCTCGCTTTACAAATCCCAGCCTAACCGAAGCTGTTTTATCTGCTGCCATGACACAAACACCTCACTGGTGGGTGAGAGGGAGACAGGATGCAAAGGGTACTCAGGGACAGCAGGACCAGATGTGCAGGGAGGTTTTACATCTTCAGATTCAGTATGTCAGTTCTTTACCCCAGTATTAGGTCATCACATACCATCGTATATCTACTCCATCACTACGACAGGAAAAGCAGGGAACACAAGGTATTTTCCCACTATTTCCCTCTGTTTTCGAGCACTCAGCCAAGAAGTCTGGGTACTAAAGTGGGAGACCCCTGAACTTGTCATGACATGTCCCGGAGCCCAAAGGACTTTGTGTCAGGGTCAGATCATTTCCTTGAAGCAGATCAAATCTTATTCCACACTTGCAAGCAAAAGCCATAGTTTCTCCCTTCCAGCAGCTGAGCCCATGAAAACACTCCAGGCTATCTTTTGCTGAGGAGGCTCCCAATGGAGAGCCTCTGCTGTCAACAAAATGAAATGTATATCACTCCTTTAATACATGAAGAATTAAACTTTTACTTTTCTGTCTTGTTCCTTAGGATTGCTAAGCATTTTTTATTTATTTATTTATTTTGGTTTTTCGAGACAGGGTTTCTCTGTGTAGCTTTGCGCCTTTTCCTGGAACTCACTTGGTAGCCCAGGCTGGCCTTGAACTCACAGAGATCCGCCTGGCTCTGCCTCCCGAGTGCTGGGATTAAAGGCATGCGCCACCAACGCCCGGCCGCATTTTTTATTTTTTAAAAAGACTTTATTTTATGTATATGAATGTTTTGCCTACGTGTATGTATGTATGTATACTATGTATGTTTCTGGTACCTCTGGAGACCAGAAGAGGGCATTGAGTATTCTGGACATGGAGTTATAGACAGTTGTGAGCTGCCATGTGGATGCTGTAAATCAAACCCAGGTCCTCCGGAAGTACAGTCAGTGGTCCTAACCACTGAGCCATCTCTCTAGCCCCTGCTGAGCATTAAAAAAAATTTCCTTGTTCCTAATTTTTCCTCTCTGTAAAATAAAGATTGACTGACAGTCTGTCGTAGTAGACTCAGGCCACCTCCTTTCAAGTGCCAGGAGATGGTGAGCCTCTAGATCAAAAGACACATTATCTCAGGTGAGTTGGTTCTAGCCTCAACCTCACTCTTGTCGTCTTTAAGACAGGAGAATTTGAAATTTGACTCAGTGATCTCCAAACCAGTTCTAATATTATCTGATTGTGTTCTAAGAGTGAGGGACTAGGAATGCAGTTCAGTTGGTAGAGTGCTATCCTAATAGGCACAAGCTCCATGTTCAATCCCAGCACTGCATAAAACACACACTTGTAATCCCAGCACCTGGAAGGTGGATGCAGGAGGATCATGGGTTCGAGGTCAACCTCAGCTACACAGCAAGTCCGTGACCAGCCTGGGATACACCTGGCCCTCCCTGTCTTAAAAAAAGAGTGGGTATGAAGAGTGTGCAAGAGTCTGGATTTTATTCATTGTTTGGATTCAGAACCAGAAAGTAATAACATTTAATGGATCTTAATAAGTGTTGGACATTGTGCTAATGTAAAATGAATGCAAACACATAAATGTGTACACGTATAACTTCATTCATGTCCTGTAACTCTGCAAGGGATTCATCTGAGAAGAAAACTGGAGTTCAGAAGAGCTGCTTGCTGAGGTCACACAGCTGACAGGGAAACCGAGCCCCACTCTTGGAAGCTGCCTTTTATATTCACGTTATTGCATTCACCTCACACCCATGACTTCCCTTTTTCCCCACACAGCTCTGGGTATCAAGAGCTGTGACTTACAAGCAGCAGAAAACAATGAGGAGCACCACACCAAAGGCATCAGCTCCCAACACCTTGTCTTGAGGAGGGGACAGTCCTTCACCATTACCCTGACCTTCCGTTTCCCGGTCCACGAATTTCTGACTGCCCTGAAGAGAGTGACTCTCATGGCACAAACCGGTATGTGGGGCAGGCTTAGACCACTATGGGAACTTGGGGATCTGGAGGGAGTCTCTCCCCGCATCCTCTCAGAAGACCAAGGTACAGATAGATGGTCCATGCTGTAGCTGGGCCTTAAACTGTCCTGCTACTCAAAGGAGCTATTGTGGGAATGTACATGATAATGTGCATAAAGAATTCTGTTTCTTACGATTCCGAAGGGCTCAGCAGCAGCACCACTAAGAGCTTCTTTTTGGCTGCAGCTTTGTAGGACAGGCTGAACGGGGTCTAACTCTGGCTATGTATAGCATCTAGTCTGTGCTAGTCATTGAAATCTATATTATGTATCAGCTACTGAATCAAGGACTTCACAGGCAGTATCTAATTTAGTCCCTTCACAGGCCCCGTATGTCCATGGGTTGTTCTTCTTCAGAATCAGCCAACCATGATGGAACACACCTGGGCAAAGATTGTCACGCAGTCTTTCCCTCGTCCTCATCAATTCTTAAAACATACAGCATAGTGACTATTTACACAGCATTCATGCTGTATAAGGATTCATAAGTAATCAAAAGATTATTTAAAGTAACAAGAAAATGCAATGCTATGGTATGTTATATAGTCACAGACAACCTTGGATTTTGGTATTGCAGGAGGTCCTGGAACCAATGCCCCTAGATCGGAGGGATGGTTGTGTGATTATTACACCCGTTTTGTAAATGGTGACCCTTTCGTAGATGTAGGTCCATAGACACCGAGAGCCTGTGTTCCCCCATCGTCCTCTCCTGTTCCCCATTCTAAGACTTCTTTCCTTCTCCTCCAAAGTTAATTGGCACTTCCTCCCATCTTTGTAACACCCTGATTTATTACTCTGAGCTGTGACCTGGAAGTCCAAATGACCAACTTATGACTGTGGGATTTCAGGAGAGCAGCCTTCCAAGGCCAACAAGACTCAAGCCATATTCCCGATTTCCTCTCTGGGGGACCGAAAGGGATGGAGTGCAGCAGTGGAAGAAAGAGACGCCCAGAGCTGGACCATCTCCGTGAGCACGCCTGTGGATGCTGTCATTGGCCACTACTCGCTCCTGCTTCAGGTGTCAGGCAGGAAACAATACCCGCTGGGCCAGGTCACACTGCTCTTTAATCCCTGGAGTAGAGGTAAGCTTGGACCTAAGCTAGACTTGGCTGCACAGAGATGAAGGGAAGCAGAATTAGGACACAGCCCCAACAAGGAGCGCCTGCCCCAGGCCCTGTGGGCAACACCAGCATTAAATTCCCACAGATGCCTTCGTAGGGTCCTACCTTGGTATCCCCTGGACTTCATATTAAAAGTATACACTTGGCTTCCTACCAGACTCGGGTGCCGGTTCAGGCTATTTTGGATTCCTCGAGATGAACTCAAAGGTCTGCCCTTTACTGTAGCAGTATAGAAATGACCTGGGAAGATAGCTCAGCTGTTTAGAGTGCTCGCTGCACAATCATGAGGATGAAGGCTTGGGTCCCAGGTCATACAAATAAGCCACGTGTCCAAGCACCTGTAAAGCCAGGTCGAAGAGATCCAATGTGTTCTTCTGGCCTCTGAATGCACAGATGTACACCAGAGCACCCACATGTACGTACACTCAGACAGACAGACATTGGAGAGCCAGTGGCTCTGCCCTTCTGAGAGACGATTGAGAGAGTTTCAGATGGACCAGGTGAGGTAGCACATGCCTTTAATCCCAGCTCACAGGAAGCAAAGACAGTACTGGAGCCTAGGTAACTCTCCAGTGCTTACTTTCTGTAGCCTAGAAGCTCTCTTGAGGTTCTTGTAATGTTCCCAGAAGGTATCTAGGATTCAGGCGAAGGCTCAGTGAGTAAAAGCAATTGTTGGGCAAGCCTGATGATTTGAGTTCGCATCCCCGGAATCCA
The DNA here is from genome assembly GCF_007827085.1 of Peromyscus californicus insignis. NCBI lineage: Eukaryota > Metazoa > Chordata > Mammalia > Rodentia > Cricetidae > Peromyscus > Peromyscus californicus. The sequence continues at coordinate 95,460,727 of NW_026294595.1, read as the reverse complement.
AGGAGAAACCCAACGCAACATGCTTATAGGAAGACTTTCCAGAAGCTTGTAGGTCAGCTAGCCCGCCTTACACAGTAGGGAAGAGACCCTGTCTCAGACAAGGTGGATGACTGGGACTGACTCCCCTAAGCTGTTCTCCGACCTGCAGTCTCTTCATGACACTCGGCCTCGCCCTTGGATAAGGAAATCGGAAGAGACACCAGGAAGGGCCTGTGGTTGCCCTGGACCCACAGGACCTCTCCCCACTGAAGCCCAATGCTCTTTCCCATCCTGTCTGCCATGTTCACTCTGCTTAACCTGTGTTTACTTGCTCTGTTTATTTTGTTTCCCCCACCCCCACCCATACACCTTTTTGTTGTTACAAATTGATCTTCTAGGAAAGACTTAACAGGCTGCTGGGAAACTCCCCTAGGATGTTCCTTTTTTTTTTTTTTTTTTCTTTTGAGCCAGTAGGGCTCTTAGTTGCAAACTCCTGGAAACCACTAGGCTTTTTGAGGTTGATTTGTTCCGGACCACACCTGACTGACATCAGGTGCTGGGCCAGGTAGCATTGAGTCCTGAGTGAGCATTGAGAAGGACCCTCCTGAATGTCCAGAGATGCAAGCAAAGGCTGAAACCAAACCCAACCTGAGCCGTGAGGGCAGAAGCCTGGGCATGGAGAGCAAACCTGGCAACCTCAGGCCCTCAACTTCTGTTTCTTGCCAGATGACGCTGTGTTTCTTCAGAATGAGGCTCAACGCACTGAATATGTATTGAACCAAAACGGCCTTATCTACCTGGGCACCGCTGCCTGCATTCAGGAGGAGCCCTGGGACTTCGGTCAGGTAATAGGGACCTCTAGAGGATAAGAGGAACACTTGGCTACTCCATACCTTCAACACTCAGGCCAAACAAGGCTGGCAGGTTCAAAAGCCCTTCAGCAGGAATCCTTTCTTTAGTCCACTTCAGCCTTGTGGTGCCTCTGTTTCTTTTGGACCACATTACACCACTCTCCACAGCTGTTAGTTTTCTTCATGGGTGCCATGGCAAATCCAGCTTCTGTTAAATCCCCTCTGTCCACAGAATAGAGATCCAGGTTCTGGCTCCAAGGACACGTAGGAATCCTCAGTTCGAACTAGCTTCCTTCTAAGAGGAAGTAGTATTCCTCTTAGAATACTACTTCCCCAGCCTTATAACTTTCTGGAAGATTCTCCCAGTCCTTAAAGACAGAGGAGTTGATCCACTATGCCATCTGCAGACTCTCCTAGATCTGAGCTACATTGCTATGGTCTGTTACCTGAGGGGCCATATCCCAACCACGGGCTCCTCCAGAGTAGGAGCTACCCGGAGTCTTCCATACCTGGTTCAATTCCTGTACAAACATTAGCCATTCACTAAGTAGAAATTAATGAAATTAAATAAATTGAAATGCTTTAAATCCCAGCATTTGGAAGGCATAGGCTGGCAGACTTCTGTGAGTTCAAAGTCAGCTTGGTCTACATAGTTAGACCCTATTTCAATAAAAATAAATAAATAAAATGGCCCAATACCAATCTTCATGAGCTCACACCCTCTCAGGAAGTAAGGCCATAGAACAAAAGACCGGATGTTGGGTTCTTGCTGGGTGGTACAGGGAGAAGAGGGAAGAGCCACAACACCCATGGTGGATGTTGAGGCAGGTGAGGAAGACATAATACCCACACTTGGAAGAGGGACAAAATAACAAAACTGTCCTGTGAGACAGTGCCTGGCCGGGGAACCCTTCACCTCATCCTGTGTTGTCCTTACAGTTTGAGAGAGATGTCATGGACCTCAGCCTGGACTTACTGAGTGTGGACAAGCAAGTGGAAAAATGGAGCCAGCCTGCACATGTGGCCCGTGTGGTGGGTGCCTTGGTGAGCATGAGGTTGGGGAACCAGAGGGAGAGGAGATGGGAGGAGAGCTTGGATGGAGGGGACCCACCTTCAGGGCTCCGGAAGCTCTCAGAGCTCAAATAGGTCCCCTCTCCCCGGGTGCGGGAGACAGTCCTCAAAAAGAGAGATGGCTTTAGCTAAGAGAAAAGCCAGGAGAGGCAGGAAACTGCCCGGCTTTCCTCAGAGCACTCTTACTCCTAGCCCCTCCCCCACCCCAGGAGGCTTAGAGTCCGTGGAGGGAAGATGTGCCTTATCCCTCCCAATGCTTACTGCTATGGTGAGCCAAGGGTCTTGTTCTATTTCCTTTTTTTTTTTTTTTTTTTTTTTTTTTGGAGCTGAGGATCGAACCCAAGGCCTTGAGCTTGCTAGGCAAGCGCTCTACCACTGAGCTCAATCCCCAACCCCATTGTTTTATTTCTAAATGTTCCTAAGAATATGCAGACCATAAAGGTGGATTGGTGTTTCCCATATGTCTTAGCTAGGGTTAATATTGCTAATATGAAATATCACAGCTATGGGGGGTGGAGGGCAGGGGGGTGGGGGGAGCGGAAGGAGGGGTAGGAGGGGGAACTGTGCCTGGTACATAAAATGAATAAAAATTTTTTAAAAAAAGAAATATCATGACTAAAAGTAAGTTGGGGAGGAAAGGGTTTATTACGGCTTACTTATCCTAAGTCATAGACCACCGATGGGAGCCAAGGTAGAAACTCAAAGAGAGCAGGAACCTGGAGGCTTGCATGGCCTGCTTTCTTATAGAACCCAGGACCATCAGCCCAGGGATGGCACCACCCACCATGAGCTGGACCCTGCCCCATCCATCAATCACTGATTAAGAACATGCCCTACAGGCTTGCCTACAGCCAAATCTTATGAAGACATTTTCTTAGTTGGGGTTCCCTTCTCTCAGATGACTCTAGCGATGCCGAGTTAACATAAAACTACCCAGTACACCATGTCCATAAGGTCCTCTCAGAGAAGTAATACATTCTTCATTTCTTCTCATACCCCTGAGTCTCCCTCTGAAAGGCAGGATGTGGGTCAAGTCTATTCTGTAAGAAAGAAGGGCCTTGAGATAAGTGGCCTCCAGAACCCAGGGCGAACAACACTGAAGGAGTTGGGGCAGAGGAAGCTGAGGACCAGTAGACCCAGTTCTCTCGCTCCACCCCATGGCTGGAGCTGGAGGATGATTCAGACGAGGAGTCCTGGGTCTGGCTCTGAGAGTATAAAGCAGCGAGAGTATAGGATGGAGCTTGCAGATGCTGGTTTGACAAGCTCCAGGGACCGAGTCACATGCTTGGCAAGCTTCAATGAACACACCTCGCTGGCCCCTGGAAGCCATCCAGCCACAGGACTCCCACTGACAACCACGTATCTGCCCCAACAGCTGCATGCTCTCATGAAGAAGAGTGTCCTGCCTATTTCACAGACCCAGGCTGCCCAGGAAGGGACCTCACTCTACAAGCAACGGGGCAGTGTGCCTATACTTCGGCAGTGGCTCACTGGCCAAGGACGACCTGTGTATGAGACTCAGGCCTGGGTGTTCGCTGCTGTTGCTTGCACAGGTACAGGGCAGGCGACACTCGGGTCAGTCTTCTGGGCTGCTGTAGTGGCTAGCCTGCACCTTGAGTTCTTCCTTGGCCTCCCGTGTGGGAAGGACATTTCCTAAAGCAGGTACTGCCTCCTCTCCACAGCCTTCCCCACCCGATTTCCCCACCAGATGCTTCTTCTCTTTTCCCTCAGCAAATCTGAGCTCACTTACAAAGTCTGCTCCCAAACTTGCTTTCTTCCCCAAACACCTCCCCACTCTCCCCGACAGAGCAAGCCTCCGTGCTCGAAAATCTCCCCCTAGCTTTATACTCCTGTACTGTATAATTTGTGGGTCACTTACCAGCCTTCATCTGCTCAGTTCAGACTCCTCCTCATTCCACAATGTCACCTGACATTTAAGACAGGTTCTGTCCAGCCTTGGGCCTTTCTGCCCCCTCTGACATTCTACGGCTTTTCCACACAGTGCTTCGCTGTCTGGGCATCCCAGCACGTGTCGTTACCACATTTGCTTCAGCCCAGGGTACCAAGGGGAGCCTGCTGGTGGATGAGTACTACGATGAGGAGGGACTCCTGAATGGAGAAGGACAGAGGGGCCGCATCTGGTGAGAAGCCTGAAGGAGAAAGGGTTCTAAACCAGAAAGGGCTCTGAAGTGTCAAGTTCCGTGTGAACCCCCGTACCTGGCGAGCCCTGGGCTAAGAGCAGACCTTCAGGAGGTGGTGGTGGTCAGTGATGGAGTGTATACCCCTCTCTAGGAATGTCACTGTTCTTTTTATGCAATGCCCTCCCGTCCCCATGGCAACAACTCTCTAAAGCTACGTTTCCAGACTCTCTCCATATGCCTTTTTTTCCCCCACTTGAAGTTTTGCCTCTGCTACTTTTAGGGTCTTCCAAACTTCTGTAGAATGCTGGATGAACAGACCTGATTTGCCCCAGGGTTATGACGGATGGCAGATTCTGCACCCAAGAGCTCCTAATGGAGTTGGAGGTAAAGCCTAAGGGTGGGCCCAGGACCAACCAGGGCTGCAAGAGCCAAAGAGGTCCCTTGAAAATGGTCTAGGAGCAGCATGTGGTCCAAAAGGGGTCTTTATCCTCTAAAACAGGAGAAGTAGAAGGCATGATGGAGGCCAGATGATGCCAACAGGCTCAAGGGCATAAAGATGTCTACTACCTCATCACAGATTGCATGAACTCTAGGCCCACTTCAAGCCCTGGCAAGGGAATATCATCTCAGTGAAGGGCAAAGGGTCTTAAGATGGCTCTGGGTATTCTGGAGTAGGGCCTGGCAGGGTGGGACATGTCTGTGTGTGGAGGAAAGAGGCCATGTAGTAATCACAAGCCTAGAGATCCAACTTCAAGCAGCCAAGGAATGATGCCTCCTTGCCTTGGAACAAAACTGTCAGAGAGCCTGGCACATAGAGATCGGTCAAGAAGGTAGCTGTTCACAGCCTGTTAGTATTAAGGCTGTGCACCAATCATGTTCCTCTGAGGTCCTTCCTGTCCAGTTTCTGGTACAGGCCAGAACCCAGAAGTATTTTCACTGCATAATTTTGACTTTCATCCTTGAATCTTTCTCAGGAAGCCTGTCTACTTCCTACCTCTGACCTTGATCCTGGAGAAGGAAAAATAATGTACAGGAAAATGGCTGACACCATGATCTCTGAACAGAGCAGAGGTCTAAGTGCCTCTTCTGCTCATCTGCCTTTCTCTCCCTCAGTCCTGGAATCTTGCAGTCTGGTCCCAGTCAGGGCAGTCAAGGAGGGGGAACTTCAGCTGGACCCAGCAGTATCAGACCTTTTTGCTGCAGTAAACGCCACGTGCATGGTCTGGAAGTGCTGTGAAGATGGGAAATTAGAACTGACCGACTCCAACCAAAAGTATGTTGGCAATAGCATCAGCACCAAGGTCGTGGGCAGCGACCGCTGTGAAGACATCACCCAGAACTACAAATATCCTGAAGGTACTGACCAGCAAAGGGAACCGGCTTATTCACCTGAGATAGTAAATGAGGGGAGGAGACTGGGCCAGACAGACGTACCTATCAAATAAAAGTAGGTTTCTCAACCCTGGCTGGCACGACCACCTGTTTGGACCAGCCAGTTCTGCACTGTAGGAGGTTGAGGTGTAGGATGCACTACAGTGCTCTTGGCTTCTGTTCATAGGATGTCAGTCCCTAACCCCAGCCAGTCCTGATAACCAAAGATGTCTTCATATATTTCCAAATGTCCTGGGGGGGGGGTGTCAAAATTGCCCCCAGTTGAGAACTGTTGTTATGAAACAAAGCACTAAGTACCAATCCCTGTCCAGAAGACTTCCAGGACTGAGGGAGAGGATGCTACCTCTTTCTCCCTCCCTTCCAAGATCCCCAACTACTTCTCTCTATTAGCATTTTTGTCTATTCGTCCAAATCCGGAGGCTTGTAACTCCCTGGGGCCTTCCCCTTGGCAGCACTGCCCTGGCCTGACTCTGTCCTCTGCACTCTTTCCCACGGCCTGGTTCCTCCAGGGGCTTCCTTACCTCTTGCCTGGAGGATGGCAACTCCCTGGCCCTGGTCTCTCCATCACAGTTCCCTTTCCTAGTTCAGTTTCCGGAATAAATGTCCTAAGATGCGAATGTCCTTGTTATCTCCCCACTCAAGAATATTCCATGGCTCCTTTTCCCCTAAGAGAAAGAGTCAATTTCTTGCAAAAAGTATCTCCAGGGACAGCACTGACTTGTTGAAAAACTTGTTTTCGTTATGCAAAGGCAAATTCAAAGCCTGAGACATTTGCAAAGCTGTTTAGGATTTTGGTATCTGGGCAGAAGTGGTAAATACATTTCAATCCTGCACTTTTCCCAGAAGGATCTGTACCTGATGGGTAAGAGGATCTGTTTTCTCTCTTCTGTTCTGCAGGATCTCCTCAAGAAAAAGAGGTACTGGAGAAAGTCCAGAAAGAAAGAAGGAAACACAGGAAAGACAATGCCATATATCCTCCGAGTTGTGAGTCTGTTGACCCCCTGTATCTGTTCTTGGACACACCTAGTTCCATCCCCTTCAGAGGGAATGGTCATGTCTCAGTGACCCTGACTAATCCCACGGACCAGGAGAAGGAGGTACATCTGGTGATTAGGGCCCAGGCTGTGTACTACAATGGAGTCTTTGCCACTGATCTCTGGAGGCGGAAGCAGTCCTTCGGGCTTAGAACCAACCAAGGTAACTCTCTCTGGCTCCAGCAGACACCCTACACACACCTGGTTCAATCTTGGGCTCCACCCACAGGTCTCTAGAGATGGCTTTTAGCCCCTGGTGCTCACCCTCTCATTCATTCAACACATATACATTTGGCCTGACGCAGCAGAGAGGAGCACAGTCCCAACTGCAATCAGAGAAGTAAACCAACCCATCCTGGCAGGGAGGAAGCATTTGAGGAGGCCAACAGCGCTCAGGACAGGAAAGGACTCACCCAGACTGGGGCAATCTGCACCCAGATGACTCGTAGCAGGCTACTTTGAAGAATGAAGAAGGACAAGATGGACAGAAAAAGGCACCAGGCATTCCAGACAGAGGGAAGATGTACAAGGCCCCTTCTCTTCCTTAGGCACTTGTTTAATTGGTCCGAGATAAGGTCAGGCACAGGGACTTTTCAGAAATGCTATATATTTTAGGGTTAAGATTCCCTGAAGTCATTCTTAAACTTGGTCACACACTGGAGTCACCTGGGGAAGCTCTACGCCTGAGCTACAACCCCAGGCAATTAGGTAAGAAACAAAACTCCATAGTACACACAATCAGAATTTATTTACAAAACTCCTAAGGAAATCTCACTGCACAGGCAAGAATTGGGAGCAAGGATAGACTCATCTACAGGACTGCAGCAGCCTTCCACCTGTCCTGGGTCTCTATTCTTCCCATCACTGTGCCTTGCCTAAGCATAGTATGAGTTAGCATGAGAGCTAACCATGACTCAGATTGTCAACAGTCTTGTATGTCATGCTCAGGAGCCTGAGTTTTGTCATCTGGGAAATGGTGAGCTAGTAAAAAGTTTTCATTAGTGGTGTCAATGTGATCAGAAATGCATTTTAAAAAGAAAGACCTGGGGCTAGAGAAATGGCTCAGAGGTTAAGAGCACTGAATTTTCTTCCAGAGGTCCAGAGTTCAATTCCCAGCAACCACATGGTGGCTCACAACCATCTGTAATGAGATCTGGTGCCCTCTTCTGACCTGCAGGCATGCATACAGACAGAACACTACATACATAAGAAAGAAAGAAAGAAAGAAAGAAAGAAAGAAAGAAAGAAAGAAAGGAAGGAAGGAAGGAAGGAAGGAAGGAAGGAAGGAAGGAAGAAGGAAGGAAAGAAAGAAGGAAAGAGCCAGGCGGTGGTGGCGCACGCCTTTAATCCCAGCACTCGGGAGGCAGAGCCAGGCGGATCTCTGTGAGTTCGAGGCCAGCCTGGGCTACCAAGCGAGTCCCAGGAAAGGCGCAAAGCTACACAGAGAAACCCTGTCTCGAAAAACCAAAAAAAAAAAAAAAAAAAAAAAAAAAGAAGGAAAGAAAGAAAGAAAGACAGACAGACAGACCATTTGGGCAAAATGGAATGGAGGGGTCACTGCCGAGCAGTTTTCTTAACCTTGGCCGCACACTGAAGCACCTGAGGGATAATCCTAATGCTGAGCCTTGTTGCCAGCATCTAATCTAATTGACTTGGGGGTGTGGCTTGGGGTTGGGACTGTATTACAAAGGATACTTGGATGTCTTGAACTCACAGAGATCCACCTGCCTCTGCCTCCTGAGTGCTGGGATTAAAGGCATGAGCCACCGCCGCCCAGCCACAAAGGATTCTTACATGCAGCCAATATAGAGAACCAGTAGGTTAAAGAGAAAGGAGGTTTAGTAACAATTGAAATCCAGAATCAAAAGCAAGGCTAACCTGGCAGCACTCAGAAATAAGACATCAAGGGGTAGGAGAAATCCGACTAGTGAATGTGGATGTCTGCCTATAGTTTGGGTGAGTCACTAGAAGAGGGAAATGCAACTTTTGAGAGAAAGATGAATCTAGTTATAGCATGTTTTGTTAAAAGCCCGTGAGACATCCAAGTATCCAGACAGCCAGCAGGCTGTGGAGAACTTAAACACAGAGTTCAAGATCTAGTCTGTGCTGGAGAGCAGGTATGGAAATCCCAGGACAGAGGGAGTGACCCAAAATTCAGGGCACACAGGGGCTTACTGGGCTGGAGGACAGTGTGTAAGATGAGTGGGTAAGAACAGAGTCACAGTCACACCAGCACTTAGGGATTTAGGGAACACTTGCGGGGAGAAGAGAGAATGAGGGAGACGGAGAGCCTCAGCAGACAGGAACACCCAGCAAGGTTGGCAGAGAGGTCCTGAGACGCCCAGGCTGAAGAGCACAGGCTGGGAAAGTGACCTCCTGAGAGGCCCTGACAAAGGCTGGCTTCCAGGGGTTTAAAGTGATTGAACTCAGGAAGTGACACAGCGCAGTTCTTCCTAAAGCGTGGATGGGGAAAAGGAGAGGCTAAGTGGATAGTCACCCAGGGACAGCTGGTAGAGAGAGGGTGCTGTGATCCTTTGGTTTGTTTTGAATCTGCTTATATGCTGAGGTAAATAATCAGCATAAAAACTGAAACTTTGGGAGAGGTGGGTTACAAATGACAGCATAGTCTCCGGGCAAATAATCAATCAGAATAATTCTAACTCACATTTACTGAGCACTGTAGCTAGAGTTTTCCTGCCTGGCCCACAGTCAGGACAAATCTCTCTCACCTGCCAGTCCCACAGCCGCTCAGACCCAACCAAGTAAACACAGAGACTTATGTTGCTTACAAACTGTATGGCCATGGCAGGCTTCTTGCTAACTGTTCTTACAGCTTAAATTAATCATTTCTATAAATCTATACCTTATCACATGGCTCGTGGCTTACCGGCATCTTCACATGTTGTTTGTCATCATGGCGGCTGGCAGTGTCTTTGACTCAGCCTTCCACTTCCCAGCTTTATTCTCCTCCTTGTCCCACCTATACTTCCTGCCTGGCCACTGGCCAATCAGTGATTTATTTATTGACCAATCAGCAACACATTTGACATACAGACCATCCCACAGCAGAGCACTTAATATTTTCCACCAATGGTGATGAATGCATTATATTCTTCATCTCATTATTCTCACAACTTTATGAAGCGAGCATCAATCTTGGTCTCAGCAGAGGAAACTGAAACACCCAGAGGTTAAATACTCTGCCTGAGGGTACACAGCTCATCAGCAGTGGGTGATGATGGGACACATATTTAAAATTATAGGACTCAATGTGGACAAGGGGATAGCATATCCCCTGCGGGGGGGCAGTCACAGCAGAGGCAATGTCTATGTTTGCAGGTTGAGAACGGGAACTAGAGCTTGAGAGAGTTCCGCTTGATAGTTAACATTTTCTGTGAAAAAGGAAGGAGAATGGGAGAAGGGGCAGGAACTGTGTAAGCATGTATCAGCAACTGCTGTGTGGTGAGTTTTGAGATAACACTTCCTTTGAAGTGTGTCACATAATACAAGTCATCTACCATCCCCTAGAACAAGATGCCATGGCTTGTTCTAGTTTGTAGGAGGTCTTCTACAACCCCAGTTGGCAAAGATGGTCATGGGGCAGGGGTCTTGATAAGTGCAGAGTAGCTGTAAGGAATGCAGCATCTTTCTGAGCTCAGTGAGACCCTAAGTCCTCCGTCATGGGTGGAGCTATGGTTTGATTCTGGCATGCACGCAACTCCACGCTTTGTACTGACTTGCCTGTTGTATGTTGCAGTTCTGAAAATGTCCACTAGCCTGTCCTTATCCGATTTTGAGCAAGACCCACCTGAGAACAGCTTCCTCAGAGTCACAGCAATGGCAACACACTCCCAGAGCAGCCTCAGCTGCTTTGCTCAGGAAGACATAGCCATTGGCAGACCAACTCTTATCATCGAGGTGGGCGCTCCTTCTTCGCTGAATTACTCTTAGCTGCTACCATATAGGGCTGTTGGGTGGAAGAGTTTGGGGAAGGATTAGGAGGTGTGACCTTGTTAGAGAAGATGTGTCATGGGGGCGGGGGCAGTCCCAGTCTCACTCTTTAGTTTTATGACCCATTGATTTTTAACCAGGGCCATTTATGTGGCCATGCATTTCAAACTATTCATTGGTGCCTGGTGGGCTCACCATTGGGTAGACAACTGAAAACAATGACTGTCCCTTCTGCAGAATCTATCAGTAGCCAGCAGGGATAGGTAGGGTCTGATGAGCCTCTTTTGGCTCCATGATTGGCTGGTGGCAGGCCCAGGTTTGTGCTCGCTCAGTGCAGACAACTGTGGCTGCTGTGACATTGTGTCTGACATGGCTGTGTTGTGTCCTGAAGATAGCAGTTCACAGCCATGTTCCTTAGGTTTCAGCTCTTACATTCCGGCCATCCCATCTTCCACAATGTCCTTTGAACCTTAGAGCAGGCGTAGAAACGTCCTGCTTAGAGCCAAGCATTTAAACATCACTTTTTTTTTTTAACACCTTGAAGAGCCATGAGGCCCTGCACTGTTTTGATAGGACAGTGGAAGGTTTGCCTGGTGCCTTTATCTCAATGCAATACTCATGACATGGAACTGTACTTGTTACTCAGATAAGGAAATGGATTCCTAGAGAGCAACACACCCAATGTCATAAAGTACAATTTTAAAATGTTATCACGCTTCTGTTTACAAGTCTACTATGGCTGAGGGAAGACCTGGTCTTTGCCTTCAACAAGCTCTAATTAGCTAAAGTAGACACAGCATCTGCCTTCTGTGTAAGTGCAGGAAGAAAAAGCAGTTGATATCAACTGTTGGGTTTGGGCATAGTTCCGTGAAGGAAATAACGCTCATGCTGAATCTTGAAAAATGGGTTCACTTTTAGTTCTACATTTGGGGAAGGCCATTAAAGACTGAAGACTGGTCAAAGAAGCGTGAAGGAAAGGAGTCTGAGGGGTGTCATTTAGTCAAGGATGGATGAGGTTGGAGAGGTGGATGGGGGCAGGTGGTAGAGGACTCAGTCTAAGCTGAATTACAAAGACAATGCAAATGTTTCCAAGATTCCTAAACAAAGAAAGAAAACACAGAAGCCGTGTGTGGTGTGGCAATGGAGAGTGTACATGCAGAAAGATTGGGGGAAAGGCTTAGAAGCCACCTGGGCAGTTTGGGTCAGGGTGGCAGAGCTGAGAAGTGTTTGAGGGCATGCACAGCAGAGGAAAGCATGCTTGTGGCTCCACATCCTTGGCCTTTCTCCACATGTTGCATCTTCCTGCAGATGCCAGAGAGAACAGAACAGTACCAGCCTCTCACCATCTCAGTCCGTGTGAAGAACTCCTTAAACTGGCCCATGCAGAACTGCATCATCTCCATCTTTGGGAGGGGACTCATTCATAGAGAGAAGAGATATAGGTAAGAGACTGTAATCTGTAGCGAGTCTTTCTCTGTCCTGCCAGCCAGCTCCCAAATAACAACACCAAGACTTCTTATTAATTATAAAAGCTAATTAATTAGCCAGGTGGTGGTGGCTCATGCCTTTAATCCCAGCACTTGGGAGGCAGAGGCAGGCAGATCTCTGAGTTCGAGGCCAGCATGGACTACAGAGTGAGTTCCAGGATAGCCAAGGGCTATACAGAGAAACCCTGTCTCGAGAAACAAACAAAAAAAAATCTAATTAATTAATGAGCTTAGACTTGTCTCACTAGCTCTTATAACTTAAATTAACCTGCTTTTATTAATCTACATTTTACCATGTGCCTTTTTACCTTTCTTTCATTCTTATGTCCATCTTCCTCCATGTCTCATTGGCATCTCCTCTGCACCTCCTTCCTCTTTCTGCCCGGAAGTCCCACCTATACCTCCCGCCTAGCTATTGGCTGTTCAGCTCCTTATTAAACCAATCGTGGCAATATACCTTTACACAGTGTACAAAGATCCCACAACAGTAAGCTTCTTATCCCACTGAAAGATCTCAACTGGTTTGGACTCACTGACTTAAAAACAATAATCCATCATTTTGCCACATCTCTGAAGATAGAGCAAATATCCCCAGAAGTTGAATTAAAGCTACCAAATGGCCTGTCTCATTCTGGAACCACAAAGTCAACAGAAGGAGGAGATATTGGGGAGTGTGAGGGCATCACATAACCCCCACCTCACGTGTCCTGATCTTTCAGGAAGAGTATGGGTATTACTGGTGAAGAAGGGAGGTTAGATCTGGTCCCAGAGAACACACAGATAGGACATACTGTCTCTCAGTGTAACAAAGAATTGTACTCTACTAATCACCACAGCATACAATTTGATTTAATTCCTTTCCTTTCTATTCCCTTCACCACCACCTTTAGCAATGCACAAGTCTACTGCTGCTTCATTAACTTACATTGCTGTTATGTCTAATTTTCTCTTCATCTATTTGTAAAGTCCATTTCTTCAGCTACATAATACTCCATTATGTACACCCACCACTTCCTATTGCTCCATGATGACAGGCAACAAATACCTCTAACTCTCTGTCTTAGTTAGGCTTTTCATTGCTGTGAAGAGACTCCATGACCATGGCAATTCTTATAAGGAAAAACATTTAATTGGGGTGGCTTACAGTTTCAGAGGTTCAGTCCATTATCACCACGGTGGGACATGGTGGTGTGCAGACAGACATAGTGCTGGAGAAGCCACTGAGAGTTCTACATCTTATGCAGGCAACAGGAAGTGACCTCCAAGCCCACCCCCACAGTGATACACTTTCTCTAACAAGGCCACACCTCCTAATAGTGCCACTCCCTATGAGCTTATGGGAGCCATTACATTCAAAGCACTACATTCCACTCCCTGGCCCCCATAACTTTGTAACAATATCATAATGCAAAATGCATTTAGTCCCAAAGTCGCCATAGTCATCAGTTTCAACAATGTTTTAAAGTTCAAAGTTCAAAGTCTCTTCTGAGATTCATGCACTCTTAACTTTAATCCCCTATAAAATCAAAATAAAAAAACAAATCACAGCCGGGCGGTGGTGGCGCACGCCTTTAATCCCAGCACTCGGGAGGCAGAGCCAGGCGGATCTCTGTGAGTTCAAGGCCAGCTTGGGCTACCAAGTGAGTTCCAGGAAAAGGCGCAAAGCTACACAGAGAAACCCTGTCTCGAAAAAACCAAAAAAAAAACAAAAAAAAAAAAAACAAAAAAAAAAAACAAATCACATACTTTAACATATAATGGCACAGGATATACATCACTGTCCTAAAACACAGGTAAGAGCGCATAGTGAGGAAATACTGGACAGAAGCAAGATGGAAAACCAGCTGGACACACTCCAAACTCTGCATCTCCATGTCTATAATGTCAAAGCTCTCTGTGTAAGGATTCTTATTACACATCAGCCTGCGACGGCATCCCAGCCTAAAAAGCGGGCGTGCCCTCCCACAGGCCCTCTTTCTGTATTCCCTCTGCACTTCCCCTCTGCACGGTCTCTCTATCTCTCTGTCTCTGTCTCTATCTCTCTCTCCCCTTCCTCCTAATAAAGCTCTAAGAGGGTAACCATGGCTCGTGATTCTTCCGCCACCGCTGCATCCAGCTCTCTCTTCCACTGCCCCGACCGCCATGGGCCGAGGCCAGCCACGAGTGCTGCCGATTAACCCCTTCACTCTTCACATCTCCAACTCTGTTCAGCTTTGTTGACTGCAACACACTTCTCTCTGTTGGGCTGGTTCCCTTCCCTGTTAGCATCTCTCCTCAGCAGGTATTAATGCTCTGGCATCTCCAACATCTTGGGGTCTCCAAGGCCATCCAAGCTTCAACTTCACAGCTTCAGGCAATGACCTCTCTAGGCCTCCATGCACCCCTGACACACGCCTGGCCTCAGCAGCTTGCCTTAGTTGTGGAGGGAGATTCCATAACCCCTTTCCTGTATCCTTGACTCTAAAGCCCTAAAGAACCACATGGCTGAAGCTGCCAAGTTCTGCTGGGGCTGAAACATTCCCCCCCATTCAATTATATCTTCACCAACTTCCTGTTTTCATTGGTTTCTTTCACTGCCTAGGCTTGTCTGTCAGAAACTGGATCTGTGGACCAGGCTGGCCTTGAACTCAGAGATCTTTCAATTACGTCTTCACCAGCTTTTCATTTTCGATGCTTTTTTCACTGCCTAAGCTTAGCTTTCCTGAAACTGGATCTGTAGACTGTTATATCCAGATTGCAGGGACCCCCAAAAGACCACCACAGAGACCAAATCCCATATGTAAAAGCAAGGAGCCTTTATTTCAAGCTCGGAGCTTGGTCTCTCTGTGTGTTCAATGCAGCGGTGAGAGCAGAGAGCCCCAAGCCTGGGCAGGGTAGGGTTTTTATCACAGCAGAGGTTGGGGTGAGGGGATTTGCAGGGTTCAGGGCCCTAATTGGCCAATATCTGTCTAGGGGTATCTTGGTAAAAAGGGGAAATAGGTCTGTGCTAGGCTCAGGGACATTTGGCAATCTTATCTAATCTTTACAATTGGAATGTTTAAGATGTCAGATACTTTCCCTTAGATGCTGGCCCATCCCTGGGTGGTGTTAGCTTATGGCTTTTCCTGGATCTGGGTGTTGCCTGTCAGTAAGCCTGTCACAGCATCTGTGTCTGGGCCCCTAAGCCTATCATGACAGCAATGTGGTCATGCTGTTTTGGGCCCCCCACATAGACCAGGCTGGTCTCAAACTCAGAGATCCACCAGCCTCTGCCTTTCAAGTGCTAGAATTAAAGGTGTGCACTACTACACCCTGCTTTAAGCTTTTCTTTAATTCTTTTTCACTAGTTGGAAACTCAGCTGGGTGGGATCTTGCCCTGAAGTCACCACTGCCTTTTTTCCATCTCTTAATCTATCTTCTCGAATACAGGACTTGGCTCCATTTCACTTCCTGGTGCTTCCTTTTCTCTCCAATCTGTAAATCTTGTATTTTTACTTGCTCAGGTTGATCCTTTTCATTATAAATGTTTATAAACATGAACACTAGTAACCACAGAAAAGAATCTATACTAGGCTGTTTTGAGATTTCCTCTGCCAAGGGATTCATCTGAAACTCTTCACCTTAGGCTCAGGCAGACTCTTTGGACAAGGGCAAAAAGTAGCCACATTCTTCACCAAAATATCACAAGAACTATCTCTAGGCAACATACTAAAATTCTTCTCCTCTGAAACCTCTTGAGCCAGCCTCCCACAGTTCCATTCTTCCATGCCCCTACTAGTACGGCCCATTAAGCAGTGCTTAAAGCGTTCTACTGCTTTCCTAACCCAAAGTACCAAAGTCGAAATTCCTCCAAACAAAAACATGGTCAGGCTTATCCCAGCAATACCTCAGTCCCTGATACCAACTTCTGCCTTAGTTAGGGTTTCTATTGCTGTAAAGAGACACCATGACCACAGCAAGTTTAAGAGGTTTGGTCCGTTATCATCATGGTGCAACATGGAGGCATGGAGGCAGACATGGTGCTGGAGAGGTAGCTGAAGAGTTCTACATCTTGCTCAGGTAGCAGGACTGAGTGTCACAATGAGTGAAGCTTGAGTAAAAGAGACCTCAAAGTCCTCCCCCACAGTGACATATTTCCTCTAACAAAGCCACACCTACTTCAACAAGGCCACACTTCCTTATAGTGCCACACCCTATGATATTATGGGGCCAGGTATATTCAAACTACCACACTCTCTGATGCCACGAAGTTTCTCAGTCAATAACCTCATACATGTCTCTTCCTCATATATGTCCCATTCTCATACCTGTCCTTTTCTAAGCTTGTCTGAAACTTTGGTGATTCCAGGGATCATATCTGTACAAGCATGGAATTTCTGCGTCATAGTATATGAACTGGTTTAGTCAAATCCTATCAGATTTAGTAGCAGGATAGCTACAGGTGTCCACACTCCCTCCAGCATGTAAGATAGTCTCTCTCCCCACCTGTCTAGCAATATGTATTTATTTTCTTCTTCCTATTTTAAAAAAAAAGGTCTAACAGAAAGCCATTTCTTACTTTTCTGATTTGCCATTCGTTGGGTTGGTTATCCTTTTTCATGTCCTCTTATATAGTTGTCTCTGTCTTGGCTACTTTTATTCTGTGGTTCTTGCCATCATCCTTGCTGAGTTTTAGGAGGTTCTGTGTATTCTGGGTCCCTCTAGATGCTTTTAGACATTGCAAGCATCCTCTTTCATTTTGCCTACTGCACTCCTGGTTGCATACAGTTTAAAGGCAACACTGAGGTTCCTTCCCAGCAGGTATCCAGTTATTGAGTCCCTGGTACAGCATCATGGGATTCAGTCATTCTTGCCATTAAATGAGAGGAGGACGCCTCAACATTTATCTAGACTTAATGATCTTCAGTCCAATTGTAGGGCAAAGTCCCTCCAAAAAAAAAAATCCCAATTATTCCCTTAGTTACTGAAAGGTCTACAGTAGCCCAGGAAGGTCAGACACAGCTTGCTAACACCTTTGGCACCCTCTCTGTATGCCTGCAGCACCCTCTGTGTTCAGCAGGAAGAAATGTAGAACTATAGACTACCCTCTGCTACTACTATTACCAAAAACTGGACCAGACCAAACCACAGGAGCCGAAAGGAGCAAGGGATACAGGTGAAAGGCTTCCGCACACTTCCATCTCGAGGCATGCTCTGTCTTCTATGTCTTGTGATCACTTTCGGCTTCCCAGCGACGTACTTAGATTTCCACGTCCTCATGCCCCGTATCTTCAAGTCAGGAAGGAAAACTCATGGAGACCAGCAGAGCAATGACCCGGGAAGAGAATTAACACCCATCTCTACCTTTATTTCAGATTGGGTTCTGTGTGGCCAGAAAGCAGCCTGTGTACTCAGTTCCAGATCACACCAACGCATCTGGGGCTCCAGAGACTCACTGTGGAAGTAGATTGTGATGACTTCCAGAACCTTACAGGCTACAGAAGTATCCTTGTGGTGGCTCCTGAAGTTTCTGTTTAAACCCCAAACAACCCTCAAACTTCCTTCTAAAGCCAGACATGCTCCAGAGGGAAACTGCCTGTCAGACAAATGGGTCTCCACTAAGGTTGAGCAGAATAGTGACCAAAAACCAGGCTAGACTCACAGAAACCAAAATCCATTTTTGTTATGCCAACCGAAGTCAGCCAGAAACACTGTCTTAGAATAAACAGCTGTGCATTAGTGAGAAAACAGGCCTTTGAAAAGACGTTCAGATTACTCTTCAAAGTACAATTAGATGTTTTGACTACCTTTTCAGAGTATGTTCAGATTTGGGGGTCAGATGTTTCACACCATTTTATTGCTCGTTAATATATCCATTAACTTACAGGAATAAAAGACAACCTGATGTTTAAATCACTATTTCTGATGACATAGGACAATATTGACTAAAAATAGAATTTTTAGGTAGTACTAAAATTACATTGATTAACACTATCCCTGGCCATTATTGTAAAAGATCCAAAGATGACTGAACACAAGTATTAAAAAGCTGAGAGGTGGTGGCCCACGCCTTTAATCCCAGCACTTCGGAGGCAGAGCCAAGCCAGGTGGATCTCTGTGAGTTTGAGGCCAGCCTGATCTACAGAGTGAGATCCAGGACATCCAGGGCTACACAGAGAAACCTTGTCTTGAAAAACAAACAAACAACAACAAAAAAGAAGTATTAAAACACATAACACAGGACCCGAAAGAATAACCTACATTTAGCTATAGTGTCTTTATGAGTTCTAGACCCATTAAATATCCCACAGCTCAAGTCTGATTGAAATAGTATAGATTTGGCCCAATAGAGAAGTCTGAAATTAAGTACATAGAAAAATCTACCCTACAAAAACGGATTAAAGAATAGAACTTGTAGAAAGTTTGGGGTTGTCTTTGTTCGATATGTGTTATTAGTTTACATACCCTCTTAGTTTTAGCCTTCTAGCACTTGTTTTAAAAGTACAACGACAACAAAACCAAAAACACTTTTAAGTAGCTTGAAGCTCATTTAAAGACTCTCAATTCCAAGTTGAAATAGACTAATGCCTCAGTAACTGTCATTGCTGATGACCCCTGAACCAATCACAATGGCGGGCAGGGTGGTATAGGCACAGAAAGAAGACTGGACTCAGGTGGTTCAGACCTGTGGTGTATGTGGGGACCCTGATTCAGGTTACACACCATACCTCACTGCAGCCTTACTCTGCTTTCCCATATGTGATCTTCTAGATCAGTGGTTCTCAACCTTCCTAATGCTGTGACCCTTTAATACAGTTCTTCATGTTGTGGTGACCTCTAATCACAAAATCATTTTTGTTGTTACTTCATAACTGCAATTTTGGTACTGTTACGAATCATGATGTAAATATCTCACAAGTGTCAGAGATTCATCCTGACCACAGGGGCCAGGCAGAACACAGAGAAACTTCCCTCTACATTTGGTGCCCAAACATGATGGCAAGAGTTTTCACCTAAAACCTGAGAGAACTTACTAAAATGGAGCTAAGAGCAGCTTCCTAGTTCCTATGTCTCATGGGGGCCATGGTACAGAGATGCCGCTGTACAGAGATGCTCTGGCATTTGAGCTTGAGCATAGCATTGCGGATTCCCTCGTGGTACACAGAGGAATCTCCAAGTCACACTGTGCATTGGTTGGTGGATTTAGCTTTTGCTAAGCACAGACAAAAAAAAAAAAAAAAAAAAAAAAAAAGCACACACCTTTAATCCCAGCACTTGGGAGGCAGAGGCAGGCAGATCTCAGTGAGTTCGAGGCCAGCCTGGTCTACAAAGTGAGTTCCAGGATAGTCAGGACTATACAGAGAAACCCTGTCTCGAAAAACCAAAAAAAAAAAAAAAAAAAGGGTGCACGGGGTTGGGGGGGGGGGGAGTTCTGGGCTACACACTGCTTGATGGAGACATAGACCCACTGCTTCCCAGAGTTGGTGGTGAGCATGGCTCCCAGAGCTGGCGGCAAACATACCTCCACCATGTTGGAAAGCCAAATGGGGTGGATTCAACAGCCAAAGTCGCCATGCAGCTTAGCAGTTTAAAATACCTCTTAGCCAGAAAAGGATTATAGATTCACAATAAGACAGATTCAGATTGAATAAACCTCTAAACGGTTTACAATGTATGTAAAAATATACATAGGCTTGGAAGAGAGAGAAAATGAACATAGACAGTTATATAAAGAAATAAAGTTTTAAAAAATAAAATCTTTAAAGAGGCAGTAAAAAATAATATAAAAGTTAAGCCACATAAGGATGGAAATTACACAAAGAATCTGGATACTGCATATTATTATATTGTTTTTGGTATTTTTTTTTTTTTTTTTTTTGGTTTTTCGAGACAGGGTTTCTCTGTGTAGCTTTGCGCCTTTCCTGGTACTCGCTTTGGAGACCAGGCTGGCCTCGAACTCACAGAGATCCGCCTGCCTCTGCCTCCCGAGTGCTGGGATTAAAGGCGTGCGCCCAACACCGCCCGGCTGTTTTTGGTATTTTTAACTACAGAGACATTTGATTGTACTAAGTTAAACCAATATGTATATTTTAAAGGTATCTTGACTTCAAAATTTATGGCTAAGGATATGCTGTTTTGGAAAAGAGGTTCTGCTTTTGTTTCCACAGAAGATGAGAACCTATGGATTGCTTCCAGGCTAGTATGGTTTGATCAACCAAGACCCCACCCCCCAAAGGTTGATACAGCCTCACAGACTACTACAGCCAAGATTTAACTATAATTCTTAAATTTCTCAGGATCCCCATAAGATTGCTAGTGCCTCCAATCATCAGGAAGTAGTATGGGAAGCTACACCCAAATACCCAAAATATTGTTTATGAATGTTTATTTTTATTTAAAATGGGTCAATTATAAATGCAATCTCTTTCTAAAGAAGAAAAGGGGATATAGATATGATAGGATGTAAGGGTAGATTATTGAATCTACTTTTAAAGAGCAGCAACTTGTTTGAAAAGTTTTACATTGCTATGGATTTTAGTTTATTGATACAAATTTAAAGTTAATTTTGTTATACTATATATATATTTCTACTCTTGTTTAATGTATTATGTTTATGCAATGCATTTAAAATTTTAATGCATAATTAAGAAATACAGATTAATAATTAGTCATCTATGATAATCAAATTTACAGTCATATTAGTTAAGTTTTCTAGGTGTACAAAGAGATATTTCAGTTAGGTAGATAATCTTCAAACACTTCAAAGACATACAGAATATGGCACTTAAAATATTTTAAGAACTTAGGACTTTTCTGGACATTGAGACACGTCAGTTCCTGGCAGCACCAATCTACTTCAGAGAAGATTATGGGCATCAAAGAAACTCCATATGGAATTTGCTTTCTTTATGGCAAAAGTTAGCCATTTGGGCAAGAAACTACTCTTGCCTCAGCTTCTTGACAGGATGTTGTATAAACTGGACATGCAGGACCCATAGAAAGATCACCACTGAACTTTACAAGGCTAGATGGTCCTTCAGGTTCCTGCTTCACAGAAGAAACTGACATTCTACAGGACACAGAGAGAAGCAAGTGACGAACTTTGCCAGAATGGGCGGAACAGTCCCTAAAATTTCCTGCTTCACTGAAAGCTATGCCAGAGACTCTAGGCCTGTAGGCTGAAGATGGATGCCCCAACGTTGCAGATGCCCCAACTTTGTTTAGATGACTGTCCAGGCAGCCAGATGTCTCTGTCATTTCTAGAATTATGGAAGTTGCTATTCACTTCCTTTTTACTCAGGTCATATTATATCCTTCTGGGGTCTTCGATGGAGTTAAAGACTAGATATTTATAATTATCCACCACAGGTCTCCACCACCTGAGTCCAGTCTTTCCTTTTGTGCCTGTACCACCCTGCCTGCCATTGATTGCTTCAGGGGTCATCGGCAATGACAGTTACCGAGTTATTAGTCTATTTCAACTTGGAATTGTGTTGTTTTGCCTTCAATACAGTGGCTGCACCTTAAGCAACTGCTGTTCCCACCAGCAATTGCAACTCCACAGCTACCAGCAGCAGGCTGGGCACACCAGCTGCAGTTGGTGAGAATTCTGTTCCCTTAGGGCACTGGCTCTGTCGCGCTGCTAATGGAAACTTTATCTAAATCTCTATCCTTCTATAGAACTCAGGATTCAAAGATTGAGGTGAAATCCTACTTGCTCAGGGAGGCTGAATAGCAAGTAGCTAACTGTCTCTCCTTCATCGTCTCAAAAAAAGGGGCCATCCTTCTGCTCAGCCCCCACTAAAGAACCCTCGATACACATAGTTCCTCCCTACCACTTCCTGTCAGCTAGTTGCTGACCCAGCATCCTGACCCCAGGTTAATTTTATTTAATCAAACAAATTTAACACATCTTTGCATTGTTAACAAAATGAGCAGAAATAAATGTAACAAACCTTTACATAGTTAAAATAATATTCCACAACAGAATTAAGATTCTTTAAGCAATAAAGCACTAAGAAGTTTGGTACCAGGATAGGAGGCGTTTCTGTGACAGGCCAGACCATGTTGTTTTGGGGAGGATTGTGGAAGGACTTCGGACCTTTGGGCTAGAAAAGTCATTGAGTGTTGAGAACTCAGTGGGCTGTTCTGTAGGAGCTTAGAAGATGAGAGTATTCAAACAATGAAGACATGGCTTGTGAAGTTTCAAAGGGAAGTCAAGACTCAACCAGGTTATTTTGTGAAGAATCTGTGGTGTCTGGTCAGCTGAGGCTGAAGAATCAGCTACGGTTAACAAGAAAGCAGAACCACTAAAGGAAAACCTTTGCTTTGCCTGGACAATGCATGCTGGTCAGCTGGGACTAAAGACTCAGCTGTGATTAAGAAGAGACTAGCATCACTGAGGTGAAGTCTTCTACAGTGTTTCCTGAGAGTCAGCACACAGAAACTGTGATCCAGAGGTGGCCAAGGTTTTACCTAGTGCTGGTAGCCGAATTTGGTAGCATAAGAGTCACCCAGATAGTGCTGGCTTTGAAGGTATGAAGGGGTCATGAAGAGCAGCTGAGGCTTGGCACTTTGTGGCAGGGTTGGAGTCCCTGAAGAGAGCCCAGAAGATCGTGAGTAAATCCCAGATATTGGACATTGAGTTATTTACACTTTTGGAGTATGGTTTTGCTTGTTCAGATTGTGGCTGTGCCCTGGTTCTTCTTCTGTGAAGCCCATTGATGAGTGTAGAGCTGAACCCCACTAGGAAAATGTTCCGAGGATTCCTGAGCCCATGGGGTCTCAATTCTGGAAACCCAAATCAGAGGCTGAACTCAGACTGAAGGAAAAATTTAACTACAGCAAGCCGGACATGTACTATGATTACAAGGGTGTGAAGCCAAGATTTCCACAATCCCCCTTCACTGCCATTGCCCAGAGGAGCAAGCAAGTGGATACAGAATAATAAGAAAAGCTTGCAGGAGTCTGAACACATGCTGCCTGAACCTACCAGCAAGGAAAAGCACCAAACCCATAGACACAGCTCTAGAAAACAGGTAAAGACCCTAAACTTGAGAAAGCTACAAGGCTCATCAACCTCTGCCCCCTCCTATCATCCCATAAAGCCAGAGACCCACTGAAACCCTAGAAATTGTGTGTGGCTGGACCTGGCTCATGATGCTTCATCAGGATTTGAGCAACACACCCCAAACTACATGGGCTATGGAGACAGCAGAGGGAAGGGCCAGCATTTGCAACCAGAACCCTGAAGTACAAAGGTGTACCAGCATCTGAGACTCCACCCATAAAGCACAGACTGGACTGGCATCTGTAATTGAGTTATTCAAAGTCAGACCAAGAGAGAACAAGAGTATAATGGAGGAACTCCCAGGCAGGGGTGAGACCGGCTTCTTGTAGCTGGAGAAAGGACACTGAGAGATGAGACTGAGTCTGGTTATCAGTCCGGACAGTTTTCATAGCTTGTATCCCCACCCAGATCTCTCTCCTCCCCGCATGTTTCTCCCCTATTTAACACCCAATGTCAATTTAGCATGCCAACTTGCTCCTATTCTTGCCCTGGGTCACTTTTCCCTTCTTCTTACTCTTTCCTTTCTTTTTGTCCTCTCCCAAAGATCAGGGATTTGGGAGATTTGCAGGGTCTCTATATTCCTATACCCCAGAAGAGGGCACCAGATGGTTGTGAGCCACGGTGTGGTTGCTGGGAATTGAACTCAGGACCTCTGGAAGAGCTGCCAATGCTCTTATCCTTTGAGCCATCTCTCTAGGCCCGTATCTTTGCCGGTCTTTTCAGTCTACCTTCAGCCAAAATTCCCTCCCCAACTCTCGTGTTTCCACAGCACCCCCTATCGACCCAATACTAATCTTAATCTTAGCCTTTTTCTTCTCTTTTTCCACTCATACCCACATAACTATAGTGGTTTGAATGAAAATGGCCCCATAGGCTCTTAGGGAGTGGCACTATTAGGAGGTGTGGCCTTACTGGAGTAGGTGTGGCTTTGTTGGAGGAAGTGCTTCACTAGGGAGCAGGCTTTGAGTGCTCAATGCTCCAGCCAGCTCTAGTGTCAGCGTCTAGATGTTACACTTCCTCCGGCTTGCAGATGCAGATGTAGAACTCTCAGCTATCCCTCCAGCCCCAATTAAGTGTCTTCCTTTGTAAGAGATGCCTTGGACCAGGCGTGGTGGCGCACGCCTTTAATCCCAGCACTCGGGAGGCAGAGCCAGGCGGATCTCTGTGAGTTTGAGGCCAGCCTGGTCTACAGAGTGAGTTCCAGGACAGCCAAAGTTGTTACACAGAGAAACCCTGTCTCTATAGTCTCTCTTCACAGCAACAGAAGCCCTAACTAAGACACTAACATATTAGCATATGCAGTAATAACCACTGAGCAATCTTTCCAGCCTGTTCATTTTCTTTTCTTTTATTCTTATTCTTTTTGAGATTAGGTCTCTCTGTAGCTCTCTGGGTGTCCTGGAACATACTATGTAGACCAGGCTGGCATCTGATTCAGAAATCTGTCTCTGACTGCCAAGTGCTAGGATTAAAGGTGTATGCCAACATGCCTGTCTCACAATAAAAGATTTTAAATGATGGCCGGGCAGTGGTGGCGCACGCCTTTAATCCCAGCACTCGGGAGGCAGAGGCAGATCTTTGTGAGTTCGAGGCCAGCCTGGTCTCCAAAGCGAGTACCAGGAAAGGCGCAAAGCTACACAGAGAAACCCTGTCTTGAAAAAAACCAAAAAATTAAAAAAAAAAAGATTTTAAATGACACTTTTAGTTGCATTAAATGACACATTTAGTTGCATAGGTTAGCATTTTATTGAGATCATCAAAATCTTAATAAAACAATATACTTTACTGTAAAATAGAGAATAGGACAACTCCCTTAAGAATCTCCAAGAAATAGCTGAGAGCACAAATTTATACAAATTTCTTTTGTGTCTAGCATAGAAGCATATCACACTCATATGATTTATAGAAAACTGCCAATCTGTCCTAGCCTACCATCTTGATAAGAAGCTCTTGTGAAATACAGACAGGAGCTTCCTTTCCATCCAGCAAGAACCCTATCATAGCTCCACTTCTAAAAGCAGACACAGGGGAAAAAAATAAAAATAAATAAATAAAAGCAGACTCTGGATCTTGGCTGTGGGAGCAGGAGAAAGAGGAGTAAGAATGGCCTGGGAGCTCACAATGCAGCTGCATGCTGAGTGAGCTCCTTAACTCTGCTCATGCAGTGATCAACAGCATTCATGAGTAAAGGGATCCAGCTATCTTCTGGCTGGGGGGTCACATGACTTGTTCTGAGAGGAAAAGAGAACAAGTTATTAACACAGTGTGAAGGGAAAAGCCATTCCCAGGAGGTGCAGAGGGGAAACTACAAGAAGGCAGCATTCCTCTTCACAGGCTGGCTGCTCCGCACCCTGCCCACACCCACAGCTTCCCTCCCCAACTCTCTGAAATGGGGTTAGTTGTTGATAATAGCTGGCCAGACAATTTTATTCTCAAGCCATGTATGGAGAAGTCTTCAGACTTACTTTGTAATTTCAAGTGCCTTTATTAAAACAGACACCAGTTTCGCAGACTAGGAAAAAAAAAGAGAGAGATGTCACTCATCCTGAGCCCTGGCACCAAAAGAAAGAGCTTGAAGATCCATGTATTGACGATAAGAGAATCATTTAAAAAGAGCCTTACATGGGCTGTGCTGTGCAGTCATGAAGACCTGAGTTTGAGCTCCCAGCACTCAGTCAAAAGAAGAAAGAAAGAAAAGAGCCTCGAAGATAAAATATTCAACAACAAAAATGCTGATTAGGGCCGATGAGATGGCTCACTGGGTAAGCACACTTGCTGCCATACTTGACAACCGGAATATGATTCCTGGGAAAGACTACCACAGTCGTCCTCTGGTCTCTACATACACAACTGTGACATGTGTAGCATGTATACACAATAAATAAATGAATAAATGCAATTTAAAATGCTAATTAGGTTAAGTTAGTACCATTATGGATTCTTTCCTACTTAACAAGATCTTAGAAACACTGCTGGTGTAACATTATTATGTTTTCATAATTTTTAATTAATTTAATTAATTTTTGTTTGTGTGTTCATTTGTTTGAGACAAGGTTTCTCTATGTAGCCCTGGCTGTCCTGGAACTCACTCTATAGACCAGGCTGGTCTCGAACTCAGAGATCCACCTGCCTCTGCTTCAGGAGCGCTGGGATTAAAGGCGTGCACCACCGCCGCCCAGCTAATTTTAATATTTTTTTTAATTTGGAAAAAAAGGATAATTTCAACCTCGAAGGAGAATAGAGAGTTTTATGGCAGCCTGGATTACACACAGAAAGAATGTTTCAAAAAAGAGAGAAAAAGGAGACTCTAAGGGAGTTTGTGATGGCTCAGGCTATGAGCTAGCTATTCCTGTTTAGAACTTTAAGAAGTTCAAGACGATAAAACTGAAGATTTCAAGACCTGGGGCTGTAGGTCAGCAGCAGAGCCCTGGCTTGGCATATCCTACTTGGAATCCCTAGCACCATACCACAACCAAAAGACGGCATGGGGATGGATGAATGGCAACAATATAAAATAACACACACACACACACATGTACATACATATTTATGAATTACTTCATATAATCCTGTGTTTGGGATCATTGATAGAATATTTATTTCTCAGAAATTCAATTTTTTAAAAGTTAATGTCCCAAAGAATCTGTTTTACTGAAACATTCTACACATTAATTAATCTACCATCTAATTTATAAAATATTAGAACCAACACATCCTGTTATAAAATTTAAATTACTTGGCAGGTTCACTTTTCTTCCCAGTAACATTAGTGGTATGAACTTGAGTTCATAAAAATAAAAGAACAGAACGCTATAAATGCAGTAGCACTTCAAGACTACAATAAAACCATAAATACAAATGTGTGTTATACATACAAAATATGTATTATGGTACTGATTCAGTAAAATCGGATCTCTAAAAGGAATTTGACTTGGGCTGATGGCTCAGTGGCAAAGAGTGCTTACAAATGTACATTGGCTATGACCATGTTACCTGTTACCCCAGAGCTTTGGGGAACAGAGATTACGAGATCACTAGGGCTTACTGGCTACCAGACTAGTTCCAGGTTCAGTGACAGACCCTGTCTCAAAGTAATAAGGTAGAGAGTGACAGAGTCTACTCAGCAATTTCTGGACTCTGCATATGTGCACATGCATTTGCACACAGATATGTGCATATAAGCCCCCTCCCCCATAAATAAAAATTAACAAAAAAAGAATTTTACTTTTTAAAGCACTATTTTCTATTTTCAAATGATTATCCAAGTGGTTATAAAACAATTAAAAGTATCAAAGCGCATGGCTATTATAACTCAAATTCAGCTAGTCTTTATCAAGCACAAATATATGTAAGAACTGTGAAACTATTATACTTGCACACAAGTTTGGCAAAGATATAGATGCTCTATAGATTATAGGGAATACTAGAGACTAATAAAATTCTACCAGTTCAAATCTAGTACTTACATTGATCCGCACAGTGAGGTGACACACAGGTGGATATATGCTCAGAACCAAATCATCCACACTAAGAGCAGAAGGAAAATATAACCATTAACCAAAAAGGGGGGACAGGGCTCAGTGTGGTTGTTTCCAGTACACAACCGATTCAGTTCCTTAATTCGAGTAAGTAGGTATGCATGCGATGCAGAAGCAACTCAATCAATGTTTACTGAAACAAACACATCCTATTTAGGAAGCTGGGGTAAAAATGCCCATGGTTCACAGGATGAGGAATGACTAGTTGAGTCAAAGACAAGAGGATCTGAAACCATCAGTGTAGTCAGTGATACTGGAAGAGTTCATCAATGGGAGCTTGACACATTAGGTAAAGGGGCCTTCCTAAAGAGGCCACTGCTTTAACCATGTGACCACATTTATTACCACAAGAAGAAAAATCAACATCACGTGCCTCCCCAACTGGAGATAGAGGGAAGTACAGAACACTTATATTTTTGACCCAAAGTTTAACTTTATTACTATTATGAGAAAATAATCTTATAAACCCATATTGTTGTGTATTTACAATGTATAATTCTGAAATGCCAATGTCAAATCAGACTAGAAGGGACAGAGACTATTCCAGATTGCAAGGAACTAAACAGATGCCAACCCAATGTAGTAAGAGACCTTAATGGAAGTGGAATTTATTAAGATATTTTTTGAGACAAATGGAGAAATCTAAGTATTAGATATTACTATTACATCAAATGCTAAATCTCTTGAATGTGACTCTAAGAATATCTGTTCTTAGGAAATTGTTGATAAAATATTTAGGGGTGAAAAATTATTTATATCCTAAATGATTTAGGAAAAATATATCTATTTATCAAGAAATAAATATACAGGGGAAATAGGTGACTGGGAGAATCCAAATAAAGGATGTAGAGCTATTTACTGTTGCTAGAGTTTTTCTGACTGGCCCACAGTCAGGACAAATCTCTCTCACCCGCCAGTCCCAAGCCGCTCAAACCCGATCAAGTAAACACAGACACTTATATTGGTTTCAAACTGTATGGCCGTGGCAGGCTTCTTGCTAACTGTTCTTACAGCTTAAATTAATCCATTTCTATTAATCTATACCTTGCCACGTGGCTTGTGGCTTACCGGTACTTTACATCTTCCTTGTCCTGATGGCGGCTGGCAGTGTCTCCCTGACTCCCAGCTTCCTGTTCTCTCAATTTTCCTCTCTGTTAGTCCCGCCTATACTTCCTGCCTGGCCACTGACCAATCAGTGATTTATTCATTGACCAATCAGCAACACATTTGACATACAGACCATCCCACAGCAATTTACTGAAGTACTTTTTCAATTTCTTTTAGACTTGAAAAATTTCAAAATATAAAAAGCTGAAGGAAACCCTGGAGCAGCAGCAGCTTGGATCACAGTGCTTCTCTTTCTAAGTGTGACACATGCTTACCTGGGGCTGATCTCATCAGAAATGTCCACAATGTCATCCAGCTGGGATACCTGCTCCTTCTTCCCATTCTCGGCCACTAAAACCCGGATTTTCTTGAGGGAAGCTCTGGATGCTCTCACCAATGCAAGACACGGGGTTATGAGCTCTTGATCTTCCTGTGACCAGTATGAGTCCCGATTGCTTGGAAGCCCTAATACACCATCCTCATCATTGTGGCCATCAGAGTTGTCCTCAGAATCATTCAAGAGGCCATAGTAAGGGTCACACTCTTCTACAGCCTAAGAAATAACATCATATATGCAAATGCAAACACTCCACCACCATCAGTCACCCGCTTTGCTATCGGCTACAAAACTGAGTCAATCTATAAACCACATTGCCCTTCTCCTTGTCCAGTAAGGAACAGAGAAGTGGTACTAAGACACAAACCAGAGATGGTGGGAGATGGAAGACTGGACAGGAGTGAGACTGGGATTATTCAGTCCAGTTGCAGGGAACTAACTCCCTGTCTTCATGATGAGTTCTCATCTACTGGTCATGAAAGTGCCCTCACCTGCTCCATCTCTTCATGTGCATCTTTCACAAGCTCCACACTCTTTGTCAGCATCAAAAGGGCTGCAGCTTTGTTATCTAGAAGTGAAATTATCACAAGTACTAGAATTCGAGGAGAAACCTACCCTTCCTCTTAAGACCACAAAAGGCAACCAACACTGCTTTAAAGTAAAACGTTTCTTACTATACCCTCTGCCTGGACAGAGGGTTAAAAAGGCTTTTTAATTTCACCACCAGAAGAAACCAAACTGTCCCGTGGTGTTTGGTATCACAGTCCTCTTGACAACCACTTAGTCTGCCTGGCTCTGCTTTATAACCCTTGCAGTGTGCTCCGATACTGCTCCCGGGGCAGTAACAGGAGAGAAAACTGTATCTGTTCAACAAGAGACAGAGCCACAGCAAGAGGAGGAGGCTGAATTTAAGGAGTAGTACTCAGCAGTAGAGCCCTTGGCTGGCATGCCCTGGGCTCAATCCCCAGCACTGCCAAAACCAAACCAAACCAGAAACCAGTATGAGGAATGGCAAAAAGTACTAAAGTCAATTAATATTGATGATAATCAACTACATATTATTTCACTTAAAGTCTTCATAGAAATTCAATTATTTATGTAAGGCAAAGCTGGAAGCTGGACATGAGAGGCCTCTCTACTTTGACCAGCAGCTAATAGCTTACTTCTACCCACCTTTTGGAATCTCAGGCACCTGTTGGCACGCTACTGAGACACTATTGCAGGAAATAAGGTCACTGTTCTCAGTGCTGGAAAAAGGAATTAATAAGGACATATCAATAACGTAGGTTCCTGTCTCCTAAAACCCTCTTTCCTGTTTATATATTATATATATTATATTATATATACTGTCCACTATGAGGGACGATGTATAACTTTGCTGTTAGGGTCAAGGAAGCCCACTAGCTGTCATCCCACACTGTGGCACTGCTACCTGTGAAATGGAGAGATAAGCACTTCCAGGAGCTGAGCCATGCCATCCACAATGTCCAGAGTAGCATTCCGTACCAGCTTTCTCAGGGTGATCCCTGTGGCCAAACCCAAACAGTAAGTAGCCTGGTCGTTTCTCGAAAGTCACCACCTGCTTTCTGGATTCTTAGTATTATGGACCTATGCAGTAACAGACACCTACATGCTTTAAATCATGCATCAGTGCAAGACTCAAGTCTTACTTAAATTCTTATGTCATTTTATTGGCCCTCCTGCCATTCCTTAGACCTGTTCTTCAACGGTGTTGGAGTCTTTCTATGTGTATTCATTCATTCATTAAGGACACTGGCCCTTTGATACGTATGGACAAAACACTGGAAGTTTTAAGAATTTGTAAGTAATCCTCATGAACTATGACATGTTTCCATTTATTTTCTCAGCATAACTTCAAGGAAGGTATAAAACTACAGGCCATGCTGGTGGGCTCTTAACTTGAGAAGGGTCTTCAAACAGAGTATGATGTAATGCTAGGTGGAGGAGGGAGGGTAGGGATGGCCTTGGCATGGGTATGGAGCTTAGATTCAGCAAGCATATTAGAATGAACTGAAAAGAAAAGTGAATTAGGGGCTGAGAAGACAGCCTATTTGATAAAGTGCCAGTCACACGTAAACATGAGCACTTGAGTGTAATTCCCAGAACCTACAGGAGAAAGGCAGTCAAAACAGAGTCCTATGATGCCAGTGCTGACGAAGCAGAGATAGGAACTCCAATGAAGATTCTCTCAAAAACACAAGGTCCTGCCTTCCACATATACTCATATACACATGCATGAGCACCTGAATACACACATGCACCTACGTGTGCACATACATATACAGACACAAATAATGAATGGTTTTTTGTTTGTTTGTTTGTTTAGTTTTTTTGAGACAGGGTTTCTCTGTGTAGTTTTGGTGCCTGTCCTAGATCTCGCTCTTTAGACCAGGCTGACCTCAAACTCACAGAGATCCACCTGGCTCTGCCTCCCGAGTGCTGGGATTAAAGGCGTGCGCCACCACCGCTCAGCCTGAATGATTTTTATAAAGGATCATTTGAGGGCTAAAGATATGGTTCAGCACTTAAGAGCACTAGCTGTTCTTCCAGAGGACCTAGGTTCAATTCCCAAACCCATATAGCAGATCACACTGTCTGTAACTTCAGTTCCAGGGGATTCAATATCCTCTTCTGACCTTGGCAGGGACCAGACATGCATGTGGTACACAGACACACATGAAGGCAAAACACCCATACCCATCAAATAAATAATATCTTTTTAAAATAACCAGTTGAGATGGCTCAGTAGGTAAAAGAACTTGCTGCACAAGCCTGATGGTCTGAGTTTACTCACAGGAACCCACAATGGAATGAGAGAACCCATTCCCCATGTGTGTACCTGCACACACACACACACACACACACACACACACACACACACACACACACACACACACACACACTTTTTTCTGTTGTTGTTTGGCTTTTGGAGACAGGGTTTCTACATGTAGTTTTGGTGCCTGTCCTGGATCTCGCTCTGTAGACCAGGCTGGCCTTGAACTCACAGAGATCTGCCTGGCTGTGCCTCCCGAGTGCTGGGATTAAAGGCATGCGCCACTGCCGCCCGTCCACACTTTTTAAAGAATCAGGTAAAGCATAACAGTGGGAAATCACAGGTGCATAGCATCTGTACTTTATCCTAATGGAGTGCTACTGAGGTCACTCACATTATAAAATTATCTTTGACTATTTGATGGGGAAAAGTCACATGCTCAAAACTGAAGAAAAATAGACATGTATAATATGTTTACATATAAATATATCATATTACATTGAAGATAAACATATATAATAATGTTTACATATTGATAAATGTTTACATATTAATATGCAACATCAGGATATAGTCTACTACCTTAGCAAAGATCTAGTCTATAAATGCAACACTACTGTATATACACAGTGACTTACCCTGATCCTTAGGAAGTGAATAATATATTGTAATAATTTCCTTGATGGCAACATAGATGTGCTGACAGATCCTCTGGGTTTCCTAAGAAGTGATGGACGAATTCAGAATAAATAGAGCAAATGTTCAATATCAATGCTGTCAGCCCATTTACTGAGGAAGAGATCAAACATCTATAAAGCATGATCAAATGTCTTCTGAAAGCCTATTATAAGTCAGGCTTATGATGTATGCATCCCATATTAGAAAGAAATTAGGTAGATACCAGACAATTCAAAAAAGAAATACAAAATGAAGAAAAAACTTATTTCTGCTATTTAATATCCTAAGCAATTGTGCTGTGACATGAGATAATCACTGCACTTAGACCAGTAGAAAGTAAATTATGGCCAGAGGCTCATGCAGGCTCACTGTTGAGTTTTATAAATAAAGTGTTACTAGGACACAGTCATGTTCATTAGTGTACAAACATCTAACAGTTATAGTTGTATTACAAGGGAAAAGTTGAGCATTTGTCCTAACAAGCTTAAAATATTCAGCACCTGGTCTTTTTGTTAAATACAGGCCAACTACTGCATCATGCCATTACTGTGTCTTTGTCTGCTCTCATACAATTTATCTTTTTCCTTATTACCAAATCATTCAAGACAAGTGGTGGTTCTCAACCTTCCTAATGCTACAACCCTTTAATACAGTTTATGTTGAGGTGGCCCCCAACAAAAAAATATTTTCACTGCTACTTCATAATTTTGCTACTGTAATGAAACATGATGTAAATATCTGATATGCCAGATATCTGATGTGTGATGCCAGTGCAAAGGTCATTTGATGCCCCAAAGGGGCCACGACCCACAGTTTGAGAGCCGCTGTTTTAAGATATGCAGAAAAAGAGTATTTATCTTTGTAGTTGTTTGTAGTAAAAGAAATTTTCTATCATATTAAGACAGTCAGAGCCAGATGCACATCTTTAATCCCAGTACTTGGGAGGCAGAGGCAGGCGGATCTCTATAAGTTCAAGGCCAGCCTGGTCTACAGAGTGAATTCCAGGACAGCCAGAGATGCAAAGAGAAACCCTGTCTATAGAAAACCAACAAAAACAAAAGAATACATTCATGCAGGGCTGAGAGTGTAGCTCAGTAGTAGAGTGTTTGTACAGTATATGTAAAGTCCTAGGTTCAATCCCTAGCACCAAAAAACAAACAAACAAACAAACAAATATGTC
Organism: Peromyscus californicus insignis; assembly: GCF_007827085.1. Classification (NCBI taxonomy): domain Eukaryota; kingdom Metazoa; phylum Chordata; class Mammalia; order Rodentia; family Cricetidae; genus Peromyscus; species Peromyscus californicus. The sequence goes on along the minus strand of NW_026294595.1, from coordinate 95,427,158 downwards.
AGTATAAAACAACCTACTCTTTGGGCTGAAGCGATGGCTCAGAGGTGAAGAGCATTTGCTGCTCTTGCAGAGGACCCAGGTTCAGTTCCCAGAACCCACATGGCAGCTCACAACCATCTTTAACTCCAGTTCCAGGGGATCCAGTGCCCTCTTCTGGCCTCCACTGGCACCAAGCACACAATTCATGTGCACATACATGCAGGCAAAATACTCATAGATATGAAATAAAAATAAACACTTAAATAAAATAACCTACTCTGGAGTACATGTAGCTCTAGAAAAATGTGGCACCGGGCATTCCTGATCACAGCCCTGTATCTAGCTTTATTTTTAGTTACATAATAAAGGATAATTTAAAATGCATTAATTCTTTGTTCCTGTAATTGCACCTCTGGAATTTTTTTCCATCAACACACATGTGTATACAAAGATTATATCTTACAACTCACTACAGTGCTGTTTACAATAGCTGCAAGTTGGAAACAGTTTAAAAGTCCACCTGGGGTGCTGTTTGTAACTGCTATAGTTACTCTACTTTATATCAAGCATTACAAAGAACTGAGCAACTTTTTTATGTGCCATTAAGAATCAACTTCTAGCCGGGCGGTGGTGGTGCACGCCTTTAATCCCAGCACTCGGGAGGCAGAGCCAGGCGGATCTCTGTGAGTTCGAGGCCAGCCTGGACTACCAAGTGAGTTCCAGGAAAGGCGCAAAGCTACACAGAGAAACCCTGTCTCGAAAAAACAAAAAAAAAAAAAAAAAAAAAAAAAATCAACTTCTAAGCTACATTAATTTTTAAAAGGTCTAGAGCAATGTTTATAAGTATCTAACCAGTGTGTGAAAAGAAACACTGAGAGATGTATATATGCACAGAACAGATCGTATAGAATAATACAGAAGGAAATGGAAATCAGATAGAAAGAAGAACTGGGGTGGGAAGATATGTATTTTAGTATACTTTGGTATCTTTTGAACTTTATATTGTCCACATATTAGTAATTAAGTAAAATAAATTGGTAAACAAACAATTTAATACTAAAGGGTTTTGTGTAACAGGTGTTGCTTAGATACTTTGTAGACTTTTAATTCCACCTCCACCATTTATTAATCTTGACCCGAGTCTCTAAACCTGCTTGCCCATCTTTCAGATGGGGAATATGTATGAGAAATAACTATAAATTAAAATTAATTGGAACTAACCTGGCTGAGTTTCAGACTGAATTTAGAAGACTTCTCTACCCTGTCCTCACAACAATCCCGAGCGGTAAGAACTATAATCTCATTTGATAAATAGAAAAAAATAAATGTGGCTTGAGCGTATAAGGGGAGAAGAAAACTAGAGGCAGCACAAACATTCCGGAAGTAAAGCTCACCTGCGGAGATGGCAGTGGAAGTCGGGAGAAGAGAGTGGTCAGAATCGTGGCTTCCCCTGACACTTTCACTGCTGCCTCATCTGGGGGTAGCAGAGGCGGCAGATGCCAAAGTTAGTATTTAAAAGGTTAAAGCTGCAACTGTCACTCGGACTTTTTAAGATAACGCGTCCCTTCTCCACCCTTATCATCATAAACATCTCCAAAACAACTCCAGAAATCGTTTTATACTTCAGCCTCAAATGCCGAGGATGGGTAGCAGAAGGGATGAGGAGCGGGAGGGATTTCCTCTGGGGACAGCAGAGGGGAAAGAGGTTAGGATGCAGGGAGATATGAGGGAAGAGTCTGCAACGGCAGAGACACTTACTAAGTCTTCTCCAAAACAACTCTCGATTAAAATGCTCGGTTCTCTCCTGGGCTTCGCCGACTTGAGGGTGTAGCGTGGGAGGCCGGACCACCCGGAAAGCAAAAGACAGGTGAGCGGAGCCCTGACCTGACGCCCGACCGCCCTACCCGGAACCCCGGGCCTCAGATTCCCACAACTCACCCCGCACTCCAGGCAGAAGCGAGCGCAGCTCCGCTGCCAAGAGCCGGAGCTGCTCCAGAGGCGGAGTAACGAAGCGGACTGCGGCTGCCGAGCTCGCCATCACGGCTTCTCACAGGGTTCTAGTCAGGACGCTTAAGCCATTCAGCCCCTGCCGCTGTACTTCCGGTGCTGCAAACACCCCTCGCTTCCGGCAATATACATCGCGCCCCGCCCCTTCCTCCCCAGTGACGCGACCCCGCCTTCCCGACACCTAGGCCATCAGTTCACGCTTCCGCTTGCCTTGAGACCCGCCTACCCTGTCCGACCCACTTAGAGATCAGGCCACGCCTCCCTCCCCCCTCCTTGAGACCCGCCTACCCTGTCCGACCCACTTAGAGATCAGGCCACGCCTCCCTCTCGCTCCTTGAGACCCGCCTACCCTGTCCGACCCACTTAGAGATCAGGCCACGCCTCCCTCCCCCCTCCTTGAGACCCGCCTACCCTGTCCGACCCACTTAGAGATAAGGCCACGCCTCCCTCCCCCTCCTTGAGACCCGCCTACCCTGTCCGACCCACTTAGCGATCAGGTCACGCCTCCCTCCCCCTCCTTGAGACCCGCCTACCCTGTCCGACCCACTTAGCGATCAGGCCACGCCTCCCTCCCCCTCCTTGAGACCCGCCTACCCCGTCCGACCCACTTAGAGATTAGGCCACGCCTCCCTCCCCCTCCTTGAGACCCGCCTACCCTGTCCGACCCACTTAGAGATCAGGCCACGCCTCCCTCTTGCTCCTTGAGACCCGCCTACCCTGTCCGACCCACTTAGAGATCAGGCCACGCCTCCCTCCCCCTCCTTGAGACCCGCCTACCCTGTCCGACCCACTTAGAGATCAGGCCACGCCTCCCTCCCGCTCCCAGAGACCCGCCCACGGCCCCCCAGCCGGTCCTAGAGACCCAGCCACGCCTCCTTCTCCTGGCTTCCTCTTCTCAGCGGGCCTGGAGATTGAGACTCCTGTCCAGGTGCCTGGCCCTGCCACCGCCACCGCCCCACCTTGACACCGTGCCACGCCTGCTCCACCTCCTAAAGACCCGGCCAGGTGTCTTCTGACCGACTAGAGACCTGGCCACCTTTTTATTTTTTTTATTTTATATGTCTGAGTTTTTTGCCTGTAACTATGCCTGTGGCAGCCCCGTGGTGACTCTTTCTCCAAGCCCCAGACGCCAGACCCACTTTCTGGTTTCCGTATTTAGCATCATTGCAGATTCGTTTGTGATTTTTTTAAAACTTTTTTTATGTGCATTGGTGTTTTGTCTGCATGTGGTTCTGTGTGAGGGTGTCAGATCCCCTGGAACTAGAGTCACAGACAGTTGTAAGCTGCCATGTGGGTGCTGGGAATTGAACCCGGGTCCTCTGGAAGAGCAGCCAATGCTCTTAATCACTCAGCCTTTTCTCCAGCCCCAATATTTCTTTCTTTTAATATTTATCTTTTATTATTTTTAAATTATGTGTACATCTGTGCACACATGAATGCAGCTGCCCACAGAGGCTCTGGTCTGGAGCTAGAGTTACAGGCAGTTGTAAGCCACCTGACATAGTTGCTGGGAGTTGAACTCAGGTTCTCTAGAGGTGAAGTACATGCTCTCAACCACTGAGCTATTTTTCCAGGCCGACATTTGTGATATTTATCATTCATTCATTTATTTGATTAGTTGAAAATGGCCCCTACCAAGGAAGCAGAAAGCCCATAATCGGTGGGAAAACAGGCTGGGAAGTAAAGTTTCAAGAGAAGTCAAAGTCCAGCCCAAGTCTCCACAGGTTCCCTAGGCATAACATGGCACCCTGAACAGCTGCTGAATTCCAGGTGTGGGCTGGATGCTTTTCACAGGATGACCCTAACAAACACAGTAGTGCTGAGGTACTCAAGTACAGAGACCCCCACCCTGGGGATCTCCTTGATCAGGGCTCTTTGCCTCCTGAGGGAGAAAGGATCAACTGTTAGATGTCTCTGCAGTTCACACTGCAGAAGTCAGTAGTTAACACTTCCAACATCCAAATGTTCAAGGAGTGACAGCTTCCTGAAGCTCACCCGCTGATACCGGCTTTTCCATCTGCCACTGGGGCAGAGATCTGGGCTACAAATGTGAAGGTTGGACTTCCGCCAGGCTGCCAGCTGTAAGCCACGGTCTTCAGGTGCTCAGATGACTTTTTAACTGCACCATGAATGTTCCAAGTTCAGTGGAGTTCGATGTCCACACACAACGAATGAGTACAGGTGTCAGCAATGTCAACCAGGTCCGCAATGGGGAGAATAAAAAGGCTAGCGTGCCATAAGTCACATGAAGAAAGTAGCAAGAATAAACTTGCCATATGTACAGTAGGAGAATAAGTAGGTGAACAGGTATAATCCTCAAGTGTTTTCCTTGGTGGAGATGAGACCTGAAGTTGTGACCACAGCACCGTTGCAGCAAGCTCCAACATATATAAGCCATCAAGGGGATGTTAAAAAACACCAGCTGGAAGAAAGAGAGAGCCATTAACACCACCAAGCCCTACAGGGGTCTGGTCCCAGTAGTAGTAGCTTTTACTAATATGTCTTAGGTTTAAGTCTCTGACTGCTTTTTCTTTGAGGATGGGGAGATGGGGATGGAACTCAGGGATATGCATACACTAGGCAAGCAATCTACTCCTGAGCTATGTCCTAGCTCTTCTATGTCTGATTTTTAATGCATTGATCATACTTGCTTATAAGAGAACAGTAGGCCTAGAGTTAACTGTGTGTGTATTTGCCTGTTTTCTCGTTTATCTTAAAGGTAGGTATCGTTTATGTTAAAGTCCCTATTGTAATACTGATATACTGTGACACAGATATATCCCAAGAGTAGATACACGACAGTGTTTACATTGGAAATGAACTGAGTGATCTGCACAGGCACACAACGGAGTATGTACTCTATGTTGGCAGAGTGCAAGGAGGACTAGGTATCAGTACTGAGGTTGCATTCTGAATACTGAAATATAAGTTAGATCTCAGCTAGGTGTAGTTGCTGTGTGGCTTACTCAACAAATATCCATACAGTACACATTACAGCAGGCCTGTGCTAAGCTCCAAATTAGAGGGACATTGGTAAACAAGTTAAACCAAAAATAAAAGAAAGGAATGGATGGCAGGCTAAAGAGTGACTAGGGGCTGAAGAGATGGCTCAGTGGTTAAGAGCACTAGCTGTTCTTCCAGAGGACCTGAGTTCAGTTCCCAGCAACCACATGGTGGCTCACAATCATCTACAATGAGATCTGGTGCCCTCTTCTGGCATGCAGGCTGAACACTCACTGTATACATAATAAATAAATAAATAAAGCCAGGCGGTGGTGTCGCACGCCTTTAATCCCAGCACTCAGGAGGCAGAGGCAGGCGGATCTCTGTGAGTTCGAGGCCAGCCTGGACTACCAAGTGAGTTCCAGGAAAGGCGCAAAGCTACACAGAGAAACCCTGTCTCGAAAAAACCAAAATAAATAAATAAATAAATAAATAAATAAAAATTTAAAAGGGCCCATTAAAGATAAATATCTATGTATGCACACATATATATTATAGACAGATGTATATTTACAAGGAAGATAATTATAATTGCGGTAAGTTCAATGAAGGAAATCATTGCATCATGAACTAGGAGACCTCCCTGGAGCACGAAGGGCAGCAATGAGTCAGCTGAGGGCAGTGCATTCTGAGAAGAAGAAACGAATGCCAAGTTCAGGACTGGGAGAAGTATGAGGCCCTTTCAGGTAGTGCTTGCTGACCACTGGACCAGGTAGAAATTGGAAATAGGGCCGGAGGATAGGGATGGAAACGAAAGCTGTGTGTTTAAAGGAATTAAACAGAAACTGCTCTATCGGTGTTTTCCAAATAAGGACACTGGAAAGGATGTCCCATAGTGTGCTACATGGAGACAGAGTGCCGTCTTTCCAACGTGTTCTCTGCTAAGACACTTGGAAGCCCAGCGCTGCTTTTTGTACAGTGAAGTTTTCCTTAAGTGACATTCACTTTCCTTATGTATCGAGTTTTTCTTTTCTTCCTTCTGAAACATTTTTCCTTACCATAGTCAGTTTTTAAAACTTGGAAATGTAAAATTTATTCTGCCATAAATCTCTTATTTCATTTTTATCAATAAAAAAGTGTGATGAAAACTGGGCATAGTGATGAACGCCTTCTAATCCCAGCACTCAGGAGGTAGAGGCAGGTGGATCTCTGTGAGTCCAGGACAGCCAGGACTACAGAAAGACCTTGTCTCACCCCCACCCCCACCCCAAAAGAAAGCACAATGAAACAAATAACAAGAACCCTGGATGGCCAGAATGTATTTTAGATGCCTACAGTTACTTTTTGGCCTTTTGGCTAAAAGCAGATGTTGATGTTACAAAAGAGTAGAGGGAGCAGATAGGAAGTGAACAAACCTCGGCTGTTAGACACCGCCCTGCAGGTAGCACAGGGAGGATGGTGATGCATGGTAGTGGTTGGAGATCCCTGCCACACAATTAGTTCAACAAGGCCAGCATGTTCTGGTGACTTCTTACCTGCATAATTCCACTTATGAATGTTAGACCACCTTGCAGGAAATGTCCATCAACAAATATCCCAAACGAAAAGCAGCAACCCAATTTGCCATCAATTATTTCACCAACAAACCATGGTCCTGGGAGAGTAATGGACAGAAAAGTAGAAGACTTAAAAACTATGAATCCTGCCAGGTATGGTGGGGTATGCCTTTAGCCCCAGCACTCAGGAGGCAGACTTCTGTGAGTTTGGGGACAGCCTGGTCTACAGAGTGAGTTCCAGGGCAGCCAGAGCTACACAGAGAAATCCTGTCTCAAAAAACAAAACAAAAGAAACAAACAAAAACCCTAGGAGTCTTGGCCGGTGTGGTCTCTCAGTGGGTTAGGGCACCTGTCCTAAGCCTGACCGCCTGAGTGAGTTCCTGCAAGCCGCATAGTGGAAGGGGAGAATCTGACTGCCAAACACACACTGTGGCACCTGCGCCCACCGTACAAACACACATAGAAAAGAAAATGGGCTGGTTCAAAAGAAAATGGCCCCCAAGGGAATGGCACTACTAAGAGGTGTGGCCTTGTTAGAGTAGGTATGGCCTTGTTGGAAGAAGTGTGTCACTGTGGGGGTGGGCTTTGAGGTCTCATATATCCTCAAGCCCCACCCAGTGAGACAGACCACTTCCCGTTCCCTGCTGATTAAGATGTGGGACTCTCAGCTCCAGCACCACTTCTACCTGCTCGCTGCCATGTCCCACCGTGATGCTAACGGACTAAACCTCTGAAATGTAAGCCACCCCATTAAATGTTTTCCTTTGTAAGAGGTGTTGTGGTCATGGTGTGTCTTCACAGTTACAGAAACCCCAATTAAGACATAAAGAAATAAAAATGAGCCGGGCGGTGGTGGCGCACGCCTTTAATCCCAGCACTCGGGAGGCAGAGGCAGGCGGATCTCTGTGAGTTCGAGGCCAGCCTGGGCTACAAAGTGAGTTCCAGGAAAGGCGCAAAGCTACGCAGAGAAACCCTGTCTCAAAAAAACCAAAAAAAAAAAAAAAAAAAAAAAAAAAAAAAGAAATAAAAATGAAATTTAAAGCCAGAAAATAAAAACCAGCTATTTTCTCCACATTTTTCTGGATTATGAAATCACTTCAGTCTATGATATAATTGAAATAAGTATGTGGCTTGTAAATTCTGAAAACACTATGATACGCATTAAGATTTTTAACATTCTGTTGTAATAACTTTAGTATAATGCATTAATATTTTCTTCTTTTTAAATTTCTTTGAGATTTTATTTACTTTTATGTATATTAGTATTTTGTCTGCATGTATTCTTCACACCACATGCATGCTATGCCCTAAAAGGCCAGAAGATGGCATCAGATACCCTGGGATTGAATTACAGCTCGTTGCGCGCCACCTACCATGTGGGTGCTGTGTTAAACTCTGGTCCTCTGGGAGTGTATCCAGTTTTAACTGCTGAGCCAGCTTTCCAGCCTCACACAAACATTTTCAAGAAGCAAAGAGATATTACTGAAGATAATTCTTAAATAACTGAGATTTACTCATTAAGCAATAAAACGTTAAGCATGTTTTAAAGATTTTTGTTACTGGTTTTAAAGATTATGCGTATGTGTATATGCTAGTGTGTGGGTATGTGCATGAGTGCCTGTGGAGGCCAGAAGTACAGGGTCTTTATGGAGCTGGAGTTATGAGTACTTGTGAACTGCCCAACACGGGTGCTGGGATCCAGGCTCAGGTCCTCAGCAAGGGCAGTACATACTCTTAACTGCTGAGCCTTCTCTCCAGTCCATCTTCAACTATTTTTAATGGGAAATTTGAAAACTACATTCATATACTCCTCTTTCTTATTACTATTAATGGACTTTTCTTATCAGGCAGTCATTGTTGTCCATCAGCTGTACATGGTCAGAATTAACACTCCTGTTAGCTTGCTCTTTAGTTTTTCATCCAGAATGTCATTCTGACAAGTCTCTCAGCTCTATTATTAGTCACTGTTCCTTCTTATATGTGGGTTTCTGTCAAGAGTGGGAAGGAATAGGTAAATATCTCTTCTCAAAATACAAATACTATAATTTTCTGTCTTTAAAAGTCATAGGCAATATATAGGCCAGGCTGGCCTCAAACTCACAGACAGCCACCTGCCTCTGCCTCCCAGATGCTGACATTACAGATGTTTGCTACCATATTTGACTTTCTGCTTCTATAAGCGGCTAAATAAAGCATTAGACTTAATAACCACTAGAACAGACACCTGGATCATGACTGAACCCTTCCCTCATTTCAGTATCTCTATTGTTTAGATGAATTTTATTGTGACTTTTTATTGAGACACTCTCACTGTGTTAATCTAGCTGGTCTCGAATTTACTATGAAGACCAGGCTGGCCTCGAACTCGCAGAGATCAGCCTGACTCATACCCTTCCTCACTGTCCTTAAAATCTCTTCTCTCTGGGTATGGTAATACACGCCTTTAATCCCAGCACTGAGGAGACAGAGTCAGGCAGATCTCTGAGTTCAAAGCCAGCCTGGTCCAAATAGTGAGATCCAGGTCACCCAAGGCCATACAGTGAGACCCCCATCTCAAACAGAGAACAACCACACATTGCTAATATTCCCAGAAGGACATACTCATCAGACTTGGTACCAGGCATGTAAGTAAACAGGACTCACAAGATGTCCATGGATATTCTGATAAGGAAGCAGACAGTAAAGAGAAGCTAATATAAATCCTAATAAACATTAGAAAACTTTTAAGATGGCCAGAGAAGGCCTCTGTAAAGAGTAGCACTTACACAGATTTTTGCTTTCTATGTTTTTATATAAATCCTGATTCTTTAGTGTTTTTAACATCCTTTCTTTAACTTGATGTTGACTACATGAATTTAAACATATTAAGAAATAACTTTATTTTCTAAAATCAGGACAGGATATATGAAGGACTCATATGCCATTTGTTATACCTGGAGCATAAATTATTTTGTTGTCAAATTCTCAATATATTCTTTAGCAGACTTCTCTACAACCTCAGAGTTTATCCTTTACTTACCAAGCACTGTGTACAAGGTCAGCAACAACACAGAATAGTAGAAGATGTTTATTTTGCTCAAGATATGAAGGGAAAATGTGGTCATATTTGCAAATCCCAGAGGTCCTAAACAGAAGAAAAATTTAAAAACCTGGTAAATACATGCTAAGTTAACTTCTCGAAGCATTTTCTACCAGATTTCCTTGGCACTGCCTCCATCCTCAGCCAATCTTTTGTTACATGGTAGCACAGACACTACTCTAAAACCCAGAATCCTGGGGAGCCAGGATACACAGAATCACAGAAAGCAGAACAAGACATTTTATAGACAGAAACGTAGATGGGAATACATAATTACATATACTATAATATATTTAATTCTCATGTAAATTATGAATTTAAGTGACAGACACACGACAGAGGTCTACACTACATTATTTTATCCTCAGATAGACTTGAAAGATCGTGCCCTGTTCAAAGGACGATCAATCAAGTCATAACTCCTTTTCATAGGATTCAGTATTCAAGTGCACAAACTTCTAAAAGCTCTATCAAATATATAAATATTTCCCATTTTTATCTTACATGAGTATCTGTCCAAGTAGCCCTTCCCCATATATGGTACGCTCTTACTTCACAGCAGCCCTGACCATACAGCTCTACCTATCAATGGATAGACAACACAGAATCATGGAAGGACACAGAGGGAAGAAGGTAGCCATCTGTAAGGCATGGTGTGTGTGTGTGTGTGTGTGTGTGTGTGTGTGTGTGTGTGTGTATGTGTGGCGGGGGGGGGGGCTTGATCTTGGACTTTTAGCTATAGAATTTTGAGAAAATGATTTTGTTGTGGTTTGGGCCAACTATGATATGCTGTTATTTCAGCCTTGACAAACTAATATGTAGCTTTACTTTAAAATGTGGTCATAACTCTGTTCAAATACTTTGAAATTAGATTCTTTGTATCTTTTTTATTCATATATCATATATTATTCATATATTACATCTTGACCACAGTTTCCCATCCCTCTACTCCTCCAGTCCCCCCACTACCACCTCCCCTCCCTGGAGGGTCAGGAACCAGAGGTTGGATATCCATCCCTGAGACCTAGGATAGAATCAAACACAACTGGTAGAAAAAAAAGTTAATGAAATGATTCCTAATGGTATTCTGCTATACTCATAGATTCTTTGTATCTGAGAAGGTGAAGTTATGTGATGTAGCTATTAAGGCAATCAGTCAGGAAGAACATGCTGACATGCAATTTCAATATTATTTTAAGATTAGTAATGCAACCTTAACCCTCAAAGACACCAGCACAAAGGCGAGCTCTTGTGTACTCTCTAAGCCTGGTTGCTTTTCAGAATCACCTAAACACTTAAGAATAGATATCCATATATTCCAATCCAGTTAGCTTAAATTGGCCTAGGAATCTATACTTTTTAATGTCCTTATATATATAATGTCCATATAATGTCCTTATATATTTAATGTCCTCATATACATAATATATAATATATATATATATATATATATATATATATATATATATATATATATATATATATTTTTTTTTTTTTTTTTGGTTTTTCGAGACAGGGTTTCTCTGTGTAGCTTTGCGCCTGTCCTGAAACTCACTTGGTAGCCCAGGCTGGCCTCGAACTCACAGAGATCCGCCTGGCTCTGCCTCCCGAGTGCTGGGATTAAAGGCGTGCGCCACCACCGCCCGGCTTATATTTTTTTTTTGAGATCCTTACTCTGTATCTCAGGCTGGTCTGAAACTCACTATGTAACCCAGGCTATCCTTGTGCTCATGGCGATCTTCCTGCCTTAGCCTCTTAAGGGGCAAGATTACAGGCATGAGCCACATCACAACCTGCTTGGGACAGATTAAGCCAGCAAGAATGCAAGGGGAACAAAAGGACTGCTGCTCTCCACCCACTTACTGCCTCCAACCTAGCAGAAGCAGGTGACGGGACCCAGTAAGACTGCAGTAAATGACGGGAAGAGTTGAAAACTGGGGAGAAAGGTTAGCTAGCTGCAGCTTCATGTTTCAGCTCTGCAAACCAATAACCAATGGTAGGGCTGTTATATGAACATGTTTATAAATGGGTGTTTCACGAGGAAAAGCGAGAGTGGAAATGCAAATCACTCTTTTGTTTAAACACACTCGTGGGAAGCTTCAAAGAGTCATTAAATGCACATTCTCCAGAGCTGTTGCCCAGCTCTACTGACAGGATAGTCTCCAGGGAGAAATAAGCAGCGTTTTCAGGAGCTGTCAAGGTAATACGCAAAATCTTCTTCCTGTCCTTGAGACAGGGTTCCACTACGTGTTCACACTGGCTTCTAACTCTAGATCCTCTTGCTTCCACTGGGGACTTTATGCACATGCCACGCAGCCTGATGGCACGTCGCATCTCTATGACTCCCTTAACGGGGGTGACATGCAAGAGACTTTATCATTTATTACAAAGCATCTGCTATGTTCAAGGCATCAAGATAGGGGTTTGCATACACATCATTTAGGGTGGGCGGTGAAAAAGGACAGACACAGGTAATCATCCTTGAGAAGTCTGAGATGAGACAATTGTGACACCAGACTACCTCCTTCAGTCATAGGCTCTCAACAGTGAGGAAATAGTTAAGGAGAGGAGGAAAAAAATCTGGTTAGGATGTGGGACTTTCCTGTTCACTGTCCTCATTTGAAAATTCACCTTCTTCTAATTGTATTAATAATGATCAATTAATTCCCATTATTCATCACTATATTACAGAGACAGTTCGGTAGCTTGGCAAAAATAATCATGGAACTTTTACAGGGAAAGACACCTCTCACTTTACGGCAAAGTCTCCTTCACAGCTACTCTACAGCCTGATCTGTGTGTGTAATTCAAGATTACACACGCACCACTTAAATTTTACCTCCCCAGATTTTTGAGACAGAATGTCACTGTGTGGCCCCAGCTGGCCTGGAATTCCCTATGTAGACCAGATTAATTTCACAGAGATTCACATGCCTCTGTCTCCTGAGTTCTGGGATTAGAAGCATGTGCACTATGCCCAGCCAAATTCTTCCAAGTTTGTATTAGTGCCTTATTTTTAACTATTTGAATTATTTTTTTCTATTCAAAGGTATTTCAAACATAAAATTACACTAAATAGCTATTTATATATAAAAAACAGCTACTTATATTAAAAGTTGGCCATTTTGAGTTATATTGTGAATTTCCCCTATTTTGAGTAAACCACATTTTATTACCATACAGTGTCGGCGGAGGGGATGTGTGTGAAAAGAATTATTTTTCAAGATAAAAACATTACAGAAAAAGAATGGCCATCTGAAGAATGCACCTCACAGAGTGCAACGAAACAGTTTACACTGCTCTGTATACTTGCTAATGGTGAGGGTGTTACGGGATACTTTGCAATCTTCTGAGAACAAAAGGAATCATGACTACTGACCTTTAAGCTCTGGGTATGCTAGATATCTAAATGTAATCAGAATGGTGAGCTGGGTCAGCACAATCAACACAAACAGGACCCGAGCCTGCAGAGAAAGAGACATTAATGTGAACAGATATGCTGGCACGACTCCAGGCAAGGCTTTTAAACTGGCTTCATTAACAAAAATGTAAATGGCATAATAAGAAATAAGTATTTTAATCTTCTTCCTCTGTTCTTGCCAATGACTCCTAAGACCTTTGTAATCTTACAAATGATAACAGGAAATAGTAGAGCACTCCTGTTAAAATACTTGGTTGTAGCCGCTGGTTCGTGAAACAACTCTAGGGTGAGGAGCGGAAGGAATGGTACCTGTGGTTAATAACAAGCTCTAGAACGCCATTAAGAACGGGGTCTGATTACTAGAGAGACCGGCTATGTGCTGAGGGTTGGCACTGCATGCTCACACCATCCTGCTTTGTCCTCCAGGGAAGAGGGTGTTGAATTCGTCCCTAATGGCCAATAATTTAACCAAGCATGCCCACAGAGTGAAAACTGCATAAAAACCCTAGCTGAAGGGGTTCAGAGACTAGTGAAGAGCGGGAGTGCTAGGGCAGTGGCATGTGCCTCAGAGGAGATGGACATTCACATTCAAGCTTGTCCCCTGCCTCTCGTCTATCTGGCTGATAATGAGTTGTATCCTTAAATAATAAATCAGTAATTTAATAAGGAAACTGACTTCCTGAGTTCTGTGAGCCGTTCTAGAAAATTATTAAACCCAAGAAAGGAAGTCTTAGGAACCTCCAATTTAGAGCTAGTCCATGTGAGCATGGGCGTCATTCTGGACCTGATCGTTTTGAGAATGGAGGGAACAAGGAGGGTTGAGCCCTTAACCTGTCATACTGACTCTATTTCTTGGCAGTCAGTATGAGGACTGAGTTAAATTCTAGAACACCCCAATCAGTATCCACAGAGAACTAGAGAATCATTTAGCCTAGAAAGCCCCAAACATTTGGTATTTGAAGTATGTGAAGACGGGACAGAGGTTTTGTTTTTAACATCAACAACAACAAAATACTCTGTAACAAAAAAAAATGTGATCAAAAAGAACCAAACATCTGATTCACTGATAATATCATGAACTTCTTAGTATTGCTTTTTTTGAATTTACTTGAACCAATATTAGAGTTTCACTACACCTGAAGGGTAATCTGTTTTATTTAGAGTTGGATATGGGACAGGGATAAATTGTATACCACAGGTTAAATAAGCAGAGAATGCACTTTCTGATTTCAAAAAAGAAGTCATTGACTTAGAACAACTCCTAAGAAAAGACATGTAACCTAGGCGTTTGTTTCTCTAAGTGTGGCCCCATTCCAGACCATCACTGGAATCACCTTGTGCCTAGGTGGAATGCAGAATCTCAGACTCACAGAATCAGTACCTGCAGTTGGTAATATTCCCAGTGGTTCATATACTCATCTAAGTGGCTACTAATAATCTCCCAAAGATCACTCTGGTTAATCCTTTGGCTAAGATAAATATCTATTCTTATCAGTTTAAGAATCTCCCAAATAAAATTTAAAATTAGCTGGGGCAGCGGTGGTGGTGATACCACACACCTTTGATCCCAGCACTTAGGGAAGCAGAGGGAAACGGATCTCTGAATTCAGGCCAGCCTGATGTACAAGGCAAGTTCCAGGACTACACAGAGAAACCCTGTCTCAAACAAAACAAAACAAAAATTTTAAATTAATGAAAAAAATCATCATCCAAAAATTGTAATGATAAAATGCAAATACTCATTATTCATTTCTTCAAAAAGCATAGTTATTCATGTAATAAAAGTAAATTGAAATAACAATTATTTAAATATTATGTATGTAAGTGCATACCCTAAAGCTATTTGGGGGAAGTAAAATTAAGGAAGGTTTCAATTGTCCTCAACATTTTACTATATATCATTTTTTTTTTGTATTTTGTGTTAATGTTCATGATAAGAAAGAGCTCATGGGCCGGGCAGTGGTGCCTCACGCCTTTAATCCCAGCACTCGGGAGGCAGAGCCAGGAGGATCGCTGTGAGTTCGAGAGCCTGGACTACAGAGTGAGTTCCAGGAAAGGCGCAAAGCTACACAGAGAAACCCTGTCTCGAAAAACCAAAAAAAAAAAAAAAAAAAAAAGAAAGAGCTCATGGAACTAGAGTATAAATTGCTACAGCCTCTCTCCAGACCATTTAATCGTGCATATTAAAATTAAATAAAACAAAGCCGGGCGGTGGTGGTGCACGCCTTTAATCCCAGCACTCGGGAGGCAGAGGCAGGCGGATCTCTGTGAGTTCGAGGCCAGCTTGGTCTACAGAGCAAGATCCAGGACAGGCTCCAAAGCTACACAGAGAAACCCTGTCTGGGAAAAAAAAAACAAAACAAAACAAAAAACAACCAGACAAAAACAAAAACAAAAAATTCTTAATCGCTGACTCATTTAAGAAACATTTGTTGAAGATCTGCCATGTGGTAGGCATACCAAAGATCCTCATACTCACAGAGCCTAGAGTTTAATGAGGAAGATGGGGGAAGAATACAATAGATTATGTCATTGTATTAAAAATAGTGTGCCTTCAGTTGTAGGAATTTATCATAGGAAACTTACATTAGAAACAATAGAAAAGCTTGGCTGAAATAAATTATTTGTATAATAGAGAAAAAACTAGAAATAATTTAAAATAAGGAATTGGTTAAATAAAATATACATTCATTTTATGATGTCCTAAATAAGGCTTAACATATTGAGTTAAGTATTTAATTAAAGCATATATTAATGTATTCATATATATCTTACTATAACACAGCTAATGTCATATTATGAAATATAGTCAGGCACAGTGGTGTGCACTTGTATAATCTATGTACTCAGGAGGCTGAGGCAGGAAGATTGCTTGACTTCAAATGTCCACAGCTACCCTAAAAAACACAGTAAGACTTTGCCTCAAAAATCAATAAAGAATAAAAATGCACATATACACACAAACAAATGTAAGAAAATAGTTTAAAAAAAAGTTCTTGGGGCTGGAGATATGGCTCAGCAGTTAAGAGCACTGGCTGTTCTTCCAGAGGACCCAGGTTTGATTACTAGCCAGTTCCAGGGGATCTGATGCTCTCTTCTGACCTCCAAGGGAACCAGGCATGCACATGGTACACATATATACATTCAGGCAAAACACTCATACACAGTAAAAAAAAATAAGTAAACCTTCATAAAATTAAAGAAAAGAAAAGAAATGCCTGGGTTGGTGAGATGGCTCAGCAGTAAAGTCACTTGCCAACAAGCTTGATGACATGAATTCAATCCTTAGGATGGATCCATACAGTGGAAGGAGAGAACCAACTCCAGGGAGTTACCCTTTGACCTCCACACAAATGCCATGGTATATGCACCCCTACCATATACGCACAAAACATTTTATTCTTATAGATAAACAGTAATCTTTGTTTTATAAGGTTTGGTTTTCTTGACACATAACTACATTATTTAGATCTGTGAATTTACCAAATCTAGTAAAAACAAAAGCAAACACACTCCAGTAAAAACAAAGCAAACACACACAAGTAACATTTCACTGAATTGACTTACCACAATGTAGTGGTCAGTAAGGAGAATAAATGACGCCAAAGGATCAAATGTGAGATGAGAGTTCTCTTGAGCAGAAAAGATGTGCTGAACACTCTTACTTCTTCCAGCATAATCCTAGGTAGAAACGAGCCGAGAAGCAACTTACAGGCATAAATATGTGTGAGTTCTGATTATACACCTATTTACCATTTCTCAACAACAAAGGTTTCCTGGGCTTGAGGACCAGCCTTGTCTTCCCACACTAAAGCTGAAGGCTGAATCTGAAGGAGGTGGGCTGAGGAGCTACACTCAGGAGAAGCTGAGGCAGGGCTCAGTAAGGAGAAGGGAAAATGAGAACTAGAGAGCGAGAGGGTGGTGCACACCTTTAATCCCAGCACTTGGGAGGCAGAGGCAGGCAGATCTCTGTGAGTTCGAGGCCAGCCTGGGCTACAGAGTGAGCTCCAGCCAGAACTATATAGTGAGATCCTGTGTTAAAAAAGGAGGAGGAGGAGGAGGAGAAAAGAAAGAGGAGGAAGAGGAGAATACGGGAAGGGCTACAGAGATGACTCAGTTGGTAAAATGCTGCTGCTAAAGCAATCCCCAAATTCAATCCCCAGAATCCATGCAAAAAGCCAGAAATGGGCTGTAGAGATGACATAATCATGAAGACTAGGGTTTGGAAATGACCACTCACATGGCAAGCTTCGTACCCTGCAAATGCCTTTTAACTCCAGCTCTGAGGGAAATGACACACCTTTTTCAAGCCTCTGTGCATGTACAGGTGCACATGCTGGCACACACTTACACTGACACAAACACATACAAACATAAATAAGTAAATAGTCAGTCAAGCAAACAAATATATCTGTAACCGCAGTTCTGGAGGGGGGGGCGCGGGAAGAGAGGTTGAGCCCCAGAATTCACTGGCTCTGGCTGGTCAATTTAGTCACATCAGTGAGAGACCCTGCCTCAAAAAACAAAGTAGTGGTTGAGGAAGTGGACTTCAGTGACTGAAGTCTTTGTGCACAAGGTATTTGAACTGATACCAAAAACTCATATAAATTGAGTGGGCATAATGGTCTGCCTGCCTATAATTCCAACCTCAGAAGTCAGAAGTGGAATCCTCAAGCTAGGGAGACAGATCTGTAAGCTCTGGCTTTGATTGAGAGACCCTGTGTAGGGAAAAGGGGCCAGCCAAAGAAACTCACCCTGGTCCTGAAACCAGAGCTAGTGAAAGAAACCCACCCTGGCCCTAAGAAAGAAACACTTTAGCCCTGAACCCAGAACCAAAGAAACAGACCCTGACCCTGAAACCAGAGCCAAAAAAACCACACTTTGTCCCAAGAATTAGAGCCAGTGAAAGAAATACGCCCTGACCCTGAAATTGGAGCCAACAGGCTAAAAAGGACCAGTGAAAGAAACACAGTTTGGCCCTGAAATCAAAGCCAACTCTACCCCTGACCAAGAAAACTAACCAATCCCTGAGCAAGAAATCTTCTCCCAGGAGAAACTCCGCCCCTAAGAAGTCCTACATAAGACCCTCTGCCTGTTCAGTTGTGGGCTGTACTTTCCCACCCTGGCAGATGCAACCACTCTCCTGGACTCCTCTTTCCCAAATAAATCTCTTTCTCAAAAGAGTTGGGTGAAGATCTTTCACCCGCAGCAGATCAGAATCTTGCCTGGGACATTTCCTTAGGGGACGGAGCAGAAAAAAGTAACAACTTTTCAGCCAGAGCCAGAGGAGATTGCTACATTTCTGTAGGGGTTTCCTCTTTAGCAGAGTGAAGCCGAAGAAGCAACACCTTTGGTGGGAGAGAAGAAGCTCTGCTGGGAAGCCCCCTTGGGGGAGGGAGGGCGGAGTTTGCAAAGCTCAGCTGTAAGGGCTCTCTCTAGGAGAGGAGCAGGATTGCTATATCCTGTGGGGAGACCATCCCCCACTGCACCCCAGATTCAGGTATCACCTGACTTCCCGACAAGTCAGGATACCTCTCCCTCCAGAGCTGAGCTGTCTTACTGCGGCTCCAGCCTCCAGAGCTGTCCTGTTGCAGCTCTAGATACAGCCTGACTTCCCAACAAGTCAGGAGACCTTTCCCTCCAGAGCTGTGACACTCACACCCCATCTCAATGAATAAGATGGAAGAACAAATAAGGATAATTCCCAGCATCAACCAAGCACCTTCACATGCATGCACACCCATATGCATGTGTTCCTGCAAGGACACACACAACCATGCATACACACATATACAGATCACATCCATGAAAATGGGAAATCTTTTTTACAAGATAAGGTGAGAAGGAGGAGGACAATAAAGCAGGGGTGAGGAGAGGGTCTGCACCCTAAAAGAAATGGAAGAAATTGCCAGGCAGGCGGATCTCTGAGTTCGAGGCCAGTCTCGTCTACAGAGAGAGTTCCAGGACAGCCAGGGCTACGTGGAGAAACCCTGTCTCAAAAAAGCAAAAGCAAAAAAAAGAAAAAAATAATAAAGGAAGAAACTATTCATCTCATTGCAATTGTGTGAGCCTCTTATTTGGATTCTGATTTGAATCAACCATACACACACACACACACACACACACACACACACACACACACGCACAACCATACCTACCTAGTGTGATGTATTTAAAAGGACAAAATTTTACCATTAATGAGTCAAAGAACCAAGTTACCTATTTAATATCGGGTAGACTGAATTATTTTGAGATAGTATCTTATATTACCTGGCTGACCTCAAACTCATGGTGCTCTTCCCTCAGTCTCCTGATTAGTTAGAATTACATGTATGTGCCACCTAACCAGGCCTTAGCAGATTAATTTTTTAAAGTTATAAATGTAAGACTGAAAACAGATCAGTGATTGCCTGGGGATAAAGGTGGGAGGAGGCAGGGCACCAGGAACAAGAAAACGTTTGGGGCCAGTGAGATGGCTTAGTGGTAAAGGTGCTTGCCACCAAGCCTAAACCTGAGTTAGAGTCTCATGACCCACATGGTATGTCTGAATGAGAACCAACTCCCACAAATTGTCTTCTAACCTCCATACTTGCATCATGGTGCTTAGTTCTCCCTGCCTAGACACATAAAATAGATAAATAAAATGTAACTTCCAAGCGAACAAGCTAAATATCCTGTATTCTAACGTTTACTGTTTATCAAATTTGTTCATTACCAACTGACTAGCAATAAAATCCAAATCAGAGTTCACTGTAGCAAGGGCCCAATTAATAACACAACAAACTAAAAGTGACTGATTTACCTGGACGGATACTTCTATGGTGTGTGTCCCATTACTGTAGTTTTTAGGGTTCCACTTCAGTATGAAGATAGGACCAGACAGATGAACAGCCTGGCCTACATTAACTCCATCAATCTTAACAGTGACGGAAGTGATGGGGGATAAGGAAAAGGCCAGTACTCTAAAATGAGAGCATACAGAAAATGCATGATTTTAGGTACAGGACATTGTTTTCATAGAGAACAACTGTACTGTAACCTGAGGGCATCTGGGTGCAGGCGGAGCCACACTGCACGACCAAAAAGACCTTGTACAATTCGGCAATGAACTGCTAAGAAATTAGAAACTACTCCTCTTTTTTCTTTCTTTCTTTCTTTCTTTTTTTTTTGTTATGTTAAGGACATGCTAGGCAAGCTTCTACCACAGAATTATACCCCAAGCCCCAGAAACTATTCTTACATTTTTTCAGAAAGCAAAATCAGTTTCTTTTCACAAATCTACCTAGAGTAGATTAAAAATTCTTTCTGAAACATTTCACTATTAGGATAAGAATTTATACTGTATCAAGCTGATAATAGAAAAATAAATAAATAAATAAATAAATTATTAAAAAATTCTTTCTGAAGGAATTCCTGAATTCCTGGTTTTACTCTTAGGAAGAGAATACCAAGTATGTACTACACCCTGTTAATCCAATGTCAAGCCTATGAGTCATTGATTTGGTTCCTGATGTACTGCCCAGAAAAAGCAAGGCCGTAACCAGAGCTAAGCCGTCAGGCCTTTGAGATAACACCTAGCACTGACATCCAGATGCCATTAAAAATATGATTGATGACCAGATGCGGTGTCACATGCCTTTTATCCCAGCAATCCAGAGGCAGAGGCCAAGTCTAGTTCATATAGTGAGTTCCAGGATAGCCAGGGCTACATAAAGAGACCCTGGCTGAGGGAGAGGGAGAGGGAGAGAGAGTAATTTGTTTAGCTCCAAAAATAAAAACGTAATCAGACAGTCTTCATCCCCATTCATATGAGAGGGCTGCTGAGACGGCACAGTGGATAAAGAGGCTTCCCACCAAGCCTGATGACGTGGGTTCAAGCCTCAGTATCCACATGGTGGAAGGAGAGAACCAACTCCTGAAAGTTGTCCTCTGACCTCCGCAGGCATGCTACGACAGCTGCATGCTCCTCCCCCAAATAAAAAATAATAAGTAAAATTTTACATTCCTAAAAAATTTCACCCACTTCTACAACATATCATCAAGCAAGGGAAGAACACAACATACTTTAACCAGATGTTCATTCTCAAATAAGAACAACCCTAATATTTCATAAATAAAAAAGCAAAGTAGTTAAATTGTGGTATGTTCTCTGTGTACAAACAAAGACAGGAATTTGCGTAGCCTGTGGCTTATGATGAGAACAATATTCAAACCTGTCTATTTGGAGACAGCTTGTAAGGACTGCTCAGAAGTGCTCACAATAGCCCTTTAGAAATGGGCAAGCATGCCGGAGCAGTGGTGGCGCACGCCTTTAATCCCAGCACTCAGGAGGCAGAGCCAGGCGGATCTCTGTGAGTTCAAGGCCAGCCTGGGCTACCAAGTGAGTTCCAGGAAAGGCACAAAGCTACACAGGGAAACCCTGTCTCGAAAAACCAAAAAAAAAAAAAGAAAGAAAGAAAAAACAGAAATGGGCAGGCACACTTCTCCTCCCATCCCTGAGCTCTCCTAGAGCTATGATTTTGGATTGCTTGTATCTGCCTCAGCCTCTCAGATGCTGTCACCATGCCTGGCTTAGATTACTTTTCAAAATAAAATTTAAAAGAATATATTTTTTAAAGTGATCTTACATTTGAAAGATGTTTTCCAAAAATAATGTTTCATTAGAATTCTATTAACCGCCAGGCTGTAGTAGCGCATGCCTTTAATACCAGCACTAAGGAGGCAGAGGCAGGCAGGTCTCTGTGAGTTCGAGCCCAGCGAGGTCTACAGAGTGAGTTCCAGGACAGCCAAGGCTACACAGAGAAACCTTGTCTTGCAAAACAAAAAAAGAAAAAAAAAAAAGAATTATTTTAACAAACGTCACCAAATCTATACATAAACTATATTTTGAATTTCATCAGGATTATACAACCTGCTTTTTTGGCAGGTTATTCAGCAAAATGGGGGGGGGAGAATTCCGATGTATAATACAAATTTCTAAAAGTAGGATATGTGGGGCTGAGGCTTTGTGGCAGAGCAGCTGGTTCATAGGAACCATGAAACGCCACCGGGAAGTATCTCTGCTCGGTCCTATTTTCAGCTAACTCCGGGTCCTGTGCTTCCCCACTGCTCCCCAGCCCCCACCAAGCACACCCTGCTGAGCAGACTCATCCCAGGCAGCCGCGCCATTGTTTTAATGAACTGAACTGAACGTTTTGAAACATTTTCCCCCCTGCTGGCCTCTGCCAGGGTATAATTCTGGCTTTGACTTTATAAACTCTCCTAGAGATCTTCAGGCTTAAAGGCTGAAAGGGCTCTCCTTTGTCCTTAACTGTAGTGGTCTGCAACTTTCTGGCGTGGACTATAACATATAAGACCCTAATTTGATCCCCAGCCCTGCAAATAACTAATAAATATGAATAAATAAATACAGACTATAAGGTACTAAATAAAGTAAATTCTGAACCACTGAAGCATACCTGATGTGTGTTGAATGGAAGAGTCTTTCTAGCGGTTCATGTTTAGCACAACTATAGAGGAGTGATTTGGGATTGGTGATCAGAACCACCGGCCACTTGTCAAAGGTTACATCCGCAAAGCTAAAGAGGTCGTGATCAAAGGCAAAGATCCGGTACCTGGAAGCCATAGGAGAGTAAGGGAATTCA
This sequence comes from Peromyscus californicus insignis, assembly GCF_007827085.1. NCBI lineage: Eukaryota > Metazoa > Chordata > Mammalia > Rodentia > Cricetidae > Peromyscus > Peromyscus californicus. Next base: position 95,404,529 of record NW_026294595.1, on the reverse strand, counting down.
GTTACTTCTTATTCTAAGCTTGAAGGTAGACTAAGGATGTAGCTCAGTTGGTGGGGTGCTTGCCTAATATACAGGAAGCTCTGGGTTCTCAAACCAGGGGTCAGGTGTGACGCACACACCTGTAATCCTGACACTCAGGAGGTAGGGGCAGGAGGATCAGAAGTTTGTGGTCATCCTTGGCTAGATAGTGAGCTACAAGGCTAGCCTGGGCTACATGAGACCCTGTCTCAAAAAGAGGGGGAGGGATTTGAAAGTAAACACAGAACAAATGTAAAAAAAAAACAAACAAAACCCCCACAAAACTAGCACTTTTTATACGATAACTTGATACAGAGTGAGGTGGTTCCCGGCTCCTTCCCTCTTTCCTACAGCTTTGTCCTTCACACCTGCCAGCTCGGCTGGGCTCTGACTGAGGTAATGAGTCTAATGGTGTCCCAGAACAATGCCTGCACTCTTTGATTTCAAAATAAATGCCTTTGAAATTAGTTCACTTTATTTTAAACAGTGCTTTTAAGACTATTTTGAACCGGAGGTGTATATCATAAGATACGGCATTCTTCACTCCATCAACAATGCTACATTAAATATGGACTCTCATTTATATGAAGAATTTAAATTATTATTACAACAATAACTAGAATGTCAGCAACAAAATTCAAGGGAAAAAATTTCCAGTCCCAGTGCACCTGAGAGTCTGGTCCATAGACCAGTCCACACCAATACCATGTTTTTAATGGTGAGATTTGGACACTGTTAAACTCTTTTACACTTCTTATGAACACTGGAGTTTAAAATTACATAGTAACCCAGTTGTGGTGGCTCCTATCTGTAAACGCAGCCCTTGAAAGGATGAGTCAAGAAGATGGTGAATTTGAGGCTAGCCTAGGCTACAGAGTGAACCACGCTTTAAAAAAAAAAAAAAAAGCCAAATACGGTGGTGTATGCCTGTGGTCCAGCACTCAGGAGGCACAGGAAATGGACTACTACAGTTGCTAGATTGGCCTAGTCTAAACAGCCAGTATCAGGCTAGTTAGGGGCTATATATTGAGAGTGTGCCTCAAAAGAAATAAAAGAAAGAAACAACCCTACATTCTAATGGACGTGTCTTAAAATTTACATGGCATAGTGATGGTAAACATCAGTGCTACAGGGGCTGGAGAGATGGCTCAGTGGTTAAGTACACTTGTTGCTCTTGCAGAGGACCTGGGTTCAGTTCCCAACACCTACATGGTGATTCACAACCATCCCTCGCTCCAGTTCCAAGAGATCTGTTCTCCTTCTCACCTCTGCAGGCACCATGCATGCACATGGTGCACATATATGCATGCAGGCAAAACACTCACATAAAATAAAATGAGTACATCTAATAAAAAAATAAAGTAATTAATTTTAAAAAGTCACTGTTATAACAAGGTTTTACATAATGGGAAAGATTGCTAGATACATATTAACTAACAACTTGACAGAACCTAGAGTCACCTGATATGGGTTTCTGGGCATTTGTGGGGGAATATTTTGATTCTGTTAAGTGAAGTGGGAAGAACTCCCACCCCCACCCTATTGTGGGCGCTATTTTCTGGCTGGGATCAAGGATGACGTAAGTGAAGGGAGCTGAGCATTCTGTGATACGATAGCATGACTGTGGATACGATGTGATCGGCTGCGTCAGACTCCTGCCTTGATTTCCTCAGCATGATGGTCTGTCACCTTGAGCCAGAATAAACTTCCTCCCTAAGCAGCTTTGTCTGAGTATTTTATCACAGCAATAAGCAAAGAAATTGAGACATACATGTTACTTTAATAGCCAGGTGGTGGTGGCACAGGCCTTTAATCCCTGTACTCAGGAGGCAGAGGCAGGTGGATCTCTGTGAGAGGCCAGCTGGTGCTACAAAAAGAGTTCCAGGACAGCCAGGGCTGTTACACAGAGAAACTCTGTCTCAGAAAACAAAACAAAACAAAAAATGAACAAATATTCAATCAGGGCTGGTATACACTTGTAATCCCAGCACTTGGGAGGCTGAGGCAGAAGGATTAAAGGTTAGCCAGGGCTACCTAGTGAGAACTATCCTCCAAAATAACAAACCAAAACAACAGAATTACCACAATTTTTTTCCTGGGATCACCCATCATATCAATAAGAAAGTGTCACTGTTTTAGCAAAATGTGTGTAAACTTCATTTGTAGGGAAGTTTCCTTACCTTCTATTGTCTTTCCAGTCTCCCACCTCAAGTTCCAAAGTGCCTGTAAAGTGACGAGTGTGTAAAACGGGCATCAGTCCACCAAGTGTGTGGAGGTGCCCACACAAATAAGCTGTGGCCGAACTAAACAATGAAAAATAAACAGAATAAATGAACAAAGACAAACTGCATGCCAAATTAATAAGAAAGCCTCTTCAGAAAAGCAAGTGGGTTCAGCAATGGGAAATAACCGGAAAAAACCAGTTCAGGTCTAGAGGTCTGCCTCACCTCATTACTGTCCGAATCCCTGGGGATGGAGAAACGATAGTAGATGTTGTAAAGTGTCCAAACCAAATGGTCTGGTTGCTCTGACTACTTTTCTTGGAGAATGATAGTAGTTCCTCCATTTGTTTCTGAAACGGGAGAAAAATGGAAGGATCTTTAATTGGGGCTCAGGCTAAAATCCAATGCCAACAGGTTAAACATTTCCCCTAAAGTTTATAACAATAAGCACATTGTCTCTATGGCCCCAATTCTACTAGGTAATGACCTAAATGAATCTGTCAGTTTCAAACTGTTTTCATTTACATTATAGTCCGCTTGATTCTGAGATGACTGTAGTATGCAGGACAAGCACTACCTGCATTTGATGTATATGAAACTGAAAAAAAAGTTAGTTACTCTTTTCAGGGCTAGGAATGTGGCTCAGGGGTAGAGCTTTTGCCTAGCAGAAAGAATAAGGCCCTGGGTTCAATCCCCAGTGTCCAGAATGGGGGAGAATAATTATCCCCTTAATGAGACAACTAATCTTTTTAGTTTTGTATGCTACTACATCACAATTCCTAAAAGAGACTACGCCAAAATTCTAAACATACACGTTATATGCCCACAGACAAACCTAAATGTTCTTAACATCTCTACTCAATATAGTCAAATATTAGAAACTCCAACAAAGTATAATATACCCACACAATGGAATACTACTCAGCAGTAAGAAGGGAAGAACTACCGACAGACACAACCACGTACACACATCTCAGAAGCATCACACTGAGGATAAGAAGACAAACCCAACAGTGCATAATGTAGGATCACATTTACCTAAAACTTTGGAATAAACAAAGCCATGTCGGTAGAAAATCAATCCCTTGTACCATGGGAATAAAGACAGATTCTACAAGAAAACTTCCTAGGGTGGTAGACAAGTCCTAAGCCTTGACTGTGAGAAAGCTATAACAGCATACACATTTGTAAATTCTTCAGACACTCAAAATGAGTGTATTTTATCATATTTAAAACACCTCATGACTCTGATTTCAAAACATAATTTGCATATATAGAATATGCACTTATAATGTATATAACATACATATAGTAATGAATTTCTGGACCTTACTCTTTCTAATTTGGTAAAACCAGGGTAAGACTAGGGAGACTCAGGGGCTGGAGAGATGGCTCAGTGGTTAAGAGCAATTGTTGTTCTTACAGAGGACCTGAGTTCAGTTCCCAGCACCCACATGGTGGCCCACACCATTTGTAACTCCTATTCCAGAAGATCTGATGCCCTCTTCTGGCTTCTATGGGCACTGCATGCACATGGTATATATGCATTCATACACATAAGACAAAATAAATAAATCTAAAATAATAACAAAAGAGCAAGGATTCTGTGTTAGGTAACACTACAATTGATTGTTATGTACTTGATCTGTGCATTGTATATTTAAAACTCTTATTCTAAGGGAAAAAAAATTAATATAAGTTCACCAGCTCACTAAAGGCACTTGGTAATTAGGAAACAAAATATAACTTTATCTTGTATTCTTTACTTCTAGAACCTTCACATAACTCTGAACCTCTTTCAGTACTTGGCAAATCCCGCATGTACTATAGTTTTTCTCTGAACTGGTCATATGCTCTAATACTAGATGAAACACTCAGGAACTTACTTGATCTTAGCTCCTTTTACTCCTATAAACAGGCACATGTATCTCATGTAAGAGCATGTGCTCACCAAATAAGGAACTGGCATTTGTTGTACTAAGACATAATGAAAGCTTCTCAGACGGGCCTTTATAAACAACAGTTTTCACTTAGCCTTGCCAAAATGCTTAAGTTGTTCTCTTATTAGAAAAAATATAGACCACTAACTAGTATTGGCAATTGTGGGGATTTAACAATGTATCATATAATATACCAAGCTGTATGTTCTGTAGCTTGCTGAATACAGCCTATTCTTAATATATATTTAATAAATGTTTGCTAAATAAATATAAAAAGTGAGATGCTGCCTTCCCAACTTTTTGAATAACAATAGGGTCAGTAGTAACAATTTTGAAGTAGCTAGTAGCATCTAGACATATTTGTAACAACAGTAAAATCTTTCTTCAGCACATCTAGATAAGAACATGTTTGCTTAAGGTAACTAAATGGTCCAAAAATATTCAAGGTAAGCTTCAAAGGGAAGTGAACTTTTTCAACTCATACCTCATCTAAAATTCCAAAGAAATTATAGGGTCTCTTAGGCCCTGGCCTTTGGGTGGCATCCACAGAGATGAAAGAGTAGTTGCCAAATGGAGTACTGTGGACATAATGGAAAGAGCCATCCTTACGCACAGCAGAATATTTCCTAGAAGATACAGACAGAATGACTTCAGTGCAATTATAAAAAGAGTGAATTTCATGTCAGAATAGAAATAAAAGCTCATCAAGAAAAAACTCCTTCTAGTCAAGAGGATAGAACCTCTGGTCTGAACAGAGACCTAATATTCCAACTAGACTAGATCAATCACCTGGCCAAGGGACCACCCCCAGGAAGGCAGAATCACTTTAAGTCATGCCATGAGAAAGAGATATGCACATTTTTTTCATTAATTTATTTATTGGGTTGTGGGGGTTTTTTGTTGTTGTTGTTTTTTGTTTGTTTGTTTGTCTTTTTTGAGACAGAGTCTCACTGTGTAGCCCTAGCTGGCCTGGAACTCACTCTGTAGCCCAGGCTGGCCCCAAACTCACAAGAGATCTGCCTGCCTCTGCCTCCTAAGGGCTGGGATTAAAGGCCTGTGCCACCATGCTGGGTTTGCACGAAGCCCCGGGGTCAATACCCAGCACAACCAACACCTGGAGAAAATCTTGGGAATTTTTATTAAAAATCTATCATCTGCACACTAAGTTTGAAAACCAATGGGGGCTGGAGAGATGGCTCAGCAGTTAAGAGCACTGGCTGTTCTTCCAGAGGTCCTGAGTTCAATTCCCAGCAACCACATGGTGGCTCACAACCATCTGTAATGAGATCTGGTGCCCTCTTCTGACCTGCAAGCATGCATGTAGGCAGAACTCTGTATACATAATAAATAAATAAATAAATCTTTTAAAAAAAAAGAAAAGAAAGAAAGAAAGAAAACCAATGGAATGAACCTGCAACCACAGCTCGTCTTTTAAGAACATTTCACTCCTTTTTATAAGGCCTTCTCTGTGTCCACCCTTTTCTAACTTCTTGTAATGGGTCTCCCGTGAACCAAACAATGCAGCATTTCATCAGCCATTCCTTCACGTTCTTTTCTAATGCTTTCCTGACACACCTTCTCTCCCTTATTAATAGAAGATAAGTTCCTTGAAGGCAGGGGCCATTTGTTAGCATAGCTTTTCTATCCCTGAGACCACACAACTAGTGAAGAGATCTTAATGAACATGGAGGACCTTGATGAAATGACAAAGCACAATAAAACTCCTCAATAGCCTGGAGCTGAAAGTGAAATTGCACCCAAAAGAAGTATCCCAACACACTTAACCTAGAGACTGCTTCTAATACAGAGGTTCCCAGGCGAAGTCACATTCATGACATATGAAGAAAATGTAATGTTTATATTAATCAGATGAAAGGATAAAACAGCCATGGGTGACCACTGGTCTCTGTGGCTACTCCAGAGGCTGACAGAATCAATAGCTCAGTATTCTGAAAACCCACTGGCCTCAGTAGTCCAGCTACAAGCTGTGATCTAAATGACTTCTACTTTGTAGGAGTGAAACCAAAGGAATTAAAGGAAGCTGGGTGTGGCAGCTCACACCCTAATCCCAGCATTCCTAAGGTAGAGGCAGGCAGATCTCTGAGAGTTCCAGGCCAGCCTGATCTACATAGTGAGACTATTTCAAAAGAAAGAAAAGCTCAGTGGTAGAGCGCTTGCCTAGCAAGCACAAGGCCCTGGGTTTGGTCCTCAGCTCCGGAAAAAAAAAGAAAGAAAAGAAAGGAAGGAAGGAAGGAAGGGAGGGAGGGAGGGAGGGAGGGAGGGAGGGAGGAAGGAAGGAAGGAAGGAAGGAAGGAAGGAAGGAAGGAAGGAAGGAAGGAAAACAGAGAGCCAGGCATGGTGGCTCATGCCTACACTCTTAGCACAAGAAAGGCTGAGGCCAGAAGGAGAATTAGAAGTTTCAGACCAGTCTAGGAAATACAGCAAAATCTAAAAAGAATCAAAGCAGAGAAAAATATTTTTAAAAGGGCTGATTGTAACATACATGCACATGCACGAGCACACACACACACAAGCTCACTTCCTAAATTAGCCAAAGTTCTTTAAACAGAAATTTCATCTGCTAAAAATGATTTCATTCATTCACTGAATGGACCGTACCCTCCTTCTGACAGACTGTACTTAGCGGTCTGTATTACATTCATTTTCATTCAGGTACCTGTAATAATTCGTGATGCTCTCCAGACTTGGAATGTTATATGCATCTAAAAGAAAAAAAGCAAACATTCATCTATGCAAAAAAGAAAAATGCAAGCATGTCAATGACATAAGAATACAGTACTTTCTGTAACACTTTAAATGGCAGAGTGCCACTCAACTGGATCTTTAGAAACAGTGATTTCACCAAACTCAGATTGTCTGGAAGCTTTAAGGCACCTACTATACTGAAGAATAGTAGGTACACTGTAGTTTTGATCAGAACAAGTCCCTTTGAAAGTTCTAAGACTAGACTGCTGCTGCTGCTTGCCTAGAGCTTGCTAGGTACTCACGTTGGCCTCAAACTCACATTCATCCTGCTCCGGCCTCTCTGGTGCTGAGAGAGCAGGCATGTGCTACCATACCAGTCATGTTGCTGCTGTTTTAATCATGGGATTACAGAGGCAGAAAGAAATGAATCCATGCCTGATCTATACATCCATCACCAGTGCTTTTAAACAGAGTCTCTAGTCCAGGCTGGCCCGGAACTGCCTATTCTAGAGAGAAGACCTTGAACCTGTCTGTGATGCTCTTACCTCTCCCTCAGGAATGCTGCCACACCCACTATGCAGTTTCGGGGAATCCAACTAAGTGCAGCACACGTACTAGGCAAGCACTCTACCAAATGAGCCATCTTCTCAGAGTCAGTTCTACGGATTTTGACAAATACACAGTGGTGTATCCAAGACCACAATCAACATGGAGCAGTTTAATCACACCCAAAATTTTCTTAATGCCCTTAAAATCAGTTCCTCCTTCTATCCCTACCTCTGGCAACCACAATCAGTCTTCTGCCTATAGTTTTATCTTTTCCTGAATGTCATATAAATGGAATCATACAGTATGAAGATGTAGATTTAGCTTTTTTCACTTCGAAAAATGTAGGGTTTTGTTGTTTTGTTTTGTTTTTTAAACATCTACCCACAAGAATTTCTGAAGAATTATTTCTTCTGTGTAAAGAAGAGAACATCATACCAACTTTCACCTGAAAGGCTCAGAGTGACATCTAAATGTTTTGGATTTTTTTTTTTTCTTTTTGAGACGGGGTTTTGCTTTGTCACCTTAGAACTCGCCATATAAACTATGCTGGCCTCAAACTCACAGAGATCTACCTGCCTCTGAAGTTTTACTATTATATGTTAAATGTGTAATATCATATGGCCTTCACTACATCTAAATTTATGTTACAAGTTCCCATTTTATAACTTTATAATCTAAACTAGAAAATCTATGTTTCTGAAAGGAACACACACACACACACCCTTAATTCTATTTGGCTCTTGGCTTTTACCATGATTTCCTTTGATATCCAGCCACTTGGTTTTTTCCATGACTCTTGTCTTCTTCAGAATTCTCTGGTAGGTTTGCCATTCTACCTCATGTTGTCTGGATCCCAAGTGTTCCTTTGTTTTGGCATCTGTCAGGTCTCCTGTGGGTTTACACAGAATTGACCTGCAATGTAAAATAAACTCCAGGGGACTCAAACAAACAAGCATGCTGAAGGAACACAAATTCTACAACTACTCAGCACACACACATAAAATCAATTATGAGTCCACATATGTCCAAAGTGAGCCATTTAAACTAACAAGACTGTCTCAGCAAGGGCTCTACTGTTATAGGTTAACAAGTGTTTACGTAGTCCATTGTGATATTAGAAATGAGTTGTAAAAAATGTCTTAAAGAGGACAGTACAAAATTCATCAATAGACTAAATGAGACTCCTTTATGAGATGTTGCAACATTCTGGCAAGTGACTATTACCTATTGCAACACTTGTTTTCCAAACCCCAAATCAAGATTTATGCTGTGACCAAGCAGCATTATTTCCAGAGCAAAAACCAATATGGAAGGTGCGGTTTGAACAATGCAATGCCAAAATTTCTAAGCAAACAGAACACCTGAAACAGGGGGCTTATTCATTATCTGAGGACTGATACCTCATCTTAAGAGAGAATGTGTTTCAGTAGAGAGTGGCAGCTGAACCACCCAATAAAAAGAACAGCTACACCTTGGCGCTTTTTCTCTGCTCCAGAATTTTGGATAACACGTGCCCAGGTTGGAAGAGTATAGGAAATGTAATCTGGAAACTACCAAGGGATGAAGTCTCTTGAATCCTCAAACCAACTGAAAACATAAGGTTAACCTCTTTGTACAGAAAATGTTAGTTAGCAAAGGAGAACTGTTGACTCCTGGTTAAAGAACTTCTCCTAATTCTCAAATTCTGCAGGACATCAGCCACCATCAACACACACACACACACACACACACACACACACACACACACACACACACACGACACAAATATGGCAGATAACACCTGGTCATAAGTGCATCGCAAGGCTTATACCTACTGCTTTGAGAAAACCATGAGATGGCAAAGCATTTAGCCTAGATCCTGACTCCATTATCAACCGGTAAAGGCAATTACAAAGTCCAATTGCCTGTACCTCAAAGGTCTCCCTGCGGGCTGCGTCCACAGCGTTCCCAACACCCCCAAGCGACCAGCTGCTGCCCATTCTACCACCAAGGACCACAGAACACTACCACCACAGCACAGGAATCTCCCCTACCAGTGGCCAGGACAAGAGCAGGCTGAATGGTGTCAATAGTTTCCGAACAGAACTTCTCTAAGTCCAACGCTCTGCCTGGATCTTGAAACCTGCTCAGGTGAATGTCGGATATCTGTCAAAAGCAGACATTGGACAGAGTCACTTAGAGCCTCACGGACAGGGGTGGCCCAGCAGCTCTCGCGTGCGGAAGGGGAAAAAAAAAGAGATGCAGCATGGAACCCCGGGGAAGGAGCGAGCGGGGCGCTGACCCTGCAGTCCGAACGCGACAGAGGCCCCCTGCTGGGCTGGGCTGCCCGCCCCAGCGCCCTCCCTCGCCTCCCGCAGCCTCCAGCCGCGTCACCTGAAGACCCCAGAACACGTTGTGGGCTCCTGATCCCGGGGCGGGGTGCGGCCTCTGGACGTCTCGGGGCTTCGGCAGCGGCGAGGGCGGCCCAGCCAGGCCGTAGTGCTCCAACAGCAGCGCGGCCAGCGCCGCCGCCGCCAGTCCCGCCACCACCCGGAGGGCCAGCACTCCGGCCATCGCGGCGCAGCCGCGGTGCGCTCCGGCCCGCACTTCCGGCCTCTAGGGCCGCCTGCCCGCCGCCGCAGCCGCCGCACGTCGCCCCAGCCCCGGCCTCCGCGGCCCCGCCGCCCGGCTCCCCCGCGTTTGCCAGCGCAGTGAGGATCAGGAAGAGCCAAGCGAGGGGGTGGCCGGGAGGCAGCACGTCACCTGGCTCCTCCAGGGTCAGGCATCCCTGACCTCCGCGGGGCGCGGCCTCTGCACCTGTAAAGCGAAGTTAATGATACCTTCCGTGCGTGCAGGATGCTTGTGAGAATCAAAGTATGTGCGAGGACGCCTCTTAAAATACAAATGCGACAGGTGGCTCACTCTGGATCCTCCTGGAATAAAATAGCCCCACGGGATTTCTTATCTTGTGAAAATTATCTTTTTCCTTAACCTGATTTTATATGTGCTCACTTATATGGTATTGTGGCACTGTGGTATGCTTGTCAATGCTTCCTATAGGCGGAGAAAAGGAGAATTAGATTCTGGTCCTGGCCTTAATTTATCTAACCACTCTGTTATTGTTGGCCTTCAACTCTTTATTACGTATTGCTATTCAGAAAAAAAAAATTCTTATACGAAGTGCTTTTAAAAGATTTATTTCCTTGGAATATATTGTCAATGTTGTAATTTATGCCAATTTCAATTCGTTCGGCATCTCTGGAAAATAAGCCATTGATGTAAACAGAAAACATAAGGAAGCATAAGAGCTGGGTTCCCAGCACCTACATTAGGGGGCTCCAGTTCCAGGGGATACTTCGCCTTCTTCTGGTCTCTGTAGACACTGAATCGCACAAACCCGTTCTCAGAGACACACATATAATTAAAAACAAAAATAAAATATTTTTAGGTGGGGTGTGGTGGTGCACGCCTTTAATCCCAGCACTTGGGAGACAGAGGCAGGCGGATCTCTGTGAATTCGATGCCAGCCAGGTCTACATAATGAGTTCCAAGATAGACAGGGGTATGTAGAGAGACCTTGTCTCAAAACAAAATTATAAAACATTTTAAAAATATTTTTATTTTATGTGCATGAGTGTTTTGCCTGCTTGTATGTCTGTGCACCATGTGTGTGCAGTGCCCATGGAGACCAGAAGAGGGCACTGGATCCCCTAGAACTGGAGTTACAGATGGTCGTGAACTACTATGAATGTGCTGAGTGCTGAATCCGGGTCCTCTACAAGAGCAACAAGTACTCTTAACCACTGAGGCATCTCTTCAGCCAATAAGGATAAAATGTTTACTGGGCGATGGTGGTGCACACCTTTAATTCCAGCACTCAGGAGGCAGAGGCAAGTGGATCTCTGAGTTCCAGGCCAGTCTGGTCTAGAGTGGGTTCTAGGGTTACAAAAAGAAACACTGTCTCAAAAAAAAAAAAAAAAATAACAACAACAAAAATGTTTAAAAAAATTAAAACTGTAAAAGGAAAAGAAAAATATTAGAAATAATCTGTAGTAAATGTTCCACAATACAAATCTTGAAAATAAACCAGGCATGGTGACTCAGGCCTAAAATCTCAGCACATTGAAGACAGAGGCAGGCTGATCTCTATGAGTTAGAGGCCAGTCAAGGTTACATAGTGAGTAACCCTGTCCCAAATAAACAAAACAAAAAAAACTTTAACACACACAAGAGAATAACATGTGATAACTTTAAAGTAATTTTGAAAAAAAAAATGATATGAAAATAAGTTAATAACAGGCTAATAAACTTCCTAGAAATTTATAGTATGATACCATATTACACACACTCTAGGCCAAGGACCAACCAATGCAAGAGCACAGAAGTGTGAGACTATACAGTGTGTTTATGGGAAATAAAGTGTGAATAAACTTTAAGGTCAGGGGTATCAAGGGAGATTAGACTGGCAAAACATTTCAGGGTGGATTTCGGAGGGATTTGAGTGAAATACTTAAGGTTAAATTTTATCATCCAATATACATAGGTAAGAGATTCTCACAAATATATATATATATATATATATATGTGTGTGTGTGTGTGTGTGTGTGTGTGTGTGTGTGTGTGTGTGTGTATGAAAAATTCTGGAGATAAATGTGGTGCCACCCAGCTATAATCCCAATTTGCAAATTAGAGACATGATCTGACTTGCAAGTTATAGACATGAAGGTCAGGAGTTCAAGGCCAGCCTGGGCTATACAACACAAGTAGAAAACTATTCATGCCATGTCTATAAAGTGTATGACATATGACATAAATTAATTTTGTTTATGAATAGAAGTAAAAAGGTCAGACACAAGTTTTTAAAAAATATCATGAGGGCTGGAGAGATGGCTCAGAGGTTAAGAGCACTGGCTGTTCTTCCAGAGGTCCTGAGTTCAATTCCCAGTAACCACATGATGGTTTATAACCATCTATAATGAAATCTGGTGCCCTCTTCTGGCCTGCAGGGATATATGCAGGCAGAACACTGTGTGCATAGTAAATAAATAAATATTAAAAAAAGTATCATGAAAGAAAAATCACATCATAGCTAGGATGAACTTATGCGAGGGATGAACAATTTACCCAACTTGAGATACACAGAAAGCATGAACGCTCAGCTGGGCACGGTGGCACGCCGTTAGTCACAGTCCTGGGGAAGACCGATAGCAAGTTCCAGGCCATGGAGGGCACCATAATGAGATCCTGTCTAACCAACCAAACAAAAGCCAACAAAAGAACACCCTACTTTTTATATATAATATTATAATAACAATCTCGATTAAAATTCACAATTAATTTTAAAAAGCTGGGCATGGTGTTGTGCCCCTTTATTCCCTGCATTAGAATAGAGGCAGGTGGGTTCTCTGAGTTCAAGGCCAGCTTCTAGGACAGCCAGGGCAACATAGAGACCCTGTCTCAAAACAAAAACCCAAAGTGATAACTTTAGAACCTGACTACAGGCTGCTTGTCTGAGGTTTTAAGCTCAAGATAAATTAATCTTATGTTTACATTTTCATCTTATCCAAATAGTCAGTATGTATTTAAAAACATTCCAAGATCCAGAAAAAAAAACCAATAAAACCTAAAACACGTCTGATCTCAAACATTTTAGATAAAAATACTCAACCTCTGATTAAAAAAAAACAAAAACAAAAACAAAACCAAGAACAACAAAACTGTACTAAGGGCTGAAGTGACGTCTCAGCATTGAAGAGCACCAAATGAACTCATGCAAGCCCACATGCATACTCACACATACAAATGAATCTTTAAAATGAATCAACTCTACCTATCTTAAGTGAAAAGGTTATCTTTTGTAGGGATATTAAGGACTCTCAGATTCTAAATGGGACTGGGAACAAGCTTAATAAGATCTGCAGAGAACGAAGAAGTCTTTTGGCAAGTCTTGATGGACACTGACTAAGGATACCAAGCAGTAATAAGGTCTAGACACTTGGGGATGCTGTTGCCTGAAAAGACTTCCATAGGAAAGACTGTATACTGATCCCCGATCCCTTCCCCCAAGATGAAAGTGCTTTAGTATCCAAGATAACCACACACATAAATTCACTTAGCTATTACCAAACACTGTATTATAGGAAACCAGGCATTCTGGGCTCTAGGTAATGTCTCATTAATTTTGACAACTATCATAGAGGCATCTTTTTTGTAGATAAGGAAACCAAGTCTCAGCTAATTCTCCTAATTTTTGTTCCTTTTTTCTTTTTTCTTTTTTTTCCCCCTCCAGAGCTGAGGACCGAACCCAGGGCCTTGCGCTTGCTAGGTGACCCGTCCCGCGGGCCAGGTTATTGGGGAGACCCGAGGAGGCACCTCCTGAAAGATCAATGGGGGTGAGAGAGAAAGGAGACCAGGCGCCATAAAGGAAGACAGAGTCAGTCTGAGTCGCGTCAAGGTCTCGTTTATTGACTGGGTATTGAGGTTTATAAGCAGGGCTTCAGGCAGGGAGGGGGAGCAGAGGAAGCAAAAGGAGAGAAGAATGGAAAATTCCTAAGGAAGGGTGAGGTCGCTTTGGTCCCAGGCCCCTGCAGCTGGCTGATTAGCACCTACTCCAGGAAGTTGTACAGCCCACGGTTAGGCCAGGAACCTGTTTTTGCAAGGTTTGATAAAGTAAGGAAGGTCACACAAAATTCAAGACACAGCTGTCCGGAGTCGGGTCTCCAACAGCTAGGCAAGTGCTCTACCACTGAGCTAAATCCCCCAACCCCTCTCCTAAACTTAAAAACCAGCCAAGAGTAAAAATAAAATATATTGAATCCCAGTGACTTTGCTTCTAGAGGCTAGGTATACAGCCAATTATTCCTCCCACAGGAAGAAAAGGCCCAATCACATCTGGTTGGGAAAGCAGGAAGACATTGAAAATGCTTTCCTTGCAGAGCGGTGGTGGTACACGCCTTTAATTCCAACACTCAGGAGGCAGAGGCAGGCGGATCTCTATAAGTTCGATGTCAGCCTGATCAGAGTGAGATTCAGGACAGCCAGAGCTGTACAGAAAAACCCTGTCTCAGCCGGGCGGTGGTGGCGCACGCCTTTAATCCCAGCACTTGGGAGGCAGAGCCAGGCGGATCTCTGTGAGTTCGAGGCCAGCCTGGTCTCCAAAGCGAGTTCCAGAACAGGCACCAAAAGTACACAGAGAAACCCTGTCTCGGAAAAACCAAAAAAAAAAAAAAAAAAAAAAGAAAAACCCTGTCTCTAAAAAAGAAAAAAAGGAAAATGCTTTTCTTAAAATAGACTTTTGTGGGCCGGGCGGTGGTGGCGCACGCCTTTAATCCCAGCACTCGGGAGGCAGAGCCAGGCGGATCTCTGTGAGTTCGAGGCCAGCCTGGACTACCGAGTGAGTTCCAGGAAAGGCGCAAAGCTACACAGAGAAACCCTGTCTCGAAAAACCAAAAAAAAAAAAAAAAAACAACAAAATAGACTTTTGTGGGGCTAGAGAGATGGCTCAGCAGTTTAAGAACACTAGCTACTTTGCGGTAACACCGGTGCTACCACCACCCGTTCACGATTAAAAAATAGAGACAAAAGACAGCGGGTCATTCGCCCCAGCAGAATGCGGAATGCCATTTATTGAAGGAGGGAGGAGGTCTTAAATACAGGCTTACAGCACAATGGGAGAACCCTGGAGGGCAGAAGTTTGATACCCATGTTCTACATTCTTGCATCTAAGCTGTTTACACCAAATGCAGGACACAGGAACAAAGAACCTCTGGTGAGCATTCAGTAAGAAGGAAATAGGCAGGGAATCAGCATAGGGAGGACATCTGGTCAAGGTCAACAAGCAAGGCTATAGCTACTCAAAATGGGGGGCCAGGGCCCTACAATCCACCCCTGTCTTCTGGCCTCCTTGGGCACTGAACACAGGTGGTACATAGACATACATGGAGACCAAACACCCATAGACATAAAATAAAAATAAATTAAAAAAAATTAAAATTAGACCTTTACACTAGTACATACTTCTTTTTTTTTTTTTTTTTTTTTTTTGGTTTTTCGAGACAGGGTTTCTCTGTGTAGCTTTGCGCCTTTCCTGGAACTCACTCGGTAGCCCAGGCTGGCCTCGAACTCACAGAGATCCGCCTGGCTCTGCCTCCCGAGTGCTGGGATTAAAGGCGTGTGCCACCACCGCCCGGCAGTACATACTTCTTATAAACAAACAAACTAGAAACTAGAAAGTACAAAATAGAAGATAATTTCCAGTTTTGAAACCCAGGGGATAATTTTGTGTCAGGTTTGGGTCTTAGTATGGATGTGAAAACATTCCAATATCCAAAAAACACAAAATCCAAAAACGATTCTAATTCCAAGCATTTTGGGTAAGAGATACTCAACTTCTGATTTAAAAAATAAAACAAAATAAAATAAATCTAGCTGGGCAGTGGTGGCGCACACCTTTAATCCCAGCACTCAGGAGGCAGAGCCAGGTGGATCTCTGTGAGTTCGAGGCCAGCCTGGTCTACAGAGCGAGCTCCAGGAAAGGAACCAAAACTGCACGGAGAAACACTGTCTGGAAAAAAAAAAAAAAAAAAGAAAGAAAGTAAGAAAGAAAAAGGAAAAAAAATCTAAAAAGTCACCCATACCTATCTGAAACAAAAAGGTATGTTTTATAGGGACATCAATGGCTCATTTCTGTATGAGACTGGAGACAAAATTAAAATGATCTTGGTGATTGTGCTGGCTAGTTTTGCTAACTTGACACAACTATAGTCATCAGAGAGGAGGGAACCTCAATTAAGAAAATGGCTGGAGAGATGGCTCAGAGGTTAAGAGCACTGACTGCTCTTCCAGAGGTTCTGAGTTCAATTCCCAGCAACCACATGGTGGCTCACAGCCATCTATAATGAGGTCTGGTGCCCTCTTCTGGCCTGCAGGCATACATGCAGACAGAACACTGTATATGTAATAAATAAAGAAATCTAAAAAAAAAAAAAAAAAGAAAAAAAAGAAAATGCCTCCACAAGGTCAGGCTGTGGGCAAGTACATAGGGCATTTTCTTTAATCAGTGATTGACGGGGAAGGGCTCCGTCCATTGTGGGTGGGCTCACCCCTGGGCTGATGATCATGGTTCTTTAAGAAAGCAGGCTGAGCAAGCCATGATGAGCAGCCAGTAATCAGCTCCCCTCCATGGCTGCTGCATCAGCTCCTGTCTCTGGATCCTGCCCAGCTTTGAGTTTCTATCCTGACTTCCTTGGCTAATGAATGTGATGTGGAAGTGTAAGCCAAATAAACCCTTTCCTCCCCAAGTTACTTTGATCTGGTGTTTGAGCATAGCAATAGTAACCGGAAGACAATGACTAGCATTCTTCATTAAAAAGTTTTCATTAACACAAAAATAATATTTTGGTGATTAGTGTTCTTCATTAAACGTGTTTAATATAAAAGTAGCTTTTTTTTTTTTTTTTAAGCACTCAGGATTACGTCCAGGATAATATGCATGCTAGATAAACACTCTACCTCTGAACTATAACCTCAGTCTACAGGTGCATTTATTGGTTTGTCTGTGTGTGTGTGTGTGTGTGTGTGTGTGTGTGTGTGTGTGTGATGCTAGGGATTGAATCCTTGAACATCCATTGTGCATGTTAATTAGATAAGTACTTTACAAGCCCAGCCTTAGTACACACACTCCTTTTTTTGGTCTTATAAAACATTTTTTTAAGTCACTTGATTTTTTACCCAACAATGTATCTTCTCAAGATGGAAAGAATGATTCTACAACAGTGTTTCTGAAAGTTTACTTTCTCAAGATCACTTTAAACTCCTTAAAATAGGGGTTGGGGATTTAGCTCAGTGGTGGAGCGCTTGCCCTGGGTTAGGTCCTCACTTAAAGAAAAGGAAGACAAAATAACAATAAACTCCTTAAAATTATTGGACTCCCTCCCCAAGATCTTCTGCATATGTAGTTTGTACCAATATTTACTAATTACAGTTTAAGATGGAGAAAATTTTTAATTAGCTTAAAATATTTTTATACAGGGTCACATGTGTTCTGCTCTGTGTTGCTTTGGGACAGGGCCTCACTCTGCAGCTAGACTAACTTGGAACTATGTAGTTCTGCTGGCTTCCAACTTGTGGCAATCTTACTATCTCAGCCTCTCAAATGCTAGCTAGCATTATAGTTGTAAACCACCGATGCCTGGTTTACAACCAGTTAAATACAACAACCAATATTATTATTAATATAAACAACTTTTTTTTTCATTTTCTTTTTTTTTCGAGACAGGGTTTCACTGTGTAGCTTTGGAGCCTGACCTGGATCTCATTCTGTAGACCAGGCTGGCCTCGAACTCACAGAGATCCGCCTGCCTCTGCCTTCCAAGTGCTGGGATTAAAGGTGTGCGCCACCACAGCTCCGCTTTGGGTTATTCATTTTGTAAAAAACAAAAAACAAAAACAACAGATGATGTTCAATTAGCTCTTGATCACCTTTGTCCTCCAACCTTGGTCTTGGCCTTGGGTGCTTCCTCAGGGTTCGGAACTATTCCTTGGCATCTAGATGCACGAATGCATAAATATGTGGTTTGTATCAACCTCCCCCCACCCCCCGAATGTTTCTAGATGTTTCCTTAACATCTACCGTGTTCTTTTCCCGTTGTTTTCCACAAGGGCGTTGGATTCAGTTTGTCTTCCTGTGCGGACAGAAGGACTAGGTTTCCCGGGTTTTTTCATCTCACCACGCCTACCTGGGTAAAGTGCTAAAGACAGAGCTGTGATGACTTGGCTCGGGGCTCAGCCTCGGGGAACCAAGGACTGAGCACCGGGGGGTGGGAACCTACGCCCGGCAGGTCGGGAGCCTGCTTCCGGGAAGCCGACCGGAAGCCGCTCCGGGTGCTGCGACAAACCTGACTTCAGGGGCCGTCGTAAAAGTGTCGTCTCCGGCGCGTCGGGCTGGCCACAGGTTTCCGCTCGCTGGCGGCCGGGGGTCGGGAACTGCGGGCGTTCGTTTCCCTTAAGATGGCGGACGACGAGACGGACGGCGCCGAGAGGATGGACGTCAGCCCCGAGCCTCCCCGGGCCCCTCAGCGGCCGACCTCGGTGAGTCTTCACCCGCTAGCGCCTTTTGTCCTCTCCCGCAAGTCTCCCGCCGCGCCTCGGAGGGTGTGGGGCTCGGCTTTCAATGGCGTTGCTGGGGAAGGGGAGTCCTAGGATTGAAGGCCTCCCTCCCCCCTATAAAGTTAGTGGCCACCTACACGCATTTCTGCCAGCCAACTCTACCGGGTATAATGACTGTCATCTATTAGTCTCAACGTGCTTAGACATGCATGTCTCTATTTTGAAGTGGGAAGAACTCACGCTGTTATTAAGTGGTTTGCTATAGGAGCTGAGGTGAGGTTGGAGAAGGCCATTTTTTTCGGTGGACGCATTGCTGACCCCTCTTGTTGATAGGAATCCAGGACGCAGCACCTGGTGTGAGATCGCATAGGTGGTTGGACTTGAGATGGCAGTGAGTGTTGCTGCTGTCATGTTCAGATGTCCATTATAGTAGCGTCTTGAGAACTGCAGGTCTGGCCCCCAATGAAGGAAATCTGCCATTTGTCACTACCTTTTAAATGTGAAGAAATGAGAGACATACCGTTAACCAATGCTGGAATCTATACTTGGCTCTTGGATTTTGAAAGAATGAGAAAGCAGAGGTAGTGAACATGTTTGAGTCAATAGCCTGGCTGCAGGGAGAATACTGACAGAGTAGTCTAAAAGGCATGGTAATGTTAACAAATGTCCTGATGTGGTCCCTTCACACAACTAACTAGTGGAGAGAGAGATACTTAAGAAGTACTCACTATTGATCATGACATGTTTTAATCAGTTTGCCTATAGCTGCATATGGAGAAGTATGGGATACACACATACACACATACACACCCCAATGCATTCTACACACACATACTTGTAAGAAACTCATTCTGGACTTACTTTACCCCATCAGACACTTGAACATTGTTTTATGAGACAAGAGAATGACTCAGAAATGAGTCAACCCAGGGACTGGAGAGAGTGTCTGTAAGATAAAAACCGGACAGGGACAGCGTTGGAGTAAGGGTGTGTACTAGGTCAGCACTTGGCGGTCTTCCTCTTCCATCCCGAAAAGCAGTTGAAATGCGTTTCACCCTGGTAGTGAAGTTCAGATGAAAACAATTATAGAGATGATAAGGGATGAGAAGCTAGAAAATGTTTCCAAGTAGGGAAACCATTCTTTGAGTGCTGGGGAGCAAACTCAAGGCTTTATGCATTGCTAGGCAAGGGCTCTTCTTGTGAGCTCTATTGCCATCCCTGCAGCATCTGAGGCTAAGGCAGAAGGATCACTTAAGTTCAGGAGTTCTAGGCAAGCTCTGGGCTAGACAGTGAAACTCCGTCTAAAAACATAAATAGGAAAACGATTCATAGATAGAATCATGTGCTTTTTTATGTAATCTATGTTGCAGTCAGGAGAGTTGTAGTTTCCTATTGCCAAACATGAGTAATGTTTATTTAAACCTTTGCCATATTATTTCTTTCCCACTAGCACTGTAAAACCCCATTAATAAAACCATAAAACATTCATTAATTTGGAATTGGAGATAATGGTATAGAAATTGGACAGGAATCTGTAGCAAACACCCCTTCAAAGAGTAATATATTTCTTTGGGCAAGGCTTTTTAAGCTTTACAAAGTAGCAAGGAGAGGTGTCATGTAGCTCAGGAAACTCAGTCTAGTAATACAAATAATATAAATGATCAAAGAATTTAGATTCTGCGGGGGTAGGGG
Source organism: Peromyscus californicus insignis (assembly GCF_007827085.1). Taxonomy (NCBI): domain Eukaryota; kingdom Metazoa; phylum Chordata; class Mammalia; order Rodentia; family Cricetidae; genus Peromyscus; species Peromyscus californicus. The sequence goes on along the minus strand of NW_026294595.1, from coordinate 95,384,317 downwards.
TGGGGAGTGGCGAATGCCTTTCAGCACTTGGGAGGCAGAGGCAGGAGGATCTCTGTGATTTTTTTCAGATCAGCCTGGTCCACAGAGCGAGATCCAGGACAACCAAGACTACACAGAGAAACCCTGTCTCGAAAAACCAAAAAAAGAAAAAAAAGAATTTAGAGTCAAGATAGGGTGGTATAAGTGGATACAGACCTAGGACTGTGAAGCCTAATAACTCCTTTGGGTTTTGTTTTTTTGGTTTTTTTTTTGGCTTGAATCTTTCTGCTTGACCCCAGAGATCATCCTACTTCCTGTACTCTTTAAAACTGCTGTTTTCCGTTTTGTTCTCCATACTTACTACCCCTGTTGTTAAGCCAAAGTTGCTCAGCTTGAGTCCTCAGCACCCCACCCCCATTTGATTAATTTGTGTCCCCATCACTGCTGGGACTGGTGGAAACAAAGTCACAGATACAGAATAGCTACAGAGCTTTAATAAAGATTTCCGTTCTTGTCAGAGTGCTGTTCTAGTTACAGTTGCTGATTGTCAGATACAGGATCATTTTATTAAATGACAGCACTGACTGTCACCACCTAACATGTAAGGAGAATGAAGTGACAGTGAGGCAAGGTGGCTCAGAGGTTCTTGCTGCATAAGCTTGGTGACCTTCATTTGGTCATTAGAACCAACGTAAAGGTGGAAGGAGAGAACCAACTCCACAAAGTTGTCTTCTGGCCTTCACGCTGTGGCACATGCACCCACCTGCCCACACACAATAATAATAACTTTTTAAAAATTAGAATGGGCCGGGCGGTGGTGGCGCACGCCTTTAATCCCAGCACTCGGGAGGCAGAGCCAGGCGGATCTCTGTGAGTTCGAGGCCAGCCTGGTCTACAGAGAGTTCCAGGAAAGGCGCAAAGCTACACAAAGAAACCCTGTCTCGAAAAACCAAAAAAAAAAAAAAAAAAAAAGAATTGATTCTTGTATCTTAAAAGGTCCAAGAAGCTACATATTCACAGGCATGCCCTAGTAAGCTAGCCATTTAGAAGTTACTAGTTTAGAATTAATGGTTGAGTCTATATGAACTAATAATATCTTTAAGGTCAAGTTGTGTGCATATTCACATACATATACCCAGGAACCAAACAACCTAGGAAATAAGAGTATGGCAGTGTCATGGAAAGGGTAGTTTATTGGATCCATGACAAGGACTGAGAAAATGGGAAACCCAGAGGGCTTTGGGGTGATCTACCTGAACACCTACTTTCTTTGACTGGATTCCCCCCTAAATTCCATCTTACAGCATGTCACTCGGCAAGGTACTGTGATCTTTTTTCTGTGTACTCACAACACTGCGTAGGTGATTTCATCCACTTCTACACCTTTACAAACTATCTATGTATGTTCATTTCCCAGCTTATTGCTCTAGGTCCTCTCACTTCGGAGCTTCAGAATCATAAACTCAATTGCTTGCTTGTCTCCACGAGAATATTTGATAGATGTTTCAAAAAGAGAGAGCAGATAGGAATTAGCTGTAGTAACCCAAGATATAACTTGTATTTGAGAAATTATTGCAGGAAGACAGAGTATATCAATTTGAGGAAGATTTTGGAAATGTGATAGAAGCAAAGAAGACTTGCTTATTAATTTGAAGAAGAAAATGAAAGAAACAGATGACACCTGTACCTCTAGTTTTTGGTCTAAGCATTTATGGTAGATTTTGGGAAAAGACAAGAGGAAGGCAAATCAAAAGAGTTCTGTTATCTTTGTCTCAGTACAGGACACCTCCACATTAGCTCCGCCTTTCCACTAATCTTTGTAATCTAAGCCACCATTTGTTGTCTAGACAACTGGAGCTTCTTAACTGGTCTCTTTCCTTCTACTTTTGCTATCTTAGGGTATGGAGCTTGGAGGAAGCCGAGTGAGTGAAGTCCTGAGTGAATGTGTGCTGTTGACATAGACAAAGGCTTGTCAAGGAGCATGGCCTCAGACCCATGGGAAAATGGCAGAGTCTCCCTTTTTCAACGCTGTTCCCTAAGGGAGGCTCGGAGGACTGGCAAAGCCTTCTGGTCCAGGTGCATATATTGATAGTGTGTATGGAAAATGTCCACCATAACTCTCCTTCCCCCTCCCCCAAGACATTTATGGCCTGAAGAGTGCATCCCTGCAGAGAATGCTCCCATTGAGGTTAGCTGTATACCATAAACCTTGCCTCCTTGTTTATCTGTATGTCATAACCCTGCCTTCTTGTTGAGCTGTATGCAATAACCCTGCCTATCTGTGCTGCATATAATAAATACACTGAGCTTCTGCAGTGCTGAGGTTTCTCCATCCAAGAGTCCACACTATCTGATTCCAGCCTTTTGTCTCTGCACATGTTTTATTTCTTCATTTCTTTGCCGCCCCTAGAGAACCTGTCTGGAAAGATAGGTGTGTAAAGATAGGTGTGTAAATGATGAACCCTGGAGAGGTGTCTTGGCCCATTCTTTATGTGCTACCTTTGAAGGTTGTTTCTCTTGCCATCCCATTATCCAGTTTCTCTAAAGATGTTAATCCTGTGCTGTATTGTGAAAGAATTTCCTTTAAGCTTTAATATCCATTGTCTCAGGTGGCTTAAGACAAAATATTAAGACCTCACTACTCCCTGGTGACTTACTATGAATTCCTGTATATGAGTTAACATGGCACTTATGAAAGAAACAATAGCCATTTTTATTTTGGTTGACAAGTTTGGTATTTTTTCTTTCCTTTCTTGAGATGGGATCTTGTTATATAGCTCAGCCTGTCCTGTAACTCATAATCTTGTCTTCTAGAACATGTGCACCATCACGCATAGCATTATACGTCCTTTAAAAAGCGTTATGTCCCTGTAACAAGTGGAATGCTTGTGGAAACAGCTTTTTTTTTTTTTATTTTTTATTTTTTTTTGGTTTTTCGAGACAGGGTTTCTCTGTGTAGCTTTGCGCCTTTCCTGGGACTCACGTGGTAGCCCAGGCTGGCCTCGAACTCACAGAGATCCGCCTGGTTCTGCCTCCCGAGTGCTGGGATTAAAGGCGTGTGCCACCACTGCCCGGCCGGAAACAGCTTTTACTAAACAAACACCACTGAAAGGCTGCAGAAGAGTTACTGTGCTTCCTTAAGTACCCACTTGTTACCCAGAAGCAATTAAAGCCCTGACCAGAGCCAAGTCCACAGTTATTCTCTTAAGTATTCCTTCTAATAGTTGACTTAATGCTCTTCTTCAAAACAAGCTCTACTTGACTTAGTAGAGTGAGACTCTAACCACTTAATATGTTTTTATGGGCAAACTTTTTAAAAAGCCTTTCAACTTTTTGTTTTTATAAGTAAGCTTGGAAATGACGTTAGCAACAAGGAAGGTATGTCTTCTCATTTATTCCTTTTTTAATGCACACACGCTTTACTTTGAACTCTAAGAAAATGTTTCAGTTGTTTTGCAAATGTATCGTCCATACAGCAGAAAGAGCTGTAGGAAAACATTGCATTCATCCAAAGACTTCAAAGAAAAGTATGGTCAGAGGTAAAAAAGGAAGACAGTGGCTCGAGAGACAAGATGCTTATCAAACAGATTCTGGGAGCATATTTATCACAGGGTGAAAGAAGAGAAAGCGAGACCTTGCTTGTCATGGACCTCTATATATTGCCCTGACTTATATTATTAATGCCATAAATACATGGGAGGCATGTTTACAGACAGCACAAGCCTAACCGGAATGATGAAATGTAGTATGCAAAAGTGGCTAAGCATTAGATTAAGACTGACAATATGAAACTTAGAAATGAAATGAAGCCTTACAAACTAGGTCTACTTGTCTATAGGACCAGGTGTCTCCGTGCCACTGATCTAGGGCATAAGTTACACACATTCTCCAAGCTATAAGTGTGATATAACTGCCAAGAAGAGAATGTGCTCTTTGAGAGCAGGGATTATGGCTGGGATCTCATGCTTGGACTTCAGCCTTTTTTTTTTTTTTTTTTTTTTTAATAAATATGAACTTGTCTGCTGGGCAGTGATGGCACGCACCTTTAACCCTAGCACTCAGGAGGCAGAGGCAGGTGGATCTCTGTGAATTCCAGCCTGCTCTACAGAGTGAGTTCCAGGACAGTTCCAGGGCAGCATGGTCAGAATCTATCTCAAAAACAAACAAATAAGTAAAAATTTAAAAAGGAATTTGGGAAGCGACAGGCCTCTGAAGACTGTAGATGTTTAGTAGTTGGCTTATGGAAGGGTAAGTTGTGGTTTGAACAAGACTCTACCCAAGTTCCTTTTTCAGAATGATGTTCCCACTGGGGCATCTGTAGCTGCACAGTTTAGAGTTGCAAACTTATCTTTTGGTCTCCATGGGGATGAGGAAAATGTTCGGAATGTCTGGGAATCTAAATGTTGTGAGAACTTGTTTTTACGGGATAGTCAATTAGGAAAGCTTTCCTTATTTCCAAATGTTGTTGGAGAAAATGTTTGGTTTTGTTTGTTTTTCTGGTCTTTCATCTTAAACATTTAATTCCTGTTGCAAATGGAGGAAAACACTAAAAAACAACCAGAAGGGGAAAACGATGAAACATTCACCAATAATTCCTGAATAACTTACTTTGTTTACTCAGTAAAATACATATTGTATCATTTAAAAATTTTTTACTTACTTTGTATGTGTTTGTATGTATGTATGTGTATGTATGTGAGACTACAGGCACTCACATACCTTAGTGTATGTGTAGAGGTCAGAGGACAACTTTCAGGAGTTAATTTTCTCCTGCTATTTTGTGGTATCCAGGATTAAACTTAGGTCATCATGGCTGCGACATCTTACTGACCCTTTTGTGTGTGTGTGTGTGTGTGTGTGTGTGTGTGTGTGTGTGTGTGTGTGTGTGTTTTAATCTCAAAAGAGATTACAGAAATTTTAACTGAAAAACAATTTCTGAGTTGGATATAGTGGCTTATACTTGCAACCCTTGAATTTGGGAGGGCAAAGCAGAAGAATTACCATGAGTTCAAGGCCACCCAGAGCTGTATAGTGAGTTTCAGGTCAGGTTGGGCTACCAAGAGAGACCTTATTTCAGTAATAATAATAATAATAATAATAATAATAGACCACCTCTCCTCCTAAGGCTCGGGGATCCTCATGGAAAAGGGGCTGGAAAGGGTATAAGAGCTAGAGGCAGTGGGTAGTGGATAACTGTAAGTAAACAGTGTCTTTTGGACAGAGCAGGGAAGCTGCACTTTGACAACATGCACAAAACCTGTGCAAACCCAAGTCAGACTAGACCATAGCGTGGAGATGGGAGGTGGGCATGAACCCGCCCCAGCCATGGAGCCATTGGCAATTGCTAGACTAGACCATAGCGTGGAGATGGGAGGTGGGCATGAAACCCACCCCTAGCCATGGAGCCTTTGGCAATTGCTAGCTTCTGGAAAAGGGAGACGGTTTTTTTCTTAAGAGTGTCCCTGGTAAGTCAACCACACATCTGAGAATATTTGGGCAGCACAAAGTGATCTTGATGGGTTAGAAAGAGACACACAGTTGGGCTGGTAGGGAAGCAGGGAGAGATGGTCTGGGCAGAGTTGGGAAAGAAGCTGAATATGATCAAAACATGTTGTATGAAACTCCCTCAAAGAACTAAAAAATTAAAGAGCAAATTCTGACGTTCTGATAATAGTGGAAACTTGGTGAGAGAGTGTAATTGTACTGCATCTACTGTAACGGTTCCATAGACAAAGTCAGGAAGGCTTGCTGTCAAAATTTGCCTTGTTATTTCTAGTAACACGTACTTAATCAAGTGACTTCTGAGAACTTCTGTTGTGTGTTTGTGCTGTGCCTGTGGGTCTAAAGGGTTTTTGAAAGGCAGTTCCTTTCCTCAGGAGCTTCCAGTCTACTGAAAGGGCTACCAACTTAATGGCTAGGTGTGGTGGCACACGCCTTTAGCCCCAGCATTTCAGAGGTGGAGACAGGCAGATAGATTTCTGTGAATTTGCGGCCAGCCTGGTCTACAAAAATGAGTTCAGGACAGACAGGGCTACATAGTGAGACCTTGTCTCCCTACAGGAACAACAACAAATCCAAATATACCTGTTAGCATGTAGCTGCAGGATTTCCTGTGTCCCACCTGGCCCACGGTCGAGACAAATCTCTCACCCACAGTTCCGAAGCCTTTTATAAAATAATCACTCAGAAGCTTATATTAATAACTACTTGCCATTAGCTTAGGCTTATTACTGACTAGCTCTTACACTTAAATTTTTTTTCTTTCTTTCTTTCTTTTTTTTTTCTTTTTGGAGCTGAGGACCAAACCCAGGGCCTTGTGCTTGCTAGGCAAGTGTTCTACCACTGAGCTAAATCCCCAACCCCTCTTACACTTAAATTCATCCATAATTTTTATCTATGTTTAGCCACGTGGCTTGTTACCTTTTCTCAGTTCTACCTTGACATCTTGCTTCCTCTGTGTCTGGCTGGCGACTCCTGACTCAGCCTTCCTCTTCCCAGCATTCTCCTTTCCTACTGGCCCTGCCTATACTTCCTGGCGATCGCCAGGTCATCATGCTTGATGGCAAGTACTCTTACTTGATGAGCCATCTTGCTGGTCCAGTTGATTCACCTCTTATTTTGTATTCATGAAGGATAAAAGTATTGCAAATTGATTTGGAAGTACAGAATTATGCCATTATTTGTATTCCTTGATCAGTAAGAAATAACTTGGTATCTGGGAGTGGTGGTGCATACCTCTAATCTCAGCACTTGAGAGGCAGAGGCAGGTGAATCTCTGAGTTCAAGGCCAGCCTGGTTTACAGAGCGAGTTCTAGGACAGTGAGAATTGTTACACAGAGAAATCTTGTCTTGGGGTGGTGGGGACTTGGCTTTAAGGGTGTGGCCCCTGGCAGGCCGGCCATACTCCAGTGTGTATATATATATATATACACACACACACACACACACACACACACACACACACACACACACGTAAAGGAAAAGGACATAAAGTTGAGAAGGGATGGGGAAGTAGGTGGTGGAGAGAGGGGGAAGGGTGGTAGTGAATATGATCAATATGATTGTGTATGAAATTTTCAAAAAATAAGATACTCTATTTTTAACTAAAAAAAGAATTTATAAAAATAAATAAAATAATAGTAAAAGAAAATCTGATTGTCATCTTTTTTTCCTTTCAGTGGTGGGATCAACAAGCTGATTTTTATACTGCTTTCTTACATCATTTGGCACAATTAGTGCCAGAAATTTATTTTGCTGAGATGGACCCAGATTCGGAAAAGCAAGAAGAGAATGTACAAATGTCAATATTCACTCCATTGGAATGGTACTTATTTGGAGAGGATCCGGATATTTGTTTAGAGAAGTTGAAGCACAGTGGAGCATTTCAGTTGTGTGGGAAGGTTTTCAAAAGTGGAGAAACAACGTATTCTTGTAGGTAAGCCTCCGACATTTATAGGATTGGTTACAGTTTACGGGTTAAAGTTCACATCATGCCTGCCTCACGATGTCTTTTTCCTGGTTTGTCACTGCCTATAGTGTATTTAATCTTAAGTTCCTTTTAGCTTATGCTTTAAGTCCACTTTTGCCCATAGAGTTTGATTTTTAATATATGATTTTAATATATATGATTTTTAATATATATGATTTTTTAAATATATGATTTCTTATTAAACAGTTCTCTCACTCTTTTTTCTGTTCTTCAAAAGTATCCAAGAGGTGGGCGATGGTGGTGTGCACCTTTAATCCCAGCATTCAGGAGGCAGAGGCAGGCAGACCTCTGTGAGTTTGAGGCCAGCCTGGTCTACAAAGTGAGTTCCAGGAAAGGCTCCAAAGCTACACAGAGAAACCCTGTCTCTAAAAACAAGACAAAACAACAAAAAAAGAACTGTAGGTCAAGGGTTGTGTGAGAACAGCTGGAATATAGTTGAATGTCAGAGGTCAGTTGTATGGAAATTGGAGGCAGGTGTAGGCCTTTTGTTTTGGGTAAAGGAATTGTCTTAAATGTCATTGTAGATCAGGAAAGTTTTTACATTCCTGCTTGAAATTTTGTTTCATTTTTTTTATGCTTTTAATTTTTATTTATTTATTGAGATAGGGTCATACTATGTAGCCTTATCTGGCCAAGAACTCCCTATATAGACCAGGATGGCCTCAAACTTGTAGAGATCCACTTGGGACTTAAAGGTGTGCACCTCCATGCCCAGCGGACGTTTTTGACTTAGATATTAGCACCACTTTTTGTTTTCCTTCTTTGCTCGAGGTCATTTAGGTTCTAACTATGCCTTTTTAGACTTTATCAGCAGAGTTTCATTGCTTATGCCTGACTTGTTCTAGGCTTCACTGAGTGTGTATAGTTAATAGTTTTTGTGTTTCCTGTATCCTACAGTGTTTTTTATCTTATTTTATTTTGTGTGTTTTGCTGCATGTATGTCTGTATACCATGTGTGTGCCTGGTACTGCAGAGTTCAGAAAAGGGGACCTCTGGAACTGGAGTTACAGGGAGTTGTGAGCTGCCATATGGGTGCTCAGAATCGAATCCAGGTCCTCTGGCAGAGCAGCCAGTGCTTTTAACTGCTGAACCATCACTTCAGCCCTTAGTTAAAAGTTTTCAAAAACAACTTCTTTATCCTGTTACTTTCTCAGGGGGGTAAAAAACAGCTCTTGCATTTGTTTTCTATTTTGCTGCTTTGTGTAGCAATTTATTTTTTCCCCCGTATAAATTTTAAGCCAAAGCACAGTTTCAACTAAAACATGTAAACATTTGTAGCCCTCATCTTTCCAAAATTTCTTGGAAACATTGTGACAGTTAGAGGGTAGTGTGTAGAAACCATGATTGCTGTTAAACATCCCACAATGTACAAGATAGTTCCTTCTACCCCAATAAAATAATTACTAGTTAATTCAAAAGCATCAGTAGTGTTAAGGGAGATTATTATAGAGATCTACAACTTGTAAAATGAATAGATAACTGGGGCATCCAGCCCGATACATCTATAGTTTAACCCTTATACTTACAGAACAGTCTAGAAAAGGTGGAGGTGGGGGCAGGGGTAGTTTAAGAGTCAGAAGACCAGGGCAACTGCTACTAGATAGTGTCTTCTAACCCTGACAGGGAAGCTGCACCCATGGAATCTCAGCAGTACCGTTTCCTAAATAAGATCTGCATAATGACAGCACCAGTTGACATGCCAGCATGGACAGGGAGATTTCACAAGGTCTTACCCTAGGTCAAGAGCTGCTGGCAATCAGGGACTGCTGAGATAGAGTCTGTCTTCTCTAGGGACAAGCTCCCTTGTAGGTTATCCAATCACAACAGTCAGCCCTAAACACATACACATCTGAGCAACACTAAATGGACAAGTAGGGTGCATGTGTGTCAGTAATAAAGAAGAGGTCATGAATTTGAGAGGGGGTGGAGGACACAGAACAAGTTACAGGGGGAAGAGGGAGGCATGGAGATTATGTAAAATACAGTGCTCATATGGAATTCTCAAAAATAAAATTCAAATTAGAAACTAAACTAAACAGATTAGATCATATATTTTTACAGAGAAGTTTGAGAGTTTTGGACAACCTTTATGGCTTAAAATTCACCCTCTTTCCCTCCCCTTTCTCTTCCGCCAGTTCTAAAATTCCTTTTGTGTGTGTATTGTTGAGACAGGATCTTAGTGTGTAGCCCAAGCTAGCCTTAAACTCACTCTGTAGCTCAGGCTGTCTTTCAGCTCTTAGCAGTTCTCCTGCCTTCACCTCAAGAGTGCAGAAAGTACACATGTGCGCCACCACCCAACTCCAAAATTTATTTTTCAACTTTCTAACTTTGTCTCTTCACATATTTAAAAGATTTAATTCTGGCCGGGTGGTGGTGGCGCACCCCTTTAATCCCAGCACTCGGGAGGCAGAGCCAGGCGGATCTCTGTGAGTTCGAGGCCAGCCTGGACTACCAAGTGAGTCCCAGGAAAGGCGCAAAGCTACACAGAGAAACCCTGTCTCGAAAAACCAAAAAAAAAAAAAAAAAAAAAAAAAAAATGTGTTAGAAATGAGGCTGAAATTATGGCAACAGTACTGTCTTTTTTTTCAAAGTGTTCTTTTTTATTGTTTTGTTTTGTTTCTCAAGACGGGGTTTCTCAGTGTAGCCCTGGCTGTCCTGGAACTCTCTCTGTAGACCAGGCTAGCCTCGAACTCACAGAGATCTGCCTGCCTCTGTCTCCCAAGTGCTAGGTCAAAGTGTTCTTAGAACTCAGCTTTTGGGGCATTTTTGTGTTCGTTTTGTTAATATACAGGAAGCTCACTCATTTTATAGTCATACCTGAAGTGTCAGTGCAAGTTGGTTTTTGGAATCTAATTCTTTGTCTTTTTCAGGGATTGTGCGATTGATCCGACATGTGTTCTCTGTATGGACTGCTTCCAGAGTAGTGTTCATAAAAACCATCGTTACAAGGTATGAAAAAAATACATAAAATCACCTATATAGTAGGAATCTGACGACCATCTAGTTCAAATTTTTGAGTACTGTTTCATTTCCTGCTAAATAGCTCTGATGTGGAGTTAAATCTGTCCAATGATAAGACATCTGCTACCTCTAGAAGTATCTCCTTATAGCATTTTGTGGTGACATTAATGAGACAGTATAACGTATGAAAATCACTTAAAGAATAAATAAAAACTTCCAGGTGGTGGTCGCTCACATCTTTAATCCCAGCACAGGAGGCAGAGGCAGGTGGTTCTCTGTGAGTTTGAGGCCAGCCTGGTCTACAGAGCGAGTTCCAGGACAGCCAGAGCTACACAGAGAAACTTAGTCTTGAAAACCAAAAAATAAATAAATAAATAAATAAAATAAAAATAAAATTTATAAAACCCCCAAACCTATGTAACTACTGCCAAATCAAGGAATGGGACAAGGCAGGTTCCTTCTGATCTCAGTCACTTTATCCTCCCTTGAGAACACTCTTTACCCTGTAAATGGTGTCCTTGATTTTTTTCCCTTTCAGCTTATGCCTCAAATCATAGTGAAAAGTTTTATCTGTTTTGAACTTTATATAGTTGGATTCGTATGGTAGGTACATAGTTCTTGTTGAATAACCTTACGTATGTAACTGTAGTTTGTTTGTTGGTCTTTAATAAACTATATTGTCTTTATTCACAGTACTGCATGTGGATATGTAGATTGCTCCAACTTGGTACTGTTAATAATTCTGTTGTGAACATGTTTAGTATACATATAAGATTTCTCTAGGTTGTATATCTAGAAAAGAATTATTGAGTTCTAAGACATATAGATCTTTAGTCCTACTTAGATAACGTATGAAGTGATTATGCCAATTATAGATGCTTTTTTTTTTAAGATTTATTTATTTATTTATTTATTTATTTATTTTTTTTTTGGTTTTTCGAGACAGGGTTTCTCTGTGTAGCTTTGCGCCTTTCCTGGAACTCACTTGGTAGTCCAGGCTGGCCTCGAACTCACAGAGATCCGCCTGGCTCTGCCTCCCGAGTGCTGGGATTAAAGGCGTGCGCCACCACCGCCCGGCCCGAAGATTTATTTATTACATATAGTGTTCTGTCTGCATGTATCCCTGCAGGCCAGATGAGGGCACCAGATATCATTACAGATGAATGTGAGTCACCATGTGGTTGCTGGGAATTGAACTCAGGACCTCTGGAAGAGCAGCCAGTGCTCTTAACCCCTGAGCCATCTTTCCAGCCCAGATTCTTAAACTGTATATGTGAGTTCAGTTTCCCACATCCTCGGACGATGGGCCCTGTAAGTTGTTGTAAAGTTAGTGATCCTCAGGAACCTCCTGAGTGCAGTAGGCAGCAGAGCAGTCTCAGAATTTAGTTTTTGTTGTGCTCTCCTAATTAATGATGGGGTTTAGGCTTTGCCTTATATGACATGCTTCAAGTACTTGCAAAACATAACATTTTGAAGATATATCATCCATATCTTTTGTAAACTTGAAAGTTCTAGGCCAGCCTGGGTTACATAGAAAGACAGGCTTCTGAATAACAAATAATAAAAAAAATTAAGTCTACAAGCTTAAAGAAAATATTCTTCAAAAGAGAGTACATGGAAAATGAAACATTTTCAAAGTTGCTCACACAGGGAGCTTTAATGGTTTTGAAATTCCCTCAGTTTCGACTCCAAGTTAGAGTGTTTGTTTCATTGTCAAACTTTGTATATTACCTGTACCTTATGTAGATTCTTTTGACGAGAAATACTTTATAAAAGAAAGAAATCAGGCTGAGCGGTGGTGGCCGGGCAGGCAGAGGCAGGTGGATCTCTGAGTTGGAGGCCAGCCTGGTCTACAGAGTGAGTTCCAGGACAGCAAGGACCACACAGAGAAAAACCCTATCTCCAAAACAAAACAAAACAGAATAAAAAAAAACAAACCCAAAAACAAACAATGGGAAGGAATATGAAGGTATATCTAAGTGTAAAAGCAGACTCATATCATCTCCAGATGGTGGGACAAAAAGGCAACTGTAAATTTTTTTTTTTTTTTTTGGTTTTTCGAGACAGGGTTTCTCTGTGTAGCTTTGCACCTTTCCTGGAACTCGTTCTGGAGACCAGGCTGGCCTCAAACTCACGGAGATCCACCTGCCTCTGCCTCCTGAGTGCTGGGATTAAAGGCATGCGCCACCACCGCCCGGCGGCAACTGTAATTTTTATTTATATTTATCTGCATTATTCAAAGTTTTCCTACAAAATTTTCAGTATCTTGCTTAGGTACACAGATAATTTTGTTTGAGTTGGTTTTTTGTATGCTGGGGGTTACAGGAGGTAGGCAAGCACTGCATCACGGCGCTAGATTCCCAGTCCTCATTTGCTGATCTTGGCAGTGCCGGAGGTTGAGTCCAGTGTGCTTTGTACACACATGCCAGGCAGGAGCTCTATGGTGGAGCTGTAACCCAATCTAATAGATACATTTTTTAAGGTGAAGGTAATGAGAATTGAACTTAGACTTCATATGTGCTAGGCAAGTGCTCTATCACTGAGCTATATTCCCAGCTCTGATAATTTTCTAATGCTATATTTGTGTGTATGTTTTGTGTGTTTCTGAGACAGCCTGGCACTCTGTAGTCCTGGCTAGCCTAGAACTCACTTTTGAGCACAGGCTGTTCTTGAATTCACTATTTTTTTTTTTTTTTTTTTTTGTTTTTTGTTTTTTTAGACAGGGTTTCTCAGCGCCTTTCCTAGAACTCGCTTTGTAGACCAGGCTGGCCTCGAACTCACAGAGATTCGCCTGCCTCTGCCTCCCGAGTGCTGGGATTAAAGGCGTCGGCCACCTTTAGTGCACTAGAGGCGAACTCACTATTTAGTACATGTTGGCCTTGGGCTGGCAGTAATCCTCCTGTTTCATACTCCCAGATTTGGAGATTTCAGACATGCACTCTGAATGCTATTTTATTTGAAAGACAGTATGCAGTATATATACTCATTATGCAGAACAGATTTCTAGAATATATAAAACAGGCTGATACTAAAACATACCATATTAACTGTTTTGCCTTTGTTTTTGTTTTATAGACAGGGTTTCACTATGTAGCCCAGGCTGGTCTTTTTTTCTTTTAATTATTTATTTATTTTTATTTCATTTGCATTGGTGTTTTGCCTGCATGAATATCTGTGTGTGAGGGTGTCCCCTAGAACTTAAGTAAGCTGCCATGTGGGTGCTGGGGATTGAACCTGGGTCCTTTGGAAGAGCAGTCAGTGTTCTTAACCGCTGAGCCATCTCTTCAGCTACCTGCCCCCCCACCCCATGCTGGTCTTGAACTCAGAGATCTACTTGCCTCTGTCTCTCAAGTGCTAGGATTAGAGTGTATGCTATCATACCTGACATTAATAGCTGTTTTTATAATTAAATCTTAGCTGCCAGCTTTGCTTGTTCTTTGGTCCTTTTGATCTTAACATCCCAATTCATTTTTAACAAATGCTATTAAAATTTTCTGTGTCCTAAATACTATGAGAGACATAGAAGGTACAAAATACATAAGGTCTGAACCTCATCCACCAAAGGTTTATAGTCGAGTGGGGATACAGGACACCCAAATCAGATAGAGATATGAACAGGAAAGGACAGAGAAAAGGAGATTACGAGTGAATTTGTTTTCATCTCTGGGTATGTTCTAATTGGTTTTGAGATGTATTCAGTAAAAGACTATCAACTCAAGCAGGTCTGATTCTTGGTGTCAGCTTCTAAGACTCTTTCCACACCCCCCCCCCCCCCCAAGACAGGGTTTCTCTGTGTAGTTTTGGTGCCTGTCCTGGATCTTGCTCTGTAGACCAGGCTGGCCTCAAACTCACAGAGATCTGCCTGGTTCTGCCTCCTGAGTGCTGGGATTAAAGGCATGAGCCACAACCACCTGGCTAGAAGACTCTAGAAGAGACTGTGGCCACAGCTTTCATTCTATTTGATCAAGTATTATGCTGGTCTTTGACTCTTAGAATTTAATTTATCAAATCAAATAAGTTGGCCACCTCTGAAAGGACAATAGCAAAGTGAGTAGCAGAAGATGCTGTAAAACAAGGCTCAAATTTTGTTTCTTTATTGTTCTCAAATACTGTCTTAGACTCTCTTGCCACTGAATGTTTTCCTTGGTCCTCTGTTCTTGTATTTTTCATGTTCAATACTGCTTTAGACCAGTGGTTCTCAACCTGTGGGTTGTAACCCCTTTTGAGGGTAGCCTAAGGCTTCCAGAAAACACAGATATTTACATTAGAGTTCATAATAGCAAAATTACAATTATGAAGTAGCAATGAAAATAATTTTATGGTTGGGAGTCACCATAACATGAGGAACTGTATTAAAGGTCGCAGCATTAGGAAGTTGGAGAACCACTGCTGTAGACAAACATAATACATGATGCTGAGAAAAGAACCAGGCCTTGGCATGTACTCCATCACTGAACTATATTCCAACCTCCCTCTTCTGTTTTGTTTTTGTTGTTGTTGTTTTTTCGAGACAGGGTTTCTCTGTGAAACAGTCCTGGCTGCCCTGGAACTCACTCTGTAGACCAGGGTGGCCTTGAACTCACAGAGATCCACCTGCCTCTGCCCCCCAATGCTGGGATTAAAGGCGTGTGCCACCACCGCTGCCAGCCCCTTCTCTATTTTTATGACAGTTTTTATACTGTAGCCCAGGATAATCTGTAATTGACTATGTACTCAGACTGATCTTGAACTTATGGCAGTCCTGTTTCAGTTTCCCAGGTACTAGAATTACAGGTGTAAACCACCTCTCTCAGTTTCCTACTTTTTTATTTTCTTAAAAATTTTTACATTTATTTTACTCAATTACTTGTATGTAAGTATTCATGTGCATACCTTGCGTACATGTGGAGATCAAAGGTCAGCTTGTGGGAATCAGTTCTGTTGTCCTATCATGTGGGTTCTAGAAATCAAACTCAGGTCACCAGGCTTGGCAGCAAGCTTGGCTCACCTTTGCTTTGTGAGCCATCTCATCAGCCCAAGCCTTTGTTTTCATAAAAAGAAGTATATATATTAAATTAATATCTGAACCATTTTTAAGTGTGTGTGCAACTTGGTGGCATTATGTATTTTAAACTCATACTGTGTGCCCATTATGTCCATCTCCATAATTCTTCACTTTGTAAAACACAGACACATTAAACAGTGGCTTCCCATTCCTTGCTTTCCCCCTGGTAGCCATTATCCTACTTTCTGTCTCTGTGAATGTGACTTCTGTAAGTACTTCATATTAATGAAATCAGGCTTGACTTAGCATAATGCTCTCAGGGTTTAAACATAGCATATATCAGAATTTTCTTCCTTTTTAAGTTTGGATAATATTCTACTATGCAGTACATTTTGATTATCTGTATATCTATTGATAAACTCAGATTGTTTGCATAAAATTTTGATAGATTTAGGTCAGGTCTTTTTATTGTGTTGCTGTGCCAATTTAAACACTCATTAAAAGGATATGGGTCAAGGGTGGAGCTATTGCTCAGTGTTAAGAGCACTGGCTGCTCTTACAGGAGGGTCCAGGTTCATTTTCCAACACCTGGAAGCTCACAACCATCTGTAACTCCAGTCCCAGGGGATCTGATGCCATCTTCTGACCTCCTCAGGCACACAAACATACATGTAGGCAAAGCACCCTCACACATGAAATAATAAATCTAAAAAGAGAGTATCAGAGCTGGGCATGGTGGCACATATCTGTAATTCTAGCACCAGGGAGGCTGAGGCAGGATTAAGAACTCAAGGCCTCACTGGACTATATAGAAAACCCTGTCTCAAAACAACAAAAGAGATGCGGAAATATTCTTACAACTGTCTCCAAACTTTATTTAATTAGTCTTTTAATTTATTATCAATCATTAAATAACCTCATTATTCTAATTTGCCTTTCTGTAAGCATTTTTTATAGTTTAATTGTGCAGGTGTTTTTTTCATTGTTGTCATTGCTTTCTTTCATTTTTTTTTGGTTGTGGGGTTTGAACCCTGTGCTTCATGGATATTAGGTCAATACTTTGACATTTGAGTTACTACCCTAGCCCTTGTTTCTTTTATGTATTATTTATGTCTATCCTTTTTCATTTTCTTTTGCCTTTCCTATTGCTGTGTTATATACTTTAGAAACATTTTTTTGAATATGCTTGTATTTTAATTTTTTAATTATTTTATTTTTGAGACTGAGTCTCACTATGTAACCTTGGATGGCTTGGAACTTACTATGTAGACCAGAGCGGCCTTGAACTCATAGAGATCTGCCTGCCTCTGTCTCCCTGAGTGCTGGGATTAAAAGCAAGCATCACCACACCTTAATTTTTTTTCAAGTGTCTAGTCAGGCTTATTGATATGTATATTATATAAACTAACATGTACTCTTTTTTTATTTATTTTTTAATGCCAAACGCCATTAATTGAAGGAGGGAGGAGGTCTTAAATACAGGCTTACAGCACAATGGGAGAACCCCGGAGGGCAGAAGTTCGCTACCAATGTTTTACAGTCTTGCATCTAAGCTTTTAACGCCCAATATGCAGGATACACAGACAAGGAACTTCCCTTAAGCATTCAGGAGGGTGGAACCCGGCAGGGAATTAGCATAGGGAGGATATCAAGGTCAGCAAGCAAGGCAGCAGTTACCCAAAACGGGGTGGGGGAGGTGGGGGGGGTAGGGGGTGGGGGGGTGACTTAGGTTGCGTGGGATGTCAGCAGGTCACCTTATCCGTCATGGAGACGCCTGCCCAGGCCACACAGGCGCTCTGTCTTAGGTTGGTGAGCGCCCCCCAGGCATTACTCATCTCTGAATTCTCAATCGTGTGTGAACTGCAGAGTTAACTGCTGCCAAAGATCTCAAAGTGGTGCTGGGCTTAACATCTACTCTTTTAAGTGTCCTGTTTTGTGAAATTTGGTAAACATACATTTGTGTGATTACATTAGTAATACTTGCTAGTAGTAAGCTAGAAATATACATAGAAAAAGTTGTGTGGTGCCCTAGCTCCTGGCATCTACTCATCTGCTTTCTTTGCCTTTTCAAAATCTTATATAAGTAAAATCATGTAGTGTGTAGTCTTTCTTTCTGGCTTCTTTCATGTGTATAATTGAAATCAAGGATCAGCAGTTAGTAGTGTGCCATTGTATTCATGTGCTGGTTCATTTATTCAGTCACTAGTTGGTGGGCACTTGGAATGTTTCCAGTTTTTTATTTTATGTGTGTGAGTGTGTTGACTGTGTGTATACACATACACTGTCTGTATGTCTGGTGTTTGGGGGGGCCAGAAGTGGACACTAGAACTAGAGTTACTGATGGGTGTGAGCTGCCATGTGGGTGCTGGGATTTGAACCCCACTCCTTCAGAAGCAGCTAAGTGCTCTTAACTGTTGAGCAGTTTCTCTAGCTCCTGCTTCCAGCTTTTGAATAAAGCTGCTTTGATATTATTATATATCATTTATTTTATTATATTGAAGTACAAGTCTTTACATAGATACAAGTTTTCATTGCTCACTGGTAAGAGTAGGATTCTGGATCATAATGGATGGCTAAAGATTTTTCTGTCTTTTTGTTTGTTTGTTTCCCTGGGTAGCCCTGGCTGTCCTGGAGCTTGCTCTGTAGACCAGGCTGGCAGATTTTTCTGTCTTTTTTTTTTTTTTTTTTTGGTTTTTCGAGACAGGGTTTCTCTGTGCAGCTTTGCGCCTTTCCTGGGACTCACTTGGTAGCCCAGGCTGGCCTCGAACTCACAGAGATCCGCCTGGCTCTGCCTCCCGAGTGCTGGGATTAAAGGCGTGCGCCACCACCGCCCGGCCAGATTTTTCTGTCTTTTAAACTTGATTTATGCTGTCATTTATTTCATTGACTTTTTAAAACTTTATTCTTGATTTTATTTTTTTTTTTTTTGAGACACAGTCTCACTATATATCCTTGGTTGGCCTGGAACTTACTATAGAAACCAGTCTGGCCTCAAATCCAGAGATCTGCCTGCCTCCTAAGTGCTGGGACTAAATTTTTGTTCCTAGATTTTGTGCTTTGCTTTTGCGATGTTACCTATTCTACTTATATTTGCTTTTATATAAAATACACATTTAAAAAAGATACATATTTTGGTACTGTTAGCAAATCTCATGAAATTTCACATATATGTCTTATTTCTTGTTACTTTTTTTCCCCATTGGTTGCCTCATTATTATGACTTATATCTTACTTTTCTCTTTCTTGGCTTTTTATCTAGATCAAGTACTTTGGTTTGGTTTGTTTTGTTTTGGGTCCCCCCAAGAGCAGTGTCTCACGTAGTGCAGGTTAGTCTGGAACTTTCTCTATACTGAGACTGATTTTGACCCACTGATCTCCCTGCTTTCACTTCTCATGTGCTGGGGTTCAAACAAGCATGTGTCAATCTGTCCAGCTTTAGTCTCAGTGTCCTGCGAGTCCTTCCTGTTACCCATAAAATGGTTGATTCTCTTGCTGCATTGGCTTCCCCTTCTCTTTTGCAGTTGTAGACTTTCTGAAGCTCAGGCAATACAATGTTTCCATTCCTCTAACCAAATTCCCTCCGGTGATTTGTTCTTAGCTCTGCAGTTAACTATTTTAGAATCTACAACCTTCATCTGCTCAGGTTTCCCAAAAGGTCTCTTAGGTGAATGAAGCTCGTTTTCTAGTACAGGGTTAATAGACTGCAGCCTGAGTAAAATCTGGCTTGCAGTGTTTGTGTGGATTTTAAGCTAAGAAAGCCTTCTGTAATTTTAGCTGCTGAAAGTGTGGCTCACAGATGGTCTGTGCTTCCTTATTGTATGTTTGAAGGGGAAGTTCTAAGGAAAAAGTCTAGATCACATTGTTATCATTATCCTCTTCCTGAGTTAGTATAGTTTAGGTTTTTTTTTCCCTAGGAACACTCAAAGGAAAAAGATTATAGTTGCTGTAGGAAATTAATGTAAATGAATATACTGTATTAAAATTTCTTAATTACTATGTATCATTATATTGATTTTTAAAGGTCTATGTAATAAAAAAGGAAAATTTACACTCAAGCATTCTAGATTATAAAGATTTTTCTTTTACTTTAGTTCTCCATTAGTTCACACTTAATAAAAAAAATATTATTTTTAAAGTGTGGAGTTATATGTCAAAAGCTTATACATTTAGAAAGTCCATTTTTGTTATGCTGAAGTATTCAGGTAGTTGGTGTTTCTTAGGTAACTAAAGTGATTTTTGTTCTATCCTGATTCTTTTACATTAAATACAACTAAGATTGAAGTGTTAGTGAATATTTATTATTTGAATCAAACTTTTTATTTTTCATTGCTTTACAATAAAGTTTGGCACCATGAAAAATTTTTTTTTTTAAATGTTTTAGATGCATACTTCTACTGGAGGAGGGTTCTGTGACTGTGGAGACACAGAAGCATGGAAAACTGGCCCCTTTTGTGTGGATCATGAACCTGGAAGAGCAGGCACTACAAAAGAGGTAAGAAGCTTCATTGCTGTTTTCAATTTTCTGAGATTAAATGAATAGGTTAAGATGGATTCCATTTAGAATCCAGTTTTTTTATTCTAGAAGTTAATTATAAGAATGTTTTAGGGGCTGGAGAGGTGGCTCCAGTTAAGAGAGCTGACTTTTCTTCCAGAAGACCCGAGTTCAATTCCCAGCACCCACATGGCAGCTCACACCTGTCTGTAACTCCAGTTTCAGGGGACCCCGGCACCCATGGCAAAAACACAAATGCACATAAAAATTAAATAAAATATACTTACAAAAAAAAAGAATGTTTTGTTTTTCTACTTTAAATTAAAATTTTCTCCAGAGAGAATGAATTCACACATACCCAAAAATGAATTCAAAATACTTTTTCTTAAATAGTCAACTTGAACAATAAGGATATATAGTGTACAGCCCTAAAAGAACAAACAGAAGTTATTAATGGGTAAGAACAGAATGTAATGAATTTGAAAACAGAATGAACACATGAATTCAGTAATTGCTGTTCTTAAAGGAAAAAAAACTTTGGCTAGGCAGTGGTGGTACACACCTTTAATCCCAGCACTCGGGAGGCAGAGGCAGGCGGATCTCTGTGAGTTCAAGGCCAGCCTGGTCTACAGAGCGAGATCCAGGACAGCCAGGACTGTAACACAGAGAAACCCTGTCTCGAAGAAACAGAAACAGAAAAAGAAAAAAACCTTTAGCAAGTTCGGATCTCGACACTTAGACATGAGGTGGGAGAGGACATAGGACCACAGATACAGGTGAGCTCTGGGAACCACAAGAGACTGCTCAGGGATTCTCAGCTAATACACCTCTCAAACTCACAGAGCTCCACTTGACTCTGCCTCCCAAGTCCTGGGAACACTACACTCAGCTATAAAAATGAACTGTTTTATCAGACTGTTTATCAGCTATAAAAATGAACTGTTTTATCAGACACTGCAAAGTACCATTCAAAAGCCAAGGGAATACTAGGTAGATAACCATTGAGATACTTGGCAAATTTGCCACAGTGTAGCATTTCCCTTCAAACACCATGTTCATAAGGTCATAGACAGATCTTGGAAAGTTTCCAGGATTATATACTTTTTATGCCCTTTGAACTATTCTAGATCGCCATATAAGCTGTGAACACATCTTAGGGCCATATGTTGTTTTTTGCTGACTTTGTTTGAAGACCTCTCTAGGTATTAGAGTTGGATATTGAAGTCTCCCGTTATTACTGTGGATGGACCTATGTGGCCTGTGAAGCCTTTTCACATTCATTTTATGAAATTGGTAGCCCCAGGATTTGGTGCATAGATATATACAATAGCTATATCCTTCTTTTTTCCTTTTTTTTCTTTTTCGGTTTTTTCGAGACAGGGTTTCTCCGTGTAGTTTTGGTGCCTGTCCTGGATCTCGCTCTGTGGACCAGGCTGGCCTCGAACAGCTATATCCTCTTCATTGTTCCTTTTATTAATATGTAGCGATCCCTTCATCTCTTCTGACTACCATTGGTTTGAAGTCTGCTAGATTCAGGAATTGCTATGCCAGCTTGTTTACAGTTTCCCTCTGTTTAATAGGCTTGTTTCTGACCTTTAACTCCCAGTGTTTGGATGTCTTTGCTAGTTATGTGAATTTCTTGGTGATAGCAGATAGTTGGACCTTTTTTTTTTTTTAAGTTGAGCTTAGTCTTTAAATTGAAAGGCCAAGGCAGTTTGCGTTCAAGGTTATTATTGAGGTTATTGTTCAAGATTTACCATTGCTCATGGTTTTGTTGGTTTCTAGTCATTGGGAGTTCATTTCTGGCTCTCCTGATAGTTGTCAGAGGTTTGTTGACTTGCCATGTCGGATGTGACTGGTCCTTCCCAGTTCTCTGTTCTCTCATGCAATGTCTGCTCCCTTGGGTCCTCAGGAGAAAGCTGACCACCGTCTTCTCCGGTGAAGAGCTTACTGAAGTGTGGACAGTTGGCATGAATTGCCTTTATGTGTGCTTATCTTGAGTACTCTTACTTCTCTGTCACCTTTGCTCAATAAGGGGATAGCAGTTTTGGTTGACAGTTTCAGGACTTACTATATATTACTCCACACTTCTCCTGGCTTTGAGTGTTGCTGAGGAAAGATTAATGTCGTTCTGAACTTTCTGCCTCTGAATGTGAGTTGGTGTTTTCTTTTACAGATATTAGTATCCTTTGTTTTGTTTAAATTTAGATATATGTCATGGAGAGGTTCTTCTCTGGTCATACTTAGGAAATTCTTGATTATAATTTTAAAAAGTAGATTTTCTAAGCCTCTTTACGTAATTTTTCATAACTCCTGCTAGACCATTGGATACTTAGGTTAGGTCTCTTGGATGTATCCAAGACTTCTTACAAGTTTTGGTTATCTTCATTAGTTTTTTTTTTTTTCTTTATGTATGCCTGTATGTGTTATTGTCTTGACCTGTGCTCTATCTCTAAAATTTGTCCTTTATCCGTGGTCTTGGTCTGCTGTGACTTTTCTTTGTTTGATTCTTTCATTTCCTCAAAATTACTGATTCTTTCATCCATCTGTATCTTTCTTATGTGGATCCTAATTGACTTCTTAACCGTTTATGGAAGTCCTCTATATGGTCGCTAACCTTTTTTTAAAAAATAGACTGAATTCTTTACACATTTTAGCTCTCTCGTTATCTTTGTTCTGGTGTCAGGAGTTGTGAGTCTGTGGCAGTGTGGTGTAATGCTCTTGTTGTGTCGTTTGTTGTGCTTTGTGCATGTACTGGGAGGTGAGCGGCCTCCAGTTTTTCTTCCCCCTTTTCTCACTGTCTTGCTGGTTTGTTTCGCTTTATGTGAGCCCTCCTGGTGCTTTGTCTTTATGTGTGCTCAGGGAAAGTCAACTGAGGAATGGTTTGCCAGCTGTCACTGTGTGAGCTGCAGGAACCACTTGTGGCTTCCCCTTCGTCCCCAGTACGGCTTGGAGATAGGAGCACTAAGGTGCTGGTCGGAGAAACACACTACAGAGTTGTTTTTTGGTTTTGGGGCTAAGGGTATCAGTAAGCCAGGAAGTGAGGAGGGAATAGGGGAAAGGTGAGAGGAGAGGAAGTAAGAATAACAAGGTATATGGGCGAGAGGGCTGAGAAGCAATGAAGACTGTACATTAGGTTTAGAGAAAATCGTCTGTTACTGACTGTACATATCTGCGAATGTACTGAAAGCCTTTCTTTGTCTGCTGTTTTCTTCTGTATTTGTTTGTTTGTTACAAGCTCCAACTATGTACCTAAGCTGGTCTGCAACTTGCTAAGTAGCCTAGGCTGGCCCCTAACTCTACTGATTATCCTGCCTCAGCCTACCAAGTGGTGGGGTTGCAGGAGTGTACCATTTAATGGTTGTCTGTTTACCACCTGAAACCCACGTGCTTTCCCCTCTTTACTAGGGCCAAGGTTTCAATTCAGTGAGAATGTTGTAACTGAGGGAACATGCCAGGCAACAGGGAAATTATTTACTAGAGTATGAAGTACTTTTTAGCAGGTGTACCCCTTAAAATGATAGCCCACCCATAGCAACCATTGACTGTCAGCTGTGAATCAGGACCGGGTGGGACCTCAGGTGCCCCTCTCCCATGAGAAAATGTTGAGAAGCCCAGTCTTGTGTAAGTCTTGTGTATATAACCACAGCTGCTGTGAATTCATGAGGCAGTGGCCATGTCATGTACTGGGACATCTTTTTACCACACCCTATTCTTACCACACACACAGCACCTTATTCTCTTGCCTTTACATTTTTGCTCCCCCTTTCTTCAACAATGTTCTCTGAGCCTTGGAGGGTGTCATACCAATGTCTCATTTAGGCTTGAAGACTCCATCACCAATCATTTCCTGTTGGTACTTTGAGCATTATGAGTCTCTGTATTAACTCCCTCCCGCAGCTATAAGACACTTCTTTGAGGAGGAGAGAGAACACTAATATATGTATAAACCTAAGTATTAGTAGACGGTTTAATATTTTTTGTTATTTTGTGAGACAGAGTCTCACTCTGTAGCCAGTGTTGGCATTGAGCTCATGGCAACCCTCCTGGCTCAACCTCCCAGATGCTGAGATTATAAGCATGAAACATCATGTACAGCTCAAATTGTACACTTAAGTGAGTAAATCGTAGTGGTTTCTGCTTATGTCACAATAAAGTTGTTATTAGCAGTTCGCTTATGAAAGTCTGAGTTAAAATACTTAACCTGGACATCATAAAACCTTCCAAGTAACTTCTAGTTTATAACAACAAATAATACTACCAGGAAAAACACGGAATACAGGTTTTTGGTTTTGTTTGTTTGTTTTGTGTTTTAACAGAAAAACTGGTCTTCTTCATGAAGAACAAAAGATGGGGGCTAAGGATGGGAGATTAAGTTAGATGTAGATGTCCAGCACTTGAGAATCATGACAGCCAAATGCAGTGTGTAGATCTTGGTCTCAGCAAACGTTTATAGAAGATCAGAGGAATGGAGCTGGAGAGATGGCTCAATGCTTGAGAGCATGTACTGCTCTTGCAGAAGACTTGAGTTCAGTTCTAGCTCCTACATCAGACACTTCCAAGGGGATCCAACATGACTGACTGTAGCACGAATCTTAAAAGGTCTTATTAATAAAAAACAAACCCAGAGTCAGATATTGGGGTGAACGCTGAAAGATCAGAGAAACAGAATGAGCCACAGCTAACCTCACCTCACCAACTTCTCAGCCGATCCTGGTTCCTCAGACTGAAAGCCTCTGAGTCCTCATCCGAATGGATCTCAGCTGAACTGCTGCTAAAAGCTAGAAGCTTAAAAAGGCTCTAGTTCCTGGTCCTCATGCCTTATATACCTTTCTGCTTCCTGCCATCACTTCCTGGGATTAAAGGCATGTGTCACCATGCCTGGCTGTTTCCAGTGTGGCTTTGAAATCACAGAGATCCAGATGGATCTCTGCCTCTGAATCTCTGCCTCCGGAATGCTAGGATGAAAGGCATGAGCTACCACTGCCTAAACCTATGTTTAATATAGTGACTGTTCTGTTCTCTGATCCCCAGATAAGTTTATTGGGGTGCACAATGTATCAACCACAACTGACCTGTACTGATGGACACACACACACACACACACACACACACACACACACACACACACACACAAAAAAAAAAAAAAAAATTAATAAATAGGAGGCTGGAGACATGGCTTAGCTGTTAAGAGCATTTACTGCTCTTGCAGAGGACCTAGCACTCAGATGGCACCTCCCCCTTTCAGGGGATCTGACATCCTCTTCTGGCCTCCAAGGGCACACTTGTTGTACAAACATGCAGGCAAAACACTCTTACAGTAAACAAATAATAAACCTTTTTACTAGTTTTTTCAAGACAGGGTTTCTCTGTGTAGCTTTGAGCCTTTCCTGGAACTCACTTGGTAGCCCAGGCTGTCCTCAAACTCACAGAGATCCGCCTGCCTCTGCCTCCCAAGTGCTGGGATTAAAGGCGTGTGCCACCACCGCCTGGCTCTTTTTTTCTAGTTTTTCAAGGTAGTTTCTCTGTGTAGCCCTGGCTGTCCTTGAACTCTCTCTCTGTAAATCAGGCTGACCTGAAACTCAGAGATTCACCTGCCTTTGCCTCAGGAGTGCTGGGATTAAACGAGTTCGTCACCACTGCCTGGCTAATAAATCTTTTAAAAAAGAAAATAAAAAGTAAATTTCTTTTAAAAGATAGGAGGAATGATTCGGAAAATTGAATGTTATGTTAGATGATATTTAGTCATAGTGTTTTTAGATGAAATAATGGTGTTATCATATTCTTATTAAAAGATACGTATCAATGGGACTGACCTAGACCTTCTACATGTGAGTGACAGTTATATGGCTTGGTGTGTTTGTGGGGCTCCTAGCAGTGGGATCAGGACCTGTCCCTGGCTTTTGAACTGGCTTTTGGGACCCTACTCCTCATACTGAATCACCTTGCCCATACTTAATACATAGAAGGTACTTAGTCTTATTGCAACTTGATATGCCATGGTTTTTTTTTTTTTTGTTTTTTTTTGATTTTTCGAGACAGGGTTTCTCTGTGTAGCTTTGCGCCTTTCCTGGAACTCGCTTTGGAGACCAGGCTGGCCTCGAACTCACAGAGATCCGCCTGGCTCTGCCTCCCGAGTGCTGGGATTAAAGGCGTGCGCCACCACTGCCCGGCAATATGCCATGTTTTATTGATACTCAGAAGACTTGCCCTTTCCTGGATAGAAGAGGACGGTATGGGGGGATGGGAGGGGTGGAGAAGGGGAGGGAGGGGAGGATGGAGCAAAGTAAAATTTTTGCTGATAAAAATGTAAAAAAAGAAATCATTGAATCGATTAACACTAAAGAAGTAAAAACTTATAAATTGTTCCAGAGCATGGGTGAAAGGAAGGTGAGCTTTGCACATTTGTTCTAGGAAGCCAGAAAACACTGATGTCAGATCTAACAAGATACAGACATTTTAGATCAGTCTTATTAATAGTTTTATGCTGAAACCCTAATATACCATTAGCAGGTGAACTCATGCATGTTAGGCTATAATACAGCCATCCTTTTATTATTACTATTCATCTATTTATTTTACATCCCAGTTATAGCCTCCCACCATCCTCCCCTCCTTCCCCTTCCCCCTCCCCATTCCCCCATCCCCTCCTCTTCCATCCAGGAAAGGGCAGGTCTTCTGAGTATCAATAAAACATGGCATATCAAGTTGCAATAAGACTAAGCACCTTTTATGTATTAAGTTTGGGCAAGGTGATTCAGTATGAGGAGTAGGGTCCCAAAAGCCAGTAAAAGAGTTGGAGACAGTCCCTGTTCCCACTGTTAGGAGTCCCATAAGAGGACCAAGCTACAAAACTGTAAACTATATGCATAGTGCCTAGGTCAGTCCCATTCAGTTTGGCCGTGGGTCTTGGTTGGCATCTACCTCCATCAGTTGCTGGACGATGTCTCTTTGATGACAGTTGGGCCGGGCACCAATCTGATCACAGGAGACAACCAGTTCAGGCTATTTATCCACTATTGCTAGGAGTCTAAGCTGGGGTCCTCTCTGTAGACTCCTGGAAGATTCCCTTGTGCCAGTTTTCCATCTAACCCTGAAATGTCTCCCCTAACAGTACCCCTCAGCACTCCCCGCCCCCATCACTCATGTTACCATCCCTACCCACCCTTAATCCACTCACAAAATATCTTATATTTCCTCTTTCCAGGGGGATCTGGGTGTCCCCCCATGAACTCTCCTTGTTACCTAGTTTCTCTGGGTCTGCACCACAACCATTCTTAAATTGGAACTCACTTGTGAAGGTGCTTGTGTCTTAGCACATTTGGAGAATGTTCTCTTGGAAAGCATCTTCAATTTCTTTCAGGGATATTGGCCTCAAATCAGAAGCCATGCAAATCACATTTCATATTGGAGCATCAGTGTTTCAGAAATAAGATAAGAGAGTCCATTGTTGCTCCTATTGACCCTGTTCTGGAAGAACTCCCAATCAGATCAAAACTAGACTGAGCGAAGATATAAATATTACAAAAAGACAAGGTGAAGTAGTTATGATTGTAAGCTGGAAAAAAACAAAACAAAACCTCAAGAAAATTAACCAAAAGGGAGGCTAGGCGGTGGTGGTGCACGCCTTTAATCCCAGCACTGGGGAGGCAGAAGCAGGCAGATCTCTGTGGGTGGAGGCCAGCCTGGTCTACAGAGTGAGATCCAGGACAGACACCAAAACTACACAGAGAAACCCTGTCTCAAAAAAAAACAAAAACAAAAACAAAAACAAACAAACAAACAAACAAAAAAGAAAATTAACCAAAAAGGAATGAGAAAATACAGAAGATTTCTAGGTTTTGTTTGTTTGTTTGTATGCTTGTTGTTCTTTGAGACTGTTTCGTCTGGGATTGCAGCTGTTTACTACCATGTACATTGAAATAAGCAAGCTACAACAAAATGCCTGCTTTTCTATTTAAAATGTTTGACAAATATTTTTTAATGGCCATATAAGCAATACCTTTTAGGAAATGTAATAGAAAAAGATGTTCAATTCATTATGATAGAAAACAATAAAATTTGTAGGTAGGAGAGGAGGGGAAAATGCTAGATTTACTCATTCATTTGTTTGTTTATTTGTTTATGAGACAGGGCCTCTCTATGGCCTGCCTGGCCTGGAACTTACTATGTAGATCAGGCTGCCCTTGAACTCAGCTTCTGATGCATGGTGAAAGCAGAGGAGTTTCTTTTAACTCTTCAGCTGAGAGCATTTTTATGAATGGTTGAAAGAAAATGTGGAGGGGGAAAAAGATGAGCAGGAATTTTGTCTTCTAATGTTGATATTGGTACCATTACCATTATCTCTTTAACAAAGACTTTTGGACACACTATTTACAAAAGGTGACATGTTGAGGAGGGATTAAAACTAACATTGTAAAGCATTGGTGAGAAGTTGTTGTAGGTCATAGTAGGTGTTAAAGAAAAGAGAGTAGCTCAGTGGTTTGGTCAATTTGCCGTCTTACCCATACTTTAGAATAGACTTTAGCTGTATCAATTATATTCACATTGTTAGGTAATAGAATTCAAGCTTTTTTCCCCCTTTGTCTTACAATACTGAATCTCTGTACCCAGTAAACACTGAGTCTCTCTCTTCCCGGTCCTCAGCAATCAACTTTCTACTTTCTGCTCCTGCCATTGTCCTACTGTACATACTGGGCAAATCAGAAATTAGTTGTTCTTTGGTGGTTGACTAAGTTGTTATTTCTTGTCTTGTCTTGTTTTGTGGTGCTGAGGATCAAACTTTGCTCATGATAGGCAAGAGATTACCACTGAACTTCACTTCCAGCCCCATTTCTTATTCTTTGTCACCAATACTTGCTGTGACCACTTCCAAAGCAACTATGAGTTGATTGAAATAAATTGTGAGAACAGTTCTTATAAGCTATAAAGGATAGCCAGTTGTTGCATAATATTGTCATAATGAAGCTAATCAGAAAGACAATGAAGAGAATTCACAGGGGAAAATATGAATAAAAGGTACTCCACTGTCTATGAGTTTCTTTCTGTAATCTATAACTCCAATTTGCTACCAGCAGCATATGAACACAACTTGAGTTGATTCCTAGTGGATAGTGTAATGAATTCACTGAATGATTATTTTAAATACTTCACATTATCTTCCTTATCCATTTATTTAGACACAATCTCAGTATATTTTGTTGTTGTTGTTGTTTCCTCACAGAGCTTGCATTGCCCATTGAATGAAGAGGTAATTGTTCAAGCCAGGAAAATATTCCCTTCAGTGATAAAATACATTGTAGAAATGACCATATGGGAAGAAGAAAAGGAACTGCCTCCTGAACTGCAGATAAGGTGGGAGTGGTCAAAAGCCACTGGCTTTAGTGGTGGTTCTTTAAGTTGCCAAAAACAGTGTTGGCTATCCATGTGTGTGGTCTTTCCTTCCTATGCTAGGGTTTGCACATACAAGGCAAATGCTCTGCTGTTGAGTTATAGCCTAAGATGGTGCCTGCCTGCCCGCTTGCCCACCTGCCCTCCCGCCCTCCCTCCTTCCCTCTCTCCCTCCCTCCTCCCCTTCCTCCCTCCGTCCTTCCTTCCTCCCTCTTTCTTTCCTTCCTTCTTCCCCACTTTATGTTGTAATTTATTATGATTTTTGGAATAGATATAGCCCAAATATTTTGTAGAACAGTTTTATACACCCAAGGCAAGAGTGGGTGTGGGCTCCTCAACTGGGAGAGACTCACCTAAATTTATTATCACCTTGAGATTATCTCTTGGGAATATTTTCAAAGTATCTTTACTTGAACTACTGTCTTAGATAGTATGCAGGAGTGAAGCCAAAGAAGAGTAAAGAAACTTCAAATCTATAAGGAGAAAAAGGCCAACATTTTCAGGGGCTTGTTCCATTTCTAAGGTTTGTTCTATTTATAGCTGCTAATGCTAGTGGGTAAGTAAGTTGCCCATTTTGATTTTGGCCTGGATCAAGGTCTGGGTTCCCAAAGACGTTTGTGAACAGCAGAACCTCAGAATGAACTTCATTTAGCCCTTATATTTAGCTCTTTGCCTGATCAAGACAAGTTTAATGAGAGATGAGAAAATAGCCTTTTCCCTTATGCTTTGGAAATAGTGTGCTAGGATTATTATAGGCATCAAGATTTAACTTGTAGGGACTAGAGAGATGACTCAGAGGTTATGAGCAGTGGCTGCTCTTCCAGAGGTTCTGAGTTCAATTCCCAACAATCCCATGGTGGCTCACAGCCATCTGTAGTTAGATCTGGTGCCCTCTTCTGGCCTACCTGCATACATGCAGGTAGAATATTTGTATACATAATAAATCTTTTAAAAAAAAAGATTTAACTTGTATTTAGATAAAAACTCAGCAACTTCTAACAGCTATAAGTCTTACATTGACACAGTTGCTTTTAATTGAATAGAAAAAGGAGGCAGAGGCAGGTGGATATCAGAATTCAAGCCCAGCCTGCTCTACATAACAAGGTCTAGGTCAGGTAGTTTTATGGTAAGCCCTTGTCACAAATAATAAAAAAGGAGTTCTGGGTCTGAAAATATAGTTCAGGCCTTGTGGGACTATTTCTGCTTGTATAGTACTTAGAGTTTCACAGAACTACAGCACAAATCCATATACAGATTTTGTGGAGGGGATTGTTTGTTTTCATGGGAGTTTATTATATAAGAAGAGATAAATAATTGAGAATTTTCATGAAAAAAAATTTAGTGACATAAATGTACTTTTTTACTCAATGTTGGTTCATAAACTTCTTGAAATAAAAGTATTGAAAAAGTTTATCTGTAGGTACTTGAATTTCAAATAGATGATAATAGCAGTTGAAACCTTTAAAGAAATTTTATAGCAGTAAATATCATGTGAGCACCTCCCAGCACAAACAGCAGTGCTTGAATGTCGTTTGTGGGCAGGAAACATTGGACTTGGGGTTCACAGATTTGCCTTCTGGTCCCTCTCACTGCTCACTTGTTTTGTGACCATAGACACCCCTTTAGCCTACCTGAACTTCTGTTTCCAAACTGTAAGAGGGGTAAGACAATCTTCCCCTTAGAGGGTCAATAGGGTTTCTGAAAGGCATAGCATAGATTTAAAGTTGATGGTATATGATGTATAGCCACTGTTTTCACATATCGCATGAGATTCTCACCAAACTCTGGAATGTAGACATTATTCTCTTTCTAGAGGTAGAAAAGGCACTATCCTCTTGGCAAATCTAAGGTCAGTGGCCTATCTGAGATCCTATAGCCAAAGTGGGAGTGCTGGCATTTTATACAAAAACAAAACAAAAACCAAACCCACCTTTCCCCTCATAAAACTATAATACCAGCATCACTTAAAGATTTACTTTTTATTTAGGTGTATGACTTTGTGAGTGTATGTTCTCCATGCACATGCCTTGTGCCAGCCTTGTGCCCACAGAAACCAGAGGGTTTTATAGAAGATTTTAAGTTGTCTCATGTAGGTGGTGGGAACTGAACTTGGGTCCTCTATAAGAGTAGTATTTGTTCTTAGCTGCTGAGCCATCTCTCCAGCTCAGAGCATCAGGTCCAGTATCACTTAAATAGAAGACAAAGACAAAAATAAAATCTGGTTATCTGTCATTGCCTGCTTAAAGGTTCCAATTTGCCAGTGTGTAAGTCAAGCAAAAGTTAAGAGTGATATTTAAAGACAAACTGCCAACAAGATGAGACTTCTGAAAGTAGTAGAAAAAACCATCGAGGAAGTAATACTTAGTGATTTTGTTTTGGTTTTTAGAGACAAAGGATCACAGAGTGTTATCTAGTCTTGTCTCAAGCTGGTGAGCACAAGTAATCTTTGTGCCTCAGCCTCTCAAGTACCTGTATACCAGCATTCCTCGCTGGGAATCTTTTTTAAGCTATAGCACTATACTATTTAAATCATATCACTATTACAGTGTTATTTCCCTACAGATAGGAAAAGTGCATGGTGCTGCTTAAGAATACGTGGCATTTTTTTTGTTTGCTTTACTGTCTGAATATGTGTCTTTTTTTTAAATAGGGAGAAAAATGAAAGATACTATTGTGTCCTTTTCAATGATGAACACCATTCATATGATCATGTAATATACAGTCTACAAAGAGCTCTTGACTGTGAGCTTGCAGAGGCACAGTTGCACACCACTGCTATAGACAAAGAGGTTTGTGATCACTGTGTGAATTATGTTATGTCTTACATCGATTTCTGGCATTCAGGTGTTAACTGCTTTTTTAAAAGGTGATTCATTATAGACTTAAAATGGATAGCTAACTTCTTCTGGGCATGATGTAACTGTTACGCTCTTGAACTCACAGTAACTGGTTACCTGTACAGGATTAGATCTGTCAGTGTAGCATCATGGTTAGGGGAAGAGAGTGTGAGCCTCATTCCTCCCTGAGGATTATTGGCAGTTAATGTTGCTCAGGGAAGGACTATAATTTTTTCCCGTGATATTGTCACTAGTAAGTTGTCCATACTCCAGTAAATAACTCCCTATCCTCGATCGTTCAAGCAGCTATAATTAAACTCAGTGAGTTACCAAATAAAAAGACATAAAAGTAGGAAGGATTTGACACCGGGTGGGGGTGGCAAACACTTTAATCCCAGCACTTGGGAGATAGAGACAGAGCCAGGCAGATCTCTGTGATTTTGAGGCTAGCCTGGTCTACAGAGCGAGTTCCAGGACAGGCTCCAAAACTACACAGAGAAACCCTGTCTCAAAAAAACAAAAAACAAACAAACAAACAAACAAAAAAGTTGGAAGGATTTGTTTGGAAGAAGGGTTTTAGCACGAGAGGGAAGAGGATGAGAGAAGATAAGGGGGTTGAAATGACCCAAATTTATTATATATATGAAATTGTCAAATTTTTTAAAGTTAAAAAAATCTGTCTGTGCATAGGATCTGGCACTTTTTGCCTGTGCTAGATAAATGCTCTTTTGTTGAACTACATCCTTAGCCCTTGGAAGTATTTTGTTTTGAGACAGAGTTGCTTGTAGCCCAGCTGGCCTTAAATTTGGTTTGTAGCTGAGGATGATCTTGAACTCCTGATCCTTCTGATTCCATTTCCTGAGTTCTGGGATTAAGAGGAGTGTGCCAGCCTCACTGGACGGACACACACATACACACACACACACACACACACACACACACACACACACACACACCTACCCCTGGGCCACTCCCCCTTTTTTTCTTTTTGAGACAAGATCTCACTGTGTAGCTCTAGCTATCCTGTATCTCACCATGTAGATCAGGTTAGCATCAAAATCATGGACATCTGCTTGCCTCTGCCTCCCAAGTGCTGGGGTTAAAGGAGTGCAACACTGTGTCCATGTCCACTCGGTTTAGCCCTGTTTGAGACCCAGTCTCATTATGTCACTCAGGTTGTCTTTTCAATCTGAGATCTTCCTGCCGCCTGGTTTCGGAATTACATGCTTATAGTATCTTACCTGGATTTCTTTGTAGTGTCTTAAAACCTCTAGACAATAAACGATTTATAGTTGACAGCTCATCAAGTATGTTATTTACTGATTGTGATTACCATCCCACTACCCCATTCTCTTTTTCACCTACAATTAGGGTCGCCGGGCTGTCAAAGCAGGTGTTTATGCTGCTTGCCAGGAAGCAAAGGAGGATATAAAGGTAACTTTCTGAATTATCTACAAAGGGAATTTCAAAAGGAAATGTAGATTGATTTCTAGAAGCCTAAGTAGAAAAGCCAAGTGATTTTATTGTTGCCATGGTTGGTGTCATGAGTAAAAATAGGTCTGGGAACTTGGAACTTGCGGGCTATATGGCTCCTTTTATGAAATATAGGTGGTTACTTAAAGCACAGTTTGGATGTTTGTTTTCACTCCTGTTACTTGTAGAGTCATTCAGAAAATGTCTCTCAGCACCCACTCCACGTGGAAGTGCTACACTCCGTGGTTATGGCTCATCAGAAATTCGCTTTGCGCCTTGGCTCCTGGATGAACAAAATTATGAGCTATTCAAGTAAGCATACACCCTATTTATCTGATTTCTAATTAACTATTGTGTTTTATAAAAGTGTTTAAATATCATTGTGATTTCTTCTTCCTTGGTCAAGTATCCATTTTGATTGATTTTTGCAGGATTATGTTTCAAGTATATAATTCTACAAGTTTGTTTTCAAATGCATAGTATCAAATAACATCCTTTATTGGCTCTTGAATCTTTGATGACATGATTATTCTTGGCATCAAACATAGCAAGGTTAATTTTAATCTTTTCACATAAGAACACTTTTAGGAGAAATATCATATAAGGAAAAATCATTTTCCTTCCTTTATTTGTAGGTGACTTTAGGCAGATCTTTTGCCAAGCCTGCCTCATAGAAGAACCTGGCTCTGAAAACCCCTGTTTTATAAGCAGACTGATGCTATGGGATGCAAAGCTTTATAAAGGTGAGTAGACCTCCACTTAAGAGTACTTCAGGACCCAAGGGGGAGAGTATGGCTTCATCTTAGAACCCAGGTCTTCCTTGTATGTTATATGTGAAGGCAAGGTTAACCAACTTCATTTTTCTTGGTTAAAATCCAGGAATACTGTCTTTTAATAATAGTGCCTTTCGTTTAGACAGAGCCAGTTAAAGAGTGTTTAATCAGATTTGTGTAACAATGCTGTTATTAAAGCTGTGTTTTCACTTTAAAAATCTAAGTGAGAAAGAGAAAGTAAAGGACGAGAGTGTAAACAGTATGGAAAAGGAACAGTACAGAGCAGTTCTGAGATTCAGTTGAAAATGGTGGAAGGAGGGTGGGAGAAGTGGCCTGGAGGGTGAGGGGGCACTGCTCTTGGTACTTAGTACCAAACTTAGGTGGCTCGAAGCTGCCTGTAACTCCAGCTCCAGGAGATCTGACTTCCTTTTCTAGCTCCTGTGAACATTTGCTGCCAGACACACATGCGCACACACACCTGCATGTAATTAAAAATAAAATAAACCTTTAAAATGTGATTTTAAAAAAAAAAAAGGTTTGGCTGGGCGGTGGTGGTGCACGCCTTTAATCCCAGCACTCGGGAGGCAGAGGAAGGCGGATCTCTGTGAGTTCGAGGCCAGCCTGGTCTACAGCGAGAGATCCAGGAAAGGCGCAAAGCAACACAGAGAAACCCTGTCTCGAAAATCCAAAAAAAAAAAAAA
Source organism: Peromyscus californicus insignis (assembly GCF_007827085.1). Classification (NCBI taxonomy): domain Eukaryota; kingdom Metazoa; phylum Chordata; class Mammalia; order Rodentia; family Cricetidae; genus Peromyscus; species Peromyscus californicus. Next base: position 95,349,238 of record NW_026294595.1, on the reverse strand, counting down.
AAGGTTTGGAGAGGATAAAAGATATGATGAAGTGATGGGAGAGGTACAGAAAACAAAAGACTGGTAGTTTTTAAATTTAAGTTTAGAATTAAAAATTGTGTTTTTAATTCATGATATTAAATATTATTGCATCTTTGAAGCTGTTAGCATGGTAATGAAAACAAGCCACCTCTACTATTTCTAATGCCTGGAATAATTTGTCTGTCTTGGTGATGCCCTCACCCTCTGTTCCCCAATGACCCACAGGTGCCCGTAAGGTCCTTCATGAGTTGATCTTCAGTAGTTTTTTTATGGAGATGGAATACAAAAAACTCTTTGCTATGGAATTTGTGAAGGTAATTGCTGTTTATTTATCAGTAAATTATAACATAATTTTTACAAATGAAGTAATGGAAGCAAAGGGATACATATGAAGCTCATTTATAATTCTTTTATTAATTTCTTCATTAAAAATACTTTATATTACATAAGTATTTTCACAAATGTTGGTTGGTAGAATGGAAACAGCAATTTTAAAGAAGATAGTTGAGAAATAACCTGTTTTCCAAGGCCAAGCAAAGGCAGGTTATTATATTCATACATACATTCATTCTTCTTTGTCTTTTTTTTTTCACTCATCCTTTTCTTTTTTTTTTTTTTTTTGGTTTTTCGAAACAGGGTTTCTCTGTGTAGCTTTGCGCCTCTCCTGGAACTCACTTGGTAGCCCAGGCTGGCCTCGAACTCACAGAGATCCGCCTGCCTCTGCCTCCTGAGTGCTGGGATTAAAGGCGTGCGCCACCACCGCCCGGCTCACTCATCCTTTTCAATCATTATTTGCCTTATAGTAAAATTACTGCAAGAATAGAAGTGACTGCTTAAGGGATAGCAGGAAAGAGGAACAGGTACATGTGACAGAGGCAGGAAGTAGAAGATCAGTATATTTAACTGAGATTAGAAACACAAAGGTGAAATTAAAACTCTTTTATGTTGATTTATTGATCTGTTCCATGTGCCTTACATTGTTATGTCTTTTTGCTTATCATTCAAGTAAGATTACAAGGTTACACAGAACAGGGACTTTGAGTTTTTTACTTTGCCTTATTAAAAAATATACAATAAATATTTATTGACTCCTTCTGATTTTTTTTGAAGATTTATTTACTTTTATTTTGTGTATTATGGGTATTTAACTTACCTGTATGTCTGTGTACAGTGTGCCTGCTGCCCATGGAAGCCAGAAGAGGGTGTCAAAGCTCGTGGAACTAGAGGTACAGATGGTTGTGAGCCACCTTGTGGGTCCTGAGATGGAACCTGAGTCCTCTGGAAAAGCAGCCAGTGCTCTTCACTGAGCCATCTCTCTAGCCTTCTTACCCTTTTGACACAGGGTCTCACCATGACATCCTGTCTGGCCTTGAACTCACAGAGATCCGCCTGCCTCTGCCACCCGAGTGCTGGGATTAAAGGCGTGCGCCACCGTTGCCTGGCAACTCCTTCTGGTTTAATTTTCAGACAGTTCTAAAAGACTTAGAAAGGGTAGAATTAGAACCAAAACTAGAGTTGGAAGCAGAGAGAGAAGAGACAGCTGTAGGCACTGACCGCATGAGGATAAGATGCTTCTCTGGATTCATAAGCAGATTGTTAAAATCTAACATTTAGGGTCCAGAGAGATGGCTCAAGAGCACTTGTTCTTCCAGAGGACCTGGGTTTAATTCCTAGCACTAACATGGTGGCTCACTCCATTTCTAGGGGATCTGATCTTCTCTTCTGGCCTCCACAGCACTCCACACTCACAGGGTACACAGACGTACACAGGCCAAACACCCACAGCACATAAAACAATAACAAGTATTAAAAAGTATATGTGTGTCTTGTTCTTTGGAGGTGATGATAGCTGAAGATGTAAATATTTTCTAAACATTTTAGAGATCAGATTATTGGGCCTAGATAGACTGATTATCTGATTTGAAATGAAATTTTATCCTATTATACAAAAGCTAATCTTACTTAGATAAAATACAGTTTTTGTACAGCATGGTTTCCTCTTAAACTCTACAGATTCTGGAGAGGAAGATTAAATAGGTAAATTGTTTATAACTGTTTATGTATTAAAGTTGCTTGATACTGGTAGGTGTGGCATTGACTTTGATCTAATACAGCAGGGCTGGTTTTCAGCTGGAATGTACCACTGTGGACAAAAAATTATTAAGCTTACTCTGCTTAAGGGTTGATTGAATATGAGTGATTGGCTTCCTGCTTCATATAAGTTGCTAAATACTTTTAATATATCCAGTTCTATACTGTTAGAGTAGAAACTTAAAACATTGCCTGAAGACTTTTCTTGTTGTGTTTTTTTTTGTTGTTTGTTTTGTTTTGTGAAAGAGTAAACTGCACTATGACACTCTGTCATGATTTTCACCTGTGTATTTTGTTTTTAAAGTTAATAGTCTATTTCTACTAGATCAAGTAGTTGAACTCATATTTTAGTATTCTTCTGTTTCTTGCTCTATATTTTTGTCAACTGTGATAATGATAAATAGAATGATATTAACTCATCACCTTACAAACTGTGTCATACTTGAGGCAGTTACTAAAATTTAGAATTTAAAGGTTTCAGTAGTGATTTGCAATCAATTCTTCACTTACATCACTTCCAGTATTATAAACAGCTGCAGAAAGAGTATATCAGTGATGACCATGACCGGAGCATCTCGATAACCGCACTGTCTGTTCAGATGTTTACTGTCCCGACCCTGGTATGTATGAACTTTGCTCTGCTTTTTAAGACTTTCATTTGATAGGATATCAAGTTAAAACCATGTGATAATCACAAAGTTGGGCTACTTTCATTTTGAAAATTTAATAATACTTCTGTGGTGTCTATGTGTGTAATAACTCTAGTGGTACCCAGGGACAAAATAACTGGAAACTACCCTGTCCAAACGGTCCGGTCTTTACAAGTGGCATCCAAAGCTGGTTTCTCACTCTCTGGAGTGTTGTCTTTTCAACACCAAGACCTTGCATTTTTAAATTTTGCCTTTCTTTTGTTCTGTAGTTATTGTTTTTGGGGGATAAATACATTAAGGTAAGAGCTGAGAAAGGGAAAGTGTGCTCAGCAGTTTCTTCTGTGAGATGGTGCTACATAGGCCCAGGAGGAAATAGGATTCTGCTTCCTTTTTGTGCTATTTATTTTCCTGTTTCTTCTTGAAAGTCTGATTAACTATTCCTATGTCCCCATTTCAAAGGGCCAAAGAACAGAATAGGAGAGAGAACTGAATTGGGGCGAGGGAGAAATACCATGATAGATAGCAATATGATAGAAATTGTAAAAGTGTCTTTGTTCTTCATTGCTCATTGTATGATTACAGATGATAAATATTTGTTAGATAATCTGTGTAATGGGCTTGGCATATCCACACAGGTGTTTTCTAATTACTGAGGAAAAGGGAGCTTTACTTCTAGAAACAAACTTTTACACTATGAGTATATCTCAGTGGTATAACACTTGCCTAGGACATACAAGGCTCAGGGTTTGATCTCCAAGACTGAAAATAAAAACAAAATCAAAGCCCTAGAAATAAACTTCTGAAGTAGTTGCTATTCTTTAAAAGCTAGGGATTGGTTTTAATGTTCAATAAACATGTATTAAACTGAGCATGTTAGCACATGTCTTTAGTACCAGCACTCAGGATACAGAAGCAGGCAGATCAATATGGGTTCAAGGTCAGCCTGATCTACATAGTGAGCTCCAGGCCAGCCAAGGCTGCATAATGAGACCCTGTCTAAATAAATAAATAGAAAGAAAAATAAGCATTTGTTAAAAATTATTTATTTCTGGCCTTGCATGGTGACACACACCTTTAATCCCAGCCATGGGGAGGAAGGCAGAAGCAGGAGGACCTAATATAGCAAAATTTAGGATATTCAGTACTAAAATAGAGAGACTCTATCTCCAAAACAAAGAAACAAACAAGTAAATTTACTTATGGGCGTGCATTCTTTAACTGACGCAGGAAATTTTAAGTTTTAATCCAGTCTGGGTGAATAGTGAGATGCTGTTTCAAAAACAAAATGAAATACTGGTCAACTAAATGAATGAATAAATTAAGTCCATTACTATGGCAAGTTAATGCTAAGACAATATTCTTGAAATATTCTGCAGGCCCGACATCTTATTGAAGAACAGAATGTTATTTCTGTCATTACTGAAACTCTGCTAGAAGTTTTACCTGAGTACTTGGACAGGAACAATAAATTCAACTTCCAGGGCTATAGCCAGGACAAACTGGGAAGAGTATATGCAGTAATATGTGATCTAAAGTAAGTGGTTGGAGTTCAAAGGTGAGGGCATCTATTAAACACAATGTGCTTACTTGCTCTGTCATATAAGTAAACATTTGTTCCTCTTGGTTATCTAGGATTCTCTTTCCCCTGATGGCAAACACAAAAAAATTTGACTGCCTCATGCTAATGCAGTTGGCCTCCACATCTGTGGATCCCCCAACAACTTGAAAGTAATAAAAAGATGATTGATTCTGTACTGAACATGTACAGATTTTTTCCTTGTTTTTATTTAGAATACTGCAGTATAATAAGTGTTTATAGAACATTTGCTTTGTATAGGTATTAAATTGTCTGTGATATATGTATGTAGGTTATTTGCAAATATTTTATCATTTTATATATTTTGGAAGTGGGGTTCTGGAATCAGTCCCCCCACTAGTAACACAAGACTTCTGTAAGTGTCTTCAGGAAAGTCTTACTGAGTTTAAAACCTACTGAATGAAGAGGGTGCTGAGGACAGCTTGTCACATGTACTTGGGCCATCAAATGACTCTCCATTGTAATTTCCACACTTTTCACTCACCTTTCACTCATACACTTCATGGTTCTGTTCCCCTCATATACTCTGTTTCCAATAATCTGCTTATTTTTCTTTTTGCTTCCTTTTTGCACATATACCAGCCTATTGATACTTATTAGAGTTTTCCTTAATTAAAATTTTCTCCCTGAAGAGGACTAAAAATTTATTTTTATACTAAAATTGGGGGGCTAGAGAAATCATTCAGTGTTTAAGGACACATAGTACTCAAGCAGAGGATGAGGACCCACATCAGGTGACTCAAAACCACCTCTAACTCCAACTCCAGCTCTAGGGGGATCTTACTGTTTCTTCTGGTCTTTGCAGGCACTTACAGATACTTGTATACACATGCACTCCACATACATATAATTGAAATATATATATATACACACATACACACACATACACACACACACACACACACACACACACACACACACACACACACACATTTGGTTTTGGGGGGGCGGTTTGAAACAGAGTTTCTCCGTGTAGCTTTGGAGCCTGTCCTGGAATTCACTCTGTAGATCAGGCTGGCCTCGAACTCACAGAGATCCTCCTGCCTCTGCCTCCCAAGTGCTGGGATTAAAGGCGTGCGCCACCACTGCCCAGCATTGAAAAATATTTTTAAAAAGTCTTAAGCTAAAGTTAGAATCACATGATAGAACAGTTCAGATTATTAAAATAAATTTCCATTTACTTTAGAAATGGTGAATGTTATAAGAATTCTGATAGATCAACTATTTAATAAATCATGGACTTGAAAAAATTCTTTTTGTATATATTAGAATAAAATTTGTACTTAGTTTACTGTTTTTAAAAAAAAATTCTAAGGTGTGGCTGGAGAGATGACTTGTCAGTTAAGGGCATTTGCTTCTCTTTTAGAAAACCTGAGTTTGGTTCCCAGTACCCACATCATGCAGCTCGTAACTGCCTCTAACTCCAGCTCCAGGGACTCTGAAGCCTATGGTCTCCATAGGCATCTGCACCTATGTACATATAAACACACACACACACACACACACACACACACACACACACACACACCCCAAATAAACAATTTTTTTAAAGTTCCAAGTCATATGAGATTGGGAAAAAGTTTTACCTACTTCTAGGTAAGGAAGGCAAACAATTGAGCTTCTAGTCCAACTTAAAAATAATTGAGTCTGGCCGGGCGGTGGTGGCGCACGCCTTTAATCCCAGCACTCGGGAGGCAGAGCCAGGCGGATCTCTGTGAGTTCGAGGCCAGCCTGGACTACCAAGTGAGTTCCAGGAAAGGCGCAAAGCTACATAGAGAAACCCTGTCTCGAAAAACCAAAAAAAAAAAAAATAATAATAATAATAATAATAATTGAGTCTGTTTAAAAAGTAGGGTTAGGAATTTAGCTCAGCAGTTGAGCATTTACCTAGAATACCCAAAGCCCTGGGTTTGATCCCCACCCCTGAAAAAAATAAATGACAGATTTCTGGAAACTACAGTGGCTTCTTATTTAATGAAGAGAAATTCTTCAAGACTTTCTCAAATTCTTTTATTTCAAAATGTCATTGTGGCATATACATTTTTTCTTTAGAGTTTAGTAAATTGTTACATCATCACATTTCTAGTATAAGTATTGATGGTCGATGTCTTAGGGTTTCTATTGGTGTAAAGAGACACCATGACCGCAGCAACTCTTTTAAAGGAAAACATTTAATTGGGGCTGGCTTACAGTTTCAGAATTTTTTAGTCCATTAACATCTTGGTAGCATGCAGCCAGACATGGTGCTAGAGAAGGAGCTGAGAGTTCTACATCTTGATGGGCAGGCGACAGGAAGTAAACTGAGACACTGGGTGTATCTTGAGCATAGTAGACCTCAAAGCTCACCCCCACAGTGACCCACTTCCTCCAACAAGGCCACACTTCCCAATAGTGCCACTCACTATGAGGACCATTTCCTTTCAAACTACCACCGTGGATAAACCCAGTAGTGATCAGCAAGTAGCCATTACCTCTCAGATTTGTTCCTTAGCTAAATTGTGCATGATTCACATTTCTCAAAATACAACTTTCCAATTGGCTCTACTTGAAGCGTCCTTATTAGTTCATTGATGAGCCATGTTCTACTTTACAGGATGGAATGTCATCACTGAGTTATTTTAGAGAAAATTTAAGTATCCTGCCCAATAGGTGCAGTTCACTCTTAAAAGGGTCCAGTGAAATTTATTAGTAGTTCTCACATGGTAAAGAACTTTGCTTATATTAACTGCATTTTCATTTGTAACATTCTTACAAAGCAGGTGGTATAATCTTGCCTTGTAGGTTATAATTATTTGCCTAGGTCACATAGCTCCTAAGCGTGGAACTGAGATTTGGACCTGACTGTTTATCTGTACTGCTCAAATTTCTTTTATTACATCATGTATTCTCATAAAGTGTGTAGACAGTGACAGTGAACGCTGTTCTGAAACCTTACCAAAGCACTATTCAGAAATATCTTTGTGTAGGAAATAGTCATTAAGTCCTGTGTTCTGTTTCTTAATATATAAACTCTGCAGTTATGCCTTATTCTCTCTATATATGTTAATTTAATTTTCCCTGAAAGCTGCTTTTAAGTCAGTAATTGCTACAAATGCTTAAGTATCCGTAAGTTCTTTAGAATGTGTAGTTCTCTACAGTCTAGCCATGCACTCTACTTACCTGACTGTACCTAAATACAAAATAAACCCCTTGGTGCGAGTGGGTACTCTGTTCACGTTCCCTGCAGAAACTTTAGTTCTCCCCAGGCAGTGAGCTCCAACTTTGAGTAGCCTTTCCCAGCATTAGAAAGTATCCTGAACTTTTGTCCCTTTTGTGGCTAGCCTTGTTTGGTTCTAGCTCCCTTGTCCACTTAGAAAAATAAAATTTTTTTTTTTTTTTTTATTTTTCGAGACAGGGTTTCTCTGTGTAGCTTTGCGCCTTTCCTGGGACTCACGTGGTAGCCCAGGCTGGCCTCGAACTCACAGAGATCCGCCTGGCTCTGCCTCCCGAGTGCTGGGATTAAAGGCGTGCGCCACCACAGCCCTAATTCTTAAAGACAGCAATCATATCTGCCAAGTCTCTTCTAAATTAATGTTTCCCTCCGCTGAACTTGTTCCTGTTGAGTGAGTATCATTTGTGTGACAAGAAATGAACACAAGCTGGTGGTGGTGGCACACACCTTTAATCCCAGCACTCGGGAGGCAGAGCCAGGCAGATTTCTCTGAGTTCGAGGCCAGCCTGGTCTACAGAGTGAGTTCAGGAAGGCATCAAAACTACACAGAGAAACCCTGTCTCAAAAAAAAAAAAAAAAAAAAAAAGAAAGAAAGAAAGAAAGAGAGAAAGAAATGAACATAGTACCCCGACTGAAGTCTAGCTGGTAAAGTCAAAGAGGAGGATTAATATCTCCTTTGCTCCAAATAACAAATCTCAGTTTGATTTTGTAACTCAGTCTGTGGAAGGTATTTGATGGGGTATTTGGTGTCTTAATTTCTAACTTAGTGAAAAGTAGAAAAGAGATTCATTTGAACTTTGATTCTATTAAGGAAATTTCTTATTCTTATTATTTTAACCGGTTTTTGTGTCCCATTTCTGAAAAATATAGCAGACCCTCCAACCACCCCCTCCATTCCTTTCTCTTGTTACTTTGCTACCTGCTTTATTACAGCCCCTTTCTTTCCTTTTCTCTTCCTTTTCCACCCCTTGCATCTTTATGTGTTAGGTCAGAGCTCAGGCATGAACCATGACAAGCCGGAATGGCAATTCTCTTCTGCCCTATCTCAGTACTTCTCAAATTAGCCAAGGAGTTATTGAAACGAAGATTCTTACTCAGTACACCTGATTAGAGTGCAAGAGCCTATTTCTAAAAAGTTGGTGCTGTTTTAAGTTACAGTGCTCATGAAACAACCAAACCTTGATGTCACTTTTTTTATACCTTTAATTTTTTTTGTCTTTAAGAAATAACAGCTAGCATACTTCATTTTCTTATTTGATAAGGTCCTGATGCTTGTATTTTTATTACCTTTATTGGTTTATTTTGTGTATGTGTGTGAGTGTGCGTGACTCAGCATGTATGAGGGTCGGGGACAACTTGTGGGAGTCTTCTCCCTCCACTGTGTTTGTCTTCAGCATTGAACTCAGGTCATCTGGCTTAGGGGCAAGCATCTGTACCTGCACGGCTATCTTGCAGGCTACTACTACTATACTACTACATTAAACTTATTATTGTTAATTATAATTAATGTAGTTTAATTAACACTAGAATTTAATTTATTATTATTACTGTTATTATTGTTATTGAGACAGGGTCTCTCTGTTAGTTCTGGCTGTTCTGGAGTTCGCTTTGTAGCCCAGCCTGGCCTTGAACTTGTAGAGATCCTGCCTCTAGCTGCCAAATGCTGGTATTAAAGTTATATACTACCAGGCCTGTCTCATAATTATATTTTGAATTTTTAATATATAGCTACCACATTGATGGTTATCTAAAAAAATAGCAGAAATTAAACCAATCCCCACTATTTTTATAATTCATATTTTTTTTCTATATTCACTGTATGGTATTTTATGGTCTATATTACTTCCTTTTGTAAATCTTGTGTGTGTGTGTGTGTGTGTGTGTGAGAGCCTAACATAGGATTATAGTGTTCATTGTGTTTGTTTTCCCAGTATTCTTTGCATTTCAAAGATAGAGTACATCTTATTCATGTTTATGTTCCCAGTCCCTCAGACACACACACACACACACACACACACACACACACACACACACACACACAGAGAAATGTATTTTGATTCATTGAGTGCAAAATAATTTGTTTTGTTTTAAAGACAGGTTTTCTCTGTGTAGCTTTGGAGCATGTCCTGGAACTTGCTCTGTAGACCAGGCTGGCTTCGAACTCACAGAGATCCACGTGCTTCAGTCTCCCAAGTGCTGGGATTAAAAGCGTGAGCCACCACCGTCCGGCTGCAAAATAATTTTTAATAGTTTATCATATCCTGAGGACTTATTCATGATAAATTTTGTTCCCATTGAAACCAATTATTGTCTTTTCAGCCAAAAGAAATACAGATTTGGTGTAGGCTAACATAACTGTAGGCCTGTTCATCTCTCTAAATTTGTACATCCTAATGTGCAAGGGTATGGTGACACAGGGGTTCACATCCTTTCAGATTCCAAGTTCTGAAAACCTGGAGGTAGGAAGTCTGTTTGAAATCATCTGTGCCTGAAAGGATTTGACTTGGCCTTTTGGGTGATGGTTATGAAAAGTCTGAGAAAGTTTTGTACTGTATTTATCTGTGGGTTTTTGTGACAGGCCTGTCCTGTGACAAGCTATGTTGTTCACTTAATCATTCTGAAACAGAATTTAGAAAGCCAGGCTTAGCTTTGATGGCTGTCTCTTGTAGATGATACCGTTATTTTGCCAGTTTTATGTAAGTAAAGCAAAATAAACTCTAGTTCTGTCCAGAGGTTCTAATTACTGTAGGAAATTAAAATTCATAATTTTGATGAGTCAACATTGTCTATAACCCTGATAACCTTAAAATCATCTCAGAATAAAAAGTGAACTATTTCTTCTTCTACTGAAATGACAGATATATCCTGATTAGCAAGCCTCTAATATGGACAGAAAGGTTAAGAGTGCAGTTCCTTGAAGGGTTCCGGTCTTTTCTGAAGATTCTTACCTGTATGCAGGTATGATAATTCTTTGGTGTACCAATAAAATAAAATCAGCTTTAAAAAATTCCATCTTCTTTTTTCCTCATTTTATTTATTTATTTTTTGAGGTTTATTTTTATTTTATTTATATGGGTATCTTGATTGAATATGTATCTGTGCTCCACGTGCATGCCTGGTGTCCATGTGTGCCAGAAGAGAGCATTGAATCCCCTGGAATTTCAGTTGTGAGCTACCATGAGGGTGCTGGGAATCAGACCTGGGTTCTCTAGAGGAGCAGTCTGTTCTCTTAACCATGGAGCGGTCTCTCCAGCCCCTTTCCTCATTTTTTAAAAGAAGTTAATTGTTGTTTTCATAGAAGAAAATTTCTCTGCTGTAGTAGAAATAAGATATAAACACTAACTTGTCCTTGCTTTCATAAATGTGTGTGTAATTAGTTACTGCTGCTACTATTAATGCTCATTGAATGCTTACCACATGATAAAGATATGGTAAGACTACGTAAATTATCTTCACCTTATAGGTTTATTTTGCTGTTACGATTCTTGTTTTACACATGAGGAAATGGGACCTTCTAACTGCTGGTATTTGCAGTCAGATACCCATGGACTTTGTACTTCCGAAAGCTAGTGTTCTCACTCATATATTCTGTAGTTTAACAGCCATGTTAAAAGACGGTGCATTTATGAGTATAAATCCTGGTATATTTATATGTTGCCATAGAGGAACAACAACAAGAAAGGCCATGGATTGACTACTCTTTCTTTGCAGGGCATGGAAGAAATCAGGAGACAAGTTGGACAACACATTGAAGTAGACCCTGACTGGGAGGCTGCCATTGCTATACAGATGCAGCTCAAGAATATTTTGCTCATGTTGCAAGAGTGGTGTGCTTGTGATGTAAGTGAAAGATTTGGTAGCAAGATTAGTGCCTTTGTAAGTGCTCTAGTAGTTATTAGTAGCATAGTTTTGTGCTATAGTTTTTTTGATATAGAAGTTTATAATGTGACAGTCTTAGATATTTAAAATTATATTATTAAATATAGGAAGAAAATTCATTCTTTTATATTGATTAGAAAATGTATCCCGGGGTAGTTTGCTTAGGAAAATTGCAAGGTTTAAAAGTATGTGTCTTGGGGGCTAGAGAAATGGATCAACTGTTAAGACTTGATAACTTCCCAGAGGACCTGGGTTCAATTCTCAGCTTTCACATGGAGGCTCACAACCATGTGTTCCAAGGGGTCTGACACCCTCTTCTGGCCTTCACAGGTAGTGTACATACATGATCCACAGATACATGATATACATGCAGGTGAAACAGCCATACATATAAAATAATAAAGTAGTTTTTTAGAAATATATGTTGGGACTACTGGAAAGATGGTTCAGGGGCTAAGAGTGCATAGTGCTCTTGCATAGGACCCAAATTTGGTTCCCAGCACACACATCAGGCAGCTTACAACCACCTATTGCTACATTTTCAGGGGAATTTGACACCTCTGGCCTTCTTGGGCAACTGTACATGTGTGCAGACACCATACACAGACACATACAAATACGCACATGATTAAAGTAAAAATAAATCTTTTAAAAAAAAATCTATGTTTTAGGTGTGGTGGTACATACCTGTAATCCTAGCACTTGGAAGGCTAAGGCAAGAGGATTGCTCTGAATTCAAGACTAACTAGGGTTACATAATGTCAGACTACCCAGAACTATATATCAAGACCCTTTTGAAACCTATCCATCCCAAATTTTCCCGTATGTATTTTCAAATTTATTTAAGTTATTTTTAATAGTATGATAAATCACACCATGAAGATTTTAAAATATTTCAAGAATAGAGAGGAATGAATATTAAGTGAAGAATTTTCTTACATATATTAAGCACTTAAAAATTAATTTCAGCCGGGTGGTGGTGGTGCATGCCTTTAATCCCAGCACTCGGGAGGCAGAGCCAGGCGGATCTCTCTGAGTTGGAGGCCAGCCTGGTCTACAGAGTGAATTCTAGGACAGGCTCCCAAGCTACACAGAGAAACCCTGTCTCGAAAAACCAAAAAAAAAAAAAAAAAAAAAATTAATTTCAAAGTATGAAACAAATGTTTTGCTTAAGCAACAGTTTTAAACCATAGCCCTCTCTCTGTAAAGACCCAATCCTAAACTAGGGAAGAAGTAGCTTAATAAAATGCTTGCCATGCAAAAAAAGACCTGCGTTCTATTGAGCTCTAGCATCCACATAAAAAAACAGCCATCGTGGTGTGTGCTTGTAATTTCAGCACTGCGAGAGGGCATGGAGACATGAGGTTCCCTGGGGCTCTCTGGCCAGCCACCCTAGTTAATAGGTGAGCCCTGGGTTCCAGTAAAAAAAAAAAAAACACCATCTCAGAAAACAAGGCAGATGTTCCTGAGGGATAACACCCAAGATTACCTTTGTCTCTATAGGCACATGCACATACACATTTTACTTACACACACACACACACACACACACACACACACACACACACACACACACACAAATCCTACACATACATGCACATACACACACACAAAACCATAGATTTACCCCCACAAGAGAATATGACTTTATTTATTCTTTTGTGTGTGCCCATTTGTACATGTGTAGAGACAGGTTGACGTTGGGTGTCTGTCTTATTGAGACAGTGTTTGTCACTGAACCTGGGCCTTACCATTTCAGCTAGACTGGCTGGCCAGCAAGCCCTCTGGGACCTCCTGTCTCTGCTCCCCTGCATTGTGGTTATAGGTAGCCACTGGATTCAGCCCCCCCCTCCCGCCCCCCAAACAGGGTTTCTCTGTGTAACAGCTCTGGCTGTCCTGGAACTTGCTCTGTAGACCAGGCTGGTCTTGAACTTAACAGAGATCCACCTGCCTTGGAGATCCAAGGTGCTGGGATTAAAGGTGTGAGCCACCACCACCCAGCTTTTATTTTGGTACTTGAGGTCCAAACTTTACCCACGGAGTCGTCTTTACTGAGAAATTTGACATTTTCTGGGTGTCAGCTCCACCATTTCCTGCAGTTTTTCTGTATAGTGCTCATGATCTGACCAGGCCTCTTTGTGTCTTCACTCCGTCTCTACCCCTTGCTTCTTTTATCTAACACCAATGCCTTTCTCAAGGCTCTTGGTTCCACTTACACTGCTCTTCCTGGAATTTGTCTCCTTTGTTTTTCCACTTCTTACTCCTGTGCCTGTGGGCACATAGACTCCTCTGCCCTTCAGAACAGTCGAAGCTCCTTTCCTCAGTTTTGTCTCCTCCTTAGACTACATTCTGTCTTTATGTTTCTTCTTCCCTCTGTGACCAGCAGAAGTCACAGGTTCAGTGTGACAGTCACTCAAATACAACAGGCTCTAATTTAGTGTGGTAGCTCTTAGAGCAGGGCAGGGATCTTGGCCAACAACTAACAGCCTGTATCCTTTGGTTCCACATCCTTAGGGAACAGCATGCAGTTAGGAGATTTTGTCCAGGGGTTGTGTTCACTGTCATATCTCCTCCTAACGTCTGTCTGTCTGTCTGTCTGTCTGTCTGTCTACCTACCTACCTACCTATCTATCATCTTTCTATCTGTAAGTATAAATCTACATAACTATTTTTACAGATTAGGTCCCACTACTCTTTAGAGTTTGATTCTCTTCCTGTCGATTGGTGGTGGCCACGCCTTTAATCTCAGCACTCGGGAGGCAGAGCCAGGTGGATCTCTGAATTTGAGGCCAGCCTGGTCTACAGAGTGAGATCCAGGAAAAGCACCAAAACTACACAGAGAAAATCAAAAATTCAAAAAAAATTCATTTAGTAAGAAGAGTTAAAAGTCTTTTCTTAGTCTCCATATTCCTTGTTTTGTTTTGTTTTTGTTTTTTTCCCCCTATAGTGTTGGCCTGGATTATATTCTTAGGTCATCTTGAATCATTCTTTCCCTCTGGTTTTCACAAGCGTATACAATACTAATAGTTTCATTATCAGTTATCATCTTCAACTAGTGGTTACCTTTTTTCCAATTCCTCATTCTTGCTAAAAGAGATTCCCCAACATTCCCTTTATAAAGATCTTTCATATCTTCTGCTTAATTTAATTAATTAAAGGGATAAGTTGCCTAAACTGTAGTCTCATTGTATTTTGTGTGCCAGATGTTTCTACTTAAATTAGCATATTTTTTATATTTCAAACTCAGAATATCTTAAATTGATTGGTTACCACTTGCTTCAATTTCCATGTTATTTTGTCTCAGCTTGACTCCCTCCCCTTGTTCTATTGTTGTTTTTCCATACAAGAAATCTCAGTGCCCGCATATTCTGTGTGTTTATTAATCAGTATGCTGATACCTAAGGGGAGTGTTCCCAAAATTTATTTGGCTCTGGAGTTCCTTTTTCAAATCAAATCAGAGTGGAAAGCACTGTATTAATTAACCTGAATGACTGTGCTTCTCTTTCCTACCAGACTCACTTAGACTTGAGTCTTCTGTGTCCCAAGTGTGTGTAATCTTTCTGGTGTGTTGGTGTTTCCTCACTTTCCTTCCTTTACCTTTGGTGACCCACATGAACTCTGAAAAAACAGATGGACTCCATTACTCTCCAGACATTGTCAATATATTGATATACTGCTGTATTTCCAGTTCAATGTTCAGTGACTCCATCCTCAAAACCTTTGATTCTCTCATTGTTCTTTTTCTTTTCTTTTTTTAGGTTTCTTCTTAGAATACCTCCTTCTCATTTTTCCTCATGCTTAAATTCGTGTGTGTGTGTTGTGTGTGTGTGTGTGTGTGTGTGTGTGTGTGTGTGTGTGTTATGAGGGATCAAACCTAGGGATTTGTGTATTAGAAATATCTGCTGGGTGTGGTGGCTCAGGCCTTTAATCCCAGCACTCAGGAGGCAGAGGCAGGTGGATCTCTGTGAGTTGAGGATAGCCTAGTCTACAAAGCAAGTTCCAGGACATCCAGGGCTGTTAGACATAGAAGCCCTGTCTAGAAAACAAAACAAAACAAAACAACAAAACAAAAAAACAAAAACAAAAACAAAAAAGCAAAAAGTAAGGAAGAAAGAAACTTGTGCTCTGCCAGTTACTTTTCTATACCCTTAGATGACACCGCCATTCCCTGCCCTACCCTCCGAGACACCACCCTCCCCACCCCCACCCCCGCTTGCAGTGGGTATTGGTATTTTTCTCTTCCTTCAGCATTACTGAGGCCTCACACATACTATGTCAAAGCTCTACCACTGAGCTACATCTCTAGACAAATTCTGTTTGCTTTTAGGGCCCACTGAAAAGCTGCTTTCAAAAGTATGTGTTCTCAATTATGCTTTTTTTCTTCTCCTTTTTAGCATAATTAGTTTATATCATTTAAGTGGTGCCTACAATTTTTACTCTGATTATAAATGTTTATATTTTATATTTCCTCTGGTTTTATATACTATGGAGGTAGCCCTGGGACTACATGGAACAATTTTATACTTACATTTAATAAATATTTAGTGAAGTAGTGGGTGACAAAGTAGCTAGCTTGTCGTTATATTTGTATTTTTCTTTTCCCTTAGGAAGATCTCTTGCTAGTGGCTTATAAAGAATGTCACAAAGCTGTAATGAGGTGCAGCACAAATTTCATGTCTAGTGCCAAGACAGTAGTACAATTGTGTGGTCATATTTTGGAAACCAAGTCCTACAAAGTGTCTGAGGACCTTGTAAGCATACATCTACCACTCTCTAGAACTCTTGCTGGTGAGTGCTTTTGCTTTTTATGAATTTCTGATCAATTTTCTAGCTACTCTGAGTAGTAGTGTTTCTCTTTTTTCCTTGTTCCGTATAGTCCCATTAGTACAGGAGTTAGGGGCTGTCATTATTTCTATCTTTTAGGAGCTGTCACCATGGTATTTATCCAAGGAAGCCTACTTATGCTTTATACTTAACTAAGAACCAACTTGGTACTTTTCTATCAACCACCCAAATTTTAAATACTTAAAAATGTTGATTTTATATCACTCTATGCTAAAATTCAGATTAGGTTTCAATTTTTTTGATATATCTTTTTTATCTTTTAAATTCCATTTGTGGATTTCTGTTATGGAGGGGGCAGTGTGCCGTGGGGAGTATATGGTGATTAGAAGACAGCTTGTGAAAGTTGGTCTTCTCCTGCCACCACATAAGCTCTGGGCATTGAACTCAGTTCACTTGGCTTGACAGCAAGCACCTTTACTCACTGAGCCATCTTGCTGGCCCTCGTGATATTTCTTTAAGAGAAGAATAAACATCTGGAGAGGCAGACTTTTAGTTTTATATGATGTATATACAATGTAAGATGTTTTGCAACGTAAGATAGTAAGTGTTTGGTAATACTGTATTTCAAAATTAGAAGTTAAATGTTTTCATTTTGGAGTATCATTTATAAACTTAATAAGAATGTGTGTATGTGTTGGGGGGTGAGAGGTGGAGATTGAATTTAAGGCTTCCTGCATGCTAGCCATGTACTCTGTGACTGAGATATATCCTCAATTCTAGTGAAAATACATTTAAATAACCCAACTTTCCAATCTTGATGAGTTAACTAAAACTATACTAATAGGGTTTAACTGCTTTCCTGTTTTCTTTTTTCTTCTTTTAAAAATGATTTAGGTCTTCATGTACGTTTAAGCAGACTAGGTGCTGTTTCAAGACTGCATGAATTTGTGCCTTTTGTAAGTGACTCTTAAGTATTGAGTTATGTCCTATTTCTGGTCATCTCCATTGGTGGGTGGGAAAGAAAATCATATGTTAACCCTCTGCATAGTCACAGTTAGTCACTTCACAACTGAATGTACCATGTTGAAATCTGAATAACAAAGACTTGAAAGGCATCGAGGGCAAGCTCTTCCATTTTACAGACTTCTTGCCGAAGTCAAGGAATGTGTAGTGTGTGAAGTGATGAAACTGACCTCACTGTGTTTCAGGAGGGCTTTCAAGTAGAGGTCCTGGTGGAGCACCCTTTGCGCTGTCTGGTGCTGGTTGCCCAGGTTGTTGCTGAGATGTGGCGAAGAAATGGGCTGTCTCTCATTAGCCAGGTATGGAACACACTGTCTGTTATACACATCTGTGAATGAGCTTGTTTTTTTAAAAGTGATTTACCCCATGTCCATAGAGCTTGCCAAATATTTGTTTTTATTCTCTTGTATAGTCTCTTAGATATGGAAATTCCGGTGATTCTATGTGTGTTTCTCCTTTTTCCTATTTCCTAGTTATCCCATCTGAATTTTAAGAAGCTAGGATGCAGCCGGGTGGTGGTGGTGGTGGTGGTGCACGCCTTTAATCCCAGCACTCGGGAGGCAGAGCCAGGCGAATCTCTGTGAGTTTGAGTCCAGCCTGGTCTACAAAGTGAGACCCAGGACAGGCTCCAAAGCTACACAGAGAGACCCTGTCTAAAAAAAAACAAACCAAGAAACAAAAAAACAAAACAAACAAAAAAAGAAGCTAGGATGCTTGAGTAGATAGGTAAAAACCAATAGCAGCACAGGAGTCTCCCAGTAACTTATCTTTTTCCTAAGATTTATCTCAGGTTTGAGACCTTGAATCTTTCCACCATCTGCCCTATTTTCATTTTATTTGTATGTGTGTGTATGGGTGCTTGTATGTTCAAGTAGCATGTACATCATACAGTACCCATTGGAGGTCAAAAGAGGGCATCATATGCCCTGGGACTAGAGTTAGAGATGGTTGTGAGCCTCCATGTGGATGTTAGAGATCAAACCCAGATCTGGAAGGGCAGCAAGTGCTTTTCATCCCTGAGCCATTTCTCCAGCTCCCCATTTGTCTTTTCTGCTGTTGTTTCTATGGTGTCATTGAATATTAGAGGTAAGCACTCACCATCTGCCCTACTCAAAGGCTACCCAATAGCCTGAGAGTGCAACTCAGTGCTAAGATCCTTGTCTAGCTCTGAGTTCAGTCCCCAGCACCATTTAAAGACAACAACAATGGCTAGATTAATTATTTTTCCTTCTATTTTAAAGAAATATGGAGAAGTGCTTTTTCCAAAAGATCAGGGAACAGACAGTTTTAAAAAAATAACATAATTCTTTATTGATTCTTTGGGAATTTTACATCATGCACCCCAATCCTACTCATCTTCATATGCTCCCCTCACCGCTGCATCATCTCCCCAAAAGAACCTCCCCCCCCCCCCCGAAAATCAATTAAAAACAAAATGAACAAAAACCCATCTCGAGGCTGGGTGGCGGCTGGGTGATGGAAGCAGTGGTGGCACATGCCTTTAATCTCAGCATTCGGGAGGCAGAGCCAGGCGAATCTCTGTGAGTTCGAGGCCAGCCTGGGCTACAGAGCGAGATCCAGGACAGGCACCAAAACTACACAGAGAAACCCTGTCTCAAAAAAACCAAAACAACAACAACAACAAAACCCACCTCGTGCCTCCATCTCTAAGACTTCTTCATTCATCCTAGTGGCATTGGGTGCTGTGGTGTGTCACACAGTGTACCCTTTTGTCCAATCAGCTCCACCTGCAAAATGTTCATTGCAATGAGTCACTGGGCTGGTTCAAGACCTCTGACACACCATCATCAGTGGACTCTCACCAAAACGCCTCTCTATCCTGCTGTTGCCCCGAGTCATGGGGATCCTCCAGTTATTGTTCCACAGGACCAGTCCCTTCATGTACTCTAGCAGGTCATAGATAGGGTAGGTGTTAGGGTGAGCTAACCCCAAGGCCTAGGTCTTTTTGGGCCACTGGGATCCCCCCCCCTCAGACTAGGGACAGAGCGATAGGGGCCAGCTCTCCCACACCCTTGGTGAGGACTAGGGCCATCTCTCCTGAGTAAGGGTTGGAGGGCAGCTCTCCTGCTGCAATGACCAGTGAAGGACAGGGCCAGTTATCTCTGGGCCAGTGAGGCACATGGCTGGCTCAGCACAGCTCCCATATTTCAGCGTGCATGGTTCCTATGACCCCTGTGGCAACATGGGCCATGGACATCATCACAGACCCCAGCTGCAGCAAGACCACAGACCCAGGCATGGTCCCTTGGTAGCAGCTCAGGCCTGGGTCTGTGGTCCTGACGTCACTGTGGCCCCTGTAGCAGCAAGGCTCTCGGACACCAGCATGGTCTCAGGTGGCTGTCCAGACCCTGGGCATCCTCACAACCCTCAGTGGTAACAGGAGCCATGGACATCAACACAGAGCCTGGCTGCTGCAGGGCCACTGACCCAGACATAGCTCCCCACTCCCCACAGCAGCTGAGACCCAGATATCATCATGTTCCCTAGTAGCAGCATGGCCCTTGGACACCAAAATGACCACCGGTGGTGGCCTAGACCCTGGGCACCGCATGGCCTTGGCAGCAGCATGGATCATAGACATCAGCATAGACTCCAGCTATGGCAGCACCACAGCAGCATCCCAGGCCGAGATGTCACCCTGGTTCCGGGTGGCAAGCAGGCTGCCAACATCAGCCTCACTGCCCTTGCCCCTTCAGATCTGCCTCTTACCATAGAGTGCAAACCATTCTGCCTCTTTCTCTCCCATTTCTCCACCATGTATTTGCTCATCATAGTGGCACCCACCCACTCGCCCTTCAGGAAGCCTGGACTGTGAGACGCAGGCTGCCCGGCCGGTGTCTTCCCCCTGCCTGAGCCACATGGCCGGGAATAGACTTTTAAAGATATCACTTAAAAGAAAGAAAAGTGGTGTTTTGATTTTCTTCTCCTTTTTTTTTTTTTTTGATACAGATTAAATCCACTGCCTTGTACATGGTAGGCAGACATTCTACCACATCTCCTGTTCCTTTTATTTTTGTTATTCTTGTTTTGAGACAGGGTCTTTGCAGTCCAGGGTGACCTCAAACATATGACAATGCTATCTCAGCCTCCTGTCTGATGATATTATGGATGTGAACTGCTGAACTTAGGGATTTATATATTAGAAACATCTGCTGGGTATGGTGGCTCGTGCCTTTAATCCCAGCACTCAAGAGGAGGCAGAGTCAGGCAGATCTCTGAATTCAAGGCCAGCCTGGTCTAGAGAGTGAGTTCTATGACAGCCAGAGCTGTCACAGAGAAAGTCTGTCTTGAGAGAGGCAGGGGAACAAACTTTTGTGGGAAGACAGCTTAAAGGAATTGGTTTTCTCCTTCTACTGTCTGCGTCTTAGGGGTTGAACTCAAGGTGTTGGCTTGGCAACATCTTTACATGTTGAGCCATCTAACTGAGATCCTATTTTAAGAATTTCGTCTGAGGCTGAAAGATATCTCTGTGGGTGAATCTCTTGTTGCACAAGAATGAGGACCAGAGCTTGGGGTTCTAGCATCCTCATAAGTCAGGTGGCAGTGACAGCCCCTGTAATCCTAACTGTACGAGGCTGAGTCAGGGAATCCTCGCAGCAAGTTGGCTAGCTGGACTAGCCAGATCAGGGAGCTCTGGGTCTGATCTGAGAGCCTACCTTATTGTACAAAGTGGAGAACAACTGTGGAAAATAGCTGATATTAATGTCTGGTCCACACACACACACACACACACACACACACACACACGCCCATCCACATGTAAACAGATGCAATACATGGCAAAAAAGGTTTTTTGTTTCAAATAAATTCCTTTAGTGTCTGTCTACCATTTCTTTTATAGGTTTTTTATTACCAGGATGTTAAATGCAGGGAAGAAATGTATGACAAAGATATCATCATGCTTCAGGTACCTGTTTAAGTTACTCTCCATTAGATTTTCCTTTCCTTTTTATATTTCTTAAAATAAGAGGGAATACTGTTTTTAACTTGAGTTTGTCTCACCATTAACTGAACATGGTAGCATATAAATAGAATAAGCAATCTATTATCGTCTGCAAAATTATTTTGTAATTTTCTGACTTGACTATTAGAGACAAGTGTTCCTCCATTTACTACACAGAAATGTGACACTCAATTTCTTTCACAGATTGGAGCATCTATAATGGATCCCAACAAGTTCTTGTTACTGGTACTTCAGAGGTATGAACTTGCTGATGCTTTTAACAAGACCATATCCACGAAAGACCAGGTAAGCAATGGATTGGCACGTGAATTAATTCCAAATAAAATATCAGTGTCTCTATTTTATTTATATTTTAAAAGCATATTTTTTGTGTATACAATTAGCTTTCCATATCTGGATTCTGCATCTACAGATACATCATACTAGGGATCAGATTTTTTTTTAAATTGTATCGGTACTAATATATAAACTTTTTCCTCAAACAGTGCTGTGCAGCCACTATTTAGATGACATTTACATTTGTATTAGGTATTATAAATAATCTAGAAGTACTTTTAAAATATATGGCATGATGTGTATAGTTCATACATGGATACTACATCATTTTATAAGTGATTTGAGCATCCTTGGATTTTGGTGTCCTGGTTGGGATGTCCTAGATGTCTAGGAGCCATGGTACATCCCATACTCTGGAACAACTGTACCTCCAAACATTGTGTGTGCACATAGAATGCACAAATACACAAACATGCATACTTTCTTTTCACTCTAGAAAACTTAGACTCCATATAGATCAACAAAGAAAAGAAATGTCATTTAATGTACTGCCTTTGGAAATAAAGTGTCAAAAGTAGTTTGTTTTTAAAGCAAAAGCTTTATTCTGCATGTGTCATCTTATAATTCGTAGCCTGTGTTTAACAAAATATTGTGGTAGGATTTTTTTCTTGTAACTAAATAAATTCCAGACCTATATCATTTTTACATATCATTTTAATGACTATAGAGCCAGTTCCATTGCATGCAGAAAGCATTACACTTTTGTCTCGTTACTGAAATTTTCCTAGTTTTGATATTGCAAACATCTATAACACAAGTATTAAATACATGTCTAATAAGTATTAACAGATTGGTGCATGCACATTTCTGATAGCATGGAATTTTTATGTGACACTGATTTTAATGTCACCTCTGTATTGTTTTAATATTTGAAGAACTAGCTTATAAAGTAACCCAGGTTTTTTTGTTTTTTGTTTTGTTTTCCGAGACAAGGTTTCTTTCTGTAGCTCTGGTTATCTTGAAATTCACTCTGTAGACCAGGCTGGCCTTGAACTTGGAGATCTGCCTGCCTCTGCCTCCTGAGTGCTGGGATTAAAGTGTATACCATCACCTCCTGGCAACACTGACTGTCTTAAATTTATTAAATTCCATTACTTTATTCTTCTAACTTAGAAGTCATTTACAGAGGCCCAAAGAATAAGCTATAGAAAGGAAACTAATTTTTTGTTACTTTACACTTGGTGACAATAACTGATTTTATCTGTGAACTTGATTATGTTTTAGGGAAGGGTAGTCTTACCATACCTAGGACATCTGCTTTAAACCAACTTTCTCACTGTCCTGGTAAGAAGGAAGCTAATAGTAGAGAATGGAAAAGATTAGAATTTATTGATTTAGGACAAATAATGATGAGAGATAATGGTAATGAAGAAATGGAGAGTTTTAACAGATGTTTTTGAGTACTTTATGTGTCAAGTGGAAGCTTTGGTACCAACTGTGCTCTGAAGAAAACACTTGGCTGGCTGGGCCATGAGTCCATCAAGAAATGCAGATTTGATGAAGTTTTGTGGTTGTTCTTATGTAACTATTTTTTTTTTATTCTATAGGATTTGATTAAGCAGTATAATACATTAATAGAAGAAATGCTTCAGGTCCTCATCTATATTGTGGGTAAGATTAAAACAAAATATTTTGAAATGGAACATGATTTACTTTCTAAAGAATGTTAATAAAATAAAATTGATAATTGTCTTCTGTTCCAAATGCTACGTAAAATATCAGAGTTTAATGTGACCAGTATGATGGATAGATTTATAAAGTTTTTTAAAAAAATGAACCTTGCATATTTTTTTCTCAGTATTTGAGATCAAACCCAGGGCCCTTTACATGTTAGGCAAGTACTCTACCACTGAACTATATCCCTAGTAACCTCTTAATTTTTATACTTGACTTTTAATTGTTGGACTTTGAAGGTCAAGTTACAAGTATCCTGACTGGGCTGGAGAGATGGCTCATCGGTTAAGAGCACTGGCTGCTCTTTCAGAGGACCCAGGTTTAATTCCCACCAACCACATGGTGGCTCTCAACCATCTGTAATGAGATCTGGTGCCCTCTTCTAGCCTGCTGTCATATATGCTGTATACATAATAAATAAATAAATCTTTAAAAAAAAAGTATCCTGACTAGAAATGTAGATTTTTTTTTTAAATTTACTTATTTATTTTACATCCTGACTTCAGTTTCCCCTCTCTTCTTTCCTCCCATCCCCCTCCCCCAACCTCTCCTCCATTTCTATTCAGAAAAGGGCAGGCCTCCCATGGATATCAACAAAACATGGTATATCAAGTTGCAGTAAGACTAAGTAGCTCCCCTTTTATTAAGGCTGGGCAAGGCAACCCAATATGAGGAGTGGGGTCCCAAAAGCCAGCAAAAGAGTCAGAGACAGGCCCTGCTCCCATTGTTAGGAGTCTCACAAGAAGACCAACCTATACAACTGTCACATATATGTAGAGGGCCTAGGTCAGTTCCATGCAGGCTCTCTGGTTGTCATTTCAGTCTCTGTGAATTCCTATGAGCCTAGGTTATTAATCTATTTATTTAGTGCTATCATTTATATATGTACATGAAATTTAAATATATCCTGGGTCTAAGTTAAATGTTTTTATCATGTCATTCTTGCAAATTACTTTGTGTAAATAGCAGCGTGAGAAAGATAGTTGTGAGCTACCATGTGGCTGCTAGGCTAAAACTTGGCTCCTCTAAAAGAGCAGCAAATGCTCTTAACCAATGCGCCGTCTTTCAAGCCTCATTTCTGGCTTATAATGGGAAAAATATAAATAAGTAGAAAATATCTGGATTAGGAGTTACAGGATGAAGTCTCGGCCTTGCTTTCAGTAGTTAAGAGCATGCTATATAATCTTTGAGTTTCAGATTCCTAATCCATACAATGTGAAATGAACTTATTCCGAGGTTGCTTCTGGGACTGTGATCCTGGGGGATACCCCTTTGGTAATATATATATATATATATATTATATGTGTGTGTGTATGTGTATATATATATGAAAATTAAATTATAAAATTTGCAAATGTGAAAATAAGTTATTAGAAACAAGGCATTGGACAAATTCTTTGTGAAATATGTGTGATTTAGAGACTATCTAAAAGGTTCTCTTAGGCTGGGCGGTGGTGGCGCACGCCTTTAATCCCAGCACTTGGGAGGCAGAGCCAGGCGGATCTATCTCTGTGAGTTCAAGGCCATCCTAGTCTACAGAGTGAGTTCCAGGACAGGCTCCAAAACTATACAGAGAAACCCTGTCTTGAAAAATCAAAACAAAAAAACAAACAAATCAGGTAAAAGGTTCTCTTGCAGATGCCATAGGTCTTTGTATAGGTGTTACATTGTTGAAAACTAGTGGAGAATATGTAGGTCTTGAAGGCAGAGTGGAGGGGGATAAGAAGGAGACTAGTGGAAGGGAAATGGACAGTATGGGAGATGGATATGGTCAAAGTCCATAATACAGCTGAAAGAAATGGTCCTTATGTGTAGATGTATCCAACCTTCCCATCAAACAATAAACACAGAACCAATGCAAAGAAGAAAGCCAAGAGGTCAGAGCCAAGAGCCAAAACCTTACCCTTCCTCCTGCAGTGGTCCTACCTCTCCGAACCAGAGCTACCCCTGTGTTAAAGTCTTTATATAGAGTTCCTGTCCTGCCTTCTCATTGGTTGTAAACCCAACCACATGACCGCCTCCTCACAGCCTGTCTGTATAGGCCTCCAGGTTTTCCATGATTGGTATTAAGATTAAAAGCATGTGTATCCAATAATGACTGTATCCCTGAACACACAGAGACTTACCCAGCTCTGCCTACCAAGTGCTGGAATTACAAGTGTACGCTACCACTGCCCTGCTTTCCTATGGCTTGCTAATAGCTCTGACCCCCGGGCAACTTTATTTATTAACATACAAATAATATTTTAATACAAATAAAATATCACCATACTTATGGAACCCATTACTATGTTTAATGAAGATATTCAAAGTCAGTGAAAATTTCAGTAGGACCAGATAAGTGGCTCAGATTGGTAAAGTGCCTACTGTGCAGGCACAAGGACATGAATTCAACCCAGAACCAAGGAGACCAGAACAGGAGGATCTCTAAAGAGCAGGTTTGCCAGCAAGTTGGACTGCATTAATGAGCTCCAGATTCAGTGAGCCACCCTATCTTAGAAATGGGATGGAAAGCAAGATCCCGTAATGAAGACCCCTGACATTGATTTCTGGCCTGCACACGCACACACACGCACACACATACACATACACATATGCTCACATACCTAAGCATATAATATATATGTACACATTACATAATTACATATATGTGTACATATATATAATATACACACACAAATATACACTAAAAACATAATAAAAAAAGGGGGTGCCATATGTTCAAATCTTTTATGTCTTGAAACAGTGGAGATTAGATATTATGACACCAGAGACATTCCTATAGTTAATTTAGCAATTTCTAATCTCTATTTGACAGTGATTCATGTGTATGTGTGTGTGTGTGTGTGTGTGTGTGTGTGTGTGTGTGTGTGTGTGTATTTGTAACCTGTACCTGGACCTAGGGATGTAGCTCAGTGGTTGAGTATGTATGTGCCTAGCATATGTGAGCCCTGGGCTTGATACATAATACTGTTTTATATGTAAGCCATTAATTTTATTTTTCAATTTTCATTTTGTTCTTTTTTATGTATTTATCTATTTCTCTGTCTCTGTTTCTCTTTCTGTGTGTGTATGTGTTTGTGTGTGTGTGTGTGTCTGTGTGTCCACGTGCGCGTGTCTTGTCTGTTGTCTGAGTGGGTGTATAGGCACATGTGTCTGTGTGCATATATTTATGCATGTATGTGGAAGACAGAAGAGGGCATCAGATGCCTTAGAGCTGAAGTGTTTGTGAGCTACCTGGCTTGTTATACAGATACTGGGATCTAAATTAGTCTTCATGATTGTGCAACAATAGCTCTTAACCTCTGGGCCATCTTTTCAGACCTATTTTTGGTTTTTTTTGCAGTTTTTTTTAGTTTAGTTTAGGTTTTTTTTTTTCCTTGCTCTTTTTCCTCTTTGATACAGGGTCTCACTATGTAGGTCAGGGTGACCTGAAACTCATTATGTAGACCAGACTGGCCTCCAACTCACAGAGATCTGACTGCCTCTGCTTCCAGCATGCTGGTGTTAAAGGCATGTGCCAACATGCCCGACCTTAACGACTTATTATTTTTTTATACATTGTTTTTAGGGTAGGTGTGGGTATGTGCATGTGAGTGCAGGTGCCCTTTGAGTCCAGAGGCATTGGGTCCTATGGAGCTGGATTAGCAGGCAGTTGTGAGTGTCCTGATAGAGCTTCTGGGAATAGAACTTGGGTCCTCTGCAAGAGAAATACATGCTTGTACCCACTGACCCACCTCTCCAACCTGTTGATTTGACTTTTGAAACGTGGTCTTGTTATGTGACCCAGGCTAGTCTTTCAGTTTGTGATCCTCCTATCTCAACTTCCGGTGCTGGGATTACAGTAAGTTAAAATAAGGGCTGAATTTTCAATGAGTTCTCTCTTTCAGCAAAAAAGTTTATTATTTGATTTTGAGAAATATTGAAATAATTTTGATTTGTGTGTTGTAAACCTGATTTAATGCAGTGTTCTGGGTATAAGTACATCTTATCTGTTAGAACAGAACTTAAATAGAAACCAATGGAATTTTCTGGTTTTATTTTTCATTGTATTAGGAGAGCGTTATGTACCTGGAGTGGGAAATGTTACCAAAGAGGAAGTCACAATGAGAGAGATTATTCATTTGCTTTGCATTGAGCCCATGCCACACAGTGCCATTGCCAGAAACCTACCTGAGAATGTAAGTCTACTTTTTTTTTTTTTTTTTTTTTTTTTTTTGAGACAGGGTTTCTCTATTTAGTTTAGTTTGGTGCCTGTCCTGGATCTCGCTCTGTAGACCAGCCTGGCCTCGAACTCATGGAGATCCGCCTGGCTCTGCCTCCTGAGTGCTGGGATTAAAGGTGTGCGCCACTACTGCCCAGCTCTACTTTTCTTGTTTAAAAAAATTTTATTTAAAGTTTTTTATTTTATGTGTATGAGTGTTTTTCCTACATTGTTTGTAAGTGTACCACATGCATACCTGGTGTTTTTAGAGGGTGTTGGATCCCCTGGAACTAGAGCTGTGGATAGTTGTAAGCCAACATAGAGGCACTAAGAACTGAACCTGGGATTGGTGTATGGGCAGCCAGTGCTCCTAACCACTGAACCATTTCTCTAGTCCTTAAATTTACTTTTCAGTCCCTCTTCTCAAGATTGGAGGAGTTTGGGTTTTTGTTATTTGGTTTGATTTGTTTTTTTCTCTCCTTTTTTTTTTTTTTTCTTTTTCTCTCTTTCTTAATTGGAAGTTGACTTCAAATTTCAGGAAAATTTGCTAAGCAAAATGACCCATATTTTTATTTTAGGGTTGTAAATCAGTTACCTTTCAGTTTTTATCTATACAAGCTTTAGTTCTAGGAAAACGCTCTTAAATTTTTTATTTCCTTTAAAATAAGATTTTGGCAGAGGAAATGAAAGCTATCTGAAATACTGAGAGTGTTGGAGCAGTATATTAATGTAGATCTTCTCGGAAGCAGGTCAGAAACAAGACATTAAGATTTTATTATTTCTGTAATGAAATAATAAAATGTGGTATGGGGACTAGAAAATACTAGGGGAGATATTGGAGTATTTTGCAAGCCTGCTTTCATGAAGAAAAAAAGCAAAGAAAGATGAATGGAAGCATCCTATAATAAAGTTGATCTCATAGAATAAAACAGAATAGTGGTCACTAGAAACCAAGGGTGTCAGGGAGAGCAGATAGAGATTCAATAACAGGCAGCAAAGTGCAGTGAGGTAGGAGAGGAATTCGTTCTAGTGTTCAGTATTTGACAACAAGGTGATCTATTTCAAAATAACCAGAAAAAAGAGTCCAAAATTTTCCCACATATAGAACTGAAAAATGTCTGAGGACTTGGAAATTCCACTTACCCTGATTTGATAGTTATACATTGCATACATGTATGAAATTATTGTGATATGTCTCATACATATGTACAAGTATTTTGTGAAAAGAAAGGAAAGGGTGAAAACGAATCAGGTGGGAAGGCTACGTACTGTGGCCCATGCCTGTAGTCCCAGAATCTGGAGTTCAGACCAGCTGGAGCTACAGAGCAAGGCCCTGTGAAGAAAAGTGAGGAGGGATGGAGAGAGAAGAGAGAGAGACGGAGCAAGAAAAATAAAAGTCAGGCTTTGCCGTCTTGCCGTGTCTCTCAGAACAAGCCTTGCCCAGTGTCTAGATCCTTCAGTGAAAAGCCTGAAGGACTGAGGAAGCATATCATTGTGCTCTCTAAATAGAGATGGGTAAGGTAAAATTTGCTCTACCCTACAGTGGTATTTATGCTTTAGCATGTATAGATATTGGTACAATATTGTCCTAAAGTTACGATTCTTATTATTTTTTCCTCTTCTGAGATTTGAGTATAAATTAGAACAATGATTATTTTATCTAAGTTTTTGTTTGTGTATGTGTGAGTGGAAGTGGAATTATGCACGTCCCAAGACACCCATGTGGATATCATGCCGCCTGCGTGAGCTCTCTGGTAATTCTTCTGCTGCCTCTCGTCTTACCATGGGAATGCTGGGATTAGATTTGTGAGCCACTGCATGTGATTTTTCTGTGGGTTCTAAGGCTTGGATATCATTTATATCAGGAGAGCATGGCAAAGCATTTTTATCCACAGAGCTACCTCCACAGTTCTAGAAAAGTGATCCTTAATAAAGAACTAAACTTACCTGTGTTGTCAACACTTTCATACATACAATAGGGATATGCTTTCACTAAATATTTTCTTCCTCTCCACCTCAAATAATTTACAATTTTTTTCAATTTTCATTGTAAACTGGTTGTCAAACTGTAGCTATTTGGCATGTTACTTTTGTGATTTTTGTATATCCATTTACTAATTTCATGATTAATGTCTTTTAAATATCAAATTACAGTTTTCCTTAGTGTGTTTTAAGCAGTAATATGTGTACAATAATAGTTTTTTTAAGTAATTTCCCCCTAAATACTATTAAAATAAAATATTCAAAAATTTGAAAAAGTATCTATTACACCTAAAGTAATTTCACATATGACTGGTGTTACATATATACCATACTTAGAAGCAAAATGCTCTAGGGCATCCTTTGACTTTGCTGCTTACTCTCAAGTAAATTGTTTTTAAAAGGAGGTTAAATAGATGTGGTGGCATATGTTTTAGTATAATCCCAATTACATGGGCAGGTAACCAGAGGACCATTTATTCCCAGGCAGTTAGGGCCAGCCTGAACAACATAGTGAGACTCCATCTCTTTTTTTTTTTTTTTTTTTTTGGTTTTTCGAGACAGGGTTTCTCTGTGTAGCTTTGCGCCTTTCCTGGGACTCACTTGGTAGCCCAGGCTGGCCTCGAACTCACAGAGATCCGCCTGGCTCTGCCTCCCGAGTGCTGGGATTAAAGGCGTGCGCCACCACCGCCCGGCGAGACTCCATCTCTTTAAATAGGTAAATAAAATAAACGTTAAAATTTTGTTTGCATTTGTGTGTGTGTGTGTGTGTGTGTGTGTGTGTGTGTTTTACAGTACTCATGTGCCATCTGCAGAGATAAGAGGACAACTTGGAGGGATCAATTCTCTCCTTTCACTATGCAGGTCCCAGGGATTAAACTCAGTTCATCAGACTTGGCAGGAGGTTCCTTTACCCACTGAGCCATCTTGCCATCCAAAATAAACTTTGAAAAAGAGGTTAAATAGCTTAATTTTTAAAGACCATAGGAAGCTATAAATTTAATGTAGTGGCTTAACTAGGTCCTTATCATTTGTACATGACTTAATAAAAATACTAGTCTGTTTTTTTTTTTTTTTTTTTTTAGGAAAAGTTGGTGCTTAATTAGCAGAAAATTATCAGAGCTGCACATCTGGGCATTTGCACAGATGTTTTGCCATATGTTTCTGGTTGGAGGCTATTCATTCTGTTTACTTTGGTTTCAAGGATTAGTAAAGCATGAGCATGCACCTAAATGTTGTTTATGAATATACTATATAAAGCTTTTAAACATGAGTATATAGCTGAGTGATAAGAGTACTTACTGTAAGGCCCTGGGTTAAATTAAAAAAAAAAAGAAAGAAAGAAAAACAAACAAACAAAAAAGAAGAAAAGAGAGGAGGGTGGGAGCTAAAGATTTTGTGCGTGTGTATGTGTGTATGTGTGTGTGTGAAGGCAAACTGAGAGAGCTATTTATGCATAAGATTATATACCTTAAGGAATCAGTTTCCTACAACAAATTGGCTCCATATATAGTTTTAATAAATATTGCAATTAATCTTTTAATTTATTGTATATAAAGTACTTTAGAGATGAAGTTGAAAATATATTTCAGTTCACAGTAAGAGGAAAATTTGCCGAGTGGTGGTGGTACACTATTTTAATCCCAGCACTTGGGGAGGCAAAGCCAGGCGGATCTCTGTGAGTTCAAGGCCATCCTGGTCTACAGAGCGAGATCCAGGACAGGCACCAAAACTACACAGAGAAACCCTGTCTCGAAAAACCCAAAAATAGAAAGGAAAAAAAAAAAAAAGGAAAATTCGTTACTTGAAAGTAACAATGTCAAAAATGTCATTTCAACAGGAAAATAACGAAACTGGCTTAGAGAATGTCATAAACAAAGTGGCCACATTTAAGTAAGTGTTTAATATTTATGCTTATTCTGAGAGATAGGCTGGTCCTTATTTTTATGCTCTGATACTTTGTAGAACATCTGGATTTTTCTGTAGAACTCACAGGAGTGAGAATGCAAGCAGAGTAGAGGGGTGGGAATGAGGGATGCACTAGGCACTAAGTATGTTTACTTTTGAAATAGTTAATGTGTTTATTGATGAAATGAGCTGCTTTGGTAAGTAAATGAGAAATTTGTCTAGTGATATTATTAGGTGATTTAGACAGTAAACTAATAAGACTGTCTGATAACCCTTCCCCAATAATTTGAAGCTATGACTTCATTGTTTTATAAATTTTTATTTTATGTATTAGTCTTAAATTTTTCTTCAACAGAGTTAACTGTATTTTATAATCCTTTCACTCTTTGTGGTGTGTAAAGTGAAAATGGTAAGGGGATTAATTCTTGACATTTGGAAAACTGATACTAGTAATGTATTTTGAGTTGTGATAGTATTATGTTTAGAGCAATGCTACTAGTTTTCAATAACTTGTAAAATATCATGTGGCTTTTTTTTCTCCATTAGTAGTGGTTAATGATATTTTTAACTTAAGAATTGGACAGAAACACAAAGATGCTAAATGTTCATAAGCAAATATGGTCTATTCTTTTAGCCTTGGTGCTTTTCCTACTACCGTGCTCGATAAAGGATTCCACACTATTGTAACAGTTTGTTCTTTATGATTTGTCTCTCTACCATTTGAGATTTGATCCTAAATCATGTAGTGTACTGTAGTCTATCAGCACCTCTAAACCCAAGGCTGTAAAAAAGAAGTATAGAAAGCTGAGGGCACACTATCAGGTCCACTAGCAGAAAGCAAACTTTCCCAGATTTGGTTGAATTTCATATCTATTGAGTACAATGTCACTGTTGTCAGGACTTTATATTCAGTGTATGCTTTTTGAATTATCATAGCAACTAAAGCAATCATTTCTGTTATATCATTTTTTAGGAATCTTGAATTTTAGATTAGATTTTAGATTCTTTGTCTGTTTTTTTTTTCAATATTGTGAAAACAAAACAAAACAAAGCCTGCTGTTTGTCTGTATTTTCTGTTGCTTTAGGAAACCAGGTGTATCAGGCCATGGAGTGTATGAACTGAAAGATGAATCACTGAAAGACTTCAATACGTACTTTTACCATTACTCTAAAACACAGCATAGCAAGGTAGGAAAAATATCCTTTTCCGTAAATAACCCTGAAGTCCTGTATGTTTTTCTGAATCTACAGAAAAGTAGTTTCATGATGGCTTTTGGTAGTAGAGGGTGTTAACTCATCCAAGAAAATCAGCAATCTAGTGTGTAGACAATATTTAGATTTTCTTGACTACACCAAAAATGTTCTTTATAGTTGTTACAGGAGAAGATGGTTCAATGATGTGTCTTTCCTTTCACAGTCATATGCCTCACTTGTTTATTTAGGATAATCCTCTCTCTGTCTCTGTCTTTCTCTCTGTCTCTCTGTCTCTGTCTCTGTCTCTGTCTCTCTGTCTCTCTGTCTCTCTCTCTCTCTCTCTCTCTCTCTCTCTCTCTTTCTCTCTCTCTCTCTCTCTCTCTCTCTCTCTCTCTCTCTCGTCTTTCACAGCAGTGACTATTCTGCAGAACATCAGTACATAGTTTCTGTTGGTCCTAGAAGGATAAATGATCACTTGGTTTAGGTGATGGCTGATTTTGTTGACATTTACTTAAGTTGAATAATTTACAAAACCAGGGAAAGGGAAAGATGGCTGCTACCAGCACTGTCTTGCTTGTTTGCTGCCATTGTGGGAAATGCTTTGTTCTGCCGTGGCTTCCTCTCCATGATCATCTGAAGCCAGGCATGAGCTGAGTGAGATGCTGCTGTCCTTTAAGTCACGCTGACTAGTATATTCTCACAGCAGTGGAGTTAAACACAGACGCTTTCATTTAATAAAATAAATAAATTATGAATAAAGATAACAGTTACTGTCATGTGGGTCCTTGTACAGAGTACAAGTTTTTCTGACTAAAACAACAAGGTCTAAGTTCTTTTTTTTTTTTAAGTTTTTATTCCATTTATTTATTGGGATGTGGGTGTTCATGTGGCAGTCAAAGGACAACATGCAGAAGTCTGTTTACTCCTATCACTTGGGTCCCAGGAATTGAGACTCACTTCTTACTTAGTGGCAGGCACCCTTTACTGGCTGAGCCATCGCAGCACTTGGGGCAGGGGCTAAGTTCTTAATGAGAATCATACCTCACTCATCTTACAGTAAGCAACCTTTCCTAAGACAATTATTTGGTTTCTAGTCAGGGTAATATTTTGAGTACATTTTAAATTAGTATATAAAGTATTTTAGTAAATAGGTCTTTCTATTTATTTTCAAACAGTATTCCATTTGCTTTGTGCTTGCTAAGCAGTGTATGTAATGATAGTTGTTACTTTTTCCTTAATAGGCTGAACATATGCAGAAGAAAAGGAGAAAACAAGAAAATAAAGATGAAGGTAAAATTGAGATTCTGAACTGACACATTTTCACTATTTTCTGTGTGTGTTTTATTTGTTTTGCTGATTTGAGGGGGCAACTAAAGGAAATATATTTATTTTTAAATAGAGCTTTGTATTTACATAGTAATATGTGGCCATCATGAATGACAGTGTTTTAAATTGTTAGCAAGTACAATTTATTTTGAGAGACTGGTATAGCAGTTTACATTTCCTTTGACAGTGGTATTTACGGTGCTTTAAAGCAGAAAGAAATCACTTGTTATTTTGCATTTAAACTATTAATTTTCATATCTGTGATTATGTATGTTAGGGTAGTTCAGATAAAAATGTACCTGTTTGTCTTTTTTCCTCATTTATTCTGCTTCCCTAACAGCATTGCCACCGCCACCTCCTCCTGAGTTCTGTCCTGCTTTCAGCAAAGTAATCAACCTTCTCAACTGTGATGTTATGATGTACATTCTCAGGACCATATTTGAGCGGGCAGTAGACACAGATTCTAATTTGTGGACAGAAGGGATGCTCCAAATGGTATGTTTACCTGCAGTGTTTTCTTTTGAGTTCTTGTGGAATCTAAAAAACAATCCCCGGATTAATATCAATCAGAACCATATTAGAAACACATGATACTCAGGAATCATTAAAATGGTTTAACTATGGCCCAAATTTCTTTGTCGATACATTCTCATGTTTTTAGTATCCCTACCCTTGGGAACTATTTATGTTTTAAAAGACTCAAAAAAAAAAAAAAGAAAAGAAAAGAAAAGAAAAATGTTGGGTCTGGAATCATAGGATATGGATAGCCAGGAAGTGAGAATTAAGACCGGGAAGGATTTATCAACCTTAGGTGGTTTTGGAAAGGCTTGAACAAACATCTGAACATGGAGAATCCCACTGCTGGGCAGCCAGGGTCAAATCTGCTTGTGCCCTGGAGGTTCCAGCTTTGCCTGTTCACCACCTGTCCGTCTTTTCTTCTGGCCCCTGGTCCTTCCCCCAGATGTTCCCCAGCTTTCTCTCTAGGTGGGCCTTCTTATCCTGTGACACAGCTAGGGTGTCAGGGAGGCCAACCCTTAGGTCACTGTCCTTCCCCTGCTCCTGTGAAGTCTCTGGCTTCTGTGATGGTAAGCCTAGGAATGATGATTGTTGTTTTAAGTTCAGCACAGTGGCTATACCTTAAGCCACTGCTATTTCAGCCAGCAATCGCAACTCCAC
Source organism: Peromyscus californicus insignis (assembly GCF_007827085.1). Lineage (NCBI taxonomy): Eukaryota > Metazoa > Chordata > Mammalia > Rodentia > Cricetidae > Peromyscus > Peromyscus californicus. The sequence continues at coordinate 95,314,201 of NW_026294595.1, read as the reverse complement.
AGTTCTTGCCCTGCTTCTCCAGCAGCAGCAGCCAGGCCACTCAGGCCACAGCCTGGTGGGAATCCTGCTCCCACAGCCACTGTCTCTGTCGCTGCCACTAAAGGTAGCTTTAACTAAATCTCTTTCTATTTATAAATAAGACTCCATACTCAAAGGCTGTGGTGTGTAAAAACCTGCTAGCTCAGAGAGGCCGAGTCACAGTTAGCTAACTTTCCCTCCTTGCTGGCATTTCTTAAAGACCAGTGCTCCTGCTCTGCCAAACCAAAAAAGGCTGTGCCACTCCAAACCCCACCCTACTACTTCCTGTTTCTCTCTATCTCTCCTGGATGCCCTCTGATGCTCTATGATTACGTTCTGTCAACTAGTTGCTAATGCAGCCTCCCGACTCAAGGTTAATTTTATTTAATTAACACAAATGCAAACTCAGGGCTCACAGTGTGATTGAATATCCCCCAACAGATGATTGGCAAGAAAATGCAGAAGAAAATGAGGAAAGCTCATAAAAAGATACACAAATAGTACAAGCATAGAAGGCCCGGCCTGGACCCCTCTCTTCCTAAGTCCCCCCAGTTCTGCTCTTTCATCAAACTTCAGCAGCTGTGTTGTGCTAGGGGAAATTAACCTTCCACTCCCTGCCCTTTACTGTGTCCTCTGCAAAGCTGCTGGGAAGTAGAATCCATTTCGTTGATGAGTTCTTTTGGAACATAGTCTATTCCTATGCTATCTTAGGTACTATTCTCCAACTTTGTTCAAATAAAATAAAGCTCCTCCTGAGTTAAAGAAAAAAAAAAGAAGTCTGCTCATGTTAGTGACAAGTCCATATCCAATTGCATCATGCATTTTTTTCTTCTTTTTTTAAATTTTTTAATTTTCCAGACAGAGTTTTCTTGTGTCACCCTGACTGTCTTGGAACTCTGTAGACCAGGCTGCAAACTCAGAGATCTGTCTGCCTCTGCCTCCCTAAAGGCATGCATCACCAATGCCTGGAGCATTTTATAGGCATATGTTTATTTATTTTGTTTGGTTTGGTGATGGTGGTGCTGGGGAATGAACCCAGGACCATGAACATGCTAGACAAGACCTCTACCACTAAGCCACACTTGCAACGCTTTTTGTTTGTTTGTTTTTTGAAACAGGGTCACATACTGTAGCACAAGGTGGACTGAGCTCCTTATGCCTAGGCTAGCTTTAAACTTGTGGCAATCCTCCTGCCTCAGCATCCTAAGGACTAAAATTATGTTTATGAGCCATTGTACCTGGCTTCTTGGAACCGCTAATTAATAAATTACTTAGCCGGGCGGTGGTGGTGCATGCCTTTAATCCCAGCACTTGGGAGGCAGAGCCGGGCGGATCTCTGTGAGTTCGAGGCCAGCCTGGACTACCAAGTGAGTTCCAGGAAAGGCGCAAAGCTACACAGAGAAACCCTGTCTCAAAAAACCGAAAAAAAGATATTGAACTCGAGTTGGAAGAGGCGAGTCCGGTCTCAAAATGGAGGGCCATGATGCAAAGGAACCAGAACAGTTGAGGAAGCTGTTTATTGGTGGTCTGAGCTTTGAAACCACAGATGATAGCTTAAGAGAACATTTTGAGAAATGGGGCACACTTACAGACTGTGTGGTAATGAGAGATCCCCAAACAAAACGTTCCAGGGGCTTTGGTTTTGTGACCTACTCTTGTGTTGAAGAGGTGGATGCTGCAGTGTGTGCTCGGCCACACAAGGTTGATGGGTGTGTGGTGGAACCAAAGAGAGCTGTTTCTAGAGAGGATTCTGTAAAGCCTGGTGCCCATTTAACCGTGAAGAAAATTTTTGTTGGTGGTATTAAAGAAGATACAGAAGAATATAATCTGAGAGACTACTTTGAAAAGTATGGCAAAATTGAAACCATAGAAGTTATGGAAGACAGGCAGAGTGGAAAAAAGAGGGGATTCGCTTTTGTAACTTTTGATGATCATGACACAGTTGATAAAATTGTTGTTCAGAAATACCACACTATTAATGGGCATAATTGTGAAGTGAAAAAGGCCCTTTCTAAACAAGAGATGCAGTCTGCTGGATCACAGAGAGGTCGTGGAGGTGGATCTGGAAACTTTATGGGTCGTGGAGGAAACTTTGGAGGTGGTGGAGGTAATTTTGGTCGGGTGGAAACTTTGGTGGAAGAGGAGGCTATGGTGGTGGAGGTGGTGGCAGCAGAGGTAGTTATGGAGGTGGTGATGGTGGATATAATGGATTTGGAGGTGATGGCGGCAACTATGGTGGTGGTCCTGGTTACAGTAGTAGAGGAGGCTATGGTGGTGGTGGACCAGGATATGGAAACCAAGGTGGTGGATATGGTGGTGGTGGAGGAGGATACGATGGTTACAATGAAGGAGGAAATTTTGGTGGAGGTAACTATGGTGGTGGTGGGAACTATAATGACTTTGGAAATTATAGTGGACAACAGCAATCAAATTATGGGCCCATGAAAGGGGGCAGTTTTGGTGGAAGAAGCTCAGGCAGTCCCTATGGTGGTGGCCATGGATCTGGTGGTGGAAGTGGTGGATATGGTAGCAGAAGGTTTAAAAAAAAAAGCAGAAAAGGGCTACAGTGCTTAGCAGGAGAGAGAGCAAGGAGTTGTCAGGAAAGCTGCAGGTTCCTTTGAGACAGTCATCCTAAATGCATTAGAGGAACTGTAAAACCTGCCACAGAAGGAGCGATGATCCATAGTCAGAAAAGTTACTGCAGCTTAAACAGGAAACCCTTCTTGTTCAGGACTGTCATAGCCACAGTTTGCAAAAAGTGCAGCTATTGATTCATGCAATGTAGTGTCAATTAGATGTACATTCCTGAGGTCTTTTATCTGTTGTAGCTTTGTCTTTTTCTTTTTCTTTTCATTACATCAGGTATATTGCCCTGTAAATTGTGGTAATGGTACCAGGAATAAAAAATTAAGGAATTTTTAACTTTTCAAAAAAAAAAAAAAAAAAAACCGAAAAAAAAAACCAATTACTTAATCCTGCTACTTTATGGTAACTATAATTATGTATTTATTTAATACCATCCTTATCCCCTGTTGGTTATTATTGGTCCGTAGGCTCATGCTCTATTTGTATCTCAATACTTGTAACTGTTAAATATTTGCAGTACTATATTCAGTATTGTAGAGCTTTATTTGAACTCTAGTTAAAATTTTCCCCACATCTCCCAGTGTCCTACTTAGGAGATAAACACTGTTAATGTTTTGTATTTCTGGAAGCTATACCAACATAAGCACATAAAGATCTTTGTCTTTCTTGATTGCATGCGTATCTCATTATGTATTATACTATCATGCATTTAACTTCTCTTATTAATAGACATTGGCGTTGGATTGGGGGTTTTGTTATAACAAAGAACACTAAGATGAACATTTTTTATGGTTAGTTTGCTTCCTTGCTTGTGATAGGTTCTGTTTATGTTGCTCAGGCTGGTCTTGATTTGATCCTTCACCCTCAGCCTTCCAAGTACATGAAATTACAGATGTGCACTACACCTGGTTTATAGTGAACATCCTTGTACAAATTTCTTTGTGTACATAAATGCGTGTATTTGCTATACCAATTCTGAGTACACAGTCTGTTGCTTTACATTTTTGACTGGTGTTGTCACAGTGATTTTTTTTTTTTAAATGTGAAACTAGTTCGTTTTCCCTCTGTCCCTATTGCAATAGTGAGTGACTGCTTCCTAACACTTTTGCAAGCTGTGTAGTTTTTTACTAAACTTCAAATTTCTATCCCTTTTTAAGTGATAGTTAAGCTATGTCTCCTTAATTTGGGGCATTTTTGGAGTGTTCATGATTTCTCTTTCTGTTGAGTATTTGTTTATAAGTCTTGTCATTTTTGCTTATTGTTTTCTTCCTCTGTGGGTTATGTATATTAGTACCTCCAGTTAAAGAAGCAGCTCTTCAGAGACCCTGTTTTCCTCCTTCAGGCATTCCACATACTGGCACTGGGCTTGCTGGAGGAGAAGCAACAGCTTCAGAAAGCTCCTGAAGAAGAAGTGACGTTCGATTTCTACCATAAGGCCTCAAGTATGTGAAAGCATCATTTCCCAACAAACTTGTAGCTTATTGCCAGTTTGTAGTTGAAAGTGTGGACCTTAAACATTTTTATCTGTTAATCCTTAAAATTTAGAAAGCCCTTAAGTGATTTATTTGCCTAGCATGTTTATAATATTTTCCAGTATACTAAGTTGTAAAAATTCCCTACTGCAGCTGTTTTTACTGTATATGTGGTTGTAGTATGTCAGGAGTGAAGTGTTTCTGACTGAAAATGTTGCTTTCTTAATCTTGAAGACTAGGATAGGGTTAGATTAAAATGCTATTACGCTAAGATAGTTTTGTTCAAAGCGCATTCCTGAAACATTAATTATAAAACCAATACTTTAAGCAAAGTAATCACTTTTGTAGTACCTTTATAGATTATTGAAAATACTATTAGCCTTCTTTATATATGAATATAACATGTCTCACGTCAGTATTTCTGCAGTTGTTCTCATATGTGCTTTGTGTAGATAGTGAGCAGAGAGGAAAGGCAGGAGCAGACTATTAAGAATAGCTCTTAGCAGTACAAATGTGTGATGTAGAGGGAGGCTTAAAATAATGTGAGTTTTTCTCATACTCTTGTTTAATTTAGTACTTAATTTTTCATGTAATTGCAGATTCTTCTTTTAAAAAATTAAATGCCAGGTGGTGGTAGCACATGCCTTTAATCCCAGCACTCGAGAGGCAGAGGCAGGTGGATCTCTGAGTTCAAGGCCAGCATGGTATACATAGGGAGTTCCAGGACAGCCAGGGTTACACAGAGAAACCCTATCTGAAAAAACAAAAATAAATAAATAAATAAAAATTAAGGTAATGAAGAGACTGGTTGGCAAACCTCAATTATCATGTGAATGATAGGCACTAAGAGTTATAATTAGTATAAAAATTAGGAAGATAATTTTCTTTTAATATACTTTTTTGTATTTCAAAAAAGGATTGGGAAGTTCAGCCATGAATGCTCAGAATATACAAATGCTTTTGGAAAAACTCAAAGGAATTCCCCAATTAGAAGGCCAGAAGGACATGATTGCATGGATACTCCAGGTATGTTACAAAAGTAAACTGGTTTAATACAGTTATGTGTTGCTTGATGACAAGACCACATTTTGATAAATGCATCATTATGCTATGCATCCTTACTTGAATACCACAGAATATACTAATGCACATCTAAAAAGTTTGTTACTTGATGTGGCCTTGATACAGTCAATAAATTCAATAAAAAAATACAAGATGTATGAGGTTGCTACTCGTAAAACTTTGCATACTGTTTTATTTTTGTAAGTAGAAAGAGCATACTCAAATTATAATGAAAAGAATAGTGTAGAACCTGAAACTAGAGATCAGTGGTAGAATGTGTGTTTAACATGTGTGAGTCCTTGATTCAACCCCAAGAACCATAAATAAATAAAAATTTACAGTACGATACAGTGAGCACATAGAAAGTATATATAAGTAACATTTTGCAGACTGAGCAGGTTATATTTAAGAATATATATACACACACACACACACATACATATATGTATGTTGCAACAATTAATGCAAAAAAGAGGCCATGAATTTGAAAAAGAGCAAGGGAGGGATATTTAGGAAGGTTGGGAGATGGGAAAGGAAAAACAATTTAATTATAATATAATTTCAAAAATAAAAAAGTTCAAAAAGTGACCGTCATTTATTATCATTATCGAATATTATTCACTATATATAATTTTGTAATTCCATGCTATATGTGACCATATATAAAAATTTTCTATTTGCTGATAAAATTCAGCCACTGTGTTCTCTTTCCATTTGTAAAGCCATTTACTATCAATTATCACAACTGTGTGTTTTTTATGCTAGTAATTCATCTTTTTTCTGTTTCTGTGGAGTTGCTTTTACTAATGAAAGATATCTTCAAATATATCATTATCAGTTGCATGGATTTGAGTAGTTGCAATGTGCCATGCTGAATTCAAGACCCCAAGCAGCACAAAGAGCTTGCTTTCATGGTGCATACACCATAGTTGAAGTACAGATAATTTTAAAACAATCATTAAAATAATCCAGTAGAATGAGAGAAGGTTCCCTTGCATAATAAGAGAAGGTCTTTGTCAGAAGATGAAGTTAGAACGGAGACTTGAATCATTCTAGAGCCAATATTCTAAGACTCTAAGAGTATTTCGGGAAGAGGACACCGCAGTACAAGTGTTCAGAAGTGGGAAGAGCAAGCCCAGTATGACTGTAACTGTGAAAGGAGGCAGTGCGGTCAGAGGGTAGCCAGAGGCTACATGTGTTCACTTCACAGGTCGGAATAAAGTGGTATATTTTCATTTTGAGGACATGAATAACAATGTTACTTTAAACTGGGTTTGGTGGTATGCTATGAAATCCCAGTTATTTAGAAGGCTAAGTTAGAAAAATCACTTGAGCCCAGGAGTTAGAGTTCCCATTAAAATTTACAAATAAATCTGTGCTGCACCCTCTCACCCCAGACAAACAGAGAGTCAGACTTAATTAACTCAGCTGATGGCTCCCTAACTAACAGTACTGTTTGTCACAGCCAGGGTCACTTTTTCAGTTTTGTTTTTCTAGTACATATCTAAGTAGCTTAACTCAAAGACACTTAGAGACAAGATAGTTGAATCAGATTAGTGACTTGTCTTTTTGCTCAGTCTAACCAAACTTAATATTTCAACTATTTTCACAGATGTTTGACACAGTGAAGCGATTAAGAGAGAAATCTTCTTTAGTTGTGGCTACCACTTCAGGTTTGGAGTCCATTAAGAGTGATGAGGTAACAGCACTAACAATGTTACATTCATCTCTGTCTTTGAATAAGGACTCACTTTCCTTCTTTAGGAGGAGCTGTTGGTGAAATATGTGAGTTCTGTCCATTTTTATTCCTATGCTTCTGTACTGCACTTAACATATACTGAGTAGGGTGTGTATATCTTACAAAATTAGAGGAACTTGATGCCCAATGGGACTCTGTTAGAAATAGAGCGAGTTCCAGGACAGGCTCTAAAGCTACACCAATAAACCCTGTCTTGAAAAACCAAACAAACAAAAAAATAAAAAACAAAAGAAAGAAATACCCTATTATATTAATTTTAAAAATGCTTTCATGTCTAAAATTAGAGAGTATAATGGTATATCTTAGATTCAGTGAAATTAGATAACGTGTATGTCATGATTTTCCATGTTTTGAATCATATTTTGCTAATATTGAACTAATTAGCTAATATTTATCAAAATATTCTTTTTTGTTTTTATTTTGTCTTGTTTTGTTTTTTGATATTTTTTTGAGATAGGTTCTCTCTGTATAGCACTGGCTGTTCTGTAACTCTATGTAAACCAGACTGGCTTCAAACTCACAGAGATCCACCTGTCTCTGCCTCCCCAGTCCTGGAATTAAAGGCATGTACCACCACATCCATCTTAATTGTTAGAATTTTCTTACTTGAGGTTATTAACTATTTTTCCTAAAAGAAAATGCGCTATACGTAAGTTAGTATATGGTAGAGCATTTGCCTAACATGTGAGAAGGCCTGGGTTAAATCTTCAGTACTTATACTGGGTTAAATCTTCAGTACTTATAGTAGGTCTCTAAGTTATTTTTATCTTCTGGTTTTAATTTTAGTAGTTCACATGCGAATAGAAATTCAGTCATTCAATCTTCTAGATTGTCTAGCTTTTTGGCATATAAGTTTTCAAATTATTCTCTAATGTTCTGGATTTCATTGAGTCTGTTGTACAACATCCTTCATTCTAAATTTGTCTTCAGAATTCTTTCTTTATGTCACATTGGCTAAGGATTTAATAATATTTACTTTTTTAAAGAACCAACTCTTTCTTTAGTTGATTTTATGTATTGTTCATTTAGTCTATTTCATTAATTTCTTACCTAATTTTTAAATGTCTTCCTGTCTCCTGGGTTTTGGATTGGATTAGTATCTGGGTTTGGTATTGGATTGGTATTTTTTTTGTAGAGCCTTGAAGTACATCATTAGATTGTTTATTTATGATCTCACAGGTTTTTTTGTTTTTTGGTTTTTGGTTTTTTTTTTTTTTAAGATTTATTTATTTATTATGTATATAGAAGAGGGTACCAGATCTCATTACAGATGGTTGTGATCCACCATGTGGGTGCTGGGAATTGAACTCAGGACCTCTGGAAGAACAGCCAGTGCTCTTAACCTCTGAGCCATCTCTCCAGCCCAAGGTTTTTGTTTTTTTATATGAGAATTTATAGCAATAAATTTTGTTATTAGGGCTGCCTTGACTATGCCCAAAGGTTCTGGAAGATTGTATTCTCATTTTCATTTAACTCTAGGAATTTTAAATTTTCTTCTCTGGTTTCTTTAACGGCCCACTATTAATTAAAAAATGTAGGGTTTGGGGATTTAGCTCAGTGGTAGAGCACTTGCCTAGCAAGCGCAAGGCCCTTGGTTTGGTCCTCAGCTCTGAAAAAAAAAAAAAAAAGACAAAAACATGTATTGCAGGGCAGGAGAGATGGCTCAGCAGTTAAGAGCACTGGCTGCTCTTCTAGATGACCCGGGTTCAATTCCCAGCATCCACATGGCAGGCAGCTCACAACTGTCTATAACTACAGTTCCAGGGGATATGACAACCTCACACAGACATACATGTAGGCAAAACACCAATGTACATACAAATAAATCATTAAAAAAAAAAGTATTGCTCGCTGGGCAGCAGTGGCGCATGCCTTTAATCCCAGCCACTTGGGAGGCAGAGCCAGGTGGATCTCAAGATCCAGGACAGCCATCAAAACTACACAGAGAAACTCTGTTTTGAAAAACCAAAAAAAAAAAAAAAAAAAAAAAAAGTATGGTTGAGTTTACAAGTATTTTGTAGTTTTTGTACCTTTTCTTGTTCATCTCTACTTTTATTCCATTGTGGTCTGATATGAGGAATTTATTCTGCTGAGCATTGGTGGTGCATGCACCATCCATCCCAGCACGTGGGAGGAGGCAGAAGCAGGTGAATCTCTGTGAGTTCTAGGCCAGCCTCATCTATAGAGAGAGGTCTAGGACAGCCAGAGCTACACAGAGAAACTCTATCTTGAAAAACAAAACAACAGCAACTACAAAAAAAAAAAAAGAATTTATTCGTTTTTTTAAAAATATATTTATTAAGTACTGATTTGTGGCTTATAATGTGATCAGTTTTGGAGACAGTTCCATATGCCACTGAGAAGAGTGAATATCCCCTATCTGTCAGGTGTGTATTCTGTATCCACTGGCTTATGGTGTGTTGTAGCTCTGAGGTTTCTTATTTTTATACTGGAAGACCGATTTAAATATGAGAGTTGGGTATTGAAGCCCCCCACTATTTATTGCTGAAAAAGAACCCATAAAATCTTTTATGCCTTCTAGTGTTAGTTTTATGAAATTAGGGGCTCTTATATTTGGTGCATAAGTGTTTATAATTGTTAAATATTCTTGATGGATTGTTCTTTTGTTAATATATAGTAGCCCTCTTTATCTTTCCTAATTACTTTCTATTTGAAGTCTGCCTTATCAGATATGCTAACTGCTATATCAAATGGGGAATATTCATTCTGGATATTAATTTTTAACAGGAGCTCTTATCTAATTTTGGTGTTACTTAATATTATTCAGATTACTCATGATAAAGAAAAAGCGGAACGGAAGAGAAAAGCTGAAGCTGCCAGGCTGCACCGCCAGAAGATCATGGCCCAGATGTCTGCCTTACAGAAAAACTTCATCGAAGCTCACAGACTCATGTATGACGACAGTACATCGGAAATGTCAGGGAAGGAAGACTCCATTATGGAGGAAGAGAGGTAAAACAAAACATTCTTCTGCAGTCATGTTTTCCTAAAGATACTACAATGGTAACAGCAAAAATAGAAACCAACCCATTATTTTCTATGCATTGGTATTATTAGATACACATTTATATATTACTTTATATATTCTATAGTACTACAGACTGAAAATAAATCCACCACCTGATAGAAGTGATTTATACTGGTTTTTCTTTTGTTTGCTCATTTGGGACAGGGTCATCCTATCTAGTCCATGGTGGTGTTCACTTTGCAGCAGTTCTGCCTCAGCCTCCCCAGTGCTGACAGGACAAGCATGACCTACCACACCAGCATTTTTTTTTTCTTTATACTTAGTTTTTTAAAAAACTTTTTTTTCAGATTTATTTTTATTTTATGTGTATGGGTGTTTTGCCTGCATATATGTCTGTGCATGTATGTGCCTGATGCCCACAGAAGCCAGAGAGGGCACCAACTCCCCTGGAACTGGAATTATAGTTGGTTGTGAGTTGCCATGTTGGAGTCAGGAATTGAACCTGGGTCCTCTGGAAAAGCAGCCAGTGGTTTTCACTGCTGAGCCATCTCTCCAGCCCCCGTATATTTAGTTCTATAGCTTGCTTTGTCCGTATTTTTTATGTTAGCACATGTAGATCTATGCTGTAGACTTTACATCATTCTTTTTCTTTGAATTTCAAGTTTTTTTTTTTTTTTTTTTTTTTTTGGTTTTTCGAGACAGGGTTTCTCTGTGTAGCTTTGCGCCTTTCCTGGAACTCACTTGGTAGTCCAGGCTGGCCTCGAACTCACAGAGATCCGCCTGGCTCTGCCTCCCGAGTGCTGGGATTAAAGGCGTGCGCCACCACCGCCCGGCTGAATTTCAAGTTTTTAAATGTATTCATTTTTACTGCATACATTTTAAGATGTACAACATGGTTTTTTTTGCGGGGGGGGGGGGGGGGCTGCTATTGTTTTTTGTTTTATTGTGTGTGTATATGGAGGTTGGAGGACAACTTGTAGTAGCCATTTAACTCCTTGAATCATATGGGTACCAGGGATTAACTCAGGTCATCAGGCTTGGTGGCAAGCACTTTTCTTGCTGAACCATCTTGCTAGCTATGGTGGTGTTTTCATATACATAAAAATACTGAAATAATTATTTCATCAAGCAGCTACTTCATGTACTTCATATAGCAGGCTTTTTCTATAGGCCACCAGCCTATAAATAATGACATGGAGACTTACTAATTATGAAAGTTCAGCCTTAGCTTAGGCATGTTCCACTAGCTCTTATAACTTAAATTAACCCACATTTTAAAATCTATGTTCTTTTACATGGCTTGATTACCTTTACTCTGTACTGCCCATCCTGCTTCCTCCGTGTCTGGCTGGTGACTCTGCCTTTCTTCTCTCCACTGCCCCCCCCAGGCCTTCCTGTCCCTAGAAGTCCCACCTAACCTCTTGCTGCCTAGCTATTGGCCATTCAGCTCTTTATTAAACCAATCACAGTGACATATCTTCACACAGTGTAAAGGAATATTCTGCAACATTTCCCTTTTTTTGTCTAAATAAAAAGGAAAGGTTTTAATTCTAACACAATAAAACTATAAACCGTAAGAACAATTCTGACATAAGAATTACATTCACAATGTCCAGTACATTTGTATTTGGCAAATTCAGAGAAAATACGCTATTATCTATCCTCTCTTGATGAGTCCAAAGTTTTGTACCTAATTTACTTTTTATCATGACTAAGGAAAACTGTAACTATATGTTTTCAACCCTATCAAAGATCTAAGAAGGATATAATATTACCCGAGTAAACAGGAAGTACAGAGCAAGCAACTTCCAAAGCTATGAGAAATAACAGAAGCAGCTGGCTGCGTGCACAGTTACCCAAGGTTCCTCTGCAATGTTGGGGTATCCATCTTGGGCCTACAGGCCTAGAATATCTGACAGACTTTTTTGTAAAGTAGGAATTTTGAAGAACTGTCCCCACCTTGTCTTGGCAAAGTTTGGCAATTTTGCTCCTTTTTGTCCTGTTGTCCAGTTTGTACAGCATACTGCCAGCAGTCGAGGCAAGGGCAATTTCTTGCCCAAATGGCTAGCTTTGCCCCAATGAAAGCAATCTCCGTAAAGAGGTTCTTTGGTACCTGTCATCCTTTTATGAAGTAGATTGGTGCTGCCAGGAGCAGATGTGTCTCACTGTCATGAAAGCCTTATGTTATTAAAACATTTTAAATGCCATATTCTTTTTTTTTTTAAAGATTTATTTATTTATTTATTTATTTTGTATACAGCATGTATGACCAGAAGAGGGCACCAGATCTCATTACAGATGGTTGTGAGCCACCATGTGGTTGCTGGGAGTTGAACTCAAGACCTCTGGAAGAGCAGTCAGTGCTCTTAACCTCTGAGCCATCTCTCCAGCCCTTAAATGCCATATTCTATAGGTCTCAAAAGTGTTTGAAGAACACCTATCTATCTAAAATATATCTCTGTATGACCTTGAAAACATACCTAACATGACTGTAAGTTTGATTGTTATAGATGACTATTAACCTTTTTTTTTATTATTATCCTAAATAGCTTTCAAGGATTTTCAAATGGGCTGCATAGGTACAATACCTTAAACAAGTGTAGAAACATATACACAGTATAACTAAAGTAACCTTAAATTTGTATCAATATACAAAAATCCATACTAATGTAAAATATTTGAGACTAGTGGTTATTCAAAAGTAGACTCAACAATCCACCCCTTTATCCCATCATTTCTATAATATATCCTCCTTTTTTCCCTTCAGAAAGAGATCCCTGAATCTAAACTCCTTTTTCTGATTTTTTTCCTGACCATGACCAATACCAACTTGTAACCAATCCCCCTAAATGATGACAAACATCCATAACCCATCAAATGACCAAAAACTACCCACCCCACCTCTTGGGAATGTAGGCATCATGTTCTCTAGATTGCTTCCTGATGTCTGGGGGCAATAGCATCACTGGGGGACCCTGAAAAAACTGAGATAATGATCAAGTCCGAGATAAACTAGCCATAGCATTTGTCCAGTCTCTGTGCAATGGGAAAATGCAAGACTTACCTGTAGTCCTGACTAGAGTAGTGTGTGAGGCTGGACCATCTCAGCCAGGAGCCTTGAAGCTGTTCTGGATGTAGAACTTTGAGGAAACTGCAGCAGAGACACTCTGAGAGGCTGGATCGCCTGGTCACCCATGTTATTGGTGCCTGGTCCCCTTGCTCTGAAAACACACAAACTTTCAAAGGTAACATACATATCTGCACAAGTATGAACTATGCATTGTACACAAGCCAGCCAAAGATGATTTTTGTTTGCTTGTTTTATGTTTGAGCAGGTAAAATGTATGTCATCTGTCTTGTAGTTTTTCTAAGTTTATTTCTTTATGTCAGTAGCCAGGATTTTCAGGGGGTCTTCCCTGATCAAACCTGATCTCTATCAATCTTGAATGAATCCACAGCCTTTCATTTTCTGTGAAAACAAAAGCATAATCTGAGGGGCCCCTGACAGAGGGGATAGGATCTATTCCTGGTGCATGAACTGGCTGTTTGGAGTCCAGTGCCTATGGTGGGATACCTTGTACAGCCTTGATGCAGTGGAGAGGGGCTTGGACCTGTCTCAGATGAATGTGCCAGGCTTTGCTGACTCCCCATAGGAGGCCATACCTTTTCAGAGGATGAGATGGGGGGGTAAGGCTGGAGGTGGGAAGCGGGAGGAGGAATGGGGGGGGAATCTGTGGTGGGTATGTAGAATGAATAAAAAAATTTCTTAATAAAAAAAATTAGCTAAAAAAACCAAACAAAAAAACCCAAAAGCAAGCCGGGTGGTGGTGGCGCACGCCTTTAATCCCAGCACTCGGGAGGCAGAGCCAGGTGGATCTCTGTGAGTTCAAGGCCAGCATGGGCTACCAAGTGAGTCCCAGGAAAGGCACAAAGCTACACAGAGAAACCCTGTCTCGAAAAACCAAAAAACCCAAAAGCATAATCTTCTCCCCAAAGCAATAAAAATGACTTCCATTTTAAAGTTAAGGCATTCCTAAAGTATCTAGGCTGGTTTAATTCAGAAGTCCCTTCCACAATCTAGTGTGTCTCAGCAGCTGTCATTTTCTGTTCATTAGTATAAAAACAAATTAAAATTAACAAAGTACCATATAAGGTTCAAACTCACTGTGTTATATTTTCCAGCCTTATGTGGCTTGTTTTTTTTGTATTACTCCTTTTTGAAGATTTTATTATTTTTAAACTATTTTTTTTAATGACTGTCTATACCTGTTTTCTTTTCTTTCTTTAGCATCTAAGCACATTTTTAAACATACTGCACCTTCTTAGAGGTTTTTTGTTTCTGGACATGGCTTTACTAAGCATTTGCAATGTTCTCTGACCATGTGAGACAAATCTTACTCTGCCATTTCAGCTGCTGTGTGGCTCAGCTTTGTGCTGGCTGCTGGCTGCTGGCTGCTAGCCATGCCATCAAGCACCAGCCTGTCTGAGAAGACTGCAGGACTAGGAAGATAGATCTGGCTCCTTGTCCAGAACTTTTCTTAGTTTTCTCAGGCCCTGTGCTGATACATGTGGCCAGACATTGGGTGCTATGTGTAACAGGCTTTTTCTTTGGGCTTCCAGCTTATAAATAATGACATGGAGACTTATTAATTATAAAAGCTTGGCCTTAACTTAGGCTTGTTTCACTAACTCTTATAACTTAAATTAACCCATATTTTAAAATCTACGTTCTTCTACATGGCTTGGTTACCATTACTCTGTACTGCCCATCCTGCTTCCTCCATTTCTGGCTGGTGACTCCGTCTTTGTTCTTCCTAGAAGTCCTGCCTAACATCTTCCTGCCTAGCTATTGGCCATTCAACTCTTTATTAAACCAATCACAGTGACACATCTTCACAAGTCTAAAGGAATATTCCACAGCAACTTCGTGTAGTTATTGTTTTCAGTAAGAGGACCCGAAACAGCTATAATCTTTGTGCTCTCCGTAACATCTGTAGGTTTGCTCCTTCTGCATGCCTGTAAATATGTGCCCTTTGACTTCCGTTCCCTCATTTCTTTTTTAAATAAATTCTTTGACAGTTTCATACATGTATATCATTCATTCTGATCATAGTCATCCTTCCTCCTTCCTTTATCCTTCTTTTACTATTTATGAATGTACAATCTGCCATGGTGTGGCTATATGTATTTTGTCTGCTTTGTAAGGTTTAAGATGCTTCCTTTTCCCCTCATTAGTTTGTCAGAGAATTCTCACATGTACTTCCTTCTGTCATGCCGGTAGTTCTCCCAGGGCAGAATTGAACAAATATTTTAATTTAATTTAATTAACTTATTTATTTTTGAGATAGTGTCTCACTATGTAGCCTTGACTGTCCTGGAAGTCACTCTGTAGACCAGACTGGCCTCCGACTCACAGAGATCCGCCTGCTTCTGCCTGGGATTAAAGGTGTGCACCACCACAGCGGGCTAGGTTAAAATTTTAGCAGATGCTTCACGTTGTCTTTCCAGGTGACTGTCAGTTTTGACTCCTCCTAGTGTATGGACATGGTTCATTCCCACCAAATACAATGTATGGGCTAGGAGTGAAGCTCAGTGGTAGAGTGCTGGTTCAGCATACACGAGGCCCTGAGTTCAGTCCCTCGGACCGTACACTACAAAGGAAACATTGTCTGGTTGCTAGTTAGTGCAAGGATGAACTCTCATAACGTTTGCTGACTTTTTACATTTCGTCTACTGCCAAATGCCTGTTACTATCTTTTGCCTATTTTTGTGGAGGCCTTTGCTCCTTTTTGTCTTCCTGATTTATAATCTTTAAACATTATTTCCCATATTTTCTCCTTCTTTCTTTAACATTATAAGGGTTTGCCATAAAAGTTCTCAATGAAGCCAGGCATTATGGTGCATGCTTTAATCCCAGCACTTGAGAGGCAGAGGCAGAGGCAGGGCTGCCATAAGTGCAGGGCTGCTCTGAATGCCATAGTGAGTTTCCTATCAGTCTGAGCTACATAGTGAAACCCCATGAAACTCTCAACAAAGAAAAAAACTTCAAAAGCAAAAGACATTTCCAATGTTGACGAAGGCAGATTTCTTAATCTCTTAAATTTTAATTTTTTTTGTCTTAATGCCTTTTTTATTTACTATTTTAATTATAGTTATATTTTCTTGTTGAAAATCAAATGGTTGAGGTAAATCTAAAGTTCCTTTGGGTACTTGACCAAATCCTTTCGGTCTTCTGTGGTTATACGTTTTATATGCATAACCCTGCATTCAAGAGGTTAAAAGAAAGATCGAAAGTTCAAGGCTAGTTTGAGCTACAGTGGGTTGGAGACTAGCCTGAGCTACACGTTTTGTCCCCAAAACCAAAAAAGCTTTATGTATCAGAATTTTTTATTATACTATTTTATGCAAATATATATAGTCACAAAATTATGTGATTTTTATCTTATTCTGCTTTTTGTTTTGTTTGCTTCAATGATACATACTTAGTATATCTCTAAGGATATCGGGCTGCATGTTACTACCGTTGAGCAGTACCCTTTGAAAACTGTAATCTTTTATATTATGTTAATTCACTTACACTGATGAGCCTTTGAGTTATTTATAGTTCACTGAGTGATGAATCATATTTTAGGGAGCTTCTTGTATAATTTTGCAGGCTTCTGAGGTCAGGTTACCTGTGTTAGTTATATCTTGGTCTTACTACTTACTAATGATGAGTTCCTAGGTCTGTCTCTTAGTATCTCTAGGCCTCAGTTTCTCCCTCTGGGAAAATGGAGGTAATTATAGTACTTACTTCATATGTTTATTATAAGAATTAAGTGAAAAAAATATAAAATATGTGAAACAGCATAACAATCAAACCATTATAAATGGTTGCTTTTATTTGTATTGTATTATCAGGTATATCTGTAAATCCTAAAGATTGCTACATTATTAAAATTTATTAAGATTTAAATGTTTGTAGTTTTAATAGCTACTAAAATAGAATTAGAAGCCTAACTGTCTAATGAGAGGGATTGGATAAAACTATTATGGTACAGTAACAAGAATAGCACTAGGCAGCTATTTCAAGTGTTTCTGAGTAAATCCTAATTCATGACAAAATAACAAAGGTATAAATGAGTAAGGCAACATTTAAGTGAATAAATCTCTCTATATATAACATGATGTTGTTTGTACAAAATGTGTATTATAAATAGAAAACACACTGGGTAGAAATAAACAAGGTAACTAGTGGTTACATTGTCGATGCAATGCTTTTTATTCTCTTAATATTTTTCTATATTTTATAGAATTTCTTTGATATCTGTACTACATATTTATTATTAAAAAAAGAAATGGCCCCACTTTTGTTGATATAGTAAATTAAATAGAATCATAATATACATACTATTCTGTGATGTATTTCTTTGTGCACTTAGAACAAACTGAATTTTCTAGTTAGAAAATTAACTACTTAAAGCCAGAAAATTCAGAGTGGATTTTTAAAGGTAATATTGATAAATATAATTTTTATTTTTATTTACTTACTTAAAAAATCTACTAAAATGTAAAGACAATGTAAAAACATATGTCCTCATTTCTGGTTGTTTCTTTTGGTAGCACTCCAGCCGTCAGTGACCACTCTAGAATTGCTCTGGGTCCTAAACGGGGTCCAGCTGTTACTGAAAAGGAGGTGCTGACATGCATCCTCTGCCAAGAAGAACAAGAGGTGAAACTAGAAAACAATGCCATGGTATTATCAGCCTGTGTCCAGAAATCCACAGCCTTAACCCAACACAGGGGGAAACCCATAGACCTCTCAGGGGGTATGTATCGCTTGCTTAATCTAATTTCAGCCATTTCTTTTCCTGCCTAATTCTATGTGATTAGAATAAAAATAAACATTGAAAGAGGTTTAGCAGTGAGGTTGTATGTAAATCTGTTTGGTTAGATCACATATTCATATGTGAAGTAGATTAGGTTCTTACATGCCACATTGACTACTTGGCTTTTTTATTAGTTTTTATTTTTGTTAGTTCTTGGTCACATTGCTCAATCCATCTACTTTTGGCTTTATTTTTATCTTGCTGAACCATTTGAAAGTAGATTGCAGGCCTCATAACACTTCATCTCTAGGTATTTCTGAATGCATTTCCCAAATCTGAGGAGTCTATTATATACATACATACATACATACATACATACATACATACATACATACACATACACACACACACACACACACATATAATCTTTATTTCTATAACTATTCTCAAAATGTCTTCAGTGGGGTGGCATATTTTTAAAATAAAGAGCTAAACATATTTGATGAAGTTTTTTTTACTGGGCATGGTGGCTCATGCCTGTAATCCCAGCACATGGAGAACTTAGGCAGGAAAATTGCCGTTAGATGGAATTGAGCCTGGCCTACATACTGAGTTCAAGACCAGCCCAAGCTACACATTGAGACAATGTCTCAAAAACAAAGCAAAATAAAAGTTTGTTTTAGTTGTTTTAATATAGACTATTCTCTTGCCCCTTTTTTCATGATAATAACTGTTTTGATGAATGCAGACTAATAATCTTATCCAATGTCTCACAGTGTGAATTTATCTTTCTGCCTTATGATTAGATTGATATTAAACATTTACTTTATAAAATTTTAATTAGGTAACACATCATACTTATCAGAAGTTAGCTGCTTTGTTTTTTAAATTCCCTTGAAGTAATGATGAGGATAATAAACTAACATTTATTAGTATTTACCATGTTCCAGTCACTGATTAAATCCTGTATTTGCTTACTTAATCCTCACAACAATCTTGAGCATTAGATACCATCTTATAAATGAAGGAACTGAGGCAGAGGCCTTAACTGGCCTCAGGCCATGAGTAGTGCAATGATATCATAATTTGATGTCCCTGCTCTAGGGTTTTTTTGGTTTTTTGGTTTTTTTAACCCTCTCTTAAAATTATCATTTATAGTGGCTAGAGAGGTGGCTCAGCAGTGAAGGGCACTTGCTGCTCTTGCAGAGGACCTGGGTCTCCATGATGTCTCCCAACTGTCTGCAACTCTAGTTGCAGAGGATCCAGTGTCCTCTTCTGGCCTTCTTGGGAACCAGGCACACACATAGTGCACAGACACACATGCAGGCAAACACTCATATAAAAATAAATCTTCTTTATAAGTTGTCATGTATTCAAATTATTCTTTAAAATTACTAAGGCACATTTGTTCTTGAAGCAGAGAAAAGCAATATAATCACCAATATAATGCAGCTTAAACCTACTACTGTTCAGAATTACAGTGTGAATGAATATAGAGTTGTTAATCCATACAGATTTCAGAATCTAACGTGATGGCCTTGCTGCCTTCCACCTTTTTTCTTATGATTAAGAAAATATATACTGCTGTCGTTGTTATACTTAGACCCTCTTAAGAAATAAAGCTTGTAATCAGAACTTTAGATCTGAAAACTTTTTCCTCCACTCCCACCTCCTTAACACTCTAGAAAACATAAGAACCTACCTCTTAATTGTGTCTTTCTGAACCAGAAACCCTGGACCCTCTTTTCATGGATCCAGACCTTGCACATGGAACTTATACAGGAAGCTGTGGTCATGTAATGCATGCAGTATGCTGGCAGAAGTAAGTTGTCTCTCTGACATGTTCTTGAAAGAGACTAGGAACATTGACATTCACTAGACTTCACAAAAAGGCATGTTTTCTCATGTCTTCTTTCTGTATTTCTTACTGGAATAATTAAAGCAATTTTAATTACTAATCCTTTTTGCATGATACTAATTATATTTCTATTTATTGTAAGCGTTAGAAGTTGATGTTTAAAGTTCCCAGCTTAGCCGGGCGGTGGTGGCGCACGCCTTTAATCCCAGCCCTTGGGAGGCAGAGCCAGGCGGATCTCTGTGAGTTCGAGGCCAGCCTGGGCTACCAAGTGAGTTCCAGGAAAGGCGCAAAGCTACACAGGGAAACCCTGTCTCGAAAAAAAAAAAAAAAAAAAAAACTTCCCAGCTTAATGTTTTCAGAGGTTAGAAGTATAGTCTGGTAATATAGCATGTACTTGACACGCACAGTGTGCGCCTGGCTCAGTTCCCAGCACTGAAAATGCACTTGCTTTTCACAAATGGATGGTCTTAGCACTGTCTGCTGCTAGTCACGTAAGAAAAGCAATAAGCTTTATGTAAAAAATTACCAAAACTTAGGCCAAGGTGGTGGTGGCACATGCCTGTAATACCAGCACCTGGGAAGCAGAGGCAGGTGGATCTCTGTGAGTTCGAGGCCAGCCTGGGCTACAGAATGAGTTCCAGGAAAGGCACAAAGCTACACAGAGAAACCCTGTCTCGAAAAAACAAACAAACAAAAAATTTTACCAAAACTTAGGCCAAGGTGGTGGTGGCACATGCCTCTAATACCAGCACATGGGAGGCAGAGGCAGGTGGATCTCTGTGAGTTTTCAGGCCAGCCTGGTCTACAGAGCAAGTTCCAGGACAGCCAGGGCTGTTACACAGAGAAACCCTGTCTCAAAAAAAAAAACAAAAAGAAAAAAAAGCCAAAACACTAAAAAGTATCTTTGCAGCTGCGTGGTGATGGCATATGCCTTTAATCCCAGCACCGGGGAGACAGAGGCAGTGGACCTCTGAGTTCAAAGCCAGCCTGGTCTACAGAGCCAGTTCCAGGACAGCCAGAGATATACAGAGAAGTTCTGTATTGAAAACAAACAAACAAAAATAAGAAGTATCTTTACAATATGATAAATTCTAGTTTTATCTTGAGAAAAATTTCAAAATGTAATTTCTGATAGGTATTTTTTTTGTATAGTTTACTCATTTGCCATCAGATTAAGAGCATAATTTTCATTTGAAAGCCCTCAGTGCTGTAGATGACCATTGGGAGTCTCTAGTTATGTCCACTTGCTGTTAAGGCAGGGGACAAGTTAAGATCAAATTTGTATCTGCTGTAATGTATTTTCCAAAATACCCAAAATGGAATTCTGTTTTTTCTAGAATTATAATATGTGTTTTTGCATATAAGTTCTAAAGATACTTATTAAGTCCAAAATTCTAGCCCTTTTTTTTAGAGTAGATCAAAGCCACGTGAGTTGTTGTAAGTGGACCTCCGTCTTGACTTTGCAGGTATTTTGAAGCTGTACAGCTAAGCTCTCAGCAGCGCATTCATGTTGACCTGTTTGACTTGGAGAGTGGAGAGTACCTGTGCCCTCTCTGCAAGTCTCTGTGCAACACGGTCATCCCCATCATTCCTGTGCAGCCACAGAAGATCAACAGGTGCGTTTGTTTTAACCTTGGTTCAGGTACTTGCTTTCAAGCTGTCCTTAACTTTTAACTTGCTTTTTTGCCAGATTACTGGCTTCCTTTTTCTTACAGGAATTAATATGATTCTTAGTCCATCGCTTGCATTGTGCTTTCAACTGAGATTAAAAGCTCAGTTTTGATGTCGAAGAGAACTAGGATGTCCATTTACTTAAGGCAGTGTGTTATGCACTTGTCTTCCACCCACTATTAAAGCAGTAAAACCCCAAAGATCCAAGTCCTCTTGGAGAGCTGTACAGAAAGTTAATGATAAAAATAAATAAAAGCATTCATTACATTGATCATATCTTTGAATAATGTGTGAACATTTAAAATTTAAAATAGTGTGTATTCTGGCAATCTATTAATGCAATTTAACAGGCATCACTAATTTTTAATAATTTTTAGAACATTTCATTATATACTTCCATATTCTTACTATTGTGCTGATGATAACAAAATTGTTATCTTAGCCAGGTGTGGTGGTACACACCTTTAATGCCAGTACTTAGGAGACTGAGGCAAGAAGATCTCTGAGTTTGATGCCTCCCTAGTCTGTGTAGCAGGTTACAGGCTAACAAAGGCTAGATAGTGAGACCCTGTCTAAGAACAAACAAGTTATTCTTAAATTATTTAAAAATGGGTAAATTTGTAATGATAGTTCTGTTCCTCAAATTAAAATGGTTTTACTAATTTGAAAACGTGCCTTTGGCTAGAGATATTATCACTCAGCATTGCATACCTCCCTCGCATGTGCAGCACACCACAGAACAACAGCATGAGTTGATTATGTCCTCCACACCAAAGGTATATGAAAGGGGTGTGTTTAGCAAGCGGAGTCAAGAAGTGGTCGCTTTACCTCTACTATTCGATGTCATTGGAAAACCCAGTTTGGAATTTCTCTTATTCATCATATTTGGACATGTAATGTCACCTCATGGGAATAAGTGTCAGAAAGATTTGCCTTTCATTTATTGAATAATTGATAAGCTCTAGACATTGTACCATGCACTTGCCATGTGTTCTTATTTAATTCACTCAGTAGTCTACTGAAGTTGGCAATAATATTTCCATTTAAACATAAAGAATTGGATAGAGACTGAGTGGTTTTTGCTTGTTCCAAGAGAGATTTCAGGATTTGAACCCAGACCTTACTTCTCATTTTTGACAATGGGCAGAGGTATTTGTGTGGTTTCAGTTTTTTTGAAACAAGGCTTTACTGTGCAGCCTAGGCTATCTTGAGCTCATGACTCGCTTGCCTCAGTTTCCTGAGCGCTGAGATTATAGGCCTATGCCACCATGCCCAGCCACTTCCAGCTTCTTGTTAGCTTACACAAGCTTTTTATGCAGGATAATTCCCCCAAATGAAGATAAATATCTAATTGCTCTCTAAAATTTTAAAGGAATGCTCAGCAACTGACTTCTTTAACTTTCTTAACTAAGCTACATTTACACACACACACACACACACACACATACACACACATAAATATATAAAATTTGTTTTTATGGTGGGAGGGAGTATGTACATGTGCATATGTGAGTGAATTTCCCTTCAATGACCAAAAGGTGTCATATCCCCTGGAGCTGGTGTTAACAGGCAGTTGTGAACTGTGGGTACAAGAACTACACTCAGGTCTTCTGCAAGAGCCATGTGTGCTCTTACTGCTGAGCCATCTCTCCAGCCCCCAAACTAACATTTTGATATAAAACATTATACAATAAATTTATCAAAAACTGTAAAACTGGTCTGGGGAGATGCTTCAGTTGGTTAAAATGCTTTCTGTACAAGTAGAAGGATGTGAGTTCAAATCTTTAGAACTCATATAAGAGCTAGTCTCTTTAGCACTGGTCTGTCAGCCCAGCCTCCTATGTGGGGGTGAGAGGTCGGGGATAGGAGAAACTCTGGAAGTCTGTGGGCCAGCTAGCCCAGTGTGTGCACCAGTGAACAACAAAGAGATTATCCCAAACAAGTTAGTAGCAAGAACCAATAGTGAAGGTTATGTTCTGATGTCTACACATGTACTGTGGCATGCACACACCCACACTTACACATACACTCACATCGTGTACATATTAGTTTTTTCTAAAACTCATGTTAGGTTTTTTTTGTGTGTGTGTTTGCTTGTTTGTTTTTTAAGTCATGACCAGTCATAATACACTTTCACTTAAGAACCAAAGAGATTTCTTAGGTCAAATTTATGGTAGGTATTCAAATTTGGCACAGTTCATTTTATATTTTACTTCCTTCAAGACTGCCCTTCCAGGGACTGGAGAGATGACTTAGTGGTTAAGAGCACTGGCTGTTCTTCCAGAGGTCCTTAGTTAATTCCCAGCAACCACATGGTGGCTCACAACCATCTGTAATGAGATCTGGCACCCTCTTCTGGCATGCAGGCGGAAAGAACACTGTATACATAATAAATAAATCTTTTTTTTTTAAAAAAAAAAAAAAGAAGACTGTCCTTTCAGAGGCTGGGGAGATTAAGGCTCATTGATTAAGAGCACTGGCCAGGGGGCTGAAGAGATGGCTCAGTGGTTAAGAGCACTGACTGTTCTTCCAGAGGACCCAGGTTAAATTCCCAGCACCCACATGGCAGCTAACAACTGTCTCTAACTCCAAGATCTGACACCTTCACACAAACATGCATGCAGGCAAAATACTAAATAAATAAATAAATAAACAAATAAATAAATAAATAAATAAATAAACAAATAAATAAATAAATAAATAAATAAAAATAAATAAATAAATAAATAAATAAATAAATAAATAAATAAATAAATAATTATGGCCGGGTCCTGTGTTCGATTCCCAGTATCCATGTGATGGATCACAACCAACTATAACTAGTCCCTGGGGGATCCAATACCCTCTTCTGCTGTGCAGATGTACATGTAGACAAAACACCCATATACCTAAATAAGTAAATCTTAAAAAAATAAAAAGACTGTCCTTTCAGTGAATTATTATTTTATAGTCTTATTTTATGTAGTATACATTCCATGAAGGAGAAGCTTATAATCTAGTATGAGTTGCTGAGCTATGAGAAATACCAAGGAAATCCTAGAGTCTGGCCAGTGCCTGACACTATACATAGAATTTTCAGACAGCTGGTCTCTGAGATCCAAGTGAGGAATAAACAGTTGTTTTTCTCCAAAGGAAAATAGGTTTAGAATGTGTCACATCAAGAGCACAGGCCCCTAATGGGTTGAGAATTTTTCTCAGTGATAAGGCCCTGGGTTTGGTCCTCAGGGGAAAAAATAAGACAAAAATTTGTCAGTGGTGGTGGTACACACATTTAATCCCAACACTCAGGAGGCAGAGACAAGTGGATGTCTGAGTTGAAGGCCAGCCTGGTCTACATACTGAGTTCCGGGACAGCCAGGACTACACAGAGAAACCCTGTCTTGAAAAATCAAACCAAAACTAACCAAACAAAAAAACCCTAATTAATTAAATAAAAAAGTAAAAGGGAAAAAACTAGTAAGAGGCCATTGAAATGGTTCATGTGAGGGACGGTAGGACTTTCAGGAGGGCAGTGGGTAGAGGTAGAAAGAAGTGACCAACTTGGGATATGTCAGAACCTAAAACCTGTAGATTGTGTGTGGAGAAATCAGGTTGTCAATGACATCACCTAGTAGTTGATGAGTAACCACAGTGGTATTTTCCATTTACTGGTATTTTATTACTTCTCAGTCATAGATGTATGGTAATGTCTTAGTCATAGTACCAACTACATTTTTTTAGTCACATTTCCATGACCTAAAATGTTATTGATCTGAAGGAACTTGATTTTTTTTTTTTTTTTTTAAGATTTATTTAGGTATACAGAGCTCTGCCTGCACACCAGAAGAGGGCACCAGATCTCATTACAGATGGTTGTGAGCCATCTGTAATGTGGTTGCTGGGAACTGAACTCAGGACCTCTGGAAGAGTAAGCAGTGCTCTTAATCTCTGAGCCATGTCTCTAGCCCAAAACTTGATGTTTTAATTTTACTTAAATTATTTTTGTTTGAGATGAGGTCTCACTATATATCTCTTGCTGGCCTGGAACTCACTATGTAGACCAGGCTGGATTCGAACTCATAGAAATCTGCCTGCCTCTGCCTTTCAAATGCTAGGATTAAAGGTCATGTTACCATGCTCCACAGAATTCGATCCATTTATTCAATAAAAGACTCCACAAGTTTAGCCCTGCAGATTGACTTTGTACCAATTGAATTGACCATTTCTAAATGTTATTTTTTGTAGTGAGAATGCAGAGGCTCTTTCTCAACTTTTGACCTTGGCCCGGTGGATACAGACAGTTCTTGCCAGAATATCAGGTTATAATATGAAGCATGCTAAAGGTTTGTTGAAATCTATCTGTACTAGATAGGTGAAAATTGTTTCTAAATGTTTAATTTTTTTAGATTTAATTTTATATTTATAAGTGTTTTGCCTATGTGTATGTATGTCTGTGCACTACTTGTGAATCTGGTCAGAACCTAGAAGAGGACATTGATCTCAGGAACTGAAATTACAGACAATTGTGAGCTGGGTCCTTGGGAAGAGCAGCTAGTGCTCTTAACCACTGAGCCATTTCTACAACCCCTTAAACTTTAATTTTTGTAAACAAGAAATTATTGTGCCAAAATATGGTTTGAAAGTACAGATTTGTTGAATATCAGGAAATAGAAATTTGAGTCCAAGACTTTTGGCTATCAATTTACTCAGTTTAATCATTTTTTTGTATGGGAGAGAGACTATTATGTAATATTCTGCCTTAATATTAATAACACAAATATATCAACGCTGTTACCTTATGTACAAATTTTCTACAACTGAGTGGCAAGTGTTGTTATAGAGATATGCTTAGAAAAATAAAATTAGAAGGTCACTTAAGATGTTTGGTGAAGGGGGTTAGGAAGATGACTCAGTGAGTAAGTGCCTGCTGTGAGATCTGCATTTGGATCCCCAGCCCAGGTCTGTGGGGGATGAGTGGGTGGGTCCTAGGAGGCTGAGAGATCGTCTCTAAAAATAACATGGAAAGCAGTAGAGGCAGGTGCTATATGTTCTCCTCTGGCCTCCTCACACACATGGGCTCGTGAGCCTGTATATACACATGTACACACATGCATACATACCCCACCATGTGCACACAGCATTTAGTGAAGAAATGTCTTTATTTGGTTATAAATCAATAAATGAAGGCAAAGTCCAGTTTATATTGTTTGGTTTTGTGGGTTCAAGAAAGGTTCCTGCAATCTTGTCCAGGCTGCACTGCAACTCCTGGGTTTAAGCAGTTCTCCTGCCTCATCCTCTTCAAGGCTAAGACTATACACAGGCACCATCACATCCTGCTTTAAAATTTTATTTGAGGACCTTTCTTGGTGGCTGCAGAGAACTAAGGCCCCTGAGTTGTCCTCTGGACTGCACATGTGGTACCACATGTGTGACATGCGTGCACATGAACAGAAACACACTCACACATATACTGTACACTAAATACAAATGCAGTTTGGGTTCTTTGAAACAGGGTTTCTCTGTGTAGCCTTGGCTGTTCTCAAACTAGCTCTCTCTGTGGACCAAGCAGGTCTCAAACTCCATAATCTACCTACAAATGCAGTTTTTAAAATTAAAAAAAAAATGAAATAAGGAAAGCTACCAATATGGCAAAATACTCATTACCTGGTAGGTAAAAAAGCAAAATGCAGAGAGCAGCACTGTATGGTGCCTTTAAAGCAAACAAATAAACAAAAAAAACCAACAAAAAACCAACAAACAAAAAACCAAACATACGTGTGACATTTATATATAGAAAGAACATCACCTTAATGTTATGTAGGTAGAGAAATTAAGGGCGATTGTTTACTGCTTACTAACGTTTCTAAGGGAATCATGTATGGCTTAAACAGCTAGATAATTGACTGTTAGACTAAACTTAGTCTTTATTTCTTTTTCCACTTGATTTTTAAGGAGAGCTTCAAGCAGTTCCTGTCCTGTTTCATCAAGGAATGGGGGATTCAACATTTGAGTTTCATTCCATCCTGAGTTTTGGAGTTCAATCCTCGTAAGTATCTAAAGAGTTTGTGAAGTGGTGGGGTGTAATGGCACACACTCAGGAGGCAGAGGCAGGTGGATCTCTGTGAATGTGAGGCCAGCCTGATGTGCGTAGTGAGTTCCAGGCCAGGCAGAGGTGAGGTAGACAGTGAGACCCTACCTCAAAAAGAAAAAGTTTATAAAAATAAAAATTGAAACTAACCTTCCTTTTTTCTTCTTCTTTATTTGTAAAACTGTTTCTTTGTCCATTTTTTTCTCCCTAAAGTTTTATATATTTTAGTAAAATTGAATGGTTTGAGGTTTTTTAGGAAAAATTTCTTGCTTTGTGTGTGTAAATGAGTGTGTATGGTTTGGCCAGGGTCACATGCCATGGCACTCCGTAGCGGTTAGAGGGCAGTAGTAGGGTCAGTTCTCCTAGACTGCAGGCTCCACAGCAAACACATTTCTCCTTGAGCCATCTGAAGTGACATGGAAGACGATGTCCCCTGTCTCTAGGCAATCATTTTTGACAAAAAACAAAACAAAACAAAAACCCAAAGCTACAAGAGGATCAGAATTTTAAGACTTCAATTAATGTCACATTTAATGTGCCTTGTGACTTTCTAAAAAAAAAAAAATTTATGTCACTCTACCCTCAATTTGTTTTCCATGTATCATTGAAAGTGTCCTCCTAATCTACTTCCAAGAAATACTTTGAAAAATATATAATGGCCCAAATGAGGTATTATTTTATGCATATGACTACCACATACTTTTTCTGCTTATAATCCTTTTTCATATTTACTGTCTATATTCTACTCAAATACTTGTTAAAAATGAAAATTTAGGGGCTGGAGAGATGGCTCATAGGATAAGAGCACTGGCTGTGCTTCCAGAGGTCCCGAGTTCAATTCCCAGCAACCATATGGTGGCTCACAACCATTTATAATGAGATCTGGTGCCCTCTTCTGACATATAGGCATATGTGCAGGCAGAACACTATACATAATCAATCAATCAGTCGGGGCTGGAGAGATGGCTCAGAGGTTAAGAACAGTGACTGCTCTTCCAGAGGTCCTGAGTTCAATTCCCAGCAACCACATGGTGGCTCACAACCATCTGTAACGAGATCTGGTGCCCTCTTCTGCAGTCATACATGCTGTAAACCTAATAAATAAAATCTTAAAAAAAAAAATCAATCAATCTTAAAAAAAAAAAAAAATGAGTTCGGTCCTCAGCTCCCAAAAAAAAAAAATGAGAATTTAGAAAGCCATCAATTACCAGGTGGTGGCGGCACATGCCTTTTCCCCAGCACTCAGAGGCAGAGGCAGGCAAATCTCTGTGAGTTTGAGGCCAGCCTGGTCTACAGAGTGAATTCTAGAACAACCAGAGAAACACTGTCTCGAAAAGAAAAAAGAAAATCATAAGTTATCACTCTAACTTAGTTCTGGGTATTACCTGCTATGCATATCCACAGCATGAATGTGTACACATACATTATCAATGCAGAAATACTTTTTTTTTTTTTTTTTTTTTTTTTTTTTTGGTTTTTTGAGACAGGGTTTCTCTGGGTAGCTTTGGTGCCTTTTCGGGAACTACTCTGTAGACCAGGCTGACCTTGAACTCACAGAGATCCGCCTGCCTCTGCCTCCTGAGTGCTGGGATTAAAGGCGTACGCTACCACTGCCCGGCCAGAAATACTTTTTATACCTTTTCAGAATACCAAAGCATGTCAGATAAGACCTGCTTCCTCTTGTCCAGAGGGCCTGGTCCAGTTCCATGGGGGCTCCTCAGCCATTGGTTCACAGCTATGCGTTTCCACTAGTTTGGCTATTTGTCCCTGTGCTTTTTCCAATCATGGTCTCAATATCTCTTGCTCATATAATCCCTCCTCCCTCTCGCCGATTGGGCTCCCAGAGCTCCACCTGGGGCTTGGCCGTGGATCTCTGCATCTGCTTCCATCAGACACTGGATGAGAGTTCTATCATGACAGCCAGAGTGTTTGGCCATCCGATCACCAGAGCAGGTCAGCTCAGGCACTTGGTGCATGGGCTGGCTTTTTGGAGCCTGGGGCCTATGCTGGGACACTTTGCTCAGCCTTGGTGTAGGGAGGAGGGGACTGGACCTGCCTCGGTTGAGTCTACCAGGCTGGGCTGACTCCCCAGGGAAGACCTTGCCTTGGAGGAGGTGGGAATGGGGGGTGGATTGGGCGGAAGGGCTGGGGAGTGGGAGGAGGGAGGACGGGGGGAATCCGCGGCTGATATGTGAAATTAAGTTAATTATAAAATAAAATACATATATATATATAAAGACCTGCTTCCTCAGAACTTTATTCTTTCTCTTCAGTCTGCCCCGGAGTGTGGGCCTGGACCCTTCTAGTGGTACTCATTTGCTGAGCTCTTGCTGTACAGTTATGTGGTCCTTTGCCATTTTGTAAGAGACTTTTCTATCTTTAGAAAGTATGGTTTGGCTTTCCCTATTTTTTCTTACTGAATAAATCTACAGAAGCTTTAATCTGTTAATTTGACAAAGAACACTTTACTTATTTTGATGCTTAATTTGATAGTCAACTAAATTGGATTAAGAAACACCTATAACATTAATGAGACAGACTTTTGGGTCTGTCTGTGGGCTTTTTTTTTTAAAGATTTCTTTTTTTTTCTTTTTTTTGGTTTTTCGAGACAGGGTTTCTCTGTGTAGCTTTGCGCCTGTCCTGGAACTCACTTGGTAGCCCAGGCTGGCCTCGAACTCACAGAGATCCGCCTGGCTCTGCCTCCCGAGTGCTGGGATTAAAGGCGTGCGCCACCACCGCCCGGCCGATTTATTTTTATTTTATGTGTATGAGTGTTTGTCTTCATGTATGACTGTGTATCACTTGTGTGCCTGGTGCCTGTGGAGGCCAGAAGAAGGCATTAGATCCCCTGGCCTGGAGTTATAGAGGCTTGTTAGCCTCCGTGGAGGTACTGGAATTCAAATTTGGATCCTCTGGTAGAACAGCCAGTGCCCTTAACCTCTGAGCCATCACTGTCAACATCAGTGAGGGCTTTTCTTGAGAGGATTAATTGAGGAGGGAGACGACAGTGAATGTGGACGTTAGTATCCCATGGCTGGGTGATGAGTGAACATCAAAGGAAAAAGGAGAAAGCTAGCCACACGTTAGCATCCCCCTTTCTGTGTCCTGGTTCACCCATGTGTGAACAGGCAGCTTCACACTCCTGCTGCCCAAGCCATAAGTTGCTTCTTCTAGCATGCCTTCCCACCACCATGAACTGTCTCTCTTGACACTGGGAGCGAATAAGTCCTTCCTTCCTTAAGGTGCTTTTTTTTTTTTTTTCTTTCTTGAGACAAGGTTTCTCTGTCCTGAGCCTGTCCTGGAACTCACTGTGTAGCCCAGGATGGCCTCGAACTCACAGAGATCCTCCTGGCTCTGCCTCCCGAGTGCTGGGATTAAAGGTGTGCGCCGCCACCGCCCGGCTTTTACGTTGCCTTTTGTCAGATATTGGTTACATGAGTGACCAAAGTAGCGAATGCACATACCGTCAAAAGGAATTCATCGTTTCTGCTGTTTCAGATTTAATGCGGTTTCACAACAAGCAGCCTTTCTTTTCTAAAATACTGTATAAATTTCTTTTTATTTTTAGGGTGAAATATTCTAATAGTATCAAGGAAATGGTCATTCTCTTTGCCACAACCATTTACAGAATTGGACTGAAAGTGCCTCCTGATGAACTAGATCCACGAGTTCCCATGATGACGTGGAGCACATGTGCTTTCACTATCCAGGCAATTGGTAAAGCCTATTTAAAAAAAGTAAATTAAAAAATGGTTTGGAGGTGACAGTAAAACAAAATTTACGTCAGTTGACCAAGACACATTTTATTCTGCTGATGATGACTTGGAAGAGGTTGCTGTATTTGAGGACTGCTTGTATATCAATGTATTAGTGTGGCCTGAGAACTTTTAATCTATTTATCTTTTCACTTGCTGGAGTAGCCCCGTGTGAGTGATGCATTAAGCACTCTAGTCCACCAGTGGTGGATGTACCAACACTAGATCAAGAACAGATGCCAATGGAAGGAATCAGCTAGGACTTCACAGAAATGTTATTTTATACTTTGAGAGAAGAAGAAAACAGGGCCCGAGTCACAAACCAACAGTTACTGGAATAGGAAGTGTGTGGTAGTGGGAAGAAACACATATCAAAACGAGGTCTGAGTAGTAACTT
Source organism: Peromyscus californicus insignis (assembly GCF_007827085.1). Lineage (NCBI taxonomy): Eukaryota > Metazoa > Chordata > Mammalia > Rodentia > Cricetidae > Peromyscus > Peromyscus californicus. Next base: position 95,282,759 of record NW_026294595.1, on the reverse strand, counting down.
GTCAAATGCTTTGCCACATTGAAAGTTTCCCAGGGAGAGGCAGAGGAGGTGAGCACTGAGGTCTGTAAGTGAGCGTGGCATTGTGTAGAATGTAGGATGTCTCTTTCACATTATTTCTCTTCAATACAGTTTCTAGGTCACATTTTTGGGGGGTTTGTTTTCCTTTTTTTTACATTCTGACCACAGTTTCCCCTCCCTCCTCTCCTCCCACTCCCTCCCAGCATTGGTCACAGTTTTTAATGAAGTCTACTACATTTTCATCGCTAAATTCCTTTTGTACCAATACATACTATGTCATAATTGGGCTTGAGTAACATGCATGCACTTTTTCTCCGAAACTTTCTTGCTTCAGTCTCAGGATAGATTTAGGAGTCGCTCACAAACTCTTTAGACTTAAATCATGAGTGCAGGGTAATGCACTGATGTGTACTTACTCAGGTTGAAGCTACATAGTGAAACCCTGTCTTAAAAACAAACCCACAACCAAAACATAAAACTTTGGATTTGTTATATTTTTCTTTTTTAAGAAAACCTATTGGGAGATGAAGGGAAACCTCTATTTGGAGCACTTCAAAATAGGCAGGTATGTATATTCCAATAGATTTCAATAGTGTCTGGGGTACTGTTTTAGAATGAGGGTTCTGTAGCTTGTTTATCACTGATACACAGGTAATCCCTCTTCTGTAAACAACAGCAGAGCTAGGGTGTGGGGCATGCTACACTCTCGGGAAACATGGTGGTCAGTGCTACATGCTTTACAGATTATCTCAATCTCATAGTTAAATGTAATTCGCATAGATTGCAGGTGAATTGCCTGCCTTTCTGCCCTAAAACCAGACACATCCTGTTTTTCCCATCACTGGTGCTTCACCATCATCTACCATCAAATAGTAATGGGTTCTGCTCTAGACAGATAATCATACTGAGTTAAAGACCAGACACACCCTGGGCGGCGTAGATGTCTCAGTGGGTAAAGAGACTTGCCACCTAGCCTGACAAACCGAATTTGATCCCAGAGTAGACATGATGGAAGAAGATAGTAAATTCACCCAAGTTGTCTCTGACCTCTGCAGGAACTTAGCAGAGATTGAAGGGAACTGCTTACTGGCTTGTTTCCCATGGCTTGCTCAGTTTGCTTTCTTACAGCACCCAGGACCACCTGCCTACTGGGAATCATCAATCAAGAAAATGTCCCACACACTTGCCTACAGGCCAATCTGATGGGGACATTTTTCTCAATTTAAGTTTCCTCTTCCCAAATGACCCTAGCTTGTGCCACGTTGATCAAAATAACCTGCACATGGGCATGCAAGTGCATACACACATACATACACACATACACCTCAAAAAAATGGCAACTCTGAGGTCTGTGAAATGCTCAGTGGGTAAATGCACTTGCCACTAAGCTTGGTGATCTGATTTCAGTCTCTGGGACACACCTGGAAGAAGAGAACCTACTCCTGCAAGTTATCCTCTGACCTCCACAAATGTTTGTGCATACATACAAAATAAATAAATAACATTTTTTAAGTAAAAAGAGCAGGCAGCCCTGGTAACTAGTAAGTATTCAAGCACACATGAAACCCTTGATGAAACTTTCATCACCAAAAATAATAACAACACAATAATAATAATAATAATAATAATAATATAATAATAATAATTCTTGCCTTCATATTCTTCATGCCAATATCTCTGAAGAACCATGAAATGCACCTAGGTAGCTGTGTCGTTGGTTTTTTGTTTTTTTAAAGTGTGCTCAATAGCGCTGTGAAAGCAAGAGGGACACCTGCAGACCCTCCCTAGACTGCTGCTCCCTAGGCACGGCTCTCCCTCCGGGCTCCCGACAGGTGGCGCTAGAAACTTGCAGTCCACAGTACACTTACCTGTAGGTCCCATCCTCCTCTAGAAAGCAGAGGCTTTTCAGTTGTTCCGTGTTTTCTTACCGTCATTTTAGAATTTCTGGAAATAACAGTTTGCGCAGAATAATTAAGCCCCGTGTTTAAAAAACTGAGTCTGGAAAACAGAACAAAACTGAGAACTGAAATGATCCGACTACTAACATTTCTTTTTTTTTTGGTTTGTTTGTTTTTTTGGTTTTTTGAGACAGGGTTTCTCTGTGTAGCTTTGCGCCTTTCCTGGAACTCACTCTGTAGACCAGGCTAGCCTCGAACTCACAAAGATCTGCTTGCCTTTGCCTCCCAAGTTCTGGGATTAAAGGCGTGCGCCACCACGGCCCGGCTAACATTTCTTTTTAATGGAAAAATCAAAGTGTAGTGAGATCATAAAACATTTTTATGTACTAAGAATATTGTAGCCAGGCATGGTGGTGCCCACCTGTAACTCCAGTTCTTGAGAGGCATAGGCAGAAAGATCTCTGAGTTCAAGGCCAGCCAGGAATACATAGAAAGAGACCCTGTCTCAGAAAAAAAAAAAAAGAGTATTGTAGATAGTTGATCAAGTTATAAAGCATCAGTGTATAGTAGCCTGGGATTGGTTATTTATGGTCCTGACCTAACGCTGTCATCTTCCCTTACCGTTTTATTTTACCTCTCTCACAATCTAGCATAATGGGCTGAAAGCTTTAATGCAGTTTGCAGTTGCACAGAGGATTACCTGTCCTCAGGTCCTGATACAGAAACATCTGGTTCGGCTCCTATCAGGTAGGGACTTCTCTTAGTTATTACATTAGCATTTACATGTACTTTCTTCTGCATTTATGGCAGTTTATTAATTAGGAAATGACGTACTGTACTGATGTTGAATACTCACTGATGAAATCCAGTGGCCAAAGCAGGCTTGTCCAAATGAGTGGATGCACAACCACCCTGTAATGTCTGCAGGGTTACTTTAAAATGTATGCTTTTGGAGCTGGGCATGGTGGCACACGCCTTTAAATCCAGCACTTGGGAGGCAGAGGCAGATGGATCTCTGTGAGTTACAAGGTCAGCCTGGTCTACAATGTGAGTTCCAGATGTTACTGGAACAACTGAAAACTGAAATGATCCTGACTAACATTTCTTTTTAATGGAAAAAAAAATCAAAGTGTAGTGAGATCATAAAACATTTTTTATATACTAAGAATATTGTAGCCAGGCATGGTGGTGCCCACCTTTAACTCCAGTTTTTGGAAGGCATAGACAGAAAGATCTCTGAATTCAAGGCCAGCCAGGAATACATAGAAAGAGACCCTGTCTCAAAAAAAAGAAAGTACTGTAAATAGTTGGTAAAGTTATAATGCATCAGTGTACAGTAGGCTGGGATTATTTCGGTTATACTTATTTCATCTTCTTGGTGATATTAATATATAGTGGCCCTGTTTGTCTCCTCTGTTTGGTTATGGTGTGCAGCCTGCTTTATCAGACGTAAGAGTTGCTAGGCCAGCTTCTTTATGGCTTCCATTAATATGTTAGCTACATCCTTTGGCTTGCTTTTTTTAATGTCTTTCCTATTTATGTGAGTTTCTTGGAGACAATAGATAATTGGACTTCAGGTTTATAAACTGTCAGTTTATTTGTGTCTTTTACTTGGCTAATGGAGACCTTTCTACTAAAGGTTGTTTTGAGAGGGATTTTGATGAAATTTTGAGAAAGAATCATATTTATTTTCTTAGTTAATGTTCTGGTTGACTGAATTATTGATACTTCTCTCCCATCCCCTGTTGGTATTTGGGGTTTGTTGATTTCCTGTGTTGGCTCTCCGTGATTCCCTTGGCTCTTGGCTTATTTCCTCCTACAGAGTGTATTGTTCCTGTGTTCTTTTGGATGAGACAGTCCTTCCTCTTTTCATATGTATTGTATTCCATTAGCAATTTTCTGCAGTGCTAGCTCAGTTGTCATGAATTGTTTAAATTTGTCTTGAAATGATATTATTTTTCCATCAATTTAAAGAGATGTCTCTGCTGAGAATAGCAATGTTTGGTTTACAGTTAATTAGTTACCTCCAAGGTTTGAAACACATCATTCCTTTCTTTCCTGGATCTTAGGTATGCTGATAAAAAATGTAATATTATTCTGATGTTTTTTCTTGAACACCTGGTCCTCTGCCTCTGATTTCCTAGTGCTGGTATTACAGATGTGGGTTACCATGTCTGACTTATTGCTATGAATTTTTTAACTATATGTACATATGTATGTGCACATGTGTGTGTCCATATATGTGCTTGTGCTTGTAAGGGGTGGGGTACATGTGCACAGAGGTGTGGAGGCTAGAGGATAGCTCTAGGTGTGTTCTTCCTCAGCTCTGTTTTGCCTTTTTTTTTTTTCCCCAAGTCCAAGTCTCCTGGTGGCTGGGGCTGGCCACATAGACGAGGCTGGCTGCCCAGCAAGTCCCGGTGACCCCCCTGTCTCCACCTTCTCAGCACTGGGGGAGCAAATACATTCCTACCCCACCTGGCTTTGCGGTGTGGATTCTGGGGCTCAAACTGCTTTATGGCAAGTACTTTGTTAGACTGAGCCAGCTCCCAAGGCCCCCAAGTGCAGAGTCTTCCATTTTTTAGGTAATTGGGAATGCTTGAAAAATTTTGGGTAATGGTGTCTTTATAATTTCAGATATAAGGGATCCAATGCTCTTTTCTGACCTCAGCGGATACAGACATAAATGTGCGCATACACACAGATGCATACATACACTTAGGTAAATAAATAATCACCATCTTTGAGAAAATCATTATCTTCATTTGCAGTGAGAAAAACGGCATGTTCACTACTGTAAACCAGTAAGAGGCAAGAACTAAGGATGTAACTCACTGGTAGATGTTTGCCCAGCATGCATAAGGACTGAGCTTGATCCCCAACACCTCAGAAGAGGGAGGAGGGTATGAGCTATCAATAAAATGAAGAATATGCATGCTGAAGTGAACTGTCACTCTAAAGGAATTTAGCTTTATTTTTGAGACAGGGTCTCACTATGTAGCTTTGGCTTGCCTGGCACTCAAACTTACTGTCATCTTGTGTCACAGCCTCACAAGGACTGAGATTACAAGCTTGTGCTACCACCACCCACTCGTCAAAGGAATTTAAAAATAGGTATTTATAGTAATGGACGGGGGTGGGTGGGTTTAGAACTGCCTGTAAAAAAATGTAATGATAGAGTATCCCAGTCACTGAAAGGAACAAATTCCAGGGCAGAGATTAGGAAGTTATTTAAATGTCCTGACAGTAAAGCAGTTTGTAATCCAGAAAAGACAATAAGATGGTTATTTGCTGACGGAGTTAACAGAATTGTTGCTGAAAATTATTAATACAAAGAAATGAGACCTAAAAATAGCAACTGACTCGTCAAGGACACTGAGTCTGTTAGTGGTAAAACCCTGTGATCATTTTAGTTTAAGATAGAGAATAGTAATAGCAGTAGTTATTGTGTGCACGCTTAGGATCAGTCCTTTAAAAGACGATGTTAATGAACACCTCAGCATTCTGTAAATACGTTAGACTTAGAGAAGTTAGGTTGCTTCCCTGTGACAAATAACCATTACTAGAACCTATTTCATTCTTGTATCCAAAAATCATGATCTTAATACTTATGCTGTTTACTTAGAATATTGGAGTTGAGGGTAAGAAGTTAACACAGTCTGAGAAGAGTCTTCTCCCCCTTAGTTTTATAAGTAATACTTGTGTTGGGGCCGGAAAGATGGCTCAATGGTTGATAATGCTAGTTCTGCTATCATGAAGAGTGGAGTTGACATCCCAGAACCCAAGTGACAAGCCAGGCACCCCACAAATGCCCATAGCCCAGCTCTGGGGGAGGGATGGGATAGAAGTGGAGACAAGAGGATCGCTGGGGTTTGCTGGTTTCCAGGTGAGCCTAGAAAATGTTAGCCCCAGGTTGAGGGAGACTCTGCCTCAAAGGTATAGGCAGGCATTGATAGAAGAGAAGAAGCCCAACACCCTTTTCTGGTTTCTGCCTTTGCACACAGGTATACACACACACACACACACACACACACACACACACACACACACACACACACACGCACACACACACACACGCACACACACACGAAATAAATTTAAGATTTTTAAGTAGTAGCTGTACTGGGTCTGTGGTGGTGGTTCAATCAGTAAAATACTTGCCAAGCAAATATGAGGACCTGAGTTGTATCTCCAACACCTACATGAAAACTAGGCATGGTGGTATGCACTTTTAATACCATCAAGGCAGACACAGGTGGATCCAAGGTGCTGGCTGGCTGGCAAGCCTACCCTAACTGGGGAGCCATAGGTTCAGATGAGACATCCTATTTCAAAAAACAAAGTAGACAGCACCTTAGGGCACCCAAGGTGACCTGGCCTTCCTATTACTCTGCACACACACCTACACACATACACAGAAGTAATAACTATATTGATAAACAGCATGTCATCTTGTTTTTATATATATAGAACTATTTCTAGCAAGGCATGATGGCTCATACCTGTAATCCCAACACTCAAGAGGTTAAAGCAGGAACATTTTTAGTTCCCAGGCCAGCCTAAGCTGCATAGCAAGACCAGTTCAACAAAAGAAAAAGAAATGAAAACCTTGTTGTCTTGACTTTTTGATCTAATTTCCTTGCCATTCTTTCTCTTTCTTGTGGATTTATTAGTTTTCATTAGAGCTGATCAAATTGAAAAGATAATACTTTGGAGTATATGTCAATAAATACATTTAAAGATAGCTTTGGATGGCACCAAAATGTGCCATTGTTACACAAAGAAAGGAAATTCAGCAGTTCCTCTGGATTAATTTGACCAAAAGCAAGTCCAAGTTTGAATTCTCCACTTCTTTCCCTGTGCGTTCCATTTATCTATATTTTATGGTTTCTGACTTGTCTGTCTATACCTACCTAATGTCTGTCTCTCTTTCTGTGTGTCTTGTTCCTAATAAAGTGCTTTGTTCTGTATTTGTAGAACAGCACAGAAAACATTGCATGGGGAAAGGAATAAGGGATACTTTACATCTTTAACAGTGTTTTATAAGGGATATTTACCCCAACTGATTCCAAATGACCCCAAAGCACTCAGTACTACAAACATTGTGTTATTAAGCAATATCCATATGCTATTTCCAATATATATGGTAGATATTTGTTATATAAGGTCACTGTTTGCTATTTTCAAATGATTACCATAACACACATATTTACACACTTGTATTGGTCTCTGGGTCAGGGGCATGGAAGTTACATAATGCATTAGTTTTTGTTGTAAAAGATGAATATTGGCGCCGGGCGGTGGTGGCACACGCCTTTAATCCCAGCACTCGGGAGGCAGAGCCAGGCGGATCTCTGTGAGTTCGAGGCCAGCCTGGGCTACCGAGTGAGTTCCAGGAAAAGGCGCAAAGCTACACAGAGAAACCCTGTCTCGAAAAACCAAAAAAAAAAAAAAAAAAAAAAAAGATGAATATTGGGAAAATCCAAGGCACTTAAGGTTGGTTGTTATATTGTTCTCTTAAAGGCAGGTTAAATAAACAGGCAAGGTATTAAGCCAAGTCCTAAGTGAATCCAAGGTATAGCATCAACTCTGTTGTGAGGTCCAGCTGAAGTTCCAGTATCTTTTGAGTGTAAGAGATATTTAAAAAAAAAGAGAGAGATTTTCATAAAAATGTATCACATTCAGATTGTCTATACTTCCTCCCAATCAACAGTCCATATAATCTGTTATCTAATTCTGTACAGGAAGGTTTTGTTTCCTTTTTTTCTTTTTTGTTAACAGATTTTGCTTTTTTTTAAATCTTTCTTATTTATTTATTTGTTGGTTTTAATGTACATTGGTGTTTTGCCTGCTTGTATGTCTGTGTAGGGTGTCAGATTCCCTGGAACTGGAGGTACAGGTAGTTGTGAGCTACCATGAGGTTGCTGGGAATTGAACCTGGGTCCTCTGGAGGAACAGCCAGTGCTCTTAATCACCAAGCCATCTCTCCAGCCCCCAGGAAAGTTGTCTGTGTCCTTGTTTCCTTTGCAAGCTCTCCCTGCTCACCATCCCAAATCTGTTCACATACTATATATCACATAACATTTAACAGTGTTCAGTTGGTGGACCAGTGATACAATGTTTTTATAAAAACTGTTCTTCTGGGGTAGGTCAGGAGCATAGCTCTGGCATAGCATGCACAAGGCACTGGCTTCAATCACAGGCACACAAGCCAAGTCTTAGTCATTTAACATTTCAGAATTGGGAGGCTAGTGTAGATGGTAGTTTTCCTGTGTCCCACCTGGTCCTGCAGCCCTCAGTCCCAAGTAAACACACAGAGGCTTATATTAAATACAAACTGTATGGCCTATGGCTTAGGCTTCTTGCTAGCTAGCTCTTTCATCTTAAATTAACTCATTTCTATTCATCTATGTTGCCACATGGCCATGGCCTTACCGGTCTGCTGGCATCTTGTTGTTCCTTGAGCAGTGTTTCCCCTTCCCGCCTGTTTCTTTCCTGTATCTCTGCTCGGATTTCCCACATACCTCTAAGCTGCCTTACCATAAGCCAAAGCAGCTTATTTATTAACCAGTGGGAACAACGTATATTCACAGTGTACAGAAAGACATCCCACAGCAAGCTAGGGCTGTTAGGGAGTGAGTGAATCTGGGCCTTACATGTGATAAGCATGCACTGTTGTATCCAGCAAATATTTCTTGAGCAATCTCTATTTCAGTTTTCCTTCTAAATCTTATTTTATTTATTAATTAATTTGTTTGTTTATTAAAGGTGTGTGCTGCCACCACCCTGCTTCCTCCTAAATCATATCTTTCAACTCTTAAGCTGTATACAAGACTTTCTGATAGTCTTTGATTCTGTTCGGTTTCCTTTTTATTATGACAGCCATATCTTAAAAGTGTGCTATACTAGTTTCTTTGTTCTTTAACCCCATTGTATTTTCATTTAATGCTTCTAATCTGCATTTTATTCCATGTACATTGCTGCCTTACTGACTGAATTACATTTACTTTCATTTTAGTTGTTCTTCCTAACCTGCAATCAGAAGATACACCATGCCTTCTATCTGTAGATCTATTTCATGTTTTGGTAAGTGTTCAGTAAAATGATTTTGAAGTCATCAAGTTTATAATTACATGTTTTTTCTTATTTAAATTCATGCTTTCTGTTCACAATAATAAAATTTTGATGTTGAAGCTGTTTTTAGTCTTATCCTTTCTTTTTAGAAATACTTACTGATTTCACCAAGACATCAAAATTATTTTTTAAAATGAAAGCACATTTCTTTTTTAATTTGTAATTTGTTTTATAGTTGGTTATATTTGTTAATATATGTACAAATAAACTCTTTCTAATTCTGTTATGGCTCATTGCCACTCCTTTTTTCCAGCTTGTTTATATCATATGCAATGTACTACTATGTAAGCTATAAATTAAATATAATCATTAGCTATTTAGTGATAGAGACTGGTTCTAAGTGCATGTAGGCTTCCTTAAAACACCCATGGACAGGTAGCAACTCTTGTGAGTTTTATGCAGAATTTTCCTATCCTTGCAATAATCTTACTCTTTTAAATCTGGCCCATTGAAGAAAATAGTGGTAAGGTTGAAAAACTGGATTGTGTGGGTATTGGGTTAACCAATCCCCATCCTCCATTCGTACTTCATAATCTAAGCCTGTGTTCAGTAGCTGTCCCTCAGACTCTCTTTTGGGATCCCCTGGGGAGTCTTAAAAAGAATCCTATCAGCCATGCAGTGGTGGTGCACACCTTTAATCCCAGCACTTGGGAGGCAGAGCCAGGCGGATCTCTGAGTTCAAGGCCAACTTGGTCTACATAGCGAGATCCAGGACAGGCCCCAAAGCTAGACAGAGAAACCCTGACTCAAAAAACCAAAAAAAAAAAAAAAAAAAACCAAAAAAAAAAAAAAAAAAAGAATCCTAACAATTGGACCTTGCCTCAGAGTCTTATTTTGTTGCGTTGGGATGAAGCCTGTATGTCAGTGTTTTTTTTTTTTTTTTTTTTTTTTTTTTTTGGTTTTTCGAGACAGGGTTTCTCTGTGTAGCTTTGTGCCTTTCCTGGAACTCACTCGGTAGTCCAGGCTGGCCTCGAACTCACAGAGATCCTCCTGCCTCTGCCTCCCGAGTGCTGGGATTAAAGGTGTACGCCACTACTGCCTGGCTGTCAGTGTTTTAAGAGCATCCAAGTGTTTGTAACAAGGAATCTTCAGAACCACAAGGAGAGAACAACTATCTAGGCCTACAATAAGTAGACTCAGCAAAGGGATAACCGGTTTGGTGGTGGTCTTTGCCTGCCATTAATGGTACATCATAATTATAGTCTTAGATATTCTGTTGAATATAACTAGGAAAAGTTTGATGGTTATTACAAAAGCCCTGCATCATTTGGTACCCTGTACATTTAGTTAGGAGATCAGCTTGTCTTGGCCTTTCATTGGTGTCCTGTTGATGTCCTTTTTCCTTTCACAGGTAGCTGCTGTGTTAGCATTCCCGTCCTTGTATTGGGATGACACCGTTGACCTGCAGCCTTCGTCAGTTAGTTCTTCATATCATCACCTTTATCTCTTCCATTTGATCACCATGGCACATATGCTTCAGATACTTCTTACAGTAGACACAGGTAAAGCTCCCATCTCAGTTAGTGTCGACTGTAAGTAATATTTACCCTTGCTTTTTTGACAGAATGAATGATGCTTGTGTTAAACATAGTATGTATTTCTAAGTCCCATGTTATGTCGTGTTATTTTTTCATGTATTTCTTACCAAATGTTACTTTGTAAAGGCAGAATAAACTATGAAAAGGCTAATTATAATTACTTAAGATACTTGATTGCCTAATTTCCAGCTAATCTCCAGATATGTGGGAGGACTGTTAAGACCTGTTTCTCTCCTTTTCTTCCAAATTCCTCCTTGTCAAAGTCTCTCCAAGTTTATTCCTACCTATATAGGTTCTGCCTTTCACCAAGGCTTCCAAGAACCCATTCTTTCAGTTACAATGATAGTACATTGCTTACCTTATAGCATTGCCACAGGTTACTTTATTTCATAGTTATTTCTAGCTAATTTCACTCCTTACCCTGTGGTGATATTTTTCTGTATGTTTTAACAAATAAAGTTCACCTGAAGATCAGAGGGCAAAGCCAGTCACTAGTTAGCCATAGAGGCCAGGCAGTGGTGGCACACACCTTTAATCCCAGCACTAGGGAGGTGGAGGTGGGAAGTGATATGGCTGGGCGGAGAGAGGACTAAGGCGGGAGGAGACAGGAGCTCGGCCCTTTCAGGCTGAGGAGTTGAGGAGGCCAGAGGTGGCTGTGGGTTGCTCTTTGTCTCTCTGATCGTTCAGCATTTACCCCAATATCTGACTCCGGGTTTTTTATTATTAAGACCAATTAGGATTCATGCAACATTACCCCACTTCTCCTTTCTTTCCATTCCTCCTTCCTCACCTGTGTTTCCTGATTACAGAGAACAATCACATTTTAAAACACTCCTCTTAGCCTCAAGTATCTGGCAACCTTTGTTCTTCCCGATAAGTACTCATTAAATGCTTTTTGAATCATGACTCGAGTTACATGGATATAATGTAACATCAACTTAGAAGTGTCCTTTAAGAGTCAAGTCATTAATAGCAAATGATGTACTGGAGAGGACTCAGTGGATGAAGTACTTCTGTGCAAGCATGAGGACTAGAACCCACACAGAAGCAGAGACAAGGGTCTGTGGAACAAACGGACTAGCTAGACTAGCTGGAATTGGCAAGCTCCAGCTTTGGTGAGGAGCCCTGCCTCAAAAAATAAAGTGGAACATGATCAAGGAAGACATTCAATATCAGCTTTGCGCTTCCTGGTGGATGCATAATGAACATGCATGTGCAAGTGCATGCAAACACACTCACACACATACATGCCATATATCACATGTGTACATGTAAAAACAAACAAATAATAAATAAATAAATGAAGCCTGGTTCTGGATAACAGTGACCAATAAGACCTACTGAAAATTCAGGTAATTTAAAGAAAATGCACGTTTTTTAAAAATCATGTTAGAGGGAATTGGAAAGATAGCTCAGTGGTCAGTACCACTGGCTGCTCTTCCAGAGGACCCAAATTCTTCTCAGCACCTATATGGTAGCTTACAACTGTCTGTCATTCCAGTTCTAGGGGATTCGACTCCCTGTTCTGACCACCATGGGCACTGCATGCACAAGGTTCATTTTTGGAGAGGGAGGGGAAGAGGAAAGAGATAGAGAGAGAGAGACAGAGAAGGGACGGACAGAGGGAGGGACAGAGAGAAACAGCAGTCAACAAAAACTAAATATACTTTTACCATCTGCTGATAGGGAAAACTTGGAAGCAACCAGAGTAGCCACTGCACAATTGATCAATAATTTGTGGTACATCCTGACAATGGAATATGATTCAGTTCTATAAAGAAGTGAACTATCCAGTCCTGAAAATGCATATATGTATATACAAAGTGAAACAAGCCAGTGTGAAAGATATTTTATGGGCCCAACTACAGGGCATTCTAGAGAAGGCAAAACTGGAGGTAATGTGATTTCCATGAGTGAGGAAAAGCACAGAGACAGTGATGCTAATCTGTATAATATATGTATATATACTTCTCCAAACCCATGGGATGTAGAACATCATGAATGAACCTTAATGTAAACTTTGTATATAGTCTTGAGTCAGGTGAGGTTAGCCTTCCAGCCCTATTCTACTCTTTTAATACTGAACTGGCTCTTCTAAGATTTTTGCCTCTCTGCATAAACTGTTTTCAAAGATTCATTTTTATTATTTTTAATAATGTAATGTGTATCTGCATGTGGATTTGCGTACTGAATGCAGGTGCCTGCATAGGCCAGAGGCATCAGATCCTCTAGGGCTGTAGTACAGGAAGTTGTGGATCATCTGAAGTGGCTGGCTGGAAACTGAATTCAGGTCCTCTGGAAGATTGATGAGCTCTCCTACTGTCCCCTGGCTTACCACTTTTTAAAAACAGGGTTTCGCTGGGCGGTGGTGGCACACGCCTTTAATCCCAGCACTCGGGAGGCAGAGCCAGGCAGATCTCTGTGAGTTCGAGGCCAGCCTGGGCTACAGAGTAAATTCCAGGAAAGGCGCAAAGCTACACAGAGAAACCCTGTCTCGAAAAACTGGAAAAAAAAAAAAAAAAAAAAAAAAAGAAGGGTTTCACTCTAGGTCTGGCTGTCCTTGTAGCCCAAGGCTGGATTTGAACTCTTGGCAATCCTCCTATTTTAACATCTAGGTGATAGGGCTACAGGCATGGGGCATGACATTAAACTTTAGAATCAGTTTGTAAGTATGAACTTTTGGTCAAAATAATTGTCAATAATACACATATAATGAACAGTGTTGGATGTTGATAATAGAAGTTCTCCATGTGTGGTATCAGAAATATATAGACTTCTATATTTTTTGCTCAGTTTTGCTATGAACCTAAAACTGCTCCAGAACAGTTAAGTTCATTGATGTGTGTGTGTGTGTGTGTGTGTGTGTGTGTATGTGTGTGTGCTTGTGCGTGTGCATGTGTGTGTGCCTGCCTGTGGAGGCTGGAGGTCAATGTTAGGTGTCTCTAATCATTCTCTATCTTAGTTTTTGAGGCAGGGTTTCTCAGTGAACTGGGAGTTCATCAATTAGGCTAGGTTGGCTAGCCAATAAACTCTGGGCATCTGCCTGTTCCTACTCAACCCCAGTACTAGGATTATAGATGTGTGTAGCTGTGCCCCAGATTTTTGATGGGTGCTAGGGATCAGATCACAGGTTTTCATGCTTGAATGACAGCTGCTTTATCTCTTTCCCAACTCAGTTGGGATAAGAGTTCATTGATAAATATATAAACAAATCAATCACCTCATTATGTGTGTGCATTTGTCAGACTCATCAAATGGCTTGCTTGAACTCATTTCACCATATGTAAAATTCATGTACACAAACCCACATGCAGACATACATGTACATAATTTAAAAATTATTGTGCTTTTTGTGTGTATGTGTGCCACTGGGGATTGCACCCCGGGTCTAGGGCATGTAAGCACACATTCTACCACTGAGTAGCACTTCACTTTCATCTCTTAACTAGAATGGGACAAAAAGTCAATGCAAACTTAATATGTTTCCAACTTAAATAGATGATATTCATATTTTTATTTGTGGAGGAAGGGATGCCTGTGTGCCCTCATACATGTGTGGAGGTCGGCTCTCTCCTACTGTGTGGGCACTGGGTATTGAACTTGGGCTGTCAGACTAGGTAGCAAGCACCTTTGCCTACTGAGCCACCTTACCAACCCTGTTGGCAACTTTCAAAGATAAAGGGCGTCTGCAGATTTTATTTGAAAATGAAAAGAACTAGCAATATGATGTCAATTCTCTCAGAGTAACTTTATGACCTTTCAAATGCATTAATACACAAGCAATTTGTAAACAATAACACTGTTCAGATGTACCATAACAATTTGTTATAGGAAACTGCAAGGTAGGCATTTTTATCTCCACTTGTCTGTACAGTAAAACTGAAGCTGCGGGGTGAATGGAAAGGGTGAAGCAGTTGTGGGGTGTTCTGGAATCATGAACTTGAGGTTAAACAGGCAGATTAGAGAGCAGGTTCTTGAGTCCTCCCTGTAAATCTCTCTCAGGGTTCCCCCTTGCTCGGGGTGAAGAGGACAATGAGGAGGCTCGGTGTGCATCTGCGTTCTTTGCAGAAGTTTCACAGTACACGGATGGGTGAGTAGCTGTCCACTGGCCAGTCTGCCTAGGTGTCCCTTTGGTGAGTCCGGATCTTTGTTCAGGAGTTTGTTAGGGCAGCCATTTTCTTGTTTTAAAATCAGATGGCCTTTTAGTTTGTGGTTTTGTTTGTAGGATAGGTATCTAGTAAAGAAAATTTACTTCATTTTTACCTTGAAGTAAAAGGTAGTAGATTAGAACTGTTTGTTGTATTTGAGACTGATAAGGTTGACAACATTTTCACTTTTGAGCTATTATTCTTGGAATACAGGCAAGAATGACAGCAGTTTAACAATTGGCAGTATTGAGAATTTAAATAAAAGTCGAAAATAAGTTGCATTGAAGTCCATAGTTTACATTAGGACTCACTCTTTGAATTGTACCATTGCAGTATTACATGCAATGGTTTCGTTACCCTACAGATCATCTGTCAGTTTTAATATAGGCACTAGGAACATACTCATTTTTTAGTAAATCCAGTCACTTTATTATTAAATTTTTCTTTTCCTTATTTCATTGCTAGAGTGGAGTTTTGTTTTGTTTTATCTCAGTAATAATGGAGAGAAAATGAAAGCTTTACATTGCAGGGAGTATCTTGTGAGAGTCTAGATACTGTAAAATGCTTTTTTTTTTTTTTTTTTAAATTGTTTTTGTTTTGCTTTGTTTTTTCATCTTCACCTAAGAAAAAAGAGAGTAATGATCTGCTTTCAGAGGTTGGGTGCTTAGCCCTTGGCAGAGTGTTTGCCTAATAATGTTCATAGAGTTCTGGTTTCAATGCCTAGCATTACCAAAACAGGAACAAAAAAAAAGGAAAGGAAAGGAAAACCCTACCCTATGAAAAAGATTGTAAAAGTTGTTCCCTGTAGAAAATGTATACACTAAAGCTATTAGCTAACTAAATACTTTTTTAAAATGCTTAGAAATTAAATCATTAACTGAATGTGATTTTAGCAGGGGTTGTATTTAAAATCTGGTAAATGTTCTGTTCTGGATTTTTTGTGTCCTAGATTCATTGGCTGTGGCATTCCTGGCTGGTATCTGTGGGTCTCACTGAAGAATGGCATCACCCCTTATCTTCGCTGTGCTGCATTGTTTTTCCACTACTTACTTGGGGTGACCCCACCGGAAGAACTGTTTGCCAGTAAGTAGGAGCTAAACTCAGAGCAGGGATGGAGGCTTGTCTTCACTGTTCTATCTTCAGAAGAGAAAGACAGACAGAGCAGGCGGAACCACTCCTGCCCTGCCCAGGTATACTTGACAGTGAGGCCACAATCCAGCTTAGTTTCATGTCCTGCAAATCCTGCTCTTGGTTCCTGTGTATGTATAAAGTCCTTGAGTTATTAAAATACCTGAATGTGCCAGCCACATGCCCCATCCCCACTCCCTGAATAATAATTAAATGTAAAAAGTAAATAAGATTTTAAAAACCAGATGCAGTAGCAAGTAGTTGTAATCCTAACACTTCTATGAAGAAACAGAAGCAGACAGAGGAGAATCACCCTGAAGCTTATGGGTCAGCTAGCTTGTAGTTCCCAGTACAGCAGCAGAAATGACAGATCTAGCTTTAACAAGGTAGAAACCCGGGTGGTGGTGGCCACGCCTTTAATCCTAGTACTCAGGAGGCAGAGCCAGGCAGATCTCTGAGTTCGAGGCCAGCCTGGTCTACAGAGTGAGATCCAGGACAGGCACCAAAACAACACAGAGAAACCCTGTCTCGAAAACAACAACAAAAAAAAACAAGGTAGAAAGAAAGAACTTCTGGAAGTTGTCCTCTGCCTCCACATGAAAGCAAGGCTTGTGAACATACATGGGCTTGCACACAATTTTTTTAAAAATACCTATGGGCAAGCCAAATGTGATGGCACCCACTTTAACACTCAGCACTGGAAAGGCAGAGGCAGGCAGATTTCTATTAGTTCGAAGGCTGCCTGGTTCCTGGCATCCTAACACTAGATAGCAAGATGTTGTCTCAAAAATAAAATAAAATACCTATATGGAGAATATAACTGATAGGATATGCAGAAAATTAGAGATATTTGTTACCTTTATAGAAAAGAACCGTTTGTCCAGGCAAGAAGATGATTTTATTGTATACTTTTATTTGGATTTTGGACATATAGCTATATTTAAGAATTAAAATAGTGATCAAAAAGGCCTTCTGAACAACAAAAACCATGTGTGTTTACTAACAGCATCACTTTCTTTTTCATTTACTCACTTCTAAATCTAGACGAAAGTAGAGAAGTCTTCCTTACTATGTTCTGTTGGTAAGAATCAGAATATTTGTTTGATTTTAAAATTGTCCAGAGAATCATTTTGTCCTTAGAGAATACATCGGTAATGTTGCCTTTACTAGTTGTTAGCTCTTTATCTTGAACTCTTCAATAGGTGAGGTGTGAGCAAGCTTTGTTAAGGTTCTATATAAAATGGGATGTTACTCTCCAAGTAATGTCCAGTACAGATCTCTTTCTTGCATGCACAAAAAGTTCATGTACTTACCCAATAGTTGCCATAGAAAATAAAGTATTTTCTTTCATTATGGATGGAGCCAAATATAGAGAAGCATAAATATGCATGATATAATACCAAATGGGATGAGTCCTGCAAAGAAAAGTAAAGCTGATCATGGCCAGGATCAGAACTCTTGGACATAGGCAGTCGAAGGGAGACTTTTCTCCAAGGAGACATTAAACAAAGAGTCGCATATATGGGACTGAGCTGGATGGGGAGTTGAAGTACGTTCTACTTAAGAGAAAATTAATGTAAAGGAAGCTTGGCAGAGTAAGAGAACAGTGAAGATATGATTCTGGCTGGAAGCCCAGTGGGCTGGGAGGTCCAGGAGGTAGCCAGATGTATGTTTTTCACCTGGGTCTTTAAACCACACTAAAAGCTTTGTGAGCTAGGGTGTGGCTCCGTGGTACAGCACGTCCCCATTCACTGGGTTCTTTCCTCAGCAAAGTACTGCCCATCTCCCCCACAACCCCCAGAAAAAGAAAAGACTTTGTATTGTATACTAAGTGTAGTGGTTAGTCATAGGAGCCATCTGATCAGGGTGACTCAGACTGTGCTGTAAAAGAATCACTGTGGCTTATTTGCCACCCACTGTTTCATAGAACAGACGGTAGAAGTGAGTGTAAACAGTGAGGGGGCTCCTTTAACACTGAGGAGATCAGCATAATGTGCTTCATTAAATCTATCTTGTTATTTTTTTCAGATTCTGCTGAAGGAGAGTACAGTGCACTCTGTAGCTATCTATCTTTACCCACAAACTTATTCCTGCTTTTCCAGGAATATTGGGATACCATAAAGCCCTTACTGCAGAGGTACTTATGGGAGTAAATGTGACTGATGGGTTTCTATCTAGTTTGAAAATATTTTATGCTTATTTTTGTTTTTGATTTTTTTTTTGTTTGTTTGTTTCTCCAACACAGGGTTTCTCTGTGTAGCTTTGCACCTTTCCTAGAACTCGCTTTGTAGACCAGGATAGCCTCAAACTCACAGAGATCCGTCTGCCTCTGCCTCCCGAGTGCTGGGATTAAAGACGTGCGCTACCACCGCCCGGCTTGATTGGTTTTGAGACAGGATTTTACTGTGTTGACTTCAAACTCTGTTCTTCCTCAGATTTCTCCAGGGCTCAATTCAAAATGGTTATTTTTATGTTTTTGAGACAGGGTCTAATATAGCCCAGGTTGGTCTAAGACTTACTATGTAGCTGAGGATGGCCTTGCACTCCTGATTCTCTTACATCTATCTTCCAAATGCTGGAATTACAAATGGTGACCACAGTGCCTTTCTTTTAATTTGAAAAAAGTTAAATTACAATTATTTACTACACTCCTCAATTTATTAGCATTGACTGCAGAGGTAGGAAAGTACAGAAATTCTTTTTTTTTAATTTATTTTTATTTTGTGTGCATTGGTGTTCTGCCTGCATGTATGTCTGTGTGAAGGTGTCAGATCTTGGAATTACAGACAGTTGTGAGCTGCCATGTGGGTGCTGGGAACTGAACCCAGGTCCTCTAGAAGAGCAGTCAGTGCTCTTAACCACTGAGCCATCTCTCCAGCCCCCGAAAGTACAGAAATTCTTACTCCACATGCTTAAGGAGTAGGTTAAGGCCAGCCTCTGAGCAGGTGGGAGTCCTGCTTTCTCTTCCACGGCTGCATTTTGTTTGTTTTCTGCACAGTTGGTGTTTCATTCCAGTCTTAAAACATGGTGGGGAGTGTGATGTGCTAATAGGTAGAACCCTAATTAAGAATCAAGAGACGCTGGGCATGGTGCACTTGGGAGGAAGAGGCAGGTGGATCTCTGTGAGTTTCTGGCCATCCAAGGCTACACAATGTGCCCATCTCAAAAAAAAAAAAAAAAAAAAAAAAAATCAAAGGAGCTCAAACTTGAGCTTGTGGTATTGTGCAATTTGTAGAGGTCTGGCCTAGCATGCACAAAGTCCTCTGTTCGGCCCCAGCACTGTATAAACCGGGCATAGAGGCACAGCACACACTGTAATCCCAGAACTTTAGAGGTCAGAAGGTCATCGTTGATCAGGTAGCAAGTTTGAATCCAGCTCTCAGTGCATGAGACTTTGACTAAAAGAAAGAGTCCACACTGGAACTATATAGAAACTGTAGAGAATGTGGTAGAGCACATTTAGAAGAATGGCATCTGTAGAGCAGAGACTAGCACTGAAATGTCCCTCCCTTCAGAAAGACTTTCTGCTACATCTGATACTGGACCTCTTGTTTACTGTCATGCCCCAGCCCCCACTCTCCCCACCCTCTTTCTGCCTGCACATTTTTAGAATCAGTTTCACCATGTACTCTCAACTCACTCTCCCATGATTTTCTTTATCCTCCTTACTTGTCTTTTTCTTCCTCGTGCCCAGGTCGGAACTGGGAGAATGCTGGTCTCATGCCCTAGGTTCTCTGTGTCAGGTTTTGGCTTTGCTTCCTAATTTCTCATGGGCAGTGTGATCTCCCATGCAATCAAAATGAATTGATTTTAGGATTAATGTCACTTTTTTTTTTTTTTAGTACAATCACAAAAGATTTTACAAATTTTACTTTTCTTTTCCTGGAAGTAAATTTTGGCTATGCTATATTACTTTAAATATTAAACATTCTTTAAAATAGAAAGTCCCTACCATTTGTGCTATTCCTGATCCTGCTTGCCTTCTGTCCGCCCTGCTCTGTAGAGCTCTGCAGGCTGCATCTCCCTCCGAGTGTTGTCAGCTGGCTTCAGCCAGTGCAGGTTTAGCCAGTAGGAGGCACCAGCAGGGTGCTGGAAATAAGGAAGGAGAAGGAAGCCCGCCCTGCTCCCTCTCTGCCTTCTGGGGCATCTTCAGTAGTGTCTTGATCTTCTTCTTTTTTTTTTTTTTTTTTTTTTTTTTGTTTGTTTGTTTTTCGAGACAGGGTTTCTCTGTGTAGCTTTGCGCCTTTTCTGGAACTCACTTTGTAGACCAGGCTGGCGTCGAACTCACAGAGATCCGCCTGGCTCTGCCTCCCGAGTGCTGGGATTAAAGGCGTGCGCCACCACCGCCCGGCGTGTCTTGATCTTCTGTGGCTCCAGTTGCCTCCAGAAAAGCCTGCTGTGATCCTGTTACCCACTGATGACCCTGCCCAGGGCAGCAGTGATGCCCACTTTCCCCCCACTCCTCCAGCATGGGGCAGCATTTAAGATTCACTTGCCTTTTTGTCTCAAGGTTGCCTTCTTAACCCTTATACCACTTATCCTCCCACCTCTTCTCTAGTCTGAGGATTGAATCTAGGACCTTGAACTAGGCAAGTACACCACACCAGACTATAGGCTGAGTCCCTGTCATGTGTATTACTACTTCCTAGTATTAAATTCTCTTATTTAAATTTGCAGATGGTTTCTGTTCTAAAGACTGTAATTGACAAAGCCCTTGAAAAGGAATTTAGAAGGGGGAATGAGGGTGTGGGGCGAGAGAAAAGGGATAAGATGTAAACTTAAAGACAGAGAGGGGACATGAAAAGACAGAATTGGAGAGAACAGTTGGTGTATATCTCAATGAGCCTATGACAATCTTGTGGTTATCCTGTGATGATCCCCCTTTACTCTTGGCTTCACTTACAGGTGGTGTGCAGATCCTGCCTTACTTAACTCTTTGAAGCAGAAAAGGGCTGTGGTCAGGTTGGTTTTACTATTTAAGCCTTTTGCCACATCCTAGCTGTGTTTCTAAAGTGCTTCGTTGGTTTGCCTTAATTTCTGGTCTGTCCCCTTATTCTCAGTTCATTGTTTCCAGTGTATCTGTTGGTCTTTGCCAGACATCAGGTTCTTCCTGAACTGGTTTTTCTTGGAATGGCTGTCCTTTCCTTCCTAAATTGTCAAAAGCCACCAGCTCTACTGGAGGACTCTTCCTTAAACTGGTACTTGCCTGTAAGAAGGCGAGGAGCTTGTGTGGGAGCTGCTTGTGCTCTAAAGATGGTGGTTTACACTGCTGACATAAACTAGACCCCCCTTTGAGGACAAAGATAGAACTAGAACTGACTAGTCTTCTCCCTATTTTTTATAAACTAGCCCCCACAAATGCCTCAAAAAAAGAGAAGCTTTTCTGTTTGTTTTTTTTTTCCCCGAGACAGGGTATTTTTGTGGTAGTAGCCCTGGCTATCCTGGAACTCACGCTGTAGACCAGGCTGCCCTTGAACTCACAGAGATCCATCTGCTTCTGCCTCCCGAGTGCTGGGATCAAAGGTGTGACACCACTGCCTGTAGAGAAACTAAACAATATATATATACACTTGGCAGGCAGATCTCTGTGAGTTCGAGGCCAGCCTGGACTACAGAGTGAGTTCCAGGAAAGGCGCAAAGCTACACAGAGAAACCCTGTCTTGAAAAACCTAAATATACACACACACACACACGCACGCACGCACGCACGCACGCACGCACGCACGCACGCACACACACACACACACTATTACTGTATTCTATGTTTTGTGTGCCTGTTCATCAAGTGCATGCCTGGTACCCGTGGATGCCAGAAGAGGGTATTTTATCTCCTGAAATTGGAGTTAGAGATGGTTACAAACCATTATTTAGGTGCTGGCAATTGAACCCAGATCCTCTGGAAGAACAGCCATTCTCTTAACCTCTGAGCCATCTCTCCAGCCTGAGAAACTCCATTTATTTATTTATTTATTTATTTATTTATTTATTTATTTATTTATTTATTTATTTAATGAGACAGAGTTTCTCCATGAAATAGTCCTGGCTGTCCTGGATCTTGCTCTGTAGCCCAGGCTGGCCTTGAACTCACAGAGATCCACCTGCCTCTGCCTCCTGAGTGCTGGGATTAAAGGCGTTTGCAACCAACGCCTGGCTTCAAGAAACTTCTTTAAGCTACACATGATAGCACACACCTATGATACAAGTACTCAAGAGGCTGAGGCAGGAGGTTATGAGTTGCAGGACAGACTGGGCTGCGTAATGAGATGATACTGTCTGAAAATGGACAAGAAGCTTCGTCAGCCCTCTTCTCTTTTGAGTTGTGATTCTATCTAAATCTGCATTTCCCTCAGAGGCAGGTCCATCTACCTCTGCCTCCTGAGTGCTGGGATTAAAGATGTACACCACCACCACTGCCAGGCCAGTTTTTTCTTTATTTCATGTCATGATGTACCTTTTAAATACCTTTCTACAGCAGGGTACTGAAATATTCTGAGAAACTTAAGAGATAATCCATATATACTGTCTTTGGTTATGAGTAACTCTCAATCTAGTTATAAACATAAAACTCAAAACAGTATAGCATAAGATATGATATATAGAATATATCATTAATTCCTTAAAGAAATATAAAGAGGAGACTGGGCATGATGGTGATGACTTGTGCCTGTAATCCTAACCCTTGGGAGGCAGAGACAGGATTGTCATTTATTTGAGGCCAGCCTGGGCTACACATTGAGTTTGAGACCAACCTGAGCTGCAGAATGGGACCCCATCTTTAGAAAACTAAAAGGAAAAGACTGTTTTTGAGACTATGTCTTACTGTGTACCCCAGCTAGCCTAGAACTGTCACGTAACCTGGTCCAAGTTGGCCTCAAACTGAAAATCCTCCTGCCTCAGTTTCCTGTGTGCTGGTTACAAGCATGTGCCACCATGCCTGATGAGAAGATTCCTCAGTCTTAGAGAAGGATTCTTTTTAGCTGAGTCAATAATTATAAAATGAGGGGCTGGGTGGTAGTGAGTGATGCATGCCTTTAATACCAGCACTCTGGGAGGCAGAGGCAGGTGGATCTCTGAGTTCAAGGCCAGCATGGACTACAGAGCGAGTTCCAGGACAGGCTCCAAAGCTACACAGAGAAACCTTATCTCAAAAAACCGAGAGAGAGAGAGAGAGAGAGAGAGAGAGAGAGAGAGAGAGAGAGAGAGAGAGAGAGAGAGAGAGATTGAGAGAGATTGAGAGAGATTGAGAGAGAATGAGAATGAGGGGACTAGAGATGACTCAGAGGTTAAGAGTACCAGCTGCTCTTCTAGAAGACCTGAGTTAGATTCCCAGCACCCTCATGACAGCTCACAACCATCTATAACTCTAGTTCCAGGAGATCTGATGCTCTTTTCTGACCAAGTTGGGCAGCAGGCATGCACATGGTGTACAGACATAGATGTAGGCAAAGCACCCATTTACATAAAAAAGTTTTAAAAATATTTTTAAAATATTAGAAAATGTAAATTGATTGGTGTCTAGGGAAAGAGTCCCATGTTATTCATATGACCCTCCTTAGGCTACATCCGTCTTTTACCGTCTCTGACGTAGAGGGAATGGATGCTAACATTTACCACAATATATCAAGTGCTAAGCATATCTTGTTTTGGGAGTTTCCTTCATACACACACACACACACACACACACACACACACACACACACACACAGAGTTACCTTGTAGATCAGGCTGGCCTTGAACTCAGAGACCTGCCTGTCTCTGCCTCCTGAGTGCTTGGGTTAAAGTTGTACACCACTATGCCCAGCTCCTTGATACTTATATTTAACATATCTTAAAACTGTTTGAGTCTTAACAGAGTTCATTTAATGTTCCTGTTCTTTATTTTTCCTTTATGTTCCCATGGTTGGAATGTATTCAACTCTAGTTTTTAAATAAGGAAATACACATTTGTATATGCCCAGAAGCATTCTTCAGCTTTAATCTGTTCACTCAAATATATAACTGCCTTTTAAACTATGCTTCTAGGTACCCTAGAAAAAGAAATAGTTTGATAGAACTTCCCGATGACTACAGCTGTCTTCTAAATCAAGCTTCTCATTTTAGGTAAGAAAAAAAGATGGGGGGCGTGCAAGAACAAGAGATCGCAGTATCTTTTTCTGAGCTTTCATTAGGTCTACCCTATAACCTGTGAACTTAACTTGTACCCAATAAGGGGCTAGTGAGATGGTTCAGCTGGTAAGGGTGCTTGCCACCAAGTCTGTTGACTGTTTGGTCTTTGGGACACACATGGGGGGGGGGGGGGAGAACAGTCTCCTTCAAGATGTCTTCTGAGCCCCACACATGTGCACATGTATTTCTGGTGCAGCTTATTTGTTTACGAAGTGACTGTTGTATTCCCACAATTTATCATTCACAGTGTTGCACAACTATTGCACGCTGTACTACTTCCTACCTCTAGTGGCCAAACTTTTCGCCACTCCAAAGGATTTGTAACCCTAATCCCTTTACATGCCCCTGGTCTTCTGTTTCCTCATCACTGATAGTCTGCTTTCTGTTTCTAGGAATTTAGCTGTAGATACATAACTTAGAAAAAGAACCTATGTTTTCTTTCATTCAGTATGTTTATGTCTTCTTCCATTAATGGACACTCATTTATGATGGAGTTGTTTCTTCCTTTTAAGTATTATGAATAATGTTACTATAAACATTCATGTACAAGTCTGAATGAACATACATTTTACATTTCATTTGGGTATTTAGCTAGGTCATATGTTTTACTTTTTCAGTATCAAATCCTTTTATATACATTATGTCATTTTACAATCTCACCAGCAATGTATGGGCCATATTATTTCTTCACATCCTCACCAGCCCCTCAGTAAACTGCCAGATAAATCTGTACATAAAATCCCAGGTTTTGGATGATAGATCCCTATTGTCTCTCCTGGCACAAGTAAGTCACCCCAGAAATAGGAGCTGCATCCCCAAATCTTCCTGTGATGAGTTAGGGAATAAGGAGTGTAATGATACTACAAAGAATGCCAACATTTAGCTGAGTGTGGTGTTACACACCTTTAATCCCAGCACTCAGTTGTAGGCAAGCAGATCATTCTGAGTTTGAATCCAGCCTGGGCTATAGACTCTCGTTTCAACCTTGAAGAAATGTCATAGAGATTGTGGTTGAACCCTTACCACATAATGTAGTTTTTCAAACATTGCGTACTTCCAAAGTCATATTACCCCAACATTGTAAACCCATTTGACTAAACCATTAAAGCAGCAACAGCAGCTGTTAATTGGTTACATCAGATGAAGGCTGGATTCTATAAATGAATCTCAGTATAAATATGAGACTTTTAGCAACTTTCCACAAGACTATATATTTAGTAATGGATTTTCTTCCTATGGTTTTTTGTTTGTTTTGTGGGGCTGGAGCTTAAACCCAAGGCTTTACACATACTAAACATACACTCTGTCATTAAGTTGTATCCACGATCAATCAACAACTTTTTAAAATTTTGCATCCTTTTGCAAGATTGTAAAACACCGGTATCGAACTTCTGCCCTCCGGGGTTCTCCCATTGTGCTGTAAGCCTGTATTTAAGACCTCCTCCCTCCTTCAATAAACGGCATTCAGCATTAAATTTTAAAAAAAAATTGCATCTTTTATCCTTTTTCGGAGCTGAGGACTGAACCCAGGGGGTCTATCACTTGGTACAGGAGGCCCTACAGGTTGAACTTCTAGGACAAAATTCCTGGGAAGTTTGTAGCATAGGCAAGCCTAGTTCAGGGAGCTGTGCTGACTGGTCACCTGGCACAGGAGTCCCTGGTGGCATAGGCCTGCTCAAGATTTTCTTAAGAGTTATTGTTTATGTGTATGTGTGTTTATGCCACATGTATGCAAATGTCCATGGAGGCCAGAAGAGGTCATCAGATCCTTTGGAGTTGTAATCACAGGCAGTTGTGAGGTTAGAATGAACTCAGGTTCTCTGGAGCCGTTTCCCCAGCCCCTTAAGTCCCCTATAAGTAATATAAATGAACAGTCATCTAATTAAATATCCTTTGTCTTTTAGTAGCTTTCTTTGCTGAGCAGATTGAGTGATGGAAACATGCTTTACTGCTAAGTAGATATACGATCTGATTCTTGCTTTTCCAACACACTGAATATGTCCTTCCCTTTGGAGGTGTCCTCGGTCTGCAGATGATGAGCGAAAGCATCCTGTCCTCTGTCTTTTCTGTGGGGCCATCCTATGTTCTCAGAACATTTGTTGCCAAGAAATAGTGAATGGGGAAGAGGTTGGAGCTTGCGTTTTTCATGCACTTCATTGTGGTGCTGGAGTCTGCATTTTCCTGAAGTGAGTATGGAGTCATTTGGAAACTTGCTAAGGATCTTAGTTGAAAATATGTTTCCAGTCAATATGCCAGTAGAATAAGTAGTTCTTTAAAAATTAAGATTCTTTTTACTTTTCTTTCATTATTAGAAAAATCTTAAATGGTATAGATTTTATATCAATGGTTCCTGTGCTGTGTAATATTCAGATATAATGGAAAACTTGAAGTCTTAAAACTTATACTTATAAAATATGTGTAAATTATTAACTTTAGGCTCTCTTATTTATATATCTATTTTGGTTTTTCAGGACGGGGTTTCTCTGTGTAGCTCTGGCTATTCTGGAACTTGCTTTGTAGACCAGGCTGGCCTCGAACTCCTGTAGATCTGCCTGCCTCTTTCTCCGAAGTGCTGGCACTACAGGCATGCATATCTGGCTATTTATTTTTGAGACAGGTTCTCGATATATAGACAAGGCTGGCCTTGAACTCCCAGAGATCCTGCCTTCCAAGTGCCTCCTAGCACAAGATTGTCTTTTGGATGTTTCTATTTTCTTCTTCGAACAAAAGATTCAAAGTAGGACAATTGTGATAAATGTTTATGAAACATATTGCCTAAAGAAATGAATTCAAAGTTGATTTCTGTACTTTTTCTTTCCATTCTCTGGGTAAAATTCAATTTTTGTTTATATAAACCCAAAAGTCTTACTAACTGTGAGATATGTTATCATTGTTTAAAGGCAACCTTTGAAACAAGAGGAAAGAGTGACATGGAAGGCCAGCTCAAACACCTGCTTGCTTCTGTAGAACCCACAGGAATAAGTCTACTTAGCCCAACTGTGCATTTCACACTCTATTTTATAATTTCTCAGTGTAGTACTTAAGCATTTCTTTACAGTAAGCTTCTCTCCCCCCGCATCTGTCTCTCTCTCTCTCTCTCTCTCTCTCTCTCTCTCTCTCTCTCTCTCTCTCTCTCTGGTTTTTCTTGACAGGGTTTCTCTGTGTTGTTTGGTGTCTGTCCTGGATCTCGCTCTGTAGACCAGGCTGGCCTCAAACTCACAGAGATCCACCTGCCTCTGCCTCCCGAGTGCTTGGATTAAAGGTGTGTGCCACCACCGCCCGGCTCCATGTCTTTTCTTTAGTTTAACTTTGATTCACTGTCTATCGTCTGCACATATGTCTCTAATAGCGTTTCCTGCCCTTTGTTTTGTTCTTCAGAATCCGAGAATGCAGAGTGGTCCTGGTGGAAGGAAAAGCCAGAGGCTGTGCTTACCCAGCCCCTTACTTAGATGAGTATGGAGAAACAGACCCTGGGCTAAAGTAAGATTTTCTTTAATGGAAAATTTTAATCAGTTGTCTTATGTTTTATTCACTTTATTGTATGTGTATAGTAATAGTTCTTTAAACATAAAAACCTGGAACTGGAGTTACTGATGATTGTAAGCTGCCGTGTGGGTGCTGGGAACTGAGCCTAGGTCCTCTGCAATAGCAGTGAATACTCTTAACCAACTGAGCCAGCTCTCCAACTCCTGACTGGCCTTGTTGTTTGAGACAGGCTCACTGGTTATAGGAGGCTGACTGGCTGGTCAGTACCAGGGACCCGCCTGTCTTCGCCTCCTCAACGCTGGCATTATCACACTTAGCTTTTTATGTGGGTCCTGGGCCTTGAACTCGGGTCCTCATGCTTAGACAGCATTATATAATCAATATATAATCATTCAAAATGAATAGACTCACTGCATAGGGCTTGGGATCTATTGGATCATATGAGATTTGTTTTTATTGAAAGAGATTTTAACTAGTCCTTAAGTTTAAGGGAGAAGCTACTGAGTGGTAAAAGTTGTTAATGTTGGTCAGGGTGGAGGTCGCCTTTAATCCCAGTACACCAGAGGCAAGGGTAGGTGGATTCTGTGAATTTAAGGTTTAGTTGGATCTGAATAGTGAGTTCCAGGCCAGCCAGCGCTACAAAGTGAGAGCCTATCTCAAAAAGCAAAACCAATAGCAACAATAACGAAGTAGAAAATAATCGAGGATATCCTTGAGATGTTCTAGAAAAGTAGAAAAATATAGAATTTTTAAATTAGTGACAAACTGTGAAAACTGACAAGGAACTGGGACACTTGATGTTCTAGGGGCTGAGATGCCTGTTACCTCCATCACAGCACTCAACAGGCTTCAGGCTTTTTTGATTAGCTGGCACAGTGCTGCAAACTGTGTAATCCTAGAATAGAAATGTCGTTACTTAAATATTTGTAAGCCAGGTATAATGATGCACAACTACGTATAGTCCCAGCTACTTGGGAGGATGAAGCTGGAAGTTCAAACCCAGCCTGGACACTGTAACAAGATATCTCTTCCCCAAGTAAAAAAATAAGCAAAGAAGATAATGTTCACTAAGCATTGGCAAGATGAATCATAGGGATGGTTATAAAACAAAAGATTTCTGGCCAGGCGGTGGTGGCACACGCCTTTAATCCCAGCGCTTGGTGGGGGGGGGGGGTGCGGGGGCAGAGCCAGGCGGATCTCTGTGAGTTCGAGGCCAGCCTGGACTACCAAGTGAGTTCCAGGAAAGGCGCAAAGCTACACAGAGAAACCCTGTCTCGAAAAACCAAAAAAGAAAAAAAAAAAAATTCTGAGCAT
Source organism: Peromyscus californicus insignis (assembly GCF_007827085.1). Taxonomy (NCBI): domain Eukaryota; kingdom Metazoa; phylum Chordata; class Mammalia; order Rodentia; family Cricetidae; genus Peromyscus; species Peromyscus californicus. The sequence continues at coordinate 95,253,932 of NW_026294595.1, read as the reverse complement.
TTTTTAATTTGATGGTTTTGTGTTATGCCTTGTACCTAACCTCCTATGCGAAACCGTAAATTGAAGCTCGGTAAATTCCAAGGTCAGGAAGCCATTAGAGCCCCTTCAGGCTGACCACCAGACAAGCCCAGAGCTGCTGCAAGTTAGACACCCCCAGAGACACCAGATAGACACGTGTTTAAATGAGGGCTCATTGTGTTCGTCATGTCCACCCGTGACCTAATTCCCAAATAGTCACGGAGTGCATTTCTGCCTCCTCAACTAAGTCATGTGCCAAGTTGTTAGCAATCACTGGTGAAGAGTGCCCTGTTACTAAGCCTTGTCCTGGCATACAGCCGCAGGAATATCTTGGGAGTGTATTCTGACTTAAGACTATAGAGATGCCACTGTTAATGATTCAAGCTTAGATGTCGTTATTTTTCTCTTGAAGGAGGGGAAACCCACTTCATTTATCTCGGGAGCGATATCGGAAGCTGCATTTGGTCTGGCAGCAGCACTGCATTATTGAAGAGATTGCTCGGAGCCAGGAGACTAATCAGATGCTGTTTGGATTCAACTGGCAGTTACTGTGAACGCCAAGTCGGCCTCAAGACAATCATGAGTGACATCAATAATAAAGACTGATTTAAAATTCCAGAGAACTTTCTGAGAATGGGGAAGTATTGGAGGGTCTTTTGATCCATGTCTAGATTCACATACATTAATAAAATATTCCTTAATGGAATATTGCTTTCAATTAGCAAACATAAGCTTCAAGGAAAAAACAGGACATAGATTAATCTGTTTTGTTTCCAGAACACTAAAGAAATGCTTGTTCACCCAAGTGTCTATTTCTGCTAATATTTCCAGAAAACTCATTTGCTTTCACAACTGTCCTATTTCATTTCTTATCATCCACCTGGTAAATGAAGTCACATCAAGCACTTGTGGACATTCTTACGTCTGGTTAACTTCCCTGCATTTTCGCATTTGGCGTTTTCCTGAGTGTAATTCAGCTTGCATTAGATCTCTGACAAGATGCTGATCACCTGTGATGGTCTAAAGAGGAACTGCAGATCTATGCAGTATCTTTCAACTGAAAAATGTTTTAAAGTATAAACAATTTTCTTATTTAAGGAAATATCCTTCCTGTACCACCTATGGCTTCCACCAGAAACAGATCTAAGTCTGTCTATGGACCAAGTGTGAGCTATTCGAGTCTGGAAAGCGTCCTTCCATTGTAGACCTCAAGAAGAATTCGGAGACTATGCTCCTTATGCATTCCTTTTACAAAAAGCCTGTTTTCCTCCCCTGACTCCAGGTACCTTTGTGGAGCCACAAGTTGTCCGTTCCATTTTGAAAGGCAGATTTCTGCAGTGAGATCTCTTGTCTCTTGTGGCCCCATCCTACTTGACTCTCAGAAAACGTTTGCTGTTCTGAAGCAAACTCTTTGTAAAATGAGAATCAGAAAACTGCCCCAGTGAATGGTCAGTTAGACTGAATTTAGAACAGTCGTATTTAAGCCAGTTCTGCAGCCCTCTGTGGCTTCTAAGAGACAGAGCCTAGATTTGATGTCTTTGTGAAACCTTTTCATAAATGATGGTTTATGACTGATACAAACAGCCAAAAAACAAGAAAACAGGCCTTGTAATCAGGTCTGTGTCCTGTTATAACCTGCTGTGGTTGAGCCATCTTGCTTATAAATAATACAGTTCTCTTGAGTCTGTCCATAGACTTCTTGGTTCTTGGTTTTAACCTTTTATATCAAGAACGTGTGAATTAACCGCAGAGAGAAGATCAGTTGATACTTATTTTAGCTTCTGTGGTATTGGGTAATGTTAGCAGATGAAGGGTGTGTTGAAAGATTGTGTCTTCTTTTGCCCTTGGCTGCCACTGCCATGTGTGTGTGCAAGTGTATCTCTACTGTCTCTGTTCAGTGAAGGCAGGAAACAAAAAGACAGTTCTGCTGAGTGATCAGTGAGGCACATTTGGGGCTAGATTTGTTGCCATTTTATGGGAAAGTGGATTTTGCAGTAAGGGATTGGTGTGAGCAGGCACCAGAATCACAATCATGATTTCCTACTTGGATAATTACTATTCAGAAGAAATCAGGAACTAGATGCAACTATAATGAACAGTTCACAGCAATTATGAGAGATGAAGATCAGAAAATTCAGTATTTGGCTTGTGCAATTTGCCAATATGACTAAGTGATTTGAATATTGCCCTTTGTTTTTTTATATATAATTTTTTGAAGGGATTGTTTAGCTCTGAAATCTGGGCTAGAACAGGCAACAGAAGATGCTCATTTCTGCCTTCATTTTTCTGGCCCCCATTTGGCAAGGATAAAGACTTTATTTTTAGCCTTCTTAGATTCAATTTGTGGAACCCTGGAGCTAAGCTCTGGAGTTGCAGGACTAGCTGGCACTGGCCAGCCAACCTTTAGCGCCAAAGAACCTGATTCATCACTGAGTTCTGCTTGTTGAGAGTGAAGTTTCTGCACTGGAGGTGAATGTACGTCACAGTGCTGCCCAGCCCAAGGGATTTCTAGTGATATTACCATGACAAATGATTTAAGTCTGCGTACAAAGTTTACTTACGCAACCAAGTCACTTTATTTAGTGTAGTATGTGAAAGAATTGGTTCAGTAAGATGGCTCCGGCTCTGTGTGTTTCTACTATTGGTGAGGGGCTGGCAAGGATTTTAATGATACAGTAAAGAAAAACATGTCTGTATAATTAATTTATTATGTTAGTGTATGGGCTGTGAGTTCACCTTTTAGTGGTCATTTGTCATTTCATAACAACTATGCATTTTGGTTCACTGTGATGATGATCTATATTTAGTGACTGCAACATGTTTATACCACTGATTCAAATTCCATTCATGATGAAGTTAAACAAATGATGCATATATTGATATCTTTTATTGCAAAAATGTAAATTAAAAACTTGTATAATGTTCTTGTGCTTTTTGAAATAAAATATCTTATGTGTATATTTAAAAAGAAAAAAGGGACTTCTCATGTTTGGGGATTTGGGTTTGACGTATAAAAATCTTACCTAGAAAGGAGCTCTAGTTAAAAGTATGTCAGCCCAGCGTGTTTGTTTTAGGCAGAGTCAAGCTAGACTCAAACTCATGATGTAGCTGAGGCTGGCCTCGAACTCCTGATCCTCCTGCTGCCTCCACCTCCCAAGTGCTGGAATTATAGGCATATGCCACCATATCCAGATTAAATATTTTTCAAGACACAGATTTTTAGGGTTAATGGGTCTTCAGACTTTTTTTTTTTTTTTTGACTGTACATTCCATCACCACATATAGATTTATACATCACTTGGTTTTGTTTTTTTTGAGACGGGGTTTCTCTGCGTAGCCCTGGCTGTCCTGGAACTTGCTCTGCAGACCAGGCTGACCTCGAACTCACAGAGATCCACCTGCCTCTGCTTCCCGAGTGCCACCACTGCCTGGCCATAATAATTTCATGTAGTGTTCCTTCCATATGTTAAGCACATTTTATGACATAGCACAAAAACAGAAGTCATCAGGTTTAAATTCAGTCAAGTTTACCCCATTATCATAATCAAACTCTCCAAGGCATAAAATTAAAGATTCTCAAAGCTGCAGAAAAGAAACAAGCATAAGAATGTCTCAGTTTACCTAATGATGGCAAACTTCTCAGAAATCTTGCAAGCAAGGAGAACATGGCATAAGATGTACACAGTGCCGACAACCAAGAATACTAGTAAAGCTATCCTTCAGGATTGAGAGAGAAAAAGACATTTCCAAATAAAAGCTAAGAGAATATATCTCTACCAGAGTTGTCCTACATGAAATGCTAAAGGGGACTCATGGGACAGAAAAACTTTGGGGATGAGATTATAGCTCAGGTAAACAACTTGCCTGGTATGTGCAAGACCCTGGATTTGATTCCCAGCACCACCAAAAAAAAAGGTATTAACTTACCGGGAAGAGTGACTGTACAAATAAATTCAGAATGTTCTATAGTGTAAAACATAGTAGGATTAACCAGTATAAAGATTTTAAAAAATCTACAAGCCAAGGACAGTGAGTGGTTTGTGCTTGGCAGTCCCAGCTACTTAGGAGGATTGCTTGAGCCTAGAAGTTTGGGGACCAGCCTGAGCAACATAGCCATATTTCTGAAAAGAATAACATTAATGTATTAAGAGATAGTGTCTTACTTTTCTATTGCTGATGAAATACACCGACAAAAGCAACTTGGAAAATGGTTTATTTTGGCTCACAGTTAAGGGAAACAGGAGCTTAAATAGTTGATCATATTGTATCTTCAGGAAGCATGGAGCAATCAATTCTTGTGCTCAGCTTTGTTGTTTTTATACAGGCTAGTATCTCAGCCCTAGGTAATGGTGCCGCCCACAGTGGGTAGGTCTTCCTATTTCACTTAAGCTAATCAAGACAATTGCCCAGCAGCTCATCTCCCAGGTGATTCTAGATCTCATCAAGCTGACAATTAAGATTAACTATCACAGATAAGCAATATAGAAAGATAGAAAACGAAGCACTCAAAATTCAGATCAAGAAAGAATGGCACACAAGTTTAAGCTAAGGTTTATTGTTTTAGTCTACTTTCCTCTCATGCTGCTGTCATTCGGAACACCTTGTTAGAATCAAACTGTGAGGTCTCTTTGTTAAGCCTCATAGTGTTACAGGAATCTTACAATGGTAAAAGAAATTGTAATATCATAGTAATCACAAAACAAAAATCTAAAGTAGACAAACAGAAAATAGTAAGGGATCAAAACTGGAGAAATCGTTTAGCCAATAGGAAGTCTAAGAGAGGAAGAAAGAAAGGAACTCAAAACTAGGCAGTAAGTCTCATAATTGCTGTAGTAAGGCCTTACCATCATATAGCTAACTTGAATGAAATGAATTCTTCAATTATAAGACACAGAGTGATTAAATTAAATAAAAAGACTATACCCAAGTTATGTTGCTTACAAGGAAGTGCCAGTAAAGGCACTTGCCACCAAGCCTAACAATCTGAGTTCCATCCTCAGACCCCACATGGTAGTGAAGTAGAAGGAAGAAACGACCACTTATTAATGCTGATTTAGTAATTTACTTAATGCACTGACTGCTTGTACTGCTTGTTCGCCAAGCATGACGTCACTTGCCACCTGGAACAGAATGACCTGGAGAAAAAGCTGAAACAATGGGCCATTGCCCTTAACAACCTGCTGACTGCCACATACATTTCTGTAAAATCTTGCTTGCTTGCCCACCCCACCTTGTGGTTTTAGAATATAAAATGGGAATGCAAATGACCCAGGATCAAAGCCTTTCAAGAGCTGTCCTGGATTTGGTCCACTGGTGACTTCTACTTGCATTGATGTTGGAATACTTATTCCAGAAAGATTCCACAACAGTAGAAGGAGAGAACTGACTACGCCTGCTGTCCTCTGACCTCCACGTGCACACCATAGCACACAGGCACCTATACACAAACACACACATATATACATGCAAAAAAAGTGCCCAAAACAAAACAAGATATGCAGGCACTGGGTGTGAAGAAATGAAATAAGATGCTCCATACAAATGGAATCCAACCCACCCCCCCAAAAAAGAAATTAAGAGCAGTTGTATGAGAGAAGTACACTCTAAATCAAACGCTACCAAAACAGAGAGGAATTGGGCCAGTTACTGAGTAGACTGGGAAGGAAGGTCATTTGAGCCAATAAATTTGAGCACAGCCTGGGCAACATGGTGTGACCCTGCCTCAGTGGGGAAAGGGAACATAATGATAAGGAGTCAACTCAGCAGGAGGAATTAACAATTATAAATACATGCACCAATATTAGACTACCCAGATATACAATGCATGGCATTCATATACCTTGAGGAGATGGACAATAACTACAAGGGACTCAGGGAGGGGCTTAAGGCTGAGTAATGTGTTGTAGCTCTAGCTGGCTCAGAACTCACTGGACCAAGCACCCATCTCCAACTGGACTGTCTTCTATATATCAGCAATCCGACTTATAAAGAGCAAGTATAATAGCTCACATGATAGAATGTGCTGAGAACAGACAGCAACTCCCCTGGAATGCAGCCCTGGAACCAGGAAGCCAAATTCTGCTATGCTCTTACCAGTGCTAAAGTAAATTTACTGAGATTGTACTCCCAAGCCAGGAGAGATGGCACACACTTTTAATCTTAGAGACAGACCAGCAGGTCTCTATGAGTTCGATGCCAACCTGGTCTACCTTTAGAGTCCCAGGACAAAATAATAAATAAATAAATAAATAAATAAATAAATAAATAAATAAATAAATAAATAAGGTGTGCTCTCTCTTCTGAGATCTTGACACTTTTGGGATTTTTATTGTTTTGGTTTGGTGTTTTGTTTGTTCTTTAATGCAATCTCAGTGTAGCCATGGCTGTCCTGGTACTGCTCTGTAGATCAGGCTGACCTCAAACGCCAGGCTGACCTCAAACGCAGAGATCTGCCTGCCTCTGCCTCCCAAGTGCTGAAATTAAAGGTGTGCACCACCACCTGGCTTGACACTTTTTTTTTCTCTAGATATTTTTTATTTCTTCAATTTTTATTATCAGGAGTGACTGAAATAAAAAAAACATAATTGAGTCCCATCATTATTGTCATTATGGAAATAGCTTCAAGAGAAAACTGGTCAGATGAATATTATTGCCTTTCAACTGGTAAAACGTTGCCATTGACAAAACAGACAAGCCCAGAGACTCTGTCCAGAATGTTCAAGATATGATGTATTATACAACATGCCTGGTCTCGGGGAGAACACCTAAGACATAATTGTGTGTACTTCTTGATCTCGTCATACAAGCACAAAGGCACCACCCATTCCCCTGAGAACGTTGGACCATGCACCCTTGAAAAAAGCCTTGCTTCCTTCATCACGAGCAATCTTCCTCCAGCAGTCAGTTGTGCCTGTACACTATTAGTCCTTTGTGTCCTGACTGCATCATCATACCACGGCGAACCATGTCAAAGGGATAGGAAGTCAGGCCAGCAACAGTAGTGACAGATTGTGCAATCAATCATCCAGCTGATGAGGATGTGAGTATTCTTGGGATCTGGAAGCATTATTCCCTTTGCAGTGTCACAGATATCAAAGCAGGCAGTCCAGTAGATGATAATGCCCTGTACATTAAAGCCTTGGTACGGGCCTCTAGTCCCATAAGATTTGTAGATCTTAACCAGGCAGTCACCAGCCTTTGAATTCACTTTCAGCTCCAGCTTTGCCCATATCAGCTGCTAGATGGGTATAGGCAAAATCAAGAGGGTACAGGCAAAATCAAGAGGGTACACAAAGCACAAGGATGTGGCCCCAGTGGCACCACCTGATGCAGGTTCCCAGCAAAGCAGCGCCAAAACTGGGTCCTCTTGTCTACACCACCCAAAAAGATCTGCTTGTATTTATCTTTGAAGGCAAAGTTGAGAGCCTGCATGGGGAAGTATCTAATGACATTAACCAGGTTACCACGCCAGAAGGACAGGACTCCCTGTTCCTTGGGGATACGAACCACGCAGTCTATAATGCCCTTGTATTGCTTATCTCTGTGATTTGCTTGCTGGCATGCTGCACTTGCAGCAGCAGCTTGACCCGTTCGATGGGCACTACCACTGTCTTAGAGATCCACTCGACCTGCCAAGAAGTCCTTGGCGAAGGACACAGCAGCATCTGTTATGTTTAAAGAAAAAGAAAAGGCAGAGGACTGCAGGACAGGACTGGGTTGACAACCAGGTTTGACTCCCAGACTCTGGGTGACACTTTGTTTTTAAACAATTAACCCTGGTCATGTTTCTGGGTAGGCCTTCAAGAAATCAATAAAGCAATATATAACCATCTTAAAGTAGATTTTAAAAAAAAAAGCGGGCTGGAGAGATGGCTCAGAGGTTAAGAACATCGACTGTTCTACCAGAGGTCCTGAGTTCAATTCCCAGCAACCACATGGTGGCTCACAACCATCTGTAATGAGATCTGGTGCTCTCTTCTGGCCTGCAGGCATACATGCAGACAGAACATTGTATACAGAAAATAAATAAATCTTTAAAAAAAAAAAAAAAAAAAAGCAAACCCAGGTTGGACAGATGACTCAGTGGTTAAGAGCATGTGTTATTCTTTCAGAGGATGGAAATTTTGTTTGTTTGTTTGTTTGTTTGTTTGTTTGTTTCTCAAGACAGGATGTAGCTGAAGTTTTTCTGTGTCCCACCCAGTCTGCAGCCATTCAGACCCAAGTAAACACACAGAGGCTTATATTAATTAAAACTGCTCGGCCATTAGCTCAGGCTTACAACTGACTAGCTCTTACACTTAAACTTAGCCCATTTCTGTTAATCTATATGTCGCCACATGTTCTGTGGCTTTACCTGTGTGCCTGGATGGCAGGCTGGCATCTCCCAACTCAGCCTTCCTTTTCCCAGAATTCTCCTTGTCTGCTTATCCTGCCTATACTTCCTGCTTGGCTACTGGCCAATCAGCATTTTATGTATCAATCAATCAGAGCAACACATTCACAGCATACAGAGTAATATCACCCATCAACAGGGTTTCTCTGTGTAACAGTCCTGTCTGTTCTGTAACTTCCTTTGTAGACCAGGTCAACCCCAAACTCACTGAGATCCACCTGCCTCTGTCTCCTGAGTGCTGGGATTAAAGGCATGTGTAACCACTGCCCGGCTGCCTGGCTACAAGGATGGGAATTTGATTTCCAGCACCCACATCAGGTACTTCTTTATTGACATGCATACACACACACACACACACACACACACACACACACACACACACACACACACATTAAAAGTAAAATGTTTTTTAAGGCAAAGCTAGAAGTACTTGGGAGCATGTGTTTGGAAGTGGATGCAAAGTATGAGAGCATGTGTATAGCTTGTGTTTATTAGTATTTAACTTTCTTTCATTAATCAATTTGCAGTGCTGAGGATCAAACCCAGGGCTTTGAGCATGCCAGGCATGTGCTCAAGTGTTGAGCTATATGCCCACTCCAAGCATTAATTTTTGCAAAAATAGGTTCGGGGGTTTTGTTGTTGTTGTTTGGATTGGTTTTTTGTTGTTGTTTTCATTTTTTGTTTTGTTTTGTTGTTTTGGTTTAATAATTGAGTGTTCCTTAAATATTAAATGGAAGTAGGAAGTATGAAGGATTACACACAGCTTATAAAAATAAGTATGTGTACAAAACTGAAATTCAAAATAGAACAGTAGAAAATATGGGATCCACATCTTAATTCTTTGTATGATGTTATACAGCAACCTTGATGTAAGTATATAATACATTTCTGGAAATTTTATCTGAAATCTACAAATATTTTTATCATGTAGAATACACTATGCCCAAATAAAACTACTAGAAAATAAGTTACAATAATGTTTATCAAGATCATCATCCTGTCTCAAAAAATTATTTAAAAACAAAATAAAAAATAATAATAAAAATAAAAACCTCTAACTAGGAGGTAATTGAGTACTGCTTGCAGTGGTATACTCTGATCACTAGGGTGCGCTATTAGCATGGCCAGCCAGCCAGACTGTCAGAGTCTGAGTGGAGAGCAAATCCCAAACCCTAGAAGTCACAGAACTTTTTCTTGGCTGTGGAAAGGCACATGTCACCAGGAACCACAGCACCATCTCACCATTTCTCTTTAAAACTGTGAGCATGAAGCCTGGCACAGTGGGCACAAGCCGGTCATCCCAGCACTGGGGAAATGGAGGCAGGAGTAAGATGGGGATGTTTGAGGTTAACCTGTGGTGGTGGTGGGACTCAGTCTCAAAAACAAAAAACAACAAAGAACAACAACAACAAAGAAAACAGCAACACAAAACAAACCAATGAACCAACCAAACCTACAGGGATACAATGATGTATTATTGGATGACTTTCCTGTTGCCAATACAGGGACCAAAACCAAACAAAACTCTTTGAGCATTCAATTTCCAGTACCCAAGTAAAAGAAACTGAGCAAATGTAGAATTCATTCTTCTAAAAACCTTAACTGTTGCACTGGGGCTACAGCTCAGTGATAAAACACTTGCCTATTACGTGTGTAGTTCTAGGTTCAATCCCTAGGACTTTATGAAAAGAAACTTTTTTGAGACAGGGTTTCTCTTTGTAGCTTTGGAGCCTTTTCTGGATCTCACTCTGTAGACCAGGCTGGCCTCGAACTCTCAGAGATCCATCTGCCTCTGCCTTCCGACTGCTGGGATTAAAGGCGTGCACCTCCACTGCCTGTTGGAGTGGGGACAACTTTTTAATTGTTAACTTTAATGACCTCATTAATCTGAGTCTCATGAAAGTTAAGGAAAAATGGCACCAGGTTAAGAAATAACTCTAGCCAGGCGGTGGTGGCGCATGCCTTTAATCCCAGCACTTGGGAGGCAGAGGCAGGTGGATCTCTGTGAGTTCAGGGCCAGCCTAGGCTACAGAGTGAGTTCCAGGAAAGGTGCAAAGCTACACAGAGAAACCCTGTCTCGAAAAACCAAAAAAAAAAAAAAAAAAGAAAAAAAAGAAATAACTCTAATTAGAACAGAGTTGTCTCCTCCTTTCCTTGGCTGTGCTAGGGGTCAAACCCAGGGCCTATAAGCTTGTAGTCAAATGGTCCATCACTGATCACACCCTAAAATTACTTTATAAATGTATTTATTTTAACTTTACTTTTTTGTCAGTCTCAATACTCCTTTATATTATAGCTGATTTTAATCGCCATCAAACCCAAATTGATATTCAATAAATTGGAATCCCCCAAATTACGGTTATTTTATCTAGCTATCCAACATTTTTCCCTTGCCTTATTCTTTTTATTTGGATTTTTACATTTTTGAAATAAAGCTTATCACCACTAAATGATGAACTTTCAAAAATTAACAAAAATGACATCAGAACACAAGTATTTGGGGTGGTTCATAGAATTGATGTGAATGCAATTCTGTTAAAAACAGTGCAGCAGACCCTCTCAGACAAGCGTCTCACTCACTGTACTGTTTAGTGACTCCTGTTACAGTCTAAATATGCTACACATCCCCAAAGCAGCAGCGACTACACTGTGTTCTATAGGATTTGCATATTTACTAAGTACACTGCAAAACTCTGAACTAAGTTTTGTATTTGTTTTTCCAGTACCTAGCAAAGTAGTCCATCCTATGAAATTTGTTTATAGAGATCTTGTGGATTGAGTAATGTTTAAACAGAAACTAGTTCGATGAAAAATTGAAAGGCAAAGCTTGTTTGGTGGTTTGCAGAAGCATTTGTACACTCCGCTACTGAGTTTCATGTTTCAGAGCACTGTGTATTCAGTTTGAAAAACAGCTTGACAGCTGTAATGAGATCGAATTAGTGCACACTTATGAGTGTGCAATTCTGAGGCTGAGAGGCTTTATTTTTGCTCTTTTTTTTTTTTTTTTTTTTTTTTTTTTTTTTTTTTTTTTTGGTTTTTCGAGACAGGGTTTCTCTGTGTAGCTTTGCGCCTTTCCTGGTACTCGCTTTGGAGACCAGGCTGGCCTCGAACTCACAGAGATCCGCCTGGCTCTGCCTCCCGAGTGCTGGGATTAAAGGCGTGCGCCACCACCGCCCGGCTATTTTTGCTCTTTTTTGACCCCAGGATTGAACTCAAAACGTTGTCCATGATAACCCGGTGTTCTACCAGAGAGCTCCGTGTTTAGCCCCCGGAGACTCAGTTTTTGCTTTTCTGTGCTGCATCAGTTACTTCTCTTGCCGAGTTGACAAACTCCCTGACAGAAGCAGTGTAAGGAAAGGTTTATTTTGGTTCATAGTTTGAAGGTCCAGTCCTTTGTGGAGGGACAAGCTGTGGAGCTTGAGAAGTCTGGTCACCGTGTATCTGTAGTCAGGGAAGCAGAAAGAGATGAATGCTGCTGTTTAACTCGATTTCTGACCTTACTTTTCTGCACACACACTGTCAGCATCTGCACTGGGGGTGGAAGGTCGGGGGGGGGGGGGGCCGCGGGCTTTGCCATTCTCATGTGTCTGAGGTTTAGGGTCCTTGCCATGACCACGCCCATGTCAACAGTACACATTGACTCACCCTTCCTCTGCTCCCCACAGTGCTGCCTGAATTCAGGGATAACTGAATTTCTCAACTAACCTAACCTAGATAATCCCTCATAGACGAGCAAAGAGTTTGCCCCTGGTGATTCTAGACCCTGTCAAGTTGACAACCGATATTAACCATCACAGTCGCAGGGGACTGAAATCAACGTATTCTTCACCTCTAGCCCAGGGGAAATTTTTAAAGAAAAAGGAGGAAAGAATGGCAAGAATCTCCTATCCTTGATCTTCACACTGATCCCTACTGTGGTGTTGGGGCTGGGGATGTGGTTCTGGAGTAGTGTGCTTGTCCTGCTAGGGTACAACAAACAAACAAAACGTTCTGTACTGCTGTCCTGGTAACCACATGCTATAAAAGAGCCACCTAGGTCATTTCCTGTGGAGATCAGGGGAACTTTGCAAAATAGTACCTCGATGTGGTAGAGTAGCTCACACATGGAAGGACAGGAGAAGAAAAGATCATTTAGTGTGTTATTTATGTCATGCTAGAACAAAGGGGAAAAAAACTATTGTAAGGTTCATTATATCTTGTACGGAGACTTCCCAGTATAAAACTGAATTTTTTTTTTTAAGATTTATTTTATTTATTATGTATACAGTGTTCTGCCTGCATGTGTCTTTGCAGGCCAGAAGAGGGCACCAGATCTAATTGCAGGTGGTTGTGAGCCACCATGTGGTTGCTGGGAATTGAACTCAGGACCTCTGGAAGAGCAGTCAGTGCTCTTAACCACTGAGCCATCTCTCCAGTCCATAAAACTGAATTTTACTATTCTAGAATAGTTTGTAAGATTCCTCACAAATCCAGGTTTTGTTCCTTTACATATCCCAGGGCACCCTCAGACTTGAGTCATTCATCTTTATTTTCCCAGATCTTCCTTTATTAGTTATCCATCACCACACAGCCAATCAGTATTGAAGGCAATAGCAAACATTTATTTTTGATGCTGGGGATTGGACCTTTAACATTTATTGTATCACGTTCTTTTTGTGGGGCTGAATTCGGGGAGTGGCTTACCTAGCTGATTCTGGCTTGACTTCTTTTACAAGTTAGTTGTCAAGATGCTAACTGGAAACTGTAATTCCACCATGCCCAAGGCTGAGGCAGGAAGATCAGAAGTCTGAGGTTATCCTGGGGTACCCAGGGGCTACATTCCATCTTAAAAACAAAACTATGACGATCTCACAATGAAACCCATTTGTAAACATAAATTTTTTAAAAATTCTACCCGGTGTGGTAGCACGTTTATAATAAATAATGGAAAAAAGCATTTTTCTGCTTTCAGCAGTAGAAACAAAACAATTTGGCAACTTCTTTATGTTGAATAGAACAAGATGACTTCATCATCAGTTGCCTTTGAATGCACATTTTGTTCTGCTTTTTGTCCAAGAATCTGAACATGACAAGCAGTAAAGATGTCTCCTGATCGTAAAAGAACATAAAGAGGCTGGTATTTCCTCAACAGGAAGAATATTTCTGTCCCTTAAGAAGATAATTAAAAGCGTTAAAATTCATCTCATCCTTTCTGTCCATCGCGAACACGTGGTAATCATTGTAACTGTTAAGGAGAAAGAGCATTGGACATGCGGTATTTAAACAGACCCGACGTTTGGTTTTGACATTCGTTTTGTATTCTTGGTAAAGTTAACTCTTAATTTTTAATGTCTACCCAATGGCCAGTAAAGATAGGAGGGTGACTTACTCTTAGCTTTTTGTTTTGTTTTTCACCAAAGAGCTTGGCACCCATTCAACACGAAATAGAAATGTCTCCCACACAGCCTCAATGCTCCACCCTTCGTGGTTAGTCTTTGTATGTCTTTGAGCCACTCCTGCAAACTCCAGCTTAGAGTCCCAGACTGGTCCACACGAAGGGTTGTGCATTGTGCTTTTTCGTAGGTTGTGAAGGGGTACTCCCTTCTCCAGGCTGACGTCTTTGCAACTCCCTTCTTTCCTCCTCACACCTACCGGTCTCCCGGCCCTGGCCAGGAGCTTAGGTTAAGGTTCTGGGGACAGCGCCCATTCCTCAGATCCTGGCGGCTTTAGGTCTGAGCAGGGTAGTAGACCTTAAACAACGACCCGGCCTCACGATTCTCGTCGAGACTGCCTCAGTGACAAAGTGTTTCCAATTTTCTTCCAAAGGGCCCAACTCTGTGGTCACAAGCACGCTCAACTAGGAGAATACCTACTCATGCCCGCTCTCAGAAGCACTGCGCCCTATGTCTCGTCTCAGGACAGGCCGGCCGTTGCGGCGAAGACTGGAACTACAAGTCCCAGAATCCCCGCGCGCACGCGCACTGTCATTGTGATGCTCCTTTCCCGGTAACTCGCCCTCTCAGGCAAACCTGAAGATAGCGGCAATTCTCCGGTGGGGGGCGGAGACGCTCTCGGCCCATTTCTCCGCCCCCTCCCTGATAGGCAATGGGACTAGCCAACCGATGCCACGGGCTGAGAACGTGCTCTCCAATCAGCACCCGCGGCGGAGAGGTGGGCGGTGCGCGCTGGCAGGGCAGGTGGGCTAGGCTGTGCGGCTTGCGGGGGGGAGAGTAACGTCGGGCCGGGTCAGCGGGCGCTGCAGTAGTCGCCGCAGCGGCTATGGGAGCGGTGGGGACGAGGCGGCGGCGGCGGCGGCAGGAGGAGGTGCAGGGGCTGGCACGAGAGCAGCGGCCCGGGGAGGCCCGCAGCAACACCCGCAGCCGCCGCCGCCGCCTTTAGACGCGGACGGCACCCGAGGGGACCGCCGGCCGTCTAAGCCGCGCTCGGGTCCCGCCGCAGTGGGCGGCGGGGGATGGGCAGGCGGCGGCGGGCCAGCCTGCTGAGCAGTGACTCCCGCCCGTGCGGACCCTGAGCTGAACCCTAGTCCTCCGCCGGAGATCCTGCGTCCGCCGCGGCCCAGGTAGGACACACCCCCGAGCCCCAGGGCGTCTCCAAGTAGCCGTTCTGCGCCCGCCGCACCCCTCGCCCAACCCTACCGAGGTGTGGAGGAGAGGCTGCCCGAGACCCCTGGGTCTCTGCCCACGCCCTGGGCTGGCGCCAGACCCAAATTGGTCCTCATCCCAGAGACCGTTCTGGTTCTGCCCCATTTCCCCGGAGGCTTTGGGTGCCTTCCCTGAACTTGGAGGGTCACGAAGCTGCTTCATCTGTTCTGTGGGTGACCCATATATCACTTGTACTCATGACTCCTCTGATTACCAGGACCGAACAGAGAGGATTTTTTTTTTTTTTTTTTAAATTATGAGCGTTTCATTTTACCTTGCTTTTCTCGCTGTAATGGAAGAGGGACGGGACTACGGAATCTCTTCTCTGTGGGGTAACAAGGAAGGCCGGGACTTTGTAGTACTGAAGTAACGACCAGAGGGATTTGCTTTGACAAAGATGATGCTGTTGATACGCCGGGATGCCGAAAGAGGGACAAAAGAGCCCACGTATACGTACTGTCGAGTCAGAGAAGTAAATAATCAGGGGGATGCTAGGATACTTCATCTTCCGGTGAAGTTCATTTTGTTTCAGTTGTGGCGCTGCCTTAGAGGTAAAAATGACATTGAGTTGTACTTTGCTTTGGATTAAAGTTGATAGGCTTCTCTCCTCTAGCTTTGGAAGCTGTCCTTTGAACATTAAAGAAGATAATTTTATTTTAACCTGTATATGATGGGAAGTTGTTATTTAGTAGAATTGAATTTGTGTAAGAGAGTATATTATGAATGGACATATGTTTGTACTCAGACTCTCAAATACAAGAAGGATTCCGGCTGTGTTTTGTTACAGTGTTTGGTTTTGAGCCATTAACAGTTGCATTGACATTAAACATGGACTGGCCAGGATAGATTGCAAAGATGTATCTGTTTTCTTTTAACTAAATGGACTAGAATAACATTCATTTAAGGGATTTAAAAAAAATGAGAATTTTAAAAGTATTTGAGTGGGTTGAATACTTTTTGTCTTGCCACTTTAAAGAAGCTGTAATGATGACAGATATAACAATATGACATCTTGGAGAATCTATCCTGATTTGGATTGTGGTCTATTAAAAATTAAAACATAATGAAAGAAATCTTTAATGTAGAGGCTTATATTTCCTGTATGATGAATTTTTAGGAAGACACCAAAAGGTATGCTTGAAGCATGATTGCAAAGGAAAGTTTCTCCAATAGTTTAACTTTATAATGGAATGTTAGAAACTGATTTTTCTCTTTCAGTTTGGACACATAAAAGACATTGAGGCTCAAACATAACTTCACTAATTTTATTTATAATTTCAAGTTGAAACAATTTGATCATGAGTAGGGAGCTGGCTTAGAGAACATATATGTCATTGAGTGAATTCTGTATTGTATATGACTTCAGATTTTTATTGTTAAATAGTGGCTATTTTAATACCTCAGGAAGACTGAACAAATTGAACTCAATTATGCAAGACTTTATATTATCTTTAAATGGCATGTTAGAAGTGAAATTTGTATAATTGAGACAATTTTAGGGAGTAATTTACACATAAAGCTGCATTAAAATGTGACAGTCTTGGGTTATTTAAATTTTTTTACATAGATTTATTTTTGTGTGTAGAGTATTTTGCCTAAATGTGTGTGCAGTGATAAACTATTGGTTTTTCACAGTGTTACATCACAAAGTGTGTAAGTATGACACAGCCGAGTTAGTTCTGCTCAAGGAATTGAAGTTTCATTTGGTGCTGAGCAGGAAGTTCTTTGTAAGCTACACAACTTTATCAAGTAACATCTATGAATGATAGTGCTTTAGTGTTCAGAGGCAGACTGACTGGGTAGTTCAGGCTGCTCTTCAAGGCCCGGTAATCCTCCTTTCTCAGCCTCCCAAGTGCAGGTGTGAACTACCATTTTTATGCTGTGCTGGGGTTCAAATTCAGGGCTTCATGCATTCTAGGCAAGCATTCTACTAACTGAGCTGAATCCCCAACTTTTCATTTTATTTTAAAAGAGAGTTTTCCTAGATTGCTCAGGCTGGCCTGGGTCTTATGATCTGCCCGTGTTTGACAGCAGAATAACTAGGGTTGCAAGCATGCACAACCACACCATTAATCTTTAAATTAAAAAAAATTTGTGTGTATGTTTGTTTTGCCTGCATGTATGTAATTGTATACATGCTTGGTGCCTGTGGAAGCCCGAAGAAGGTGCCAGATCCTCTGGAACTTGAGTTACTGATGATTGTGAGCTGCCATGTGGGTGACAGGAACTGAACCCAGGTCCTTTGGAAGAGCAGACAGTGCTTTCAACCACTGAGCCATCTTTAGCCCTCATTGATCTTTTTACACTCCCTTTTTTAAATTTTACTTTCTCCTATTTCAAAATACTTGCCTTAAAAAATAAGGTTGTTGTGTTTCCCTTATCTAAGTTATATGATCATCTCAATACTATATTTCTGTTAATATTTGTCTGCAGCTTTCTGCATATGTTGTATGTTATGGGTACGTTTATACAGTTCCTTTTTTCTTGGTCCACTAAGTACCTCAGCTTAGATAGTATCTAAAAATAGTTTTATTAACATTTTTCAATGACTAATAAGGCAGAGATAAGGGAAGAAAAGTAAGAAAAAGAAAAGCCAAGAGAAAAGCATAATATATACTGATAATGATGTTTGATTTAAAAATTATCTGGATGCAGAATTACATGGTAAACTGGATTAGGACTTCCTTTCTATTGAACTTCCATGGCATTTAATAAATTCAGCATATACAAGGCTGGAGAGCTGGAAAGATGGCTCAGTGTTTAAGAGCACTTGCTGTTCTTGCAAAGGACCTGCGTTTAGTTCCCAGCACTCACATGGTGGCTCACTACCATTCATAGTTTCAGTTCCAGGGGATCCAGTGCCGCCTTCTGACCTCCAAGGGCACCGGACTCACAGGTGATGCACAGACATACATGCTGGCAAAACAATCATACATATAAATAAATTATTCAAAGCAGTCTCTCTGAATCTTTGGGTGGTAAGTTATTGTAGCAGCTGCATACATCCGTTTTTTAAATACTTGCTAAATATTTCCCATGTTATACTGCCATGGGTTAAAGATTCAACAGTAGGGCTGGGTGGTGACTTTGTACGCCTTAATCCCAGCACTTGGGAGCTAAGAGGCAGGTGGATCTCTGTGAGTTTGAGGCCAGCCTGGTCTACAGAGCTAGTTCTAGGACAGCCAAGGCTACACAAAGAAACCCTGTCTTTAAAAAAAAAAAATCAGCAGTAGACAAAAGAGAAATATCTCTTCACTTTTGAGTTTACCATATAATAGAAGCGGAAACCTGTAGAAACAGATATTTATACAAGTTTCAAGTATTATGAAGAGAAAGTGTAGACATGAGCAGTAGGTTCAAGAGAAGTTTCTGTTTTGTTAACCCTAACTCATTCGAAGGTATTCTGTATTAGCTTCAGAGGTCAGTGGAAATATTTTCACTCTAGTTAAATAATTAAAAATAAGTATACTTATGAAAAAAGTAATAAAATTTAATGTGCACGTAACCCTTGTGTATTATTCAGACATTGTGTATCTGTGATAAACAGGAGAAAAACGAAGGAAATACTTCGTTTCACAGTTCTGAGGTTTTCATCCACTGTGGCAGGGAGGGCGTGGTGGACCAGCTCAGCTCACTTCATTGCATTGAGGAAGCACAGAAAACACCCATGCTAGTGGCTCATGCCCTCAGAGGTGTGTTTTACTAATCCCCTTAGCTCTTCTCAGTTCAATCAAGTTGACAATTCAGATTAACCCTTACAGGTCCTCCTCTTGTTAACTTGACACCCAAACATATCTCTTTGAACCGTAACATTTGGACTGGGAAGATGGCTCAGTGGGGAAAAGTGCTTGCCACACAAGTCTGAGAAGCTGAATTCAAACCCCAGAAGCCATGTGAAGCCAGATGTGGAAGCACGTATGTGTACCTGTGCTGAGATAGTAGGTAGAGATGAGATTCCAAGGGGGAACAGCAAAAGATAGACCCTGTTTCAAACCTTCACATGCATGCTGTGGCATGCGAGCCCCCCCACCCCCCCCACGACTCATCATAGAGAGATTAAAATAAAACACCTTAAAATCTCATCCCTGGCCTTCAGAAGGTTTATGTCCATCTGAAAGTACAATTATACAGTTCACCTCCAGAGTTCCCACAGTCTTTACAGTTCTAATTTGTTCAAAAGTCCGAGTTTAAAATATTTGAGATGGAAGCAAACTCAGCTGAGTCCTTGTAAAATCAGAAGGAAAATTATATACTTAGAAAGTACAATGGCACAGAGTAAACAGTTTCATTCCCAAAGGAGGAGATAGAAAAGGAGCAAGGTGGGATTAGGACCAAAGCAAGACAGACCCAGCGGGGAAACCAAACCCATGTTCCATGTCTGGAATAGTGATGTGATGTACTCTCCAGATCAGCACTACCTCTAGGGCCTTGCTGTTTGCAGCCCACATAGCCTTTTCTTTGGTTGCCTTTACTTGGTAGCAGCCTGTGTCTTTTCTGTTTTGCACATTCCAAGTTCCTGACACATCTGACTTTCCAGGAGGTCTCCATTGCATCTTTGGCTTCATTCTCATGGTTTTACACATTGCTCTTTAGGGGCTGTCTGCAGGAATACTGACCTTGCTTTAAGTTGGAGTGGAAGCCTCCATCATTCTACAGCATTTTATTCTGCATGTCTGCAAAATATGTATCATATGGACAGTACCAAGGTCTGTTGCCAGTTCCAGTGATAGTTATATCTGAAGTGGCCTGAATGACTGGATGCAAGGAAGTGCTTGTCAAACTAACCCTGCACTAGCAAGACACTTAGGAGCTATCGTCTCAAAGCATGGTCTTTTGAATGAATTAAAACTTATACAAACTCAGTCTGCAATGGATGAGATATGCTCTGAAATTCTTCCCCCTCCCAAGGTCTGATTACTTACTTATATTGGTTATTCTTAAATACCCTTCAGTTTTGCTGGACTCACAAGTAGAAGCCTCCTGTGAGGACAGTGTGCATCTGGCAATCTGTTTCTGGCATATTTCTGTGTCTTCTTTTATTCTCCTGGCCAAAAGTTTAGCATATTCTACAGCCTCTACGTCATTTTTCTTGGTGTGTTGTTTCTTTAAAGCAGTACATTGACATTTGTCTTGCAGGACACATGGAATAACTAGACACTGAATCTTGGGGACTTTGGTTTTAGGCTTCTTATCTTCTTTGTTTAATGACTTTCTGATGTATTGGCAGACATCATCTTTAGAGAGATGGAAAAGTTTTCAGATTTTGCTAGCTCTTTGGGATCTCAACCCATGGTTCTGGCTTTAGAGTTAAGGATAGAAGAAATGGGTTGTGGAATTTGCCTGCATGCCTAAAGAAAGCTGCCGAGGCCAGGCATGTGTCAGGGGCAGCCCTGCATGGAGGCCTGGTAGAGAGATCATTGCATGAAGCTGTGAAGTTGAAGCCTGGGTTGCCTTGGAGAACCCAATATGTTAGAGATGACAAGAGTTGTGGTGTACTTGCTAAGGAGAGCTGCTAACAGGAGGGGAACCAGCCCAAGAGAAAGAAATCTGTTGCACTAAACAAAGCTGAACAGAGTTGGAGATCTGAAGAGTGTTTCAACATCAGACATGGAGATGCAGTGTTTGGAGTTTGCCCAGCTGTTTTTTGGTCTTGAGTTGGTCCAATATATCCTCACTATGCCCCCTTCCCTATGTTTTGGAATGGTAATATATATCCTGTGCCATTATATGTTGGAAATAGGTGATCTACTTTTTTTATTTTTATTTTATAGGGGATTACAGTTAAGAGATTCTATGAATCTCAGAAGAGACTTTGAACTTTGGACTTTTGAACATTGTTGAGACTGTGATAGACTAAGGGGACTTTTCAAGTTGGACTCTATGCATTTTGCAGTATGATATGATTACAAGCTTATGGGGGCTAGGGAGTAGAATGTGGTAGTTTGAATGTAATTGGCCCCTATGATCTCATAGGGAATTTTACTACTAGGAAATGTGGCTTTGTTAGAGTGAGTATGGCCTTGTTGGAGGAAGTTATGTCACTATGGGGGCAGGCTTTGAGATTTCCTGTGCTCAGGACACTGCCCAGGGTCAGTTGACTTCCTGTTGGCTGCAAGATGTAGGACTCTCAGCTACCAGCACCACGTCTTCCTACACACCATCATGTTCCCTGCTATGATAATAGACTGAACCTCTGAAACTGTAAGCAAACCAGTAAGCAGCACCCCTCTGGCCTCTGCATCAGCTCCTGCCTCCAGGATCCTGTCCTGTTTGAGTTCCTGCCGTGACTTCCTTCAGTGATGAACAGCAATGCTGAAGTGTAAGCCAAATAAACCCTTTCCTTCCTAACTTGCTTTTTGGTCATGGTATTTTGTTTTGTCGAAGCAATAGAAACCCTAAGGCATATATATTTCTTTGCTACTTCGTACTGTAATTTTGCTAGTGTTGTGAATCATAATGTAAATGTCTGGTATGTGCTGGGCAGTGGTGCTGCAAGCCAGCACTCAGGAGGCTGAGGCAAGTGGATCTTTGAGTTCAAGGCTAGCCTGGTCTACAGAGCAAGTTCAGGACAGCCAGTACTACACAGAGAAACTAGGTCTTAAAAAACAAACAAACAAACAAACAAAAAACCCCAAAACAACAAAATCTGATATGTGTGACCCAAAAGGGTCATGACACACAGGGTGAGAACCACTGCTAGAGTCAATTTTTGTCTTCATTCCTGTTAGCATTCTGGTGTGAGCTATCAAAACCTCCCATTAAGTTCTGCTTAAAACATTCATCTAGCCTACTTTTCCAGACTCTTCCCACAAACCACTTCCAAAGTATTCTAAACCATACGGTCAGGTAGTAACAACAACCCCACGTCTCTGCTATCAGTTTTCTGTGCTAGACGTTTCATCACCGTGGCAGAATAATTGACAGAGACAGCTCAAGGGAGGAATGACTTATTTTACCCCATGGTAATCATGGCTGAGAAGGTTTGATAGAGCTGAGCTCACCTCCTGGTGGCCAGGAAGTAGAGAGATAATGCCTGCACTTTGGAGGACTTTATTTTGGTTCCCCTTTATTTCATTCACACTCTCACCTGTGGGATAATGTTCCCCACGTTCCCCTGCCACTCGTCCTTGGAAACGCTGACACAGTCACACTCAGAGTTGTGCTCTGTCGACTTTCTAGGTGCTTCTTTTTTTTTTTTGGTTTTTCGAGACAGGGTTTCTCTGTGTAGCTTTGCGCCTTTCCTGGGACTCACTTGGTAGCCCAGGCTAGCCTCGAACTCACAGAGATCCGCCGGCCTCTGCCTCCCGAGTGCTGGGATTAAAGGCGTGCGCCACCAC
Source organism: Peromyscus californicus insignis (assembly GCF_007827085.1). Taxonomy (NCBI): domain Eukaryota; kingdom Metazoa; phylum Chordata; class Mammalia; order Rodentia; family Cricetidae; genus Peromyscus; species Peromyscus californicus. Next base: position 95,231,544 of record NW_026294595.1, on the reverse strand, counting down.
CGCCCGGCTCCTAGGTGCTTCTTAACCCAACCAAATAGACAGCGTTAACCAGCACGCATTGAAGCAGCCTTCGATAAAGATCTTTTCAGTGACTCCAGAACATTTACACCTTCCACCTCCAGTGTTTCCTCTTCTACTTTCATGTCATGTGTGTTCTGTTACCTTCTGTGACCCTCTTCCTTGATCCTTCTTTTCCCCTCTAGTGGGCTCCATTTTTCATAGCAATTTAGAAATAAAATTTTTTTGGTTATTTTGTGTATGGGGTCCTCATACAACAGAGTATGAAGGTCAGAAGACAGTGTTGTGGAATTGATTCAGTCCTACCTTTATGTGGGTCCTGGGGATTGACTTCAGGTTGCCAGGCTCTCTCGACCAAAAATAAAATAAAATACAAAGTGGATAACACTTGATGAGACAAACAAGGTTGTCCTCTGGCTTCCACATGTGCAAGCACACATGTGCATCTGAACACAGAAACATACACAAAGTAGTCCACAACTTTTATAATGTATTGTCGGTGTTCTGTTTGGTGAGGGTCTGTTGAAGACAATGTCATTCCAAGATAAATTTTAGGCACTCTGCACCACGGAGTTGGAGCCTCTGATAGACTGAAAGCTGTGGTTTTACAAAAGCTTCTTTTATTATTACACACACACACACACACACACACACACACACACACACACACACACACACACAAACCTTTAGCAAACCAGTTTCTGCATACCAAAACTTCTTTTTCTGGTGTTGTTTGAAGGAACCATTTGCCTAAGCAATTCTCAGCCATGAGACCCCTCCTGGTTTCTCTGAAATTCCTTCAGGAAGAACTCAGATAAGAGTCCCTGACTTTAAACAAAATGTAGTTCAAAGCCTAGGTGCTGGCTCTCCAGAGTTCAAGCCAGATGCAGTGGCTCTGTGGAATTTCTCTCCACAACATATCATGATTAAATGGAAAGCATCGGATCTTACACTTTAATAATAGGTGATGTGTGGTATAGTTAGTTCTTATTAAATTTGGAAAAATTTCAGACATTTCTTCTGCTTCACATCTCCCCCTCTCCCATGTCTTTGAGCCCAATGAAAGTAAAATAAAGCACTTGGGAGGCAGAGGCAGGGGGATCTCTGTGAGTTCGAGGCCAGCCTGGTCTACAGAGTGAATTCCAGGACAGGCACCAAAACCACACAGAGAAACCCTGTCTCGAAAAACCAAAAAAAAAAAAAAAAAAGGAAAGGAAATAAGTTGCCAGTGGTGGTACACACCTTTAATCTCAGTACTCAGAAGGCAGAGACAGGCCATCTTGGTGAGTTTGAGGCCAGCCTGGTCTACAGAGTGAGTTCCAAGACAGCCGGGGCAACACAAAGAAACCCTGTCTCAAAAAAAAAAAAACAAAACAACAACAACAACAAAAAAAACCCTGTCTCAAACAAAAACAAAAACCAAAAAACAAAAAAGAAGAAACTTTTCTGGATAACATGATTACAGTAACTGAAAGCAGAATAGACAGAATTACAGAAATAAAGGGTAAATGCTCTTCATTGTTTTCCCTGGATTGCGGTTAGATCATGTTAGCCCTTCAGTGTTATCCCACAGCCTCCTAATGCTTTGTGCATTTGATTTTTTTCTTCTGTTTTTCATTTGCCCCACCCCCACATTCATTTCCCTTTGGATAGTCCTTTTTTTTTTTATACCTTTAAACTCACTACTCTTCCGGTGAGACTTCATACTCAGGTGATTCTAATTCCTGGCAAGTAGACGTTAAAACTAACTACAGTAAACCAACTCTGAGGTTTGTTGGTTCTTGATATTGTTTTCTTTGTCTCTATTTCTTTAATTTGGTCTGTAATTTTGATTATTTCTTGCCATCTACTGAATTTGGGTTTAGTGAGTTCTTCTTGCAAGTTCTTGAGTTGGGTCATTAAACCGTTAATTTGTACTGTCTTGTTTTTTAAAATCAGAGATTAGAGCTATAAATTTCCTTCTTAGAACTCTTTGTTTTTAGTGTGTCCCTGGATTTTGTTGTGTGATTTCATTTTCAGTTAATCCCAGGAATTTGATTGGTTTCTTGATTTCTTCTCCGACTCACTCTTCATTTGGTAATGTGTCGTGTAATCTCCGTGAGTTTGTGGGGTTAGTTTACTGTTGATTTGAGCTTTATTACATTATGGTCATGACACGGGGTCATTTCTGTTTTCTGAGTTAAGATTTGTTTAGTGTCCCACTATTGGTCTATTTTTAGAGCTACTTCAAGGGCTGCTGAAGAGAATATATATTCTTTGAGTTTGGGATGGAATATTCTGTAAATATTTGGTAGGTACATTTGATGTGTGATATCATGCAATTCTGATGCTTCTCTGTGGTGATAGATTGTGTACCCTAATAAAATTTGCCTGAAGATCAGAGAACAGAACAAGCCACTAGATTAAACATAGAAGCCAAGCAGTAGTGGCACACACATTTAATCCTAACACTTGGGGAGGCAGAGATCCAGCTGGATCTCTGAGTTCAAAGCTACCCTGGATTACATGAGATTGATTCAGTCTAGGAGAGAAACAGCCAGGTTGGTGGCACACACCTTCAGTCCCAGTACTTGGGAATCATACACCTTTAATCCCAGCACTCAGGAAGGAAGTGATGCCAGGGTGGAGAAAGGTATGTTATAAGGCATGAGGAGACAGAAGCTAAGGCTTTTCAGACTGAGGAGTCCTAGAGGTGGCAGTGGCTTGTTCCTTTGTCTCTCTGATCTTTCAGCATTTACCCCAATATCTGGCTCTGGTTTGTTTTTTTTTTTTTTGTTGTTGTTGTTGTTTTTGTTGAGACAGGGTTTCTCTTTGTGACTTTGCGCCTTTCCTGGAACTCGCTTTGTAGACCAGGCTAGCCTCGAACTCACAGAGATCCGCCTGCCTCTGCCTCCCGAGTGCTGGGATTAAAGGCATGCGCCACCACTGCCCGGTGGCTCGTGTTTTTTTATTAAAAAGATGTATTAGATTTCATGTTACACTTCTCTATTTTTTGTTTGTTTGACCTGTCTTTTGGAGAAAGTGAGGCATTGTAATCACCTGTTATCGTTGGTTTGGAGTCAGTTTGTGTCTTAGAGTCCAGCAGTATGCTTTCAGTGTAATTGAGTGAGGCAGACTTTGATGCACATATGTTTGGAGTGTAATGTCTTCTTGGTTGATTGTGTCCTTGATTAGAATGAAGTGTTCTTCTTTATTTCTTCTGATTAGTTTTAGTTTGAAGTCTATTTTATTGGATCTTAGGATGGCAACACCTGCTTGCTTCCTGGGTCCATTTGCTTGGAATATGTTCTCTATATCGTTTCTCTTTAAGGTGGTATCTATCTTTCAAGATAGGTGAGTTTCTTGTAGACAACACAAAGATGAATTTTATTTCTTAATACATTCACTTAATCTGTGCCTTTGATTGGGGGGGAGCCGCTTGAGGGCACTAATTCATTATGAATCTGTGTGCTGACTGCTGTCAGTTGTTGTTTTAATTTGTGGTCTTAGTCCTGTTTGTGTTTCAGTGACTAGCTTCATTTGTTCCCTTTCTGTGGTCTCTCCTATGCTTGCTTCTCTCAGTCTGAAGTGTTGCTTCTGGTATTCGCTGCAGGGCTGGTTTGGTGGACGTGAATTCTTGTAGCCTGTTGATACCATGAAAAGGTTTTCTTTCTCCTCCAACGATAGCAGATAATTTTACTGTGTACAGTAGTTTGGGTTAGCATCCATTGTTTTATAGAACTTCAAGTCTATTGCTCCAGAATCTCCTGGTTTTTAAAGTTTCCATTCAGAAGTCAACTGTTATTCTGGTGGGTTTCCCTTTATTATATATGACTTGTGGTTTTTTTCTTACAGATTTCAGTACCTCCTCTTTGTTCTGCATAGTTAGTGTTTTAACTTTAATATGCCGTGGGGAGTTTATTTTCTGGTCCTGTCTGGTGTTCTGTGTGCTCCTTGTATGGGGGTGTCTTTCCTTAATTTGGAGTTTTCTTCTGTGATCCTGTTGATGATCTTGTCTGTGCCTATAATTGGAAGATTTGGTCTTTTCATGGTGTCCCAACGTTCCTTATGTTTCTTTCTTTCTTTCTTTTTCCTTTTTTACTACTCTGCATGAGTAGTTCAGTCCTCGACTTTATTTTCTTTTTTTTTTTTTTTTTTTTTTTTTTTTTTTTTTTTTTATTTATTTATCATTTATACAATGTTCTGCCTGCATGTATGCCTGCACGCCAGAAGAGGGCACCAGATCTCATTACAGATGGTTGTGAGCCACCATGTGGTTGCTGGGAATTGAACTCAGGACCTCTGGAAGAGCAACCAGTGCTCTTAACCTCTGAGCCATCTCTCCAGCCCCCTCGACTTTATTTTCAAGTCTATGATTTTTTTTTTAAATTTTGTGTTCTGGTGTTTGTCTAGGTGATTCCCATTGGAGAACATTTTGTAGATTAGTGGTTTTGGTGGGAGGCATACTGTCTTGGTCTCTCTCTCTCTCTTTCTTCATTTTCTTTCTCTTTTTCTTTTCTTTTTCTTTCTTTCTTTTTTTTTTTTTTTTTTTTGCAGTGTGACCCCGGCATGTGTGTCTGATGTGAGATTCTGGCCTGCCTCAGGCTGGGCTAGTACAGGAGCTGTAGACCAGAGCTAGGCTTGGGAGTATGGGGATGGTGCCTTTCTGATGTGCTTATTTTTATCAGTTACATACTTTTTATCCCTAGACATTTGTTTATTTATTCACTCATTCATTCATTCATTCATTTATTTACATATCTTTTCTGCCTGTGTTTTTCTCTATTTTGTAAAACATTGAATGTATCTATAATAGCTGTTTTAAAATTGTTGTTCACCAATTTTATGTGTACTTGTTCAGTCTAGTGGGTATTTCTTTTTGTTTACATCCCTGGAAGTTTTTGAGTGAATACCACACATTGTGATTTTATGTTGTTTTCTTTTATTTCTTTTTCAAAATTTTCTTTAAATAGTTTTGAATTTTATTTTGGGATACAGTTAGTTATTCAAAAATAGTTTCGTGCATCCAGGCTCAGAGGTTAAGAGCACTGGTTACTCTTGCAGAGGTCCTGAGTTCAATTCCCAGCAACCACATGGTGGCTCATAGCCATCTATAGTGAGATCTGGTGCCCTCTTCTGGCTTGCAGGCATACATGCGGGCAGAACACTCTGGTGCCCTCTTGTGGCCTCTGTATATAGAACACTGTATACATAATAAATAAATAAATAGTTTCATGCGTCCAAGACCCTTACTCATTGCCCTGTGTGAGAGGAGATATTCTGCCTGCCTCTTTCCAGTGGGTTTTGGCCTTGTACCTCACATTATAACATGCACTGACTCAGCCAAAGCCTCATGGAGCATCTTTAGCGCTTCAGAGTTGCTGTCTGTGCAGCTCTGCCCGGTAAACTTTAGCTTTCTTGACCTTTGTATAACTCTTCACTTTCCAGTCACGGAGATCGCTGGACTCTGGTGTGCTCCCCATCCTTGTGCTCACTCTGGAAGGCTCTCCAGGGCGTGATCTGGGCAGTGGGAGAGCTTACTTCCCTTATCTGCCTTTTTTCATGGATCCCTGTGTTGTGCTGCCTGTTGTCTGATTTCTGAAACCCTCCATTTTATATATTTTGTCTGTTTTTCTTGTTGACCAGTAAGGTAAATCTGGCTCCTTCTAGTTTGTTTTAGCCAGGATTTGAAGTGGTAAGGTAGGTGTATTTAAATTTCAAACAAAGAGGAGTCATAGTTCCCACTCACATTCTCACTAGAAATAAATTATGTATATGCCTAAATATAGCTTTAAGTATGTTCCCTCATCTTTAAATGCATCATAGACTTTTCCTAATGAATCATTTTAACATTGTATTCATTGACATTAAAATCATAGTTAAAAATAATTTTCTTATATTTTTCTGGTAAAGAGTAGAGTCTTATATAAATTACACATGACACGAAACCATGCCATATATTTAGTATATTATCTTGTTTTCATCCAGTGTATAGAAGTTTATCACTTCAGACTGTCTAAATAATAATAGTCTCCTAACGGAGTTCTTGCCTGAAGTCATTCACAGATGGATGCTCCCTAGCCTTCTCAAAACATGTAATTAGCCCATTTTCTTCTGATAGGAGAGGGGACTTTTTGTGATAGGATCTCACACAATATAGCCCAGACTTCCCTTGAACTCATGGTAATCCTCTTGCCTTATGCCTTAGACTCTTGAGTGCTGGGTTACAGACATAAATCATCATGCTCAGGTTTTTTTTTGTTGTTTGTTTGTTTGTTTTTTCTAGACAGGGTTTCTCTGTGTAGCTTTGTGCCTTTCCTGGAACTCACTCTGTAGACCAGGCTGGCCTCAAACTCACAGAGATCCACCTGCCTCTGCCTCCTGAGTTCTGGGATTAAAGGCGTGTGCCGCCGCCGCCGCCGCCGCCGCCGCCGCCGCCGCCGCCGCCGCCGCCGCCGCCGCCGCCGCCGCCGCCGCCGCCGCCGCCGCCGCCACCACCACCACCACCACCCAGCCATCATGCTCAGTTTTATTGTTTCTCTCTAAAATGATACTTTTGTTAAAACGGCATTTTCATGTACACTTGATTTTGGTTGATCTGCCCCACATATATACTTGCTCATTTCCCATCTCCCTGTCTCCCCTGTTTCCATTTCTCCACCCCTGTCCCCCACCCTCACCCCCACATTCTTCCTTTTACCTTCCTATCACATGTCCTATTGCCTTTCTCACCCACTGCCTTAAAGCTTCCACATCCCATCTTCATGGGCTCTCTTCTGGTTTCCTGGCCTGTATACACACTTAGACCTACATAGACATACATATAAATATTTAAGGCCAGGATCCACATGTAAGAGAGAATATAATATTTTCCAGGTCCATCTATTTCCCTACAAATTTAATAATTTATTTTTCCTCATGAATGAATAAAATTCCATTGTGCATATGTACCATGTTTTTATTATTCATTCATCTGTTGATGTGTATCTAGGCTTATTCTATTTCCTTGCTACTGTAACTAGAGCAACAATAAACATGGATATGCAAGTAGAGTATGTGCACTGGAGCAGGTTCAGCTGAGTGGTATGGGAGTTCTCATTTTAGATTTTTGTAAAACCTCCACACTGATTTCCATAGTGGCTGCATCAGTTTATATTTACATGTTACCAGCAGGGAATGAGGGTCCCCTGTCCTCACAAACTCGCCAGCATCTGTTGTTATTTGTTTGCTTGGTAGCATTCTGACTGGGGTGAGATGGAATCTCAGAGGAGTTTAATTTGCCTTTCTTAATGGCTAAGGATAATGAACACTTTAAAATACATACATTTTAATTTTTGTGTCTTCATGTGACAACTATTTCTTTATTTATTATCTATTTTGGTTCTTCATGACAGGGTTTCTCTGTGTAGCTTTGGAGCCTGTCCTGGAACTTGCTTTGTTAGAGCAGGCTGGTCTTGAACTCACAGAGATCCACCTGCTTCTGCCTCCAGAATGCTAGGATTAAAAGCATGTGCCACCACACCTGGCTCTTGTCAGTTTTTAGAAAAGATTGTGTGTGTGTGTGTGTGTGTGTGTGTGTGTGTGTGTGTGTGTGTGTGTGTGTGAATACCACACTTATGTGGGTATCTGCTGAGGCCAGAAGAAGGTGTTGGATCCTATGGAGCTGTGGATTGGATTGCTAGATGTCAGTGCTAAGATTCAAACTCTGGTTCTTTGGAAGAATAGCAAGCACTTTTAATTGCTGAGCAGGTTTTTTTTTTCTTTTTTTTTTTGGGTTTTCGAGACAGGGTTTCTCTGTGTGGCTTTGCGCCTTTCCTGGAACTCACTTGGTAGCCCAGGCTGGCCTTGAACTCACAAAGATCCACCTGCCTCTGCCTCCCAAGTGCTGGGATTAAAGGCGTGCGCCACCGCCGCCCAGCAGGTTTTTTTTTAATTTAATTTTTGAAGTTCTTTGCATAGTCTAGCTAGTAATCCCTTATCTAAACTAGAACTGGCAAGGATTTCCTCCTGTTCCATAGGCTGTTCATCCTGTTGATGATTTCTTTTGCTGTGTAGAAGCTTTTTTGATTTTATGCAATCCTTTTTGCCAATTCTTGTGGCTATTTGTTGTGTCGTTGGGCTTCTGTTCAGAAAGTTCTTGCTTATACCTATATCCTGAACTCTCCTAGGAGTTTGAGCAATTTTGGTTTTTTTTTTTTTTTTTTTTAAAGACGTATTTATTTATTATGTATACAGTGTTCTGCCTGTATGTCTTACAGTAGGCCAGAAGAGGGCACCAGATCTTACTTATTACGGATGGTTGTGGGCCACCATATGGTGGCTGGGAATTGAACTTAGAACCTCTGGAAGAGCAGCCAGTGCTCTTAACCTCTGAGCCATCTCTCCAGCCCATATTTTGGGCTTTAAATTAAGGTCTTTGATCCACCTTTAATTAACTTTTGTGCGGAAAGATAGATACTGGTCTCATTCTATTCTTCTGCAGGGGGTTATCCAGTTTTGCCAGCACCATTTATTGAACAAGCTGCCTTTTTTTTCAGTATGTATTTTTTATACCATTTGTCAAAAGTTAGGTGAACATAGCTGTGCAGGTGTATTCTTGGAGTCTCTGTTCCATTGTCTATATGTCTTTTTAGTGCATAATATCTTTGTGATTATGGCTCTGCAGTGTAGTTCAAGATCAAGAAGAATTGCCTTGGCTGCAAAAAATTTTTAACACCGTTTTGCAGTATCAGACATGGATCGTAGACCTATGCACATGCTTGGCAAACACTACCACTTGACCTTATCCCTAACTTCTTAGTTTAGTTTTTACTAAATTCAGTTTGCCTTTCATGTTTGTGTATTCTTCCCTCCAATAAGAACTTTTTAAAAAAAAATTTGGACAAATTTAATTGTTTTCCCATGCACTTTTATGTTATGCTTGTTTGCTCTTCTGTGTATTTACTTATCTCCTATCTTAGGTGTCCGTTGCTGCTATTAAACATCCCGACCAAAACAACCTGGGGAGGGAGGGTTTATTTGGCTTATATTTCCACATCACAGTCCATCATGGAAGAATGTCAGTACAGGAACTTGAGGCCTTAGCTTAGGCTTGTCTTACTAGCTTTTATAACTTAAATTAACCCGTGTATTTTAATCTACATTCTGTCATGTGGCTCGTTACCTCATCTCTCTGTACTGCTCATGCTGCTGCTTCTGGTCTGGCTAGCAGCTCTTCTTCCCGGAGTTCTTTCTCTGCCTGGAAGTCCCACTTATACTTCCTGCCTAGCTCTTGGCCATCCAGCTTTTTATTACACCAATCACAGCAATACATTTTCACACAAATATCCCACAACAACCCACAGTGGTTGGGGCCTCCCACATCAATCATTAATTAAGAAAATGCTCCATAGATGTGCTTACAGGCAGTTTGATAGAGACATTTTTTTTTCAGTTAAGTTTCCTCTTTCCTGATAACTCTTAACTTGTGTCAAAGTTGACAAAAACTAACCAGGACAGTTCCTCAAAACAAACTACCCCAAAATTTGGAAACTAAAATAATAATTACTTAGTAGCTAATTATGCTATGAGTTGGCAAATTAGCGGGGCTCAGCTGAATTATTATTGGTCTTGTTTAAATGTTTTTAAGAGAGCCAGCAAGCTAGCTTTGGTTTCTTTTCATGAGTGTGGATTTCAAAACCAGCCAGTGAGACTGCGTGTGGAGGCCGGGTGGTGGTGGTGGTGGCGGCGGCGGCGGTGGTGGTGGCGCACGCCTTTAATCCCAGCACTCGGGAGGCAGAGCCAGGAGGATCTCTGTGAGTTCGAGGCCAGCCTGGTCTCCAAAGTGAGTTCCAGGAAAGGCGCAAAGCTACACAGAGAAACCCTGTCTCGAAAAACCAAAAACAAACAAACAAACAAAAAAAAGAAAACAGAAAAAAAAGAAGAAGAAAAGAAAAAACAAAAAACTCAGCAAGGGGTGATCAGGGCTGAAATGATTTTAAGCTTCTGCTGATGTTCCATTGACCAAAGCAAGTCATGTGACCAACTCCAGTTTCATGGATGGAGAAAGAAAATCTACCTGTTTGTGAGCGATTCATCAAGATCATATTGCAGAGAGATGTATACAGGAATGGGAATATGAATATTTTGCAGTCTACTTAATCATCTTAACGGATCCCATCCATTATATCTAAGTCATATTGTATGATGATCATAGTCCATGTTATCCCCTTCTGTTTTGAATTGCTCCATACGTTTTATCCTCACAGCTTGGCTTTAGAGGGTATATGCAGAGAATCATTAGTTTTTTGGGTTTTTTTCCCCTGTGTGTAAGAGCACTTTGGAAATTATAGATTAACTTTTCTTCTTAGCTTCATTGTTAATGAGGACAATGCTGTGTATTATATTTCTTTCACTCTATGCATTCATTGGAGATTATTGAAAGAGAGTGTTGGATGCTATAGAACTACTTAGGTTTTTTGTGTTTTTGTGTTTGTTTTTGAGACAGGGTTTCTCTGTGTAGCCCTGGATATCTTGGAACTCACGCTATAGGCCAGGCTGGCCTTGAACTTGTGCATCTGCCTCCTGAGTGTTGGGATTTCCCAGCTAGAACTACTTAATTTTATTAAACTACATGGGAAATGAAAGACATTTCATTTGTTAAATATTTATTGAAAGACTTTTATGTCAGTATAATGGGAACACAAAGATAAGGTCTGAGGGAGTGTAGCTCAGTGGTAAAGCACTTGTGTAGTATGTACAGTATTCTGGATTTGGTCCCCCAGTACTCAACCCACCAAAAATTTTTTTCAATTAAAAAATGAGTAGAACTGGATGAATAAAAAGGTCTTGACATCAAGAAATTTAATGTATTAGAAAGAAAATTTAGTGTCTGCTGGGGCTGGAGCAATGGCTCAGCAGGTGTGAGTACTGGCTGCTCTCTATAGGACCTGTGTTCAATTCCCAGTACACACATTGCAGCTCAAAATCACCTGTTCACAATCCAGTTGCAGAGGATCTGATGCTGGCTGTCTCTGGCCTCCAGGGGCACTGCACACACGTGGTATGCAGACGTAATAAATGCATGCTAAATACATACACACAAAATAAAATAATTACTAAAATATAAAAAAGACATTGTAGATTGTGTCTGAGCTTCTAAGACTGTCTATTCTAGACCTAGATTTCTGACCACAATATTCAACTCTCAGGTTAACTGGCTTTTTGCTGTTACATAGATGGGCACCCTGACCCATTCTTGTCTGGCTTTGCTTGCCTCCGGTTTACCTAACTATTATTTATTGTTATTCTTTTTATGAGCTGTTAATTATAGAACATAAAAAGCACATGTATAAATATATATAGTTTTAAGATAATTGCATACCTAAGTGTTTAAAAAGAATGTCGCATCTCAGAAGCCTGTTCCTGATCTCATACATCTTCTTTACTCCAAAGGTGTCCAGTTTTTATGATAATCATGTCTTTACTTTCCTTTTAAACTTCCTACCTATATTTGTGACTTCTTTAACATAAGTTAGGTTTATTTCTTCTTGAGCTTTATATTAAAGGACTTGTGAAATTTTTGTCTTGTTTTCAAGCATTTATTAGACTCACATTGTTCAGTATGTAGTGTTGTTTTTCTTTAATTTATATTTTAGTTTAGTCTTTGTGGCAAATAAAATAATGCCACTCCCCAAGATATTCACATTCTGATCCATGAATCCTATAAATAAGTTACCTTGGGTGACAGAAGGGATTTTGCAGGTGTGATTAAATTTAAACCTTTAAAGCCTTTGGCAAAGGAGGATTGGCCTTGACTACTATTCTGGTGAGTCCAGTGTAATCATAAGGTCCTCATAAATGGAAAGCATGTATATTTTGTCAGAGAAAAACAAGGGGGAGGGAGGGAGGGAGGGAGGGAGGGAGGGAGGGAGGGAGTAGGAGGAGGAAGAGAGAGTTTGAGAATATAAGAGCTTGTGTTATCGAGGTGCTGCTACATCACTGGCTTTGAAGATGAAATGAAATCATGAGCCAGAGTCCAGGCACCTCTCAAAGATGGAAAGGAAAAAGTTTCCCATAGAGCTTCCAGAGGGAACATAGCCTTGCTTCCACAGTGGAATTCTGGATTTCTGACACTCAGAAATGCAAGATTACAAATTTGGGTCATTTTTGCAGCTTCATTTAGGGCACCAGTAGGAAACTAATAAGATGGTTTACCATAGGAATATGTTAGAATTTATCCATTTTCCCTGTGCTGGGCATTTAGGTTGTGGCTAACATGACTGTGATCACTTCCTTATCTATCCTGGTGACCAAGAGTTTTTCTGGGATACATACCTAAGAAAGGAATTAGGATGTTACAGAGAAGCACATCTTCAGTCATCTGGACCAAGAGTAGTATTTCAAGTGTACCTTCAGCAGTGTACAAGAGCCCACACTTTTTACTGTTATGTCTTTGGAGCTGGGCATGGTGGTGTATATATACCTGTAATCCCAACACTTAGGAGGCTGAGGAAGGAGGATCATTGTGAGTTCAAGCCAGCCTGAGCTACAGTCAGGTGACTTCAGTAGGGGGAGTCTTTGGAGAAAGGTGACTATGAGAGAAATACATTAAATATGTATGAAAATATCACAATGAAACTGATTATTTTGTTTAATTAAAATATGCTAATATAAGGAAACATTTTCCAAAAAATATCTTTGATACCAACTGAAATAATGTGTCCTTTATTTTATGAAGGGGTACTCAAAATTTCCTTCAGGTGAAAACATACTTGGAAAGTAATTATACTTTTTCCATAGTAGATGGCATTGCTTTGTTTCTATTCTTTCTCTCTGTTTTTCTTTTATTGTTTGGTTTTTTAGACAGGATCTCAATGTGTAGCATTGGCTAGTTTGTAACTCACAGAGATCCACCTGCCTCTTGAGTGCTGGGATTATAGGTGTGTGTCATCACACCTGGCTTTATTTTCTTTTGATCAACTAAAATTTTCTACAAATTTTTACAGCAAAAATGTAACATATACAATATAATATGCAGTATAAATATAATGTAATTGCTATAATTCAGGTTTTAAGCATGGTATAAAACAACAATTTTCTTCTGATAAAAACATTTTCATAGGAATTTGACAAGTACTAGTTATATAATAGGTTTCAGTTTTTGGCCCTTCATGCAAACCCAATTGGTTTTTTTTATTAGTAGTCAAGCAATACAGAGACTGTTTTGTTAATGTTGTGTTTGTGAATGTGACTGTTCCTATAAGTTAAGAAATTTGCAAAATGACATATTACATGTTACTGCAATATTTATTGAGCACAGTGTATTGAATTCTGTGAGAGGTAAACACTTTATATATGCCATTTATTGACACTTAGAAACCATTGTTAGCTTTTTTTAAAGGCAAATTTGTAGAGTACACTGTAAGGGTACAATGGTCTAGGCAGTAATGGAAAAACAACCTACTCCTTTTTTCAATAGATGAAGAAAATGAGGCATGGAGAAGTAATGGGCCCAACAATCTAGGTAGTTTGCCCTTAGCCTCTGTTTCAAGGAGCATCCCTAGAATTAGAAGACAGTAGATTCACTGCAACATTATGTCCACTTCTTAGATGAAACTGTGTCAGTTCATTTTCTTGTTCTGTGACCACCTGATGAGAAGCAATTTAAGGAAGAGGTTTATTTAGTTTATGATTTGAAGGGATACAGTCCACCAGGGTGGAGAAAGCCTGGAGGGGTGGCTTAGTGGCACTGGATTATGGGACAGCATCCTGAGAGATGAGAAGCTGCACCAGGCCACAAACCTCAAGGACCATGCCCAAGGAGAGCTGGGCTCCAATCCCTTTGGGGTCTACAACCTCTCAAAATAGCATCATCTGGGGACCAAGAGACATGAATCTGTGGGTGACATTTCACATTCAAACCATGACACTCTTCATCATTTTATTTGATATAGTTTGTGTTTTTGTGGTGCTCTGGCTCAATCTGAGGGCCTTATATATTCTGGGAAAATGAGCTGTATGTGTCACTGAGCTGTATCTAACCTTGATTTATGCTTTGTTTCTTCTTTTTCTCCTCCTCCCAATTTTCCCCTCCCTCCTCTCCCTCACCCCTTCCTCCTCTTCTTCCTTTTTAGTATGTTTGTGTATGTGTGGTGTGTTTGAATTTGTTTGGGTGTATACATGCATTCATGTAGGTATGCATATGTGTATATGTATGTGGGTGTGGAAGCCATCATTGAGTATCATCTTATATTGCTTCCTACCTTAATACTTTTAAATAATGTTTTTATTAATTGTTTGGGAATTTAATATATTTTGATCATATTTACCTCCTCTCCCAATTTCTCCCACCTACCTACTCACCCAGCTTCATGTTTTCTTTCTCTCCCTCCCTTTTTCCTCTCTCCCCCCTTCCCACTTTCTCTCTTTTAAACCCACAGAGTTCAGGGTGTGCTGGCCAACTGGTCTCGGATGTGGGGCCTGTTCTGGAGGTGGTTGATATATCAGGGGTCCTACCATTAAAGAAAACTGACTCCCTCTCCCAGAGGCCATCACATTTCATCAGCTGCTCAGCCTGGATAGGACTTCATATACTCCTTCAAGCTGAATTTTGTCTGCCTTTAGCTTGCACAGGTCTTGCACATGTTGTCAAAATCTCTATGAGTTCATATGTGCATCTGTCCTGGTTTGTCTAGAAAAAGTTTCCTTGAAGAGACCACCACCTCTGGCTCCTACAGTTTCTGCCTCTGGTCCATGAAGATCCCTGAATCTCGAGGGGAGGGATAGATATGCCATTTAGTGCTGAAGACTCTAAATCTCTTACTCTGTGTGTTGGCCAGTTTCCACTGTAGGTTTTGAGATGCTGTCTCTCACTGAGCCTGATGCTCATTGGTGTACCAGGCTGGCCAGCCAGTGAGCTCCAGGTATTAGCTGTCTGTCCCACCTGATGACTGGGATTGACTGATGGTTGTTTACATTCTTAGAGTTTTTCTATGTGTCCCCCTTTGCACCTCTTCCTTTGCTCTACTTGTATCTAGTCTTAGGTAACTAGGTAAACCTGTATGACTAGAATCACATGCAGCTCTTACTTTGAGCTCCAAGTACCTATTGATTCACTGCAGGTTCATGATTTGGTTATTCAGAAGATGAGAAGACTATGATATGGCCTTCATCTGACAGAGCTTTGTAGTCTAGGACAGACACTGTCAGAATTTACTTACTAATTTGCTGTTTCCCTCAGTCATTTGCTATCTAGCAAATGTTTCGAATGATTTTTTTTAGACCACACGTTCCTTTACATTTACAAGTTGATCTTAATTTTGCATATTTTGATCCTGTTTGGGTCTGTTTTGTCAACAATTCCAGATTAAGCGTCACTGTCAGAATTTATTGCCATGAAATTTACTCTCTATTTTAGGTCATTAAGACTGTTGCCAGAGCTGGAGGTGGTGGTGCAGGCCTTTGATGAGTTCCAGGACAGCTGGGGCTATGTAAAGAGAGAGACCTTGTCTCAAAAAAACCAAACACATGCGTATTTCCAGGAAGGAATTTATTCAATAATTCTCTTGAAAATAGTGCTATTGCTCTGACTTGTCTTCATGGTGTTAGTCTTACTAAAAATGAGTCCAATACAGTTGTTGACAGCATTGGTTTGATAGCCATGCTATCTAGATTTTCAGCTATCTCTGATGTAGAATTGAAAAGGAACCTGTACTCGTGCACTCTGAGAAACTATTGCCTCATATAATTGAAGCCTGGTGTATTGTTACCTGTTGCTGGAGATATCTGACTTTCTACTCCAAGTTAGCCTTCAAGACCCTCCTGTCTCAGCCTTAGGATGTGTGCCATAGTGCCCATTTCAAGACTTGGTGTTTTCAACCATTTATCTCACAGTGTCTGTGGGTCAGCACTTTGAGTATAGTCCAAGTGGGAACATTATCAGGGTGGGTTATGGGCAGTAGTCAGGGTAGGCTGCCGTCATCATCGGGTAAAACAAGGGAAGGATCCAGGTTTGTTCTGATGACTGATAGAAGGTTCTGTTTCTTGTGAGTTGTTAAACTCATGGGACAGTTCCTTGCTAGTGTTGATACCTTAGTTTTTTACAGAAGCTGCTTTCATTCTCTGCCAGGTGGTCCTTTCCATGGGGTAATAGGGCATATGGTGGCAAGCAAATGGAGAGACAGAGAGGAAATAACTTTGGTCACTTTTGCTGTGTTCTTTTAATTAGAGGCAAGAAACTAGATCCAGCTAAATCCTCAAGGGAGGAAAATGATCAATAGCAGGAGACAGAGATAATAGAGAGTTAGTTTAGAAGTATCTTCATTGCCAGGCAGTGGTGGCGCACACCTTTACTCCCAGCATATGAAGGCAGAGTCAGGTGGATCTCTGTGCGTTAGAGGCCAGCCTGGGCTACAGAGTGAGTTCCAGGACAGCCAGGGCTACACAGAGAAACCTTGTCTCGACAAACCAAAAAGCAAACAAACAAATAAGCTTCTTCATTTGGTTTGGTTATCATTTAGGGAGTCTAGATTTTCCACGTTTTTGTAAGTGGGACATGTGTGTATTCTTAGACTAATTTCAGAGTTCTGAAGGACTATACTGGCAATATCATTTTATTTTGTGCTCTTCCCTTAAATTTAGAGTGAGGTAATGAAAATTCCTCTCTATAGTATTATCTAATAATCTCATTTAAAGTGTAAATTTATGGATATATATATAGGCTGGCTTCGAACTCACTATATAGGTGTGGATGGCCTTGACCTTCTGATTCTCTGCCTCTACCTTCCAAGTTCAGGGATTATGGGTGTGTACCATCACTCCCTTAGTTAAACTTTATTTTTTGTTGTGCTAAAGTATACATGTTTGCTTTCTTAAACATTTTGAATAAACAGTTCAATATTGTTAAGTGTGTTTGCTAATTAACTTTTTACCTCAAACTGAATCTTTTTTCCCCCTTCTCAGAATTGTAAAACCAGTAAGAGCAAGTGCCTATTGAAAGAAACTCACTCTTGGCTAAGAAGAGAAGTAGGAACTAGGTTGGTATTGCTTATACTTAGGAATCCTGAGAGGGGATGGCTAGAAATTGATTTAGAAATTTAAATTTTTTAAAGTTACATTTATTTGTGAGTGTGCCACTGCCCATGTGTGACCGTCAGAGGACAACTTAGGAGTCAGTTTTCTCCTTCCACCACATGAGGCCTGGGTCTTGAACTCAAATCGTTAGGCCTGGCTGTCACTATAGAGCCATCTTGCTGGCCCAAAAGTCAAACCTCCAAGTTTTTTTTACTTTCCTTTTTTGAGGCCAGAAGAGGGCATCAGATCCCCTGGAGATGGAATTACAGATAATTATTAGCTGCCATTTGGGTGCTAGGAAATGAAAACACGTGCGCGCGCACGCACACGTATACACACACACACACACACTAAACAAATTTAAAAAAATCAAACCACATATGAGAGAAATTGTCTTTCAGAGTCTGGACAGATTCTAATATAGCCCAGGTTAGCCTTGAACTCGATATGTAGCTGAGGGTAGCCCTTGTCTGGTTTCCTTAGTGTTGAGTGATTCTGACAGTATATGGCCAGTGAAGGCTAAAATGTCTGCTTTCCGGCCCTTTACTGAAAATTTGCCTACTGTTATGAAGAATCATTTCATTGCTTTTTGACTTAACTTCCTTGTTCTTTTCTTTTTCTCTCTTTTTTTTTTTTTTTTTTTTTTTTTAACAGGTGGTTGTGAGCCACCATGTGGTTGCTGGGAACTGAACTCATGACCTTTGGAAGAGCAGTCTCTTTCTGTGTAGCTTTGCACCTGTCTTGGATCTTGCTCTGCAGACCAGGCTGGCCTCGAACTCACAGAGATCCGCCTGGCTCTGCCTCCAGAGTGCTGGGATTAAAGGCGTGCGCCACCACCGCCTGGCTCAGCCTGCTTTCTTATAGAACCCAGGACCACCAGCCAAGGGATAGTACCACCCACAATGGACTGGGCCCTCCCCCATCAATCATTGATCAAGAAAATGTCTTACAGGCTTGCCCTACAGCTGGGTCTCATGGAGGCATTTTCTCAATTGAGTCTCCCTCCTCTTTGATGACTCTGGCTTGTGTCAGGTTGACATAAAACTAGCCAATACACTGAGGATGACATCCAAGGTTGTTTTCTGGCTTCCACGCATGCAACATGTTAAACATCACTCTGATGTTTTTCTCTTTTATTCATGGAGTAAGTTATAGTTCCATCTTCATTAGGCTGTGTGCTTTTTTATTTTCTACGGGTATATTATTCTTTTACTGTTTTTCTTTTTTTAAAAAACAGTATCATATAGTGTTTTGTCACAGCCTTTTTCTGCCTACATAAAGAATCCCTATGCATTTGAAGTACATCTTGTAAGATTTAGGTGAGATTTCTTATCAGGTAAAGGTGCTAGCTGCCACTCCTGACGACTTGAGTTCAGTCACTAGAACCCACATGGTAAAAGAACAGAACTCACTCTTGCAAGTTATCCTCTGACTTCCACTCGAGCATGTGCCAACACACACACACACACACACACACACACACACACACACACACACACAGGCATGCATGTGATGTAAATGAATAAATGAATGTAATAAGATATTAAATGTTATTAGCTTTGATGATATTAAATTATATTCTAAACCTATTAAACTGTAAGCCATTGCCAGGTCTGGTAGGGCATGCCTGTGATACAGTTAATTGGGAGGCTGAGCAGGAGAACCACAAGTTCAAAGCCATCTTGGGTTACAGAGTGAGTTCAAGACCAGTCAAGTTCAAGATCATGTATGTTACTCAGTTTTTCGAATGTAGTTGTAGGGGGTCCCCTACCCTTCTGAGGAGGCAATTAATGTATATATTAATTCATCAATAAGCTTCTTGAGGCTGGAATGTTACTTGTGTTAATTAGTTCTGCTGCTGCTTTTTTCTTTTGTTTTAGATTAAATGGAAGCCACCCTTGGGAGCTAGATGCCTGTGTAGCTGTTTTACCACATCAGTGTTTGGCAATGAGTGGGGGAGGAGAGCAGCCAGACATCCTCAGTGTTGGAATCTTGGTCAAAGAAAGATGGAAAGTGGTGAGTGTAGAGAATGGAGACAGGAAAGAGGTGGTGGGGGCGGGGGGCGGGGGCGGGGAAGGGGGTGGGGGGGCTGGACGGTAATTTTCGGTATTCTGATAAAAGTAGCATTTTTAAAGAACTAATACCTGCGTTTCTTATTTGCCTAATGCAGGTGTTTTCACTTTTATTCCTATGATTAAGTTTTATTTATGCTCTAATTCTTAGGCCTGCTTCATAAGTTCCAAGTTCTCCTGACCTCCTGTAGCTAATATCATAAGTAAGTGTTTGAGGAAGAACAGATTAAGAAGAATGTGACAGTACAGTGAAGTGCCTTTTCTTTCCTCATCTACAACACTAAGAAAACTTGTGGTGGATGGTGGTGGTCACACCTGTAGTCTCAGCCAGGCGGGTCTCTGTGAGCTCCAGGGCAGCCAGGACTACCCAGAGAAACCCTGTCTTTAAAAAAAAAAAAGAAGCCGGGCGGTGGTGGCGCACGCCTTTAATCCCAGCACTCGGGAGGCAGAGCCAGGCGGATCTCTGTGAGTTCGAGGCCAGCCTGGACTACCAAGTGAGTTCCAGGAAAGGCGCAAAGCTACACAGAGAAACCCTGTCTCAAAAAACCAAAAAAAAAAAAAAAAAAAAAAAAGAAAGAAAAAAGAAAACTTGTAAGTGTACATAAAATAGACAGATGTGATAAATCGCAGCATACTTAGACTCAGCCCATGGTTTCTGGTTAGGATGTTTAACCTTGTTTCTCCTCCTAGAATATTTTGAATAGTTCTTACATCATTATGTCTCTGTAAAGGATAAGGACTTATTTTTAAAAAGTAATCACCTACAGAAGTTTTTGCTTTTGTTTTCTGATACTAGCAATTGAACCAAGGCTTTGCGTATTCTAGAGCCGTACCCTTAGAATTTTTTTTTTTAATGAATGCTTTTGTGAACTTTCACTAATAGGCCTATGATGTGTTATTTTATATCTTTTTATGATATAAGTAGACATTGGTGAGCATTGCCTAGGTCTGTTAATTCATTAGAGATTACAGATTGGTCATATTCAGTTATTCTTTCATTTATTAACAAGTATATCTCTAAAGACTTACTATCGTTCAGTATTTGATTATTTGGAGATACAGTTTAATTAAGAAAGCAAAGTAAATGATTATTTTTTCCCTTAGTTTCCTAGCATCCTCCAAGTGACCACTGAGGTTTTTCTTTTTAGTGTGGGACACTGAAGTGTGAGGACTTTGGGTGCAGTGTAGTTGGTGGAAAAAAAGTGGTGAGGAATGGTAAACAAGATCTGCCTTGTATGGTTCCCTTGTCCTGACAATTACTGCTACTATATTTATGGAACTTATTCCCCACATTTGGGAGGAGGATGGCATTTTTGTAAGGATTCTTAATTGTTTTTTGAGACAGGATTTTACTGTGTAGCCCTGACTGTCCTGGAACTCGCTCTGTAGACCAGACTTGTGAGGTTCTTTTTACCTCAGAACTAATGAGGATATTGTAGGGCTTTGTCAAGATTAAACAAATCACTGTTCTACTGTTGTTCAAATGACATTAATAGGAGTAGACTAAGGACCCAAGATAGATTTTTTTTTTAAATTCTGACATTTATTTGAAGTTCTTTTGTGTCATCAAATACTAAGCCATCAATCAAAATAATAAAGACATACCATTAGTACTTATTATGATTTTTTGTTTGTTTGCTTTGAAGCAGAGTCTTATTTTGACCAGTTTGTCCTGAATACCTGGACTTAGGTATCCTCTCAGCTTCCTCTTTGAGAGCAGCTTCCTTTTTGGTTTTTTGAGACAGGCTTTCTCTGTGTAGCCCTGGCTGTCCTGGAACTTGATCTGTAGACCAGGCGGGCCTCTCACTCACAGAAATCTGCCTGCCTCTGCCTCTGGAGTGCTGGGAATAAAGGCTTTTAGTTGTTAAACTTACATTAGATTTTATTTAGTGGACAACATATAAAGAATCACAAGTACCAGCAGAGCCCTACAAAGAGCAGCACCCTTCACTGTCTAGCTCACCCCATAGTTCCTTCTCATCACCAAACAAATTTAAAATGACTATGGCTTAAACATGCAAAACAAACATCGTAATTAAGCTGTAATTTATAGTTAGGAATTTAAGCACTACATGAAGAAATGGCTGATTCCCCAGGGGAGACCTTGCCTTAGGGGAGGTGGGAATGGGGGGTGAATTAGGGGGAGGGATGGGGGGTGAGAGGAGGGAGGACGGGGGTGGGTTGGGGATCTGTGGCTGATATGTGAAATTAAGTTAATTATAAAATAAAAATACTAAATAAAAAAATAAAGGATCTGGAAACCACAAGGGAAAAAAAGAAATAGGTTGTGGCCTCCCTTTGAAGACACCTCCTTCTGTGGTGAGGCTGGACATCAGCGGTGGGAAGTTAGCAGCATGAAGCTGGATGTGTGTGCACTCCTGGAACCCGGCACTTAGAGGTGCAGGCAGGAACATCAAGAGTTCAGGGTTACTGTTGAGGCCAACCTGGATGAAACCCCAGTTTAAGAAAACAGAAAACCTCCCAGCATGGTGTGGGATACCTTTTTGGCCAGCGTGGTCTACATAGTAAGTTCCAGAACAGCCAGGGATACATAATAGAGACCTTGTTTCCAAAACAACAACAAAAAGTTACTCAACATGACTTAAAAGTCAGTGATAAGCCAAGGTATGGCCTGATAAAATTACTAATTGAAAAAGTAAACAGATAATTTTCATAGAAATTCAGATGAGAAATTGGCCTAAAGGTCTGGGCATGAGGTTGAGTTGTGTAGTGCACAAGGCTGCATGTGCTCCCTGCATCACAGGAGGAGAAGGAAGGAGGGCATGTAGTTGAGTTGTGTAGTGCACAAGGCTGCATGTGCTCCCTGCATCACAGGAGGAGAAGGAAGGAGGGCATGTAGTTGAGTTGTGTAGTGCACAAGGCTGCATGTGCTCCCTGCATCACAGGAGGAGAAGGAAGGAGGAGTAGAGCATAGATACAGTCATCACTGCAAATGGCCAGTGGGGAAGAAAGTAGGATGGGACAAGAGCATGGGCCTCTTGGAAGGTTTAGGATTTTGGGCCTCATGCTTTTAGTAATAACTCCCTACATTACCTCACATTACGTTCTACATGTTTGCTTATATTATAAGACGACATGGCTTCAGGAAGTGGAAAACTGGTTTCTTGCTGCATCTTGCGTAAAGTGTATCACCCACCCCAGATTTTCAGAGCCCTTTACAGGTCTAATTGTGACAAGATTTTAGAACCTGTTTATGATACTCAAATATTCTGATGTTCTCCAATTAAGTTAGCGTTTAAGGTGTTTGATGAAAGCGTATTATTTGAAGTGTAGATGTGTGGCAGTGTTTGCTCTCTGAGATAGTGTGGAACCCTTCTTCACTTGTTGTGTAGATCCTCCTAGTCCTGCCTCAGAGAGAAGAGCGAAAGGGTCGATGCTGACTGCTTATCCCATTCTTCAGCCTCCCTCTTTACCCATAGACAAGCTTGGTTCTATATAAGATTTTAAATGGCAAAAAGATTTCTTGATTAAAAAGTCTGCAAATGAAATTAGATTAAAACTAATCTGGCTATTGAAGGGTATTTGTAGGAATCATTTCTTTCAGATACTGTGTTTTTAATGACAATTTTGATGCTAGCTACAGACCTTTAATAATTGTTTGTAACAGAAATAATTTCATTCCTTTCTGTAGACAAATCTGTAGAAAATGTTGTTGCTATCATCTCCCGCATTTGTTTTCTTCTTGCTGTATAAATGATTTAACAATATTGAAATCATTTATCATAAAGTAGGAATAGTAAAATTATATGTTTTCTAAGTGTAAAAGGTGAATTGGCTTCCAGTTAAAATCTTGGAATAATTTTGAGTGTGTTCTTGTTTTGTTTTCTGTGCAGTTAAGAAAGATTGGGGGTGGGGGCTTTGGAGAAATTTACGATGCCTTGGACATGCTCACCAGGGAAAATGTGGCACTGAAGGTGGAGTCGGCTCAGCAGCCAAAGCAAGTTCTGAAGATGGAGGTCGCTGTGCTGAAGAAACTGCAAGGTAAGCTGCTCCAAATGACTGTAGTGAAGTTTTGTCTGGTAGTTTATGATTGCTTTAATCTTCCCTGGTTAAGTTCTCTATACTAACGGACTGCTCTGGTGTCAGCTAGGTATGAACATGCTGAGTATGTTTGTGTTGAAAGCTCTATTATACAATAGAAATATGTGATTGCTAGAGAAATTGGGAATTCCTTTTCACGGTAAGGATGAGAGATAATTAGAATCACCTACTACTGCTTTAGAAAGTGTTGTCCTAAATCCACTATGGTAACATTTGAATATTCCTTTGAGCCAATCATAAAAACCTCTGAGACATTTCTGCACTTGCCTTTGTATGTTAAACATTCTTGAATCACATCATGGAAGCTATCTTCAAGTCATACTGCAGGATGGGTTAAAAATGATAAGTAAGGCTTTGTGTGTTCCCACTAACTTTAGTTTCAGAGCTTAGCTCATCATTTTTGAAGTTCATCTTACTACTACTCAAGTACGTATACTTTTACTACAATGACAAATCATTTTTTTCTGGTGCCATTCTGATAGTCATGCAAAACCCTGAATGTGTTGATAGTGTCTCGTCATCTCTATTTAATGTGGTACACTGGTATTACTGATATTAAAGATACATAAGGTTGATGACCATTGTTCTTTGTTCTAAGATTTCCGGTTGTCCAAATTCCTCTACCAGTTGTTTAATTGGATTGTAATGTAATGCTAAATAAAATTATAAAATTTTCAAAGTTGATTTTAGCTCCGATTTAGTTTTCCCATGGCACAGTACATCAGGAAGATAGTAGACCACTCAGCCCCCAGTGCCCCTGCTAAACAACAAAGAATCAGAAAAGGAAAAATAGAGAAAAGGATGGCTCTTTTGTCGTCGTGTTGGGTGTGCCCCCCCTCCCCTGTCCCCTTTTCTCCCCTGGTTTTTCTCAACTCAGTGTGGAAGCCACAGATAAGTGCTGCTGGGATTGCCTCCTCCAGGGCTGCGCAGAGTCTGGGGGATCTCCTCTAACACTGGCAGAGCCCGTGGGGCATAGGTGATGAGCAGAGCTCGGCCTGGTCAGTGCCGCTTCACCGGTCTCTCTCTCCTCGGTCCCAGGCCGTTGTCCTGTAAGACAGGAGACACTACTGCAGCTCTTTCAGGACTTCTCCTGGCTACTTTGGCCTTGATTTACTTAGGATTCCATGTGATCCTAACTTAAAGATAGGGCTTAAAGATAAGTTTAATACCTTTTATGGGTAAAACTGTTGCTGGAGTTCATTTTATGAGAAACTGATGGACATTTGTGCTCTTTTCAGTTTATCTTTTTTTTTTTTGAGACAGGGTTTCTCAGTGTAGTTTTGGTGCCTGTCCTGGATGTCACTCTGTGGACCAGGCTGGCCTCGAACTCACAGAGATCCGCCTGGCTCTGCCTCCCGAGTGCTGGGATTAAAGGCATGCGCCATCACCGCCCTGTTCAGTTTATCATTTAAAAGTTACTGTCTAAATGTTTTTCTTGTCTTCTTATACCTATATGAACCCTATTCCTCAGAACACCTTACTTTCCACAGATGGATAGCTTTTTAATCTTCTGGTCTGTATTTCAGTGAGGTTGTCCTGACCCTCTTCTTTTGCCTCCTGCACACTTCGTTCTCACAACTTCTTTGTTGAGAATGCTCAGCATCTGGACCTTTGGAGACTTTTTTGTGGTGCTGTGCTGTTCTTACTTTGCTGGTGGCAGGGAGTGACTCCAGTGTATTAGACAAGTAGAGGCTAGCCTCTTAGGTGATTAGTTAGTCTCCTGTATCCCAGGCTGACCTTACCTATTGTAGCCAAGGATAGCCTAGAACTTCTGATCCTCCTGTTTCCTGTCTCCTAAGTGATGGGATTACAGATGAATGCTGCTATACCTGGCTGACCATGGCAAAAAAAAAAAAAAAAAAAAAGAAGTTTCTCTGGCTAGAGCTGACAGCAGCCCTAATCTGTAGGTGTAAACATAGTTGCTTAGAGGGCAACTTGACTAGCACACTGTTTAGCAAAACAACAAGAGTAGCTTCCCAACTAAGGCTTATGACCTCCATAGCCACAGGCTGGGACCCAGTTTATAGTTCCAGATGTGAATTCCTTCCTGTGGAGTAGACATTAAATCCAATCTAAAGTTTTGTTATGTAACACAGTTCTTAAGAAAATAATTATAACAAACTTGCCACTGTTTGATCACTGGTCTCAGCCTGCCTGGCCAGTCGGTGTTATTGCCCACGGGGTCCATAGCTGGGTAAGACTGTTGATGACAACTCTCCTAGCAGCCTGCCTAACTCCTTCTGGGACTGTGAGGGCTAGCTAGCAGGGAGGAAGCTTTCCAGCCCAGTGCTGGCTTGATTTCCCTATGTCTTGTGCCCAAAGCTAATGACGTCTTCAACAATAAGGGCTTGCCATCTAGTTCTACTGGGCAGCTACCAGTAGTGGCAATAACTTGTACTGCTTTGGGGGTTTTAGGAGCCTCTTTGACCAGCAACTTGTCAGGCGGTAGCTCATCCCTGGCACTGGGACTTTTATTTAATAATCATGGTTTGGGGGAGCATCTTTATCCCCTCAAAACAGGAGAGGTTCCTCCATTTAAATTCCTTAACATTTAAAAAAGTATTTTTTTGGTGTGTGTGTGTGTGTGTATGTTTGAGAGAAAGAGGGGTGAGAGAGAGAGAGAGAGAGAGAGAGAGAGAGAGAGAGAGAGAGAGACAGAGAGAGAGAGAGAGACAGAGAGAGAGACAAAGAGAGAGAGAGAGACAGAGAGAGAGAGAGACAGAGAGAGAGAATATTTGCATGTGTGTGTTAGTACTCACAGCGGACAGAAGAGGTATTGGATCCCTAGAACTGGAGTTAGAGGTAGTTGTAAGCCACCTTATGTGGCTCTGGGGACTGAATTCTAGTCTGATGCAAGAGCAGCTCTCAACTCTTGTAAGCCTCATTAAGTTGTGGTGTTTGTTTGCTTGTTTGTTTTTGTTTTTGAGGCAGAGTTTCTCTGTGTAGCCCTGGCTGTCCTGAAACTCGCTCTGTAGACTAGACTAGCCTTGAACTCATAGAGATCCTGCCTCTGTCTGCAGAGTGCTGGGTTTAAAGTTGTGTCCCACCACTGCCTGGTGAAAAGCGTTGGTGTTCTTTGAAGGTCTGATAAAGTTTACCAGTAAAAACAGCTAGACCTTGTCTTTTTTTTTTTTTTCAGTTGGGAGATTATCATTTCAGTCTCACTGTTTGTTATATCTGTTTAAATTGTCTCATTTTTTACTTAATTTGGCATATCATATGTATCCAGAAATTCATTTTAGACTTTCCAATTTATTGACATTATGCTTCCAAGGGAAGAGGTAGTGATTTTCTGAATCTCATTGATATCTGTTGCAATAGCTCATTTTTCATCTCCAAGTGTATTATTTACACCTTTATTTGGTTAGTTTGGCTAAGACTTTGACAATCTTGTTTATTTTTTCAGTGAACAAACTCTTTGCTTCATTGAGTCTTTGTATTTTGTCTGTTTCAATTTCATTAATTTCTTCCCTGCTTATAATGATGTCTTTTTTGTCTACTTATTTGAGATTTGATGTGTTCTTTGATTTCCAGGTCCCCTAGGTATATCATTATTTATTTGAACTCTCTGATTTCATAATCTAATCCTTATAGGATTACTTTTAGGAATCATTGTATATAGGATTCATTGTATCCCACAGTTTTGTACATTATAGGGTTCATTGTATCCCACAGTTTTGGTGTGTTGTGTTTTCATTTTTATTTGATTTTGGGAATTTTTAATTCCTTTTTGATGTCTTCAAAGGCCCGTTCATCATTCAATAGTGTGTTGTTTAATCTCCATGAGTTTGTTTCAGGGGTTTTCTTGTTTACATGTAGTCTTACTCCGTTGCGTATGATACAAAGAATTATTTTAGGGTTTTTTTTTTTTTTTTTTTTTTTTTTTTTGTATTTGCTGAGACTTGCTTTGTGCCCTGTTTTAGAGAAAATACTATGGGCTTCTGGGAAGAACATGTGTTCTGTAGCATGTGGATAGAGTGTTTCATAGAGGTTACTTGTTCTCCAATGTCATTTAATTCATGGATTTCTCTGTTAGTCTGTGGGGAAAACATGGCAGTTGGTAAGAGTGGGGTATTCAGGTCACCCACTGCTCTTGTGCTCGGGTTAATCTGTAGCTTTGCATCCAATATTGTTTTATGAAGTTGAATCCACTGTATTCAGGGCATTTGCGTCAGGAGTGTATGTCTTCTTAACGGGCTGTCCCCTGATCTTCATCTTTCCTCACTAAGTTAGGTTTGAAGTCCATTTTGTTAGCTATTAGAAGAATAACACCTGCCTGTTTCCAAGTCCATTTGATTGAAATTTCTTTTTCCATTCTTTACCCTAAGGTAGTGTCTGTCTGTTGTGTGAGATGTGTTTCTTGGAGGCAGCAAATACATGGCTCCTGCCTTTGATCCAGTTTTCTTGTCTGTGTCTTGATTGGGGATACTCAGAGTTACTATTGGAAGGTGTGTATTGATGGCTCTCATTTTGTTGATTTCTGCAGTGATCTTTTCTTATGTAACTACTATCCTAGTGTTGTTTTATTTCATAGATGGATTTGTTTTTCCTTTTCAGTTTGAAGAATTCTTCAAATATTTTCTGTAGATCTGGCTTAGTGTCATAAATTCCTTTAGTCTACTTTTATCATGGAAACTTTATTTCTCCTTCAGTTACAACAAATATCTTTATTGGGTGTAATAGTCTGGATTGGCAGTAGTTGTCTTTCAAAACTTGAAATAGGGCCAATGAGATGGATCAGTGGATAAAGACATTTACTAGCTTGATGACCTGAGTTCAATACCAGAGTCCCACATAATGAAAGAAGAGAAAACTGACTTCTGCAAGTTGTCCCCTGACCGCCACACACATGTCCTGGTGCTCACACACATTAAATAAATAAATGCATTTTGTTTGTTTTGTTTTTCAAGACAGGGTTTCTCTGTGTAGTTTTGGTGCTTGTCCTGGATCTCACTCTGTAGACCAGGCTGGCCTTGAACTCACAGAGATCCGCCTGCCTCTGCCTCCTGAGTGCTGGGATTAAAGGCATATGCCACCACTGCCCGGCAATAAATGCAATTTTAAAAGGATGAAAAATAACTAGAAACATACCTGTCCAGGTAGTTCTCCTGACTTTTAAAAAGTTGAACAATCTGCAGTTAAACAATTCTTAGTCACCTGCCTTTATATTGGCTTGGTTTCTCTCTTGCTGCATTCAGTATACTTTCTTTGTTATAATTTAATATGACACATAAGGTTTTGGTTTTGTCTGATACCCAAAACGCTTCCCATATTCAGATATGGATTGGTGAATCCTTTCCTAACTCTGGAAATGTTTCTGTATTTTAAACATTGATGTCATTTATGTATGTGTTTGTGTGGGAGGTGCTGACAAAGGCCGGATGGTGTTAGAGCTGGAATTTCAGGTGGTTGTGAACCACCCAACATGGTTGCCAGGAACCAGTGCTGCTGCTCTGCAAACCTAGCAAGTATTCTAGCCACTGAACTGTCTCTCCAGCCCATTTGGATTTTTTTTTTTTAAAAAAAAAGGATTTTGAAATGGCTCAGCTATTAAAAACACTTGTTGCCAGGTGGTGGTGGCGTATGCCTTTAATCCCAGCACTTGGGAGGCAGAGCCAGGCGGATCTCTGTGAGTTCGAGGCCAGCCTGGGCTACAGAGTGAGTTCCAGGAAAGGCGCAGAGCTACACAGAGAGACCCTGTCTACAAAAAACCATGAAAAACAAAACAACAATAACAAAAACAAAAACAAACACTTTTTGCTTTTATACAGGACCCCACTTTGGTTCCTAGCACCCATATGGCAGCTCATAACTGTTCATACTCCCAGTTCCAGGGGATCCAGCCTTCTGACCTCCATAGGTGCTGACCACACATGCCCATACATACATGCAGGCAACACACTCATAGAACTGAATCTAAAAACACGTTTCCTATGCCTTTGTGGCTTGATTATTATTCTGTGATTTTTAGCCACAGATTTAATCTTCTTACCCTTGTCACACATGTCCTGGGATTCCTACTGGAACCTTGGAATTATTTTATCTTTGTTCTTGTTGGATGGTCCAGTTCCTCTACCTTGTCTTCAGACTCATGCTCTGTCCTCCCCTTCATCTACAGAGCGGCTTGTTTGACTTCTTTATTTCCCTAGATCGGATTTTTTTTTTGTCAGCATTTCCTTTGTTAATTTCCTCTTTCGTATCTTACATTGCCTTCCTTACTTCATTCAGCAATGTGTGTTCTGAACCAGGAGCTTATTTTCGTCTTTGAATATATTTACTCTTTAGAGCTATCTGTCTGGGACTACATTTTAGAAGTCACTTTCATTAAATGCCATCACTGTAGGGTTTTTGGAGGAGTTATGTTGTCTTGGTTTTTCTTGTTCCTCATGTTGCTGCACAGGGCTTTACACATCTAAAGTTATTGCTTTGTGTTAGACCTGAGGAAAAAACCATTTCCATGACTGTCTGATTAAAGCAAGCTGTCTTTAGAAGTAGACAGTGGTCTGGCCAGACCGACGACTGCCTCCCACTAAGTCAGAGTTTCCGAGAGCAGCTCCTCACCGGCTTTTGAGGTCCCTTCTATGGGACAGGGCTAGGGTTGATAGAAAACAGCTTTCAGGGTTGGGGATTTAGCTCAGTGGTAGAGCGCTTGCCTAGCAAGCACAAGGCCCTGGGTTCGGTTCTCAGCTCCGGAAAGGAAAAAAAAAAGACAACAGCTTTCAAGATAACTGGCTGTTAGCACATGGACAGATGAGCAGGGGCTCAGGGCTGCCTGGGGGGAGATAAGTGCAAGAACCCATCCTATGGAAGGGGGGTCCTCAGGGCTGCCTGGGGGTAGATAAGTGCAAGAACCCATCCTGTGGAAGGGCAGTCCTCAAGGCTGCCTGGGGGAGATAAGTGCAAGAACCCATCCTGTGGAAGAGGAGTCCTCAAGGCTGCCTGGGGGGTAGATAAGTGCAAGAACCCATCCTGTGGAAGGGCAGTCCTCAGGGCTGCCTAGGGGAGATAAGTGCAAGAAACCATCCTGTGGAAGAGGAGTCCTCAAGGCTGCCTAGGGGAGATAAGTGCAAGAACCCATCCTGTGGAAGGGGGGTCCTCAAGGCCGCCTGGGGGAGATAAGGGCAAGAACCCATCCTGTGGAAGAGGGGTCCTCAAGGCTGCCTGGGGGTAGATAAGTGCAAGAATCCATCCTGTGGAAGAGGGGTCCTCAAGGCTGCCTGGGGGGAGATAAGGGCAAGAACCCATCCTGTGGAAGAGGAGTCCTCAAGGCTGCCTGGGGGTAGATAAGTGCAAGAACCTATCCTGTGGAAGGGCAGTCCTCAAGGCTGCCTGTGGGGTAGATAAGTGCAAGAACCCATCCTGTGGAAGGGCAGTCCTCAAGGCTGCCTGGGGGGTAGATAAGTGCAAGAACCCATCCTGTGGAAGAGCAGTCCTCAAGGCTGCCTGGGGGTAGATAAGTGCAAGAACCCATCCTGTGGAAGAGGAGTCCTCAAGGCTGCCTGGGGGGAGATAAGTGCAAGAACCCATCCTGTGGAAGAGGGGTCCTCAAGGCTGCCTGGGGGTAGATAAGTGCAAGAACCTATCCTGTGGAAGGGCAGTCCTCAAGGCTGCCTAGGGGAGATAAGTGCAAGAACCCATCCTGTGGAAGGGCAGTCCTCAAGGCTGCCTGGGGGGTAGATAAGTGCAAGAACCCATCCTGTGGAAGAGGAGTCCTCAAGGCTGCCTGGGGGTAGATAAGTGCAAGAATCCATCCTGTGGAAGAGGGGTCCTCAAGGCTGCCTGGGGGGAGATAAGTGCAAGAATCCATCCTGTGGAAGAGGGGTCCTCAAGGCTGCCTGGGGGTAGATAAGTGCAAGAATCCATCCTGTGGAAGGACAGTCCTCAAGGCTGCCTGGGGGTAGATAAGTGCAAGAATCCATCCTGTGGAAGAGGGGTCCTCAAGGCTGCCTGGGGGTAGATAAGTGCAAGAACCCATCCTGTGGAAGAGGGGTCCTCAAGGCTGCCTGTGGGGTAGATAAGTGCAAGAATCCATCCTGTGGAAGGACAGTCCTCAAGGCTGCCTGGGGGTAGATAAGTGCAAGAACCCATCCTGTGGAAGGGCAGTCCTCAGGGCTGCCTAGGGGAGATAAGTGCAAGAATCCATCCTGTGGAAGGACAGTCCTCAAGGCTGCCTGGGGGTAGATAAGTGCAAGAATCCATCCTGTGGAAGAGGGGTCCTCAAGGCTGCCTGGGGGTAGATAAGTGCAAGAACCCATCCTGTGGAAGGGCAGTCCCCAAGGCTGCCTGTGGGGACATAAGTGCAAGAATCCATCCTGTGGAAGAGGGGTCCTCAAGGTACCAGGGAAGACACATTTTGTAAGGCAAAAGGGCAGTCGGATATCACAGGTGCAGGAGTTTAGCAAGGCAAAGGGGTGAGTATACATCATGGGGTCACAAGTTCAGCGTAGATTAAAAACCATGGTTTATAGGATACATTAGGCTTAGGAAACAGAAACTTATTCTTGTAAAGCCTGCAGACTTAACAATGTATAATAATGTGGCTCCTGATTTGGTTCTGCATTTGCTTGGTTTAATTTTAAAATCAGCTGTATTATTTCAGTTGGAGTATTTGCGATGTTCACATAGGATTTGGATGTGATAGAGTTGAATGTTCAGGAAATAGTTCCTCAGTCCAAGATCTCATTCTCTGAGTAACTAAGTGGGAGAGGCACCATGGCTGATACTTACGAAATGTAGATGTGACACTTGCCAGTTACTAACAGTGGCACCTTTGACTTAAATAACTGTTCAATAAACAGCCAAGGATAGTATAGATTATACTCAGATTTTAGTGGGAGTGAAGTAGGGTGGGTGAGGATAAGGATTAAGTATTAAATGGACTTGGAAAAGAAAAAATATTGGGGTATGTAAAGTATGTAGGAAGGGCAAGTTGGATACTGCTAGGATCCACGGATTTTAGAGACTGTTAGAGCTATGGAATATTATAATAAGAGACACAAAGCATGAAAAAAAGAAGATGTAAGAGTAAGTGAGGAAGGTGGCCAGGCAGTGGTGCCACACTCCTTTAATCCCAGCACTCAGAAGACAGAGGCAGATGGATCTCTGTGAGTTCCAGGCCAGCCTGGTCTACAGAGCGAGTTCTAGACAGCCAGGACTACACAGAGAAACCTTGTCTCAAAAAAACCAAAAAACCAAAAGCAGAGGGGAGGGTATATGAGATGTGGCTGAAGAGTAGAGTACAGTAAAGAATGCCTTAGAGTAAACTGGGTGAGGAAACAAACAAGAGTCTGAAAACCCAACAGAGCAATATACAAACAAAAGGCAAAGCCATCATGAGACATACATGCAAGGGTGGAAATTAAGTAATAGAACATAGGAATAAAAGTACTTAGGAAGTGAATTCCTGGCACGGCTAGACTGAGTTGGAAGGTGAAGTTCTCCGATCTCTGTCTCTGCAGGTTCCACATTGTGTTGTGTGCTGGAGGGACAAGTAGGAGCTGTTGGTCTGTGCAGCCTGGGTTTTGTTGGAGTTCTAGTGTGTAGCAGGGAGGCCCTTTCCTAGTAGTACCCCCACCCCTGCCCCCACCCCCTTTGCTCTTCTGATCCTCAGGTCAGGTGTGTATGAGGAGCAGCTCTTCCCTTACAGTTAGTTCTGCTGCTCTCTTAGGCAGCTTGATTCTGTCAGCAGTGAGCACGCAAGGATCCTCAGCTTTCCTGCCTGCTTCTCTATAGGAATCATCCCCTTGCTCACTAAGGTTTTTTACAGACCTTGTCTCTTGATGGATACAGCTGGCACTTTCCAATTTGTGGGTTGTTTTGTTTTGTTTGTTTGAGAAATGGTCTCATTATGTAGACTAGGAACTCTCCTTGTAGACTAGGCTGGCCTTGACCTCACAGAGATCTACCTGCCTCTGCCTCCTGAGTGCTGAGATTATAGGCATGTGCTACCACCACCTGGCAATAATTTTTATTTATTTGGGAATTTGAGCTTTTTTATTTTTGCATATAAAAGGGCCCAATATTTGGAGGAATTTAAAGTGTTGTAAAATTACTTAATATATCTTTTTGTCAAAGGGAGTCATCTTAGGATCTTTAAAAGTTTATACATTGTTCATTTGCTTCTGTTTGTTATGAAATTGTATAATATAAATGTAGCAATAATTCTTCAGAACTACTCTGGGGAGATGGCTGAGTGATTAAAGCTTGCTGGGAAG
This sequence comes from Peromyscus californicus insignis, assembly GCF_007827085.1. NCBI lineage: Eukaryota > Metazoa > Chordata > Mammalia > Rodentia > Cricetidae > Peromyscus > Peromyscus californicus. Next base: position 95,198,147 of record NW_026294595.1, on the reverse strand, counting down.
GCATGAGGACTGGAGTCTGGATCCTTAGAATTCACGTAAACTCCAGGTGGGTGTGTTGGCCAGAGTAGGCTGGGTTTGACTGAGAAGTCCTGTCTCAATGAGTAAAATGGGAGAGCATACACACATGTGAGCATACATGTGAAAATGTACATATACACATGTATACCATACACATATAAAAATGTAAAAGAACACATTCTGTAGATAGATTTTTCTAATTCATATGTGTGTTTTCATAAAAATTTCAAAGTAATGAATTTTGTTTATTTAAAAGTCACTATGTTAGGGGCTGGAGAGACGGCTCAGTGGTTAAGAGCACTGGCTGTTCTTCTAGAGGATCCGGGTTCAATTCCCAGCACCCACATGGCAGCTCTCACCTGTCAGTAACTCCAGTTCCAGGAGAGCCAACACTTTCACACAGACATATATGCGGGCAAAACACCAATGAACATAAAACAAAAGTAAATCATTAAAAAAAATCAGTGCCTTAACTCAGTGAAGGACTAGGGAGTTGTTTGGCCTTTCTGTCCTGTATTAACTGCTGTCAGTGATCTGCATGTGCTAAGTACAACTGAGAGCGTTCTATTTGTCTAGTCTTTGTTGAGGCCCTGAGAATGACTGGAAAGTTTCTCTTTTACATTCTCTAAGAGCAGGCAAAGACCTTTTGTTGTTTGATCTCGGGGCCTCTGTCTCCCCCCTTCCTCCTCTCTTCCTATGCCCGTTCTTTCTTTTGGTAGGCCTTGCAGCTGCCCTGACAGGCTTGCAACTTGCTCTGTAAACCAAGCTGTCTTTGGAGCTGGAGTGAGTCTCCTGCCTCTGTGTTCTGAGTGCTGGGATTACAGGAGTGTGCTTCCACACCTGTCAAACAACCCTATTACTGTCAAGAAATAACAGAGTAAATGCAGTTGTTTGCTAGCTAATTGTATTCTTTGGTGTAACAACTGGGAATTAATCTTACCCATGTAAATATAGGGAAAAACTACATTTTTCCTTGCAGCCCATAAAGAAAACCATGACTGTGTTTTGGTTTGGGGGATTTTTTCTTTAAGTTTGGTATTGTGGATATGACAGTTCTAACTTTTACTTTTGTCTTATGAGTGTAAACTGAGCTAGTGGAGAAGGAACGCTCCTCGTACAGAACAGTTGCATTATTACTCTGCTCCTGCTGCAGAGTAGGGCTCCTTCTTTTCCCAGTCTTAAGACTAGAAAAACTAGGGCTGGAGAGATGGCTCAGTGGGTTAGGAGCACCGGCTGCTCTTTCAGAGGGCCCAGCATCTACATGGTGGCTCAAGCATCTGGAACTTAGTTCCAGGAAATCCAAGACTTTTTTTTAACCCATTGAGCACTGCGTGGTGTGATACATATACATACATGTAGGCACAATGCCCATACACAAACAAATAAAATAAAAATTTAAAAATAAATAAAATATAAAATAAAAGAATATAAAAATATGACATAGGTAGATTAAACCATTGCTCTAGTAAGTGCAGAAGACTGCCTAGGAAAGTTCCAAAGGGACCTCAAACCTCATTGTAGCCTTTATTCTTTTATAAATCTATAATCTGCTCTTTTGATGTATATTGTTTCCCTCTTAAAGTTATTTTCACATGTTCTTGTTGATGTTTTTCTTTCTGTCAAAGGGTATTAGCAGATCTCTGAGATCTTTATTTGTTCAGTCTAGTCTCGTAAACGTTATTTTATTATAATTGTGTGCCTGCACGCTCATGAGGATAGAGTGTGATGTCAAGAAGACAACCTCTGTGGAGTCAGTTCTCGTTTTCTACCTTCTACCCTAACATGTGTTCGGGCTTGAGCGGCAAAGTGCTCCTGTGCACTGAGCCATCTCGTAGGCCCCTTCCCTTTTTTTCTTTTCTTTCCTTTTATCTTTTTGTAATAGGGTTTCCTGATGCCCAGGCTGGTTTCCAACTCACTATGTAGCTGAGGTTGACTTTGAACTGACTCCCTGTTGTTTGCACATCCCTAATGCTGAACTCTGAGGCATGTGCCACCATACCCATTTTAGTGGTTTGGTTTGGTTTTGCTTTTTTGTAATACTAGGGACTGAATCCTTGACCTCCCGCATGTTAGGTAAATAATCTACTATTGAACTGTATGGTATGCCTTGTCCCAAGTCTTTCTTGTAATTTTTACTTGGAAACAGAGTCTTGCTAAGCTGATCAAGCGGCTTTGAAATTGTGATTCTCCAGTGTCGGCCTTCCAAGATGCTCCAATTATGAGCTTGCAAGTTTTTATTCCTCTCTTCTTTTGTTTTGTCCTCTCCTTTTTTCTTTTTCTTGTGTCTTTAGAAAAATATATGATATTTGAAAAGCCTAGATTATTTTAAAGAACAGATCCATTTCCTCTAATGGAATATTATATATATGTTCATTTACACATATTTATATGTGCTCTTGTGCATAAAGAAAGTATACTATTAAGCTCTCCAGGCATTTGAAATAGATCGGTTCAGGGAAATAATTATCATTTATTTTTTTTCCCTTTATACCTTTTTGTGCTTAAGAAATTAAAAAGAATAATGCAAGCATGTTTCTTTCATAAGAAGTTGTTGATGTAGCTCAGTGATGAAAGTACTTGCCTACCACATGTAATGCCCTGAGATTAATTCACACACACACACACACACACACACACACACACACACACGCACGCACGCACGCACGCATGCACGCACACAGAGCTAACAAGACTACAGTGGTAATTACAAATCATCATTTATACCCTTACTCTTTGTCTTCTCTTTATTTTTTTTAATGTTTTATATTATAGAATGTCAATGTTAACATATTAGAGCCGGGCGGTGGTGGCGCACGCCTTTAATCCCAGCACTCGGGAGGCAGAGGCAGGCGGATCTCTGAGTTCGAGGCCAGCCTGATCTACAGCGCGAGATCCAGGAAAGGTGCAAAGCTACACAGAGAAACCCTGTCTTGAAAAACAAAACAAAACAAACCCCCCTGCCAAAAAAAACCAAAAACCATATTAGTAAATGGTAGTGCTATGCATTACCTAGCTCTTGCCTGGCTCTGTGTGGTTACACACACAGGGGAGTGGACAGCGTGACCCAAGATGACAGTGAGGCTTCATAGGGCCTGAGCCCCTGGCATCTGTATTTTTAAAATAAAAACAGAATTGCAATCTTGGAAATTGAAAGGAAAAAGAAAATGACTTATGCAGGACCAATCTTTAACAAGTCATCCTGAAATTAGCATTGCCCCTTCCAGCCCCTCTCTTAATGAGGACTTCCAGGATCATGTTGAGCAGCATCATGCATGTTCATCTGGATATCTTGTAACTCTAGAGTGGGTTTGGGAATCTTAGTCTTACATTTTCCCTCACCATGACCAGAATGAAGAGAGTATCTGTGCAGCAAGGGCTTTTAATATTGAATGTCAAAGTGCTCATTCAGCTCTAGACAAACTGACTTTCAGAATTTTGGAGAACTGTTTTTGCTTCTGTAAAGAAGGAATAAGTAAGTGGAAGTGAAAAAAGAAGGGAGCTGTGCTGAGATGAAGCCATATATACACAGCCAAGAAGAATGGACAGCTGAATTAAAAAACCATCAACAATTTCCAGAATTTAAAATCCTGAATCATGACATGACACTAGTGGAATTCAGGTGTTTCTGGTACATGGACTGCTGTCACTCAATGTGAGGTTGAACTGTTGACCTTGTGTACATCCTACTTCACAAATGAGTCTGTCAGATATGCTAAGCCTATAGGCTGAAGATGATGCCCCAGCACTTCGGAGAAACCTCAGGTGACTGTCCAGACAGCTGGCTGTTTCTGTCAACTCACAAATTTTTTGGAAGTTGCTTGCATACACTTTCTGTTTTTATTTTTGTTAGCTAATATTATTTCCTTCTTGGGTCTCTGAGGGAGTTGAAGATTAGTTAGTTATAGTTGAAGGTTAGTTAGTTATAGTTGAAGATTAATTAGGATACATTTTGGACTTACCAAAATAGGATAGATAATGAAATTATTTTCTCTGAATTTGTCAAATACAAATGGACTAGACATTGTTTAGGTATTTATTACTTGTATATATTGTATATAGTTATTGTACTTTTGTATATAGTTTTTCTTATATTAGTTATAAGCTCTTTCTTTTTTTTCCTTTTTATTAAAATAGAAAAGGGGAAATATGGTGATATTTTATTTGTATTAAAATGTTATTTGTATGTTAATAAATAAAGTTGCCTGGGGGTCAGAGCTATTAGCAAGCCATAGGAAAGCAGGGCAGTGGTAGCGTACGCTTGTAATTCCAGCACTTAGTAGGCAGAGCTGGGTAAGTCTCTGTGTGTTCAGGGATACAGCCATTATTGGATACACATGCCTTTAATCTTAATACCAATCATGGAAAATCTGGAGGCCTATACAGACAGGCCGTGAGGAGGCAGTCATGTGGTTGGGTTTACAACCAATGAGAAGGCAGGACAGGAACTCTATATAAAGACTTTAACACAGGGGTAGCTCTGGTTCGGAGAGGTAGGACCACCGCAGGAGGAAGGGTAAGGTTTTAGCTCTTAGCTCTGACCTCTTGGCTTTCTTCTTTGCATTGGTTCTGTGTTTCTTATTTAATAAGAAGGTTGGATACATCTACAGAGCTGGGATGCTGGGAGCTTTGGAAGCAGTGTCTGACACATTGATTGTGCTGGCCAGTAGGATGGCTTTTTATATTGCCATTTGATTTTTTTCACTGTGAATCAGACTCATAAAATCAACAAGTTGGACTGAATATATCATATTCACAATAGAAATTTGAGAAGCATATATAAGTAGGGCTGGGTTGTATCTCAGTAGAGTGCTTGCCTTGAGTGCTCAATGGCCTCAGTAGAAAGTCTTGACAAAGATACAGAAGACCTAAAGAAGAACAGAGTAAGATGTGTAACACCGAGAAATACACTATCAAATGAGAGTCTCAGTGGATGGGACCAGTAGCAGATTGGACTTGACCAGTCAGAGTCAGCAAGTTTGAAAAAGTATCAGTAGAAATTAATAGAAGAAAAAGAGGTTTAACAAATGAAAGGCCTTGCCAGGTGGTACTGGCACACACCTTTAAACCAGCACTTGGGAGACAGAGGCAGGTAGATCTCTTGAGTTCAAGGCCAGCCTGGTCTCCAGAGTTCTAGGACAGCCAGGGCTACACAAAGAAACCCTGTCTCAAAAACCTTAAAAAAAAAAAAAAAGAAAGAAAGAAAGAAAAGAAAAAGAATAGCCTCTTTGACCTATATAAGAGTACCAGAAGATCAAGATTTGTATCACCAGACACTTGGGATAAGAAGATAATGAGTTTGGAGTAACAAAAACATGAAAAAAACAATTGGGCATGGTAATGCACACCTTTAAACCCAGCACTCAGGAAGCAAAGGCAGGCAGTTCTCTGGGAGTTCAAAACCAGCCTGATCTACATAGCAAGTTTCAGGCCAACCGAAGCTACACGGTGAGACCTGTCTCCAAAAAAAAAAAAAAGCCTTGAAAAAAAAAAAAAAAACTGGGCAAAATGGTGTGTTCCTTCAATCTCCAGCATTTAAGAAGCAGAGGGAAGAAGATCATGAGTTTGAGGCCAAGGAGATACTGTTTGAAGAAAATAAAACACATAAACAAAATCAAAGAAAAAAATCATTTCTGTTGTATATAAATCTCAAAGAATCCACACTTTTTTTTTTTGAGACAGAGTTTCTCTTTGTAGCCCTGAACTCACAGAGATCTGCTTGCCTCTGCCTCCTGAGTGCTGCGATTAAAGGCATGCGCCACCACCACCTGCACAAAAAAAAAATTACTGAGTACATAATTTAGCATAATGCCTCACTCAGACCACAGAGAGCAAACATTATGTTTTTTTAGCAATGAACAATTGAAAACTGAATTAAAACACAATTCCAAAAAGTATATATAAAATTATCTGGTCTGAGGTGTGAAGTATAAAATACTGTTAAATGAGTCAAAGGCGGCCGGAATGGTGGTGTTTGCCTGTGATCCCAGGACGAGAGAGGCAGACCCAGGAGTTCAGACTTAGCCAGCCTGGGCCATACAAGATCCTGTCTCTCAAACAAAACAGAGCAAAAACAAGGACTCAGAATAAATAATCTACCTTCCTCTCTTTTCCCTTTCCAGGTCTTGATTTGGAGCTCAGACTGCCCTTGAACTCATTTTGTAGCCTATGCTGGCCTCAAATTCATGATACACCTGCCTGTCTCCCAAGTGCTGTAATTACAGATGTACATCCACTGAATTGGGCTTCCCAGAAGCATTTTTAGTAGAAAGACAAAGACCTAGAATTGCAAATCAATTTAATAAATTAAATTAAACTACAGATAAGATTCTTTTGAACTCATTTGTAGCCTATGCTGGCCTCAAATTCATGATACACCTGCCTGTCTCCCAAGTGCTGTAATTACAGATGTACATCCGCTGAATTGGGCTTCCCAGAAGCATTTTTAGTAGAAAGGCAAAGACCTAGAATTGCAAATCAATTTAATAAATTAAATTAAACTACAGATAAGATTTTTTTTTAAGATTTATTTATTTATTATGTATACAGTGTTCTGCCTGCATGCCAGAAGAGGGCACCAGATCTCACTACGGATAGTTGTGAGCCACCATGTGGTTGCTGGGAATTGAACTCAGGACCTCTGGAAGAACAGCCAGTGCTCTTAACCACTGAGCCATCTCTCCAGCCCCACAGATAAGATTTTTAAGTGCTATCACAACAATAAAACTGAATCTGTGTGATAATACATAGCATATTAGCTTGGTTGAAATAATTCACTATTATGTATTTGGAAGCATTGTTTTTATACAAGGTATTTGTCAATTAAGATATGTAAGTATAAAAAGGAGGAAAATGTTTTAAAACAATGCAAAGCATAACCAAGATTTTATTGGCAAAAGGATAGACATTACAGATAAGTGGAAGAGAGGAGATCTTAAAAGTAGACCCATACAGGAGTCGTGGTGGAACTTAAGGCCAGAGAGTTTGTCCAGGAATTGCAAAGCCTGAGATCAATCCAGCACTATAGCCAATCAAATACAAAATAATAAACTTCAACCTAACCCCCCATTATATAAGAATAAGATGAATCATCTAACCAGGGTTTTTTTTTTTTTTTTAAAAAAAGCTATACAGTATTTTGTAGAAAACAGGAGAAATACTTTATGATCTGATTTTGATGAGGAGTTCTTTGGATGACAACAAAATCATGACTCATAAATGGAGGGAAAAAATGGTGAATTATACTTTGTTAAATGAAAAGGTTTGCTTGCAAGATGCCGTTAAGGCTGAAGCCAGGGTGTAGTATGTTGGCACATACCTGTAATCCCTGCACTTTGGATGCTGAGGCAAGAGGAACAAAACTGAAGGCAAGCTCGGGCTGTATGATATGTTTGAGGAGGCCAACCTGGGCTGCACAGTGAGACCCTGACACTGTCTCAAACAAAGGGAAAGAAAAAGCAGGTTATGGACAGGGAACAAGTGTTTGAAAGTCATGTATTTGTAAAGGACTGATTGAATATATAAAATGTTCTGAAAATGCAACAGTAAGAAAAATATTTTGATGAATAAAGGTAATAGATGTTAGTAGGTAAATATAACGATATCCAGTAGAAAACTGGCTCAGGGAAAGATGTTTAGTGTAACTAAACATAAGAGGAAACAAAGTGGAATGCTACTGCACACCATTACAATGGCCTAAACTAACAAAATTCTTTGAAGATAGGACCCCATGACTTAGTTTTTTCTCTTGTGGCAGAGAGAGGTCTTTGGTTTGGTTTGGTTTAGTAGATGCTAGATAGACAAGAAAACTATGGCTGGTTTTTGCTATTTCTGTGGCATTCCAGCAGAACAGTTTTACAGAATTAAAAGCTGACTTTTAGTTGACCTGGGATTTATTCCTTTATCTCAGAGCTTTCCCAATACTGGATTTCAGAACTTTTTTCTTCATTGTGTGTCTGTTTGTGGTATGTGTGTACAGATTTGTATGAGTACACCTGCCTGTGTCAGCCCATGTCAGGGACAGAGGACACTGGATGTCTTCCTCTTTCACTCTTCATTTACTTGAGATATACTCTCTCACTGAACCTGGAGGTCACTGCTTTGGCTAGGCTGGCTCACCAGCAAGCTGCCAGCATCGGTCCTCTTTGCTCCCTAGTGCCTGGATTTTTTATATAAGTGCTAGGATTTGACCTTGGGTCCTTATTGCTTGCAGAACAAGCACTCTTAGCCAGTGAGCCATCTATAACAGCTTCTTTTCTTGCTTTTAAGATATAAGGAACTGGGCGTGGTGGCACATGCCTTTAATTCCAGCACAGAGGCAAGTGACTCTCTGAGTTCAAGACCAGCCTGGTGTACAAAGAAAGTTCCAGGACAGCCAGGTACACAGAGAAACACCGTCTCGAAAAGCAAACAAACAAAATAAAAACAATTAGAGTTATTTATTTATTTTTGTGGATATGTGGGAAGGGTATATATTGCATGTGCCACAGCATGTATGTGGAGATCTTAGCACAGTTTGCATGAGCCAGTTCTCTTTATCACTTGAGAGATGGAAGCATGAGGATCATTAGTTCAAGGCCAACCTGTATTTATGATTCTGTCTTAAAGTTAAAATGCAGATCCTGGAGAGAGAGCTCGTGGCTAAGGGCACTGGCTGCTTTTCCAGAGGACCTGGGTTTGTTCCTGTCACCCACGTGGTGGCTCATAACTATCTATGACTCCGGTCCCAGGAAATCCAAGCACTCTTCTGGCCTCCATGGGTCCCAGGCACACATGTGATGCACAGACTGACATGCAGGCAAAACACACTCATAAAATGAAGAATAAATACATCTTTTAAAATTAAGTAAGACAACAACAAAAATATGAAGACTTGGAGCAGTGAGGAGGATTTTATTACTACTACTTGCTTTCAGTGATATAGTTAGGGCATTGTTTTTCATATCACAATTGAAATCTGCACAACTGGAAGCTGCTGTCCTATCTAAAGTCTGTATTGTAGCTATCTGAATTAAGGGTACTTATTTTATTTTATTTTTGTTTGACATATCAGCGATCATTTCTCTCAAAATGTGATTGTTGTTTTTTAAAAATGTTAAGCTGCGCTGGTTCCCATGCGGAAAGGTCATGAGGCAGAAGCCACAACAAAACCTAATATCAGAGTTTTATTAGGAGAGAGGGGGAGCAAAAGCACCAGGTCTGGGGAAGAAGCACATGCAGAGAACAGAGAGAAAGATAGAGGTAGTGGGGGCAGGAGAGAACAGAGAGGAAGGAGGAGTCTGTGCCTGGCTTTTTAAGGATTCCCGTGAACATGCGTACATGGCCTTACGGAACTTCGCCACGCATGCGCTGATTGCACGCACTGATGACATAAGACCTCTTGCTTAGCTGCTGAACTGCGCATGTGCAGTCATGCAGCTGGAGTGGCGGCAGAATCCTAACAGTCATGAAAAGCTGAAATGTTAAGAAGCTTTTAGGGTTGGTATTTGATTTTAACAGTGAATGAAAAAGAGAGAGAGGAGAGAGAGAGGGGGGGGGGGAGGGAGGGAGGGAGGGAGGGAGGAAAGAAAGAAAAAGAGGAAAGGACCGCTCCTAGGTATGTTGGAGGAGAAAGTTTATTGTAGATTAAAGGGAGACATAATCAGAGGCAGGGTCATCTGTGAGTCTAGAGTAAGCATGACCAGACTGAGCTGGGCCATGTGAGGAGAGTAGGGAGGGGAGAGGGGACAGCTAGCAAGACCAAGAGGCCAGGAGATTAAAGGGTAGATGAGAAAAAGAACACGTAATCACAATGGCTGGATTATTTAGGGAAGGGCAGGCAGCTGGGATTGGGGTATGCCAGCCATATCATGTAACAGGTAGGGACTGGGGGATGCAGGGAGAACCTAGTAGCCAGGTCCTTTAATATGTTAAGTAGGTACATCAGCAGTTTGCCCCTGATTTGAGACCTAACAAACAGCCCACAAATCTGTAATATGGGACCAGTGAGATGCTGGCTCAGTGTGTAAAGGCACCTGCTGCCAAGCCTGATGGTTGTACTCCATCCCTGGAACCACGTGGTACAAGGAGAGAATCAGCTCCTGCAAATTGTCCTTTGACCTTCTTGGCTACACACATACACATACAAACACAAAAACTAATTAAAAAAACCTTGTAATATGATAAGTATAAGGCATTGTCAAAAAATTACAGCCAAGTACATGCTAGTAATCTGAGCACTCAGGAGATGTGAGCAGGAGGATCAGGCATTGAGGACCAACCTTGGCAACATAGTGAGTCCTGGGCTAGCCAGACCAACATCATAAGACCAAGTAAAATAAAATGTTTTTAATTCTGATGAGGCCCTATTTATCTGTTTTTAAAAACTTGTTGGCAGTGATGTCAAAACCATTGAAGATCACAAAAATTTTTACACACCTTTAAGCGACTTACATTTTGTACTGATCCATTTCAGTAAATTTTTATTTTATGTGAGTGAAAAGTTCAAATTCGTTGTTTTTCATATGGATATCTAGTCCAATTTTCTGGCACCAATTATCACCATTTTCACCACTGAAATGTTTTGACACCCTTGACAGAGATGGTTGACTAAAATTTACATTTTCCCCATATTTTTTATGAAATACTGTTGTTTAATTTCCATCTATGCTGTCTTGGTCACTCTTCTATTGCCATGACAACACCATGATGTGTTCAGATCCAGTCAATCCCCAGTTCCCTCTCCTCTTCTTCCTCCCCCAGCCCTGCACTTCCCTCCCAACTTCATGTGCTCTCTCCATCTCTTTTTAGATGTATTTTTGTTTTATCTGTATTTTGCCTTCATGTACGTCTGTATACCACCTGTGTGCAGTGCCTGCTGAGGCCAGGAAAGGTCATAGGATTCCTTGGGAGTGGAGTTACAGATGGTTTCAGGACAGCCAGGCCTCTGTTACATAGAGAAACAAACAAAAAAACTAAGTGTAGGGATGTGGGGAGGATCTAGAAGGAGTTGGGAGAGGGGAAACTGTAATTAGAATACATTATATGAAAAAAATCTATTTTCAATGCAAAAAAAACCCAACAAACCAAAAACCAAAAACCAAAAAACCCCCAAAATGTAATATCCAGAGTCCATTTGGTGATGTGCATATAAACATACTATATGGATATAGGGCCACCAGCTGGAACCTGATTAGCCTCTGTGAGCCATATCCCTGAAGTAAAGTGGCTCTCCCACTCCTAGTATCCATCAACTCCAATAGCTCTTCACATAGGGATGGGACTTCTTGAGTTCCTCCCACATCCATGCTGAGAATTTGGCTGGCTTGATATTGTGCAAGTCTTGTACATTCGGTTCTAGCCATTGGAAGTTCATGCGTGCAAATACTAGTTCACTACAGATCTATTCCCTCTGACTCTTATAATCATCTTCCCATGATAATCGCTGAGTGTGTGTGTGTGTGTGTGTGTGTGTGTGTGTGTGTGTGTGTGTGTTATAGTTGTCCTGTTTAGAGCTGAGTACTCTATGGTCTTTTATTCTCTGCATGTTAACCAATTGTTGGTCTCTGTATTATATTCATCTGCTATAAAAAGAAGCTTCTCTGATGAGGGTTAAGAGATACACTAATCTGGGTATAATGATAAGTCATTAGAAACCAGTTTAATACAATGTCCATTTAGCTAAATAATAGTAATAGGTTCTCGCCTAGGGCCTATAACCTAGCCAGTGACAGATTTTTAGCCTGGTTGATGGTACCAGGCCTAGAGTCCATCTTATGTAAGACATTTTATGTCCAATCAAAAAGTGGTTGGTTACTCCTACACCATTCCTGCTACTATTGCAGCAGTGGGGGCACACTTTGCCAGGCCAGTCATTATTGTAGCTCACAGGGTTCACAGCTGGGTAAGACTGATGATAACTTTTCTCCTCCAGTAGTGTGCATAGAATCTTCCAGCACTATGAAAGCTAGCCAGTAGGAATGAAGCTTCCAGGTTGGTACCAGCTTGATTTCTCCATGTCCATACTCAGGTATGTGGTGTCTTCAGCAATAGGGCCTTACTGTCAAGTAAGGATAGTCAAGAGCAATGGTAGTAGTCTATAATGTTTGTGGTGGGAGGAGGGGTGACAGTGTTTGAAGTTTGGATTTCATTTCATTCATCTCTACATTTATCCTCATGCTGGTACTACACTGTCTTGATTCAAGTTAATTATGTTGTTTAGTAAAATCTGAAGTGAAGAAGTGTGAGTATTTTAACTTTTTCTTTTTCAATATTATTTTGACCATTTGTATCCCTTGTGATTTCATATGACTTTAAGAATCACCTTGCTCATTTCTGCAAAGAAGGCAGGTAGGATTTTAATAGGGATTTTATCACATTTTTTCACTATTTTTGTTAATCTATAATTTATGATTGTTAGTTTTGTTTTTAAATTATATATATCTGTTATACATACATATGTATATAAAATTTTTGTCTTAGGTTTCTGTTGCAGTAGTAAATATGAACAAAAGTAGTTTGTGGAGGAAAGGGTTTGTTTCATCTTGTGACTCTCAGATCACACGCCATCATTGAGGGAAGCCAGGGCAGGCAAGGGCTCACACAGAGGCCTTGGAGGGGAGCTTCTTACTGGTTTACTCCCCCCCACCCCCACCCCCCCCCCCCCCCCCCCCCCACCCCCCCCCCCACCCCCGCATAGTTTCTGCTCAGCCTGCCTTTTCCAGGAGCACCTGCCCAGGGATGGCACCACCCATTGTGAATTAGGCCCTCCCACATCAGTCATCAAACAACAGCACCCTGTAGATTTGCCCACAAGGCAGTTTTTTTTGAGGCATTTTCTCAATTGTGGTTCCCTCTTCTCTAGCTTATGTCAAGTTGACATAAAACTAACCAACAATATTTCATGTGTGTGTGAGTGTGTCATGATGTGTGATGGTCAGTTTGTGGAGTTGGTTCTCAGGTTTCACTTTGACGTGAGTTCCCAAGATCAAACTTAGGTTTCCAGTCTAATACAGCAAGTGCCTTTCCCACTGAGCCATCTTACTGGCCCTTTGCTTAAATCTTTTTTTTTTTTTTTTTTTTTTTTTTTTCCGAGACAGGGTCCCTCTGTGTAGTTTTGGTACCTGTCCTGGATCTCACTCTGTAGACCAGGCTGGCCTTGAACTCACAGAGATCTACCTGGCTCTGCCTCCCGAGTGCTGGGATTAAAAGCATGCTCCACTGCTGCCTGGCCCTTTAAATCTTAATGTGCAAATTATAAGATATAAAAGCCTGTCAACTTCACATTTGTGTCTCAGACTCCCAGAAGGATTCCTTTTTTGTTTCAGTCATGTTGGTATTATAACATTAGTCTAGTTCTTTTTTTCTTTTTCTCTTTTTTTGGTTTTTTGTTTTTTGTTTTTCGAGTCAGAGTTTCTCTGTGCAACAGCTCTGGTTGTCCTGGAACTTGCTTTGTAGACCAGGCTGGCCTCAAACTCTCAGAGATCCGCCTGCCTCTGCCTCCTGAGCGCTGGGATTAAAGGTGTGCGCCACCACTCTTAGTTGGCCTAGTTCTTTCAAACTGCCCACCTTCCGTGGACAGCTAAATGTCCTAGTTCACTCCCTGCCCCACCCTCCTCCTGTCTCTTGTGCTTATTTGTTGTTAAGGGTCTGTCTTTGTATCGCCAGCTCTCTAATAACGACCTTTTATCAGTTAGGAAAGCTTGGCCTTAGCTTAGGCTTGTTCCAGACTAGCTCTTTAAACTTAAATTAATCCATTTATATTAATACACATTCTGCCACATGACTCATTACCTCTCCTCAGTACCATATGTCTGACTTCCTCTGAGCCTAGCTGGTGAATCTCCCGCACCTCTGATTCTTTCCCAGAGTTCCTATCTATGTCCCGCTTAGCCTCTCCTGTAGCTATTGGCCATTCAGCTCTTGATTAAGTCATCAGAAGGTGCCTTAGGCAGGTGAGGTTAAACAAAGACGCATCTTCACACAGTGTACAAAAAGATTATCCCAACAGTTTGTTTGTTTGTGGATCTAGCCCTTGCTAGGCAGGTGCTATATCACTGACCTGTAACTATAGTCTGTTCTTACTTGATTCACTTAGACTTTCCTTATCCTTAGATCACTGGTTAATTGACTTCCTTGGCTCCCATCAGGGTATCCATAACCTTTCCAAAACACAGTCTGGATCATGTAGTTTTATGCTTGAAAATAGTGGATGAATCTTTACCATATTCTTTATCTATTAATAATTCAAATCTGAATTGCATAACGAGGCTGTAAGAGAAAAATGGAGTGTACATTTCTTATGCTCTCACCTTCAACATAAGACACTCTGTCACCAGATTTGTGGAGATTTTCCCTGTCTCCAGTTCATTCTGTAGCAGATCCAAAGCGGATGTGCTATCTCCCCGTTTTGTTAGATGGTGTCAGTCCCCACAGTTGCGCACTCAGCTCTGCAAGGTTGCTCTTCTTCACACACAGTAAGTGATAGGATGTCATATTTTTATGAACTGGCTACAAACCAAGGCTTTCATGACCCCTTCTTTGGGGTCAACTAATTTGCTAGGATGGCTTGTAGAACTTGGAGGAGCACCTGGTTTAGTTTAAGGGCATTGTGAAAAATACAGAAGTAGACTGAAAAGGTAACTAGGGCTAGGTACGGAGGGTTACAGCTCTCATGTCTTCTCTGGGCTTACACTGGGTCCACACCTCCACTTGTTCAGCAACCTAGAAGGCCTCAAGTGTTGCTCAAGAGTTTATAGAGCTCAGTCTCTAGGCTCCCTCAGGCCACTTCTCTGGAAGTTAGCAAGTGGGGCTGAAAGTTGTAATCTAAATAATTACGTGACTGAAATAAGGGCAAAATCAATCTATCTTCTGTCCTTTATATCCATTAGTTCCACATGTATGGATTCAACCCATGGGAGATTAAACACTGTTGGAAGCTGTAGGGCATAGTGGCCCACACCTTGAATCCCAGCAGTCAGGAGGCACAGGAGGCAGTTCTCTGTGCGTTTGAGGTCTGCCTGTTCTACATAGTAAATTCCAGGCCAGCCAGGACTACAAAGAGAGATCCTATCTCAAAAACAAACAACAAAAAAGATTCTTGGAAGTTGTGGCTATAACTGAGTTAGTTGGTAGAGTGCTCACCAAGCATCTGAGCTGGGTTTAAACCCAACACCACATAAATCAGTTCATCCTCAGCTCTTTAGTTCATGGCTAGCCTGGGCTACCTTTTCTTAAAAAGAAGAAAAAAGAACCAAGTGTGGTGGCACATCTTTAATCCCAGCACTCAGGCAGAGGCAGGTAGACCTCTTCTGGGATTACATGGTGAGATCATGTCTTAAAAAAAAAAAAAAAGGAAAAGAAGAAAAATTGCATCAGAATATATATACTTTTTTGTTATATTCCAAAACATTACAACCATATAACTAACTTTACATTGGATTAAGTAATTTAAGAATTAAGGAGGATAAAGTTATGTTATAGTTATACACAGATACAGTTCTATTTTATATAAGATTTGTACATCCTCAAACTTTGGTGTCTGTGTGAGAGTTTGGAGGTACCACTCATGAGGAAGGAGGGCCTCCCCCAGTTTATATTATAGCACATTGGCATGTACTTTAGTCACTTTCCTTCAGCTGTGACCTTATACCTAACAAACAACAGAAGGGTGGAAACGTTTCCTTGGGCTCCTCTTCCCTCCTCCTCTTCCCTCCTCCTCTTCCCTCCTCCTCTTCCCTCCTCCTCTTCCCTCCTCCTCCTCTCTCCTCCTCCTCTCTCCTCCTCCTCTCTCCTCCCCTTCCCTCCTCCCCTTCCCTCCTCCTCTCTCCTCCTCCTCTCTCCTCCTCCTGTGGCATGGAGGGTGGTGGAGCAGACAGTTCACAGCAGGCCACAAAGCAGAGAGGAGAGAGGAATGCCATTGCTGCTGCTTTCTCCTTTCTTCTCTGTTTCACCTGCCTCTTCCACACCCCACAACATGGAGCAGTGTTATATGATTGTATTATATACCCCACAACATGGAACAGTGTTATATGATTGTATTATATACCCCACAACATGGAGCAGTGTTATATGATTGTATTATATACCCCACATAAAAAGCAGTCCTTCTATATCAGGTACTCTTCTGGAAATGCCCTCACAGAGGGCAATTCTAAATCCAGTAAAATTAACAATGAGGAAAAACTGTGACAGTGGCCAAGACTTGAAGCCACTTTTCCTGTATTTTCATGCCTTCTGCCTTAATCTACCATAACCCTAATTCTACCCTGTCAGTTCTGATCATTGTAAATGTATTTTAAGAAATTGTTATTGAATAATGACGTTTTCATTCACGTATAAAAGGTACTTTGGGCACGTAATCTCCTGTCCTCCCTCTCCCCTCTGGTGAGTCCCCGTCATCTTCTGAAATAGCCACCTTTCTATTTCCATCTATACGTTAGGTATCTGTTTTTGTGGTGGTGGTGGGGTGCACATGGAAGCATGGTTAGATGTGTGTGTGGCCAGTACTAATTGTCCAGAATCACCACAGGAACAGATCTCTGGGTGTGTCTGTAAGGGGTTTTTAAATGAGGTGAATTGAGGGAAGAAGGTTCAACCTAAATGTGAGTGGCCCCATCCCGTGGGCTTGGGTTCTGAACTGAGTAAAAAGGAAAAAGCAAACTGAGGGCCAGCATTCGTTTCTCTGTGCCGCTTGACTACAGATGCAGGGGGAGCAGCTGCCGCTTGCTCCTGTTATGGCTTCCCCAGCATGATGTACTGTCTCCTCCAATCGTGAGCCAAAACAAACCTGTTCTTCCTTATGCTGCCTTTGTCAAGTACCGTGTCACAGCACGAAGAGAAGTGACATACGTGCACACACAAACACACGTGGACACACATGCACACACAAACGCACGTGCACACACAAACACATGCACACACGTACACACAAACACACATGCACACACAAATGCACGTGCACACACATGTACACACAAATGCACGTGCACACACAAACACACATGTACACACAAATGCACGTGCACACACATGTACACACAAACGCACATGCACACACATGCACATAAACGCATGTGCACACACAAATGCATACTCCCTATTAAGAGAAAACATGCTGTCTTTCTGAGTCTTGCTTATTTCACTTAATATGACAGTCTCTAGCTCCATTTTCCAGCAACTGACACATTTATTTCTTTTTTATGACTGATTGAAACACTTTACATGTATAATCTTAATTCTTCATAGTTTTATCTTAAAATATTCTCATAAATTTAAAATCTACTAATTTACTTACATGTGAGCTTCTTGAGTAAAGATTTTTTTTCTTCTTCTTTTTTTCATTCGAGACAGGGTTTCTCTTTGTAACAGCTCTGGCTGTCCTGGAACTCTCTCTGTAGACCAGGCTGGCCTCAGACTCACAGAGATCCACCTGCCTCTGCCTGCTGTGCTGGGATTTAAGGTGTGCACCACTACCACCCAGCAAGAGTAAAATTTTTTAATCTTCTGTGTATTTACTGTGCTTGATAATGTTATAGACCTATGTTCTGTTAGTTCTTTGTGTTTGTATGTGGACTGTGAGCTTAATGCAGAGAAAGAACTTAATTGACCTTTATTTTTAATACGTAGTTTAGTTCCTTGGGTGTATATAGAGAGATCTTGTTGTCTTTGTGTGTCCTTTTAGTTTTAATATTAATTTGTGGGGGAGGGACTGGGGGTTGAACCTCCAGCCTTGGGTATGCTAGGCAAATGCTTTCTTTGTCAATGAGCTGTGTTCTCACGGCCCTCTTTGTACTCTGTGTGTTGAGGCGGGTGTTTCTAATTCACTCTGAAACCCACATAGGTCTGGAATTTGTCATTTTTCTCCTTAGCCTCCCAGGTAGCTGCACTAGCAGACCCAGGTTTGTTTTTATATTTATTAACAAGATATTACCTGAGTTTAAAATCTGTTTCAGTTGTTTCTGATGTAATGGCTAAGAATGAAGGTTTTTCTAGGGCCAGAAGGGTGGTCCAGCTGGTAAAGGTACTTGCCTCTAAGCCTTACAACCTGAGTTTCATCTCTGGGACCCAGAAGTTTGAGAGAGAACTGACTGCTACAAGTTGTCTTCTGACCTCCACATGAGTCTAGCATACTCATGTTTGGGTGGGAGCTCCACCTCAACCCCTGGCACCCTGGCATCTCTATACCCAAAGAGTCTGAAACGTTCTGGTGGAAGACCCACCTCAACTTTCTTCCCCTATCTCTTTCCCTAAACCCGTCCCTTCAAAGCCCGCCAGATACAGCTCCCCCACCCCCAGAGAGGCTCAAGACCACACCCACAGGGTATATAAGCTGCATGCCAGTAAACAAACACGTGGTTTTTCCGGTCTCTCATCCCCTTTCCTCTCTGCTGGGCCAGGGAATCACCCAGGAACGCTTTACCCATTAAACTGGGCCATTTCCTAATTTGGTCTGATTTGGATTGCTGCGTTGGCAGAGAGGCCTATTTGGATGAATCTTAAAAGTTCTTATTAATAAAGTCAAACCTGAGCCAGGTATTGGGGTGAACGCTGGAAGATCAGAGAGACAGAACAGGCCACAGCCACCTCACCTCACCAGTTCCTCAGCTGACCCTGTTTCCTCAGACTGGAAGCCTCTGAGTCCTCATCCAGAATGAATCTCAGTTGAACTGCTGCTAGAAGCCTGAAAGCTTAACCAGCCAAATGCTTAATCAGGCCAAATGCTTCTAGTTTCTGGTCCCCACACCTTATTTACCTTTCTGCCTTCTACCATCACTCCCTGGGATTAAAGGCTCACTTCTTGAGATTAAAGGCGTGTGTCACCATGCCTAGCTGTTTCCAATGTGGCCTTGAACTCACAGAGATTCCAGATGGATTTCTGCCTCTGGAATGCTAGGATTAAAGGTGTGAGTGCCAACATTTTCTATCCTAAGTATCTAGTGGCTTTTCTGTTCTCTGACCCCAGATAAGTTTATTAGGGTGCACAATATTTTGGGGAACACAATACCACCACAATGTAGTGGTTTTTTTTTTTTAAAAAAAAGCATAAAAGCTTTGGAATCTAATTGCACCATCATTTTCTAGCCGTATGATTTTGAACTAAGTAATTAACCTTACCAGTTTTCTACTTCTGTATCTGAAAAATAAAGGAAATACTAATACTTATATTATTATGAGAATTGAATGCATGAAAATGCATAAAATGGAATATTGCTTGCATATCATATATATTTTATTAACTATTATTTCTCTTAATTTTTTACTTGCAAATACTGTCTCACTGTTTATTAGGTATTGTATCAGGTACCGGGACACTATGTGCTCCCTGTACTCCTAGCTAGCCTCTGCATTTACTGGGTACACAGAAGTCATCTGAGCAGTTGCTCTAGTGGTACTGAAGAGTTACTGTTGTCATTAAGTCAAAGCTCCTCCAAACACATACATTTTTTATTGTGTTAACATTATTAAATAGTTTCATTAATTGCATAAGTATAAAAGAGAAACTATACACTATAAGGTATAAGAAATGAACTCATTAAATTATCACCTTAATGATAGAAATGTATTGACAAATTCTAGAAAATTTGCCACTGGCCATGTTTTGATTGCTCAATAAAGAATCAATAGTTTATTCAAATCTATATTTGTTTTTCTTTTTTAAAGTAGAGTAATTCAGGTTAAGTGTGTGATGCAAGCCTATAATCTTAGCACTCTGGAGGCTGATAGGAGGATCAGAAGTTCAGAGCTAGCTTAGGCAACTCATTGAGACTGCCTCAAGTTGAAAAGTAAAATAAAAGGCTAGAGAGGATTTATCTTAGTGGTAGAGTACTTGACTAGCATGTATAGGATAGTTGGTTCAGTCCCCAGTACTGCTAAACAAACACACAAACAAAAATCACTGGGTTGAGCCTGGGCAGTGGTGGTGCACCCCTTTGGTCCCAGCACTCAGGAGGCAGAGGCAGGTGGATTTCTATGAGTTGAAAGCCAGCCTGGTCTACAGAGAGTTCCAGGCCAGCCAGGGCTACAGAGAAACCCTGTCTCAAAAAACACATAAACAAACAAACAAAGCAACACCAAAAAGCAGGGTGATTTTGATAGCAAGGGACAAAGTACTATAGTGTAATATAGATATTTTAGAGGAGCATTCTAAAAGGAATTAAATCTAGTACTGTCTTTTGTTTTTATATGACTGAAATGTCTTTGTAATGTAAATGATCCAAGAAGCTGGGCACAGTAGTCTGTACCTGTGACCCCACAGTTTGGAGGCTGAGGCAGGATCGACACCTGGTCTTTAAAGTGTGGTAGGCGAATCTTTTTCTTGTTCATTTTGTTCTTTCATAGTGTTAAGGATAGAATCTCAGATTTAATGCATGCTAGCAAATGCTGTACTCACTTCAGTGTGTTTCCAGCAGTGAAAATGAGGTCTCTATTGACTGTAGATGTAACCAACCGTCTTATTAAATAAGAAACCCAGAGCCGATTCAGAGAAGAAAGCCAAGAGGTCAGAGCTAAGAGCCTTACCCTTCCTGCTTCAGCGATCCTCTTCAGCCAAGAGAGCTCTCCGAAAAGGAGCTACTTCCTGTGTGTATGTCTTTATATAGTCTAGCTGTTCTGCCTTCTCATTGGTCATAAACCCAAACACATGACCGTCTCGTCACTGCCTGTCTGTAGAGACTTCCAGGTCTTCTATGGTTGGTATTGAGATTAAAGGCGTGTGTCTCCAATGCTGGCTGTATCCTTGAACACACAGAGATCTACCTAGCTCTGTCTACCAAGTTCTGGGATTAAAGGCATGCGCCACCACCACCCAGCTTTTGCTATGGCTCTAATAGCTCTGACCCCCCGGGCAACTTTATTTATTAACATACAATTAAAATCACATTTCAGTACAAATAAAATACCACCATAATTGACAACAAGTTGATTAATTAAAGCTTTGTGCTTTTTCTGTGCCTGAAGCTGAGGAAAAGGTTGCTAATTGATCACCAGTGTGGTAACTGATAACCCAGATTCAAAACAAACAAACAAACAAAAAATTACAGGCCTGTAATCCCAGCACTCAGGAATCTAAGGCAGGAGAATGAAGATTTCAGGGCCATCCTGGGCTAACAAAACCTTGTTTCCAAAAACCAAACCAACCAAACAAAGATAATAATAATAATAGCTTGACTTCATTTTTGTTTTAAGTGGACAAATTACTTTTGAAATGTGTTTTAATCTTTTTCTTCAGTCTAACAGATTTATAGCCTCCGGTGTGTCAATATTGTTTTATTTTTACAAGCTAACTTCAAAGATTGTCTACCCTCATAGTCTCATATTTCATTTACCCTCTATAGGCTTCTATCCCTTCTAGTCTGAAGTGACTGCCTAATTATTTATATGAGTAACCTTTGCTTTTTGTGTGTGTGTATGTGTGTGTGTGTGCATGCGTGTGCCCCCATGCACACCTGTGAAGAGACCAGCGGAAGATACTGGACATCTTCCTTTATTACTCTTTGCCTCATTTCTCTTTAGACAGGATCTCTCACTGACTCTGAAAGTCAGTTTTTTGTCTAGCACGTCTTAGCAGTTGTTCTGTCTCTGCCTCCTCATGAACGCACAGCAAGTGCTCTTCCCACTGACCCATCTCCTGGGCTCGGCCCAGCTTTTCTATGGAATTTGTCATTTCTGTGATAACCTGGTCTCAGAATTTTCTTCCTGTCAGAGTAGTCTGTATTTTCTTTTTTGAAGGACTCTTTAGTTTTGTTCATGCTGATTTATATTTTAAGTTAATATTTTGTATTTTAAAGTTTCTTCTTTGTTTTCACAGGGCTTTTGTTTTTGTCTTCTGAGATAGTCTCACCATTTAGCCCAGGCAGGCCTTGAACTCATGTAGTGGAGGCTGGCCTTAAACTTTCCTGCCTCTGCCCTCTCAGTCCCCAGTTTATTTATAGAACTTGGAAAAGTTGTACCTTTCCCATACAGATTGTGGCGTTTAGGAATCTTGAAGTTGTCCAGATGGTTGTGATGATAGCCACCCTTGGAAACCACTGATGTATACGTGTAGTTCAGATTCTTCACCATGGAGCACACAATTCTTCATCTAGTTCCTGCCTGCCTCTCCAGCACCATCTCTGTCTGCTCTCCTCTCATTTTCTGTGTTGAGCCAAGTGTCTTTTCTGTAATTTCCTGGGCTTGATTGGATTTGGGGACGGTAGTATACTTTTTAAAATCAGGAGATGGTCCCAGATTTTTTCCTGTTTTTCTCATTCCTTCTATATATCCCAGCTAGTCTTAGATTTCACATGTTAAACTAGGGTTGAAAGCACAAGGCTGATCCAAATCAGTGAGACCAAGAAAGATCATGTAACTTGCTACAGTAATGTAAATAGTGTATGTCAGAATATGTGTAAAACTCAGTGTTTGTATGTCTAACATGGTTCTTACTGTATCTGCTCAGGTTAATCTTAAGTGACTTTTAAAATACTTTCCTTTCTAAATAAATCACCTTTAGTTATTCCCTTATTAATTTATTTCTTTACTTCATTTAACATTTATTTGAGTATGCAAGGAGCAGAGCGGGACCTAGCGATGGGTGGATAAAAATAAAATAATATAAATTTCCTGTTCCTTATGGTCTCAAGACACATTTTATATAGTTTATATTGTCATAAAGTACTATACAGAAATCCAATTTGTTAACTTTTTTTGGTTTTGTTTTGTTTTGGTTTTTGTTTTTTTGAGACAGGGTTTCTCCGTGTAGTTTTGGTGCCTGTCCTGGATCTCGCTCTGTAGACCAGGCTGGCCTCGAACTCTCAGAGATCTGCCTGGCTCTGCCTCCCGAGTGCTGGGATTAAAGGCATACGCCACTGCCGCTCGGCGAATTTGTTAATTTTTTAAAAGAGAAACTATAATACATTCTTTTCCACTGTTTTCTTTCTCTTTTCATCCAGGGAAAGACCATGTTTGTAGATTTATTGGCTGTGGGAGAAACGATCGTTTCAACTATGTGGTCATGCAATTGCAGGTATGTTACCTTGAAAATGTGTCTTCAAATCTTTTCGTTTTGATCAAAATACCCAGTTACAGTGACTATGCATAAAAATGACAGCATTCTTGTTATCATGTCCAAATGCTATACACTGTACATAGAGATTTATTTAGACTTGGTATAGATTTTCCAAAAAATGAAATGGTCATCTATTTTAGTTTGTCTGTACCTTTATTGGTCATCATTTTTTCATAGCGTTTAATCTTAAAGTGGATTGTGGGCTGTAATGTGAACCTTGCCTTTCCATGTTCCTTCTCTTTTCATCTTTCTAACCTCAGGCATTTCAAATCTCCACTCATGCTCTCAAGTACCAGCCACTACATTAAAATTGTAAGCATTAGTTGGAATAAAGGAAGAATGCTGTTCCTCTTTCTTGTCCATCAGCATAGCACTGTTCCTTCCCTTTTAGAGTAGAGTTGGGCTGAAAGAGTAGCAGTTCCTAAAGAATATGCAAGAGTAACAAGTACAATAGGGAGAATCAGGAAACCAGTCATTTCCTTGATGTTGCCTGTGCTCCTCAACACACAGTATAGTCGTCTCGAAGCTTCAAACCGTGGTTCACTGCCTGATGTTCAGTTCTCACAGTTTCCTTTCTTCTTTAGCAGACTTTATTTTGAACATTTGGTTTCTTTATTTTCTTTCATATTATTTACATGACAGTGAGTTAAATTCATAAACCTTGACCTAAATGTTTTCTCTTCTTTTCAGAAGACTTTTCTTTTTCTCAAGTATCCTTCAATATTTGACTTTGACCTAAAGATGTTACCCTTTCTGTAAATTATAGTTGTTGTTGTAGTTGTTCATCTTTTTAAAGTGTGGTCTCACTGAATAGCACAAGATGATATAGCCAAGACTGGCCTTAACCTCAGGATCCCCCTACCTTAGCCTCCTGATTTCTAAGATTATAGCTGTGTGCTAAGATGGTTGGCTTAGTCTTGTTTGAAATTAATTAATTGGGGATTGGAGGAGTGTACCATGGTGTGTGTGGAGGTCAGAGGACAACTTGTGGGAGCTGGGTCTCTCCTTCTACTGTGTGAGTCCCAGGGTTTGAACTTAGGTGTCAGACTAGGCAGCAAGCGCCTTTGCCTGCTGAGCCATCTCACTGGCCCTTAAAGTCTTTCTTGGTTACATGATTCATCATCTCAAGTTAGCATACTCTAATTTATTGGAGTGCTTACCTTTTTACATTTTTCAGTTCATTAATGTGGTCCCTGTTTTCTCTCAAATTTGCCACTAATATGAACTCTATCTTTTTTTTTTTTTTTTTTTTTTTTTGAGACAGGATCTCCCTATGTAGCCCTGAGTGTGCTGGAACTCACAGAGATGCATCTACATCTGCCTCTCAAGTGCTGGGCTTAAAAGAATATGCCACAGCTGGGCAGTGGTGATGCACACCTTTGATCTTGGCACTTGGGAGGTAGAGGCATTCGAATCACTGTGAGTTCGAGGCCAGCCTGGTCTACAGATTGAGTTCCAGGACAGGCTCCAAAGCTACACAGAGAAACCCTGTCTCAAAAACAAAACAAAACAAAAACAAACAAACAAAAAAAGAATATGCCACCATGCTTGGCTGGTTTTCCAGATTTACTCGATTACCCTATTATTTATTTATTTTTCATTTGGCTTACTTGAATCTGGCTATCAATAGGGTCCATACATTGTTTATTTCTTAAGCCTTTTTTGATCTGCTGGTTCTTCTGTCTTACTTACTTGAAGATTCCTTCTTTGTTGTTTTAGTGTAGAAATTCTCTTATTTTGGATTTTGCTGATTGTTTCTGTTTATTGATATGTAACATGTCGTTACACTCCCCACCCATTTCTCATAAACTGATGGCTAGATTCTAATTTCCACTTCCTTGGCAAGGGCAGTTGAGAGGTGGCATATACACTTCCAGCTGCATGCTGAGAGCCAGCACCTTAACCTCCCTGCAGCCTGGCCCACCTATTTTGAAGTTTTTAGTGATTTTTCCGCACCTTGTTTTCCTTTTTTTTTCAGTCCATTAGTAAGCATGGCCTGTGATTTCAGTGGGATTTCCAAATTCACCATTCTAATTGTATCATTTCTTCTCCACTTAGATAAAATTCTTCCTTTAAAAGTATTTCATGCGATAGAGGCTACCCTGAAGTATACCTTTTATATAGGAAAGTCAGGGTTAATATAGACTCCATTATTTTAATCAGTTTTCAGAACTATTAGTTGGTTCACTAATATTTTCCTATAAGAGACAGGAGTGCCTGCTTTCCTTTGTGAATTTATAGTCTCTCTCTTCCCTTTCCTCCCTCTCAATAAAATTACAAACTCTCAATAAAATTACCAACTGTGCAACTGACATTGCAGCTTTTCCTTTTGTGTGACAGGAGGGTGTCACTCACCATGCATCCCAGATTGTCTCCACACCTTCTGCCTGAGCCTTTCAAACAAGGATTATCAGAGTATGCCATCAAGCCGGGCCTGTAGCTTTGAATGTTCATTATGTTTCTGCCTTGGCTAGTGAGACTTTCTCTGGGTTTCACTTTGACCTGATTAGGTAGTGTTTTAAAAGCATCCTTATTTTCTGATGCAATAGTGTGTACTATGTTCATTCTCTGTATTTCATGCTCCAGCTGTTCCTCCATTCAACCCTGGTTCCTTTTAATGGGAAATATGTTTTAGAGATGATCTGGATGTTATGTGTACCTATTGCAATGGGATTGGTCATTGTCTCTGATTTTTTTTTAAGAAGATGGATTAAAGAAGTTCAATTTTAGCTGGGTGTGGTAGCTCATACCTCTAATCCACACTTGGGAGATGGAGGCAGGTGGATCTTTGAGTTCAAGGCCAGCCTGATCTACAAAGTGAGTTCCAGGACAGCCAGGGCTACATAGAGAAATTCTGTCTTGAAAGACAGAAAACAAACAAACAAACAAACAAACAAAATTTTACTTAATGCTTCTAAGTAAAATTTATAATAGTAGACATGCTGATTACTTCTTTCTGTATTTTTATTTCTTTGGTCCTACATTCTTTTAATATATAGATGAAATTATATCATTGGAATTTACATGAAAGTAATATGTTTAGAATGGGAGAGAGTTACATTTGAGAAGGTATATTATCTATGAAAATATATTGTCAGTGAAGTGATAGTTACTTTTTTTATATTTGTTTTTGTTTTCTTTTTGTGTGGGTTTTTCCTTTTTTTTTTTTTTTTTTAAGACAGGATTTCATGTAGCCTAGGCTGGTCTTGCCTTAGTATGTACCTTAGAACTGCCTTGACATCCTAATCCTTAGGTCTCCACCTCAAGTGCTGAGATTAGGTTTGAGCAAGCACATCTGGACTTACTATGATTACTAGCTACTGTGCCTGGTTAATGACCTCTTATCCTGGGAATTCACTGTATTACTCTCTTCATTTAGTATGATACCCAATCTCTTTCCCTTTCCTCTCCCTTCAGATCTCATCCTCTTTCTCCCCCAATACCCCCCCTCTTTCATTTACTTATTTTTATTTTATTTTTATTTTTTAATAAAGATCCTGTGTGTGACAGGATCTTACTATATAGCCCCATTTGGCCTAGAAGTTCCTCTGTAGACTAGGTTAACCTCAAGCTTTTGGCAATAGTCTCTGTTTCCCAAGTACCAGAATTACAGGTATGTGGCACTATTTCTGGCTTTATGCATTTTCATTACTCAAAAAACAACAACAAAATGTAGTTTGATCTTGTTAAATTTATAGAATTACTTTGGAGAAAAATATAAGTTCTAAAATTTTTTTTTGCATATGAATTTCTTACTATATGAAAAGATCCCCCTTTTTAAAAAAAGAACAGCCCCTCCCCACAACACTATTCTTGTGTCAGCCTTGTGTTTATCCTCCCAGATTTTGTTAGGTTTTTTGTTTTTGTTTTTCTGATGTGTGTGTGTGTATTGTTGTTGCTATTATGAAGTGGGATTTCATTCTATAGTCGAAGCTAGCATGGTGCTCACTTTGTAGTGCAGGCTGGCCTTAACTTCTTCTGTCTCCCTAATGTTGAGATTAGCTCTGTGTGATGGTACACTCCTGTAATTCCCAAACTCAAGAGGTAGAGGCAGGAGGATAAGAATTCAAAGTCAGCATGGCAAGTTCCAGGACAGACAAGGGCTACATAGACCCTGTCTCAACAACAAAAACAAACAAACAAAAAAAAGAATTTAAAGTCAACCCTCTGCTGTATGTAGCAAAATCCAGTCTAGCCTGGACTACATAAGACTTGACTCAAAATAATAACAACATTAATAAAAACTACTAGAATTATAGGCATGAGACATTATGCCCCAATCACCAGTTGATACATTAAAATTACCTTTTATGACATTTAAATAATTACTGGTATTAATCAAGTTAATTGATTCCTGTTGGTTGTTCTTATGATAGTAGTAGTTTTTAATCTAAATCTTGGTATTATCTAGGATGTAGTTTTGTTTGTTTGTTTGTTTTTTTCAAGACAGGGTTTGTGTAACAGCCCTGGCTGTTCTGGAACTCACTTTGTAGACCAGGCTGGCTGCTTCGATAGCTGAATATTTGCTGTATCATATTTGTGAGGCCTGAGCTTTGATGTCAAGGACGAGGGAGGGTCGGAAGGAGGCTAGGAAGCTGAAGAGAATATGAGAGGTTTTAAGCATATACAAGATACTTTATTTACCAGCACACAGACTACAGGCAGGCAGATGCTGACAGGCAAGTGGGCACAGCATGCAGGCTGCACAGGCCAAAGCCAAAGCAAGGACACTTGCCTCCAACCTCAAGGCCATGTTGATAGAAAACAATCACACAAAGAGTGGCATTTGGCCAAAACTAGTTATATAAGAGATTACATCACTGCTTACTCTGTGTTCCTCAGATATCCTGTACTAGCTATCTCCCCAGATGTCTAGTTTATGTTTTAGCTGACTCATATCGTATCCATACCATCACCTAATTGTTTTAACTTTTGTTGTCCTTTATGGCCTTCTGTTTCCTATAATATTTGCTAATAATAACAGTCCTTAGGATTTGTTGAGTACAAGGCAGTATTCCAGAAACTTCGTGTGGTTTTTATTTAATCCTTATAAAATTATATGAAGTATTATTAACTTTTTTCATTTAAAAAACTGATGTAGGAAAATTAAGTAACTTGTAGAGAGTGTGTGTTGGGCAATAATGAGGAATACTGCTTTGGATATTTGTGCTGCTTAGTTTTATCTTGACACAATCTAGAACCACCTGGAAAGGGGTCTCAATGAGGATTGTCTTGGTCTGGTTAGTCTGTAGGTACAGCTGTGGGGGAATGCCTTGATTTTTAGTTGATGTAGGAAGATCCAGTCTTTTGTGGGCAGCATCATTCCTAGACAGGAGTTCCTGAACACTGGAAAAGAGAAGAAAGTTAGCTGAGGACAGGCAAGACAGGATGTGTTTATTTTCTTTTTGCTCTTAATTGTGAATGTAATGTGACTAACTGCTTATGTTGCTGTCTTGACTTTCCCCAAAAATGATGGACTGTAACTGAAATTGTAAGCCATATAAACCCTTTCTTCCCTTATGCTGTTTTTTGTTACAGTGTTTATCATAGTAACAGAAATAAAACTAGAACAGATATCTGTATTTTATATTTTTTAAAATAGTCACATCTAAGGGGCTGATGATTAGCTTAGTTGGTAGAGTTTGACTATGCATGAAGCTCTGGCTCTGGGTTCAATTCCCATCCTTGCATAAACTTGGCTTGGTGATGCACACTGGTCATCCTGGAAATTGAGAGTTGAAGGCCAGATCAGTTCAATGTCATCCTTGGTTGCACAGGGAGTTCAAGGTTAGACTGGTGTACATGAGACGCCCTCAGAAAGAAAGAAAAGGAAAGGAGGAAAAGGAAAAGAAGGAAAGAAGGATCCAAGTCGACATTTTTAGAATAGCAAGGATAAATCAAAACATGACGACTTAGGAACATAATTGCTAACAGCATGCTTATTCTTAGGGCTGGAGAGAGATGACTCAGGTTAAGAGCTCTTGCTGCTTTTCTAGAGGACTGGAGTTCAGTTTCTAGCACCCATGTTGAGTAGCTCACAGCCATCTTTAATTCTAGCTCTAGGTGATCAAATGTCCTCTTCTGATTTCTGAGGGCACCCACAGTCATGTATACAAAGAGGGATACACATACATAATTCTTGGAGTTAGAAGATCACAGCTAGCCAGGTGGTGGTGGCACACACCTTTAATCCCAGTACTCGGGAGGCAGAGCCAGGCGGATCTCTGTGAGTTCGAGGCCAGCCTGGTCTAGAGAGTGAGATCTAGGACAGGCACCAAAACTACACAGAGAAACCCTGTCTCGAAAGAAAAAGAAAAAAAAAAAGAAAAAAGATCACAGCTTAGGCAAGAGCCTTATTATTTCAGTCACAGTATTTTATAATGTGGTGATATAGTGAATGTTTTGAGTCTTATCACAGTATTAGGACTGTATTTTAAAGTGATTATCCGATTTCATAGGGTCGGAATCTGGCAGATCTTCGACGGAGCCAGTCCCGGGGCACATTCACCATTAGCACTACTCTTCGGCTCGGGAGACAGATTCTGGAGTCTATTGAAAGCATCCATTCTGTGGGATTCCTTCACAGAGACATCAAACCGGTAGGGGCCTTGTCTTTTCCAAGCATAGAAGGCTATTGCTTGGTATTCTAATGTTAGGAGACAAAATGTATGCTAGTGTAGTTTTTTTTCTTTTATTTGTTATGGTTAAATACAAAGAAATGTTTTTATTTCTGTAATGCCCTAAAAGCAAAAATAATTTACCTTTTAGTTTAGTTTAGTTTAGTTTTGTTTTTAAAGCGGTAATCAGAAATTACAGCTTATTTTCAATAGCTTTTCTCATACCAGGAAATGTTTCTTGCCAGCTAAATTAAAAAGTCTATGCTGGGCCTGGGAGACGACTCAGCCAGTAAAGCACTTTAAGACTTGAGTCTTGAGTTGGATGCCCAGAACCCATGTTTTAAAAAAATGGGTATGGTGGTACATACTTGTAGTCCAAGTGCTGGACAGGTGAGATAGGAGGATCTCTGGAGGATCTCTGGGGCTCACTGGCCAGCCACCCCTAGCCTGCTTGAGGAACAACACCTAAGGTTGTCCTCTGGTCCCCACAGGCACCTTCACATGCAAGTTCTGTGCTTGCCAGTTCTTAATTAGATATTTTAGCATTGCTAATTATTCAGCCTCATACATAAATTGTTAGTGTGATTGTGTTTCTTCATAACAGTTGTTCATTTTCTCAAGTCACCAAATGTGTTCATTAGAATAATTAACTATGAAAGACCTTAATCTTCTCCTAAGAACTACTGTGTAAATACAACTGGTTTTTCCTTTTTTTGTTCTGTTGTTGTCCTGTGCCCTTCTCTGTCCTTTCATCAGGAAGCTCCTTAGGAAAATTATACTTTTTTAAAAGTAAATGTTGATGTGATAGCTTGGATTTTGCCATTACAAATTCCCTTTTTTTGCATATCTAACTTTCTAAATTTGCAGTCATTTGACACAACACATTACATAGATTTTTAGGTTTGGGGGCTCTTTGTTTTGTTTTGAGACAGGGTCTTGTATAGCTAAGACTGACCTCCAACTTGCTGTGTAGTTCAGGGTGGCCTTAAACTGATAATCTTGTCTCTGTTTCCTGAATGCTGGAATTAAAAGTATATGCCATCACATCTAGTTACACTGATTATTTTTTTTTAAGGAGAAAAAAATGTAAAGCATTTTTTCCTTAGGACTATTTTGGAATGTTTTTTCTAAATTGTATTTTTTTTTTATTTCTTTTTTTTTTATTAATTTATTTTGCAATACAATTCAGTTCTACATATCAGCCACGGATTCCCTTGTTCTCCCCCCTCCCGTCCCCCTCACCTTCCCCCCAACCCCCCCCCCCCCCCCCCATTCCCATCTCCTCCAGGGCAAAGCCTTCCCCACAGACTGAGGTCAACCTGGTAGACTCAGTCCAGGTAGGTCTAGTCCCCTCCTCCCAGGCCGAGCCAAACAATCCTGCATAGGCCCCAGGTTTCAAACAGCCAACTCATGCAATGAGCACAAGATCTGGTCCCACTGCCTGGATGCCTCCCAAACAGATCAAGCCAATCAACTGTCTCATCCATTCAGAGGGCCTGATCCAGTGGGGACCCCTCAGCCATTGGTTCATAGTTCATGTGTTTCCATTCATTTGGCTATTTGTCCCTGTGCTTTATCCAACCTTGGTCTCAACAATTCTCGCTCATATAAACCCTCCTCATTCTCGCTAATTGGACTCCCAGAGATCCACCCGGGGCCTAGTCATGGATCTCTGCATCCAGATCCCTCAGTAGTTGGATGAGGTTTCTAGCACAACAATTAGGGTGTTTGGCCATCCCATCACCAGAGTAGGTCAGTTCGGGCTGTCTCTCGACCACTGCCAGCAGTCTGTTGTGTGGGTATCTTTGTGGATTTCTGTGGGCCTCTCTAGCACTTTGCTTCTTCCTATTCTCATGTGGTCTTTATTTACCATGGTCTCCTATTCCTTGTTCTCCCTCTCTGTTGTTGATCCAGCTGGGATCTCCCGCTCCCCCAAGCTCTCTTTCCCTCAACCCTCGCCTTTCATTACCCCCACTCATGTCCAGGCTGTTCATGTAGATCTCATTCCATTTCTCTGTCATTGGGTGATCCCTGTGTCTTTCTTGGGGTCCTGTTTTCCAGGTAGCCTCCCTGGTGATGTGAGTAGCAGACAAGTCATCCTTGTTTCATGTCTAGTATCTTGCTATGAGTGAGTACATACCATGTTTGTCTTTCTGAGTCTGGGTTACCTCACTCAGGATGATTTTTTCTAGATCCATCCATTTATCTGTAAACCTCATGATGCCATTGTTTTTCTCTGCTGAGTAGTATTCCATTGTGTATATGTACCACATTTTGTTTATCCATTCTTCAGTTGAAGGGCATCTGGGTTGTTTCCATGTTCTGGCTATTACAAACAATGCTGATATGAACATAACTGAACAAGTGCTCTTATGGTGTGGTTGAGCATTTCTTGGGTATATGCCCAAGAGTGGTATAGCTGGATCTTGGGGGAGATTGATTCCCAATTTTCTAAGAAAGCGCCATATTGATTTCCAAAGTGGTTGTACAAGCTTGCATTCCCACCAGCAGTGGAGGAGAGTTCCCCTAGCTCCACATCCTCTCCAGCATAAGGTGTCTTCAGTGTTTTTGATCTTAGCCATTCTGACAGGCGTAAGGTGGTATCTCAGAGTTGTTTTGATTTGCATTTCCCTGATGATTAGGGATGTTGAGCAGTTCCTTAAATGTCTTTCGGCCACTAAATTGTATTTTTAATTTTAGTGAAGTTCAGCTTTATGATGCTTATAGAAAATTGTTTTATTTTATTATTTGTTTTTTATTAAGATAGGATTAAACTGAAATTTGCTATATAGACCAGTCTGACCTTGAACTCACAGAGATCAGCCTGCCTTTGTCTTTAGTACTGGAATTAAAGGCATACACCATCACAACCAGTCCTTATACTTAACTAAAAGGTTGAGTTTATATATATTTTATATATATATATTTCCCCTCATCTCTAGCTTCCCTTGTTTAGGTGGTTGGATTGTCATTTAAGCAGTAACTTAGACTAGAATTTCAAAGAATTCTAGTTCTGAATTTAATTAGGTCATTATTATATGTAACTATACAAACATTTAAATTTATTTTTGCTCAGTTTTCCTGGTGGTAGGTAGACATTAACAACTCTCTCTCTCAAGTCTCTAATTGTATTTACAAGAACACTCCACTATGAAAAACTTTAATTTTCCCTTGAAAGTTAGAACCAGCAACTAAATTATACTATATATTAATGATTAATAAAAGCATAGACTTACAGTAGTGTGTCTGGAACATGCTATATAGACTAGAATTCATGTAGTGTAAAATGTAGGTAGGACTGGATATTATAAGAATACGTATTTTTCGTCTTTATTTTTTTCCAGTCAAACTTCGCAATGGGACGCTTTCCAAGTACATGCAGGAAATGTTTCATGCTTGATTTTGGCTTGGCCCGACAATTTACAAATTCCTGTGGTGACGTCAGACCAGTAAGCTTTTTCATTACTATTTAATATTTGATAATTGAACTATTATTTCTAGTATCACTTTAAAGAAATGCTAATTATGTATCAGAATGAATGTTAGGAGGAGGGGATGAAGCTCAGTGAATTAAAAAAAAAATGGATATTTACTTGTATTGGAACCAGATCAGTAGATTACAAGGTTAAGATACTGGTGTCTAGAGTTAGCTGCATATAATCAGTAGGCGACATTAAAGGGATCAGTATTGGATCAAGACACTCCAAGACCAAGTTCTCAGCACAAAGGAGATTTTTTTACTCCAGAAGACAAAGGACAGGGGATAAGAGGCATAAGGAATTTAATCAAAAGTAGCTAGAAGATTTCCTGTTCCTAGCCTGCCGGTAGTCGGGACAAATCTCTCCCACTAGTGTCCCCCAAGTAAACACACAGAGATTTATATTACTTATAAACTGTATGGCCGTGGCAGGCTTCTTGCTATCTGTTCTTGTATCTTAAATTAACCCATTTCTATAAATCTATACCTTGCCACATGGCTTGTGGCTTACTGGTACTTTATATCCTGCTCCTCCTGGCAGCAGCTGGCAGCATCTCCTGGCTCAGCCTTCCACTTCCCAGAATTCTCTTCTCTGCTTGTTCCACCTATACTTCCTGCCTGGCTACTGGCCAATCAGCATTTTATTTATACAGAACGATATCCACAGCACTTCCCCTTTTTTTTAACTTTCACATAGTAAAATGACATATAACAAAACAATTATCAAGCAAGAATTATAGTTATAATATCTAGTCTATTTGTATTTGGCAAAATTAAAGAAGATATCCTATCTATCCTATATTTGTGAGTCTAAGGTTTCATATCTAACTTATCTTTTATCATAACTAAGGAAAATTATAACTATCTAGTCTTCAACTACATCAAAGACCTCAGAAGGATATAATACTACCTGAGAAATGGGAGAAGGACGCAAGCAACTTTGAGAGAGTAGACAGAGACAGCTGGCAGCCTGGACAGTCATCCAGAGTTCCTCAGTAAAGTTGGGGCATCTGTCTTCAGCCCACAGGCCTAGAGTCTCTCATTCACTTCTCTCTGTGTACTGTAGAATGTTTGGCAGTTTCCTCTGTGAAGCAGGAAACTGAAGGACCATTTTGCCAAGCAAAGTTCAGTGGTCACCTTCCTATGGGTCCTGAATGTCTAGTCAGTCAAGCAGTCTAGGTGCGAACAGTTTCTTGCCCAAATGGCTAATTTGCCAAGAAGAAGATTGTGGGAGCCTGTTCTCGGGTTCCTCGTGGCTTTACCCAGCAGGTCCGCATAGAGGATGATTAGACCACTGGCCTGAGTGCAGGTGTCTGAGATGGTCTGCACTTGGCTGTGCTGGGGGAGGAGGTCTTTTGCTCCACCCCTTGGCGTCTCTATAAAAACCCTGGGGCAGAGACAGTCAGGCCCGTTGGAATAGGTTCCAGGCCCTCTCGAGGCTATCCTTTATTTTCTATCTGTTTATCTCCACGATATTCTCCGCAATAAATCCTTCTATCTAATATTTCCTGCTGCTCGCACTCAAGAAAACTCTGGGGAACTGTGGGGGTGGTTGGGTAAACGCCCCACAGAAGATAAAGTTCATACAGAGTTGTCGCGGACTGGGTCTCAGTAGGAACACCAGACCGAGGGAGAACGGGTTGAAGGTACTCAGGATAAGTGGGATTTGGCGAATGACAGACAGACATAGACATCAGAGTATGTTGTGAACTGTTGTAATTTTATTTAGATCAAGCAGTGTTTTTTATACATTTATTTGAGGAAACATGGCAATCGGCCAGTGGGGCGATAGACATAGAATTAACAATGTGGTCACATAATTTTTTTAGAATGATTAATAGATCTTATGAGTACAGGTGTTATTTCCTCTTTTGTGGTCCCTCATCCAGACAGAGAACATTACGGCCCTAGCTGAAGTTTTTTCTTTTACGTAGTTATTAGACCTTTGTTTTGTATCACAATTAAACCCTTCCCACCATCGTTCTAACCATGGTTTCATTTGTGTGAAAATATTTAACCTTTGCTTGCAGGTGAGAAGGCACCGGGGGGTTGGGACCTAGCTATTTTTTTTATGAACTGTAACTTATGCCATTCTGTTTTTATACTATTATGATTCACCCATTGGTTCCCATGTTTATCATAAGCTCCCGTAAAGGGCAATGGCTCCAAATAATTATTATATCTAGGATTAAAGTTAGGGGGTTGCCACCACCGACCCTTGATGAGAAACTCTATTTGTCCCTTGATAATTCTTGTAGGACTGGCTAGTTTCTGTAACTGCTTCCTTGCAGCTGCTGTTGGCTGCGCGTATGGATTGCTTATGAGTTCCTGGACTTTTACTTTCATCTCTCCTCGCTAGACTCTTTGTCCCTCTGAGTCATAAGTTTTTTTTGTTTTAAGTCATTCATAAATTCCCCCAAACTTCTAGGACCCTCTTTAACTGTTTGCCTAAAAGCTTGAATTATAGGTGGGGGTATTGAGGCCACTTTTGAGGAATCATTATTCTCTTTATGGGGCACATCAGAAACATTGAGAGTTAACTCCCTGAAATCAATACACAAGGAAACAGCAATAGTCACAGCTGCAAAGAGAAAAAAGGCAGAATGCCAGCCAGCTTCTGTAAGCAGATTTTGCGTGGTTCCGTGTAGCCTGGCACCATGATTCGGGCAGATTGATAAGGGGTCGCCGGGGGCATAGACCCGAGGGCCGCGAGCCCCCCTTTCCCACGTAACCACCTCATCCAAGGCATTTGTCACGCGGGCGACACCGTCGTGGGCGTGGCAGTTCCCCCTTTTTTGTTTTTAAGGCGGAAGGCATATAGGTCTTCACGTACATTGTCCAGAGATCTGGTTATTGTCCTGAAAAGACAAGGGAAAATCATAATAACATAAACTATAATTAAGGCAAGAATGTCTATGAAAATAAAATATTGAATCCAATCTAAGGGATTTATGGCCTTAAGGTTTTTTTGTAATCCTTGTGTTAAGACATTTAATGAGCCAGCTTGTATATGAGCTTGGCTCATGGCCGATATGTCTTTTTGAATAATCTCTAAATCATGAGTAATGGAAGAATCTTTTTATATCCCTAATAAATGATGTTTAACTTTATCCCAATTTTTAGAGGAATTGTAGGGAAGTGGAGTTATATAAATAGCTTTGTATTCTTGATGACATCTAGTTTTTATGAGTTTTTTAATATTGGCCATATCTTGTCCTAAGGCTAACATTATTTTTTTTAATATATTAATCTTTGTCTTTAATTTTTTGTCAATAATTGTTTGTTTAGATAATGTAAAGGAAATATTTTTATTTAAATCATTTATAAATTGAGTTGTATGAATCTCTTGAACTAGGGCGGTGGTGGCAATGGCAAAAGTAGTAATAATAGATATTAATGTTGTTATCCCTAATATTAACGTTGTAACAAATCTTTTTGGCCTTATTAATTTATGAAGCTGTCTAAGTACCTGTAAAGCTGAATTATCATATCAAGTCATGTTATGTAATTGTATGGGCATCATTATAAAAGGTGGTCTTTTTATAATCATCATAATTTGTATTTTTTGTTTTTTCCTTGGTGAAATACAATTAGTGATAATGTATCTAAAGTAAGTTACATGATATGAGTTAGACCCAAGAGTAGAGATATTTACACGGGCAGCAGAGCCTAGTAGTAGAGCAAAAGGATAGGAAATACATGTTCTAATTGTAATGGGAGATGGAGTAGTTTTTTTGGGTCTTTTTTGAGACATTGGGCCTGAAGCGGCAACAAGTCGAAACAAGTCTGGATGTTTTCTCATGTTTTTGGAGGGGGTTCTAGCGACCCACACTGGCTCAACATATCTAGGTGAAAACCATCTAGTGATTTTTTTTCTATGACCCATAAATGTATAATTATGGAATTTATCTTTATTTTTTGAGATATAATTTTTATACTTTTTTTTTCTAGAAGAGGCGGAAAAATCCCAAATAAGCAATTTAGACAGTAAAGGATTGTAGGAGGAGGCTGTGTGAGGAAACCCATAACGCAACCAAGTAGGAAAGGCGGTAATACCATCATCCCAAAATTGATTTTTATCCTGATACTTAGTAATACAGGAATCAAGAGGCATAAAATTGAGAGACTTAAAAGTTTCATTCATAGTGGGAAGTCCCAGAGTAAGCAGTTGAGTCTCCCAGATCCATCTAGGATCTCCTTTCTTACCGGTAGAGCTGGGGGCATCAGTTAAAAAGGTTTTGTAGCTGGTGGAGAGACATCCAGGAGGAGCTATTTTTTTTAGGGCGAAGCAAATTGGTAATGAATCTGAGCTTCCTGTAAAGTTTATAAATGAGGAAGCATTTGTCCTTTTATCTGAATTTTGGAAACCCCCGATGATCTCCGTCTGATTGCTCAATACCTTATAAGTCTCATCATCCAACCACCCCACTACATGTAAGAGGGGAGGACGAGGAACATAAGCCCAATAGGTAGAAGGACTGGTAGAGGCCGTAGTAGGCCCAACAGCAATCAAGGACAATATGGCTACAAATAGCATTTCTAAAGGAGGGTTAGAATATTGTTATGAGGCAAGTGCTTTTGTTTTTGTCGCCAGATGTTTTAGCTGGGTCCATGTTGGAAGCTTCTGTCGCTTTAGGGTTAGCTTTTTTATTTTTTGAGTGAGCCGGGCCGTCGTTAACTTTTTTTTTTGTTTTTGTAGTTTTTTGTGGCGTCGGCCTGATGAGTCTGTCTGGAATCTATATGGGTGATTTTGCATCCTGTGGAAAGATACAAGCATACCCTCGCCCCGAAGTTATCAGAGGGTCGGGTCCTTTTCAGGATCTCGAAAGCAAGTCTCTCCATAGTACTTGTGGCAATGATGATGTCATCTTTTTTATTGTCTAATGCTTAAGAGTAGAGGAATTATTATTTGAGTCCATGTTTAAATGGTTTAATACAAATAGAGAATGATTTAAAACATGATGAGGGGACATATATGAGTTAGTATTTTGTAATCTTTTTATTTGTAATTTTAATGTTTGATGAGTTTTTTTTATGATGGCCTGTCTTTGTGGGTTATAGGGAATTCCTGTCGTGTGACTAATTTCCCATTGTGTTAAAAATACCTCAAAAGATTTTGAGGTGTAGGCAGGTCCATTATCAGTTTTGATATGTATGGGTTTTCCCATGATCATGAAACATTGTACCAGATGTTGAATCATATCCTTTATTGTTTTTCTTGATCTGGCAGACGCGTGGATAAAATGAGAGAATGTATCCATTGTTACATGAACATATTTTATCTTCCCAAAGGAAGAAATATGGGTTACGTCCATCTGTCATAATGTAAGAGGCTTCAATCCCCTAGGATTGACTCTCATTTTTAAACTTTGATTTTGTGGAGGGCAATGAGCATATTCCTTAACTATGTGTCTAGCTTGTTCTCTAGTTATCTGAAAAGCTTGTTTTAATGCATTAGCATTCTGATGATGCAGAGCATGACTTTCTTGTGCCTCCTGTACTGTAAGGAGATTAATTTTAGTTAATAAGTCAGCCATGTGATTACCATGGCTCAGGGGTCCTGGTAACCCTGTATGACCCCGAATATGTTTTATGAAAAGTTTTTTTGTTTTTTGTCATAACAGAGCTTGTAGTTCCTTAAGCAGAGGCTTAATAGTAGAAGAACCTGTTAAACTCGCTGTTTTTATGGCAGGAAATAAATTAATTACATATTTTGAGTCTGTATAAAGATTAAGGGTCTGGGGAAAATGTCTAAGTGCAAGCAGAACTGTACGTATTTCTGCTTGCTGGGCTGTTATCTGCGGTACAACTTTTATTAAAGGTTCCTCCCCTTTTGAGTATACCATAGACCTCCCATTTGCTGACTCATCTGTAAAAACCATAATACCCTCTGTTAGGGGTTGAGAAACACATATCTTTGGAAATATAAGAGGAACTTCTTTTATGAATTCAATAAGAGGGTCTTTGGGGTAATGAAAGGCGATTTGTCCTAGGTATCCCATTAAGGAGAGACATCAATCTTTTGATTTTTGTAATAAGAGCTCTAATTGTTCTTTATTATAGGGTATAATTACAAAGGCCGGTTCCTTGTCAAACAATTTTTTAGACCTAATTTTGTCCTTATATATAAGTTGTGCACAAAGAGAGGGATAAGATATAAGTACCTTCTTATGTGTGTGTGGTAGGTGTAGCCATTCCAATACATCTCCCTGCCATAGGCAAGCTGTTGGAGTATAATCTGTGGCAAAAACAATTAAATACCATGGAATCAAATAGTCTATTTGATGTATTTTAGCTCTTTTTAAAGCCTGTTCTATATGTCTTAAAGCCTGCAAGGCTTCAGGAGTTAAGTGTCTTATTGACCTTGGGTGAGCTTCTCTATGTAATATTTGATACAGGGGGCTTAATTGACCTGTTGTGACATTTAAATATTTTTTTATCCAATTTATATTTTTTAACAATTTTTGAAAATCATTGAGGGTCTTTAATTTATCTATTTTGATAGATGTCTTTTGGGTTGTTATATAATTATCTCCTATCTATTGTCTCAGATAACTAAGTGGCCTATTTTTTTGAATTTTTTTTGGAGCCATGACAAGGCCATAAGCTGTTAGACTACTAATTGTCTCTTTGAGAATTTTTTTTGTTGTATCTTTATTTTTATGAGCCAATAATATATCATCCATATAATGAATAATATATGCAGAGGGAAAAGTTTTTTTTATTGGTAAAAGGGCCATATCCATAAATTTTTGACATAATGAAGGACTGTTCTTTATTCCTTGGGGTAATATATTTCAATGAAATCGTCTATAGGGTCTCTTAAAATTAACTGAGGGTATGCTAAAGGCAAATCTAGGGCGATCCTGAGGCTGTAATCTTATTGTAAAAAAGCAATCTTGTAGATCAATGACTATAATGTGTCAGTCCTTTGGTATGGCCACAGGGGATGGGAGTCCTGGTTGTAGGGCCCCCATATCCTCCATTGTAGCATTTACTGCTCTTAAATCTTGTAGTAGTTTCTATTTTTTTGATTTTTTTTTTATGACAAATACAGGAGTATTCCATGGGCTATTAGATTCTTTTATATGCCCTTTTTCCAATTGTTTTGATACCAGCTGTTCTAATGCCTGTATTTTTTTTTGTGTCAGGGGCCATTGACTAACCCATACAGGCTGATCAGACTTCCATTGTATAGAGTCTGTATAGAGATCCTTTGCAGTGGCCCCTATGTAAAATGTTGCTCCAGCTCAGAACTTCCTGTTACTAAATGTACATCAAGTGACTCCATTAAGTCTCTTCCCCATAGGGTAAATGGTAGAGAGGGTAGCACATAAGGTTGTATAAACCCTTTTTTACTGTCTGTTTGCCATTTTAAAAGCTTTGAACTCTGTATTACTCTGGAAGCCATCCCTGTTCCCATAAGGGAGGATCCTGTTTTGTGTGTTGGCCAAGAAGAAGGCCAATCCTTTTTTGCTATGCAGGTCCTGTCAGCACCTGTGTCTAAGAGTCCTTGGAAGGTCCTGCCGTCCAGGATGATTGTCTTAAAGGGTCGTCGCCCTAATTCTTGTACCCAGTTGACTCCTTCTATGGAGTCTGAAGAGCCAAACTGTCCTGACCCCCTATGGCTTTTCATAATAGGGTTAGGCATTTTTATGTAGGGGAGTAGAACAACCTGTGCGATTCTCTGTCCCTTGTGTAATTGAATGGTTTCTTTTAAAGGCCTGATCATCATCTTTATTGTACCTAAGGTATCTGTATCTAGCACTCCAGGGAGTACTTCAAAGCTGGTAGCAGTATTAGAGCTTTTCCCCAAAATTAATCCTATCATTTGTGGTGGCAGGGTTCCTGTAATTTTTGTATCTATGACTGTTACCCCATCCCACAGGGACAGGAGCAAGTCCTGAGGACATGATATATCTAATCTAGCACTCTCTGGAGTAGCTCTAGGCAGGTTATGGACAGTGAATTTTGGCGCAGCAGGGTTTAGCCCTGGTGTTAACTGTACTTCCTTTTGGACATTCCCCTTTTCTTTCTCGGGGCTAAGGGGGAGCCCCGAAGCTAGTTTTTTGTCTG
Source organism: Peromyscus californicus insignis (assembly GCF_007827085.1). NCBI lineage: Eukaryota > Metazoa > Chordata > Mammalia > Rodentia > Cricetidae > Peromyscus > Peromyscus californicus. Next base: position 95,156,938 of record NW_026294595.1, on the reverse strand, counting down.
ACTGTCGGGCTTGAGGGCAACTCCCTCCTTAGTGAACCTTGACTTGCATTCATTTCTCCAATGTTTTTTTTTTTGTATCGTGGGCAAATGCCAGGAGGAGCTCTTCCTCCTCTATTCTCAGTATTTGGGCATTCCTTTTGTATATGCCCTGATTTTTTACATTTATAACAGGTCGGGGAGCTATCAGCCCCTCCGCTACTTATTTTCTTAACATAGGCGCTAAATCGTTGTCCTTTCATTGCTGCAGCGTAGGCCATTCCTTGCACTACGGCTGGTGAGGCATCCATGCATGTTTTTATATAATCCTGTAATGAGCCTGTCTTCCTGACGGGCCTAATTAAGTCTTTACAAAGGGTATTGGCATTTTCCCAGGCTAACTGTTTCAGAAGCATGTCCGTCCCCTCTGAAGGGGGAAGCATTCTATGTATTGCTTCCTCAAGTCTAGAGATAAAGGCTTGATATGTTTCTTCATTCCCTTGTATAATCCCTGATAACACCATGCTCTTTGTCCCGGGAGGCGGAATGCGACGCCAAGCAGCGACTGCATTGCTAGTAATAGCCTCCAAGACATCACGAGGCAAAGCAGACTGAGACTGAGGCATTCTTCTCCCTTTTCTTTTGTATATCTGTGTATAGCCTTCCCTACCTTCCTCCATTCCGTCAGTGTCAGGCTGCCATCCTCTGTGAGCCAGGGACATAATTCCTTCACGAGTTTAAGGAATTCTGCCAAGGCCTCTGGTGTTACCTTCAAGCCCTTTTCTGCCAACATATGTCTTATCACAGATGCAAATAATTTGTCCTCCTTTGAGAGGTGGTGCCCCATGCTTACCTTCTGGATTACCTGTGCTTAACCGGTGAGCCTTTACCGGCGGGTCTGCAGAACCCTGACAGGAGCCGATCCCTACTTATGAAAAGAGAGAAAGAAGAGAGAAAATTACCTGTCCTTCATGTCCCTGTTCGGGCGCCACCTGCCGCGGACTGGGTCTCAGTAGGAACACCAGACCGAGGGAGAACGGGTTGAAGGTACTCAGGATAAGTGGGATTCGGCGAATGACAGACAGACACAGACACCAGAGTATGCTGTGAACTGTTGCAATTTTACTCAGATCAAGCAGTGTTTTTTATACATTCATTTGAGGAAACATGGCAATCGGCCAGTGGGGCGATAGACATAGAATTAACAATGTGGTCACACAATTTTCTTAGAATGATTAATAGATCTCATGAGTACAGGTGTTATTTCCTCTTTTGTGGTCCCTCATCCAGACAGAGAACATTACGGCCCTAGCTGAAGTTTTTTCTTTTACGTAGTTATTAGACCTTTGTTTTGTATCACAATTAAACCCTTCCCACCATCGTTCTAACCATGGTTTCATTTGTGTGAAAATATTTAACCTTTGCTTGCAGGTGAGAAGGCACCGGGGGGTTGGGACCTAGCTATTTTTTTTATGAACTGTAACTTATGCCATTCTGTTTTTATACTATTATGATTCACCCATTGGTTCCCATGTTTATCATAAGCTCCCGTAAAGGACAATGGCTCCAAATAATTATTATATCTAGGATTAAAGTTAGGGGGTTGCCACCACCGACCCTTGATGAGAAACTCTATTTGTCCCTTGATAATTCTTGTAAGACTGGCTAGTTTCTGTAACTGCTTCCTTGCAGCTGCTGTTGGCTGCGCGTATGGATTGCTTATGAGTTCCTGGACTTTTACTTTCATCTCTCCTCGCTAGACTCTTTGTCCCTCTGAGTCATAAGTTTTTTTTGTTTTAAGTCATTCATAAATTCCCCCAAACTTCTAGGACCCTCTTTAACTGTTTGCCTAAAAACTTAAATTATAGGTGGGGATATTGAGGCCACTTTTGAAGAATCATTATTCTCTTTATGGGACACATCAAAAACATTGAGAGTTAACTCCCTAAAATCAATACACAAAAAAACAACAATAGTCACAACTACAAAAAAAAAAAGGACAAAATGCCAGCCAGCTTCTATAAACAGATTTTACATGGTTCCATATAGCCTGACACCATGATTCGGACAGATTGATAAGGGGTCGCCGGGGACATAGACCCGAGGGCCGCGAGCCCCCCTTTCCCACATAACCACCTCATCCAAGACATTTGTCACGCGGGCGACACCATCATGGGCGTGACACAGAGTGTCTTTGATGCCCATCCTTCTCTCTGAAGTAAATCGGTGCTACCAGGAGCTGACATGTCTCACTGTCCAGAAAGTCTAAATTTTTTTTTTTAAGATTTATTTATTATTTATTATGTATACAGTGTTCTGCCTGCATGTATGCTTACAGGCCAGAAGAGGGCGCCAGATCTCATTACAGATGGTTGTGAGCCACCATGTGGTTGCTGGGAATTGAACTCAGGACCTTTGGAAGAACAAGCAGTGCTCTTAACCTCTGAGCCATCTCTCCAGCCCCGAAAGTCTAAATTTTTAAAACATTTTAAATGCCATTTAAATTGTAGGTCTTTGAAGTGTTTGAAGGTTACCTACCTAACTGAATTATATCTATGTATACCTAGAAAACTTAACTAACATGACTACAAGTATGATTATCATAGATGACTATTAATCTATTTCTAGTAGAAATACATCTAATATCTAGTAGATACATCTAATCTATGTAATCTAGTATCCATTACAATTTTAAATGAGCTGCACAAACATAATACCTTAAACAAGAGTAGAAATATACACAGTATAACAACACTAACTTTAAATTTATATCAATAAACTAAACTCCATAGCAATGTAAAACATTTTTAAACAAGTTGTTATTCTTTATAAGTAGGTTCATTAATCTACCCTTTCATCCTATCATATCTATATCCCCTTTTCTTTGTTAGAGATTGCATTTATAATCAACCTGTTTTAAATAAAAATGTTGGTTTTTCTCTGTCCCACACCAGAGGGCTCTTCTGATATGGGACACGAGACTCTCTCAACCCTTTGTTTTAGGAATAGCTTGGGTTTAGAGAAGGAAGGCCAGCTTGGTATATTTGGGAATTTGGGCATAGTTTTTTTTATACTACTTCCTGCTGGATGAGGGTGCTGTATTCTTATGGGGACATAAAGAAAATTTTAGGATTATGGAATAGTCCATGAGGCTGTATTTTCTGAGCCAGTTGCCTTGAAACCATTCTGGATGTTGGATCATCTGGGCCATGGTGTCATTGGAGACCTTTCAGGGGATCTTGGCTGGTCAAACCTGATGTATCTTAATCTGGAACAAATCTAAAGCCTCTTGCTTTCTGTGGAAACAGAAGCAGAGTCTCCTTTCCAAAGCAACATATCCTTAGATCTAAATTTTGAAGTCAAGGTACCTTGAAAATACACATAGTGGTTTAACTGAGCATTTACAATGAAATGTCTTTCTGCAGTTAAAAATCCAGAAGACAACACAATCCAGATTCTCTGTGTGATATCCATCTTTACGTGGCTTATTTTTTATATTATTTTCCTTTCTCAAAAAATATTTTTTTAAAACTTTTTTTTTTTTTAGGTTTTTCTCGACAGGGTTTCTCTGTGTAGCTTTGCGCCTTTCCTGGAACTCACTTTGTAGCCCAGGCTGGCCTCGAACTCACAGAGATCCACCTGGCTCTGCCTCCCGAGTGCTGGGATTAAAGGCGTGTACCACCACCGCCTGGCTTAAAACTTTTTTTTTATATAACTGCATATATTACTTTTTTTCTCTTCCAAGCCTACGTATATTTTTACACACATTGTAAACTGTTTAGAGGTTTATCCCATCTGAATCTGTCTTATTGTGAATCTATTACTTTAAATTGCAGCATTTCTGCCCACCTCAGTTACATATATGCAAATTATAATTAAAATCTAGGCATATGAGAATCTTTTTTTTTCTTTTGGAATTTTTTTGTGTCAAAGTCTCACTGAGATGATTCAGCAGGCAAAGGCACTTGCTGCCTAGTTTGACACCTAAGTTCAAACCCCGGGACTACAGAGTAAATTCAAGGCTATAGTTGTCAACTTTGTGAGACCCTGTTTCAAAAACTGAAAACGAGACCTGGGATATAACCCAGTGGTAGAGCATGCATGAAGACCTAGGTTCAATCCTCCATATCCCAAAGTGGGGCAGCATATGTTTTAGAATATAACTAGAGAAGATTACCTAGGAAGAAGGTATAGCTAGACTAGGAGGGAGGTCTTGAGTCTGAGCCGTTGGGTCACTGAGCAGTGTTGGTGATGGATAGGGAAGAACCATGGACCAGCCACGACCTAGGAGAAGTACGTCAGTCAGGTAAGAGGAAAATCAAGAGGTTTTCCTTGGGAGCCAGGTGAAAAAAGTTCTTCAGAAAGAGTGGTAAGGTTGTCACTCCTGTTAGGTGTTAGTGAGAACCGACTGTTGATGACTTTGTAAGAACATTTTAGTAGATCAGTGAAAACCTGGTTTTGATTCCAAGCATCATGTAAGCCAGGCATGGTAGTGTTGGTTATGCTGCGGCACTCGTGACTGGCCGTGGCGGCGGAGGAGAGTGCTGATTGGAAGAATCACAAGCCATGGGTACCTTTTTAGAGCTTTATTGGGAGAGAGAGGAAGAGAGAGGGAGGGAAGGAGGGAAGGGAGAGAGAGAGACAGAGACAGAAAGAGAGACAGAGAGAGAGACAGAGAGACAGAGAGAGAGAGAGAGAGAGAGAGAGAGAGAGAGAGAGACAGAGAGAGAGAGAGAGACAGAGAGAGAGAGAGACAGAGAGAGAGAGAGAGAGAGAGAGAGAGAGAGAGAGAGAGAGAGAGAGAGAGAGAGAGAGAGACCGCGCGGAGGGAAGAGAACGGAAGGAGAGAGTGCTGAAAGGAAGAGAACGCACAGAGGGCACACCTGCTTTTTAGGCTGGGACGCCATCGCAGGCTGGTGACGTAATTAAGGACATAATCCTTACAGGTAGTGCATGGTTGTGATCCAGCATTTGGGAGGTGGATCTTCAAGGTCAAGTTCAAAGTCATCCTCAGCTACAAGGTGAATTCAAGGCCAGACTGAGCCACATGAGTAGCATAAAGAGTCCTCTAAGCCGGGCGGTGGTGGCGCACGCCTTTAATCCCAGCACTCGGGAGGCAGAGCCAGGCGGATCTCTGTGAGTTCGAGGCCAGCCTGGGCTACCAAGTGAGTCCCAGGAAAGGCGCAAAGCTACACAGAGAAACCCTGTCTCGAAAAGCCAAAAAAAAAAAAAAAAAAAAAAGAGTCCTCTGGATATATGCCTAGCAGTGAATTAGCTGAGTCATATGGTAGTTGTAATTTTAGTTTTTTGGGACGCTTGTCCTCTGATTTCTGTAGTGACTGTAAAGATAGTTTCTATTTCCACCACCAGCAGATAAGGACTCCTCTTCCCCACACACTTGCCATCATTTGTTGTCTCTGGTTTTCTTGATGGTGGCCATTCTTACTGAGGTGAGATAGAACCTCAAAATCTTTTTAATTTGAATTTCTCTGATTGCTATAGATGTACTTTAAAAACATAGCTTTAATTTTTATTTTATTTGTATGGATGTTTTGCCTGCATTATGTACACCACATGTCTGCCTTATGACCACAAAGGCCAGAAGAAGGCATTAGATTCTCTGGAACTGGAATTACAGACATCTTTGAACAGACATGTGGGTTTTGGGAATTGAACCCAGATCCTCTGTAAGAGCAACCAGTGTTCTTAAGTGCTGAGCCATCTCTCCAGCCCCATGTTGAATGCTTTTTAGAATACTTGTTGCCATTTATAGTTCTTTTGCAAGCCATCTGTTCAGAGTATTGCCCCATTTATTGATCATTGCCCCCTTTATTGATTGGCAAGTAGGGGTTTTTGGCATTTACTTTTTTGCAGTTCTTTATGTATTCTGGATATTAGCCTTTTGTCTGAAGTATAGCTGGCAAAGGTTTTTCTCCCACTCTGTGGGCTGTCTGTTCATTCTGTTGATAGTTTCCTTTACTATGCAGAAACCTTTTGATTTCATATAATCTCATTTGCTTGAGGCTGTTTCTTGTGTTATTAGGATTCTATTCAGAAATCTTTGCTCATACCTATATCCTGAAGTGTTTCTTCTATGTTTGCTTTTAGCACTTTGAATATTTTGGATGTTATTCTGATGTTTCTGCCTCTGTTTGTTAGTTGGCATTTTTCATTACAGCTTTTAGTAATGTTTCTTTGGTTTGTATTTTTTTTTAACAAATTTTAAAAAATGTTTTTTAATTGAAATAGAATTACTTCACTTCTCCTCTTTCTTTCCTCTCTCCCTGCCAGCTACTCTCTCTTGAACCCCTGCCATGACCCCCAACTCAAGGATTGCCTTGAGATAGCCTCTTTTCCTTTGATTATATTTGTTACGTACACGTACACACACACACACACACACACACACACACATTTTTTTTTAACATTTTATTTATTTATTTAAGATTTCTTTTTATTTTATGTGCCTTGGTGTCTTGCCTGCATGTGTGTCTGAATGAGGGTGTCAGGTCTCCTGGAACTGGACTAACAAACAGTTGTGAGCTGCCATGTGACTGCTGGGAATTGAACCTAGATTCTCTGGAAGAGCAGCCAGTGCTCTTAACCATGGAGCCATTTCTCTAGCCCATATATATGTATTTGTATGCATAAATATAAATACAACCTGTTGAGTTTGTTGTTGTTTGTGTCTGTATGGTTTCAAGGCTTACCACTCTACATTGGACAACCAATAAGGGTGCTCATCCCTGGGAAAGGCTAGTTCTTCCCTCAGCAGTCAGTAGTTACCTATAGTTCTTTGTCTAGGGGTGGGATCCTGTGAAATATCCCATTCCACATTAATATATCCACTGACATTGCTATTGTTCCAGTGCTGTTTATATAGCTGTTTCTATAAGACTGTTTCATAGCAGACTTCCTTGTATTCTTATTCTTCTATGATGCTCCCTGAGCCATAGTTGCAGGAGCTGTGATATAGATGTATCCAGTGGAGCTGGGATTCTCACAATCTGTTGATCTCTGGTGTCAACTGCCAAGGGAGGAAAGCAATAAAACAGTCCTACACGGGCTGGAGAGGTGGCTCAGAGGTTAAGAGCACTGCTTGCTCTTCCAAAGGTCCTGAGTTCAATTTCCAGCAACCACATGGTGGCTCACAACCATCTGTAATGAGATCTGGTGCCCTCTTTTGGCCTGCAGAGATACGTGCAGACAGAACACTATACATAATAAATAAATAAATCTTTAATTTAAAAAAAAAAAAAAAAAAACAGTCCTACTCAGCTGCAGCACCTTGAACCATGACAATTACCAGCAAGGCAAGATATGTGTAAAAATGTAAGAACTGGCACTCAACATGTCAGTGCCAACCAACAACTGCCTAATTGAACAGGAGGGAAAGCATGCCTGATACTGGAAACCTAGTCAGTTTCCTGGGGCTAGTGAGGTTGTGAATTTTTAAAAAAAGAACCTACTAGCCAGGTAATCTCAGCACTCTCCAAGCAGATCTTGATGAATTAGAGGCCAGCCTGGTCTTCAGAGTAAGTTCTAGGACAGCCAGGGCTACACAGAAAAACCCTGTCTTTAAGACCCCCCACGCTCCCCCCAAAAAAGAAAGAAAAAGGAATTCCTTACTGCACTCTGAATCTTATCCTTTTACCCACAGATAGTGTAGCTCCCACCCCTCATCAAAGACGCGTCTCTACAGCAGATGAAGACATCACACAGAACCACAGCTGAACACATGCTCTGTATTTTTGACATCTTGACTGTGACATGCCAGGACAGGCTCTTCTCTGGTCATGTCTATTTGGAGTTCATAATACTTCTTGTGTTTAGGTGTCTATTTCTTTAGGTTTATGAAATTCTTGGCTATAATTTTATTGAATAGATTCCCATAATATTTTTAGCATAATTGTCATAGCTCTTTCTTCTATGCCATGGATCCTTAGGCTTGGGCTCTTGAGTGATAATTGTTCTTTTGCCTGGTCTTTTCTGTTGTCTTTTCTTTTCTTTTTTTTTGGTTTTTCGAGACAGGGTTTTTCTGTGTAACAGTCTTCACTGTCCTGGAACTCACTTTGTAGCCCAGGCTGGCCTCAAACTCACAGAGATCCACCTGCCTCTGCCTCCCGAGTGCTGGGACTAAAGTTGTGTGTCACCACCACCTGGCTGATCATGTTTTCTTCTATATTTTATATTTGATTGATTATTTCCGTGTTTATAAAACGAGCAAGACTTTCTCCCAGAATGTATCATATGGAGTGAAAACAGCCAGTAAATACAATGTAAACAAAATAGATGATAAAAATGCAAATAAAACTGACTTGGGCTTGTAAAAACCATTCTAAAAACATGGCATCTGTGAAAGAACACAGTGCGCTGCAGGCAAGGGGTGGTGGTCTTCATTCAGACGATTAGTGCTTCTGAGGAGGTGCTCGAAGCAGAGGTTTTAGTTACAAGAGTTAGCCACAGGAAGCATGCGGTGAGGTAACAGCCTGAAGAATAGCAAGTGTAAAGTTTTGAGCTAGAGAAAAAAAAATTAATGATAGAAGCAACTATAGTAGATTCATTATGGGAAGGCAAGCTATAGAACGTCTTTTAATGTGGACTTTATTTGGGGTTATATTGTCTGAGGCTGTGATCATGTCTGGCTTCATCTCCATTACCTAGCATAACTAAGTATCCAAAAACTTAAATTTTAACATAAATTACTTATGCAAGTAAGTATAGTTGTAACCTCTTTCAAATTAAGTTTGAATAAAATAGACAAAATATAGCCGGGCGGTGGTGGCGCACGCCTTTAATCCCAGCACTCGGGAGGCAGAGGCAGGAGGATCTCTGTGAGTTCGAGGCCAGCCTGGTCTACAAAGTGAGTTCCAGGAAAGGCGCAAAACTACAGAGAAACCCTGTCTCGAAAAACAAAAAACAAAAAAAAATAGACAAAATATGGTAAGATTGGCATCTTAGATTATATAATGGTTCTTCATGTTCTTAAATGTATTTGTAACCAGAGCCTAAGCATTAATGTGTATGGTATGATGCTTTGGTACTTGGCATGATTCTGGGTCAATGAAAACGTTTGATTTTTCTAATGTACAGATCTGTATTTCATAAACACATTTGGTGTGTGTTTGTATGTGTGTGTTCCTTGGTATCAAACCCAAAGCCTTGCACATAGTAGGCATTTGTGCTATCCCTGAGCTACATCTCCCAAGCCCAATGCCCATTATGTCATCATACTTTAAAATGTAGGTAGATGAGCCTGTGAGATAGCTCAGCAGATAAAGGCACTTGTCACCAAGCTTGATGACTTGAGTTCAATCCTCAGGACCCATATGGTGGAAGAAAAAAAATCAATTCCCAAAGTTTGTCTTCTAGCATCCACATGCACACTGTAGCATTCATCATTCCACATCCTGACATCACACACACACACACAGAAACAAATTAATAAATAAATAAAAATTAAGGATACAGATAGAAGAAAACAGGACCAAAATAATTACAATATTAGTGTTTTAAGTTGTGGTTTAGAGATATTCATTCTCTAGTTTTCTATAATCTCACTAAAAACATTACTATAAATAGTGGTTTTTTTTTTTTTTTTTTTTTTTTTGGTTTTTCGAGACAGGGTTTCTCTGTGTAGCTTTGCGCCTTTCCTGGGACTCATTTGGTAGCCCAGGCTGGCCTCGAACTCACAGAGATCCGCCTGGCTCTGCCTCCCGAGTGCTGGGATTAAAGGCGTGCGCCACCACCGCCCGGCTTTTTTTTTTTTTTTTTGTATAAATAGTGTTTTATTTTATTTTATTTTATTTTATTTTTGGTTTTTCGAGACAGTGTTTCTCTGTAGATTTGGAGCCTGTCCTGGACTAGCTCTGTAGACCAGGCTGGCCTCGAACTCACAGAGATCCTCCTGCCTCTGCCTCCCGAGTACTGGGATTACAGACCTGTGCCACCACCGCCCAGCAATAGTGTTTTATTATGATAGAATTGCTCTACCATTTGCTTTCTGTGTTCAGTTGTGTTACATTTTTTGCTATTTAATTTCTTATGATTGTGTGGTTTATTGTAGCCTCGTGCTGTGGCAGGCTTTCGAGGGACAGTTCGTTATGCATCCATCAATGCTCATCGGAACAGGGTATGTATCTGATCCACGGCTGTCATAACTGCGTGTTCATGGCTTGCATCAGACTGATAATCTTCATATTTCAGTTCAGAGGTATACAAAGTGCTCAGGAGCTGAGGGTCCCTTTTATAGCTACACATTTATCTGAATGGTTGTTTTAATTCACTGTTTTGTATAATGCTGATGGTAAAGGAATTCATGATACTAATTCATGATAAGATGTATAGTGCATGACAGATATGGGCAACTGCATAAAAAATGAAGTTGTATTTGCCATAAAAGGCAACAACTAAGTATGTCTGTTGGGTATCTGTTTAATTACGTGTTAGTGTTGAAAATTAAATATAGATGTTTGAAGAAATAAAATACCTAGATTCTATTCTAAGAAATGATTTGTGGGTTGGGGCCAGCGTAATGGCTCAGCAGATAAAGATACATAACTTCCTAGCCTGACAATCCGAGTTTGATCCTTGGAACCCACATAGTGGAAGAAGAGAACTAACTCTGGCAAATTGTCCTCTGATCTCTACATGTTCACCATGGCACATGAGGACCCACATGTGTACACACACATACCCCAAACAAATATAATAAAAGCCATTAATAGTGGACATTATACTGTCACTATCTGATGGAACATAGAGATTGTCTTCTCTATAATATGTAATAACTTTTGTAGTTTTTGTAACCAGGGACCTGGAGATGTGGCTCAGCGGGAAAGCTCGTGACTAGCATGGGAAGACCTGGTTTAAACCCCACACTGCAACAAAGCAGGAAAGAGTCCAAGCCAGACATCCCAGTGTCCTTGTGTCTAACTGAAAGAATGAAAAGACTTAGGGCTACTCTTAATTTTAAGAGTTGTTGTTGGGTCTCATTAATTTGAGTGTGGATTCTTTTATTTGCAACATTAAAAAGTTGAAATAAAGGACCCTGTTTAGAAAACAAAATAAAAAAACCAGTGTGTGTGTGTGTGTGTGTGTGTGTATGAAGAAAATTTTCTGTGCTGAGAGTATAATCTAGGGCCTTTTTCCTAGTAAGCGAGTAGACTACCATTGAGTTACAGTCTCATCCCTTACTTCTTAAAGCATGAGTTAATTAGTAAATTAATTGTATTTTCAGCATTTCTGAGTTTTAGAGGTTTATTTTATTTATTGGTTGATTTTTAAGATAGAATCTCTTATGTCCCAGGCTAGCTTCAAACTTGCTAAGTAGCAAGAATGGCCTTGGACTTCTGGTCCCCCTGCTTCTCCCTCCCATGTCCTGGGATTACTGGCATGCACTACTACACCCAGTTTATGTGGTACTGGGTATCAGACCCAGGGCCTTATGCATGCTAGGCAGTTACTCTACCAACTGGACTGTATTCCCAGCTCTGTTGTTTTTGCTTTTCGGTGGTGGCTGTTTTTTGTGGTGTTAAGAATATAACCCAGGGTCTTACACACACTCAGTGAACTCTACTGCTGAACTATATCTCCAGGTAAGGTATTATTTATATCAAAACATTTCTCAGTATATATATTCTGCATATGGATTGATATGTAACTATGCAACATATAGATGTTTACCAGATGATTTATGAGAAATTAGTGATCTTTAAACAATGTGATACACCCATAATAACTGGTAATGTAATATGACTGAATTCTCTTATTTCTCAAGGAAATGGGAAGACACGATGACCTTTGGTCCTTATTCTACATGTTGGTAGAGTTTGTGGTTGGTCAACTGCCTTGGAGAAAAATAAAGGACAAGGTAATTTTGAATTATAATGTAAATTTTGATAGGGGAAAGAATAAAAATTTCTCTTCAAACTGAGTGGTGGTAGTACACACTTTAATTCTAGCACTTGGAAGGCAGAGACAGGCAGATGCCTTGTGGGTTCCAGGACAGCCAGGGTTACACAGAGAAACTCTGTCCAGAAAAACCAAAAACCAAAACCAAAACCAAAACAAACAAACAAACAAACAAAAATTCTTCTCAGTAAGCATTTTGTATAATATCTTCATGGATTGAAATATCATGTAGAACAGATGTGCTTATCATTCAGTGGTACAGTGCCTCCTTAGCATGTGTAAGTCACTGGACTAAGATATGATGTAGAACAGATGTGCATATCATTCAGTGGTACAGTGCATCCCTAGCATGTGTAAATCACCGGACTCAATTTCTAGCACCACAAAAAATAGTAAGTGAAAAGAAAAAAAAAATCACATAATCCCTCTCATAGGTGTATAATTTTTGTATTTGAGTATCAGTTTAGTTGTAAACTCTATTTCAAATTTTTAAAAAAGAAAATCCACTTACATATGAAACTTAAAATCTTTAAGCAACTTCACTGCATTACAATGTGTATTTTTCTTTTTTTTTTTTTTTTTTGGTTTTTATTTGAGACAGGGTTTCTCTGTGTAGCTTTGCGCCTTTCCTGGATCTCGCTCTGTAGACCAGGCTGGCCTCGAACTCACAGAGATCCGCCTGCCTCTGCCTCCCGAGTGCTGGGATTAAAGGCCTGCGCCACCACCGCCCGGCCAATGTGTATTTTTCTCTGTGAGCTGATATTATATAATACTATGATTTTTTTCTATGTATATTGAGAAGAGATACATTTGATAAGAACAGCATTTCTTCTGATGGGAATTATAGCTCTTAGTTTTTAGTTATCAGATTATTTTGTTTGGAAAACTATAAATACTGTGTTCATAAAGGAAAATAACCCAGTTTAAAGAACTCAGGGGTTGTCAGTTCACTGGTGCAGCCCGCCACATCACTCTGTTAGCTCTCCATTATATTAGCTTCACTTCCCACTGGGAAGCACTGTGTGTAAAGCCACTAGGGAGCGAGCGCTTACCCTTGCTTTGTACTTTTATTACTTTCATTCCGTAGCCTGCTACATTCTCTTGAGATTGTTAGCTGTGGGCTTGTAATCAAAGCTTCCAAGAGAAGCTGACTTTGGTTCCTGCTCTCTTTACCTTCCAGGAGCAAGTGGGTTCCATTAAGGAGAGGTATGACCATAGGCTCATGTTGAAACACCTCCCTCCTGAATTCAGCACCTTTCTTGACCATATTTCCTCTTTGGATTATTTTACAAAACCAGACTACCAGGTAACCATCTTTGTGAGTTCTGTATGTTGATCTTCCTTTTTTTTAGTTTTTGCTTTTACTCATTGTAGATTTAAGAATATCAGAATTAAGTCTGGAAGGTGCCTAGAGTAACATTATTTTAATACAGTCTGAGAAATGTGAAGTTAACATGATGATGATGTGGGGTGTGCGTATATGTGTGAGAGAGAGAATGAGAGTCAGAGTCTTTTAGATGAATTTATTTAATAGTTAGACTTATTATGTAACAAATTTTTCTGTTCTTGACGTGATTTATTTAATATATAGAGCAGCGGTTCTCAACCTGGGGGTCAAATGACTCTTTCACAGGGGTCATCTAAGACCATTGGAAAACACAGATATTTATGTTATGATTCTTAATAGTAGCAAAATTACAGTTATGAAGTAGCAATGAAAATAATTTTATGTTTAGGGGTCACCACAACATGAGGAACTGTATTAAAGGGTTGCAGTATTAGGAAGGTTGAGAACCACTGATATATAGAGCATGATAATTCTAATTAAGTAAATTTTATAGCAGTTTCTTCACCAGAAGGAACTCTACAGCTAGGTAATATATCTGTTGAGGGCTGTCCATGCTGTTGGCTGGCAGTCAGTAAATGTTACTGACTCTGTCTGTGGCCACTGAATTAATTCTGTAGTGTAGCAGTTAATGAGCCTTTCAGTGATCAGCTAGGTTTGCCTCAAATTGTATTACTCACAGAGAGAACCTGGTCAATGCTTAATGCAAAAACAATTGTTCTACTGAAAACATGAATGCAGCCCCACAGATAGCATATAATTTTATCTCCAGTGGACTTTGCTGCTCACTAATGGAAGTTTTTTTTGTTTTGTTTTTTTGAGACAGGGTTTCACTGTGTAATAGCCTTAGCTGTCCTGGAACTAGTCTGTAGACCTTGAACTCACAGAGCTCTGCCTGCCTCTGCCTCCCAGAGAGCTGAGACTAAAGGTGTGCGCCACCACTGCCTGGCAAATAATGGAAGTTTAAAATTCTAAAATGTTGTCAGTGCCCATGCCTATCTCAAAGTGAATTCATTTTCATATAGTAATTATAGCTGATGTTTAGGGTATGGGCAGGATATAAAGCGGAGTTCACAAACCTTGGGTCTGAGAGACCTAAGTGAGTGAACTTGTCTTCTTTCCCATGTGCTTATTGATATAATAAGCTCCACACAGATTGTCTAATAAAATGTAACATTGGATTTGAGTTATTTCAGTGTTGTTTTTTTGTGTGTGTTTGTTTTTGAGACAGAATCTTAACTATGTAGTTCAGGTTGGCTTCAGATTTGCAGTTCTCCTGCCTCAGCCTTCCAAAGTGCTGGGATTAGACTGTTGCCACTATGCCAAGCAAAAGTGCCCCTTTTAAAAAATGTTCATTCATTCATTCATTCATTTATTTATTTATTTATTTATTTATTTATTTATTTATTTATTTAATATAGAATGCATGTTTTGCCTGCATGTATGTCTGTGTCTGTGCCTGGTATCTGCAGAAGTCAGAAAAGGCTGTTGAATTCCTTATGTTTTAGTTAGGATTAAAGGCATGTGCCAACACCCTCACCCCTCACCCCCCCATCCTCCACCCCCACCCCTGGCTGGGTACTAATAATTTTTTATTCATACAAAATCCTTGGGATTTTGTTCACATTTGCCTCTTAGTTATTCTTATAATCTAAAAAAGACTACCATATACCATCTAATATTTGAATAGTCTAACTAAATTGCTATTCAAGATTTTCATTTTGATACTCTCTAAGGGTCATCTCTATCACTTAGTAATAGAACAAAGTATGGCTATTTACTATTTGGGGAAGGATGAAGTAAGCATGATGCTTTCTGTGTTTTATACACCATAAATAATCTGATTTTTTTTGCTCTCTGATCTTTCGTAAACAATGAGTGGGAGAGAACAGGTGACGGAGAGGATAAGTCGGGGGAAATGTTGATATTGATTGGAGTATTTTTGTGACTGGTGTAAATATGATATCAGTGTTCAAGAAGGTCTGAGCTTGCTGGGCGGTGGTGGCGCATGCCTTTAATCCCAGCACTCAGGTGGATCTCTGTGAGTTCGAGGCCAGCCTGGTCTCCGAAGTCAGTTCTAGGAAAGGCGCAAAGCTACACAGAGAAACTCTGTCTCGAAAAAACCAAAAAAAAAAAAAAAAAAAAAAAAAAGAAAAAGAAAAAGAAAAAAAAGAAAAGAGTTGGAGAGATGGCTCAGCAGTTAAGAGCACTGGCTGCTCTTCCAGAGGTCCTGAGTTCAATTTCCGGCACCCACGTGGCAGCTCATAACTGTAACTCCAGTTCCTGGGAATCTGACACCTTCACACCAATGCAAATCAAGTTAAAAAAAATAAAAAAAGAAAATTAAGAGAAAGAATGTTATGAGCAGATGCAAGAGCATGTGCCTACCTCCTGAGGTAAGGAATTGAAATAAAACAAGGGAGCTTACTATCACAAAAGGAGTAAATGGTTTGAGCTGAAGTTGGAGAAACAGACCAAATGCTGCAGGGCTTTATACACTTTTTTAAAGAAGTTTGAATTTTATTTAAAGTGAACAGGAAGCCTTGAAAACAAACAAAACAAAACAAAAAAACCAGGGACATAGTGATCCTTGTAGTAGGACTTCTTTGGACCACTAGCCCCCAAATAATGACACAGAGACTTATTATTAATTAGTAAAGCTTGTCCCTAGCTTAGGCTTGTTTCTGCTAGCTCTTATAACTTAAATTAACCTGTTTCTATTAATGTATGTTCTGCCACATTGCTCTTTACTTCTCTTCTGTTCTGTAAATCTGACTTGGTCCCTGTCTCGCTGGTGTCTCCTGCCGTGCCAGATTCTAACCCTAATTTCCTCTCTCTGCCTGGAAGTTCTGCCTCGCTAATGGCCATTCAGCTCTTTATTAAACCAATCAGGTGCCTTAGGCAGGTGAGGCAAAACATAGATTCGTCGTCACACAGTGTAAACAAATATCCTGCAACAGAGCCTATTTGTGTTTCTTTTGAAATTTACATTCACGTATTTTTATGTAAGGAGGTGCACATACCCTGCAGGGTGCATGTGTAGATCAAAGGACAAAGTGTGGGAGTCAGGTCTCTTTTACTATGTGGAGTCTTTCCATGTTTTGCTGCAGGTATCTTTACCAGCTGAGCAAGTGTTTTTACCAAGTCCCTATTTGTTTTTAAGAGAATAGCTTTTTCAGCTGCATGCATTCCAGAAAGGCAAAGGAGATTTAGAGTTGAGTTGGGAAGGTATTGAGGCAGTGCCTTGGAAAGAAAGGGGGGAAATGGGTTGTCTAAAGAGCATGTAGATATCTTGATCGTGAAGCACACTAGTCAGTGTGTTGTGACTTTGCTAGGCAACTCAAGTGGTTTCTTGTGCATACAGGCTTTATGCAGTCAGAGGAAGAGCAGGTTTGGATGTTTACCCAGGTCTGAGAGCGATCTGTAACACTTGGGGCTTACAAGTCAGACCTCAATCACATTGGTCAAGTTCTACTTGCGGTGGAGTGGAAGGATAGTCTTTTTTGTGGCCAGGAGGATAGAGAGAATAATGGCCTTGACTTAGGTGTAAGTAGCAGAGCTGGAGAGAAGTGGGTCATTTCTTGTCTCTACTCCTTTAACCTTTCCTCCTTCCAGTCCCAGTGTACTTGTATGATTGGGCTGTGTTGGCCCTCTTGATGGAGTTAAATAGGACTCCCAGCCCTTATTCCAGCCTGTCTTCCCTGGAATGTCTGTGTGTCCTAACATCACTTATCATGCTCAGTTGATAACTAAGCCCAGATGTTAACTTCTCCAGTCTCCCATTTCCTACTATTTAGGAGTAATTTCATGAGCTGAATTTTATGTTTTTGAGACAAGCTCTTTCAATGTAGTCCTGAATATCCAGGATCTCTATGAAGACTAGGCTGGCCTGGAACTCAGAGAGATTCCCCCTGCCACTGCCTCTCCCAAGTGCTAGTATTAGAGGTATGAGCCACTGTGCCCAGCTTGAGCTCAACCTTAAAAAGCAGTACTTTGTTTTGTTACCTTACTAGATATGCTCCTGAGAGCCATGGGAATGTTTCTCAGTTCATGCAAGAAGTTAACACAGTAATGATAGAAAAACATACTCTTGATGTTGAACAAAGAAACATGTGAATCAAATGAAAATAACCCAACAATTTCTTTTTGCAAAGAGGGTATGCCATGCATGACCCAAACCAGGCTAGCAAGTAGCTCATGTGACCAAGATGACTTTGTCTTTATTCCTAACTAATAGAAGGGAGTGGTTGGCTGTTTCTCATTGGCTGAGGTTCGTCATCACAATCTACTCTTTTTTTTTAAGATTTTATTTATTTATTTGTTTGTTTGTTTGTTATGCACACAGTATTCTGCCTGCATGTGTCCCTGCAGGCCAGAAGAGGGCACCAGATCTCATTACACGTGGTTGTGAGCCACCATGTGGTTGTTGGGAATTGAACTCAGGACCTCTGGAAGAGCAGTCGGTACTCTTAACCCCTGAGCCATCTCTTCAGCACTCACAATCTACTCTTGATTGGCTAATTTGGAAAGCAGCCCAAAATGCAGGCAGGGAAGGAGGAAGGGGCCATTATGTTATGGTAATGCAGCAGGGTCTTGGGTAAACAAAAGTTTTACCAGTAGGGGAGATTAAAATATTTGAATTCTTAGCAAGGTGTGTTGGTTCATGCCAGCACTTGGGAGGTGGAGGCAGGTGGATCTCTGTGAATTGAGGGCCAGCCTTGCCTACATAGCAGGTTCTGGGCTAGCCAGGGTTACACAGTGAGAAACTGTCTCAACAAACAAAAACAAAACAATAACAAAGTTTGAATTTACAGGGTGGGTAGAGATTATGGAATATGGGTCCTTGACAGGCTAGCCTCCTTTGATAGAAAAAAAAGTTTCTTACTATTCCTCATTTTTATTATACATTTTCATTTTTATTTATTTATATTTTTTCTTAAAACTCAGCCAGCACGTGCTGACTTCTAAAGTCTCTAAAGACAGAAAGTGACCAGGGAGTGTTTGGTGAGCATGGTCTCTGTGAGCCTCTGAAGGAGGCCCCTGACACATGGCTTAAGGTGATGCTGCTGTCTTAGGGGTAGTCCGTTGGGGCGGCAATTGACCTATCCCAAATGGAATATTAGGTTTCCACCCAGGCTAGGACTTTATTCTCTTGTTCAGAAGGAGTTTTTGCTTAACAATTTTCTGCTTCAACCTCTCTTGCTCTGAAAAGGTTTTTCCTAGAATCATTTAGGAGCTAGATCAGAGGTCAGGGTCCCTTCTGGTGTCTTTGGTCTCTGGCAAAGATGGGGCTGCCAAGAAAATGCAGGCACATTTCTGGCTTTTTATCCAAGAGAGAACTTTACTTTTCTTTATGGTCTTTTTACCCTAAACTTCCTAGCCAAATTTTATCTCCTATTTTTACCCCCTCCTTACCCTCCCCCCTAGAGTAACCCTAGCTGCTGCTATAGAATTGGGGCAGTGACTGATCTGGTTTCAAAGTCCATTAGAATCTCTTGATGAGCTTACAAGATGATCTGTTGATTGATGTCTCCTCTTTTTCCTTGGGACTCCAAAGCTAGTCTCCAGAACATTGAACCTAGGATCTGCTTTTAGGCATTTTGATAGCTGTTGGAGTGGCTAGAATCAATGTGAAGTCCCTTCCAGATTGTTTCTAGAAAGAGAAAAAGGAAAGAAATTAAGCCATAGTCTAATTTTCTGATTAAATGATAGTGATTTTCTGATTAAAATAATAGTGGGCCTGTCTCTCTAGGCTGTAAGTAGGTGCAGCAGTGAGCCAGGGTCTGAAGTTTTCCATCTGAGCAACAGTTTTTTGTCAAGGAGAGAATCACTAGTGACCTGTAGTTGTCAAAATAACAGTGGGTTTCACATGGGTTTCCACCTAGTGTCTGGGGAGTGAGACCCCTCAGACTGTTAGAGCAACATAATAATCTTTAGTTACACTTTTATCTTGGGTGTTTAGTTACACTTTTATTACACTTTTATCTTGGGTGTTAAGACCATGCAGGTGGTGCCTTTCTTCTCAGCTTTCTTTTCCATTCTGGAGAAACATTCAGCCATCTATCTTTATACATAAGTCCTTCTTTACTAAAAATATTTCCATTTTTTTCATTCTAACATTTTCTTCTATTTACCAATTTTCTTTCTCCATACCATGAAGCATAAAAGCTAACAAATTTCCCATCTGTTGTGAGAGTTTTCTCCATGGGAGAAGAAGACTAAGCAATGTCAGTCACAAGCCAGAATTCTGTTTCACCAGAGTTCATCCTGAGGGACCAGTGAATTATTTTATTGGACTTACTTACAACACACAAAGGAGAAGTTACTGACAGAAGTGTGGGTGGCCTGAGAGCAGCTAAACTGGACAAAAGTCTTCACTCTGTATAGATGACGGCTTCCTCTTTCTCCCTAGTCTTTCTCAGCATATATATTCTAGCTCTTTCCCTCAAGACTTCATGCAGTTAGGACAGATTTGCATACAACTAGTTGAGAGGAGTGCTGGATAGTCTCCAGAATTATATTGGATATTCTTTTGTAAAGGAGCATCAACAGTCAACAAGCCCAGCTGTGAGCATTTCTAAGCAGACATTGCTGGTCTTAAGATGCCGCCTCTCTGGCTTAGAGGATAGTGCTGTGGCATACCACCTTAATAGAAGAAAGCAATGCCCAAGCTGCATGCTGTGCCCTAGGGTGAAGACTGTGCTCCAGCACCTTTGTGAGTCACAACTGTAGTCAGATGGTTTCTCCAGTCCTGCCCGGCCCCAAGGTCCCTCAGCTGCTTATAAAATAATCATTCAAGGGCTTAATATTATTTATAAACTGTATGGCCTATGGCAGGCTTCTTGCTAGCTAGCTCTTATAGTTTAACTCAACCCATAACTTAATCTGTGTATCCCCACGTGTTCCGTAGCTTTCCTTGCATCCCATTACATGTTGTTCCTAGGATGGCAGACTGGCATCTCCCCATTCAGCCTTTCTCTTTCCTGTCTCTCTCCTTGGATTTCCCGCTGCCTTGCCATAGGCCAAAGCGGCTTATTTATTAACCACTGGAAACAACATATATTCAGTGTACAGAAGGACATCCCACAGCACACAACCATCTGTAACTCTAGTTCCAGGGCATCTCATGCCCTTTTCTGGCCTCCTTGGATACCAGGAACACATGCTACATGTACATAAATGCAGGCAATTGCTCATACACATAAAATTTAAATTGAAGAAAAACTTAAAAAAAATTAAAAACAGAAACCTTAAAAACAGTTGATACTGTGTATCCTCCTAAATTATTTTCATTAATTATCCTCTGTCCAGCTGGGTCTATTCCCCAGAGGGTGGGTGCAATACAACTTTTGAGTTTTGCTCCCATATGGCCTAAATAGCTCAAAGAGCAGAGAAGCAAACAGTGCATGTATTACTTTACTGTTTCATCTACTTACATGTCACTGAAGTGAGGCACTCTGTTTTGCATTGAATGATCTTTGCATTAGCCAAGCCAGTATTGTATTGTACTCTCTGGGGTAAGTGCTTTATTGATCTATTAGTTTGCATTCATTCAATTAGAATTCAGAAATCAAGAGCCTCAGTGAAATTCAATATATCATGCTACAAATAATTCCTATCCATTTTCTTTCAAATGGCAAATTAAAATTTTATATGGAGATAAATGACACTGTTATTGATTGTTTTTGTGCTAAGGCTAAGAGGAATAGTAATTCATTGAGTCTATGTCTGATAATGGCTGGAAACTAGCATCAACCATCTTTGTGGGTTGATGTGGGTAGGTATTGAACCAAATTGCTTTAGAAAGTACATTTTAGTTAAATTTGTTGTTATTGAAAATAATACATAACCCTGTCTCAAAAAACAAAAAAAAAATGCATAAACATTTAGAAATTAGAGAAATAGAAAATTCAGATTACTCAGAATCTCATTTTGATTGCCCTTTCTATGCCTTGAATAATGTGCTTTAAAAATTCATTTCACTACAGTTTATTCAGTGGCTCAGGGCAGAAATCTAACTTAGCCTTTATTCTGTCCTTACCCTCCTGGTTTTCATCAGCTTTGTCAACAGGGTCTTTGAGCTCTTTTCCAGATCATATCCACATCATTTATCATGTTTACTGTAACCATGATGGTTTAACTGACCATGAGGCTTAAGTAGCCTCCTGGCTGGTTCTTACCACCTCTTATCATCCCAGTCTCTGGCATCTGCTGTGCACTTAATAGCTGGATTTATCTTTTTAAACCTCAAAGGTATGGGCAAAATGCTCCAGTGAGAAGTGCTGGTTTCAGGTCTGGAGCAGGAACTGTAAAAATGAATCCCAAAGGTCAGGATACTTGCAAAGTGAGAGAGATGAGTAGAGAATGGAGCTGCACTCAGGAAATGGAAAATGGTGCCTATGGACAAGTGGTGGGGTAACAATGAATTATATACACAACAAATCAAACTAAAAGGATTAATTTGACAATTTTTTTATATAAACACACATACATAAAAGAGACATTTTTAAAAGGACATAAACACACACAAAGAACGTACAAGGACTTTTCTTTTTTTTTTTCTTTTTTTTTTTTTTTTTTGGTTTTTTGAGACAGGGTTTCTCTGTGTAGTTTTGGTGCCTGTCCAGGATCTCGTTCTGTAGACCAGGCTGGCCTTGAACTCACAGAGATCCTCCTGACTCTGCCTCCATAGTGCTGGGATTAAAAGCGTGCACCACTGCTGCCCAGCACAGGACTTTCTTTGATTCTTTTTTGGACATCCCAGCTATAGTTACTGGTTACTTATTTAGGTTCAGCCATACAAAAGTGTCCTCTTTAGGGCTGGAGAGATGGCTCAGAGGTTAAGAGCACTGGCTGCTCTTCCAGAGGTCCTGAGTTCAGTTCCCAGCAACCACATGGTGGCTCACAACCATCTATAATAAGATCTGGTGTCTTCTGACATGCAGGCATACATCAGGCAGAATGCTGTATACATGATAAATAAATAAATTTTTTTAAAAAATCTTCTTTATAGATAGATACATAGCCAAATGAGTGGTTCACCTGAATATATATGGCTATGTATAATCATGGTACATACTTCTTTTTACCAAGCTGTTTGAGAGTAGATTATAAATGAAAGGCTGTATAATATATCTTCTTATTTTTTTTTTAAGATTTTATTTATTTATTATGTACACAGTGTTCTGCCTGCAGGCCAGAAGAGGGCACCAGGTGTCATTACAGATAGTTGTGAGCCCCAATGTGGTTGCTTGGAATGAACTCAGGACCTCTGGAAGAGCAGTCAGTGCTCTTAACCTCTGAGCCATCTCTCCAGCCCAATATATCTTCTATAAACAAAATGTTTCATATGACTATATACTGGTACCACAATCAACATTAGTTAATTAATTAACATTAATTTCTTATTGTCATCCACATAGTCCCAGTTGGTTTCCTTCCTTGAACCATGAATTTTGAAGGAAATCGTATTATAATCCTTTTTGTGGGTCTGGTGTGCTTTCTGCTATAGAAGAACGGTAAGTCTATTCCTGTTGGCTCACTCTGGTCTCCTTCTTTGTGGTTTAGCTTCTTGCATCCGTGTTTGACAATGGCATCAAGACCTTTGGAGTGATTGAGAGTGACCCTTTTGACTGGGAGAAGAGTGGGACGGACGGCTCCCTAACCACCACCACCACCTCTGCCACCCCTCAGCTGCACACCCGCTTGACCCCTGCTGCAATTGGGTATGTCCTACACAGTGCAGTGAGCGGTGCTTTTTCTGAATGCAGGAATTCCCGTCAGTCCATCCTGAGCCCCTCAGATTGTGAAGTGCTAAGACATGTGCGAGAGCCTTGAGCATTTCCTTGAGTTAAATATTTTTCTTACTAGGCTTTTGGAATTACTTAATTCAGAAAATACTAATGGTTCATTCTGTGAAATGGGAGCTTAGAGCTAATGTGACTTGTTGATACCAGAGGTACAGTGGGTTTTCTTCAGAATAGAGGAACATTACTTGTATTTCTAAAGAATATATATGGGAACCTGAAAGAATAAGTCATAATTATTCTTGGGGTTTTTTTTGGGGGGGGCGTTGGGGTTTGAGACAGAGTTTCTCTATGTAGTCCTGGCTGTCCTGGAACTCACTCTGTAGACCAGGCTGGCCTGGAACTCAAAAATCCGCCTGCCTCTGCCTCCCAAATGCTGGATTAAAGGCATGCACCACCACCACACAACATAATCATAATTATTTCTAACTGCACTGTGTTTAAACTCCATGGGAACAAAATGTGTAGGCATATTTTTCTTATGAAAGTACTTAACTTATATAGAATATTAGGAAGTGGTATAGTATATTTCCATCTATATTCTTTTTTCTTCTTATTTATTTGCTGGGTTTGTTTAAGTGTTTGATACAGGAGTCTTGCTGTATAACCAAGCTGACCTTGAACTTGTAATCCTTCTGTCCTCAGCCTCCTGAATCCAGAATTACTGGTGTGCCCCATCATGTCCAGCTATTTCCATTTGTGTGGGTTTTTTTTTAATGTTTATTTTTATGTGTACTGGTGTTTTCTCTCTCTATAGATAGATAGATAGATAGATAGATAGATAGATAGATAGAGAGATAGATAGAGAGGTGTGTGTGTGTGTGTGTGTGTGTGTGTGTGTGTGTGTGTGTGTGTGTGTATGATGTATATGCTGGGTATCCACAGAAGTCAGAAGATGGTGTCAGATTCCCTGGAACTAGAATTATAAACATTTTTAAGCCACCATATGGACGCTAGGAGCCAAACCCAGATCCTCTGTAAGGACAAGTGCTTTTAATTGCTGAGCCATCTTTCCAGCCCCTAGTTCCATGTTTTAATGTTTTTCTCTTTTACTTATATTAGACACTTTTCCTTTTAAGTTTTTGTTTGTTTTGGGATTTTGGTTTTTTGAGACAGGGTTTCTCTGTGCAGTCCTGGCTGTCCTGGAACTCACTTTGTAGACCAGGCTGGCCTCAAACTCACAGAGATCCCCCTGCCTCTGCCTCCTGAGTGCTGAGATTAAAGGTGCGCATCACCACCGCCAAGCTTGATGAGTTTATTTTTATTTTTATTTTTTTTGGTTTTTCGAGACAGGGTTTCTCTGTGTAGCTTTGCACCTTTCCTGGAACTCACTTGGTAGCCCAGGCTGGCCTCGAACTCACAGAGATCCGCCTGGCTCTGCCTCCCGAGTGCTGGGATTAAAGGCGTGTGCCACCACCGCCCGGCTGAGTTTATTTTTTTTAAGGCAGGGTTTCACTATGCATTCCATCTGGCTTTGAATTCACTGTGTAGTGCTGTGGGATGTTCTGTATGGCAAATGTGTTGCTGATTAGTCAATAAAACACTGATTGGCCATTGGCTAGGCAGGAAGTGTAGGTGGGACAAGGAGGAGAATAAAGCTGGGAAGTGGAAGACTGAGTCAGAGAGACACTGCCAGCCACCACAATGACAAATAGCATGTGAAGATGCCGGTAAGCCACGAGCCATGTGGCAAGGTATAGATTTATGGAAATGGATTAATTTAAGCTGTAAGAACAGTTAGCAAGAAGCCTGCCACGGCCATACAGTTTGTAACCAATATAAGTCTCTGTGTTTTCTTGGTCGGGTCTGAGCGGCTGTGGGACTGGCAGGTGAGAGAGATTTGTCCTGACTGTGGGCCAGGCAGGAAAACTCTATCTACAGTGTAGCCTAGACTGGCTTTGAACTTGTGGATCTTCCTACATCAGCCTCTTGAGTCTGTGCCACCGTGCTGCTTTATGTTTTCCTTTGGATAGACCATGTGCTAATGATAACCTCATACTGACTGGTCACTACCTTCCTTACTCCTTTTTTTTTTCTTTTAAGGTTTATGACTATTTTATGGGTGTTTGCCTTACATGTTCTAGACTCCATGGCCTGGTGCCCACAGAGTTTAGAAGAGGATGTGATATCTGCTGGAACTGAAGTTATTTGTGGGTGCTGGGAACCAAACCTGGGTCTTCAGCAAGATCAGCAAATGCTCTTAACCTTTGAACCATCTAGCCCTACTTTCTCTCTTTTCTTAATTTTTTTCTTTTTATCCTTCCCTCCCCCCCCCCTTTTTCATAGGTTTTAGGGGTAAACCCAGAGCTTTGGTGTGTGCTGGCCAAGTGCTCTACCAAGTGAGCTACCCCCGCCCTCCCCTTTTGCCTTCATATCCCTGAACATGCCATAATTTTCTTGGTGAGGAATTGTTTCTCTCTTGTCAAACTCTTGATTAAGAGAGTTTGGGAAAAGGAAAAAATGATACGGAAAGAATAAAAAATAAGGAATAAATACAAAGGAGAAGCCTGAGTCATGTGGACGAGAGCCCGGATGGAGATGGCGATGAGTTCCTTGAATTACATGATACTGTGTAACAGATAAGGAAGATTAGGATTGAGTGAAAATAGAGTAGTTTGTAGGTACAGATGTAGTTTATTTCCCAAGGAGTAGAAAAAGGAAATAGGAAGTGGAATCACTGTAGAGAAGAGTGATGGGCAGAAGGGGAAAAGATTTGGAACATTAAGGGATCAAAACGGGAAGAAAGGATGGTCAGTAGCCTTCCAGGTATACTTTCCTTGTATAAGTAAATTATATTGAACTCATATCTGAAAAATCTCTCAGTACTCAATTTATTTCTGATCTTTAATAGTTTGTACATTTGGACAATTTCAGGCCAAACCACCTTTTATTGTTTCCTGAGTCTGAAGTACAGGGACCGCTTTACTGGGCTGCAAGGTTTCTTGTGAGAACCGTGCTCAGTGAACAATCAACTTTTTAGGTTGTTTACCTACAGTATTGATAAAGAGATCACTTAAAATTGACCAACTTAGGTAGAGATAGTAGCAAAGGGCAAAAAATCAGAACAAGACCTTGGGAAACGATTGGTGGTCTCAGAAGGAAATGAAGTGTTCCTAGAACATTCGTGCTAGTGTACATATGTGACCTTTAGTTTTTTTGTTGTGGTTTTGGTTTTTTTCCTCCGGGGGTATTTTGGGGACAGGGTCCCACTATGTAGCCCTGGCTGTCATGGAACTCACTCTGTTGACCTCCCAGAGATCTGCCTGCTTCTGCTTCCCAAGTGTAGGGACTAAAGGTGTGCACCACCATGGCTGACCAGGGTATGGCTGCTCACAGTAATGGTGTATGTCAACACAATCCGTTGAGGGCTGTCTTCCTGTGTTCAGACATTCCAGGTTACTTGTTAGAAATTTCTTTGTATGCTAAATATGGTGCTCAGCCAGAAATGTTTTTTAAAAACACTAGTATTGAGGCTAGAGAGATACCTCAGTGGTTAAGAGCACTGGCTGTTCTTCCAGAGGACCTGCATTCAATTCCCAGCAACCACGTGTAAGCTCACAACTGTCTGTAACTCCAGTTCCAGGGGATCTGACACCCTCACATAGATATATATGCAGGCCAAAAAATAAGTAAATAAATAAATTATAGAAACAACAACAGCACTAGTGTTTATGGAGCACAGAGTTCCCAGAGGCCTTTTGAGTTAGTGATGGCTAAGAACTAAAAGCCTCTCCTGGACCAGTAGGCTGAGTGATGACACCTATGTAAAACAGGACCTGGAATTCATTCAGAAGAAATCTGTATAGCCAAGCATGATGGTGTACTCCTGTAATCCCAGGATTTAGGAAGATGCCGTACTCAATGCCAGTGTGGGATAAAAGTAAAACTTTCTCTCAAATGAAAGAAAGGAAGAAAGAAATATATAGACAAATACCTATAAATATTTTTTATTCTCCTTATGTAGATCTGTATGAATTCTCTAATTTCAGACTTTCTGATTTTCTCCTTTGTTTTGCCTGGCGCCTTGGGCATAGTAGGAACTTCGTGAACTCTGTGATGAAAAAGCAGCAGACATTGTTTTGTTTCACTGTTGGCAATTTTTTCTTTTCTTTTTTGTTTTGTTTTATTGCTCTTTTGCTGGTTGGTTTTGATTTTCGTTTGTGTTTTTGTGGGGTTTTTTGTTTAGTTTTGGGTTTTTCTTTTTGTTGTTTGTTCTTTTGTTTGTTTTAAAGAGAGAGAGAAAGGACATAAAATTGGTTGGGTAGGAAGGAGTGAAAAACATGATCAAAATATACTGAATTAAAAAAGTCTTAGTTTAATAAATATTAAAAATAAAAGAAACAGTAGTACACATTTCATAATAAAAAATCATCTAAATCACATTTATTTCCTTATAGCCCTTAGTATTTCCCTATGTATAATTGCTTTTATTATTTACAAAAATGTTAAAGAATAGAAATTTTTATTTTATTGATGAAAGAATCATGGAAAGTAGAACAGATGTTTCTGACTTTTTTTTTCCGAGACAGAGTTTCTCTGTGTAGTTTTGGTGCCTGTCCTGAATCTCGCTCTATAGACAAGCTGGCCTTGAACTCACAGAGATTCAACTGGCTCTGCCTCCCGAGTGCTGGGATTAAAGGCATGAGCCACCACCACCCAGCATGTTTCTGACTTTTAAAGTGATTGTCAGCAGGGCGGGGGTGACGCACATTTTTAATCACAGCACTCAGGAGGCAGAGGTAGGAGGATCTCTGTGAGTTCAAGGCCAGCCTGTTCTACAGAGCGAGATCCAGGATAGCCACTGCTACATGGTGAACCAAAAAGAAGAAAAAAAAGCTTTAGGTTTTGTTTAATTCTTAATTATGTATAAACTTAAAATCCAGAGACAAAATGTAGAACAGTCTGTTTCATGTTAACTTTTGATTCTGGTCTTTTGAAGTTTTCTGTTTTCCTCCCCTCTCTTTTCAGAATTGCAAATGCCACTCCTATCCCAGGAGACTTGCTCCGAGAAAATACAGATGAAGTGTTTCCAGATGAACAGCTTAGTGATGGGGAGAATGGTATCCCTGTTGGTGTATCACCAGATAAATTGCCTGGATCTCTGGGGCACATTCGCCCTCAGGAAAAGGATGTCTGGGAAGAGATGGATATCAACAAGAACAAGATAAAGCTTGGAATTTGTAAGGTGCGTATTTCTTGCATAGGGAGTGATATCAAGAGAGAGAGAGAGAGAGAGAGAGAGAGAGAGAGAGAGAGAGAGAGAGAGAGCGCACGCATGCAAAGGTGAACCTACAGGAGTTGTTCTCTCTACCATGTTACTCCTAGAGATCAAACCCTGGTCACCTCCATCTCAGCATTCCATAGTTGCACCAGGGAAGAGCCCCCAGACTGGTTATCTAATACCAGGTACTCAACCCTGAAATCATATACATACAAGTAACATCATATGGACGGAACAGGTTGGTTTAGGTACTTAGGAAGATATATACATACATATGTAAAGACAGTTGAAGAAATAGAGGCCATGAATTTGAGAGTTGAGGGAGCAAGGGTGCATGGGGAAGGTTGGAGGGAGGAGAGGGAAGGGAGCAAACGTAATTATATTTTAATTAAAAAACAAAGAAAACAGCTTCTCAAGTTTGGTGGCAAGAAGCTTTATCTACTAAATAATCCCACCAGCTTATGATTCTCAATTTTGAGTGTAAAATAGAACAAAATATTGCTAATTATTTTATTTAAATTTTTTAAAATTTATTTCTCATGTATATAACTGTTTTGCCTACGTGTACGTATGTATTTGCACCACATGTGTGTCTGGTGTCTGGAGGTCAGAAGAAGGCATCAGACCCCTGGAACTGGAGTTATGGATGGTTGTGAGCCACCATGTGAGTGCTGGGAACTAAACCCAGGTCCTTTGAAAGAGCAGCAAATGCTCTTAACTACTGAGCCATCTCTCCAGCACCCTTGCTAATTACTTTAAATATTTGAAATTGTGATATTTTAGCTAATGTGTTCCAAAGTGCTCAGGTTTAGATACCAAGTATTAATATTCATTGTGTTTTATGGAAACGATAGATATTTAAAATGAATCAGGAGTGGGAGTATGACTTAATGGTAGAGAGCACTTGCCCAGCATGCCTGAGGGTTCCATCTCTGCCCTCACTGTAAAAGAACGGAAGAAAGGAGGAAGGAGGGAAGACATGAAAAACAAACAGAAAAGAAATATCTGTAGAACAAAAGCTGATCATCTTTCCAAATAATGTGACGGAGCTCTGTACCCTTTCTTGACTGATCAGTGGAGCTCTGTGCACAGCCTGGGGAGCTGTCTCTAATGAGGTGAAGAGGCTGACAACCAGGGAGTGAGAAGATCACAGATCACATTTGATGGTGAACTGATAAAGTGGATGATAAATGAAAGACTTTCGTAGAGTTGTAAGCAAGGTGGACTTGTGAGTGTGGGAAGAGGAGTGAGGATTTGTAACTGTCTCTGGCAGATTACCCCAGACTTTCCTGGCTCTCACTCGTTCATTCGTTCTTTCCCATTTTGAATATGAAGATAATGCTGAAAAGGCCGTTCGGTACAATGGTAGTTGGTGTTATGTGCTGTTGAAGTGTTTTTAAAAAAATTGGGCCAGATGCTTTAATCGTAGCAGGTGGGAGGTAGAGGCAGGCAGATCCATGTGAATTTGAGGCCATTCTGATCTGTATACTAAATTCCAGACCAGCCACAGTTACACAATGAGACCCTGTCTCAAACCAAACTAACAAACAAAACAAAACAAAACAACTACAAAAAGAGTTGAGTTGAGAAAGAGGTTGAAGCTTAGGGCTCAGGCTTCCAAATGTAGTTGGTAGAAAGCTGGCTAGTTATACTTTATGAATGGGACTATATGTAAGGATTGGTAAGCTCAGGATACCCCACAACCAAGTTCTCAGCACAAAAGAGATTTATTTGCCCAAGAAGGACAAAGGACAGGGAATAAGAGACAAAAACAGGATGTAGAGGATGAGGGAGAAGGGGAAAGGAACAAGAGAGAGGGAAAGGGGGTATTTGCTGGGGTGGGGGTGTGTGACAACAAAGGACTGCCTCTGGATGGAGAGGAGACAGACTTGGCCCATAGGCAAATGGTGGTTTATAAAGGCAAAAGGGGAAGCCAAGTGTTTAATTTTGATTGGACATGTTAATTAGGGCAGCCAAAGGGGGCTTTTGATTGCTGGACTTCAATATTTTGATAGCTGGACCTTGGTAGTCAGCCTCAGGAGGAGGAAGTGGCCAAATAAGGGATCTATGTTTGCCATGCTCGGGCTGGCTGGAGTCCCCTTACTATATCCTTCCAAGATCATCTGTGATCAATTCTGAGACATTTGTCCTATCTTTGTACCTTTATTAAGTTATATAACTTTAAACATTTAAGAGGGGAGGGTGGCATGGGGATTTAAAATGAGCAAGTATAATGATATGTATGAAAATATCACAAACCTGGTTCTTTATGTTGCTAACGAAAAGATTGTCTTAAGGAGGTGCTGGAGAGATGGGTCAGCAATTAAGAGCATATACTGCTGATGAAAGGACCTGAGTTCAGTTCCTAACATCTATGCCTGTTGGCTCACAACTACCTTTAATCCCAGCTCCAGGAGATCTGATGCCTTTGGACTCTTGAGGGCATCTACACTCAGTGTGCATACATGGGCATGCAGTTTGAAACAAAAGTAATCTTTTTTTTTTAAGTGAAAATGTTACCTTTTGAAAAAAGAAAAAAATTCTTAAGGATATATTCTTAGTATGTTTGGGCTGCTATAATAAAAAAAATCATAAAACAGGTGCCTTGTAAACAACACAACTTTATTTCATGTAGTTCTGGCTTCAGATTCCCTGGAGTTGGAATTACAAGTGGTTGTGAGTCACCCAATGTGGGTGCTGGAACTCAAACCGCAGTCCTCTCCAGCAACAATAGATGCTCTTAACTGCTTAGCCATTTCTCCAGCCACAAGGTCAAAATACCTTCATTTTCTGAGCTGGTGAGTTGAGTCTGGAGGTTTAGGTGCTTGTCACCTAGCCTGGCAATTCACATGGAAGGAGAGAGTCGGCTCATACAGTTGTCCTCTGACCTCCATACTCACATGTGGTAAGGGCACACACATGTAGCCACTCTTTTTCTGTCCCACCAACCAGCTCCCAAATAACGACAGGGAGACCTATTATTAATTATGAAAGCTCAGCCCTAGCTTAGGTTTGTTTCTAACCAGCTCTTATAACTTAAATTAACCTGCTTATATTAATCTGCATTTTACTATGTGACTTTTTACCTTTCTTTTATTCTCCCCACGTTTCCGTGGCGTCTCCTGCATGCCTCGATTCATCTCCTCTTCCTCTCTGTCCCCGGAAATCCTGCCTATATCTCTTGCCTTGCTATTGGCCATTCAGCTCTTTATTAAATCAATCAGAAAGCATCTTGGCAAAGACACATCTTTGCAGTGTAAACAAATATTCCACAACACATACACACATATATACAGTAAGTAAATAAGCAAATACATAAATATAATTTTTTTCATAAGTATAATTTTTTTTTTTTTTTTGGTTTTTCGAGACAGGGTTTCTCTGTGTAGCTTTGCGCCTTTCCTGGGACTCACTTGGTAGCCCAGGCTGGCCTCGAACTCACAGAGATCCGCCTGGCTCTGCCTCCCGAGTGCTGGGATTAAAGGCGTGCGCCACCACCGCCCGGCATAAGTATAATTTTTAAAGTTAAAATTAAAAAAGCACTTTAGAGCCTGGCAGTGATGGTGTATGCCTTTAATCTCAGCACTCGGGAGGCAGAGGCAGGTGGATCTCTGTGAGTTCAAGGCCAGCCTGGTCTACAGAATGAGTTCCAGAACAGCCAGGACTACACTGAGAAACTGTCTCAGAAAAACAAACAAAAAATTTTTTTTAATTTTCTGAAAATACATGTAATCATTTGTTGATATTATTTGAAAGACTCCACTGATTTCTCCCATGTATAATATTTGGAGAATTTTTCATGATTCTATTTTGTATTTTTTTTTCTAGGCTGCTACTGAAGAAGAAAATAGCCATGGTCAAGTAAATGGCATTCTCAATGCTCCAAGCCTGGGCTCACCAATTCGTGTCCGATCAGAGATTACTCAGCCAGACAGGGATGTTCCCTTAGTAAGGAAGTTACGTTCGATTCATAGCTTTGAGCTAGAAAAACGTCTGACACTAGAGCCAAAGCCAGATACTGACAAGTTTCTTGAGACCTGGTATGTAATGTATCTTTTTTTCTATTATATTTTATATCCATTGTATAAATTCTTTCACATAAGAAATTCTTGTGTTTTTATAACACTGACTCCATTAAGCTTCCATTTGTTCATATCATAGTTATAGATCATCATCATTCTTAGTGAAGTCTAATATCATTACAGACTCTATAGCAAAGTCTTTGTCTTTGAGAGTGCTAACTTCCTAAAACCAGATATAGTAATCAAGTGTACGTATTTTCCTTGACCTTGTTAGAAAGTGAACTCTTCGAGGCAACAGTGTAGAGGCAGAAAGGCACAGTAAAGGCCACAGTAGACAGGAGTGAGGGGCACACAGAAGATGCAGTGGGAAAATACATAGCAAGTTTGCCACTGTGCCCTGTAGTGCTCCCACCTTCCAAGGAAGAAGAAGAGCTAAACTTTAGAGGTCTGAATGTAAATACTGTAATGATTGTTGCTTTTGATCAGTTAGGCACATTCTCCATTTAACAAATTTTGGTAAAAAAATGGAAATAAAAATGTAAGATTTGAGGTATATTTATAATTAATAAAAAGGCTTCAAGATAATTAAGATGTATGTGGTGGTGAACACTATAGTCCCAACTCTGGGGCTGTTGGCAATGAAATATTAGGTTAAGAATGGCTATGGATTTGGGCTGAGAGTCTAATTCAATTGCTAGAGTGCCTGCCTAGCATATATAAGGCCCTATGTTCAGTCCCCAGAAAGACATAAAAGTTTGTGTTGTAGTTCATGTCTGTAATCTCAGTTCTATGAAGCTAGAGGCAGAATGATCAGAAATGCAAGGTCATCCATTTTTACATATCCAGATATGATCAAAAGGATGGATTAGACTTGAACCATGCTTTAGCCGTTTTGAATTACAGTTAAGATGAGAACTAGATGTAAGAGAGCAATAGGAATAAAAACTTAGTTTGGCAAGGACATCAAGTGACAAAAGAGACTTTGAAAGTGGACAGTGGTGGGGAAGAGCAGGAATGGCAAGAAAAAAACGCCATCGACCCTGTGAACTTTGTTTTTTTCCTACGTACTTATCACACTTTTGTAAGAATGGTTGTTCCACAACTGGGCGACGGTGGTAGCGCACGCCTTTAATCCCAGTACTCAGGAGGCAGAGGCAGGTGGACCTCTGTGAGTTCGAGTCCAGCCTGGGCTACAGAGTGAGTTCCAGGAAAGGCACAAAGCTATACAGAGAAACCCTGTCTGGAAAAAAAAAATAAAAATAAAAAAGAATGGTTGTTCCACATAGAGTTTATCAGTATATAATAAATGTTTCTCTAAGGACAACTGAATAACTTCTTTCTGTTTCCTTAAGCATGGAGAAAATGCAGAAAGATTCCAGTGCAGGAAAGGAATCTGTTCTCCCTGCTCTGCCTCATAAGCCTTGTGTTCCTGTTGTGTCCCGCACTGACCACATCTGGCACTATGATGAAGAATACCTTCCTGATGCCTCCAAGCCTGCCTCTGCCAACACTCCAGAGCAGGCAGATGGTGGCGGCAGCAATGGATTTATAGCGGTTAACTTAAGCTCTTGCAAGCAGGAGGTTGATTCCAAAGAATGGGTGATTGTGGACAAAGAGCAAGACCTTCAGGATTTTAGGACAAATGAGGTGTTAGGCCATAAAACAACTGGAAGCCCTTCAGATGAGGAGCCTGAAGTGCTTCAGGTCCTTGAAGGGTCAGCTCAAGATGAAAAGATCCAAGTAGGTCCTTGGACCAACAACCATCACTTACAGGAAACCTCAGGTGTGGTCTTAGCGCTTTCTGCAGAATGCCCTGCCACTGCTGCTTCAGAACAGTACCCAGACAGGCTAGACCTCCAGGCTGGAGCTGCTAGTCAGTTCATCACAGTGACTCCCACAAGTCCAATGGAGGCGCAAGCAGAAGGCCCCCTGACTGCGGTAAGAAACGGTGTTTTTGTTATTATTTGGTGTTGTCTGCTCAATTTGTTATTAAGAAAAGCCTGAGCTGGGTGTGGTTACACACACCTTCAATCCCAGGACTCAGGAGGTTGAGGTAGGTGGATCTCTGTGAGTTTGAGGCCAGCTTCTTTTACATACCAAGTTCCAGGACGGCCAGGGATACACAGTGAGACCTTGTCTCAAAATAACAACAACATAAAAAAACCAAACCAAAAAGAGAGAAGATTGGGGCTAGGAAGTTGACTCAATCAGTAAATTATTTGCTGTGCCTGCATGAGGACCTGAGTTCAGATACTCAGTACCCACATAAAACCCAGGCATGGCAGTACACATCTGTGACTCCAGCACTGCAGAGTCAGAGTGTGTGGGGGCTGGGGGGCCAGGACAAAGATAAATGAATCCCTAGAGCTTGCTGGCCAGCCAGCCTAGCCAAATCACTGAGTTCCAGATCTAGTGAGAGATCTGTCTCAAAAAATAGGTGTGTCCCCACATACAGGCACATTCTCACACACGCACACACACTGACATGGTGGTTCACAGCTATAATCCCAGAATTTAGGAAGCTATGTAAAGGGGACCACTGTAAATTCAAGGCTAGTCTGGGATACAGTGAGACCCTGTATCTAAATAAAGAGAAGGTAGGTTAGTTGATCAGTTAAGGTTGTGTAAGAATTAGAGGCTTAAGTTTAGCAAATAGGTACATGTAAACAATAGTATTTATACTAAATTCATAGTCACCCTGCAGTAAGGAAAAAATAAAGCCAGGCGCATGCCTGGTTAATCCTAGCCCTTGGGAGGCAGAGGCAGCTGGATTTCTGTGAGGTCAAGGCCATCCTGGTCTACAGAGTGAGCTTCAGGACAGCTGGGGGTACATAATGAGACCCTGTCTGGGGGGAAAAAAGAAGATAATAATGTAAGTGAGCTTTTCTTTGTTATATCAAACTTAATACATGAACTATCATTATAACCTAATTTTGCAACATTTATAATTAGACTATAAGGTCTGCCTATTTATGTGTGTATGTGCACAAATTATTATAAAATTACCATTTTGAAGAATTTTATTATACATCTGCTAAGAAAGGCCTGTGTTGTAGTTTGTTCTTTATATACTGTTAACAAGTCTGAGCTTTTTTTGAAATCTCTACTCAGAAATTTCTCATGTTTTACATTTCTCTTAATTGTGAGACAGCCACGATATAAAATGTATACTCTCAAGCCTGGCTTTCAGAACTCTACTTTTCTAAGTCTGGGGTAGAATGAACTTCATTTTCAAGTGTTTGAAGGCAGTTGTACCAAGTTTTCTGAAAAGAAACCTTTTGGAGGAACAGTATTGCCAGTTCTCAGCCCTGGGCATGCCATTGTTGAGAACAGTTGCCTTTTGGAGGTAAGCAGTGGCTTTGAGCAGGAGGAGTCCCAGAAAAGCCAACCTCAGGCAGGAAGGATGCCTGCACAGCTTCAGGCACCTACAAGTGCTCTGGTTCTGACACAGGGGCAGGTACCAGGCTTCCTTTCTAACATAATAGCCTCAGCATTGTTCCCAAATTGAAACGGTTTTTGTTAAAACATGTTTTGATATACCAGTTATAAAACACTTGGAAAAGATACCAATGAAATTTTGCTTTCTGAACACTCTGTAAGGATTTGTCAGTGCTCCAAAATAGGGAAATAAATGACTTCTTCTTTTCCAATCAGAATTTAATTGATCCTGTCCCCTCGAACTGCTTTGTACAATTTTATAGGTTGTTTGTGGCATAGAGAACACTAGCTAGCTCAAGGGTTAAGTAAGCTAGGGCTAATGTCTAATCAAACCTGAGGTCTGTTTTGTTTAGGATTTCCCCCCACCCCCTGGTTGTTTAGGACTTTAGCTCATCCCAGTACTCAGGAAATCAAGGAAGGAGCATTGCTGCATGGTCCAAGCCAGTCTTAGCTACAGAGAAACTCACTATGTAGACCAGACTTGGTCTTAAACTTGAACTCCCAGAGATCCTCCTCTTCCCAAGTGCTGGGATTAAAGGCATGTGTACTCCCCCTCCCCTGTCCCCCATAGCCTATACTGTTTTTTGTTTTGTTTAAATTCATGTGTATGAGTGTTTTGCCTGCATATATGTCTGTGCCTCATGAACATGCCTGGTACCCATAGAGGTCAGAACAGGGTGTCAGATCCCTTGGACTGGAGTTACAGACAGCTGTGAGCTGCCATGTGGGTGCTGGGAGCTGAATTCAGATTCTCTACAAGAGCAATAAGTACTTTTAACCTCTGAGCCATCTCTCCAGCCCCCAAAATGTAATTTTTTTGTTTTTGTTTTTGTTTTTTTGAGACAGGGTTTCTCTGTGTAGTCCTGACTGTCTTGGCTGTCCTAGAACTCGCTCTATAGACCAGGCTGGTCTCAAACTCAGAGATTACACCTGTCTCTGTGCTGTGATTAAAGGTGTGTGCCACTACCGACCACCAAAACATAAATTTTTAAAAGGACAGGAATTCTTAATTAATTCTGGGCAATGTTACAACCAATACATTATTCTACTACTTGTATTACTTCTAAATTGTCCTTGTCCATGGGTCAATATAACATATAGCTATTATACCTTCCATGTTATACCAAAACAAAACCAAAAAAAAACCACAAACAGGCTACTTGGTGCAAGTGTTTAATTTCCCAAGGTTTTTTTTATTATACTTGAGCAAGAGAAAAACAAAAGTGTGATTCATAAATTAAAATGGATAGGAGGGCTGGAGAGATGGCTCAGCCGTTAAAGGCTAGGCTCACAACCAAAAATAAAATGGATAGGATAGTTGATTCATATGGTCATCTGCTGCGTGGCCAACTCTTAACATGATGTAACTAAAAGTTAATGCTATTCTTCCTGAACTGTGTAAACTAATTCTATTTGGTAGTTTCCTTGATTGTAATAAATCATAAGACTTCTGTACTCATTAGTATGTAGGCTTTAATATTGGGCATTACTAAAACTATGACACCATGAAGGAAACGGAAATCTCAGAGGTGATTTAGGAAGTGCAGAAAGGCATGGATGATGTTAAGCAAAGCACAAGAATAGAAGTGACAGTAGTGTGCCTGCCTTCGCTGGCCATGGTGGCTGGTGCCTCGAATCCCAGAGACTAACTCGGGAAAATGGTTGTAAACTGAAGGTCAGCCTGGGCTGTGTAGCACGACCTTGTCTTGAGAGAGAAAAAAAGTGATGCTCTAACAGGTATGAATTACAGAAGTTCAAGGTATGGAAGATGCAAACGGTATCTTATGGGGAGGTTACTGTTTAGTCCATAGGGAGCGTGCTTTGAACGTCAAGGTCAAGGGAGGTATTGCAGCTACACTTTGAATTTGTTTTCTTTTTTTTTTTCTTCCGAAGCTGAGGACCGAACCCAGGGCCTTGTGCTTGCTAGGCAAGCACTCTACCACTGAGCTAAATCTCTAACCCCTTGTTTTCTCTTCTTGATCCTGGGTTTTTTCATTTCATCTCGTCAGGGTTTTTGCAGACGCAGTTCCCCAGATTTTGAGAGCACATGCTGTGTCAGTAACAGGCTGTGGTGTGCATGACTTTCAAAACCTAGGTCCTGTCTTTGTTTTTCTTCATTTAGGAACTTGTATTAATAATGGAATTCAACTAAAATTGGGGAAACAAAAATAGCAATGTTATCATAGAATTTGTAAAAATGAACTTGAATATCTTACAAAATTTAAAAGGCTATGGGACTGTTACATGAGAATAGGTTATGTACAGTTTGTTGTAATTGCCTGAAATTCTGTCTGGCTGTTCATACACATTTTCCTTATATAAGATTGCTAATCACACATGCACACCCACACAGAGGTCATAAGATAATCAAAAGGAGTTAATCTCAGATCTGTAGGAGTTACTTCTGGCTTCGATCCCAGAAGGCCAGTGAAACATTGCTCTTGTAAACACTGTTTCATTCTTTTTGGATTAGTGTTGGAATTACGCATACTAACGAGGTGGCTATTCTTGGTTTATTGTGAATGTAGATGTTCATCTCCCTTGTTATTTAATAGTTAATGTCATTTTACAACTACTTTTCTAACTATTGCCACACTTGGATCTTAAAAGTAACTTTAAAAAAAGTGAAGTACTCTGAATTTCAGATTTTAGTATCATTATAAAAATATAACAGAGGGCCAGCAAGATGGCTTAGCAGATGAAAATACCACCAATCTTGATGAATGACCTGAGTTTAATTCCTAGGACCCATACAGTGGAAGGTTGTCCTCTGACCTTCACATTTGAGCTATGGCATGCATACCTTCACACACATACATTCATAAATAAATAGATGAAGTTTAAAGTGCATACACACACACACACACACACACACAGACTGACAGACAAGATTGTCTACTGAGTAAGGTGCTTGCTGCCAAGCCTGAAAACCAGAATTTGGTTCCCAGACCCACATAATAGAAGGACAGAACTGACCTCCTGTGGATGGTCCCTCTGGTCTCCACGTATGTTTTATGGTGCAAGTGAACATGCATGCACACACACACAATAAATAAATGTAATGAAAACATGTATTAGGAAGTTGCCATCTACCTCGGTATCTTAGAATAATTTAAAAAGATGTTTAACTATTTAGGAAGTAGGAGGTGACCTCCTGAAGGAGAACTTA
Source organism: Peromyscus californicus insignis (assembly GCF_007827085.1). Lineage (NCBI taxonomy): Eukaryota > Metazoa > Chordata > Mammalia > Rodentia > Cricetidae > Peromyscus > Peromyscus californicus. The sequence goes on along the minus strand of NW_026294595.1, from coordinate 95,118,048 downwards.
GTGCCTTTCTTCAAGTTCACAATAGGTCTGGGATTACTGCAGTTCTGAACCCTAATAGCCTGTCTTGGATTCAGCTGAAGCATCCTCACGACTCTAGTTCCTTATTTTTATTTATTTTAACAAAATTTTATAGCATAAATCAAGCTGACCTGGAACTCAAATTCCTCAAGCCTCAACCACCCAAATGCTGGGATTACAGATATATACCACCATGCCTGTCCTATTTGGGAGTTACTTCATGTATCAGTCAGGTGATTTCTGTCTAGATTGGTCTGCAGGATTCACATGTCTGTAAGCCTAATTATGTTCCTGACACAAAGTGTTTTGTTTTGTTTTCCTAGGACTTAATAGTCTTCATTAAGTGATCTGAGTTTATCCGGTTCCTCCAAAAAGGCCTTTTAAAAAAGATATTAAATTGTATTCACATAAAACTGACTTTAGTGTGGGGATAATAGAATTTAACTTATCATAGGACACCTATTTGCAGGGAGTCTGGGCCATGCCGTCTTTTGAAATCAGTCTTCTGGGGCATAGGCATGTGAAAGGAGCAAGCACAAAGAACCTCTAGGGGAATCATTCGTTCTGTGCAACTCCTTTGAGGCCCACTTGAACGTCCTTCATCTTTATTCACAATTGCTCATTTAGTATGAGTTGGGAAGACCTGGTAAAAGTCTTTGTCACTCTTAGAAATTGAAATCTGAAGTATTGCATCTCAGACCATGCAGCTGATTGATACCCCACATAATTAGATGTTTTACATTTTTCTCCCTACTTCTCCAGATTACAATTCCTAGACCTTCTGCGGCATCAACACAGTCAACTTCAGGAAGCTTTCACTATGGTCCGCAACCAGAGAAGAAAGATCTTCAGCCCTTGGAACCCACTGTGGAACTTTATTCTCCCAGAGAAAACTTCTCCTGCTTGGTTGCAACAGAGGGCGAACTTCCTAGTGGAGGAAGCAGAACGGATTTGGGACTTCAGATAGATCATACTGGTCATGACATGTTACCCAATATGAAAGACGGGGATACATCTCAAGACTTGGGACCAAAAGACTTTCCTGACCATAATAGATTAGTTATGAAAGAATTTGAAAATCTTCCTGGAGAAACAGAGGAAAAAGGCATTCTTCTGGGCTCAGATAATGAAGATGAGAAGTTAAGTAAAGGGCAGCATTGTGTTGAAATCTCTTTCCCAGGAGATTTAGTAACTGCAGAAAGAGATCAGTCAGCTACCACCGAACCTCTTGATATATCAAAGACACAGAATTTTAGTGTGGTGCCAAATCAGGACAAAAACCATGAGATACTGAAGCTTTTGACAACTGGAACTTCAGAAATTTCTCAACAAGTCATTGACCCACCTGCTGAAGGGCAGATTGGCCAGGTGGCGGTACCGCAAACGAAGCTCTTTAAGGATGCGGACATGAAGAGTGAAGACTTGCCAGGACAGCAGGGAGACCTCTCTACTTTTTTGCACCAAGAGGGAAAGAGAGAGAAAGTTGTCCCTAGAAATGGAGAGCTATATCATTGTGTCTCAGAGAATGAACATGGTCCTCCCACCCGGAAGGACATACTTCGGTCATCCTTTGTAACCAGGCACAGCCGGATCCCTGTTTTAGCACAAGAAATAGATTCAACTTTTGAATCATCTTCTGCAGTCTCTGCAAAAGAAAAGCTTCTACAGAAGAAAGCCTATCAGCCAGAACTAGTCAAACTTCTGGTAGAAAAAAGGCAGTTCAACTCTTTCCTGGGGGACCTCTCAAGTGCCTCTGATAAGCTGATAGAGGAGAAATTAGCCGCTGCTCCTGTTCCCTTTTCTGAGGAAGAAGTCTTCACTCCCTTTTCCAGACTGGCAGTAGATTCCCACCTGAGTAGATCAGCTGAAGATGGCTTTCTGACACCCATCATCTCCCAGTCTAGAAAGAGCAAGATTCCAAGGCCAGTTTCCTGGGTCAGCACGGATCAAGTTAATAGCTCAGCTTCACCTCAGTTCTTGCCTCGGCCACCACCAGGAAAGCCACCAATCAGGCCTGGAGTAGAAGCCAGGTAATGCGTCTTGTTTTCCTTGTGTATGGAGTGTAATGGTGTTTTCAGGTGTGCTTTACTGTATGACATCAGTGGTAGCAGTTCTTTTGAGCATGTTTTCTTCTCCCTCCCACAAGCCTTAGGGCACAGTACAGATTGACCCAGACTAATGCATTTTGTTTCTACTGTGGCAAAATAAAACTAACATAAAATTTACCATCTTACTCATTTTAAGTGTCCTTTTCAGTGGCATTAACTCTTAATTTTACCATGCAACCATCACTATCCACTTTTAGGGCTCTCTTCTTCATATAAAACTGAAACCCAGCCCCAGCAGCATTCATTGATTTCTTTCTGGTTTTGGTCATTATAAACCCTTGGGCTAAGTAGTAGCACGTATAGTATTTGTCCAGTTGTAGAGGGCCTGTTTTACTTAGCAGAAAGTCTTTAGGGTCATTCGTGTTAGTGTCTTGCAGAATTTCCTTCCTTTTAAAGATGGTTGGGAGGGAAGGGACTTCTATCATTTGGGTGTTTTTTTTATAGTGGCCTTACAACATTCTATTTATTTACACTTGTGTGTGATTCTGAGTGTGCCTTTGCAGATGAAGAGATCAAAAGACAGCTTGTGGGAAATAGTTCTCTCCTTCCACCTTGTGGGTCTCAGAGATCCAACTCAGGCTGTCAGGTGGAAAAGCACCTTTCCTGCTGAGCCATCTTGCTGGCCCTGCCTTAAATTAGCATTTTGTTCTTTGTTTATTGTGTCTGTCTTCTTTCCTACTGGTGTGTGTGTGTGTGTGTGTGTGTGTGTGTGTGTGTGTGTGTGTGTGTGTGTGGTGCCCGTTTTCATTGTAATCAACATGGAGCCCACAGACTGTCCTGAAGTTCCAGCATTCTACCTAATTGGGTGTTTAGCAGTGTAATACCAGGAACACGCCACTGTGCCCCTTTAAGTTTCCATCCGCATTCCTTGTACTTGTTGACATCATAAGATTACATCTTAATTTTATGTCTCCAAACAAGCTTATAATTGTTTAGTTTTGCTTTTGAGATTATAGAGCTCAAACTGTCCTTGAACTCCTGATCTTCCCACTGGGATTATAGATGTACAACAGTCATGTTCAGCTTTAATAACTAGATGTTTTATAAACGTATTAGTCTCCTAAATCATTCAGGAAACAAAAAAATAGAGCTGTAAGAATAATAACACTTTTACAGTTGACTTTGTGTATAGTTACATATTTATCTTTATTCAGATCTTTATCTCCCTACATGGCTTCAGGTTGCTGTCCAGTGTCCTCTCATTTCAACCTGCAGTAACTTCAACTAGCACTGCTAGATGGCAGGTCTGGGGGTGATACAGTGGTTATGTAGGTGGGTATTGAACCCAGGGTCTCATGCATGCTGAGTACTATACTGCCAAGCCCTACCTCAGCTTTTACCTCACAGTATCTTCATTTCTCCCTCATCTTTGAAGGATACTTTCTCAACATGGGGTTCTTGATTGACAGTTCCCTAGAGCTTTAAAATTTTCAGTCCTCAGACCACTGCCTTTTGACCTCCAGAAGTTCTGATGAGAAAAGTCTTTGAGGACTCTTTGTACATGACAAAGCTACTTATTGCTTGCTGCTCCCAAGACTCTTTTGACAATTTGATGATATGTGATTAGGTAGCTTTGGGGTCATCTTGCCTAGAGTTCTTTAGCTTACTGGATGTTAGGTCTTGTTTCCAGCTCTTCTTCAGGTGGTCTCTTCTCTCTCTTCCATCTGCAACTCCTCTGGTGCCCTCATCACTCCACTTGCTAGGCACTCTCTTCTTCAGACTCAGTATCAGTTTTCCTATCTTACAGTTTCTACTGCTTCTCACTGTACAAATGTGCTTTTAAAAAACTGTGTGTGTGCGCACACCATTGTACTTGTGTGGCAGCTGGAGTCAACTTGAGGGAGTTGGTTCTTTTCTTCCACCTCAGGTCATCAAACTTGGAGGCAAAGCACCTTTCCCCTCTGAGGCATCTTTCTAGCCTGTCCTAGTCATTAATATTTAGTTCCCTAAAAAGAAAAAAGTAGAAAAGAAAAAAAAGTAGCAGCAGAGTGAGAAAATACCCGTTCTTCGTGTCTCTGAAAGTCACTTCAGTCACAGAAACGGGGGCTTGCGGTAATGGACAGAGATACAAGCAGAGGTAGTGGGCGGCAACTCTTACATATCCTGAGAACAGAACGAAAAACTAGAGCATAGTAAAATAAAGTTTAATGTCATTCTTTTTCAGACTTAAGCCAGCAGAATAAAAAGAGTTATTTCAGCCAGTGGGACCATTATCTTTGAAGTTACCACCTTATGATTGAACTCCTAAAATTAAACTAAACAAAATAAAAATATACCTGTCTCGGAAATGTCCCATCCTATCACTTTGAATGATGTGGTATAAGCCATTTGTATCCTTAGGCAATTTCTTGATAGTTGATTTGGTTAGTAACACAAGGGTCAGGACCTTGTAGAGTTCTCAGCTCTAGCAAGGAAATGTTTGTATTATTGCAGAGCTTGCAGAATGAGGAAATTACACATTAATCCATTTACTCAGGAGAAATGTGAAATTTAGATGAATGGTACTAACTGGAGCAGAATGTAAATTAACTTGTCGCTTTTGTTATTGGGTCTTTTTTCTGTTCAGCACTGTATGCAGGTTAGCTTATATCTCTTTTTCATGAAAATATGATAAATGATGAATACTCCCAAGGCATCTGAGAAAGTTACCTTCCCTAGTTTGAACTGATACAAGTCATAACAACTTGGTTTTACTGAGAATTTATTATTCAGAAATTTCAAACACATACTGGTGCCATGCACCATGATCATCAACCTACTGACAGTGTAATTTGTTGTCCTCAACAAGTATGTTGGCCTCATTCGTAGCTGTCCTGAGATGATGCATGAAGCCCTGGGATGGGGACAAAAAGCAATTAGAACACAGAGTCTCCAAACAGATATTTTTTTTCCCAAAGATTTTATTTTTATTTTTAACTGGGGGGGGGGGGTAACGAGGGGGAGGGAGGCGTTTGTGCACATGTGTGCAGGTGCCCTCAGAGGCCAGAAGAGGCTGTTGGATCCCCTGTAGCTGGAGTTATAGGTGGTCATGAGTTGCCAGTGTGGGTGCTGAGAACTAAACTCTGGTCCTTTGGAAGCACGGTACTCTTAGCTGCTGAGCTGTATCTATAGCTGAGGGACTGTTTGTTTGACCTACCCTGATTCCTGCAAGTTGTGTGCAAACTGCTTTAGAAACTACTACACAGTTGACTGCCACAGGGCTGAAGGTGGGATGAGTAACTATTACCTTGCTAAAATCTGAAATTGACCAAAGCTAACTGCAGTTTATGGTCCAAGTTTCCCTCTGTGTATTGCAAGCTTTTAATACAATTCAGATTTCTAAAATAATTTCATTCAACAGACTCTTCACTGCGGTTGTTTTCTAGGTGGGAGAAGTTCCTGGCATCAAACAAATGTCCATAATACATATATTCTCTGCTTCAAAGCTTACATAGTAGTCAGCGTATTGTTCCTATCGTCATTTACCAGAGCCAGGTAGCTAACTTAAGAGAATACGTTACTAAAGAAGTTCACTGGAATTCTGCTGGATTACTGCTAGACATGGCAGCACTTGGGAAGCTCTGAATCAGAGCAAGAGAATGGCTAGTTCACCTGACTGTGGAAGAGAACCTTTTCAAGATTAGAGTCTTTACTTATAATGAGTGTATGTGTGTTGCACAATGGAGGAGTGTGCCACAGTGCATGTGTAGAGGTGATAGACAACCGTGTGGAATTGGTTCTCTCTTTCCACCTTTATGTGGGTTCCAGGGATCAAACTCAGGTTACCAGGCTTTCATGGCAAGAGCCTTTACCCACCGAGCCATCCCCCGGGCCCCTGTTGGGATTTTAAAAACACACAAACAAGGTATGTTTGGTCAGGAATGATGGAAAGCTAAAAGATGATGATGAATACCTATAATCTTAATACCTGGGAAGCTGAGGCAGGAAAATGTCAAGCTAAGGCCAGCTTGGCCTGGGTTACATACTGTGTTCCTGACCAGTGTGGGCTACATAGGAAGACCTTGTCAACGGAAACAAACATAATCAAAAGGAAAAAGAGACATAGCAGATGTTAATCTGTCCCGTGTCACATACAGCATACAAGTGAAAGAGAAACTCAGTATCCATTTAGTGTATTTTCTGGTTTTGACATACTTCATAAATATGACTTAGGATACTGTGATTTTTAGGCACACTTATAATGAATTTTGATGTCCTGTCTCCAAAAAAAATTAATTCTTCTCTATTTTTTTAAGGCTACGCAGATATAAAGTTCTAGGGAGTAGTAACTCTGACTCAGACCTTTTCTCTCGCCTGGCCCAAATTCTTCAAAATGGATCTCAGAAACCCCGGAGTACTCCTCAATCCAAGAGCCCAGGATCTCCTCACAATCCAAAAACACCACCCAAGAGTCCAGTTGTACCTCGCAGGAGTCCCAGTGCCTCTCCTCGAAGCTCATCCTTGCCCCGAACATCTAGTTCCTCACCATCTAGGGCTGGACGGCCCCACCATGAGCAGAGGAGTTCGTCCCCACATCTGGGGAGAAGCAAGTCACCCCCCAGCCACTCAGGATCATCGTCGTCCAGGAGGTCCTGCCAACAGGAGCATTGCAAACCCAGCAAGAATGGCCTCAAAGGATCTGGCAGCCTCCACCACCACTCAGCCAGCTCCAAAACTCCCCCAGGGAAGAGTAAGCCAGCCAGTAAACTCAGCAGATAGGAAGCAAGCGGGCTGCATCTCTGGGAAAGGTGTGAGATCTTCCTCCTAGACCTGATGCATGTGTGTCTCTGTACTGTCTGTTTCAAACAATCAGTGTTGATCTTCTCTTGAAAAAGAAAGTAACATGATCGGTTATTTATAAGAAGACATAACTATATACTAAGGAATTACCTAGGGCAGGTAGGAAGCGGATCAGGAATCAAATGCTTCAGTTCATCAAAATCCAAGGAGAAGAAACTCATTAAATGAGCTCTTGCTTATAGCTGCCTTCAAAACAGAAAGTTGAGGATAGGAAATAGAATGGGATTTTAAGTGATTTTGCCTAATTTGTTAATCCTCTACTCAAAGAGTATAGCAAAAGTGTTTGATATTTTTATTTACAACTTCTTAACCTTGGAGAGTCATTGTGCAGACATTCAAATATATAAGAAGCCTGTTGCCAGGAAACTAGTACTTGGGTATATTTGGTTTGTGTGCTTATTTAATGAATCCACACCTTTCTTTCCACTCATTCTGAGTATCTTTCCTAGGTTTGACATTTTTTAAAATTAATATTTCTTACCTCTTATTTTAACAATGCACCTTAATAAGGGTTTCAGTAGCACACACTAACACTTTAAAATCCACTTGCCCTTATTTAGTCAAACCTTGTTAGTTTCTTTTGAGCCACAGTTTTTAACGCGTATATTTTTAATCTCAAAAAGGAAAGAAATGTCCAGCTAGAGCTGTTTGGGGCAGGTGTGTTTGGAGAGGGACAGAGAGTGGGACAATGTCTTTAAAGGTAGAAGCACGCCTCGTACCTGACTCCATTTCGTCTGTGTAGGAGACTGACCAGAGGAGACAGCTTCCTTTATGTCCTCCCTGCGTTCTCTAGGGTCAGCCTTCAAGATGGTGCTGGGAAAGCACACAACTTTGGAATGTGGCTTATGCTTTTAGAGATTTAGAAAGAAATTAAGTATGCTATTGAGGCTTATAACCTTCAGAATTTGCATTTTATATATTTAGCCATATACATTTAGCCAATAAGGAATGAATATCTGGGGGAATAAATTTAGGCTAAATAGTTTTCTTTCAGTGTTTTTATCATTTGGTTCTTGTGTTGTTTATGCTTCAGCTTCTTAGCCTGATCTCCACATAATCTCAATTTATAAAGTTGTAAGGATGATGACATTTGTTCTGTTCTCACTCTCGTTCTAGTAAAAATCAGGCAAATTAAAGAATGCCAGACTTTTTAAATGGGCTCTTTGACGCCCTGTGAGTGTTTAGTATGATAAAACCTTATTGAGGTCAGGGAAACTGATCTGCCTGCTGTTGAAATCTGCCTTCTAACAAACATCTCCTTTCTCTTTGACCTGTGTTGCTGCCAAACCTAAAACAGTTGAATTTGAGGTAGGGTGGGTGGAGAAGGAAATGTATTTCTTCACTAAGCGAGCATATTCCAGGGCTGCACCCCAGCTGCGCTATTGCTGCACTGTTTCCTGTGTGAGCATTCTCAAAATCGGGACACTACACTGAGACATAGGTCTCCCATGAGAAATGGAGCATAGTGTGGAATCCATTTCTTCCCAGGTTCAAGCATTTCAGAGCAGTGCAGCAGAAAGGCACACCTACTGTTTGTCCATTAGAGCTGCTGCGGTACTGGAGACTGACCCTGTGTATTATACTGTAGAACAGCTGCTGCAATTTAACTTGCATGTCTTTCATGGTAAATGATATCAATATTTATAAATATAGAGGCATATGCTTATATAAATCCATTCTTTCTCATTCTGCATTTGTAATTTCAAGATCCTAGAGGACGAAATTCCTTTTCTAGTGTGTGCCTTGTGTACACTTGGGCACTGCCTATCTTCATTTTCTGAAAATATGTTCTGGGCATGTGACACCGAAGATTCTTCTTGCCTTCCAGGTGCATAGTGCAACAGTTGGCGGTCTTTAGCAAGCCAAGGTATAAGATACTTAATTTTCATTTAAAAAGTATTTTAATAGGTGAAATTTTAAACAGGATATGCTTGTAATACAGGCTCAAAGATTACTCATGTTAGCCCCATAGTTCTGTCGTTACGGTTAGAGTACATCGATGGGCATTATAATTATGGATCTGGCACCAGTTGATTTTTAAAACATTTCCTGAAAGTTGCCTCTTTCATGTCACTCTTGAATGGCAGTGAGGATGTAGGATAATTAAGAAATTATCTTTCTTCTGTTTCATAAGCTAAATGATGCTAAAAGTAGCCAGCTTTAATATTGACCTCTCTACTCAGAAATGTGCTAATAGTAACCACTGGGAAAGCTAATACAGCCCAGCCTTTTCCTTTCTGAATTTCTCTGCTAACAGTCAAACCCAAAGTAATGGCAGCATGACAGGATGTTTTCTGTTTTGGTTTCTTTGTTTTCTCCAACCTTTTAATGTGTTGCCTCCTTTTCTACATGTCATTAACAAACTCATCAAAATCCAGAGACAAATGGCCTCATTACATGAGAATGTTTTATTATGCATGTAGGGAAAAGAGCCAACCAAAGATGTTTTTGCTCTGAAGAAAAGGAAATGGACTAATTATATTTTATCTATCACTAGGTCCATTTATTAAGTGCTGTCCTGATATAGAGATTAAAAAGCTGAGCCAGGTGGTAGTGGTGCACGCCTTTAATCCCAGCACTCGGGGAGGCAGAGGCATGTGGATCTCTGAGTTCGATTTCAGCCTGGTCTACAGAGTGAGCTTCAGGACAGCCAGGGCTACACAAGAAACCCTGTCTCCAACAACCCCCACCCCCAAGAGAGATTAAAAAGCATAGTTTGTGCTTTTAGATGTTACATTTCTTTCAGGTTAAAAATAGAAGTTGGCAACCTTAAGCAACACTTTTGGATCAGGAATATGATCCAGAGAATCAAGCTTTTGTTTTGGTTTGGCTTTTTCAGTTCCTTATTTTGAGGTTTTTATTGATGGCATATTTCAGATTTTAGCCACAGATCATCCAAATAAATATGAACAGTTTGGCTATTTTACTTAAGGTGAGGAACATATGGCCTAAGCTATAACAAAAGCAGTATGAAACTGAAGTTATCTTTTGGAAAACAAGTACCTCCTGGCTTCCATCTGTACAGGCTACTGACTTATGCCCGCCTTTGCCTTGTTTAGTCCCTGGGATTATTTCCGTGGAGCAAAAAATGGACATAGCAATAGCTTTAGGTAATGTTGCTCCCAAATTATACTACTGACCTTCAGACTTTGTGAATTGCTTGAAATATTAAAATCATACCTAGTAATCTTGCATAGACTCAACATATTTGACTTTAATGGATAGTGAACAGAGGAGGAAATTGGATTATATCCAATTCTACATTAAGATTTAGAGTTTTAAGTCACCTTCCAATGAAGCTGTCAGCAGCCATGCACTTATCTCCAACCCTGGTACATAAGCTGGCCTTGCAGACAAGAGCACGGCTACCTTTAGTTTTTTTAGTTGCATGCTTTGCAATGAATGTTTTTGGTAAAAGTTGTCTAACAAGTTAATCAAGGCCTAAAAAAAAGTAGCAAAATGGTCAAAGGCCCACTGTCATCATTATCCACTTTACATTATTTGCTCTAGCATACAAAACCACTGTGTGCTGATTTGGTGTTCTACATGTGCAGTACCTCTGTCTGTTTCATTCCTGGCCACTGGGAGAACTTGAGGGGCTTCAGCAGGTACCAGAGATTTCCTCCCAGCCACAGATTCCCAGGCTACTGTTTCTATGAGTGCATCCATTGTACAAAGAAAAAGGTATACATTGCTGCATGTTTTATAAACCTAGACCAGATAGCTAAGTCATAAGATTTTCTACACCCAATAACCTTGATGACAAACAGGTGCCTTTCTTCAAGGGCAGAAAATTTTACATTTCTAATCTAACATTAGGAATTGGTAACAGGATCCACAATTTAGTGGCTTAAGGAACAATGCATCTTGAAAATGCTGTCTTAAAATACATTTTTAGATAATCTAGATTTAGCCTTGGAGATCAAAGTTTTCATATTTTAAAAACTTGCTAGCTAGGTGTGGTGGCTCATGTTTCTAACCCAGTACTTGAGGGAATGAGGTATAAAGATGGAAGAGAATCTGAAGCCAACCTCAGCTTCATAGTGACTTCAAGTCCCCCTGGGCTATAGTGTGAGAACCTCTCAAAAAAACAAAACAGAAACTCTGTTCTTTTTCATATGATTTTTTAAGTTTTCATACATATATGTATATATTGTATGTTGAGTATACTCCCTCTCATTCTTTCATATCTGCCAATATGGCACATCTTAAAATTATTTCTTCTTTCATATTCATGCAAGGACTAAGTTGTTTACATTCGTTTTTTAAAAATTTGCCTATTTCTGGTTTTGTGTTAGGATACTGTTTCTGGGGAGAGGTCATTTAGCACCTCTTTCACTGAGGTAATAGGGCAGCTGCAACCAACTGTATGGTTTAACTTTCTTGAATTTGGTTCTATAGACAATGTGTTTGCAGAATAGCTCTTTAGGATTTAATCCAAATGCATTATAGGATTACAGCATGTAACTACACTGGTAGTCCTTATATGCCAACATATACCCAAGTTCAGAAGCCACTGTGGTGCATAAAGACCTTAACTTCTTAGGGAAGGAAACTTAGGCAGTTCCACAACTTGGACAGCATGGGAGTTGTGATGCTTGGTAAGCACCAAGTGGTTATTAATGCACCCCACTTCCTGTCCTCACCAAAACTTTACAAAACTCTAGTGTATACTGTGAGAATGTGTAAGAAAGTGGAAACTCCTCATATTATTGGGTATTTGCCATATTTTGGCCATTTCTCCAGAAATTTAACACAATCTCGGAGCCTTCAGAGTCTTGTTACCCAACACTGCTTGCCAGAACTGCAGGAAGAGAAGAATCCGTATAGTTCCTAGGTAACTAATCCCAAGTATGGGACAAGAACCCCTATGCACTTAGAGGGGATCTGGCTTTCAGTTAAGTTCTTCCTCTTGTCAGAGGATTTGCATCACAATCTCAAGATGCTAAATGGCCAAGATTTACTCAGTAACGACTTCAGTAGTTTGCTCTCCCACACTAGGACTAATAACCAGGCTGGCCAAGGCATGTTCAAGGTAATGGGATTATTTTCCTCTATTTGACTCAGACCTTGGCTTTAAGGAACCCTGTAGCAGAAGTAAAGTGGCATTCCTTCCATTGCCCCTATAATGTAACAAGTTTCTGCCTTCTCTCGTGGGTGTGATAGTATCGACACTATAGACAGGTGGCTGACCACTTCTCCTGGTACCTTCAACCAGACTTTTTAGACCAACAACAGGATGAATGAGGCAGATCTAACAGTGGTTAGATTTCTCTATAATTTAAAATTGTTTTGTATTGTACACACAATTGTTTGTTCAACTAAAGACATTAGTAAACCAAGTTTTTATGTAAACTATTCTTGCCATATGATACTTTTAAAAACTCCTATAAAACATGATTTAAATCCTCAAAAATTCACTTGTATAACAAGCAAACTATGCCAGGTGTTTTTTGCTCATCTACAGCAGTAAACAAGGCTACAGAGTTTAGCTGTGATTTATTTTAGAGTGTTTGATGAGAAGAAAGCTTTGAGACAAAAACCTTTTTTTTTTTTTTTTTTTTTTGGTTTGGTTTTTCAAGATAAGGTTTCTGGCTGTCCTGAAACTAGCTTTGTAGACCAGGTTAGCCTTGAACTCAGAGATCCGCCTGCCTCTGCCTCTTGGAATGCTGGGATTAAAGGTGTGCACCACCACCACTACCAAGCCTAACTAAAATAGTTTCATTGAACTATTAATCAATTAGTGTAATTAGTTCTCTAAGTTAAAGACTTCAGAAATTAAAATATAGAAAATAAAGGAACTACATCTTTTAAGACAAAGGAAATGTAGCACAGGGCCACTCAGGACTTGGAAATTGGATTGGATTGCCTAGACTTGGTGGTCAGTGTCTGTAATCCCAGCATTTAGGAGGTGAAGGCAAGAACAGAAGTTGAAGGTCTTAATGTGCTACATAATGAGTTTGAAGCCAACTTGGGCTCCATGAGACCCTGTCTCAAAAAAAAAAAAAAAAAAAAGCAAAAAACTTAGATGAGATTGGATTGGATGGGTTGAGTACAAAGAACAGATCTGATGATCCAGGATTGAGCCACCTGCTGTTCCCTGAATTAGAGTTCTCATTTCCCTTTTGACACCTTTCTTAAAATAGCACCTATTTCATCCGACCATTTATTTACAAACTCCAAGCAAAGGAGGCATGTCTGCTTTCGTGTTAGGTATAAATGTTGTAAGTTTATTAGCTATTATTGGCAAATGCCGTCAGATTTAGTTACAACCTGAATTCTTGTATTGAACAAGACAAATGAGTTAGATTGCTTTAATCCGTCTTACTGTCCTCCTCTTAATGAGATGAGAAATTGCTCTCTGAAGTTCTTTTAAATGTATTGCACTGTATCCCTTTCCCTCCACATAGCTTCCCTTGATGTGTTTTTGCTCAGGCAACCAAGGGCATAGAGTATTGAAAGAAGAACATGGAGTGCTTTTGTATAGGCCATCTGTACATAAAAGTGTAATTATTTATTTAATTTCCCCATTTGTACCATATTAAAGCTTTGTACAGTGTTTTAAGTTCTGTTTTAAAATTATTTTGTATTTTATTTTTATAATCTAGTAAATAAAACATTCAGTACGCATGCAAACGTTAGTGCTGTTTGTGTGGTGGTTTGGATTTCAAAAAGTGGAAACTATTTCCTAATCTATTGGAGTGTTGCAGATTCAGTATACCAGAAGTGCCTAATAAATGACCAAGAAAAGGACATTTGGGGCCGACTGAATAGAAGCTATGTGAAAACCCAGGGCTCAGGGGTATGAGGGTGTGTGGGTGTGTGGGTATGTGTGGGTGTGTGTGTTCAAACTGGCTTTGAAATTGAGGTTCTCCTGCCTCTGTCTGCCAAATGCTGGGATTGCAGGCATCCACTAAACCCAGCACAAAAGCCTTAAAAGCTCCCTTTCCTTTTTCCTAGCAAAAAAACCCCAGGTACCAGTAGAGGGATTCCTGTTCTCTACTGTTGGTCACCAAGTGGTCTTCCTCTGAAGGAGAGGAACACAGGGCAATTCATGGCTGCTTTGCCTTTCTTTTTCTCAACTAGATCCCTATCTTGATTTTTTTTTTAAACCAAGGAGCAACATCTGAAAATCTCCCATATTTTTCAAAATAAGGGACAGGAGATGTAGCCCAAGGGTTAACCAGCAAGTGGGGGATGGAAGTAAACACTGCAGAAATGCCTTACTCTTCCAGAAGCTAATAGTTAATATGCTTGACGTCTCAAATACAAGAAGTTGAAATAGTCGCCTGATGTAAACAATTTGATACAATGTGTAAAGGAGTAAGTACAAGTCTGATGGACAATTCTGTGTGTAGGGTGTCCTGAGGACCTGTAAGGGTTGTGATGGGATGTTTTTATAAAATGCCTCTCAGCAGGAACTATGTACTAAACTGTCAGTCGATGGAAGCCACTGGAAGGCTTGGACAATGGTGAAAAGTTAGCCTTTGGTGGAGGAGGGGAGGGAAAGGTCAAAATAGGTTACTCACGTAGCATTTTTTGGTTGGGGAGGGAGTGGATCAAAAAGCTCTACTATCGGTGGTCGGAGGCTGTGCTTATGGCAGCTGTGTGGTCTGATAGGCTGGTGTCTTAGAGTTGTTCACTTTTTCTGCCTGGCCTCTCTTTCGGACTCCGGTCTCTGCGGAGCTGCGTCTGTCTCCTAGCAGTCCCGTCCTAGCTCACAATGCTCCTGGGCCAGGGCAGGGCCTCCAGGCGCTCTGCAGGCCTACGACGGCTGGGCTGGCAGGCTAGCGCGAAGAGCGCCGAGAAGCTTCCCCGGCGGCCAGAGCCAGGCCCCACCCCACAAGGCCCCGCCCCGCCGCCCAACGGTCGCTCCGAGTCGCCGGCTCCGCCCCTCTCGGCCGCCGGCCCCGCCCCTCCCGGCCGCCCGTGGCGCGTCTGCGCCTGCGCACTAGCCTCAGAGCGCCAGGACCGGGATGGCGGCCGTTTTGGAGTCGCTGCTGCGCGAAGAGGTGCCGGTTGCAGCCGCCGTGCGGTGGATCGCGCGCAGCACCCCGAGTTCGGAGGTAACAGTGCCGACACGCCCTCAGGCCTGCCTGGAATGTGCTTCCCGCGGGGGATGATGCCTCAGTCCCTTCTCCCAGCCTGCCCTGGCTGACGGCCCGCGCCAAGGGCGCTTCTCCGGGCGCCACCGCCGGGCCGCCCACCCTGCGGCCTCAGTCGCTGGCGGTCGGGGCTGTCAGCTGACCCTCTCGCCTCGCGACCTCTGCTTCTTCCTCAGGATAGCTCGGAGGTGGCCGCTCTGAGCGCACTTCGGCCTCTGCGGAAGGAATTCGTGCCGTTCCTGCTGAACTTCCTGAGGGAGCAGAGCAACCGCGTCCTCCCGCAGGGCCCCTCAACCCCCGCCAAGACCCCCGGCGCCTCGGCCGCCTTGCCAGCGAGGCCCGGGGCCCCGCCACGGGGTGGCCGTGGGGCGCGCAGCCAGCTTTTCCCTGCGGCCGAGCCCCTCAGCGCCGCTGCTGAGGCACCCCTGGCCCGCCGTGCGGGCCGCAGGCGGGGGCCGGGGCCGGGGCCGGGGCAGTCCCGCGAACGAGGAGGTCGCGGCCCCGGGGGCCCGGAGGAGGGGACCAGCGGAGAGAGCCCGCCCTGGGCCGGAGGCCGGAAGCCTAGGGGCTCAGGCAGCCCCGGCAGCCCCAGACTCTCGCTCTCGGATCCGCCAAACCTCAGCAACTTGGAGGAGTTCCCTCCCGTAGGCACCGTTCCTCCCGGCCCTGCAGGGTGAGAACTGGCCCTATCGGAAGACATTCGCTAAAGCAGGCCTGGGCCCCCCACAGTAGGGCCCGCGATGGTTAGAAGGCTGATGGTGAAGAAACCACAGTACAAGGGGTGGGGGGTGGGGGGTTGAAAGGGGCCCAGCTGTTGTGGTTTGGAGTGATGCTTGAAGATAGAAATTTGAGAAAAACCTGTGACTACTCCCAGCAGGACGAAGCCTTCTCGAAGGATCAACCCAACTCCGGTGAGCGAAGAGCGATCACTTTCCAAGCCCAAGACCTGCTTCACCTCACCCCCAATCAGCTGTGTCCCCAGTTCCCAACCCTCAGCCCTGGACACTAGCCCTTGGGGCCTTGGCCCTCCCCCAGGGTGCAGAAGTCTGCAAGAGGAGCGGGAGATGCTCAGGAAGGCGCGGTATGGCTTTGCCGCCACCTGGGATGTCTGTCAGCTTCCTCCTTGTGCGGGATTTACAGGGATTTTTTCCTGAACTCGATTTCTCCCGTGGGGATTCTGGGTTTGCTTCCTGGGCTCTTGATGTCTTCTTGGCAGAACCTGAGTGTGAATGTCACTGGAAAGCCAGGCTGAGTAATCATGACATCTCTCTGTTCGCATAGCTCCAAGCAGCTGCAGCAGTCACCTACCCCAGCCTGTCCCATCCCAGAATTGGGGTCTCCTGTCCCCAGTCGGACAGGAGGTCTCACAGCAGAACCTGCTGACCCAGCCAGAGTGTCTTCTCGACAGCGCCTGGAGCTGGTAGCGCTTATCTACTCTTCGTGCATTGCTGGTGAGTGAGAGCAAAGGGAGCTGCAGTGGATATGCTCGCCAACTACAGGCTAAGAGACTGGATGGGCCACAAAAAGCCTTGGTTGTCAGTGGTGCCCAATGTTATGGTTTTGCTTTTGTTTTTTAATATCCAGAGAACCTGGTACCAAACCTTTTTTTGGAGCTCTTCTTCGTCCTTCAGCTCCTTACTGCCCGGAGAATGGTGGCCACCAAGGCTAGTGACCTTGAATCAAATCAGGGTGCCCTAGGTTAGTAAGCAAGTCTCATTTTAAGAAATGAAGTTTGCAGATGGGATGGTTCTTACTAACCATTTGTTACTGTCCTAGATCCGCTGGAGACTCCCCTGTTTCAGAGCATCCATGACTGTGTCTTCTTTGCGGTGCAGGTTTTAGAGCATCAGTTTCAGTGAGTTTTCCTTTCCGAGGCATCATGCTTAGTCTCATTATCTGTCTGCTTCTAGCCATTTGGGATGCATGATTGTGCTTAACACAGATACAATGTCCCCCCTAGACCTTTTTCACCTTATTGGTTGGTTGGTTGGTTGGTTGATTCTTCTGAGACAAGGGTCTTACTATGTAGCCCTTGGCTGGCCTTGAACCTGCATAGATTTGCCAGCCTCTGCCTCTCAAGGGCTGGGACTGAAGGCACTTCCAACATTAATTTTGTGTCAAGGCTATGAGTTTCTCCCCTAAACCAATTAAATAGCTGGGTCTGGTGCCAAGCAAGGACTACAAGTTTAAAGACCTGCCCAGGCTGTAGAAACTTAGTGAGATGTCCCAAATACTAAATACAAAAGGGCCTAAGAGTATAGATCAGTGGAGCACTTGCCAGCCATGTGGAGAGCCCTGTATACCACAAATAATAGTAATAATAATTAGACGTGGCGGCTGACTTTTATGTTTATGGCTAATGTTCCTAGCTTGCTGTTTTGATCTCGGCTCCATGAGGTCTCATTCTTCACCCTTTACCTTCCTCATCTTAATCCTTAGTCTGTCACCTTGCCGTACATACTTAGGTTTAAACACTCACCGCCTTGTGCTTGAGATGTGCTTTGTGCTTGCAGCCTGGGTTCCAGTCCGTCATATATGCTCCTGTCTTTGCAGGGTTCTGTCCTACCTGGACAGAGGGACCTTGAAGCTGCTAGCTGAGAATGAGCGGCTGCTGTGCTTCTCCCCAGCTCTACAGGGCCGCCTTCGAGCTGCTTATGAAGGCAGTGTTGCCAAGGTAGTCACCCCCACTTTGGTACCTAGTAGCCTAGACATTTTGTAAATTCAGACAGTCTTCATGGTGCTGTCACGTGGGCTGACTCTGGACAAGAATAAGGAGTAAAGTTTTTTTGTTTTTGTTTTTTTCTGTTTTTTCAAGACAGGGTTTCTCTATGTAGCTTTGGCGCCTTTCCTGGATCTCACTCTGTAGACCAGGATGGCCTTGAACTCACAGAGATCCTCCTGCCTCTGCCTCCCAAGTGCTGGGATTAAAGGCGTGGGCCATCACCGCCCAGCAGGAGTAAAGTCTTGTAATATGATTCTTATTTCCTAATGTTGTTGCCATATTTTAGGTCTCTCTGGTGATACCACCCTCTGCTCAAGCTGTCTCCTTTCAGCCAGAAACTGATAATCGGGCCAACTTCTCCAGTGATCGAGCCTTTCATACTTTTAAAAAACAGAGGTGAAAAGAAAGGGGACTTATTGAGGAGGGAATAGACAGCCATGTTTCTGTCATAGAATTAGGACTTAGGTACTAAAAGTGGTGGGTTAGGACTGTCAGGCCTTTACTGACAGTCATCATAAAGCCTGTTGGCTTCATTCTGTTTCATGTCCACAGACCTGAATCCCTGAGCTTAGCCAACCATCTTAGGGTCAACTTTCCCTGTCCACAGATGCCTATGATGTGCTGCTGCTGGGTCTGTAACATACCATCATGTAGAGAACTATGGAGGTTAAGGATTGGCTGTGGGTAGGCCTATCGTAAACCTTCCAAGCAAGGGAAAGTGCTATGGGAAGTGGGTGAAAGGCAACTGGGATTCAGCTGATCAAGCTTGCATATCTTTTAGGGATGTGTTCTATGAGGTACTTCGAGAGTGGGAAGATCACCATGAGGAGCCCAGCTGGGATTTTGAGAAGGGCTTGGGTAGCAGGATCAGGTGGGTGTTCTGCCCTTGCTCAGTTTGTCTCCTTGCTCTGACAATGAGCAGCAACCCAATGATGTTTAGGGTGCTTGTTGGGAAAGTTTGCCCTCCTTCCAGTCCTCTGTCTTCCTCAGTCTCTAGTTATTGGTAACTCTACCTAGATCAAAAAGGATTTCTCTCTCTAGCTTCTTATACCCAGGAATGCTCTGTACTTGTTCTGTCATGGCAGATGCTTGGGAAAGGACAAAGCTCATAGATCTAGACTGCACAGGTAGATGACTAGGCTGTAGATTAAGTATCCTCTCTCCTTATCTCCCTCTCACGTTGATCACGATGTTCACTGGCACTGAGCATGGCCTGAAGATCTGAGAGGGTATTTCTTGGTGGGTTAAATCTGTCTAGCCTGGAAGAATCTTGGTGGTGAAGGGAACATGTCTTACTTTCTCCTATGTGGGCTTCCTGGCAAAGGGCTATTCAAGACTTCAGTAAACAGCTGGAGTATGTCATTTATCTCCTTCCCATCCACTGTGTATCTGCCTCTTACTCCTCAGAGCCATGATGGGGCACCTTTCAGCAGCCTGCAGCCACAGCCACTTTGTCCGGCTTTTCCAAACACAGCTTCTCCAGGTAATAGCTGCAGCGGGAGCCCAAAGGTGTGGGGCAGCAAAATCAAGGCTGGCACTTTGGACCAGACAGACATCCTAGTAGATTCTGGCTGCAAATTTAAAAGGATTTCTACTCTTGGTAGTTCAAACTTGTGAACTGCCTTGGACCTCATGCCCTTACCTAGCCTCTCACCCACCATCCCTTTCTTGACTCATACAAAGAGAGCTTAGTAGTCAGGATCTTTTCAAATCCGAGTTCTAGTGACCTGAGGCAAATGCTTGCTTTGTAGTTTGAGTCTCTGCCTTTCAGTTAAGAAGATAAACCCTCCAATAGTGCTCATTCCTTTCTTTCAAACCCAGGGTCTCTCTCATGCTAGGCAAGTGTTTTCCACTGAGCTATATCCGAAGCCCACTTTCTCCTTACTCTGTTCAGTCGTTCTCTCTCATGGATTTTTCATCCCTCTCCTTCTCCCTTTGGACATCTCAGATGTGTCAGAGCCCTGGCGGTGCTGGGGGATCCGTCTTGGGTGAAGCTCCAGATGTGTTGAATATGCTAGGAGCTGACAAGCTGGGACGCTTGCGGCAGCTCCAAGAACGGCTTATAGCCCCTCAGAGCAGTGGGGGACCCTGCCCACCCCCCACCTTCCCAGGCTGTCAAGGCTTCTTCAGGGATTTCATCATGAGTGCCAGCAGGTAAGGGTCTCCTGTGTCTCATAGTGGGAGAGACAGGCCAGGAAAGGTTTGGTTTCCCCAGAAGGCAAAACATTCTCCTTTGCCTAAGCCTCAGGCTGAACATGTCTGGAAGAGATTTCTAGGTTCTCCCATGTATATTTCCTGGCTCCTATCTTGTCCTTCTTGCACCCACATAGGTAAAGTCATTGTCCTGTAGCCTCCCCCTCTCCCTGGGATTCCTTGTCTACACTCTGGTTCTTCTGTGCCTATTCCAGGGCTTTTGTAACTTTGTTCTACTCTTTTCCACCCAAGCTTCCATTTTAATCAGCATCTTATGGATAGTTTGAGCTTGAAGATTCGGGAACTCAATGGCCTTCCCCTGCCTCAGCATGAGCCTGGTGATGAAGATGGGGAGTCAGATGTGGATTGGCAGGTTAGAAAATAGAATAAGGGAGATAATGGGGTCAAGGAGAACCTAACAGATTTTAAATTGTTCTAGAAGCCGTAGTTAAAGGACAGTGTCTCACTTGACTCCTCATGCAGGGTGAACGGAGGCAGTTTGCTGTAGTGCTTCTCAGTCTTAGACTTCTGGCTAAATTTCTGGGCTTTGTGGCTTTCCTGCCATACCGAGGACCTGAGCCACCCCCAACCCGTGAGCTTCAGGACTCTATTCTGGCCCTCAGGAGCCAGGTGAGTGCATGGGAGATCTGGGTAAGGAGGACCTGGGTAGACTAGCAAAGTGTGGAGGCTGACTGGTTTCCTTGGCTATTCTAAAAACCTGGCAGGTTAGAGGGTGTCAGCCAGCCCCTTTCAAGAGCCTGCTCATTGACAGAATCCTTGCATTCTCAGGTCCCTCCTGTCCTAGACATACGGGCTCTGCTGCAGCAGGGGTTGTGGGCCCGCCGGGCAGTACTCACCGTGCCCTGGCTGGTGGAGTTCCTCTCTTTTGCTGACCACATTGTCCCCTTGCTGGACTACTACCGGAGTGTCTTTACTCTCCTGCTGCACTTACATCGGTAAGTAGAACAAGACTTATTTGCATAGCCCTGATATTTATAAAGAGGGCCTAGAAACCTATACGTCTTTTTGGTTCCATAGCCATAACAGCCTCAGGAGAGGCAGAACTATGACAATTGTTTTCTATTCCCTTGGTCCTTCCATTTATCTTATGGCCTAGCACAGAAGGATGTGAGGTACAAGTCTCACTGAGATCCTGTTTGTCTTCCCAGTAGTAGTGTGGTTTAGGTCTGCTTTTGAGAACTCCCTTCCCAGAGATAGCTTTTGTTTACTCCTTTCTATCCTTAGCACAAGACTGTTTACACCCTTTGTTGACATTTTAGGAGTTTGGTCTTATCAAAGGAGAATGAAGGGGAGATGTGCTTCCTGAACAAGCTGCTGCTGCTTGCTGTCCTAGGCTGGCTTTTCCAGGTAGGATGGGCTAGGTAGGGTACTGGGTGGCTGCTGTGGCAGAGACAGGAGAGCTTTAGAGTCTGAGCAAGGTAGGGGACAGAAGAAGAAGGTTCTGAGAGAAGGGTATTGCTATGGCTTCAGAAGACAACTTGCTTGACCCAGGGCCCCAACAGATTAGAAAGTATGGCAAATCTTAAAGTGGCAATGGAGCTCTTAACTGCTTCCTCTCTTAACAGATACCTACAGTTCCTGAGGATTTATTCTTTCTAGATGATGATCAGGTGGATGCCTTTGAGGTGGACACAGCTACATCAGAGCATGGTTTGGTGAGTGTTGGGGTCAAGCCAGGGCCATGTAAATCCCAAGAATTATTTAATACATAAAGGCCCAAACAGGAAACAAGCTAGGAAAGACTTGAGAGGATTCTCCTGCTTGACTCCCATTTCTGAGGGAAGGGAGACTGGCTGCCTTCCCCTTCCAAGCGCAGCCTGTTCTTCCCCAGGACAGTGTGCCTGTTGTGGACCAGCAGTTGCTGTATACCTGCTGCCCCTACATTGGTGAGCATCCCTGTCTCCCCCTCTAGTCCATGGCCTGTCCTTTCAGGGATACAAGGAGATCTGACTCCTCAGCATATTGCTCTGTCCTTAGGCTCTCTGGGTACTTCATCCTTTTTGCTCCACAAAGGCCATGATGGTTGGGGGCAGGGTGGGGGTCGGGTAATTTTGGAATTAAGAACTTGGACTCCTCTACAGGAGAGCTCCGGAAATTGCTTGCTTCTTGGGTTTCGGGCAGCAGTGGGCGGAGTGGGGGCTTTGTGAGGAAAATCACTCCCACCACTACCACCAGCCTGGGAACCCTGCCTCCCAAGACCAGCCAGGGGTTGCAGGTAAGGGCAAACAAAGGGTTAGGGAAAAATGGGGGGGGGGGGTAGTTGGTGGGAGATGCAGAAGGAAGCCCTCATGGTCCTGCTACTCCTGCCTCCACCTCCTGCCAGGCTCAGCTCGCTCAGGCCTTTTTCCACAACCAGCCGCCCTCCCTGCGTAGGACTGTAGAATTTGTGGCAGAAAGAATTGGATCAAACTGTGTCAAACACATCAAGTAAGAGGGGAATGAGAGTTCTAGTCTCAATCCCTTATTTTCTTCCTTAAATTCTTAGCATCTAGTTGTCAAACTGAGCAAAATCACCTGGGGGAGCGGGGAGGCTGAAATGTCTTACATCCTTTGAAGGACATTCTGACCAAATTGCCCTGTTCGCAGCCCCTTTCCTCTTAACCCAGCTAATAGCCCCCCAAACCTTTTTCCTTCCTGATAAAGGGCGACGCTGGTGGCAGATCTGGTGAATCAAGCCGAGTCACTTCTTCAGGAGCAGCGGGTGACGCAGAGACGCCAAGGGGGAGACCCAGCCCAGCTGTTGGAGCTCCTGTGTTCTCAACTGTGCCCTCATGGGGCCCAAGCGCTGACCCAGGGGCGGGAGTAAGAACTGTCGATCTCTATGACCCTCTTCATCCCCGAAGCCTCCTCTTGACTTCTGTTAGTGTTTTGTTTCTTGAGACAAGGTCTCACTGTGGTCTAGGCTGCCCTGACCCCAGAGTCCCGAGTGCTGAGATTATAGGCATGAGCCCCCACACCCAGCTTCCTTTAGATGTTTTCCTTGTCCTTTCCCATCCCTCTTGTTCATTTCTTTCCTTCCTCCTTCTCTGTGCTCTGATCCCCCTTTTCTGAAGGATTATGTCTTTGGGCACAAAGTCCAGATACTGAATTGGAAGAGTGTATGTAATATAGGGCTAATGGGTGGGTTTCTCCTTCCTCCAGCATCTGGTGGGGCAAGAATGGACAGCACTTCCTTCTGAGGTAGAGTTTCCAGGTCATAGTTGTGCTGCACTTGGGCATTTACTTTTGTGAGTCAGTCTACAATATCCAGACTTTCATTGACCACCTCCTGTCTTCTTCCAGGTTTTGCCAAAAGAAGAGCCCCGCTGCTGTGCGAGCACTGCTGCCAGAAGAAACTCCAGCTGCTGTACGTAGGAAGGAAGCCTGCAGCTAGCAGGCCAGTAGGCATGCATGCATGTGCACAGATGTGTACACATGCACCTGTGTGAGGCTGCTGTAGGGTCGGGTGGGTCCAATGCTGTACTGCCCACCTGCCCAAGCCCCTGCCTCAGCGGTCCTTCTGTGCCACAGGTTCTAAGCAGCGCAGAGAACATTGCTGTGGGGCTTGCAACAGAGAAAGCCTGCTCTTGGTTGTCAGCCAACATTACAGGTGAGGTCTAGGAAAGAGTGCCTGAGCCAAGTTTTTAAAGGGGACGACGGGCAGGGTATTTAGCAGTTTGTGGGAGATTAGGTGAACCAGTTAGAACCAGTGAGAGCTGTGGGTTGTCGTGGCAGGCCCGTGCAGGGGGACACTCGAGTGACGCCATTCTTGTTCTCCCTCTGCCTGGCAGCGCTGATTAGAAGGGAGGTGAAAGCAGCCGTGAGTCGCATGCTACGAGCCCAGGGTCCTGAGCCAACTGCCCGGGTGGAGCGGAGGGGCTGCTCCCGAGCCTGTGAGCACCATGCTCCCCTCCCCTCCCACCTCATCTCCGAGATAAAAGTACACAGCTCCTACTCCTTTGGCTTCCCCACTCCTCTCCCTGCTGCTTGTCTGTCTTCTCACATGCCTTCAGGATTTGTAGAGAGGCTTTGTGTATTGTCGGGCTGCTTTCTGTTTCTTTCCTTCCGTACTGAATGGGGTTCTGTAGAGCAAAGCTGAATTAAAGGGTTTCCCTAAGACTTTTGTTCTAGAACCACACAAAAAGTTAGACCTAAAGGGTTGTTTTTTAGATAGGGTCTTACTATGTAGCTCTGGCTGGCCTAGAACTCACTGTGTAAACCAGGTTAACCTCAGATGTAGAGTCCACCTGTGTCTGTCTTCCCAGTACTGGGATTAAAGGTGTATGTCACAACAACAGGCCAGAGCTAAAGTGTGTGTGTGTGTGTGTGTGTGTGTGTGTGTTTTTAAGCTAAATGCATCTTCTATATGTGGGAATGGCTGTAAAGTATAGTAGAGACAGTTCTGAGGGGCATTCCAGTGTCTAGATATGGTTTCTGTACTATTTTTCCATGTGGGACATAGTGCTAGTCACTAAGCATAAACTATCCATTCTAATAAGATTTAAAAAAAAAACAAAAAAAACGAGCCTGGTGGTTCCCAGCTATTCTGGAGGCTGGGGCAGGAGGGATCACAGAACTAAGGCCAGTCTGGGCAACTTAAATGAGATTGGCTTAAAAATTTATAAAACAAGTAGATAGTGTAAGCCCTACAGATTATCCCTTGGTATGGGAGTGGGGGCTGACTCTGTAGAGCAAGAGCCTGCAAACAACCGTGGTCCACAATGACTTGGTTTTGTAAATAAAAGTTTTATTGAATGCAACCACATCGTTTGTTTATAAAACATTTGGCTGCTTTGTGCTACCAAAGCAGAGATGAATAGTGGAGTAATATTTAGGCCTTGTAACTCCCTGCTCCAAACAAAGTAGTGGTCTGGGAATAAGGATGCAGATTAGAGGCCAGAAAGCAATGCCCATTGGTGGGGACTAGGAAGGAGAGAGAAAAGTATCAGGCTAGATACCACTTCTCAATATGCAGAGGATTTCTCTTTTGAGATGTCTGAGAAGATGAACAGAGGAACATGAGAGAGATGTTCAGACTCTAGATAGGACCGTTTTCCTGACTATTTTAAGATGCCCTCTGGGAATTGGTTAGGTCGTTTTGTCTCGAGTGACATCTTTGGTGCTCTCTGGCAGCACACAGTCTGTAGGCTTATCGCCCCATCTACTTCGCTCTGGGTTGTCCGCATAAGTGCTCATCCTAGCTGTGCTATACTGCCTGAGCCTCAGCCCTAAGAACACCTTGGCTCGATTGCTTCAATCCCTTGGACTCTATTTTCCTTCTGCCTCTCTCCACTGGCTGGTTCCCATCCCAAACCAAGTTTCTGTCAGCCTGGCATGAGGTCTCAACACTGCTCTCTACAGGATGTGCTCTCCCTGGCTGCGGGGCCTCGGGACCCTGAGGAGGGAGTTTCCCCAGAGCATCTGGAAGAGCTCCTAACCCAGCTGAGCCAGTCACTGCGGTGCCGCCAGGTGAGATGTGGCAGGAGCCACACTGGCTCGGGCCAGTCCTCTGACTAGTAAGAATGATGGTCATGTCTCCCCCTTTCCCCGTAGTTCCTGTGCCCAACTGCTGAGCAGCATCTGGCCAAGTGCTCTGTGGAGTTAGCGTCCCTCCTGGGTATGGTTCCTTTTCCATCGAGTCCCTTATGCTACAGTCCTCAAACCCCAAGGTTAGGAGCACAGGGCATGCTCTTCTGCCTCTATTTAAACTTACCTTCTTTCTCTTCCTGTAGTTGCAGACCGGATCCCCATCTTAGGGCCCCCAACACAGCACAGGCTAGATCGAGGACAGGCTCGCAGGCTTCTGCACATGCTGCTTTCCTTATGGAAGGATGACTTCCAGGGGCCAGTTCCACTACAGCTTCTACTCAGCCCCAGAAATGTGGGGCTTCTAGCAGATACTCGGCCAAGGGAGGTGAGTCAGGTTCAGGGCCTCTATCTGTAGTTGTGGGTTTCTTTTGGGGTGGGGGGGTGGGGTTTAGATATATTTTATGTGTATGAAGTTTTTGCCAGCATGCATGTATGTGCACCATGTGCATACCTGTTGGATCCCCTGGAACTAGGAGGCT
This sequence comes from Peromyscus californicus insignis, assembly GCF_007827085.1. Lineage (NCBI taxonomy): Eukaryota > Metazoa > Chordata > Mammalia > Rodentia > Cricetidae > Peromyscus > Peromyscus californicus. The sequence continues at coordinate 95,092,055 of NW_026294595.1, read as the reverse complement.
ATGAGCCACCATGTCAGTACTGAGAATTGAACTTGCCGAGCAACAAGTGCTCTTAACCTCTGAGCCCTCTCTCTAGGTCTGTGTGTGTGGATTTTCAAATAGAATCTCACTCTGTAGTCCATGCTGACCTTAAATCCGCAGCCTTCTTCCTGCCTCTGCCTCCCAAGTGCTGATTATAGATGTGAGCTACCATGCCCAGCCCCTCCACTCACGTCGTGTGTTAAGGGGATCCTTGTGTGTGTGTGTGGGGGGGGGGGGGGGGGGTTAGCGTGCATATTTGTTAGTGAGTACTGCTCTTGCTGAACCTGAAGCTTACTGATTGACTAATCTAGCTGGCTATTCAGCTTCCAGGATTTTCCTATCTCTAGCTCCCCCAGCACTCGGGTCACAGATAGACACTCACACGAAAGGGATCCAAGCGCACGTCACGTTTGCACATCAGGCGCTTTACTGGGCTATCTCTTCATCCCTGCAAGTCATGTTCTTTACATTATCCAGTGCCCCATCCCAATTTGGTTTTGTTTTTCCAGATAGGGTTTCTCTGTGTAGTCCTGGAACTCACTATAGACCAGGCTGGTCTCAGAAGTCTGCCTGCCTCTGCCTCCTGAGTGCTGGGATTAAAGGTGTGTGCCACCACACCCAGATGTAGCAGGTGCTCCTAACACCATGCTGAACCATCTCTCTAGCCCGAGATCTGTTTTTACTGCTATTCAGTCCTCAGTCCCTACTGTTAAAACTGTGTGGTCTTGAGCTTTTGACCTTATCTGTGGTGTTTTGCAGTGGGACTTACTACTGTTCTTACTCCGGGAGCTGGTAGAAAAGGATCTCATGGGACAGCTGGAGATAGAAGCCTGCTTGGGCAGCCTTAATGAGGCCCAGTGGCCAGAGGTAAGGAGTCTTAATCCCTTTGTTTTATATGGAGAGAAAAATGTCTCAATTGTCCTAAAGATTGCCTATGTAGCCCAGGCTAGCCACAAATTTGCCTCCCTTCTGCATGCCGAGTGCTGGGATTCCAGTTGTGGGCCCATCATAGTTGACAGCTACATGCATTTTTGCCAAGTGTTTTCAGTACTGGGTTTGATCTGTGTGGCTACTTTGCAAGACTCTCAGAAGACCAAAGGGGAAGAAGGACAGCACAGTGAATGTTTATGTTTAAAATGTTCTTGTGATGCAGAGCAAACCAGTATCCATAATGTAGGATTAATACTTTATGTTTAAAAATGGTAAAGCCTCAGCTTCCTGTCAGAGTCCACTTTACCTGCTGGAACTTAAACCTTAGTTGCTAGTCTGGGAAGTTTATATCTCTATTTGCATAGAAGGCATTGGGTGCAATACCTGGGTTGTCAGGCTCTCCACTGTCAATGAAAGCTTGTTTGGGACTGACCTTAGAAAGGGCAGACCATCTAGAATTACTTTTAATTTTCTACTTATTTCAGGACTTCTCAGAAGAATTATCAACACTATTTCGCTTGTTCCTAGCTGAGCCCCATCTGCTAGAACCCCAGCTGAGAGCTTGTGAACTTATGCAACCAAACCGCGGGACAGTGCTGGCCCAAAGCTAGGGCTGGGAAGCAGCCCTCTTGGGCATGACACCAGAACCTGCCTCCTGTGCCTCAGGAGGAGGCTCAAGAGCCCACTGCACACCTTGCTGGGGCAAGAGTGGCCATGTCTGTAATCAGGCTTGCTGCTCCTAAGTGAAGGAAGTGTGTTGCTGCAGAGCATCCACAGACACAGGCCTCGACACCTGAAGTCTAGAGGAAGGAGAACCTGATTCAGAGTCACAGTGGAAAAGCCTAGAGACTCCAATCTTGGAGCAGAAGAGCTGGCATTTCTCGTTTGGATGCTAAATGAAATGCGTGTGCGCTGGTCAGTGCATTTCAAGCCTCAAGTTGCTGCTATCCCAGCATTTCTTAAAACTGTGGTTCTGAGAAATCTTGATAGGCAAAGAACTTCTTAACTTGTGAGAAAGTGAACAAAACATGGATTTGGAAGTCTACATTTTCTTACCTACAGAAGCTGGACTGTCACCCCCCACCCCCAAATTTGACAGTCAATAAGGTAGGACACGCCTATGTGAAACTTGGTCTTACGTGGACCTTCACCTCTTTGCAGGGAGTTAGTCGTCAGACCAAGAACGGTGTAGAAAATTAAGGGGTTTTGGGTCTTTTATAAATAAAACTTTTAACAAGGTCTTGATGGCTATTTCCCCTGCTTTTACCCCTTTCTGAAAGGGGCTTTGTGCATTGCAGTGAGTGAGCGGCTCGTCTCTTCCTGATATCTGCATTCTTTCATGCTGGACCCAGTCTGCTATGAACTTTTGCTATCTACTCTCCCTGCTGCCTAGGCTGACCCACATGGCAGGTAGCTTTGGTGATATCTGTATTGTTGGCACTGGGATGTCTGATTAATCTCAGAACTAACTTCTGACCAAAAGCAGTCTTCTGGGTTATAGTTGTCAAGACCTCATTTCAATAAATGGGCAGGTGATTTTTCAAAATGTATTTTTATTGCACTTAGACTGTCTGCATGTAAGTGCTATGGCACTCTTCTGGAGGTCAGAGGGATGACAACTTGGGAGTCAGTTCTTCCCCATGTGGATCCCAGGGCTTAAATTCAGGTCATCAGGCTTGGCACTGAGCCATTTTGACAGCCCCTGGAACCAGTGATTTTAAGAAAGACAATAGTATTTTGGTAATGTGCTTTATCCCTGTAAAAATGGTTTTGTTTTGGGTGTAAGACTCAGGCTCTAATGGAAGTTTCAGAAGGTGTTCAGTAATAAATGACTCTTGAAGTCACATGCAAAATATTTGCATGCAACGTATCTTAGAGGAAAAGTTTGCTGCTATCAAAAAGGCTTCTGACCTAAGGAAAGTTAGGTGTCAGCTTTTCTAAACTTACACCCCAGTGCTACTTACCCACTGGTGTATGCCTCTCCTTCCTCCCCTTAACTCATTTAAAATGCCTGAGCATCAAAGTGTTTTTTCCAGGTCTAGGACTGGGCCCAGGGGGCCTTGCCTCACACGTTAACCACAAACTCAGACCTGGCAGTACTGGTTATCAAGCCTAGGGAAATACTCTACCAAGCCCAGTAGACAGTCTAAATGTTTTTTCTCCTTCTGTTCCTAGAGGTCAGTATTACAAGGGTGTGGTTGAACCACAGTCCTGCCTCAGAAAGCTATGGGCCCTGATAAAGGTGAGCAGTAGGCTAATGGCCAATTCTTACATTGTTTGGGAAAGCCTGAAGCCCCCAAGACTGTTCTAACCGAAAGACTCAGCCATGAAGCAAGCCTTAAGATGCAAAGTTAGAGAAACTTGCTCAAAACACTGATGATAAAGACAGGCAGTTAATGGACTAGTGAGGGAGCGAGTCATTCTTTCTGTACACAAGCACTCTTTTGGGGGGGGGGGGGGGGGCGGGTGTCTGATTTACCTCAAAACTTCCTTCTGACCAAAAGCAGTCTTCTGGGTTATAGTTGGGATATTTGTATTCTTGGACCAGTAGCCTTGAGGCACATGGAACTTTCTAGAGGTAAAAATACTCAGCTCTACAACCTGGCCAAGAATGGGCCCTGCCTAGGGTGATTCCCATGTTCTCCAAAGTCGACTTACCTTTTGTAATCGGATCAGTGCAGGCCCACAAATACGGGAATACACAGTGGTCAACTATTGCTTAATACATAATGGCATAGTGCTACAACTACATTTTTTTTTTTTTTTAAGTTTTAGAGACAGGGTTTCTTTTCTGTGTAGCCCTGGCTGTCCTGGAGCTCGCTCTGTAGACCAGGCTGGCCTCAAACTCAGAGATCCACCTCCTGAGTGCTGGGATAAAAGACATGCATCACCGCCACTGGCTGGCTCTATCTTCTTAAATACATCCTTGGGTTTTTCTTTCCCCCCTCCTGTATCCTTAAATATGTTATCTAGAGATGATTTAACTATGTATAAATAATTACAAGAAACTTTTGCTTGAATATCTTTTGATCTATGGTTAAATATACAGGTGTGGGACTCAAGTCTCATGTGAGACTTGCCATCTTATTCTCGCTGAGCTACCTATTGAGAGTCTTATAATAGCTGAGCTCGTAAGAAATACCAGCATATGCATGTAAACAGAAAATCTCAACCCTGGACCATGAGTAGATACTGCCATCATAACCCTCAAGGGTTATTTTTCTTTTGGTTTTCGAGATAAGGGTTTCTCTGTGTAGCCCTGTCTGTCCTGGATCTCACTCTGTAGACCAGGCTGGCCTCGAACTCACAGATCCACCTGTCTCTGCCTCCTGAGTGCTTCGATTAAAGGTGTGTGCCACCACTACCCAGCTATTTTTTCTTTCTTTTTTTTTTAAAAAAAAAAAAACAAATATTTTGACTTTTTTAGTCAATAGTCTCAGTAAGGTACTTACATGAAAAGAGGCAGAAACTGGGCACGGTGGCTCACTGTCTTTAATTTAAGACTTGGAAGGATGGGGCTACATAGAGAGTGAGATCCTGACTCAAAGCAAAAAAAGGAAGGGAGGGAAGGAAATTGGTAGGCATATAGATTAACAGTACATTAGCGAGTGTTGCTAAAAAATTAACCATAAAGATAAATTCAAAAGCAAATTTTAAAAGTCAATTGGTAATATAAATACTCTGCAAGATTTTTCTAATCCCTTAAAGAAATTTACCCAACCATTCTTCTATCTCCATAAGAGTACCTTTTTCCACCAAACACCTGGAGTGACAGGGTTTCTTTGTTCTGAAACTAGGTCTGTAGACAGAGAACCACCTGCCTCTGCCTCCCGCGTGCTGGGATTAAAGAAGTGCTACCACCTCCCGGCAATAAAGGGAATTTCTTATCCCTACCATTTCCCGATGAACATGGAAAATCTTTAGTGTTCAGCCAGGCCAAAATACAAGAAAAAAGTCCCATTTCCATTCTATCATATTAGAACAGTTAAGCTCAGTACCTCAAAAGATGGTCAATTTTTGTTGGTTGAGACAGGGTCTCATGTATCCCGGGCTGGCTCCCTGAGGGTGAGCTTGAACTTCTGGTCCTCTGGCTTCTCCTTTCAGAGTGCTGTAGGCATGTGCCACCACACCCTACTCATCAATAGATTCATTTATTTATTTTTGTTGTTGTTTTTTCAAGACAGGGTTTCTCAGTATAGTTTTGGTGCCTGTCCTGGATCTTGATCTGTAGACCAGGCTGGCCTCGAACTCAGAGATCTGCCTGGCTCTGCCTCGCGAGTGCTGGGATTAAAGGCGTGCGCCACCACCGCCCAGCCAGTCAATAGATTTATATAAAAAGAAGCAGGTTCCAGGTGTAGTAGCTCATAATCCCAGCATTTGGGAGGTTGAGGCGTAAGTGTTGGCACAAGATCAAGGCCTGCCAGAACTTAATCCTCTCCAAGACAGTCTGTTTGAAATCTCTCTTACCATGTTAGCAAGCAGCATGTAGCTGCCCCTACCCATCACTGGTCCTCAGGCCCCACACCTTGTCTGTTTCTCCAGTGGTCGGTCTCCCATTGTACTGAGCTCAAGGTAGACTGACTGTACCAGTGACACACAGTGACCTAGGAAACGGTGTGTGTGAATGTGAATAGTAAACACTTGGTGACAGAAAACAATTCTGAATCAGTCTGGTTTGTGCAGTTGATTCTTTAAACTGGTTTGGTCTTTTCTGTTGCTCCATCACAAAATGGAGCTAAATGTTGGAGGCAGATTCAGAGCACCCTTGGCTAGTGCTTGCCTGCCAAGGAGGCACCTTGCCAAGGCATTGCAGTCTCCAGCTCTGCAGGCTGTGCTTTTTCCAGTCTTTGAACACTTGGTGTGTCACTGAGTCCCAGAGGCAGGAAATAAAGGGAAGAAATCCTAAAGGTGAGTTGAGTTTCACTGGACAGCCAGGCGATTCAGGTTGCTCACTCTTAAGAGGTGACCAAGTACTAAGTACTGGTTTTGCTGGCAACTCGGGGCCGGTGCCATCTGTACAGTTGGCTACCACAGGCAGCCTGGGCTCTTCTTGCTTAGAAGCAGTATAGAGTCTGAGGTGTCCTGGGCCTACATCTCAGTATAGGGCCGTGGAGACAGTGCTGCTAACTACCAAGGAATGATGCCAGCTTGGCCACAACCAGCGGCTGCTGTTTGATAAAGGAGTTGAGAAGATGAGGAGGGAAGCCTGGTGCACCCAGCTCCACCTGGAAGGAGAAGGAGAAGAAGTGAAGGTGCAGACAGACCTGGAGCAGCCACTCTGGCAGTGGTGACTGGACACGCACTTGGGCTCCCGGTGTGGATCTAAGTACTAGCCTTCCCCTCCCCGATGATGAAGGTGCAGCTGGCCTGAGAGTGGAGAACTGTACACAACGGGTAAGTTAGGACTCTGCTGCTGCTGCCTCCAACAGTCCATCTATTTCCTAAGGACACTATGGTCAGCCATAAGGTATTAAGTCAGTCAATCTCTGGGGCTGGGAGCGTCACAACGACTATAAACTTGCTCATCCCTCGCTCTTTGACTCCCCTTGCTGTGAGCCTACTCTAGCCAGGGTGGCCTGTGCCGCTGGAGAGAAATACCCTAAGGTATACCATGAGACAGGATACAGTGCTGTCACCTGGACAAGGAAGATGACTCTTGTGATTTCTTTTCCCTCCATGATGGCAGGCTGCAGGACCCAGGCACTGGGCAGGATCTCTCCTCGGACCATTTTTCTGCTGGGTCTTGGCATGGATGTGTCATACACAGACTGAGCTGCCATGATTGACAGGTGCCCCTAGGGACAGAGATACATGTGAGTCCTGCCTGTGTAAGGACAAAACAGGATGATGACTACAATCAGCCTTTACGCCACCCTACCCTAGTGCCCGCTAACTGCACCTCAGCCCAAGTTCATCCCAAAACATTTTACCACCAGCAATATAGGCACCTCTTTGGCTTCCACGCAGACACAGCAGAAATCCCGCAGCTGCTTCAGCGCACACATTGTGGTGTCACACACCAAGTACACTAGAAGAACAGACAGATTCCATGCTCAAAAGCCCCCTTTTACTCCATTACTAGATCTCTAGCACAATCTTGCTGAGCAGTCTGGAGTTCCCAACAGTGCTACTCCAACCCTCTACCTCTGACCCTGGCCAGGCCTTCAGAAGCCTTCGAGTCCTTGGACTCACCCAGGCTGATACTGTTGGACACTCGCTGGTGCAGCCTTGCTGTATGGATAGGCTTGTGGTACAGAGGCCACAGAGTAGGGTCACTCACAGCTGCCCACACATGAGAGAGTGGCTGGGACACCACACCTGCACCCAAGAAGCCATGTCGAGTAGAAGAAAATTCCTTGTAGTAAAGCTGCACCTCCTGTTCCTCACCCTGGTAGCTGGGGGACACAGGAGACAAGAAATAGAAAGGAGGCTACCAGCATGAGGTGTGCCAGGAAGCCAGGGCAGAGAAGGAAGAGAATGATAGCAGAAGGACCGAAGTACTGCAAAATAACTTACTTCCAGCCAGCTGTTGCCTGGCGGCTGAAGAGGTTGTGGAGATTATCTGAACAAGCAGCCATTACCTGGGGTCAGAGGGTAGAAGCCAAGTCTCTAGGTTCATCAGTTCTGGCTAATTTTTACTAAATGCCCATTTGTCAAGGTGAGTTCCTGAAGCTCCCATGCCTTGGCCCTAATCTGCTTGGCTCCTTTTCCTCCCTCCCCATCCAGCATAAGTCTGGCTATAGAAACAAGAAGGGGAAAGAAGTACACACAGACTCACATCAGCCATTGAGGTGTTGACAATGTGTTTCGCCAAATCCTGGTAGAGGGAGGAGAAACAGGTCCCTAAACTGGATAGGCTGGAGGGAGAGCAGCCGCCAATGCCCAGGGAGGCTCTGTGGCCTGCAACAAAGAGATAAAACAGCAGGGTGGTGGGACAGTGGTATGGGACCAAGAGTCTTGCGCCAGTTAATCCCACAGCTATCAATCCCCAAGCTTCCTACTCACTGTAAGCTAAACTCTTCCAGGCAGACCCGGTTAGGTACAGCTGACTGTTCCTCACTGTGGACCGGCCCCGCCAGTCCCCTGTCCAAGAGTCTTGGAAGTCTGGTACTTGAGTGTCCTCCTACAGAAAAGAGATACTTAGAACAGGAGATCCAGAAGCGGCTTCCACTAGTGATTGTGATGGAAGTTCAGGAGGCTGGATGCTATGGTGGTTTGAATAAGTATGGCCCCCAAAAGGCTCATATATTTGAATGCTTTGGAAGCCTTCAAGCCCTTGGACTCACCGAGGCTGACACTGTTGGTTACCAGGGAGTGGGCACTATTTGAAAGGATTAAGGAGGTGTGGCCTTGTTGCAGGAAGAATGTCACTGGGGATGGGCTTTGAGGTTTCAAAGGCCCATGCCAGGTCCAGTGTCACTTTCTCTGGATCAGAATACAGCTCTCAGGCTGCAGAGATGGCTCAGAGGTCAAGAGTATTAATTGCTCTTCCTAAAGGTCCTGAGTCAGTTCCTAGCAACCACATGGTGGCTCACAGCCATCTATAATGAGATCTGATGCCCATTTCTATTGTGCAGGCAAACATGCAGACAGAACGTTGTATACATAATATTTTTTAAAGAGTATAGCTCTCAGCTACTTCTCCAGCACCATGCTTGCCTGCCGCCATGCTTTCTGCCATGATAATAATGGACTAAGTCCCGAAACTGTAAGCAAGCCCCTAATTAAATGCTTTCTTTTGTAAGAGTTGCCTCTTTTTTTTTAAAAAAAAGATTTATTTATTATGTATACAGTGTTCTGCCTGCATGTATGCCTACAGCCCAGAAGAGGACACCAGATCTCATTACAGATGGTTGTGAGCCACCATGTGGTTGCTGGGAATTGAACTCAGGTCCTCTGGAAGAGCAGTCAGTACGCTTAACCGCTGAGCCATCTCTCCAGCCCAAGAGTTGCCTCTTAACAGCAGTAGAACAGTAACTAAGACAGATGCCCTCAAGAGATTATAGCAATAGGTTCCAGCCAAGAAGGCTTCATTATCCAGGCCACAGGCTTAAAGAGTTGCTTGCAGATCAGCTGCCATGGCAATTGGAATAACCAAAACGTGAGCATGGGGCCCTCTGCTGAATGACCGAACTCCATGGTCATTGTATAAGTCATCTGTATCTTGGCAGCAGGAGGCAAGCCATCACTGGGGGCGGGGGGGGGGGGGGGGGGGGGTTGGTTGGTGTGGGTAATAAAGTCAGTGAAGAGATCACGGGGGGGGGGGGGGGGGTTGGTGTGGGTAATAAAGTCAGTGAAGAGATCATGGGGGGGGGTTGGTGTGGGTAATAAAGTCAGTGAAGAGATCACGGGGGGGGGGGGGTTGGTGTGGGTAATAAAGTCAGTGAAGAGGAGATGAGCAAACAATGAGCTCTGGACAGCAGACCTTGGCCCTGGCCAAGTTCAGCACTGAGCCAGAAGTCCTACTACAGGACCAGAGCCTCTGGATCTCTCCTGTCTTTGGTTAGTAAACTACCAGCTCCCAAGCCAGCCTTTCAGTGGAACAAAAACATTGCTAGTGAAATGATTCAGCAGGTAAAGGCATCTGTCACCAAGCCTGAAGAGGAGAGTCCCTGGGACAGAACTGATACTGAAAGCTGTCTTCTGACCTCCATATGTGACATGGTACCTGCATCCTATGTATACCTAGGTAAACGACAATCCGTTCTACCTCCTTATTCTCTCTCCTGCAGCAACAGTCTTGAGTCGGTTTTAGATCTGTCACTGTCAGGATCTCTTTCACCTAATCATCTCTCCACTTGCCTCCACCTCTCCCTTTTCACGAGATATGAGCATTGAAATATACAGAGATGTCTTTCCTAGCACTGAGCTTCCTGAAGTCAGTGTTCTATTTGTCATCTCCTACCTCTCACTTGCACAGCACCTGCCAGAACCTAGAACCATTTGCTCTCACCACTCCTCAAAAAAACCACCACCATAGTCCACAATACTGTGGGACAACAAGACGCATCCAGCCCCATCTGCCTGCATCTTTCAGCAGGCTGTCAATGCCCATCAAGATCTGTTCCCCTAGCGCTCAGGCTCTCAGCTCCCACCCATGTTCCCCCTCAACCACAATCATCTTGAGGTTCTTCTGCATCTGGGCCAATGCCTCAAGCAACTTCATCTGTTGACAGTGCTACACTGGTGATTTCTAGCTATAATCATGAATTAATATTGCTATGACAACTGAGTTGGCATTGGTGGCAGGGATTACATCAGAGACCCATTTTATAGATCAGGCCAAAATCGTTTATGCTTTTTGGGTCAAAGATAATATTGGGGGCAAGAAAAATGTAGTATTAAAAGAAAAACTTTAAAAGGCCAAAAGCAGGAAAACACTGATTAGTTTATAAATTAAAGACTTCATATATAACATAGCTATCAAAAATTGAAATATAAAACTATAGAAATATGCAAAAACCCTTAAAAATTAGCAGGCTGCAACAGCACATTAAAAGAATAATACTCCTGGTCTATAAAGTAAGTTCCAGGATATCCAGGGCTACACAGAGAAACCTTGTCTCAGAAAACACAAATTTTTAAAAAAGGGCTAGGAAGATGGCTTGGTGCTTAAGAGGACTGGATGCTCTTCCAGAGGACCTGGGTTCAATTCCCAGCACCCTCATGGCAGCTCACAACTGTCTGTAACTCCAGTTTCAGGGGATCTGACACTCTCCCAGATATACATGTAGGCAAAACACCAATGAATGTAAAAGTAAACTATTTAAAAAAAAAAAAAAAAAAAGGGAAGAATACATCATGTGTACAAGTATTCCATGTGTATTTAGAGAATTTTAAGAAGGCAAGAATAGTTTCATATTAGCCAATATGAACAAACGCACAAGATAACAATCTCCAAAAACTGGAAAGTAAAGCCCCCTTATGGTAAAATATATCTCCGTTTAAAACCTAGTATGAAGTAATAGAAGCCTCCTGCTAATGTCTAGAAAAAGGTGAGAACACTGGTTCTCACCTACTCAGGATCTAGCTAATACAGCTACAGGGCAGAAGCACAAAGTACCAGTAAGAACATGAGGAGATGTCTAGAATTTGACATGGCATGCCTACAGTCCTAAAGAAATCTAGATGGGCCTGCGATGGTGGCGCATGCCTTTGATCCCAGCACTTGGGAGGCAGAGCCAGGCAGATCTCTGTGAGTTCGAGGTCAGCTTGGTCTACAGAGAAATCTAGAGAAGGGTGCTATCCAATATGATAGCCTCCTTGTTTGCTGAGTGTACAATGTGGCACATGTGACCTAAGGACAAATATTTTGGACCTGGTGTCAGTCACTTATTCCTCCACAAATACAAAGCAGCAGATTGTAACTTCACATTTTCAGGAGCAACTACGGAAGAGCTTTGGGATTCCATACAACAGAGAATGGAAACCTGTAGCTTCCAAAAAACTGACACAAGAACACAGCAGGAGAAACAAAGTATCCCAGCACTTGCCCTGGCTTCATCACCCAGAAAGACGGCTCCCTTCTGTAGGGAGAACTCAATCACTGCAAACAGGACAAGCCTGGCGACTGGGAAGACCCACAACCCTTACAGGCTTACAGCCTAGCGAGATAAGGAACCTGGAATCTCCACAGCCTGGCTTTGGGAAAGGATTCACTTTAACTCCCAGCCATCCCCTAGGGTGCTGTAGACAGAAACCATTTTGATAACGGACCTAACTGTTTAAATTTGGACTACTCTCGGGATCAGAAATTCCTGTCCCCATCTCTGGGGTCCCATAGAAATTCCACTCTACTAACAGCAAGGGGAGCCACCTCATAAACAAGACCTGGCCTAGTAGAGTGACTGACTTAAACCTGCAGAGAGCATGTGGGGAACAAGTGTGACACAGAAGGGAAAGAGGACACTGTAGTTGAGAGAACTGTCCCAGATGACTAAAATGACGAGAAGGGAATGACAGGGACAGCGAAATCCAGAGGGTCAGGACTTCACAACCTAGATTCCTAAAAGCTGGGTAAATTCCTAGATACAGGTAGATAGCCAACAAAAATAAAATCAAGTGGGGAAAAAAAAAAGCAGATCTAGGGGTTGGGGATTTAGCTCAGTGGTAGAGCGCTTGCCTAGCAAGCGCAAGGCCCTGGGTTCGGCCCTCAGCTCTGGGAAAAAAAAAAAAAAGACAAAATAACAAAAAAAAAACCCCAGATCTATAACAAGCAACAAGACTAAAACCGTAATACAACAAAGAAAAGTCCAATACTGAATGACTTCATTACCAAATTCTACCAAACCTTAGAAGTTAATGCCAATGCTCTTCAAACTGTTCCATAAAATAGAAAGGAAAGAAACACAACCAAACTCATTCTAGGAAGCCAGTACCCTCCTGTTACCAGAGCCAGATAAACACACAACAAGAAGACTATAGGCTAACTTCTCTGATGAATATAGATGCAAAAATTCTCAACAAAATACTTGGAAACGGAGCCGGGCAGTGGTGGCGCACACCTTTAATCCCAGCACTTGGGAGGCAGAGCCAGGCGGATCTCTGTGAGTTCGAGGCCAGCCTGGGCTACCAAGTGAGTGCCAGGAAAGGCGCAAAGCTACACAGAGAAACCCTGTCTCGAAAAACCAAAAAAAAAAAAAAAAAAAAAAAATACTTGGAAACGGAATTTAAAAATACATTGAGGAGCTAGAAAGATGGCTCAGTGGTTAAGAGCACATGCTGCAGCCAGGCATAGTGGCACATGCCCTTAATCCCAGTGCTTGGGAGGCAGAGGCAGGCAGATCTGAGTTCAAGGCCAGCCTGGTCTACATAGCCAGGGCTACATAACTGAGACCCTATCTCAGGAAAAGAAAACAATCAAAAAGACCATGTGTTGCTTTTCCAGAGGACCCCAGTCCAGTTCTCAGGATCCATGAGACAGTTCACAACTGTCTCTAGCTTCATTCCCAGGAGAGCTGATGCCCTCTCCTGGCATCTGTGGGCACCAGGCACACATGGTATACATATACAAATTCAATCACACATGCATGCACATAAAAGTAAATTTTTAAGAAATTCAACATACTATTAAAAAACAAACTATAAAAACAATACCATCCATAATATGTGTTTCATTTATTTATTTTGTGGCTAAAAATAAACATAACTAAGAAAGTCAAAGATCTGCACAATGAAAACTGCAAAACACTGAAGAAAGAAATTGAAGACAGGCACTGAGAGAGGCTCAGAGGTTAAGAGCACTTCCTGATCTTCCAAAGTACCCCCACTTCAGTTTCCAGCACCCACATATGCTCAGAACTACTCCAGGGGATCCAGTGCACACATTTACACAAACACATGTATAAGTAAAAAAAAAATTGTTTTAAAAATCGTTAAATTCAAACACGGAACTGCCTCCCCAAAGTTCATTACTTGAAAGAATTATACAAGTACATGTCCATGACACTCAAAGCAATCGATCCACAGATTCAGCATAATCCTCATCAAAATGTCATATAATTCATATGGAAATATACTCCCAAATAAAGAATCTTAAGTAAAAAGTGCAAACAAAGCTGGAAGGTTCATAATACTTGATTGCAAGGCGTATACAGAATCATGGGAACAAAAACAGGGTGGTACTGGCATAAGGACACTCTCTGGCCACTCAGCCATCTTGCTCTGTATTCCAGCCACACAGGGCCCTGCTTAGCTCTTCACACTCCACGCTTCCTAGGCTGTCCCTCTCCCAACACCAACACCACTCAGCTCTTCTCGTCACCTTCTAGTCTCAGTTCAGTCTCTTCAGGGTGTCTTCACTGACCTTGTAGATTTGGACAAACTACCTAGTCCACTGGCTTAGCGTTCCTTCAGTTAGCTCAGTGCTACAGCAACAACAGCAACAGCAACAGCAACAACAACAGCAACAGCAACAGCAACAACAACAGCAACAGCAACAGCAACAGCAACAGCAGGAACAGCAACAACAGCAACAACAACAACAGCAACAACAGCAACAACAACAGGAACAACAGCAACAACAACAACAGCAACAACAGGAACAACAGCAGCAACAACAACAACAACAGCAACAACAGCAACAACAGCAACAACAGCAACAACAACAACAGCAACAACAACAGGAACAACAGCAACAACAGGAACAGCAACAACAACAGGAACAACAGCAGCAACAACAGCAACAACAACAACAACAACAACAGGAACAACAACAGCAACAACAGGAACAACAACAACAGCAACAACAACAGCAACAACAACAACAGCAACAGCAGCAACAACAACAGGAACAGCAACAACAGCAACAACAACAACAACAGCAACAACAACAACAACAACAACAACAGCAACAACAACAACAGGAACAACAGCAACAACAACAACAACAACAACAGGAACAACAGGAACAACAGGAACAGCAACAACAACAGCAACAACAACAGCAACAACAACAACAGGAACAGCAACAACAACAGCAACAACAACAGCAACAACACCACCACCAAGCAGCTCACTATTTCTACCTCTAACAGTCTAAGACAGTAACATTTTGCTCAGTACCTTCTCCTAAAATAATAGCTACTATTTTGGATAAAATAAAAGCTTAAGTTGAGGCTGGAGAGATGGCTCAGTATTAAGAGCCAGGCTGCTCTTCCAGAGGACCTGCGTTTGATTCCCAGTATCCATCCAGTGACTCACAACTGTCTGTAATCCCAGTCTCGGGATCTGATGCCCTCCTCTGATCTCTGTGGGCATCAGGCACTCAGGTGGTACACAAGCATACCTGCCGGCAAAACCCACACGCAAAACAAAAATAATCCTGCTGGGCATGATGGTACATGCCTTTAATGCCAGCACTCAGGAAACAGAGGTAGAGACAGGCGGACTTCTAGGAGTTCAAAGTCTATGCAGTCTACATAATGAATTCCAGGCCAGCTAGGGCTATATACAGTGAGCCCCTGTCTCAAAAAAAAAAAAAATTTTTTTTTAAAGATTGATTTATTATGTATACAGTGTTCTGCCTGCATGTATGCCTGCGTGCCAGAAGAGGGCACCAGATCTCATTACAGATGGTTGTGAGCCACCATGTGGTTGCTGGGAATAGAACTCAGGACCTCTGGAGGAGCAGCCAGTGCTCTTAACCTCTGAGCCATCTCTCCAGCCCAATAATAAATCTTTTTTAAAGGACAAAACATAAACAAACAAAATAAAACAAAACTGACCGTGTACTATTTTGTCTGTTTGCTGGCTTTCTTTTTTTGGTGGTGGTGGTGGTGTTCAGAGACAGGGTCTCAGTATGTAGTTCTGTCTGTCCTGGATCTTACAATGTCGATCCAGAGATTCACCTGCCTCTGCCTCCTGAGTGCTAAGATTAAAATCCTGCACCATCATGCCCAGCTGTGAACCACCCAGGTTCCATTTCTGGCACCCACATTACATAGCTCACAACCACCAGTAACTCCAGCTCCAGGGGGGATCTGATGACTTTGGCCTCTGTGGGCACCAGTACTCACATGCATGTACCTACACACAAACAAACACACACACACAATTAAAAATAAAAACAAAACTTTAAAAAAAACCACAGAAATGCAAGATTAAAAGGGGAGGAAGGCAGCCCTAAAGCAGAGGGCTCAGCAGAGACCTTGAGAAGAAGGCACAGGTCCTACACACACTGTCATCTCCGAAACGTCCTCATGTCTGTCCACTCACCTTAACCTCTAGGGACTGCAGGTGGCCTGAGAAGGCTGGGCTGCTGTTGTAACCAGATGTGATGCCAGAAGACAGGCTTCCATCAGAGCTGGTGCACGGGGAGCTGGAGTTGGCTAGAGTTTGCAGTTTTTCCTCTTCCTGGGAAGAAGACAGAAAACTAGCCTCTGATGATACACCCTCACTACCACATTCTCCCCCCAACCTTCCCTCTCCCTCCACAGCTGCTACCACTCACCTCCCAGAGCCTGCTGCTGTAGCCTCCCACCTACTTCCCAGAAGCCACCACTCTGCATGCTTCCCCACATCCCTGACTCCACACAGAGCCCTCTTCCTCCCATACTCTGGCTGTGACCAGAGTGATGACCCCAGCTGTGGGCTAGAAGCAGAGCCCTGCACCCTCCAAGTCTATCTAGAGACTCACAGGCTGCCGGAGTCTTAAGAGCTGGCCCAGGCTCCAGGCCTGCCCTCCAGCAGAGGCTCACCTCCTCCCTCACCTTCAGCAGCTGGGAGATGATCTGCTGTCGGATTCTCAGCTTTTCTTGTTCAGTCCGCTCCCTGAGCCGAGCCTGAGCCTGAGCAATCTCTACCTTGGCCTCCTCGCGGGCCTGATGATAGTCTTGAAGCATTAGCTCAATGTCAGAGGGTGGGTGGGCTGATCTTGATGCTGGTTCTGGGATCCTAGGGAAGTCCACAGGGTGAAAAGACACTTCTAACACGATGAGTGTGTAAAGTACGGTCCTGCCCACCCCAGCAGGTTCAGCATGCCCTCCTGCTGTCCACAAAGTCATCGTTCTATTTCCTTATGAGGCTTCTAGAAAGGGAGGAACACGCCATTCTAAGACCCAGGCACACAGACTTGCACAGTATACGAGTCCCTCTGTCTAATACTGTCCCACGACTTCTCTCTGCCCACCTCCTTCTGCAACCCTAGATCCCATCCCCTCCTATACATCCTATTTCCCAGACTCCTACATCTACCTCAGTTTATCCAGAAGCATGGAAAAGCCTCTGGGATGTTCAAATTCCAGCCCCTGCTCCCACAGATTCACCCTTACCTAGTGGTCTCCACGACATCCTTCCTCAGCTGCCGCAGGTATTCTTGGCGTCTGCTGGGCAAGTCAAGTTCCCAGGTGGGAAGATCCTTGCTGGGCAGGAAGCCGAACTGTTTTTGGGGACTGAGGCTTCTTGTTCGACGAAAGTTATGAAGTCGCTCAGCCCTCTCCCTCCTGAGGGTCTCTATAGTCTTTTTCTGCCTGAGACAAAATGTAATTGATCCACTGAAGTCAGTCTTACATGGCCTTCACCCTCAAGTTCTCTGACTCTGTGGAAGATCCCTGAGGGGGGCAAGGGCAGAGCTAATAGCTCACTGTTAAGTTTCCTCAGGTGGGTCCTGTTTTACCTTGCCTACCCTTACCCTCCAGGCCCAGGGCCTACCTGGTGGAGCGCTCCTCCCAAGAGGACAGAGCAGGTTCTTGAGGAGCAAGCGCCTCCCCTGTCCTGCTCTGCAGCACCTTCAGCAGGGCATCTGTCTCCCCGAAGCCACGGTGTAGTTTTGCTTCTGTGAGTTCCACACTGAGTGAGGGTTTCTGGATCCCAACTTGCAAAGGGATGTGCTTCAACCGGGGCCACACAGGATTCTGGCTGTTGTCATCAGAAGATTGCAGGGGCCTTTGGGTTTGGTCTCCAGAACTGGAATCACACCCAACCCCTCCATTCTCACTGACATGTAGCTCTCCACAAGACCCATCCCGAACTCCATACCAGTTATCAAATTTGTTATGAACTGGGAGGTCCCTCAGGCTGTGATGCTGGAGATCAGGGGCCACACACACATGTGAATCAGGGCAGAGCAGCTCCACAGGTTGGCAGGCCTGAGGTGGCTCTACCGCAGGATTTCGAAGCCCTGTAGTATCGGAGACAGGACAAGGGCTAAGGGGCTGAAGACCTCTCCAGGAAGAAGATAGATCCAGACTGGGCTGTGGCTCCACTATAAACACTGAGCTCTCTTCCTCACTTGCTGCCCTGCCCGGCCACTGACTTGGCCTCCTACTGCTCCGTGGACCATGCTCTATGGAAGCCACCTTCTCAGGCCCGAAGCTGTCAGCTAGCTTCAGGCTCTTGTGCCTTGGTAGAGGAGATGTCAGTCTGCTTTGGTCTCCAGTGGTGCTCCTGGGCTGAAGTTGCAGAGGGGCCTGCCCTAAGAAACTAACTTGGAGACTAGAGCTCTGCTCTGGGCTGCATGGGGAACTAGAATCAAATGATCTCTCAGAACTCTTTTCTAAGGGGCTCTTGCCTTCTCTATCTAGAGACTCAGCTCTCTGAGTGACAGCGGACTCATTAATGGCTTGAGAATTATCCATTGGAGGTCTTGGGTTACCAACAGTAAGGTCAGGACTAATGTCAATCTCCTGGAAGTCTTCAAGAGGATGAGCTGAGGGAACTGATAGAGTCCAACAGGCTAAGGGGTTGCTCAACTCCTGGGTGCTGGCACTAAATGTAAGGATTGGAGAGGAAGCCCTGTCCACCAGCAGGGCACTCGAGGAGCCCAGCTTCTCCTGGGTGAACTCTGAAGCTCCAAGGAAGAGCCCTGAGTGGCGGGAGATGCTGGAACTGTTGACCACCATGGAAGATTCCTCTGGCTGCAGACTGGGAGGTGGGGAGCCATCAGTAGAAGGTGGGGGGCTCACAAAAGTAAGGTTCTGCCCAAGATGGGTTTTTTGAAACCTCAAGTGTGGTGAGGGCACAGGAGGCCTCTGCAGCTTATAGTGGGTATTTCCTTCATGGTGATCTGGGGTTTCTGTTTCCTCTGCCCTTTTCTTCTGAAATACCCCTGGGACATATCCCTTTTCTTGAACCACGGTAGTGACACCTGAGTCCATCACTTCAAGGATCACACTGACTTCCTGAGGCTTGACCTCTGGGGCCTGGAAGGGCAGAGGATGTAAGGCCAGGTCCGTCTGAATGCCCTCATCCACAGTGGTCTGAGTAGAACTGTCCATCATGAGGGCCTGTGGGGCCTCACCTAGGGAGTCACTCTTGCTGTTCTGCTCCTTTAGGACCACACTTGGCTGTGAGAGACTCCCAAGCAGCTCGGAAGTGCTGTGCAGAAGCTGGGAGAGGTGGAGAGAAAGATTGTGCATGCTGGTCCAGGAGGCCAGATCAGAGTCCGACACTGACCTAGCGTCAGGCTGAGTAGAGAGATCGGTGCAACTCCAGTAGAGCCTGCCGCCCAGGGTCTGGGTTCCCTGCTCAAAGGTGTTCATCCGGGCCTGCCTCCCAGCACAGCCTGTCTCAGACGGGCAGAGCGCTACAATCTCATCTACTGGAGCTGTGGCACTCTCTCCAGCCAGAGGCAGCTCACTCTGTAGACAGCCTATTTCCTCAGAAGAGTCCTTGAGTGGGGATCTCTTGTCAGGATCCCAAGTTGGGGCAACTCCTTCAGATCCAGTCAAGTCATGGGGCTTCTCCACAGCCAGTGAGGAACTCCTTATTTCCCAGCCTTCCTTTGAACTTCGGTCATTCTCGATACTGCTGCGGATGTTTGGCAGATCCTGATTTGGGGCATAAGTCCTGAGATGGGAGTGAAGTGGGGGTTTCTTGTCATCGAGGGCATTGTCCATGCTGGAGCACTGAGCCGTATTTGATGGTATTAGGCACTGGGGTTTCTGGCTACAAGAGACAGCATCTGCACTTCCAAACACATACTGCTTCCAGCCAATCTGCACAGGTCCCTGCGGACGCCAGGGCAGGACATAGGGGTTTCTGTCACTAGAGCCAAAGAGCGGCATTTCTTTGTCCGCCCGAGAGTGCCGGTTCTCTGGCATGCCCTGGACACTCAGTTTATCTGTCTTCCTTTGCGGGCCCCGTTCCAAAGTACCAGGCATCCAGTTAGTCATAAAATCAGGGGTTGGCATACATGACATGGTAGAAGATGTTGGATAAGGAGGAATGACAGGTTTCGGGGGCCTGTGATCAGTGGGGTTATTGTTCAAAGTACATGAAGCTCCCTGATCGCAATCCTGAGTCTCTGGAGACGTCGACATCGGCTTTTCTGAGGAATGGCCCCTGAGATGTGGGCTCCACAAACTCTTTGGCCCCTGTGCATCTTCATTTGTTGGAGGAGATGCCACACTCAAATTTAATTCTTGAAAAGATAGAGATGAATTGGCCACAGAGAACTGAGGTCTAGGGGAGTACCTGGCATGCTCAGGGCCAGAGAAGACTGCAATCATAGGAACTGAGTGCCTGTGGCAGACAGCAGGCTGCTCCCTTCCAGAGCTGAGTTGGCCTGGAGTCTGAGCAGCAGGCTGTGATGTTTCAGTCTGCCCCAAGGGCAGAGAAGCTAGGTGTTCAAGGTCTGAAAAGACAGTCTGGGCCACCAGAGCCATGGTCACAGCCATCCCTTCCCTCCCACCACCTCTGGGATGAGCGCCATCCAAGCCGCCCTCGTTTAAAGAGGCTAGATCTCTGACCTGGGCATGGTCTTCGCCGCCTCCTGAAGTCTGGTCTCTCTGGTGCCCTTCTTCCTCCCACAAAGTCTCAATCTGAGGGTAGTGGGTGTGTTTTAACCTGTCTATAAAATTGGCTTGGGGACCCAAGCAACTGTGACTCCTGACCTCAATGGAAGATTGTGTCTTTTCCGAACAGCGTCTAGTGGTGTTTTCTAAATGTCCACACTGAGCTGCTATTACCAGCTTGCCGTCAACAGATCCTTCATTTAAATTTAGGGTATGTGGTCCCTGAGTCACCACAGGAGTTTCTGGCTTGGTTTTAGATGCCTGTGCATCCTCCCCTACAGAGTTACCCTTTAAAGTCCTCAGTGGCTCAGAATGTGCGCCTGCAGGACTGGTTGAATAAGCATCCTCAGGGGCAGTGCTGGCCTTCTTCCCTGAAGTCTTCTTCTCAGAACCTTCAGCTGACCTTCTACCAGCAACTATATGGAGGAGGCAATTTGCCTTCCCTTCTGAGGTGGACAGGGAATAGCAGCTTTGAGCTGGAGAGGAGCTAGCAGCTGCAGTGGATGGGTTGGGAATGCTACTGTCTACAGGCCCCAGTTCTACATTAACATGCTTGTGCTCGAGGTCGTGTGCCAAAGACACCTGGGAGTCTTTGGAAAAGCTCTCTGCTGTTCCGTCCACGTCACAGGCCCTAGACGGTACGATGAGAGGTGAGTGGGCAGGATGTACAGCAGCCTGAGGAGCTCCCTTCCTAAGGACACCATCTCTATAACAGGGCAGAGTGGAGGAACAGGAGCAGCAGGCATGAACAGCAGGAGGTGGGGAACCACTTAGTTGAGGCCAAGGAATAGTTCTGTTCTCTTCCTCCTCATAAGATGAGCCAAGGGGCCTGTTGCCTCCGGCGCTCCCCTCGAAGACAAGGCGCTCTTTGGGGTGCAGACCTGGAACCTCTTCTCTAACTCTACTAAGATGCAGGCTAGGTCTTTGATCTAGCAAGGGAGCTGACCTTGGATTACTGCTGTCAGCCTCATGGGCTTCTGCCAGGCGAGAGTCAACATTTTTCCACTTGACAGGATGCCACATGTGAGCTTCTGCTTCAACTTTTCTAGGAGCTCCTGGGTGGACAACACATGGCTTTGGACTTGCCTTCATTTCTTCTAAGGCAGTAGAAGCATCCGAGCACTGAACACGGTCTTGCTTAGGCCCTGAAAGGCCTGCAGAATTATCAGCATTACAGATCACAGACTGACATTCAGAATGGACTGCTTTCCCTTCCTGTGTGGCCACTGAGATTTTACCTGAGCCTCCTCCACATGTACTATACAGTCTTCTAGGTTCCTTATCCTCTGGGATGCTGTCCTGATGACCAAAGGGTATAATCTCTGCAGTTTTCCATGCAGCTAACTGACTTTGCCCATGCAGAATCCTGCCAGGATCATCACAAGAAGTTTGAGAAGGTAAGACAGATACATTTTCTGATCCTACCCTCCCATCCTGTTCTACAGCTGGTATAGAAAGAAGCCCATCTGAGGCCAAAGGATCAACAGAGGACAATGTTCTGGATGTTTCTTTCTTTTTCTCCATGACTTCAGAAGAATCAGACCATCCACTTGCTCCCCCAAACTGCGTTGGTTCTCCGGTACAATGTCTTTTTTCTAGATCTGGGACAATGTGAGAGGAAGCCAGCAAATGATGCCACGGTCCTCTGTCAGTTTCAGGATGGGGCAGATGCTGAAAGCCCCCTGCACTGGGAGGCATGGCTTGGTCTTTCCTCTCAGCAGACACAGCAGATGGAGAGGACATATGCGGTCCCTGGGCTTCATCCTCACTCCTGGTGCTGTCCCAACCTAACTTAACCGTTTGCTCCCGAGGCCTACCAGCCGCCTTTGGAAAACACTCTTCTTGCAAAGTCTCATAAGGAAGGACTGTCCCCTCAGCCACGAAGTCATTAAGCTGCCTCCTCTGTGCTTTTGCCTGTCTGATCTCTGCCAAGATAGCCAGGCATATGGATGCATGGACAGAGGAGTCGGGTAGTAGCACAGGCTCTGGATCAGGCGCCCTCAGTAGAGACAAAGATGTTAGACAAGCCCTGCTAGCAGGCTGGTGGTCTTTGGACTTCTTCTCTGCCTTCTGCCTTTCCTCCTCACTCTGGTCACTATCATCTTGTAAGAGGAAACTGACCCTCTTTTCAGCCTGCCTTGAGACCCTGTTCAAGGAACGGGTTTTTATTTCTTTTTGTACAGTTGCCTCAGATTCAGAACCCAAGCCTCCCTGGGTAGTCAAGACTGTTGAAGTGACTAGCCCTCTCTGGTCTTCTTGGGGGCTGGTGCTTACTGTTATCCAGTCCTCTGTCTCTAGGAGAATGCTCTCCGGTGTAGCAGACTCATCACTAGCTCTCATGACCATGGGTGTCACAGACCCACACCAGGCAGTGTGTGCAGTGCAAGCATCCCCTGTAACACTTCCCTGGGGGCTACTGCTTCTGGCCTCTGCACTGTAATCCTGATGTCCTACTCCAGTTGCCAAAGAACTTCTATTAATTTTCAACACTGTAGGCTCTAACATGTACTCAAATGAAGAGATGCCTTTGGTATCAGAGGCATGCAAACAGCTTCTTAGTAAGCTTGGAGAATGCAAGGGCTGAGGACCACTCAGTTCTCCATAAGGAAGAGCTTCAGAGAAGTCTGTCTGGTTATGGAATGGCGAGACAGTCTCCTGGCTGAAAAATGTCCCCTTACAGTGCTGACTTGGAGCACAAGGTTTCTGGGTCAATGAGACCATATTCTCTTCTTGCTGGTTCTCTCCCTGTTCCACGGTCAGTTCTTCAACTCTTCTGTGAGCTTTTGTATCTTCCAACTCTAAATCCCTTAGGAGATCAACAATTTGGCTTTCCTGAAAACTTTCCATAGTCTCTGGTTCCTTGAGATTTTCCAAGGCCCAAGCCTGGTCTTGGAAGTCTGCTGATACATTTAGCAGCATATCATCCTTCTCAGGAGAGCTCACCACACTGAGCTGCAATGGCGGAGCTCTAGTGAACACTTTCATTCTCCTTGAGTGAAGGGAAATGTTGCTAGACTCTCTGCCAGCTTTGTCCTTCTCCAAAGAATCACACGGACCCCTGGCAAGTCCGTCTACTTCAGGTGATGGGTGTGAGTGTCCACTCTCAGACAGCCTCTCTTGTGCATGTCCCTTTGATCTGAAGGGGCTTCCTATGATTTTCTGGACCTGGGAGTTATTACTGATAGCATTGTTATATTCCATTTCCCTAGCTTCACGGTCTCCAAAGAGACCGTCCTCTATCTGTATTGGAAAAGATGGCTGATCCTCAAAGAATAAGTGTTTTCCAGAACTTCCTGGCATCAGGACATGGTCAGCCCTCTCCTGATCCCAGAGGGCCTGGAGCATAAAATCTGTACTTGGAGTTTGGGGAGCATGAAGCTGCTTGTTGTTCTTGGATTCGATTTCTAAGATGCCAGTTTCCAGCTGCATCACACTCCTGATCAGTTTAGCCATCTCATCGGCATTATTCACTCTTTTATTCTGTTTCTCTCCCAAAAGTTCTTCTTTGGACTTTTTTTCTTGTGACTGCCCATGGGCCTTGCATTCAATAGGCTTTCTTTCCTGAGAGCACATAACTAGATGGCATCTTTCACAGGTATACTGGGTTCCTGGAAGACTAAACTCTTCTTGGATGTCTTTGGAAATCATTTCCCTCAGAAGCACAGTTTCATTCCTCCCCTCCCACCTATGAGTTGGACTCCCACCTCCTGCCATGATCACAGGGCTGCATATTGGACAGTGGAGTGATCTGGACTTCAAAGAAACAGCAATTTCCTCTGGTATGACCTTCTCCAGATCTAAATTGGTGATTTTACCAATGAACTTGGACCTGGCTCCTGAAGAAGGCTGGCTGTGCACACCACAGGCCTGTATCTGTGGTGGGAGTGGGCTCTGCTCTTCCTCACTTGCCTTGGTATCACAAATGAAGAGCAAAGTATTTGACTCCGAGCCGTCCAAGGCAACACTGCAGTGGTGCCATGCCGAGGCCCCTTCTCCTTCCGTGTGGACCGAGAGGCTGTACTTTTTATTTAAAACTCCAAGTTGACTTCCACATTCACAAACTTTGAGGCTGGTAGAAGGGAGATGATGT
Organism: Peromyscus californicus insignis; assembly: GCF_007827085.1. Classification (NCBI taxonomy): domain Eukaryota; kingdom Metazoa; phylum Chordata; class Mammalia; order Rodentia; family Cricetidae; genus Peromyscus; species Peromyscus californicus. The sequence continues at coordinate 95,067,782 of NW_026294595.1, read as the reverse complement.
CTGTTCTGAGTAACAAAACAGTAAGCAGAATCATGGTTTCCTTCCTCTCTCGTATTTCTAGAACATTTCTCCAGTTCTTCAGTAATATCTCCTGTGTTCAGATCAGTTGGCCTCTTTGTTGTTACCTGCTGAGATGAGTCAATCTTAGAATTCTGGCTTTGTGACAACTTGGGTAAATTATTCTTCCAGTGAGCTTTCTGGAGGACTTGATAGCTGTGACCAAAGCCCCAGGCTTCCCTGGGGGGTGGGGATGGCACCCAGGCTTCCCTGCAGGCTGGGATCTCTAAGGCAGTCTCTGTCAGGGCATCCCTGCTTTTGGTTACATAGAATGTCTCCAAGGGAGGTGGTTGCAGAGAAGATGGGAAAGGACTCCAGGGCTCAGAGTGCAGGAACAGCTCTGGACCTGGAGGGAAAGGGCCAGAAGCATCTGTATGTGTTCCATCTGCTTCCTTGGCATGCTGCTGAGAATCTGCCTTCTCTTCCAGCAGGGGGTGCTGGTGGCTGTTGTGACTTAATGGTCTTGGCTGCACAGCAGTGTTTTTCCTAAGAGGGCCAATGGTTTGCTTCCGTGGCCAATGGTTCACTTTGGTGGCTAAGGTATCGTGACTGTGATAAGCCTTCTTCTGGAAGAAATACTGCCCAGAGGACGTTATCAGCCCAGGGTTCCTGCTACCCTGGAGGCACCCTTCCAAGCTGGCCTGATTGACTTCCCATGCTTCTGTCATAGAATTTGGTATCGTGTTTCCTGCTGTACAGGTCTGTGCGTTTATGGATCCAGAAGCCAGGGATTCTAGGTCTGCTGAGTATGCCCCATTGTAACTCACCTTCTCAATGGTACTGAAGAGATCAGAAGCACTTTCTAAGTTGGCACTCAAACTGTCATGGTCTTTCTCTGCTCTTAAGTGCCTGATTGTTGATGGGTGGACTGTAAAGTAGCTGAAATCTAAATTTGTAGATACCCCAGGGCCAACAGGCAATTGATCTTCTACTTTATCAGAAGCCTCAGCCAGGGAGCTAGAGTCTTCCTCCAGAAAGGAGCAAGCTGGCCTGGGCTCTCCCACAGCTTCCAAGACAGAACGAGAGAGTCCAAGGAGGTACTTTCGCTGAAGGGCACCCCAGTTCTTCTCATGAACACTGTCTACATGAGTCAGTGAGGTGGCAGAGGGAGCCAGCACACTTGACAAGTCAGAATTGTGCGACTCTTCAGAGATGCCCTGGTAGGTCATGTCAGGGATTTCTTTGTCCCGAAAGACACCATCAACTCCTGGCTGAAGGAGCCTTTGACTTCCACAAACGGAGGGCTTGGGTGTATCAGAAGCAAAGGTTGTGTGCAAATCTGAATGGCAGGGTGGTTCAGCACTGTCTTGGGGCAGTTTGCAGCTATGTGGCAGGACCGTACCTGGTGGCTTTACTTCTTCGACATTTAGCCCGTGTCTGGGCATCTCATCATGGGGCTGAATTTCATGTACATCAGGACTTGGACATAAAGAATGTACAGTCATTGAGGGGCTGCTGGGATTGACCTTAGAGTCACAAGAAAACCATGAATCCACAGATACCAGGGGGCTCTCTCTTGCAAGCTGCATGCCTTGGAGAGAGTTGGCTTGTTCGCAATAGCTTGCCTCCATTTCTAACTCAGACTGTTCACAGTGGGGCTGGAACTGAGGATCAAGGTAAAATGAATTGCTCTTTGGCAGGAAGGCATTCTGCCTGACTCCTGTTTTATGGTTGATAGGGCTAGACCTGCACATTGCCTCCTGGTCTACTGAAGGTAGGACGGCCTTCTGCAGGTGCCAAAACGTCTCTGTAGGCATCTCATCAGCAGAACCAAGGAAAGGCTCCTTTTGCCTATCCTCTCCCAGTTCTTCAGCATCAATCAGGCTGTCCAAGGAAAAGTTCCTATGTGCTGGAGTGCATAAGCTACTGCCTGAGGGCTTGGGGAGATGTCTCACAGAGACTGAAATTCTGGTCCTTGAATGTCCATGGTTCATGGTGGAATATTCATCCACTGAGTTTTCTGGGGGGCTTTGGTACCCTTTCTCAGCGAGTGAATCCTCAGATAATTGACTGTTGTCACTTTCAGAGTTCTCTGGATCTGGAAGATCCCATTTTCCCTGAAGGTCCTCTGGCTTCAGCAGCTCCTTTGGGACTTTGGCACAGGCATAAGAGAGAGAATCCACTGAGTAACTGCTATCAGTGTCAGATAAGTCCTTGTCCTTTTCTTTTACAAGATCCATTATAGGTCTGGAATCTGTGAATGAGGCCAGCATGTCTGGATCCCCTGTACTATGCTGTCTTTTTAAAGGACTGCCATGAGGCAAATGAGAGAACTTTCTGGCAATGTCTCTGGCCCTAGCTGCCGGCACCCTCTGATGTTTTTTTGATGCCCTGCTCAGAGGAGGTGGTTTGGATTCTGCCTGAAAAGTCTTGCCAACTTTCCCATGCCCAGCTGCTTGCTTGGATCCACTGTGGTAAGTAGAGTGGGAAGTGGTTTCCTTAGGAGCCTTGGAGGTCCCACAGCTCCCTTCTCTTTGCCACCCAGTCTGTGTGTTGCCAGAAGTTGCTAGTCCCTTAGTCCTTCTGGTCTGTGCAGCAGGGGTGTGGGGCCTTGGACCATCCCTTGGCCTTAGCTTCTTAGTCACTGAGCCCTGGGAGGACATCTGACAGGGCTGCTTACCCAATGACTTAGTTTCCTGGCTAGTGACAGACTCATGGCTCACAGTGAGACAGGTGCCTTGGGTAGAGACTCCCCTCCTGGCTGAGGCTCCCTTTGCTGGATAGAGCTTCCTCCAGCCTGATGGATGGAGGCCATTCCTGCCCAGGCACCTTGTCCTTGGAGGGGAAGCAGTAGCCTGGGGAATGGAATCTGCTGATAGGCTTTTCTCTGGTATTTGGTGAGTTGCGTCGGGCACAGGTGGTGACATGGTGGAAGGATCCCAGTTCAGGAAAGCACTGTGAAGATAAGGAAAGCCATCTCAGAAAAGTAATGTCCCCTACGTCCTATCAATATAAGGAATATGAAATTCCATTTAGTTGGCTTTGAAAGAGGGTGGAAAGCAAGACAATGTCACTCACTGTGCCCTACAGGCCTCATCTCAACACATACAAAAGCTGACTTGACAACAGAGCCCTGACTTTCAGAAGTCTCAGATGCATACTGTTACTCAACCCCCGCCTTCAACTGCTTTATCTTAGGAAAAAGTTTAACTGAATTATATTTCAAGCAACTGGCTATGTGAGGAAAGCAGAAACAATTTTAATACTACAACAACTCAAGCAGATGAATCTATGAAGTGGTACCATCTACAGATCTGACGCATTTTGCACGCTTAATATCAAGAAATAGGAAAGGATGACTACAGGAACTTCAAAGACTTAAGAGTGGCAGGCAGTACATAAATTAGATCTTGATTTGAAAAACCAAGACGCACTTGACACAACTTGGGAAAACCGAAGGTGACCAGTTTCAGATTCTATTAAGCTATCAACCTTGATCTTCACGGATATGATTTAGTAGGTATGACAATATATTTTTAGAGGTACATATTTGAAGAAATGGTGTTAAAATGACATTCTGTTGCTTTAAATCCTTTGGAGGATAGAATGGTAGGACTAGAAGTGAATTGGTATGTCTTTATAATTGCTGAAACTAGGTGCTACGTAAGTCTCTCAACTTTTTGCATGTTTAAAGTTTTTCCATAATAAAAAGTCACGTTTTCTGCACAGTTATTTAAAGAACAGAGAGGTGAGCAAGTGTTACAGCAACAGACATTGTGTGATTCTTCTGAGCAAGGCCAAGGATACATAGAACAGGACATGGGCCTCCACTCCAAGTAATCTGGGAGATAACAAGCTCCCACCCTGTGACAACAGAAAGGGCATGAAGAGCAGAGGAGGGAGATCCAAACTGAACCTGGGAGTCCTGTGTCAGGTCAGGGGGGAGGCAGCCTGTGGGGTCAGGAGGCCTGTGGGGTCAGGAGGCCTGTGCGATCAGGAGGCCTGTGGGATCAGGAGGCCTGTGGAGGCAGGAGGCCTGTGGGGTCAGGAGGCCTGTGGGGTCAGGAGGCCTGTGGGGTCAGGAGGCCTGTGGGATCAGGAGGCCTGTGGGATCAGGAGGCCTGTGGGATCAGGAGGCCTGTGGGGTCAGGACATAAAGGAGACCACATCTAGACAATCCAGGTCTAAATACTCATGAAATGAGCTAGGAGCTAGAGCGGCTCAGCAAGAATACGAAGCAACCTGATTGTGTAAAGACGTGTAGACATGTGTAGACAGAGGAAAAAACACCTCTCCGCCTCAAAGATGAAGAAGCCCTGGGAGTAAAGAACACTTCCTGGGCAGCTGGGTAACACCAGCCACTGCTCCTGGTGCACATCACTGGTACCTGCGTAGCTGGGACAGGCGCTGGCTGCATAGCCTTTGGAGGCTCAGAGAGCTGCAAGTTGTCCATCTGCTTCTATGCTCAGAACCTGGGCCTGAGGTGTTAGAGCTGGAGACCCACCTTGGGGCCTTGGAGGCACCATCATCCTGGAGCCCAAAGAGTGCCCTGAGCTGCTCCAGTCTCCTCTGGGTCTCCAGCAGCCTCTGCTTCTTAATAATTCTCTCCAGCTGGAATGAGATCTTTTTCTGCCTGATGTTCCACACTGTAGCCCAAGAAGTGCGTCTCCGCAAGCGCCGCAGCTGCACCACCCTCTTCTGGCTTTGGACCAGTGGGGATGGTGGGGTCTGAGGAACTGTCGGAAGCCAAGCATCAGGTGCCACAAGGGCCTCAAGTTCTTTCTCTTCCCCACTGCCGTCTTCTTGCTGTGTCTCCTGTAAGCAGGCTAGCCAGGTCTCTTCTCTGAGAAGCCACTGCTGGTCTGAGAACCAAAAATACCCAGAGAGAAGGTCAGCAATTTCTGTCTATAGCTGCCTGGACTCAGATATATCTCCAGCCATGGCCAGAGTTGTGAGGAGTGAAAAGGGTTGGATAGAGTGACGTGGCAAGTGAGCGCCAAAGGGCCTCCCTGCTGCAGGGGAGGGAGAGGAAGACACGTAGGCCTCAACAGAACAGTGGACAAGTGGGGCGGGTGGAGACGCCCAGACAAGGGTGCCACTGCAGGGTGTCAGCAGAAGGTGGATCATTCTGAGGGGCCATAGAGAAGTCCACTGGCTTATTTCCAGCCCCCTTGTATGAGCTTCTGGTCTCTAAAAGAGAGAGAACACCCAGTACAAAAGGTTCCATCCTATCCCAGAGACAACAGAGGCCAGAACACAGAAGGTCGGCAGCGCGGAATTGAAGGCGGGCGATGCGGGCACCTCAGACAAAGGCACCTACTGGCTCTTAGCTGCTGACTGCTCTGTGTCTGGTCCAATTCTGGCTCCTTCTGAACTCTACTCTGTCCTTCTATGGCTTGCTGCCTCAGACCCTCCACGTAGCACTGCTGTTGCTCGGTCTGGGCTCTGTGGGATATTTCGCCACTTCTTGATGTCTGCTGGTCCTTGTCACACTCCTCTTCTAGCACCTTCCTATGACAAAAGGTCCAGGGTTACCCAAGCAAACCAAACTCAGGACAAATCGGTGGGAGACTTAAGTCCCTCTGAGAGTACTCCTGAATTCAACAGGGTAGGAAGGGCTTCAGACAGCTAACAAGATGGGACAAATAGGTGTGTTGTCACAGGCAGCTTATGAAGTCATAGCACAGGAGCAGAGAACAGGAATCCATCAGACTACCATATTCTTAGAATTGTGGGCTTAGCAGAAACCTAAATTCCCTTTCATAAGGAAATCATGAGAGTAAAACAGATGATTTTTGTTGTTGACTTTTTTGTTTTGTTTTGTTTTTGAGACAGGGTCTATCTATGTAGCCCTGGCTGTCTGGGAACCTACTATGTAGAACAGGCTGGCCTTGAACTCACAGAACTCCACCTGCCTCTCCCTCCTGAGTACGGGGATTAAAGGCAAGTGCCACCACCATCTGGCTCATAAGGAAATCATAAAACAAATATTAAAGGTGTAGGGTAAAAGGGCCAGCCAAAGAAACATACTTTGGCCCTGAAACCAAAGCCAGTGAAAGACACACCCTGGCCCTGAAACTAGAGCCAAAAGGTTAAATAGGGCCAGGGAAAGAAACATACTTTAGCCCTGAAACCAGAGTCAAAGAAACATGCTCTGCCCCCGACCAACTCAGCACAGAAACCAACTAATCCCTGTGCAGGAAAATCAACCAATCCCGAGCACAAAATCCAGCCAACCCAAGCTTGTCCAAGCTCAGGGAACTCCTACCCTGAACAATCTTCACCCTGGACAAACTCTGCCCCTAAGAGATCCTGTATAAGCCCTGTGCCTGTTCAGTTTGCTGCTTCCTTTTTCCACTCTGGCAGAGGCAGCCACCCTCCTAGATTCCTCCCTCCCAATAAATCTCTCTTTTCTTTTTTTAAAAATTAATTTATTTATTGTATATACAGTGTTCTGCCTGCATGTATGCCTGCAGGCCAGAAGAGGGCACCAGATCTCATTACAGATGGTTGTGAGCCACCATGAGGTTGCTGGGAATTGAACTCAGGATCTATGGAAGAGGAGTCAGTGCTCTTAACCTCTGAGCCATCTCTCCAGCCCTCAATAAATCTCTTGAATGAGGTTTGGGTGAGACCTTCTTTCCCTGGAATCTAGCAGAGCAGAGAAGTAACATCTTTTGCGGGAGCAGAACTGTAACACCTTTGCTGGGGAAACCCTCCCCTGCTGGAGCAGAGGTGTTACACTCTGGGGGACCTGGGCAGAGCTGTAACACCTTTGCTGGGGAAACCCTCCCCTGCTGGAGCAGAGGTGTTACACTCTGGGGGACCTGGGCAGAGCTGTAACACCTTTGCTGGGGAAACCCTCCCCAGCCAGAACAGAGGTGTTACACTGGGGAAACCATCCCCTGGAGCAGTGCTTTTCCTTTCGGGACTTTGTGGTACTCCTTGGCTCCCAACTGAGAGGATCCTTTTCCATGTGAGCTGAAATGCTTATAAAAGGTACAAAAAGCTGAGTGTGGTGGCACATGCCTTTAATTCTAATATTCTGGTGGCAGAGGCAGGAGGATTATGAGTTTGAGGTTAGTTTTCCTGTCTCAAAAATAAATAAGTAAAATAAAAAATAAAAAATAATGCTTAGCTAAATTAAGCAGCTCTGTCTAGACTGGGGAGATGGCTCAGTGGATAAAGCATTTGTCATGTGAATATGAGGACCAGGGTTTGGATCCCAAGAGTAGCTACCTGGAATCCCAGCCCCTGGAAGGCAGAGGATCTCCAGGGCAAGTTGGCTAGTCTAGAATTGGCAAGCTCTGGGGTCAGTGAGGGACCCTGCCTCAATAAATAGAGTGGAGCCACTGAGAAACACTGATGTCAACTTTAGTCCTACATATACCAAACATGTGTACATGCATGTATATACATACAGAAGAGCTCTGGCCTTTAAAAATGAAAGAATTAGGGTTTCTACTAAAATTCCTCCAGGAAATACAGAAAAAATTTCAGAAACATTGAGAAGAAATACTGTTAACCCAAAACATTTTGTACATATATTTACCTATGTGGTGCTTGTATTACCACTTCAAACTTGAGCCACAGTAATGGCTGAATTGTAAATATAAACCTATCAGTGAGGCCTTGACAAGCCCAGCTAAAACCCATAGAACGCCAGATCCAAGAGGCAGAGTGGGGTCCACATGTTCTGACTCCCCCGGGTTACTCCGTGTCCTTCACTGGGTGCTTCCCCGGCTCTCAGATTTACAACTTGCATTGTCATAGGAGAGCCTCTCATTCCTTCTAGGGAGCAGCAGCTGCCCAGCTCAGCTGGGGTTGCAAGGGAGACTGTCCAGGATGACACAGTGTGTTTACCCAAGCTGCCACAGCCTCAGCCGGAAAGGATGCCTCTGTTGAGCACATTTCTCAAGTTCCCTGGGTAGGTGAAAAAGAAAATAACTACGCTACATGCTTGGATGCGGTACCAAAATCAAGTTCTCATTACCAGGCAGCCAAGGACCTATATCTAACGATGGCTGCCTTTCATCTTAGATAGCTCCAACATCCCCTAGATACTGCCTGGTCATCACCTACTTGCCAGGACTGCTCTACCCTCTACTCTCTCTGGCACTCTACCTCTGCTACCTCAGGGCCTCACAGAGTCTGCAGCAGTGAGAGCTTCTTCTGGGTTCTAGACATTTAAAGGTAAAGCCCCCCACTCCCCAACTCCAAATGAGAAATGCAAAGAACACAGGCCACAGTTGGTCCAGATCACTACTACAAGAAGAAAATGGCCAATGTCCTCTATCTTAGAAAAAGCTCTGGCCCTCTGAAATGCTCCTCCAGAGAGAGACAAGGGACAGCAGCCTAGGACGAGGGCAGCCCTGGAGCCAAGCTCCGGTAGAGCAGAAGGAAATCCAGACTGGATCATGTATTTTCCCCTGTCAGTTCCACTCCCTGGCCCCTTTGCCCAGTCACTAGCTTGAGCACCATACCACCTGACCAAGGGCTGGCACCAGAGGCTGACTGCAGGAGATAGATAGGCCCAGCCAGCCTATAGGCCCCTCACTGGTACTGAATGGTAGGGGCAGTCCATAGGAGAGGCCTTGATTCTGAAGCCCTTCACTGTCCTCCGGATAAAAGAGTACCTTCTTAGTGTTGATGAAAGGTCATGTCAGAGCTCATGAAGCTGAGGATCCTAAAGACATTGAAAAGGTAGGAGGAGACTACCGAGTACTCTGGGGAGGACGGTGAGCTGCCTAAGACGAGAGGACAAGGAAGACAGGAAAGCAGCTTCCCCTAGAGCCTCACACTGGGGCCACAGGCATGTGGGTATTATGCCCGTTCAACTCCTTTAGGACTTATCACAGGATCCCTGGGGAGGGGATAGCAACACTCTTACTTTAGAGGTAGGAAGCAGGCTCAGAGAGTAAGTGACTTGCCTGAGATCACACAGCTTTTATGTGGTAGGTCAGATGTGAATTTGTTTACCCTATTCCGATACACCTTTTCTCTATCCACAGCTCTTTAAGTGGCAGTGTTATTCCCAATATACTGCACTCTGAGAAAAACCAGGTCTTCGATCTGTCTTTCTAACAGAAACCTTACCCAAAACAAAGTCTCCTTCATAGCTTCCCTACAAAACAGAACGTCCTCTCCGAGAAAACAAGAACGTCAGCCTTAGTCCCGAATTCCTGGCCTGGATACCCGTGTCAGCTTTTCCAACTTGCCCTTCACTGCCCAGGACCCTAGACCTTGTCCCTAGGACCCCACTCCCTTAAATTCAACCTGTGAGCAGCTCTGTGAGGGTGCATTGCTGCTCACCCCTTCCCTTGTCAGTGACAGACCCAAGACTCTCTTCATCTGCCATCAAATGTTCCTGTTCAAGAAAGAGAGCCAAGGACCACAAGAACCTGCCGTGAAGCCTGTGCTGGAGGCACTTGGTGGTCTTGCTAGTAAGTCCCCTGCTGAACTTTCCTACAGTTAGACATTAAGGCACAGGTCAGTCTTGCTGAAAGGAACCAAAGAGCTTCCAGGGGCAAACCCAGCAGGTACCCAAGCCGAGAACAGGATTCTGTATAGAAAGGATAATGAAGGATAACACAGTTTATCACAGAGCAGGTGAAGCAGGAGCAAGGGCAGAATCTCAAGATGTTTTTACTGTTCTCATAGGTCCTGTTCCCTCAGGTGCATAGCTCTGCATTGTTGGTTATGAGAGAAACCATAAAGAAGAGATTCATTTTTCAGAATCAGAGGAAGCTAACAGATATATATGGTATGAGCTCACACATCAGGATTTAAAGAGAACTGTGGGGAAGTGAGGTTTAGAAGCAGTACCAGAGATGTCTGCTAACACTTCCCAGTTAAGTCTTGTCAGAGAAGAGAGATGAAATTCCAAGCAGGAAGCAAATGAGGGCCATGGCTACCTCCCTGCCAGCTGCCAACTATGGACTGAGAAGCAAACCCAGGAGACTCCACTGGTACAAGCAGCAGATTCTCACCTTTCCTTCCAAAGCACAGGACAGAGACCCAGTCTTGAGGCAGTGACATCTCCATCCAAGTCCAGCCATTCCAAAGAGCCACTGCTGCCAACGGCCTCTCCGGCCTGGGATAAGGAAAAAGCAGTGAGCCCAATGGAGCGGTGTGGAAGCTTCCCTAACAGCCACTGGGAAGTCGAAGCCAGGCTTACCTTAGGCCTGTGGTGCCGTAGCAAAGCAGCCTCGGCTGGGTGGTTAAATCGGAACTTCTGTGCCTTCCCCAGTGTTAGGACAGCTCCTTTGACACAGACAAATGAGTTCAGTCCATGACTGTGCTCCGAGTACATACTGGGAGATAAGCCAATGCCTACAACAAGTTGATAATTTTGCTAAGTTGATACGCATTAATTATACATCTCTCAATTATACTCAAATAAACAGCAAGACAAGTTCCAGGGCACGTAGTCAGAGAAACTTCAGGAAGAGGCAGACTGAGTTCAGCTTCAGAGGATGGGATCTGAAGAGATTAGTACTAGAGGCATACTGACACCAAGTCTTTACAGCACACTACCAAGAACTTCAAAAAAAAAAGCAGGTATCATCCAATCCTGCCCTATGCTCCCATTATCACAGATGAAGAAACTGAGGTTCAGATCACCAAGTACAAATTTCCAAGTCATTCTCTACTCTTGGGTCCTAGAAGGGGAAGGATCATATTAGGAAATCTTCAGGTCTCTGGGTGTAGAGGCTGAGTAACACATGATTGAAGCTTGCTTCATTGAGCTCTTTGGACCCATCAGATTGAAGCTGTCCATCATTCATCCAGATAAACACAGGGAGGTAGATAGTCCTACCTTGTGTCAGACGGCAGGAAGCAGTGACCTCTCGGCCATTCACTGTACAGCGTGCCCCTTGGGTAGGCCGCAGAATGACCACTCCACAAGTGCTAGTGATTGTGCAGTGGTCCCTCTCAATCCACTGGCCCTGAAGGACTAAGGAGGTGAGGAGGAGATAACCAGAGTGGGGAAACCATTCAAGAGAATGCCTCTTCCAGTTTTGACAAGATCCAACCCAACAGTTGGAATACTTCCCATCACAACAAGAAAGGAACACCCACCACCTGAAACCACCCAGAACTGAAAGTCTCCCCCTGAATAAGCCTCCTCCTTCCAACTTCCAGACCCAAAAGCTGGCAGCAGAAAGAGAAGCAGACCCTTAACCCTTCAGAGATTCCTTTTCTCTCCAAGACCATCAGCTTCCTTTAGTAAATCTTTCGGGCACCAATAGCTACCTGTGTGTCAGACTACCTACCGATGTCCTGCTCCTGGTCTGAATCAATCCTCCCTATTTTTGTTGTCCCCTCCTGTGGGGAGGAAGGAAATAAGACATTTCAATAAGCATAAAAAGAGATATAGCCCTGCCGCAAAGCACAGTCCACATTTGTGTGTAATCAGTGCCTTCCCGTGCCAGCTCAGCATTTTTAGAACCATTTCCCAACTCCAGTCTGGCTGGCCTGGCCTGCCATCCACTCACTCTGCAGTCCAGGAGGACAGGGGCAAACAGTAACACTGGCAGTGATACACAGCACTGACTGTTTGCAAAGCCCAACAAGTGCTGACAATCTCTGAAGTCAGGGACTAGATAGAGCTGCAGGTCCGAAATTCTCCAGTAAAAGGGAGGGGGCAGACATAGACTTCATTCTCAAAGCAGCGAAGGTGAGTGTGGCCTGTGTTTGATCCAGGAGACTCCGAGACCTTTTATAAACATTTATGGACTGTTACCTTCTTGCTCTGCAGAGGAAGCATGACAGACGCCAAATTCTATGAAGGGTAAAGCACAAATAGGGGGGAGGAACTGGAAGAGAGGAGAAGAGAGCACAGGCAACAGGTGTTAACACAAGCAAACCACTGAATTAGTAGAGACTAGGGCCTTTGGGCCCCTGGATTACGACAAATCCACTATAGACCATATACTCTATTAGGAGGCAAAGACACACTAACTTGAAGGCCTATCTTCACCATTTCTTAAGTAACATTTGCTATGTCCCAGGTATTATGCTGAACGTTTTGCAGACATCTTTTTGTTTGTTAGTTTTGGTTTTGTTTTTTGTTTTTTTTTTTTCTTCTGAAACAGGGTTTCTCTGTAGTAGCCCTGGCTGTCCTGGAACTCACTCTGTAGACCAGGCTGGCCTCAAACTCACAGAGAGCCGCCTGCCTCTATCCCCTGAGTGCTGGAATTAAAGGTGTGTGCCACCACTGCCCAGCTTACTGTATACTTATAGGCCAGAAATCTGAAGCTCATAGGGAGTAAATTGTCTACAACACCTGTAGATGTAACCAACCGTCTTTTTAAATAAGAAACACAGAACCAATGCAAAGAAGAAAGCCAAGAGGTCAGAGCTAAGAGCTAAAACCTTACCCTTCCTCCTGCGGTGGTCCTACCTCTCCGAACCAGAGCTACTTTCTGTGTTAAAGTCTTTATATATAGTTTCTGTTCTGCCTTCTCATTGGTTGTAAACCCAACCACATGACCGCCTCGTCACGGCCTGTCTGTAAAGGCCTCCAGGTTTTCTATGATTGGTATTGAGATTAAAGGCATGTGTATCCAATACTGACTGTATCCCTGAACACACAGAGACTTACCTAGCTCTGCCTACCAAGTGCTGGGATTACAAGCGTACGCCACCACTGCCCTGCTTTCCTATGGCTTGCTAATAGCTCTGACCCCGGGCAATTTTATTTATTAACATACAAATAACATTTTAGTACAAATAAAATATCACCATAAACACCCATTTGCTAAGTAGGAAAGCTGTGGCTACAATTCCAGTCTCTGAATCCCCAGCCCAGGTTTTTTCAGCCTCACCATAACCCCGCCCCATGGGAGTGACTAAAATCACCACTAGGCCACACTTTCAGCAGCAAGAACAAGGAGACCTTGTAAGTTTCCCAAAACAGCATGTGAGAGGAATCCTGGGAGCAATGAAGCTCTGGTTTGCCCTTTGCCTTCTATCTTCCCTCCCTGAATACAAGTCAGTGGTTGCCAACCTCTACCAACACTGCCAAGGGAGGAGTGTGATGGCTGATCTTGGTTAGCAACTTGACTACATCTGGAAACAATCAAAACCCCGGCAGGGGCCGGGCGGTGGTGGCGCACGCCTTTAATCCCAGCACTGGGAGGCAGAGGCAGGCAGATCTCTGTGAGTTCGGGGCTAGCCTGGTCTACAAAGTGAGTTCCAGGAAAGGCGCAAAGCTACACAGAGAAACCCTGTCTCGAAAAACCAAAAAAAAAAAAAAAAAAAAAAAAAAAACGGGCAGGGTTTTAGGATCCAATCAAGGAAATCCTTCTCTGAGATGAGAAGCCCCACCCTGCGGGGGTTTGGATGAGAATGGTCCTCACATTATTATGTCATGAATGCTGGGTCCCCAGTTAGTGGAACTGTTAGGGAAAGATTAAGAAGTATGGCCTTGAATTGTATTGCAAAATAAAAAAAATAAAAATTAAATTAAAAAAAAAAAAAAAAGAAGTATGGCCTTGTCAGAGGAGGTGTGTCACTGGGTTTTGAGGTTTCAAAAGCCCACACCAGGCCCAGTCTTTCTCTCTCTCAGCTTTGCAACCTTTAGATCAGATGTGAGCTCTCAGCTACTACCCCAGTGCCCTGCCTGCCTGCCTGCCGCCATGCTCCCTGCCATGATGGTTGTGGATTAACCCTTTGAAACTGTAAGGAAGCCCCCAATTAAATGCCTTCTTTTTATAAGTTGCGTTGGTGATGGTGTCTCTTCAGAGCAATGGAAGAGTAACAAAAACACACTCTAAATCTAGGCCACACCCTCTGGTGTCAGCACAAAGAAAGGGACATGGAAAAAAGCTCTTTGGCTTTTTGCTAGATTGTCCTCACTCTTGCTGGCAAGTTCATCTACTCTGCTGCTAAGGCACTCCAATGGAGACTTAAGACCAGATGAGTCTTTGTGGACTGAACAACTACTGGATTCTTGGCTTTTCTGTTGGGAGACTGTCACTATTGGACTAGCTGGACCACTACCTGTAAGCCATTCTAATAAATGCCCCTCTACACACCCATTTTTATCAGTTCTATTTCTCTAAAGAACCCTGACTAATACAAATAGGTTATAACTCTTCATATTAGTTCAGGGACTCTTGATGTTGGAGTACATTCCTCCTAAAAGGATAAGGGCCACAGAATATCACGAAACTATGACAAAAAGGTGACGAGCGAGCTCTCAGATAACAAGCACTTAGGCGGCCCCCGTGTTTGCTGTCCTTCTGCTTCTTTCTACAGGCAGTTAGTGACACAGAGGTAATTAGAAGGCATTACAAGGTGCCAGCCATCTCTGCTCTATCCACTCTTCCTGTCCCACCAAGGAGCTTGCCAAGGTGGCCCAAGAGAAAACTGTTCCTGGTGTATTACCAAAAGACTAGTTTCAGGTCTATGACCAAGTGAGCAACTAAATAAAAATGCAAAGAATCTTGGGTCACTACTATTATATACTTATTTAAGCCACAATCAAAACAAACCATAAAAATAATATGGGGATGAGGCTGGAGAGATGGCTCATTGATTAAGAGCACTGGCTGCTGTTTTTCCAGAGGACCTAGGTTCAATTCTCAGCACCCACGTGGTGGTTCACAACTGTCTGTTACTCCTGTACCAGGTGATCCAATGTCCCCACATTGGCCTCTGTGAGCACCAGGCATACACATGATACACAGACATACATGCAGGAAAAACATCCATAAAATAAAAAACACAAAACAAGAACAAAAAAGAATATGGGTCCACAAAGTGCAGAAACAACAGAGCTAGAAATGAACTAAAATGCCGCTTCACTGGTCCACTGATGCACCAAGGAGCAGGGAGGGAGACTCTGAATTCACTGACCAAATGAGAATTAACAGCCCTAGGTTCAGAGGGAGTCACCACTGCCTCCAGGCCTAAGGTTCTAACGTAACCATGGCTCTTAACCCTCTGCTGCCACCCCACGCTTTCCCACCTAACATCTTACTTCCTCTCCTCACTCCAGATTCCATCCATGATTCAGAAAAGTTCCACTCAAATGGTGACATTTTAACAGATCTGGTCTCCCCTGATCCCTGATCTCTCCCTATGGCTCTGAATGATGGAAAGATCTAAATAGTTTCTGGTACTTAGATATGTTAAGGTAAAAGTAGGCAAGCACTTCTGCCTGAAGCATTTAACTGAGACAATACAATGTATGCAAAATGCAAAGCATACCAGAAAAATAGGTTATTTGAGCTTCCCACTTGAGATGCTCAAAGGGCTTGTCCCAAGAACACGGAGGAGCTTGGCTACCATCTCTTCTAAGGTCCCACAGATGAGGAGCCTGGTTTCTCCAGAGATGGCAGCAGCAGCACATAGCCTCTACTTTTATTTGTTCTTTTAGAGTGTCTTCGGTAGACATTTATAAGAACAAAATCGGATCTTCAGTGAGCACAGGGACGATGGCCATATGAAATGTGTTCTGCCATCCACAGGCCTGTCTTCAAACAGGAAATCATTTCTGAAGGGGACAGGCATATTGTCAACTCTTCAAACTACTCATTTAGAAATGATGGCCAGGGCTCTTATTTGGAGAGCCTAGACTTTTATTTGACTTTTTCTAGATGAATGTTTATCATCATCCCTTACCATCAGTTCCTTAGACCCTCCCCCTTATGTTCAGCTTCCTCTATCTTTCTCCCTCTTCTCTAGGAAGTTCTGTGATGGAGATGGGGGAGGGTGGAGGGGAGGCATTTATTCTTGTTGCTACACAGGTTGAATGAAAGAAAGAGCGAGAAGAAAGCTTTCTAGTCTCTTGAATTCACCCAGGTGTTAGCAGTCTGTATTTGTAGTCTAGAAGTTCTGACAGTATCTTCTTCAGAAACAAACTGGCCTCAAACTCCTGAGCTCCAGGAGTCTCCTGCGTCACCTCCCTGAGCAGTGGGGACTGCAGGCATGCGGTACTCTTCTCAGCTTTCTGATTGTATTTTTGAGGCTAGGACTGTGCTCTCCTGACTACACTCCTGTGCTTCAAGAAGTCAGAAAAGCAATGTAAGAGGTTCCATCCTCACCTTAACATGGAGAAACTAAGGCCCAGAAACAAGAAGTGAGTTACAGAAAAGCATCAGTAGCAGTTGAAAACAAATAATCATTCTGATATCCAGCTTCCTACAGCCATTTACACAAAATCCAAACAAACTCCACCTTGTGCTGGATCAGATTCCTGAGCACAAAGCCCAAGGCAGCTCTGAGGCTTTGGCCTGGATCCCTAAGAACATGGCTGCGACCTCAGTTTTCCTTCCTTCACTTCTGGGGCCAGCACCGGGAAGGGAGGAGATGTACCAGCTTCCTCACCTTGAGGTGATAAAGCACAACACCTGTGCTGAGCACATCATCTTCCAAAGCCATCAGGTGTGGCAGGCTGGAGTCGATGACCACCCCAGCCCTCCTCCTGTGGATGTCCACACGGTAATGCTCCATGAGTGACTGCCAGTCATTCCACTTCTGAGTCCAGTCTTGAGTCAGCTGGTTTATCTGGAGAGGAACAAGAGATGACAGACTCCCTGTGTGGGGACAGACTGATGTTGACTCTCAGCTGCTGTCCCAGTATTTTACTGCCTCATAACCCTGCTATTACTATTCAGAACCTCAGAGAGACCCCGTACCTTCTCATCTGTGAGTGCTTCATGGGTTTTAAGTTCCAATAAGCAAGTATTACTTTCATAAGCAGAAGCTCCTTCAATAAATGCTTAAATTTTTCTCCAATGAGCATACACTGTTCTTTTAACTAGAAAAAAATGGATGTGTCATGTTTGGATATGAAATGCCTCACAGGCTCCTGTGTTAAAGACTTGGTCCTAAGTTGGTGGCATTGTTTGGGAGGTGATGGAAACTTAGTAGGTGGGGCCTAACTGGAGGAAGTAGGTCACAGGAAGTATGTCTTGGAAAGATGTACCATGTCCCTGGCTCCTTTCTGCCTCCCTTCTCATGTCCCAACCGCCATGAAGTAATTATCTTTGTTCCATTAGGTTCCCTTCCCCGGAATGATCTGCCTTACCATAGGCTTGCCAATGGGCCAGCAACTAGGGATCATGGAAACCTACAATCTGTGAAAACTCAAAGCCTGTCTGTGATTGTAAGTGTGTACTTCTTCCACCTCCGTTTTCAGTCACGTGTTCTGGTGTGTGTGTGTGTGTGTGTGTGTGTAAGAGAGAGAGAGAGACCACATGCAGAGAGGTCACTGGGTAATGCCGTTCTACCTGGGTTTTTACATGGGTTCTGTGGACCTGAACTCAGGTCCACGGTTGTACAGGAAGCGTTCTTACCCACTGAGTAACCTCCTCAGCCCCCAAATAACCTTTCCCCCTCTCTCAGGTAGCTCTAACTCACAGCAACAGAAACCTAACACAAAATGTTATATTTTTCAATTAATTAATGCCACTTAGACATCTACACTTACAATTACCCTTTCTGCATCTTTTTTTCTTTTTGTTTTCTTTTATTTTTTGAGACAGGGTTTCTCTTTGTAGCCCTGGCTGTCCTGGAACTCAGAGGTCAGCCTGCCTCTGCCTCCTGAGTGCTGGGATTAAAGGTGCGTGCCACCACCCAGCACTGCATCTTATATTTATGTGCTCTGTTTTTTAGGATTCCTCTTATGACCTAACATTTCTTCCCATACATGCAGCACCTTGAGTTACATCAAGTCTGCGCCTGGTTCAAAGGTAAGCAAAGCACTGCGAGGAATCCTCCCAGACTCTATGGAACTTGTCTGAAGACATGTGAGAATAAAAGAGCAGCGCCGGGCGGTGGTAGCGCACGCCTTTAATCCCAGCACTCGGGAGGCAGAGGCAGGCGGATCTCTGTGAGTTCGAGGCCCGCTTGGGCTACCGAGTGAGTTCCATGAAAGGCGCAAAGCTACACAGAGAAACCCTGTCTCGAAAAACCAAAAAAATAAAAAATAAAATAAAATAAAGAGCAGCAATCAATGACAAAATACCGAATGGTTACTAAATGCCAGGAATACAGGGTTTCTTTCTTTCTTGACATTGAAAAGCTTTGTTGAGCTTCTCTCCAAAAATTGTGTTGATGCACACAAATGCCTATTTATGGGGTGCCGTGTGTGTGCGCGTGTGTGCGTGTTTTCTCATTCCATGCAGAATCAGTTAATATCTGTTGGTGGTGAGAACAAGTCCTTTCCTCTAGTTTATGACATCTCCAAGCTCATCTGGGTTACTTGCTTCTTTTCCTTTTCACATAATACAATGTTTCTGCCTATATTCTGTCTCATTTACCCTTTCCTGTCCCTCTCCCACTCTTGTGGGTCCCCTCAGAGTTTTAAAAGTAAATACATCAAAGCTTAGAGGCCTTAGGTTAAGGACTAAGGGCCATGAGGGAACTGTGTTAAATTCAAGGTCTTTATTCCCTTTAGAAACTGCAATGTATGCAGAAGACTTATCCTGGGAATAGAGCTGAGAACACTCGGAAAAATAACTGAATTTAGGAAAGTAATTTTCTCATAAAGGAAATACTTAGGAAAATATGCAAAATTTAGATACAAATATTTAAAATACTCTAGCAAAATTATTTAAATATTATTAGTTGTGTTTTTAAGACCAATAAAACTATAAGGGGCTGGTTTGGACTGGGTTTCTGGCATTGGCATGTGGCCAGTTACATGGGCTGGCACACTCTCAAGAAGCCTCTGATGAGCATAACTCCCCTCCACACCCCAGTTCTGGGCAGCCCCAACCTCTCACATCCACACTTTCTAGGTCATATAGCAGCAGAGACATATTCAAGTCCAGCTCAGCTGGCCTAGGGAATGTGAAAGCGCTAATGAGCTTGGAGTCATTTTTATCCTTTACTGCATCTCTTATTATAAATATAAACAGAGACACTGTCTTCTGAGCCAGACATATCACTAGGCAAAAACATGATGAACTTCTAGATGTGTCTATAGTCTTCAAGTTGAGTTAGGGAACAAAATGTTCTTATGGCCAGAATGTTTTAATAGTACCTAAAGATGATACAACAGAATGTTGTGAGATATTTATATACTATGTGAGATGTATTGCTATGATTGGTGTGATAAAAAGCTGAATGGCTAATAGCTAGGCAGGAGAGTATAGGTAGGACTTCTAGACAGAGAGAGAACTCTGGGAAAAAGAAAGGCAGAGTCAACAGCCAGACATGGTGGAAGCAGGATGGACAATACAAAGATGAGTCTCATGGAAGAACATAAATTAAAAATTTAATCTTGGCCGGGCGGTGGTGGCGCACGCCTTTAATCCCAGCACTCGGGAGGCAGAGGCAGGCGGATCTCTGTGAGTTCGAGGCCAGCCTGGTCTCCAAAGCGAGTACCAGGAAAGGCGCAAAGCTACACAGAGAAACCCTGTCTCGAAAAACCAAAAAAAAAAAAAAATTTAATCTTTTTAAAAATGGATTATTTAAGTTATAAGAGCTAGTTAGGAACAAGCCTAAGTTAAGGCAAAGCTTTTATAACATAATGAGTCTCTATGTTGTTATTTGGGACTGGTGGCAGAATGAAAGTCCAACCTCATATGGTGCCCAATGCAAGGCCTTGAATATCCAAACACAGGGCCTGAGAAAGCTAAGGAAAGTTCTTCTGGACAAGGAGCCAGACGGGCCAGTGCTCAGCATACAGAGGCATGGCTACCGACTGCTGCCTGCGGGCTTGAGCCAGCCGCCAGCACAGAGCCATGCAGTGGATGGACCAGCCTTTTAAGGCTTGGCTCACATGGTCAGAGAAGGCTTCAGGCACACAGTAAAGCAAGGTCCAGACAGAAAAAAAACTCTAAAATGGTACAGCATGCTTAAAAACGTGATTAGATGCTAAAGAAAGAAAAATGGATATAGATAGTCATAAAAAAGTTTTAAAATAATAGAGAGTAAAGTAATATAAAGAAATAAAATAAGCTACGTAAGGATGAAAAATACATAGGGCACCTGGATCCTGCATGTTACTTTGCTGACTTTGAATTTTTTGAATGCTGATGAGTGAATGGCAGCTGCTGAGAGAGACATTGGATTGTTGAAGGGACTGCTAAATTAAACCAGCCGAGATACTTTAGGGGTGTCTTGGCTTCAAAATGGAAGTCGGGCAATGTGTTGTATTGGGGGAGAGGTTGTGCTTTTGTTTCCACAGGAAACGAAAAGCCATGGATTCCTTTAAAGTTAACAGAGATCAGATTTGACCAGGGGAGACCTCCTGAGGATCTTGGCTACAGACGTGAGGGAGGAAGTCAGGAAAGACAACAGGACAGGTGATATGTGTGCCGATCCCTCTGCATGGGAATAGCTCTAAGATTGGATGAAACATGATAAATCTTGTTTGTTAGAGTCCTCATGACTTACTATATTACAATTTGGATATGCAGTCCAAACAGACTTATAAAGTTGATAGATGCCTTTTAGCTACTTAAAATTAGAACAATAAAAAATCATCTTTAGCTGACTTGTACACACAGCATATTCCAAACTTCTGTTAATGCAGATATATATGTTGCCTTTAAAAGTTTGTGTGTTTTCCAGAAAAAAAAAAAGACCAGACACCAATAAAAACAAATAGCCCAGATGATCCAGCTTCTCAGAATGCCTCTGTTGCAGTTTCCTCAAAATTCTACATCCAGAACAACTTCAAAGCTGCTAGCTGAGGTGGTCCAGCCTCACAGACTACTCCAGCCAAGACTTCAGATAAGCTCTACACTTTCTCATCCCACAGAGACTAAACAAAAAATACAGTTAGATCTCCCAGGACTTAACCATTATCCCAATTTTCTCAGGGTCCCCTAGAAATGCCATCACCCCCAGACAACAGGAAGCAGTCTAGAAAACATGACACCCATATTCCCAAGATGTAGAGTAGGTGGTTTTTGGTCATTCAATAGGTTATGGATATTTGTCATTGTTTAGAGGGGTGGGTAGCAAGTTATTATTGGTCATGGTCAGGTAGGAAACTAAACAAAGGAGGTTAGATTTAGGGACCTTTTTCTAAAAAGATAAAAAAGTGGGGATATAAAAATGATAGGATAAAAGAGTAGATTATTAAATCTACTTTTAAACTAAAACAGCAACTACTAGTCTCAAATATTAACATTTATGTGGATTTTTGTATATTGATACAAATTTAAGGTTATTTTTATAATACTGTATATATGTTTCTATTCTTGTTTAAGATATTTTTGTATGTGGATACAAATTTAAGGTCATTTTTGCTATACTGTATTTATATTTCTATTCTTGTTTAAGGTATTACACCTATGCAGCTCATTTAAAAATCTAATGTAACGCCGGGCGGTGGTGGTGCACGCCTTTAATCCCAGCACTCGGGAGGCAGAGCCAGGCAGATCTCTGTGAGTTCGAGGCCAGCCTGGGCTACCAAGTGAGTTCCAGGAAAGGCGCAAAGCTACACAGAGAAACCCTGTCTCGAAAAATAAAAAAAACAAAAACAAAACAAATCTAATGTAAAGTTCTAGTCCTTAGGCTATTATTACAAACTGTTTAGAGTAATTAAATAATGTAGGTTAGTAGTTAGTCATCTATAACAATCAAACTTGTAGTCATATAGGTATGTTTTCAAGGTCAAACAGATATATTTTATATATGTGTGTGTATATATATGTATATGTGTGTGTGTATATATATATATATATATATATATATATTAGATAGTCTTCAAACACTTCAGAGACCTACAAAATATGGCATTTAAGATGTTTTAATAATATAAGGCTTTTCATGACAGTGAAACACATCAGTTCCTGGCAGCACCAATTTATTTCAAAAAAGATAATGGGCATCAAAGAATTTCCATATGGAGTTTGCTTTCCATGTGGCAAAGCTAGCCATCTGGGCAAGAAACTGACCTTGCCTCAACTGCTGACAGTATGCTGTACAAATTGGACAAGCAGGACATAAAAGAAGGAGACTGCCAAACTTTGCCAAGACAAGGTAGGAAAGTCCTTCAAAATTTCCTGCTTCACACACACACACACACACACACACACACACACACACACACACACACACACACACACAAAATCTGTCAGACATTCTAGACCTGCAGGCCGAAGATGGAATGCCCCACCATTACAGAGGAACCTTAGGTGACTGTTCAGACAGCAAAATGTCTGTCATTTCTATAGTTTTGGAAGTTGTTTGCTCTACATTTCCTGTTTACTCAGGTAATATTATATCCTTCTTGGATCTTTGATGGGGTTGAAGACTAGACAGTTATACCACTTTTTTGGTTATCAAATTTTTTTTTTTTTTGGTTTTTCGAGACAGGGTTTCTCTGCATAGTTTTGGTGCCTGTCCTAGATCTCACTCTGTAGACCAGGCTGGCCTCGAACTCACAGAGATCCGCCTGGCTCTGCCTCCCGAGTGCTGGGATTAAAGGCGTGCGCCACCACCACCCGGCGGTTATCAAATTTTTTTAATGTTATAAAGTTTATAAGGTTGAAACACTTTAAAAACCTAAGTTGTTTATCTAAAAAAATGTTTTTAGGTCTAAAAAGATATTTTTAGGATGGTAATACAAGTTATAATAGAAAGTGGTTCAAGTATAAAACTTTAGATTCATCAAGATAGGATAGATAAGAGAGTAATTTCTTTGAATATGCAAAATACAAATAGACTGGACATTGTGAATGTAATTCTTGCCTGATAATTGTTCTTATTGTATGTAGTCTTACTGTTAGAGTTAAAACCTTTCCTTTTTATTTAGACAAAAAGAGGGAAGTGTTGTGGGATAGTTGTACATTGTGTGAAGATGTATTGCTGCGACTAGTGTAATAAAAAGCTGAATGGTCAATAGCCAGGCAGGAGAGTGTAGGCAGGACTTCCAGGCAGAAAGAGAACTCTGAGAAGAAGAAAGGTAGGGAGAGTGACAAGCCAGACGTGGAGGAAGCAGAGTGGGCAGTACAGAGATGAGGTAACAACCCTTGTAGAAGAACACAGATTAAAAAATATGGGTTAGGGCTGGAGAGATGGCTCAGTGGTTAAGAGCACTGGCTGCTCTTCCAGAGGTCCTGAGTTCAATTCCCAGCAACCACATGGTGGCTCACAACCATCTGTAAAACGATCTGATGCCCTCTTCTGGCCTGCAGGGATACATGCAGACAGAATACTGTATACGTAATAAATAAATAAATCTTTTAAAAAAAATGGGTTAATTTAAGTTGTAAGAACTAGTTAGGAACAAGCCTAAGCTAAGGCCAAGTTTTTATAATTAAAGTATGTCTTTGTTGTTATTTGGGGCTGGTGGCAGAAAAGGAAGTCTGACCACAACAGAATGTGGGGATATGAGAGATTTTTTTTTTCAGAGCTGATGACTGAACCCAGGGCTTGCTCTACCACTGAGCTAAATCCCCAACCCTGATATGAGAGATTTGATAATAGGATCTAAATCCACGACCAACAAAACCCCACAAAAAACCAAAGGCCTGTACTTTTCCTTTAATATGTCTGTGGGAATCATAATAATTCTGCTTTTCCAAGTGTCTTGTCTCCACCCTCCCTCAGTGGGTCTTTCTGACTTTTTGGTTGTTACCAATCTGATTCAGGAGGTTAACCCCACTTACACCACACTCATCCCTTCTGACCTGGCTTTCCTCTTCTGTTCACCACTCTCCATGATGAATACTATCTTCCCTGCGGCACATGCTTCTACACTGTTGCTGTCCCACACCACTGCCCCAGCTCTATGGTTTTGCTTAGGCTGTTTCTCCCTCTCTAACAACTCTATCAGTCCTTCAAAGTCTGGTTTAGAGCCAGTTCTCTGCCTTCTAGCAGATGACAGCTGCTCCAAAAATTACAGGCTATAATGATTTCTTTCTTATCAGAGGCCTCATGAAGCACACCAACCTCTGTGTATCCAAGTGATCTGTGGCTACCTGAGGCAGGGACTCCTGTATCCCTTGAAGCTTCACAGTGAGTGCTCAATCTGTGAATACATGCTAGTTACCTGACTAGAAAATTTACTAGATTTACTGACTAGAAAATAAATACAAAGGAAGCCATTAACCATCAACTAAGGCAAACGCCTTCCCTACTCAAGGCTCAATGGAAAGAAAAATGATTTCTGAACTAGACAGGTCCTCTCTGCCCCACCAAGGGCAGTACACCTAGTTAAAGAATAACAGATGGAGAGATCCAAACTTCTAGGATACTGGCAAGTTCAACAGGGTCCACACAACACACCTACCTTCAAATCATTCTGGAGGATTAGCTCCTTCAGGCTTTCATCCATTTCATCATTTAATGAGCTGAAGTTCCTCTGCACAGAGAGGGGAGGGGGAAATGAGTTCTGATGTTTTCCTGGTTAATAAGTTCCATCATTACACTTCAGAAGGGTAGAGTATAGATTAAAGACTTCACCACCAAAATCAGAAATATGTCAGGAGCATTTGGTATTTGGGCTCATATGAGTACAAAGGAGGAGAACTGAAATAAAGTTTTCTTTAGGACCCAATTCCCCATATCTTTCTCCACAGAGAGTAAGGGCCAATAAGGCAAATGTTCTCTAGACAAGAGATGATACAAGGGGAGGCATCCAGTTCATCTGAAGCTACACAGAAAAATCAGGGAAATTCTTCTGCCTTTGCTCCATCACTGTCAAATGAAAACATGAAGCATAGGGCCATCCAGGTGGCTCAGCAGATAGAAGCACTTGCTCTGCAAGCCCAATAACCTGAGTAACATCCCAGAGCCCAAGGTGGCAGGAAAGAACCAACCCCAGAAAGTTGTCCTCTGACCTCTACATGCATGTATGCACAAACACACTAATAATATAAAACTTGAAAACAGGTGTATGGCAAGCCCCAAGTGTTTAAGGGACAAGACCATCCATCCTTGGAATATGGAAGAGTACTGGCTGCCACATACCAGTTCAAAGCTCAGCAGCATGGCTTTCAGCCTATCAATCTCCTCCCTGAGTTCTCGGATGAGCTTCACATTCGCATCCTGAAACACAGAGAACTCCGTCACCACTGGCCCGTATCAGGTCCCAAACTGCTATGAAGTGCTAGTTTGGAGAAGTATTATTCTTTGGGAATGACTTCTACAGTATCTATAGTACTGTAAAAGGACCTACAGTATCAGCTTCATCCAAGAACTTGAGATAAATGCAAATTCTGGCCCCACCCCAGAAAGCAATTCTTTTTTTTTTGTTTGTTTGTTTGGGTTTTTTTTTTTTTTGGTTTTTTCGAGACAGGGTCCCTCTGTGTAGTTTTGGAGCCTGTCCTGGGACTCACTCTGTAGACCGGGCTAGCCTCGAACTCACAGAGATCCTCCTGCCTCTGCCTCCCGAGTGCTGGGATTAAAGGTGTGTGCCACCACCGCCTGGCCAGAAAGCAATTCTTGAGGGCTGGGGCTCAACAATGTTAAACTATTCAGGTGATACTTTTGCACATGAACTTTGAAAATTATCACCTTAGAGCAGGCCAGAGAAGCTCACAAATGCTAATCCTCCTATATGATGGCTAAACCTGATACATGCCTAATCACACTGCCTTCGAAAACTGCCCCTAGGTGGGCTAGGGATGTCTGTTCACCAGTTGTGGCCCCTGCTCTGAAACTTTTCACGGAATCTCCAAGAGGTAAGAAACATTTGCAATATTCTTATCATTACTCAACTTTCAAAACCACAAATTCTTCATACTTCCAGTTTAATAAAAAAGAGAAGTCAATTGCAATTTATATAATAAAACTCAGACAATTATCAGTATCCATTAAAAATAAAATCATCAAACAGAAGCTTCCAAAAGACCTTTCTTAGAGTGGCAATCATACACTGGGGATCTTGAGAGGAAAGGCCTTAAAGAAACACCTGAAGGAAATTACTCATAAAATTTGCTGAGAACAGTAGAGAGATCAGAGAAATGTGGAGACTCCACTGGGAGAAAGGAGAATCATTTGCAGAAGGCAAGTCTGGATGACAACTGTGGTCATCAGTGCTTTGTCAACTTGACACAAGCTAGTCATCTGGGAAACTGGAACCTCAACCGAGAAAATGCCTCTATCAGACTGGCCTACAGGCAAGCCTGTGGGATATTTTCTTGGTTAATGATTGATGGGGAGAGTCCAGCTGAATGTAGACAGTGCCACTTCTAGATAGGCGGTCCTAGGCCATCTAAAAAATCAAGGTGAGTGAGCCATGGAGGGCAAGCCAGCAAGCCGAGTTGCTCTAGGTTCCTTCCTCAGTTCCCCGAGATGATGGACTGTAATCTGTATGATGTGGTAACCCTTTTGTGGGGTTTTGATTAAGATACTTGGTCCCCTCACTCCCATTGGTGGCTGTTTGGGAAGGATGAGGAGGTATGGCTTTGCTAGAGAAAATATGTCACTGTGAGTGGGGTTTGAGATTTCAACGCCATTTCTAACTAGCTCTCTCTGCCTCTTGCATGAGGTTGAGATGTAAGCTCTCAGCTGCTGCTCCAGACACTTGCCATCTGCTACATCTACTCCACCATCATGCACTCTAACCCTCTGGGACCATAAGGCCCAAATAAACTTTGTCTTCTATAAATTGCCTAGGCTACAGTATTTTACCACAGCAACAGAAAAGTGACAAATACACCTTTCTCCCCAAGTTGCTTTTCTTCAACATTTTATCACAACAGAGAAGCTAACTATGACAAAAATAACAAGAAAGAAAGAGAGAAAACAATAAGGAGGACTTCAAACTATGTTAGACCAGGACTTCCAATGAGGGCCTTACCTCATTCACCTGTGGCTTGTTGATGATGTTTTTGGCACTGGATGCATATCTCAGGGTACTCATGGTCTCACTGTAGCTGGTATGTGCAGGGGACACAGCTGAGAGGGAAGGATAAAGCTGAGAAATACACTGGGCCCTTCCATCCCAGCTCTTACTCACTTGTCTTGCTGCTAATGCCCTTACTGTATGAGACACTCTCAAGAGACTGAGGAACGTTAGTGGTCAGGGTATTTTCTAGGCACAATACTACCTCCAAACAGAAGCAGATCCCACATCCCACTTACTGGCAACCATGATGGTTCTGGAATTGCCTCCAAGGCTCTCCTTCAGCAGCCACGTCAGCACCGAGTCCCGGTATGGGATGTAAGACTGCCTCCTTACAGGTCCCCCTCCACTGCTGGTCCCAGATGTAGTGCTAGGAACCCCACTGTCACCCCCACTGCTGGCTGCACTACTGAGGCTCTGGCAGCTGCTGAACACTTGGGAGTTCTGGGCTTAATAGATACAAAAACAGAAGTAGAATACAGAGGGAATTATGAAGCAAATACACTAAAACAAAACGACTGCAGAACATAGAGTATCTTACTCCTTTCCTGCATAGGATAGGAGGCTTTAAGTTTGAGTTTATATCAGACTTTGGACTCGGGATATGAGCTATTTTAACATGATTCTATAATGCAGTCACTCATATTCTAAAACCACCAGGTTTCCATGCTCAAACCAAAAAGTAACCTTATCGAAAAATAGTCTTGTAAGCATCTACCCTACTGTGACAAAATGGAACTGGTGTGAGTTATTCCAAAGTCTCCCTCCCCACTCCAACCACTCAGAGTCCAGCAGCAAAATACCTAAAGCGGAGATGACAATTCCCAGAGTCACGAGGGACTTGTTGATATTGGCACCTTCAGTAATCCGGTCCTTGCAGTAACTGGGATCTGCTCTCTCACTAAAACAGACCAATAAAAGTAAACACTAAAGCAAACAGGACACTACTCTCAGTGGTTTTGGACCCTCATGTTGTAACAGACCACAGACTCAGTTTCCCTTATGTTACTCTTCCCTGTGTCATTCTCCTCAACTCTTTCTTCTTTCTGGATACAAACCGAAGCAGATCCAGCATCCCACTTCCTGGCAACCATGATGGTCTGGAGTTGCCTCCGAGGCTCCCCTGAGTCCCAGTATGGGATAGAAGACTGTAAGACTGCCTCCACACAGGCCGCCCGTGTAAATCTTGCTAGTGACTTTTTTGGTGAGGGGACTGCCAGAGCACTTTAGGCCAAGCAATTCGTGTCTACAGTACCGATGGTAGCAGTCACTCATAGGCAAAGACTTGCTTTAAATTCACATTTTGATGGTTTACTGATTTGTCAATTTACTGACACTGTCAATTGTCTCAAAATTCTACCCCTCTTTTCTGTTTCATTTTTGTTTTGTTTTGTTTTAAACGGGGTCTCATTATGTAACACGTTTAACTGTCCTGGAACTCACAGAGACCAGCCTGTCTCTGCCTCCTGGGTGCGGGGATTAAAGATGTGTAACCATCATGCCCACCTCAAAACCCCTTTTCGGAGTAATGGAAAGTAATAGAAATTCACAAGTTTGACTAGCTGCTATGCTTTCAGACAGGATTTAGCTTCCCTGACGCCTCACCCCACTGCCGAGCTCGAACTAAACCCAGTGCTTAGTGTAATCAGGCAAGCACTCTACCACTGAGAGTGCTCAGTGCCCACCACCCCTTCATGCTTAGTTCCTAACAGTTCTGTTCACTACTGGTTTGGTTTTTTTCTTATGACGTTATCCTCAAATTTTTCTTCTTTCTGGATACATATTTGGCTATAATGTGAGTACAGTATGAATAAGTAAGAATATTTACTTCTAATAACTCAAAGTACAGTATCTTTTAAAAAACTTAAAGTAGTATATACAGCTACATAAAATTGATATTAAGTCAATGGAAAAGGTACACTAACTCAGTTTACTTCACAGGACAGTTGTTTTTAATCCTGGCTGCACACTGAGATCAAAGCAGCACCAGCCTTTTCCTCACCCACATAATCAATGCATTATTCTGATCTAAGATGTGGACTTCAGGAGGTGTTTGTTTTTCAAAAAGACAGGGTTTCTCTGTACAGCCTTGGCTGTCCTGAAACTCACTCTGTAGACCAGGCTAGCCTTGAACTCAGAGATCCACCTGCCTCTACCTTCCAAGTGCTGGAATTAAAGGCGTGTGCCACCACCACCTGGAGTGCTTGGGGAGTTTTAAAATGTCCCAACAGGCAGTTCAGACTAAGAACCTGGGACGTAGCTGGGCAATAGTGGCCTACACCTTTAATCCCAACACTCAGGGAGGCTGAGCCAGGCAGATCTCTGTGAGTTCAAGGCCAGCCTGGTCTACAGCGCGAGATCCAGGAGAGGCACCAAAACTACACAGAAAAATCTGTCTCGAAAAAACCAAAAGAACCTGGGATGCGAAGGAATTTCCCAGTTCCTGACCCTTTGTAACTTTCAAGCTAGCATCAAGAATTCCTTGATTTGTAATCTCAGGATGATTAAAACATTCAAAGAAGGCAAAACCCAGGATCACACCTATCCCATGTAAAGTGGGCAAGAAGCAGGCCACTGTCAAGAAAGCAATAATTCTCCTTGGCTTTGAAATCCCAATTACCTGCCTGCTAGGTCCACAAGGTTGATCTTGCTGGCAGTCTCTGAGGGAAGGTTGCTCTGTAGGACTGCCTAAAGACAAAACCATTTAAAGCTGTTATGCAGAATGATTTGCACTCCCTCTCGGATACTGTCCTAACCAAGGTGACATGTTCTAAATCAGATGAGCACTCACTATCTGATCAGCATCACGTCTCTAAAATCACCAGCACAACCTACAGTGAGCAGGGGAAATCTCCAGAGCCCCTGTGCAGTTTCTAGGGACACTAGGAGCATTAGTACAACTTATCAAGCAAGCCAGTCAGGGGCTCTGGCTTTTACCAGCAGAGCCACAGAAGGTATGATAGCCCTTGCTCCAGTCTGTTATTGTGCCCAGTCACAGCATGTTGGCTTTCTAGGGCAAGAACTTTACATGTTCCATTCAGGACCACTTATCCACCACCACCAAAACTAATCTTTCTTCCTTAACTTGCTTTCTGCAAATGAACTTCCTCACTAGGGCAGCTGGAGATGTGAGTGGGCAACCAAGACAAGAATACCATATATACACTAGGCAGTGGTGGCGCATGCCTTTAATCCCAACACTCTGGAGGCAGGTGGATCTCTGTGAGTTCGAGGCCAGCCTGGGCTGCAGAGTGAGTTCCAGGAAAGGTGCCAAAGCTACATAGAGAAACCCTGTCTTGAAAAACAAAAACAAAAACAAAAAACAAACAAACAAAAAGAATACCATGTATCTGTGCTATTTTCTTAAATACTGTACATCCTGGGGCACACATTTTTTAATATGCCTAGAATCTCTCAGAACTCAGAAATAGTTTCGTTCTTCTTTACATTGCCTTTGGAAACTGAACTCGTTAATCTTCTCCATCATATTGGAAGTGGACTTTTTGCTTTTTTCATTGTAATGCTCATTTTCATTTCAACCCTGATTTTCATTTTAGACAGACCCATACTGATCCACTAAGTGTGGACGTATTCTGAACTGTTACAAGCAAAAGATAAGCAGAAGATTGGAGAAGTCATTGTACCAGAGAACATGTGAGTATGAAGGCAGGAGGAAAAGAAAGAGACAGGAATACAAGACAGTAATCACAAGGCGCGAGAAAGCAATCAGTAAGGAGGACAACCAACCTGTGTGTAGTGGATAGTGAAAATGGCATGGGATCTGCTGCTGGCCTCGTGGACATGGGTGGCTGCCGTGATCCTACGTGTACAAGACAAGACAGTTAGTACGAGGACTATTTAAGCATGGTTAACCCTAAGGGACCCATATGAACATAAGAAATGCTAAGACTGAGGTTTGGTGAGTGAAGAAAGCACCACCACCAAGCCTGACGACCTGAGTTCAATCCCTAGGACCCACACGGCAGCTCACAACCATCTGTAACTCCAGCTCTAGGATCTGACACCCTCTTCTGGCCTCTGTGGGCACAGCACACATGTAGTGCACATACATTCCAGCAAATCAAGAATGTGGTGGTTTGAAAGAAAATGACCCCGAAAGGGAGTGGAACTATTAGAAGGTGTGGCCTTGTTGGAGGAAGTGTGTCACTGAAGGGGTGGGCTTTGAGGTCTCTTTTGCTCAGTGTGATTTTTCATGATTTTCAGTCAATTTCCTGTTGCCTGCAAGATGTAGGACTCTCAGCTACTCCAGCACTATGTCTGCCTGCATGCCACTGTGCTCCCCATCATGATGATAATAGACTGAACCTCTGAAACTGTAAGGGAGCCACCCCAATTAAATGTTTTCTTTATGAGAGTTGCCATAGTCATGGTGTCTCTTCACAGCAATAGAAACCCTAAGACAAAGCATAAAAATGAGAATAATTGGGTGCTATCAACATGGAACAATTTCCCAAAGACAGACCCATTTAAAACAAGACAAGTGACTTGTACTGGGAATGGTGGCTCGCACCTGAAATCCCAGCACTT
The DNA here is from genome assembly GCF_007827085.1 of Peromyscus californicus insignis. NCBI lineage: Eukaryota > Metazoa > Chordata > Mammalia > Rodentia > Cricetidae > Peromyscus > Peromyscus californicus. The sequence continues at coordinate 95,036,470 of NW_026294595.1, read as the reverse complement.
GAGAGATGAAATCATCAGGATTGTCGAATTTGAGGCCAGCTTGGACAGACCTTGTATCCTTCAGAAACAGGGCTGGGGAGATGGCCCGTGGGTAAAGTGAGCTTGGATCACCAGCACTGGTGTAAAAAGCTAGGCATGGTGGCACATGTCTGTAACCCAATGCTGGGAGGTAGAGACGGGAAAATCTCAGAGTGCTTGATAGGCAGCAGGTCTAGCCAATCAGTGAGCTCTAGATTTGGTGAGAGACCCTGCCTTAAAACTAGCAGTAGAGAAGGACACCCAACATTTACATATATATACACAAATACATAAATAAGTAAATAAATAAATATTTAAAAACCCAACAACCAGCCGGGCGGTGGTGGCGCACGCCTTTAATCCCAGCACTCGGGAGGCAGAGGCAGGTGGATCTCTGTGAGTTCCAGGCCAGTCTGGTCTAGAGAGCGAGATCCAGGACCAACACCAAAACAACACAGAGAAACTCTGTCTCAGAAAAAAAAAAAAAAAAACAACGTAAATGTGCTGCAGAAGCCTCACAGAGAGCTAAGTTATAAAGCAGAATATTCATCCAACAGTGTCAGAAAGCCTTTGGAGCTGACATTTTGAATTATATTGATGCCATGTTTAAATGAGGAGCTCACAGCCACTCTTAGAAATCCATCCCAGTGTTAATCCCTAAAGCTGTTGAATCTCCCCTTTATCTAAATGTAGGTCAACGATCCTTCTGTTTAAAACTATCTCAGAAAAAAAATAAAAATAAAATGATCTCAGACTATGTCACTGACTTCTCTAGGGGAGCTGGAGGATAGAAAAAGGCTAAAAGTCTAAGAGGTGTTCCTATAACTCAAGGATGCAGAGAGTTAGGCAAATCTAACTCTTACATTTATTTTGTTCGTTGGCACAGCAAATTAAACCTAGGGCTCATGCTAGGCAACCATTCTACCACAAGTTAACAGTCCAGTTCCTATCCCCTCATATAGCCCAGGTTGGCCTCAAAGTACACAGCTGAGAATGGCTTTGAACTTCTGACCCTCCTACTTCCATCTCTGAGTGTTGGGATTACAGCCATGCATCATCACCCCTGGTTTATACAGTGCTAGGGATCAGACCCAGGGCAAATACTATACCAACTGAACTACATCCCCAGCTCCTCCAACTCCTCTTTATTTATTTTTTAGAAAATTTTTTAGATTTATTTATTTAATTATTATCTGAGTATGAATGTTTTGCCCTTATGTATGTGTACAGCGTATGTACCTGGTACCTGAAAAGGTCAGAAGAGGCTTCAGATGCCCTGGAAATGGAGATACAAACCAGTGTGAGCCTTCATGTGGGTGCTGGGAATTAAGCCTGGGTCCTCAAACTCACTACATAGCCTAGGCAGGTCTCAAATTTATATTCCTGCCCCACCCTTGACAACTGCTGGGATCATGTTTTGTTTTATTTTATTTTATTTTTATTTATTTATTTTTTTGAGACAAAGTCTCTTTTTTCTTTTTCTTCCCTGGAGCTGAGGACCGAAATCAGGGCCTTGTGTTTGCTAGGCAAGTGCTCTATCACTGAGCTAAGCCCCCATTCTCCAAGGTCTATCTGCATAGTCCTGGAACTCGCTATGTAGACCAGGCTGATTTTGAACTCAGAACCCACCTGGTATCTACCACCGCATCCAGCTTGAATCCTAACTCTTTTTTTTTTAAAGATTTATTTATTTATTATGTATACATGTATGACTGCAGGCCAGAAGAGGGCACAGATCTCATTACAGGTGGTTGTGAGCCACCATGTGGTTGCTGGGAACTGAACTCAGGACCTCTGGAAGAGTACTGGAAGAGCAGTCAGTGCTCTTATCCTCTGAGCCATCTCTCCAGCCCTTGAATCCTAACTCTTAATGATTCAGGAGCTCAGCTTATAATGAAGACCAGGCAGAAGTTCTTCTGAGAGAATTTAATGAAATTCTGAGACTAGAATGTTAAATTTAAATGTTTTCCAGTTAAAGGACCTAGTATTAACAAGATAAATGTAAGACTGCTGGGCAGTGGTGGCGCACGCCTTTAATCCCAGCACTGGGGGTGGGGTGGGGGTTGGGCAGAGCCAGGCAGATCTCTGTGAGTTTGAGGCCAACATGGTCTATAGAGCGAGATCCAGGACAGGCACCAAAACTACACAGAGAAACCCTGTCTTGAAAAACCAAAAACCAACCAACCAAACAAACAAATTTTTTTTTCTCCCAGGGAAAAAAGCTTCCCTGTAGGCATTTACAATAATATTTTAGATACTCAGAGTAGGTGAAAACATGAAATGTTCTCACAGTGCACAGTAGCTTCTGGGGCACTTAAGTTACTCTTCCAGGTTTCATATGCCTATAACCTCACAATGTGGAAAACAGTTGTATGAATCATTTTGTGCTATATTTATCTTTGCCAAGCTGAGAAGATGGTACTGCCCAATATTATTCTGTCCAGAACAAACTCCTGGTAGTGAGAAGAGCAGTAACTCTTAGTCATGTTTTTGTTCTGAGGCCTTCTGGATATGACTGAACTGGAGGGAAGTGTGGAGAAATCACTGCAGAGGTGGCCATACCCTCTAAAGGACAGGGGAACACAGGCTGGCAAAAGGAGGCTGCAAAAACACCAACCCTCCCCCAACAAACCTGTTTTACCTGTTTGCTATCCCCTCCTCCAGGAGCTGGATAACTTGCTGATAGTTGGTAACAACATGCTGAGATAGACCTGTCCAGGTTGTGAGAGGAGAAAAGAAGCCAAAGGAAATTTCTGGTAAACTAACCACTTCTTGTAGGATTTTGTTATTCTTTTCATTACATTTACCTCCCCCCAACCCCCATGTGAGTTTGAATGCAGGCCCACCATAGTGCACATGTGGAGTCAGAGGACAATTTACAGGAGTCACTGGGTGGTGGTGGTGGTGGTGGTGGTGCACGCCTTTAACTCCATCACTCTGGAGGCAGAGGCAGACGGATCTCTGCGAGTTCGAGGCCAGCCTGGTCTACAGAGTAAGTTCCATGACAGCCAGGGCTGTTACACAGAGAAACCTTGTCTCGAAAAACGAAAAAACAAAACAAAACAAAAAACAATTTCCAGGAGTCACTTCTCTTTCTCCACCATGAGTACCCAAGAATTGAACTCAGGTCATCAGACTTGATGGCAAGAACCTCCAGACCCAATCAGCCATCTCACCAGCTCTAATCTTTTATTATATTTATTACTCATTCTCTCTCTCTCTCTCTCTCTCTCTCTCTCTTTCTCTCTCTCTCTCTCTCTCTCTCTCTCTCTCCCCCTCTCTCTCCATTTTTTGAGACAGGGTTTCAAAAAGCAGCCCTGGCTGTACAACAGCCTAAGTTGTCCTGGAACTTGCTTTGTAGATCCGTTTCCCTCTGCCTCCTAAGTGTGGGGTTAAAGGTGTGCACCACCATGCTTTTCTTTATCATCCTTATATCACTTCATAAGCTAGAATGAGAAAACCTGACTAATAAGATCATTCTTTTTTTTTTTTTTCTTCTCGGAGCTGAGGACCAAACCCAGGGCCTTGTGCTTGCTAGGCAAGCACTCTACCACTGAGCTAAATCCCCAACCCTTAACATTAATTAATAAACATGTATTGAAACCTCTCATCAGGTGATGTGATGGGTTCTAGAAATGCCAGCATATTTACAAAAAGATTATGGTTTAGAATTCATGCAGTGGCCACGCTAACCACAAAAACTCCCTCACAGCTTTACTATGGAAGTTATATGAAATCGCCCCTCACATATTATCGTTGGCCCTCACAAAATTCCTGACAGGAAGGTGATATTTTACCCACACGGTGGCAGACTCAGTTTAGCATAACAAAGTATGTCTCGCTCCTGTTACAGTTTACAACATGAAATTATACTAATGCCACAGGAGTAGGGACAGACGAAAATGCTGGGCAAATTTAAGTAGTGGTCAGGGTGGCTCTGCGGATGAAGCAAGGCTAGAACAAGCCATTACAGAAAGGGAAGGCTTGAGACAGGTGGGAAGGATCCTAAAGATGTGAAGAAAATCTTTATGGAAAATCTGTGCTAGAGCCTCCACAGAGACGCGGAGACAAGACAATGCCATGGGTCTACAGCTAAATAAATGTACACACAAAAAACTGACCAAGTAATTTGAAAAGTGATTACATTGCAGCAGGGTGGTTGCAATCAAAATTCTTAGCAACTTTCCAGGAATGAAGAGACAAGAGTTGTAGCCTACAACACACCCCAATTGCACCCCCTCCTCCAATTTTTGTTTGTTTTATTTTTTGAAACAGGGTCTCACTCTAGCCCAGGCTGCTCTTGAACTCAAGACAATCCTCTTGTCTCAGTCTCCTGAGTGCAGAGATTATAGACATAATGCCTGCTTGAACATTCACTTCTTCTTTTATGATTTATTTGTTACATATACACTGTTCTGCCTGCATGTATGCCTGCACACCAGAAGAGGGCACCAGATCTCATTACAGATGGTTGTGAGCCACCATGTGGTTGCTGGGAATTGAACCTGGGTCCTCTGGGAGAGCAGCCAGTGCTCTCAACCTCTGAGCCATCTCTCCAGCCCCTGGACATTGACTTTTTATAGAAAGAAACCCAAAGGACTACAACAGAGGAGTTGAGTTAACAAGCTGAGTTAGAAGTAGACAAGCCTTTGCAGAGACTGCAGCTAAGCTTTCAACGGTCTCACCCCCTCGACTGGAACTTAACATCTTAATCCCTCGTGTTCACAGGAACTTAGTACAAAAAAGAGAGATACCAGTTCCTAAGAACAGGCTTTCAAATACTTTCTGGCACAAAACTTATTAGCAAACCAAGCATACATGTGGATCTGGGAATATAAATGAAAGATGCCCGAGAAAGATGGGGGCACTGGAATTACCAGGCAGATTTTAAAGCAACTCTGCTTAACAGAGAAGACATCAAAATTCCAGAGGAAATTGGAAAAGAATCTAGTGGAGGCATGCTGAGGTCTCCTTGCTATTTCTGAAGAGGAGGGAGGGCAGGGAGGACAGAGAGAAAAACAGGAGGAAAAGAGGAAAGAGGGGCAGGGAACAGTTTGAAATGTGGGGTATGTAGCACTGATGTATCCACTTGACAGGATTGCTTTACATGGAAAAGGAAATCAAAAGGGGCATTTTTATTATTATTTCCAGGCTGCTGGGGGCGGAGGGGGGGATAATGCTTGGTAGCAGCATCAATGAATGCCACTCACCATCCATTAGCCAGGCCTGTTCAGAAGAGCTCTAGTGTCTCTCTCCTTATCAGGATTTAGCTAGCATATGGCTGTGAGGAGTGTAATACTTACAGCTTATGAATGTCTTGAAAGTGTGACAGGCCCCCAGACCTTAGCACAACCAACACCATGTTAGAGGCATTCAGGCACTGTTCTGACCTAAGAACTTAGCACTTGCCAAACGAGAACAAAGGCCTAATCCATCAAAGTCTATAGTTCCAGAAAGTTGCTAAACCTACTCTGCTTGCTTTTCGGCTTTTGTAGTTCCTCTTCAGGCTGAGTGTCCTTGCTGAGGTGTGTCAACCCAAGATGTGGGGGTTTTTGTGTGTGTGTGCTTAAAAGTTCACCCTGAGAGAGGTTCAGCACTGCCCTTGGGTCCTGAATATCTAGTGTCGTCGCCTGCTGGCTAATAAAGACTTTCTATTGGCTTGAACCTGTGTCCAAGTGGTCTTCTCTGGTGACTACTCCACAACAAAAGGGCGCAATCTTCCTCCTCAAAAGAGCACAGCTGAAAAAAAAAACAAACCACAACTGATGGGGACGGGGAGAGGGATGGTGGCGCACACCTGCAATCCCATCACTGGGGAGGCAGAGGCAGGCAGATTTCCAAGAGTTCAAGGCCAGCCTGGTCTATAGAAGGGGTTCCAGGACAGCCAGGGCTACAAAGAAAAAGCTTGTCTCAAAAAAAAAATAAATAAATAAATAAAAAAGCATGACTGTCCCTCCTAAGGAGCTAGACCCTGACTAATGAAGTAAAAAAGATGGTACTTAGTTCCAAATGTCAGTGTTTGATGTGGAAGCACATGAGACCCTATCAGGTCCAGCATCTCCCTAGATGCCCTTCATAATCACTACCAATGGAAAACAGTGTCAGGAAGACTGGCTGACCTGGGAAATCAGTCACTGCCCTGTTTGGCTGCTGCCTGCAGACCCAGCCTATTCTCTGCCTCTTTCTCCTCATTCACCACGATTACTTACACAGGCCTCTTTGGAATACCAAGGGGCTTTGTGGGGGCTCTAGTTTGCTGTTCTTCCTACAGGACATACTTACCCTCGCTCCACTCATCTTCCCAGGACTGGGTACTATGAGCCCTTCAGGCTTAGCACCAACTGATACCTATCAGAAAAACTTCTCTTGACTACACACTGAGACAGATTTGGTTGTCTACATCTTCCATGGGCTTTTCTTTTCTTTCTTCCTTCCTTCCTTCCTTCCTTTCTTTCTTTCTTTCTTTCTTTCTTTCTTCCTTTCTTCTTTTTTTTACCCCCCCCCCCCCCCCCCCCCCCCCCCCCCCCCGCGTCAGGGTTCCTCTGTGTAGCCCTGGCTGTCTTGGCAGTCCTAGAACTCACTCTGTAGCCCAGGCTGGCCTCGAACTCACAGAGATCTGCCTGCCTCTGCCTCTGAGTGCTGGGATCAAAGGCGTGCGCCATGACTGCCAGGCTCCAGGCGTCTTTTCAATCACTGCATCTAGCTACTTCTTTATAATACTTAATCACAACGTGCAATTGTTTGTCTTACAACAGTTCCACCAGATTTGAAGCTTGCCTGTGAAGGTAGGGCCATGTCACGTCAGCTTATCAGCATTCATCCAGTGTCCACAACAGTAGCTAGCACATTGAAAACAATCATTGCACAGGCTGAGTGAGTTATCAAACGTTAGGAGAACTTCCTACTGAAGGGGTTAAGCGGCAGCACTCGTGGCTGGCTGCGGCCCATGGCGGTCGGGGCAGCGGAAGAGAGAGCTGCATGCTGCGGTGGCGGAAGAATCATTAGTCATGACTACCTTTATAGAGCTTTATTAGGAGGAAGGGGAGAGAGAAAGAGACAGAGAGAGACACAGAGACAGAGAGACAGAAAGACTGCGTGGAGGGAAAGTGCAGAGGGAACACAGAAAGAAGGCCCGTGGGAGGGCACGCCCGCTTATTAGGCTGGGACACCATTGCTGGCTGGGACATCATTGCAGGCTGATGACATAATAAGGAAAGAATCCTTACACTTACACTTCAGTTGGCTCTCCAATTCCCAGGATCACAGAAGCTCACCTTGGACGTAGGGTCCCATCTCTGGGTGCTCCCTGACCCTCAAGCCATAGGACTTATTTTGATTGGATCGCTTCAAAAGATCTCTCACCCGTTCATTGTAGATTTCTAGGAAGCTGGAGACACAGAAAAAGACAAGACAGTTAGATTCTGAAGAAAGAAGGAAAAACACCAAGTTGAGAATCAAAAGGTCCAGGATTCCTGTTCTGGCTCTGATAACCTTAAGACCTCAATCAAGCCAAGAGTCCCCCTTAAGTGTCTTTCTATAAGTACACAGCAAGGCTTTGCCCATTGGCTACCATTATTTCCTCATTTCTAACACCAGTGCCAACTTGAGATCAGCCTTCAATGGGCTGTTTTAACATAATCTGAATGACATTCAACGTGACTCTTCTATTGCTCTGTGTTTTATCTTATAATATTTATATGGTGGGGGATGCACATGTAAATGCTGGTGCCCTCAGAGGCCAGAATGAGTCAGATCCCCTGGACTAGATCTACAGGCAGTTATGAAACATCAAACATGAATGCTGGAAGTCAAACTCGGGTCCTCTGCAAAAGCAGTATGCACTTATGGTGATTTGAATGAGGAATGTCCCCCATAGTCTCAGGCATTTAAATACTTAGTCTCTAGTGGCACTATTTGGGGGAGATTTGGTAGTGGTGGTGGTTTGAATCAGAATGGCCCCCATACACCATTGGCTCATATTCTTCAAAGTTTCATCCTTAGTTGGTGGAATTATTTCTTGAAGGATTACAAGGCATAGCCTTGTTGGAGGAAAAGTGCCAGTGGGGGGAGGCTGGGAGGTTTAAAAAGCCCACACTACATCCCCAGTTAGCTCTCTCTCTCTCTGCCTAACATTTGTGGGCCAAGATGTAAGCTCTCAGGCATTGCTCTCACCATGCTCCCTGCCATGGTGGTCATGGCCTCCAACCCTCTGGAACCATGAATGGCACATTAAATGCTTCCTTTTGTTAGGTACTTCAGTCACAGTGTCTTATCACAACAATTGAAAAGTAAGACAGTGAGGGCAGGATTTGAGATTGAAATCCTGCTGACATTTCCCATTAGTTCTTTCTGCTTCATGCTTATGGTTCAAGAGCTCTCAGCTTTCAGGTCCTGCTTTCATTGCCTTGAGGTACCCACCATTACGGATACTAACCCCGTGGAACCATAAGTCCAAATAAACTCTTCCTTATATAAGTTGCCTTGGTCTTGGTGTTTTATCACAGCAGCAGGAAAGTAACTAAGACAGCACTCTTAACCGCTGAACAATTTCTCCAGTCCTTGTTTATTTTTTAAGATGGGGTCTACTGTAGCCCAGGCTTGCCTCAAACTCATTATGTAGCCAGTGCCTCAAACCCCTGATCTCCTGCCTTCATTTCCCATGTATTAGGATTTTTTGCTATGTTCCATGAGACATCTCAAGGGCCACTGCTGAGCAACAGGGGAATTAATGTGAAGGTCCCACCCCCGATATAACCTGGACAACTCTGATCTATTTTACTCACCGAGGCTGTGAACAAGATGTTATACTTTCTAGAGATATATTTCATTCTTTTTTAAAAAGTTACAATTCTTAGCTGAAACTAGTAATGATTATATGTAACAGGAAGTGAAGGCGAGGAGGTGAGAAAGGAAGAATACAGGTTTAAAGAAAAACTAGTAAGTCAGGTGGTGTTGGTGCACGCCTTTCATCCCAACACTCTGGAGGCAGAAGCAAGCTGATCTCTGTGAGTATGAGGCCAGCCTGGTCTACAAAGCAAATTCCAGGGCAGCCAATGCTACATAAAGAGACCCTGTCTCAAAAAAAAAAAAAAAAAAAAAAGGAAAAAAGAAAACCAGTAATCATATATCATATATCAACGTTTTTCACTGCAGTTTGATTAAAACCTTTATTTGGTCAGGCCATGGAGGATCATTCCTACAACCATAACACTTGAGAGGGTAAAAACATCAGGATTGAGAGTCTGAGGCTAGCCTGGGTTACATAGCACGATACTTTCCAAAAAACACATCTTGGATCCAGCACTGATCTGAGAGGTAGGTGTGGAATCTATAGTCCTACAGAACAAGCCAATGAGGGTTAGGAGGGGAAATCCCAAAAGCAAGAATGAAACTACAGGAAGTAAAGGAGGGGAAACAGTGGCCCTGGAGAAGAACCAGATGGTCTAGTCCAAGGGAAGGGAATTACAGTTTCCACAGCTAAAAGGATTAACTATGTTTCCCATTTCCCTGTACTGTTGGATATATCCCTGTGGATTTTCTCCATCCCTCTGATGACTCTAGAAAAAAGAAAAAAACTGAAAACATGAGATCTGGAGTGGAAATAGGATAGTTAGGGGTCGGGAGCTCAAGTTCTTACCTTACTTTTACACTACAGGAAGAAGGCAGTGAGGCACAGTTATTCTCCCTGATGAAGAGACTCTGCACAAAATCAGAGGGTCAGATTTCACTGAAGGGAGCTAACACAGGAAACTTACTTTGGGAATACATGATCAAAAGAGAGTCTGTACCTCACATATCCGTGGGGTCAGCCCAACCGAGGCCTGGATGATAGAAAAAAGAAAACATTACTGCTTACTCTGGGCAAGGCCCACCTGCCCTTCTCTTACCCCCAGACACCCAGAAACCTGGAAGCCCCTGAAGCACAGAAGATGGGTATGTGGGCTCTTTGTGCTAGCTAGCCTCTATAGAAGGATGTAGGCGACTACAGGCTGGCACTCTCAAAAGACATTGACAAAAGAAGTGCACAGATAAGAGAAGCTGGCAAACCAGACATGTGCTTTCCTGCAACCAATTTTATCATTCTTGGATAAATTCACCACTAATGTGGTCCCTTCTAGACCCCTAGATACAGGAGGACACACGAACACCCTCTGTAAAACTGTGCAAAAATCCAAAGAAGCAGATACTTTCTCTATTTCCTATCCAAAGGTTTAAGCTTTTATCCCCCTTGGTTTTTTTTTTTTTTTTTTTTAATTTCAAATATCTGAAACCACACTAACCATAGACAAAGGAAACAATGAGTTGTACCCAGAGAAGTGGGCTATTCTTTCAGATTGTTCCTATACAATATTATTTGTCAACCACTGCCCATGTCATATTACTAGCACACTTCTACATCTAAAAAAAAAAAAAGGGTATTTTTAAGGAATGCTATCCACTTAATTTTATTGTTGCTGTTGTTTGTTTTGAGACAGAGTCTCAGTGTGTATCCCAGGCTGGCCTAGAACTCATAAAGAACTGCCTGCCTCTACCTCCCAAGTGCTGGGATTAAAGGCGTGTGCCACCACACCAGGCATTATGCCCTCAATTTTCTGTGATTGCGTTACACTCTCTCTATTTTTTAAGCCCCCAGCCCAGCTATGTCTCTTGCTTTCTTCTAACACACATAGCTTTTGAAGCTGGACACACGTATTCTTATCTCTGCATAGCACTAAGATTCAGTCTAGGTTTATCCCCAATAAAAGTGTAAAGATTTAAGTTATGAACCTGGAAATAATATGTATATCTAGTAGGACCAACAAGGACTCTTTGTCAAAGGGAATCATGAAATTCTAGTTTTTCAAAGTTTCACAAAGAGAGACTAATTATACAAACTTTGCCATTCAGTTAAAGCAGTGAAATGCCATTGTTAAGTATAGATGAGAGTCATTAATCTCATTAATGTTGATTATGGAGGTCATGCTCCATATCACAGTGGTAAGGACAATGTAAGATTCAGGTTTGCTGTGACATTAGGAAGATAGTTCACTCCAGTGCTAATACTCACTGGAGTCCCCAGCATGGTATATGTCTTCCCAGAGCCTGTCTGCCCATAGGCAAAAAGGCATATGTTGTAACCTTTGGCAGCTCCAGACAGTACTTCAGTTCCCAAGTCCTGGAACACCTGTAACAACAAAAGTAGAGAGTTTGTCATTGGTCCATCTTCCCATAGCACATTTAAAAATATTTTAAATCTAAAAAAATATAAAATATTGGGGCTAGAGAGATGGCTCAGTGGTTAAAAGCATTGGCTGCTCTTCTAGAGGACCTGGGGTTCAATTTCCAGCACCCACATGGCAGCTCACACCTGATTTAATTATTCATAAGAATCAGTTCAGCTTCACAAAAAAAAAAAAAAAGATTTTAAGGGAAAATTCAGTAAGTCAATTGCTCAAATATTTTTTTTTTTTTTTTTTTTTAATTTATTTTGCAATACAATTCAGTTCTACATATCAGTCACGGATTCCCTTGTTCTCCCCCCTCCCGTCCCCCCTCACCTTCCCCCCAACGCCCCCCCCCATTCCCATCTCCTCCAGGGCAAAGCCTTCCCCACAGACTGAGGTCAACCTGGTAGACTCAGTCCAGGTAGGTCTAGTCCCCTCCTCCCAGGCCGAGGCAAACAATCCTGCATAGGCCCCAGGTTTCAAACAGCCAACTCATGCAATGAGCACAAGATCTGGTCCCACTGCCTGGATGCCTCCCAAACAGATCAAGCCAATCAACTGTCTCACCCATTCGGAGGGCCTGATCCAGTGTGGACCCCTCAGCCATTGGTTCATAGTTCATGTGTTTCCATTCATTTGGCTATTTGTCCCTGTGCTTTATCCAACCTTGGTCTCAACAATTCTCGCTCATATAAACCCTCCTCATTCTCGTTAATTGGACTCCCAGAGATCCACCCAGGGCCTAGTCATGGATCTCTGCATCCAGATCCCTCAGTAGTTGGATGAGGTTTCTAGCACAACAATTAGGGTGTTTGGCCATCCCATCACCAGAGTAGGTCAGTTCGGGCTGTCTCTCGACCATTGCCAGCAGTCTGTTGTGTGGGTATCTTTGTGGATTTCTGTGGGCCTCTCTAGCACTTTGCTTCTTCCTGTTCTCATGTGGTCTTCATTTACCATGGTCTCCTATTCCTTGTTCTCCCTCTCTGTTGTTGATCCAGCTGGGATCTCCCGCTCCCCCAAGCTCTCTTTCCCTCGACCCTCGCCTTTCATTACCCCCACTCATGTCCAGGCTGTTCATGTAGATCTCATTCCATTTCTCTGTCATTGGGCGATCCCTGTGTCTTTCTTGGGGTCCTGTTTTCCGGGTAGCCTCCCTGGTGATGTGAGTAGCAGACAATTCATCCTTGTTTCATGTCTAGTATCCTGCTATGAGTGAGTACATACCATGTTTGTCTTTCTGAGTCTGGGTTACCTCACTCAGGATGATTTTTTCTAGATCCATCCATTTGTCTGCAAACCTCATGATGCCATTGTTTTTTTCTGCTGAGTAGTGCTCAAATATTTTTAAATACCTACTATATACTAGCCTAGATTTTTTTAAAAAGTATGTTTCCTAGTCTTCTTTTAAAAGGATTTATTTTTCATTATCTTAGTGTATGTACATGTAATGTGTAGAGTATGTGCACACATGTGTGAGTGCCTGGCGATATCAGTAGAGGGCACAAGAGCCCATGGAACATAAACTACAGGCAGCTGTGAGCTACTTGGCATGGGTACTAAGAACCAAACTCGGGTCATCTGAAAGAGCTGAGCAGTATTTCAGCCTCAGTGTCTAACACAAAAGAATCTGAGACAGAACGAAGATAAAAAGTCAAAAACCGCCGGGCGGTGGTGGCGCACGCCTTTAATCCCAGCACTCGGGAGGCAGAGGCTGGCGAATCTCTGTGAGTTCGAGGCCAGCCTGGTCTACAAAGCGAGTTCCAGGAAAGGCGCAAAGCTACACAGAGAAACCCTGTCTCAAAAAACCAAAAAAAAAAAAAAAAAAAAAAAAAGTCAAAAACCAAGATAAAAAGTCAAAAACATACTCTTCCTCATACACAGAGAAATGCTTACTATGGCTAATGGGGTGGTTACAGTCAAACCCTGCTCAAGGAGGTAAATTCAAGGTCTGAAGACCCCACAGGACCAGGTTTTGCGACTAATTTAGAAACCACTAGCAATCCTCATGTGGAAACTGGACTTTAGGTTTCTAGGTTTCCTGAAATTTCAACTGAACTCTGCCAGGCAGCATCCAAACACTCTTGGCCACTGATGTTGGTCTTGGTGGGAAGCAGAACCCAGTTCTCTACCTCAGAACCCTCTTCACTTGCTGGCAGCTGGAACAATGATACAGGAAAGGAGGCCGCCACAGGTCGACAATCCCATGCGACTCTCCAAAGACAGACACGAAAGCAGAGCAGCAGCTGACAAACTCTCAGGGGTACCAAGCACAGTGGCAGAAGTGTCACCTGTGGTGCTCATGCCAGTCTATTCTGTGTGGTGCCACCTGTGATTCCTGCCGCCTAGGGGGTCCCACTGCTTTCCTGATTATTTTTTCAACTTCCCTTTCAATTCTGTGAATCATCTGGTATGGTTCCAAACTGTAGACCTACAGGTCTTGTCTTGTATGTCAAAGTTGGGGGGATCTTAGGCAAGTCATTTGCATTTTGTAAGCTCTAGTTTCTCTAGCTGTAAGATGGATATCATACAGACTGCCATAGCGACTGATGTCACACATGAAACTGGGGGCGACCAGGTAAAGACAGGACCTAAGTCAAGACTACATTGTTTCGTATTCTAACAGCTATACTTAGGCTTCTTGGCAGTGAGCTGTTTGCTTTTGTTTGCTTTTTAATGCTTCCATGGTCCAGGCAAAAGGCCAAAAGAACCCAGGGTGTAGTAAAAGACTTGAGCTCTGCTCAAGAGAGATCCTTCTTGTGATCTCTCTTGCAGCTCTCTCTAGTCACAATAACTTCATGTTAACAAAGATTAAAAACTGGGTGAGGTCTTGCTTGCCTCCTAAAGTCTAACCAGTGAAATTCCTTGAGTCTGAAGAGGCAGTACGTTTTGCTGCATTTTAGAATGGATGAGTTGACTACCATTCATTCACTATTTGAAAAATCCTCCACAGAACTCCAAGTTCCTGGGGAAGGAGGTGGGAACAGAGGTGGAGACAACAAAGAGTCACATCTTAAATCTAAACTTTATTTCTGCCCTGTTGCAGGAAATTTGTTCATACTACCACTCCGCAACAAAGAGTCACATCTTAAATCTAAACTTTATTTCTGCCCTGTTGCAGGAAATTTGTTCATACTACCACTCCGCTGGGGCAATAAAGTTTACCTTGGGTCAGAGGGTGGAATTAGCTACTAGCTAACCAAAATTAGCCATAGAGGTTTTGGAGGACTGAAGACATAGAGAGAGACCACGGGAAGTAGTAGAGTGGCTTAGAAAGATGCATGCTTTTTGGATCGAGGATGGAAACAGAGAGGTCGTCACAGGTCCTGTTGCTTTTCTGATCAGTCAGGTTTTAACTCCATATCTGACTCCTGAGTTTTTATTAATAATAGAATAATTTAGATAATTGTTACACTGTCCACAGTTTGTGATCAGCTGAGCAGAGTAAAGGGAGAGAGAAAAACTAAAGAGTGTTATTTTGTCTATGTCTTTATCCAAACGCAAATAACCGCCTGAGTGTTCTCTGAAGGAATCTTTGAAGAAAGCACTTTGCCAATGAAAAAAGAATTATCAACAGGTATCTGGGTTCCAGCCAAAAATAGTGGAGACTTTAAGATGCAATTCCACTCCTCGAGAGCTGCTAGGCTTAGCTCATCCAAAGATCCTGGAAAACCCACAACCTTAGAAAGAGGAAAACAGGCGGATAAAAATTGTTCCACTCCACCCAGGTTAACACAATGAAACAGAAAAACAGCTCACTATGACACAGTCTACAGGTTAAATAAGTCACTGAACAGCAGACTCCAACTCAGGAGAGAGATTTGACTTCCTTTATTTATTTTTTAAGAGTTTAAGTGATAGAAGGTGTATAGTGCACACTAACTGTAGACTTTTCTCTCTTCTCTCTTCTCTCTCTCTCTCTCTCTCTCTCTCTCTCTCTCTCTCTCTCTCTCTCTCTCTCTCTCTCTCTCGTTTCTCAAAACAGGGTTTCTCTGTGTAACAGTCCTGGCTAGAACTCTAGACCAGGCTGGCCTCAAACTCTCAGATCTTGCCTGCCTCTGCCTCCCGAGTGCTGGAACTAAAAACGTTAATCCCAGCACTCGGGAGGCAGAGGCAGGCAGATCTCTGTGAGGCTGAGGCAAGCCTGGTCTACAGAGTGAATTCCAGAACCACCAGGGCTGTTACACAGAGAATCCCTGTCCAAAAAACAGAAACAAACAAAACAAAACAAAAAAAACCATATGGTTCCTGGATAGTTTTATTTTAACACAAGCTGGAGTCATTTGGAAAGAGGGACTGAAAACAATGCCTCCATAGGAGTCGCCTGTAGGCAAGTCTATAGAATATTTTCTTAATCATTAATTGATGTAAAAGGGCCCAATCCATTGTGGGTTGTACCATCCCTGAGCTGGTGGTCCTGAGTACTGTAAGAAAGCAAACTGAGCAATCCATGAGGAGCAAGCCAGTAAGCAGTCAGCACCCCCCCCCATGGCCTCTGCCTCAGCTCCTGCCTCCAGGTTCCTGCCCTGCTTGAGTTCCTGTTCTGACTTCAGTCAGTGATGAATTGTTACCTGGAAGTGTAAGATGAAATAAGTCCTTTCCTCCCCAAGTTGATTTTTTTTTTTTTTTTTTTTTTTGGTTTTTCAAGACAGGGTTTCTCTGTGTAGCTTTGCGCCTTTTCCTGGAACTCACTTGGTAGCCCAGGCTGGCCTCGAACTCACAGAGATCCGCCTGGCTCTGCCTCCCGAGTGCTGGGATTAAAGGCGTGCGCCACCACCGCCCGGCCCCAAGTTGATTTTTATCAATGGTGTTTTATCAAAGCAATAGAAACTCTGAGACAATTCCAATTCAGGATGAGAAAGTATTCAAAATAAGTATTAAATACTAATTTCAAATGTTGCAACCAGAAACTTTCTAGTAAAGAACTAAGAGGGATGATGTCTCAAGTCTGAAAAAGTTAGGCTTTAGTGGGAGTCCTTTTCTTTAAAAATTAACTCTATTTGGTAGCAAGAACCTTTAATCCAGAAAGTGATTCTAGACTACTGCTGGCGCTGAATCATATGATTTCAATGATGCCATTAGTTACTCAGAGAACTCTTAAGTGTCGCCGAACTGTACTCCTACTGCCCATCACAGAGCTGGTGAGATGGAGATGAGAGAACATATGCACACACTGGCCCACATCTCACTGTGGTATAAAGAGCAGAGTTCAGAGCCCTTGTTTAGAGAGAGAATAGTCACGGGGATCTGTAACTCAGTGGGCCTCAGCTGGAAAGAACAATTAAACTCTTCCTCCAGACAGCTGCACTGAGAGTTAATAGGCAAAATCCCGACTTTGAGATTTCTGTGTTTAAAAGCTGGCTCTCTGGCCAAATACCCTGAACTCAGTTTCCTCATGTGTGAAATGAAGACAATACTCCCAGTTCAGGGGCTGGAGACAGGTCACTGGTAGAGTACCTTGCCTATCAAATTCCAGAACTCAAAAAAAAAAAAAATCTAATTGTTCCTAACATAGGGTTAACAGACTTCAAATGTCTCTGTCCCTCTGAGCAGATTTCTCCACAGGAAGCAGGCATCAGCCTGTATCTGACTTTGGCAGATGAATAAAGATTTCCTGTTTGTCTGGTGTTCAGATTAGGCTATGCCCTACATTAAGTTACTCCATATTGTACAAAAGGATGGATTTTCTGGTTGAGCACTGCCCTAGGAGACTCTGCAAGCCAGCTTTTGACTCTGTTTTGAGGGAGAAAGATGACAGCCCTTGGGTGAACCCAGAAACTGAACCATCTGTCAGCACCAGTCTGTCAGAACAGACTGATAAATGACTTACCCAGGAGCCACCCGATGCATTTATTGGGGAGAACTGAAACTGTGAGAGCACATGAGCATTTAAAAATCATATAAGGGAGCTGGGCAATGGTGACACATGCCCTTAATCCAGCACTCGGGAAGCAGAAGCAGGTGGATCTCTGAGTTCAAGGTCAGCCTGGTCTACAGAGTGAGTTTCAGGACAGCCAGGGCTATACAGAGAAACCCTGTCTTGAAAAACCAAAAACAACAACAACAAAAATTATGTAAGGGAAACTGAATCCAAGAACTTACTAGATATACCAGACCAAGGAAAGATTATGATTTCCTGGCCTGTAGCCCATAGAGTGTTGGACACCTAACACTATAATGGCATGGTCCCTTACCAACCTATCTTTTGATACCTAGTATGTGTGTCATGGACTGAGAATCCCCAACTCGACTTGGTGCCCTGCTGTAGACACAGCCTACTCAATTGCCTGCTCATCCACCTATTTGCCTGTGTTTGCCTAGATGGACCCGGACCTGGACCCGGACCTGCCGCGCCCTTTTCCTGCTCTGTTTCCTGTTCTGGGTTTGTTTCCTTTCATATCTAAGCTATAGTATTACAGAGACTATCAGTGAGCCCTAAATGTGGTCTGAAGATCACAGGGCACTAATACAGTCATTTCTTTCTCAATTTTGAAGGCTGCATTGTGGCTATATCACAGAAAGTCCTCTTACAGGAAATATACACTCAAGTATTAGGGGCAACTTTCAAATAGTTCAGGGGGGAAAATCTTTAAATGTACTATCTTCCTTTTAAGTTTATAAATGCCTCAAAAATTCTTTTTTAATAACAGGGCTGGGAGTATAGCTCGGAGGTAGGGTGCTTGCCTAGCATGTACAAGACACTGGATCCAATCTCCTAAAAAGGTATGAAGAAAGTAACCAGAAACCACACCACATTTGGGCTAAGTCTGGGTCACATGGCTATCAGTGTTACCACTCTCTATGTGACTTTCTAGTGTCAACTACATTCTGTGTTTCTTTTTTCATCATCGGTAAAGAAAGGATGATGAGAATAAAAACCTCAAAGTTTACTTTCAGAATCAAATGAAGTCAATTATGAGGAAATAATGCATGAAATGCTAATCAAGCATAAAGTATTTCACAATCATATCAAAACAGATGAATAGTGACAATGAGAAAATAAACATGATACTGGCATAAGAAATGTGCTGTGTGTGCTGGGAGGTGGTGGTGCACACCTTTAAACCCAGCATTCAGGAGGCAGAGGCAGGCAGATCTCTGAGCTCAAGGCCAGCCTTGTCTACAGAGCGAGTTCCAGGACAGCCAGGGCTACACAGAGAAAAGGAAGGAAGGAAGGAAGGAAGGAAGGAAGGAAGGAAGGAAGGAAGGAAGGAAGGAAGGAAAGGAAGGAAGGAAGGAAAGGAAGGAAGGAAAGGAAGGAAGGAAAGGAAGGAAGGAAAGGAAGGAAGGAAAGGAAGGAAGGAAAGGAAGGAAGGAAAGGAAGGAAGGAAAGGAAGGAAGGAAAGGAAGGAAGGAAAGGAAGGAAGGAAAGGAAGGAAGGAAAGGAAGGAAGGAAAGGAAGGAAGGAAAGGAAGGAGGAAGGAAGGAAAGGAAGGAAGGAAAGGAAGGAAGGAAAGGAAGGAAGGAAAGGAAGGAAGGAAAGGAAGGAAGGAAAGGAAGGAAGGAAAGGAAGGAAGGGAAGGAAGGAAAGGAAGGAAGGAAGGAAGGAAAGGAAGGAAAGGAAAGGAAGGAAGGAAAGGAAGGAAGGAAAGGAAGGAAGGAAGGAAGGAAGGAAGGAAGGAAGGAAGGAAGGAAAGGAAAGGAAGGAAGGAAAGGAAGGAAGGAAAGGAAGGAAGGAAAGGAAGGAAGAAAAAAGGAAGGAGGAAGGAAGGAAAGGAAGGAAGGAAAGGAAGGAGGAAGGAAGGAAAGGAAGGAGGAAGGAAGGAAAGGAAGGAAGGAAAGGAAGGAGGAAGGAAGGAAAGGAAGGAGGAAGGAAGGAAAGGAAGGAAGGAAAGGAAGGAAGGAAAGGAAGGAAGGAAAGGAAGGAAGGAAGGAAGGAAGGGAAGGAAGGAAGGAAGGAAGGAAGGAAGGAAGGAAGGAAGGAAGGAAGGAAGGAAGGGGAAAGAAATGCCCAATGTGCTGTGCACTGCATCACCACGGCATGAGTTAGACCAGGTGATGCTCAAACTAGAATCATTCTCCAGAACTTCATTAAAAACACTACTTAGAAGAGGAAGAGAAAACCACAAGGGACAGTGCAGCAACCTGGACCAGCAGCTGGGAAAGCTGACCACCCTGAGCTCACAAGGACAGGAGAGAAAGGAATCACCAAAACCTCAGAGGAGGTAGGCAGATGGGATGCCAGCTTAAAGATTACAGCCTGGGCCAATCCCATAGCAGGAAACTGCGCGCCCCCCCATCTCCTGCTAGGGATCTCATCAGTTGGACCCCAACCTCAAGCCAGAGGGGGAAGGAACCCACTGATCAGTCTGATAGTCTGGGCACCCCCTGGGGCACTGAGTGAGGTGGGAAAGGGTCAAGAGTTGACATGGGGGAGCAAAATGAAGGTACTAGAGGAGGTGAAGAAGGCTGCTGGGGAACCACAGGAAGACGGCCTGGAAAAGGTATACACAGACTGGATTGGAAATGTCCCGAGGGCCTGTATGTGACTGGCTTGGTCCCCTAGGGGGCAGCCTAGGGGAGGTCTTAGGGTTGCTACAGGAGTGCCCTGTAAGAAGACTGAGGACTCTGGCCCCTTCTTCATTCTCTCTTCACCTGACCTGAGCAACAAACACCTCTTTCTCTCTTTTTGCTTCCCAGCAATTCTGCGCTGCCTCATCTTCCCATGTGACGTGCCTTACCACAGACCTTCAATAGGGCTAAGTGAGCGTGAACTGCAACTTCTGCCCCAAAGAAACCCTTTCTTGCCATGAGCTGATCATCTCGGTATTCGCTACAGCAATGGGAAAATGACTCAGGAGAAACCTGAACGGGGCCTTGAAACTCGAGTAGATAGTGTAACGGAAGATACCTAAGCTGTATGAACAACTGCTGGGAGGGAACTGGATGGAACTTGGAAAAACCAAATACACCAGGAAACAGGACTCAAATGCTAGTGCAAGGTAAGAATCATGCTCATTTTCTCTCACTTAGTGCACTGCATTCTTTAGATGACAGGCAATCACAACCCAGCCAGAAAACCATCAATAATATAGGACAATTAGACGGTACAGAAATGAAGAAATCACTGATAACCCTTCAACCACAGACAAATAAAAACTGAAACTGTGAATGACCCAAAATGCAATGAAAACAACAACCTATGTGACCACAGTAAATTATGGCTTTGTATACTCTAATTACAGAGAAACCTAATGTGCTTTAACCTATAGTTTTATTACCAAGTTAAGGGAAATGGGGTGGAGAATAAGTAGAATTTAATTAATAAACAAACTTTTACATCCACACAAGGAAATTTTTTTTCACACAAGTAAACTTTGGAAATAAAGAAAATTTTGATCTGTGCAACAACATGGATGAACCTTGAATATTAAGTGGAGAAAAATACTTTTTTTCTTTTTTCTTTATCTTTTATTTATTTATTTTTTTGTTTTTCAAGACAGGTTTTCTCTGTGTGGTTTTTGGTACCTGTCCTGGATCTCATTCTGTAGCCCAGGCTGGCCTCGAACTCACAGAGATTCGCCTGCCTCTGCCTCCTCAAATGCTGGGATTAAAGGTGTGGGCCACTCCTGCTGCTCGGCCACCCTTGCTGCTCGGCCATCTCAGATTTTAGCATGCATCTCAACCACCCAGACAATATTAAAAGAAAGTTGGTAACATAGAGGGAGAGGGAGATAGGAGAGAGAGATAAGTAATGCTAAGGATGTCTGAAAAAGCCAAAGAGAACCACATTATTTTATGAGTTTATCTTAAAATATTAAAGTATCATATGTATGTATGAGCACATGTACACATATGTAGTTTAAACGGAGTTACGCCATACCAGGTGATACCACTCCTTTTGACCACACAGTTATCTTCTGAAGAAACATGTTCATAATATATCAGTTGAGCCAGATGGGAGTTGTGAACAAAGGCCAGCTCTATAGAGAGATCTGGGCCATAGTCTTAGTGCTTCCAAAACCTTCCTCAGCACAGTATTTATGTAGGCACAGTCACATCACAGCTGGGGAGAAAGGAAAAACAAAACAAGCACTCCCTTCTCAGCCTTTAGACTCTTTGTCCTGTCCTTCCCTTGTTCTCAAATGTAACTCCAGCCACTGCTCTCGTGAGGATAGCATGCAACAGAACAGCAGTCCTGGGAGTGGATCCCTGGGTCTAGGGATTCCCTGGGTTCACTATCACAAGAAAACCCTAGGCAAGCCCCTGAAGTACTAGCCTTACAAGGATACTCGCTTAAGGCTGAGGCTTCGATATGGCATCCATATGCAACACAGTGCACATAAAGGAATGCATAACTATGGACTGAATCCAGCATTCTCACAAAAATATGTGGAATAAAATTCTATTATGGCTGTTCTGTAGTTTTCCTTTAAGTCCTGCCTGAGTTACTTTGTACATGTTTGATCTTCATTCAGAAGCACATCACCAGGTCAGTGTCTTGCACACAGCACTGTTTTCAGTGTGCTCATAAGAGCTCCTTAGCGCTTTAATCCCAGCACTCGGGAGGCAGAGCCAAGCGGATCTCTGTGAGTTTGAGACCAGCCTGGGCTACAGAGTGAGTTCCAGAACTGGCACCAAAACAACACAGAGAAACCCTGTCTTGAAAAAAACAAAAACAAAAAAACAACAACAAAAAGCTCCTTAGCATTGTTTTTAATGGGTTTGGCCAAGAGCACCAAGAGGTAGTCAAGTAGGATCAAGCTGCTTCACATTGTTTGAGCTGAAAATACTTGCATGGAAGGAAACAGGGCTGGAGATATGGCTCAGTGGTACTCACAAGACAAGGCAAACGTGAAAACTAGAGTTTGGGTTCTCAGAACAAAAAAGCTGGGTGGGTGTGGTAGCCCACCTGTAATCCTAACATGTAGAAGGTGAAGTGAAGACAGGGACTCCCCAGCCAGACCAGGCAAAAAGTTGAATCCAGGTTCAGTGAGAGAGACTGTCTCAGCATGTAAGGCAGAGAGTGACTGAGGAAGACACTGGAGATCAACCTTGGGCGCGCACGCACACACACACACACACACACACACTTGCATGCCTTCACACCACACATACACATACACTGGGGAAGGAAAACAAGTCTAGATGAGTGCGCCTATGTGGAAAAAGTTTTCCGCCAATTCTGCTGCTAGGAACATATTTCCTGTTTTTAATCTGGTTTAGTCTGAAGGTCTCTCGAGGCCAATATTAGCGCTTGGAGATACAAGTGAACTGGTTGGATTCTTTATCGAGGCCAGCTGAAGTCCATCTCATTTCTAGGTTTAGTTTAAAAGATTAATTTTGTGATACCTGTGCAGCATCTGCCTCAGATGTCCCACTGGCAGGACAGCTTGCTGCCTCAAGCCACACTGCCCTCCTCCAGCCCTAAAGCTTTCGCAGGAGGAGCAGGCGGCACGTTAGTCACAAGACCTCAAACCACACTGGCCTCAAGCCACTCCTTCTGCTTCAGCCCTCAGACTTCAAGTCAATTCCAAACCACACAAAACTAACTCTAGCTTTACAAATGTTTCTGAACAAAGGGAGGCTGAGGCAGGAAGATCTCAATTCGAGGCCAGCCTGGGCCATACAGGAGGACTCTGTCTCCAAACAAAACCCAAAGCATCATATATTAAAAGTCTTCTAGATTCATTCTGGAGGACTTGCATTCATTCCCCTCTGATTTGAAACTAGACACCCCAAGGTACAGCACAGATGAACGAGAACCTACTTGGAAAGAGAAGTGCCAGGAATGCTGGGCTATACTGGGAAGAAAAGGAGCACAATGAGCTAGCAGGCCTGTAATCTCAGCACCCCGGAGGCTGAGACAGGAGGATAGCCAGCTGAAGGTTTATCAGGGTCACATAATGAGTTCCAGACCAGCCTTGGCCACACACGCAGGCCCACAAACTAAAAGAAAGGAAAGAAAGCAGCACAATACTACAGGGTTGCTGCACACATCCCAGTCACCTGTGGGGGCACCCCAGCTACACTTCAACACCTAGCCCCAGGTCAAAAAGGAACAAGTAACATTCTCATGTCACCTGTGGGAGCACCCCAGCTACACTTCAACACCTAGCCCCCAGGTCAAAAGGGAACAAGTAACATTCTCATGTCACCTGTGGGAGCACCCCAGCTACACTTCAACACCTAGCCCCCAGGTCAAAAGGGAATAAGGACATTCTCATGTCACCTGTGGGAGCACCCCAGCTACACTTCAACACCTAGCCCCCAGGTCAAAAGGGAACAAGTAACATTCTCAGGTGCTATTACAAGGTAGAAGCTATTGCCTGTATCTCACAGACTATTCAAGTCCACGAAAGTATTCAGGTAATTTAGAATAAACCATTCTGACTGCGTCATTGCATCCATAGACAAACACTTGCTCTGGTTACAGAACTAAAAGCAGGTGGTGGTCTCCATGTCTCAGAAAGACAGGTGTCACTAAGAAGGCCTGAATAACATGCCCTTCATTCCTGACCTTGGGTCTTTTCTACACTACTGTAAGACTTAACAGTCCAGTATCTTCTAATGGTCAGATAATTCGTATCAAACTTCAAATATCAGAGGGTAGCACACAGTCAGGAGATGGGGCAAGTTTATACAGCACTTAGTAGAATTTAGTATAAAAATCAAGACTTTGGAGGCAGCAGTCCTGCGTTTAATCTAGGTTTCACCCTTCAGTAGTGTGACCAGGGACAAGTTATCCCATCTGTAAACAGAGGCATTACTAACTCACTTTCCAGGACTGCTGTGAAGAACAAATGTCATACTAGAACCCAAAGACCCAGTCACTAGAACAGGGTAGGCCCTAAAAGGCGACAGTCCAGCCAACTGGGTGGCACGTACTTGTAATCCTAGCATGAGGATGGCAGAGGCAGGAACAAGTTTGAGGCCAGCCTGGTCTACACAGTCAGAGTCTATCTCAAAACAACATCACTTTAAGAAGCCAGGGATGATGGCACAAAACTATAATCCCAGCACTTGGAAGGTAGAGGCAGGAGTATTGATTCAACATCAGCCTTGTCCACACAGCAAGTTTGAGGCCAGTGTGAGTGAGCTACATGGGACCCTGTCTCCAAAACAAAAGTTCTATTTTCTCCCTAAGGAAGCAAGTTAGTTATAAAAACATTTCCAAAATTAACTCTGACTTTTCCAAACCCTGAAACCAAATCGCTAAACTCCATGGAACATTTCCAGATGCTTGAAGAGAAGGAAGAAGTTGTTTACTTTCTTAAAATCTCTGATGTGGACAGAAGGAAAAACCATACCAGCCTGAGACCATGACATGTCTGTGTTTAACATCACCACAAACGAGATGGATCAGTTTAACACTAGAGGAATAACAGCGAGGAATTAAGGGTTTCTATTCTTGTCAAACTCCATCTCAACAGAATCGCTGCCTCTCCCAGCTACATGGAAGCTGTATGAATCTTCCTCCTACGTCAACTCAGTGAGTATCCCTAGAAAGCACCTCTCTTGTACCTAAATGCCAAACTTCAGAAATAAGAGCTGAACAATGAAATGAGTGACAAGGAATAAGCTACTACTTCTAAGAAACGTGTAAGACAAACGCCTTTGAGCACATTCTTCTGCTTGCTTCTTCTGCCCTGAGGAACAGTTACTTAAGGGGCTGTGCAGAAACTGAGATAAATTTAGGGCTCATTCCACATCTGCCTAGATCAACTCCCTAGGGTTCTGCCTTTTACAGCTTCAAAATCCATGCTGGGTGCAGTGGCCCATGTCTTTAATCCTAGCTCTAGGGAAGCAGAGGCAAGTTGATCTCAATGAATTCAAGGCCAAGCTAGTCTACATATTGAGAGTTCCAGGCTAGCAAGGGCTACATAGTGAGACTTTGCTCAAAAAATAAAATAAATAAAAATAAAATAAAAATTTAGACTGAGTGATAACTAGACAAATGGTCACTATTGGGAGTTCAGTCTTGAGGGAAGAGGGGATATAAATACCCCCATATTCCCCTGCTTCATAGTTGAAAAATACTGTCCACTATGCCTTTCCTGCAGAAACAAGAGAGATTTCTATTGACATTTAATCAGCAGAACCAAGGGCCCTCCATGAAGCCCATGCATGATATACTGAGGCCAGCCTCCGCCAGATGACTCATACACCTATTCTGTTATAGGGCTAGATGGTATACAATGAATACTTCTTGACATTGTTGGCACAATACTGACATCTACAAAGTTGAGATCCCAAAACCGTGCAACTGAGTTACAGAAAATTGTCTGTCTGTCTGTCTGTCTCTCTCTCTCTCTGTCTCTCTGTCTCTGTCTCTGTCTCTCTCTCTCTCTCTCTCTCTCTCACACACACACACACACACACACACACACACACACAATACACACAATACATACACACACACACACACACACACACACACACACACACACACACACACACACCTCACAGTATTTTAATTAAGTTGACAAGTTTGCGTTGGGCTACATTCATAGCTATCATTGGCCTCATGTGGCCCACAGGCTCCTGGTTGAAAAAGGACAGAATGAAACTCAAGAGGGAACTTCCTTTTGGAAATCCAAGGAGCTGAGGTTAAATGTGTGTGTGTGTGTGTGTGTGTGTGTGTGTGTGTGTGTGTGTGTGTGTGTGTGTGTTGACTTTCAAGTCTTAGGCAAGAATGTCTCTTTCATTTTTGGAAGAAAATCTACAGATTTAGGTTCTATCTCATTACAAACAGAGAAATCACATTGTAAATCAGATTTTTAAAATGTTTTATTAGCATATATTAACTATACATAATGTGTTTCATTATGAAGTTTTCATATGGGTATATAATATATTTCAATTATATTCACCGCCGTTGATCTTTCTTGTCTTCTTCCTCTCACGCTAACTCCCTTCCACTCCCTCTTCCTTACTCCCCTCCTACTTTCATGTATCTCTTTTTGTTTTTTCAAGGGTTTCCTGGAACATGCACTTTATCAGTGGCTACACCACCGAAGACAATGTCTCTCCCTCCACTATCATTGTTAACTGCTTATAAATCCTCAAGTAAGGGTGAGGCCCCGTGAGCCCCTCCTACAACACAATTCTGGCAGACTCAATGTCATCCAGCTCTGTGCAAGTAATCACAGATCCTGTTGAGTGTAATAGTGCACAGCTATGCCATGCCTGGATGTTGGTATCCCAAACTCCTCAGCTTCTTTCTTCAGCTCTTAGACTCTTTCTGCCCATCTTCTATAACATGAACTAGATTTCTGACACTTTCTTCCCATCACTGAGAATAACAATTTACCCACCCTTCTCTGGTTTTTTTGAGACAGGCTCTGGCTGTCCTGGAAACAACTATGTAGATCAGGCTGGCCTCAATCTCACAAGAGATCCACCCACCTCTGCCTTCCAAATGCTGGGATTAAAGGCGTGCACTACCACCTGGTATATTTCTCCCTTGGAATGTCATCAAATGCTTGGTTAAAACATGTGTTACTTTCCGCATTGTGGGACTGAGGAAGATTGCTCAGTGGACAGAGTGCTTGCATGCAAGTGTGTGGACCACAGTCTGTATCCCCAGCACCTCTGTCTAAAAAAAAAAATGGTGGGAGCCAGCGGTGGTGATGCACACCTTTAATCCCAGCACTTAGGAGGCAGAGGTGGGCAGATCTCCGAGTTCGAGGCCAGCCTGGTCTACAGAGCAAGTACCAGTACAGCCAGGGCTGCTACACAGAGAAACCCTGTCTTGAAAAACCATACACACACACACACACACACACACACACACACACACACACACACACACACTAGATAGATAGAGATAGATAGATAGATAGATAGATAGACAGATAGACAGACAGACAGACATAAATAAATGAGGAGGGGGGCCTGGGTGAGTATAGTAACCACTTGTAATCTCAGCATTTGGGAAGCAGAAGTAGGAGAGTCCCTTGGGCAAGCTAGGTAGGTTGACTAGTTAGATTTGGTGAACTATGGTTTCAGAAGAGACCCAACCTCAATAAAACAAAATGGAGAACAATTGAAGTTACCTGAGTCAACTTCAGGCCTACATAAACATCCAACACACATAGAGACACACACATGCAAGCATAGAAGCATACCTACCTGCCCACACATGCATACATATCACACACAATACACAAGCAAAAAAAAATACAGTATTTACCACATTGTGATTATCTGTCTCCTCTAAAAGAGAAATACCAAATGTGATGCTGACTTAAGAGGAATGTTTGAAAAAAGAGGGCTAATCAAGCAAAACATAAAAACAAATTCTTTCTACTTTCATCTCTGTAGATCTCACAATTCTAAAGAGGCTATTTTTACTAGAAATGCATATACACTGCAAAACTGTATTGTAAGTACCACTCCTGACTTAAAATCCTAGGAAAGAAATATGAAGTCAAGCTGGGCAGTGGTGGCGCACACCTTTGATCCTAGCACTCAGGAGGCAGAGGCAGATGGATCTCTGTGAGTTCGAGATCACTCTGGGCTACAGAGTGAGTTCCAGGAAAGGTGCCAAAGCTACAAAAAGAAACCCTGTCTCAAAAAAAAAAAAAAAGTTAAAAAAAAAAGAAAGAAATATGAGGTCAAACTCCAGTCCCAAAATAATGCAGTACACAAAGAGCAGTAAGTAGCAGGAAGCACCTTAAGATATACAGTTTAAAACTTGTCAGAAAGTTTCAGAATAAACAATTTCTCTGACTTTGGCTCCCTCAACCCTCATGCTATGCAAGCCAAGACTCTGCCCCTAAGCCACAGCCCTAGCAATGCCTGGCATTAAAGTTACCCTATTACTGTCTTCTCCAGTTGCTGTGACAAAATACCATGACAAAAAACAAGTTAGGCTGGTTGTGGGGGTCTAGCTCCCACCTTTTGAAGGCTTCCTAGGTGGAAGAGAGAGGAATGAGGAAATATTAGATAGAAAGAGAGACCCAGCCAAGGAGAAGAAAGACAGAAACACAGAATAGCGTCGGGAGGGCCTGGATCAATACCCAACAGCCACTTCGTTTATTCAAAAGGGCTTTTTAAAACAATGCCAAGGGGAGGGGCAAAAGACCTCCCCCTTGCAAGATCAAAGCACACTGTACAGCCAAGTGTAGACTCGTCCAAACACCTAGCAAACACACCCATGGCCAAATCATCTCCTTACACAGCCCTGCTGGGTAAAGTAAGCCCAGATTCTCTGACCCTGAATAAATTCTCACTAGGAAACCTCTGTGGGTCTCCACAGCTGGTATGGAGATGAACACCTTTAACCCTAGAACTAGGGATGCAGAGACAAGTAAATAAGTTGAGTTCAAAGCCAAACTGGTCTATATAGTGAGTTAAAGCTACCCGGGGCTACATACTGAGACCCTGTCTCAGAAAAAAACAAAAACAAAAACAAAAAAAAAACAGAACAGTAACTCAGAAGAGAAAAGGTCTATTTTAGTTCACAATTCTAGGTAACCGTCATTGACACAGAGAGGTCAAGGAAATAGGAGTTAAGGTAGCTGGTCACATCCATGGTTAGAAATAGAGAGCAGGCTCACAGCTCAGCTTGCTCTCTCCCTTTCACTTAGTCTAGGGACCAGGTCATGAAATGTTGCTGTCCATATTCAGGAAGGGTCTTCTCAACTCAATTAAACATCTCACAGGCATGCCCACAGGCCAATCTAATCTAGACAATTCTTCATTGAGTGCTCCTTCCCAGATGATTCTTGACTATGTCAAGTTGACAATCAAAACTACCCATCATACCCAGCCATGTTCTAGATGTCACAGCACACGATACTATGACTGACAAAGGTTCTGGTGCGTTTGGTTTGGGGAAAAACACTAAATTAAGGTTGATATAGAAAAGAAAACACTGAACATTTTCTGCGGACACAAACTTTTTGAGACAGGGTTTCTCATTGTAACAGAGCCTTGGCTGTCCTGAAACTCTCTTTGTAGACCAGGTTGGCCTAGAACTCACAGAGATTGCCCTTGCCTCTGCCTCCCAAGTGCTGGGATTAAAGGTGTGAGCCACCACGCCTGGCAACTGACACAAACTTAATACTATTGGTTTGTGAGCTACAACTCAAACATATTTCTCATTTTTCCAAGGTCCTATTAAAACATATCAAAATAAAGTTAAAGAATATAATAACACTGAGTCAACAAAAAAATAAAATTGAATAATCTAAATATTCAAACTAGAAAAACTGCAATATATATTATATTTATATTTATATTTATCTGAGAGTGGGGAGATGCTGGGCATTCTGAGTGTCTGTAAGCACTGTACCCAGAGGAGTAACGCAGCTTTCTTAAGTCCTCCATGCTGGGGTGGGCAGTTATCTTTGAACTGTCTATATTCCTGTGAGTGGCCCCAAGAAACACACTGGTTCACTAAGCTAGACTGTGGTAGAATCATTTCTTTTTTAAAAATTAATTTTGTTTTGTTTAGTAATATTTATTATTTATTGACAATTTCACACATATATACAATGTATCTTGATAATATCCACCACATCCAAATCCTTATTTTGCTCAAGACCCTTTTCCACCTTCATGTTCTTTTTTATGCTGTTTTTGATTTTTGCTGATCACAGAAGAGAGAGAAATCAGCCCCATTTCTTTCTCCATACCTTCTCTGAACATTGCACTTAGAAGAAGCCTTGTGTGATAGGTGTGCTGATAATGTGCCCATAATCCCAGCACCAAGGCTGGAAGACTGCTAGTTCAAGGCCAGCCTATGCTACATAATGACATCGTCCACCCCAACTCCACTCCCCCAAAATAAGGAACCTTTCACTGATCAGCTGTGCTGGCTCTCTAAACAGAAGACTATCGAAATGGTGCTGATGGGGTACTTGGACCAGACTTGCTTCACAAGTGAGAAGGGGAATTTAGAACCTGGGAAGGCTGAGCAAGAGGATTCCTAGGGGGAAGCCAGCTGCTTTCAGCCAGCTGCTGTCAGTTAGCCTGGACGCAACTGTCTACTGTGATAGATATAAAGATACTTTGTTTAAAAGGGGGCCAGCAAGACAATTCAGTGCAAAAAGGCTCTTTCCACCCCAGCCTAGTCACCTGAGTTCAATGCACAGAACCCACATAAGGATATAAGGAAAAAAACTAACTCTGCAAAGTTGTCCTCTGACCTCCACATGAACTCAGTGGCATGCGTATATAAATAAAAGAGAGAGAGTTTTTGGGGGCTAGAGAGATGGCTCAGTGGTTAAGAGCACTGGCTGTTCTTCCAGAGGACCCGGGTTCAATTCCCAGCACCCACATGGCAGTTCACAACTCTCTGTAACTCCAGGATCCAACACCCTTACACAGACATTCATATAGGCTAAACACCAATAAAAAAAAACAAAAATAAAAAAAGGATTATTTCAAAAAAAAAAAAAAAAAAAAAAGAGAGAGAGTTTTTAAGGGGTACTTTCCACTCTTGTTTAGATGATTTTCCAAATCACTTTTCCACAGACTCTCAAAGCAGTCATCACCATCGAGTGTTTCTTCTTTAATCAAATGACAATCCCTTTGGACCTCAAAACAAGCCTAAGTGTGAAGAGCAGGATGGGAGCCTAAGACCAATCAATCCTCAGCACTGCAGATCAAGTGAGACCTGTGAGGTAACATCAAGGGCAACTGTCTCAAAAACTGTCTACCAAGTATTCCTCCCTCACAGATGACCTCTTTTCAGCCTACATCTCCAGGGCTCCAGATAGGTACTCCAGATAGAAATCCTGGTACAGGAATTCCTATTATCCTTGACTCACTCAAAGGAAAAAAAGTCAAACAAAAAACCTCAAACTACTTTTTGCACTTTAAAAGAATTCTCCAGTCTCCCCTGCCTATTTTTGTATAGGAATTTGGCACCAGCGGTGAACCTCTAGTATTAGGGAACTCTGTCCTTCAGATGTTTCTATGAATCTAAAGGCTGATCTCCTAAGAATCGCAGTTAAGTTTAGAGAAAGAGGGAAAACAAGTTAGACAAAGGCAAAAGAATGACCTTATTCCTTCCAAATCCAGCTTACGGAGCCAGCCAAGCAGCTGTGCTGCTGGCGGAAGGAACGAACAGTAATGAAATGCTCATGCTAATCTCCCTCCCCCTCAGGCCTGCAAACCCCCAGCTGATTGCCACACAAAAAGGCTTTTTCTTATAGACGTCTCTCCCTTCCACTTCTGTCTCCATCTTGAATGGAAAGAAACAACACTTGAGATGGAATGTACATAGCTCTGCAAATATTCATGAGAAAATGCTCTAACACCCACACGTGGCTGAGCTCCCCCAGCACATGCATGAACAAGGAACAGGGGATGCCGACAAACTCTGACATCTGTGTTTCTATAACTCAAAGCAACAGGGATGATGTCTCATAATATGCAACAAGATTCAAGAAGGTGAGACTGGGGACATAGCTCTGTGCAGAACTGTGTGACTGGCACATAAGAAATGTACTAGGATCAATTCTGAATGGTACAAATTTTTTTTTAAAATTTAAGAAGTCACAGTCTGGAGGCTGGACGAGTTAAGAGTGCTGGCTTTTTTTTTTTTATTCAAAAATTTTTTTTTACATTTTATTATTTTTATGTATATGAGTGTTTTACCTGCATGCATGTCTATGCACAGTACTTTCAGGTGCCAGAAGAGGTCATTGGATCCCCTAGAACTAGAGTTACAGACAGTTATGAGCGTCCATGTGGGTGGTAGGAATCAAACCTGGGTCCTCTGGATGGAGCAACAAGTACTCTTAACTGCTGAGCCATCTCTCCATCCCTGGTACTTGCTTCTCTTGCAAGTGACCAAAGTTCAGTTCCCAGCATCCATATCATTGCTGCTCAAAACCACAGCTCCAGGGGGTCCAACATCCTTTTCAGGTCTCCACAGGCACTTGCCTTCATGTGAACATATGCTCATATACAAACACATAAACACATGATTAAAAATAAAACCACTGCTGGTGTCACACGCCTTTGATCCCAGCACTCAGGAGGCAGAGCAGGCGGATCTCTGTGAGTTCAAGGCCAGCCTGGTCTACAAAGCGAGATCCAGGACAGGCACCAAAACTACAATGGAGAAACCCTGTCTCGAAAAACCAAAAATAAATAAATAAACTGTGTCTTGACTTTGTGGATGGCGTCACTGGGAACCTGAACAGCCGCGTGCGTTTTGCAGTTTGACAATGGCCAAGATCAAATTAAAAGGGCAGAAGTCCAGGAATGTATTTCACATAGCCAGCCAAAGAACCTTCAAAGCTAAAAATAAGGCAAAACCAGTTACTACTAATCTTAAGAAGATAAACATTATGAATGATGAAAAAGTCAACAGAATGAACACAGCTTTTGTAAATATACAGAAAGAACTTGCAAACTTTTCAAAAAGCCTTTCTCTTAAATCTGTGCAGAAGGAGCTGAAGCCCCGTGAAAATGAACCGGCTAATGTTGATGAATCGACAAGACTAATGGCTCAGTTGTAATCTAGTGACAGAATATCACATTCCCCCAAAGGTCAATAAACCGAATGCTCATACAACTTAAAAAATAAAAATAAAATAAATAAATAAAATAAAAATAAAAATAAAACCATCTTTTTAAAAAGGCAATTGCATATTACCTGTCATCCATCAAATTATTAATTGAATAATTAATTTACTAGTCATTAATTGATCCTTTAAGATATATGGCACTAGAAATGCAGGAACAGAACTGTGAAGGATGCTGTGTGTGCAAGCCTGGACTCAACTGTCATTAGTCAGGGGTTTGATTGTTGGTTCTATTGCTCAGTTGTGTGACCGTAAGCTACTCAGTCTCTCAGCGTCTACAGCTACCCCTTACATGGAGATACAAGTCTGGAAAGTAATACAGTTCTAACAGTGTCTGTCGCTCAGCAAGCTCTCCATCCCACTCCATTTTAGTTTCTTCTGTATGGTTCCTGCTCCCGTTGTGCCTCCAAAGTCTCTTTTCTGTTTCTGCCACTTTCCTAACTTCTTTACTCTTTTCCCCAAGCTTTCATTCACTCTCCAAGTTCAGGAGATTCCAAAGAAGTAAAAGAAGTGAAGGCCAGACTCCTCTCCCACACCCTCCTACCTACTTTCTTGAAGAGCAGACAACAGATCTCTTCTTCGTTTTGTGATAGAGTGGGGCTCCCGGATAGAAGTGCTGCTTCTGCGACAGCAGTGGCTAATCAAAGCCTGGCACCATTAGAGAACCAGTCACAAGTGCCCAATATCCCTCCATATTACTAGATGGCAACAGTGCCACTTTCATCTTGACTGAGTACAAAGCTGGGGCAGGACTGGTCTAACAGCACACTACAAGCTGTACTGGGATCTCTGTGGTGCAGTTCATGGTACCTACCTACCAACACCATAAGCAGCACACATTTCTGTGCAACTTAAGGACAATTCTGGATTTGAAGAAAAAAGTGTGTGTGTGTGTGTGTGTGTGTGTGTGTGTGTGTGTGTGTGTGTGTGTGTGTGTGTAGAGAGAGAGAAGGAAGAAGAGAGAGAGAGAGAGAGAGAGAGAGGGAGAGGGAGGGAGAGGGAGAGGGAGAGGGAGAGGGAGAGAGACTTATTGGAGAGACTGACTTAATAACTTAATATGTGTCTAGGCCTTCATCTTTGAAATAAGTTTCTTTAGGCTAGGAATATATATTACGCAGTAGTTGGTAGAGTGCTTGCCTAGCATGCATGAAGCCCTGGGTTTGACTCTCCATCTCTGTATAAAAGCAGATTTGATGATTCGTGCCTGTAATCCTAGTACTCCAGAGGTAGAAGCAGGAGGACTAGAAATTCAAGGTCATCTCAGTTTCTTAGCAGGTTCAGGACCTCTGGGAAGCTGGTAAAGTCCCAAGTGAAGATGTATTTTGACAAGCACAGCCATGTCAAGGATCCCAATGTCTCAGATCCATGTGAATGGCAAAGCCTTCATCTGGTCCAACAAGTATGGATGTTAAAAATGACCAACCTTCAGCTAAAACCAGTGTATGCAGAAACTGTCCATCACAGCTTCCTCCCCTTGGAGGAAGCAGTTTCACAGCCTGAAACTGCTTCCCTATAGACATCTCCTACCAAGTTTGGCTAAACCTGCCTCCTTGTTCAGCTGTATAAACCACTTCCTCAATTCAGGTGGATAAAATAAACTCAGTAAGATTTCAGGCTGCTGCGGTACAACTGTATCAGAACACACGGCCCACAATTCTAGCTTTTCTGTACCCGTGTCTGTCCTTTCTCATTCCCTAGTCGCCCAGTCAGGTCAACTCCAAAGGTATGCAGATTGAAGTCAAGGGCCAGCCTGGGATACATGAGATCCTGTCTCAAAATTTATACAAAAATAAAAATAAAAAAACTGTTTGGGGCTGGGGAGATGACTCAGTCAGTAAAGTGTCTGCTGTGCCAGCAGGCAGACCTGAGCTCAGATCTCCAGAACCCATGTCAAAAGCCCAGCAGGCAGCCTGTGACGCCCCCTACAGCCCCATCCCCTCCCCCCCACACCCCTCCGCAGGGACAAGCAGATCCCAGAAGCTTACTGTCCAGTCAGCCTAGCCGGATCAATGAACTTCAGGTTCAGGGAGAGCCTGACTCAAAAAATAAAGGTGGAGGGCCAGTGAAATGGCTCAGTGGGCAAAGGTGCTTGCCTTGCAAGACTGATGACCCGAGTCCAACCCCTGGGACCCACGTTAAGGTGGAAGGAAAGACTCGACTCCATAAAGTTGTCCTCTGACCTCTATATTTATACCCACCTACATATGATAATAAATAAAATGAAAAAAATTTAAAATCGTAGAAAATAAAATAAAGATGAAATATAATAATGGAAGAAAGATCCAAAGTCAAGCTTGGGCACATTCACTTGAGCACACACACACAAAGTACCTTGAATGGTGTCTAGTACTATTTCCAGTATTGATACACTGGCCTTTTAATTAATTTATTTACTTCCTTTTTTTTTTTTTTTTTTTGAGACAGGTCTCTGTGTTGCCCAAGCTAGCCTCAGACTCCTGGTATTACTGGTATGCACAATGGCACCTCAATACTCCGAAATTCTACTTAGCTACCACATTCCAGATTTTAAAAATTCTCCCTAAGTTATTCTTACATCTTACTGATACACAATTCTCTGCAAATTAATTGAAATCTGTTTTATTCTAATGGAAATGCAGACCAGCTAGTTTTCATGCTCCATGGATTGTAAACTTGCCATGTTCTGTACTTGGCATTATCACCCATCTTTACAAGGCTGGGTCAACATTCTGTCATTAAACAATCCCATCCGAATGCACATGAGGTATACTGCACTGACGGCAGTTTTCCTCTTGGTTCCTGCAGTCCAGTCCTTCAGTTACTGTTTGGTCTCAGACAGTGCTTATGTCCAGAAATGACAGTCTTGGCTTAAAACAAGTTGGACTATAGAAGAATTCCTGATGGCTAGATAAAAGCCAGCATTCCTCAGGAACTTGGGAAACAGTTCCTGTTCAGTTCCATCCACTAAAATGAGTTATCTCCCTTGCCTCTAGCAGAAGAGACATATGGCTCGCCATTGACATACACCCATAGCTGCATATCAAAGCCCATGCTGGCCTCGAGGCTCCTTCAGTCTCTACTCACAAGCACATTTCAAAGCCACATGGTCGCCTCCTGGCCCTTCTCACCTCCCCAATTCCTCCTACACTCTGCTAGCCCCCAGGTTGTTCCAGATATCACCCCTCTCCCCAAACCCCTGGCCACCTCAGTTGGCCCCCTTCTCTTGAAGATAGCCCTGGCCACATTGAGTCTGTTCCTTTTTCTCTCTGCTCTGGACTCTTCCAGATGTCTCTGGATGTTCTCTCTTTCTTATCCACAATAAAACCTTCCCCCTCAATCATGGAGCAGCCATTTTGGTGGTTTCTTTACTATGTCCCTTGCATACAATCATGTTCTGAAGAATGTGTGGTCCCCTCCCTAGCCTCTCCAGGTTTCTGGCATTCTCTAAGTAAAGTGGGAAGCTATTATTTCTTTTCCTTTCCCTTCCCTCTGTTTTCTTTCCACCCTCCCCTCTTGAAAGGCTTGCAGTGACATACTCCGTGTTGTGTGGTGTTTGGTATTCAGTGTATTATGAAAACCAAAAAATATAAAAATACCAGCAACCACAATCATTCTACTACTGTCATTTTAGTTTTAGATTCATTGGCTGCAGAAAGAAGAATCTCCTCACCCACACAATTTTTAATCTGGAAAAGTTACAAATGTTTGCGTAATGTGTTTTAGCCACATAACAAACTATTTTAAAATGAAGATTCCCAGGAAAGTAGAGGCAATTGCTTTGTAAAGGGCAGGGCAGCTTTTGTCCCTGAACATGCTTTTTGTTGACTCAGGCTGGTTTGTTGCAAACGGCCACTGCCGTTCTTGGTGGGTAAAGCTGAGCTAAAGTTCCTCCTGGAAAGTTTTACACACACACAAACAATAGGTCAAATACAATGTGTGTGAGCAGAGAACTCTCCCCCAACAGTTGTCCATCACCAAGAGGAAGTTAGTGGAGTTTTCCCTGTGGAGCATGCTGGTCCCAGGAGGAATACCCAGCTTCAAAGAAGGGGTAGAAAAAAGTGTGTACTTGCTTCTCATGTGCTGTAAGAGAACTGTCGTTCATCATGCCAGGATCTGAGCCACAGCACAAAAAAACTCACATCACTACCCACTAGGAGGGCAATTACTATAAGTACTTTAACAATTCCTTTATCATATGATAACTCTGAGATATACACTACCACAAAAAATGGTAAAAATACATACACATGCACAACTAATAAAAATAAGACACATAGAGGTTAAGTAGCTTGTTCAAAGTAAGACAGCAAATTAGTATCTGTGCCTTAATTCAAATCTGGGTCCAGTTTCAGAGCAGAAACAGATTAGCATTAGTATAGAGTCACAGGAGGAAAAACAGATCAACTTTGAAGAAAAGTTTTGGCTGAAAATTCAAATATTTTTAAAAGGGTATAAATACAATTTTGATCAAGATCTGCCTTAAGAATGGGAAGTTGGCTCAGTAGGAAAAGTCTTTTGCCACCAAGCCTGAAGACCTGAGTTTGATCCCTGGGACCCACATGCTGGAAGGAGAGTAAAGACTCCTAAAAGTTGTTCTCTGACCTCCTTACATGTGCAGTGGCATGCACACAAACCTTCTCCACAAATAAGTGCAATTTTGAAAAATGAAAAATAATAGGAAGCTAGTAACACCAGGGTCATAGACTAAAGGCTCATGGAATAAAGACAGTGTGTGATCACTTCACATTCCCCCTCTACTAGAGCTTCATTCTTCTACCCCATTCTTCTTCTTCTTCTTCTTCTTCTTCTTCTTCTTCTTCTTCTTCTTCTTCTTCTTCTTCTACCCCCTTCTTCTTCTTCTTCATCTCTCTCTCTCTCTCTCTCCTTCTTTGAGACAGGGTCTCCAATAGCCCTGGCTGGCCTGGAACTCACCATGTAGACCATGCTGGCCTCGAACTCATAGATCCTTGCCTTTGCCTCCTGAACGCTGGGATTGAAGGTGTGTACCACCTCCACAGCTCCCACTCTTGTTAACATCTTGGTTACCTTTCCTGTTGCCATGATTAAATGCCTAATAAAAGCAACAGAATGAGCCAGGCGGTGGTGGCACATGCCTTTAATCCCAGCACTTGGGAGGCAGAGCCAGGCAGACCTCTGTGAGTTCGAGGCCAGCCTGGACTACCAAGTGAGTTCCAGGAAAGGCGCAAAGCTACACAGAGAAACCCTGTCTCAAAAAAACAAAAAAAAAAAAAGGGGGCTGGGGATTTAGCTCAGTGGTAGAGCGCTTGAGCGCAAGGCCCTGGGTTCGGTCCTCAGCTTGGGGACGGGGGGGGGGGGGGGGGGGGGGGGGGGGGGGGAGCAACAGAATGGGGAAAGTTTTTCTGACTCCAGTTCAGGTTACAGTCTATTATGGAGGGAATGAAAGACGGCAGACGCTGAAAGGGGCTGGTCACTGCATCAGTCAGGAGGAAGGACATGATGGGCACTGGTGCTCAGCTTACCTTCTCCTCTTTATAGAGTCCAAGATCCCAGCCCACAGAATGTACTATTCTCAATGAGAGGGTCTTCCTACCTTACTTAACCTTAATCAAGATAATCCCTACAGGCATGCCCAGAGGCCAGTCTGCCAGGTGATTCTAGAGCTCATCAAACCGACAACAGAAATTAATCATCGTCACACAACATCTATCTGTGAATTACTAACATTAACATCTGTTTTTTGTTTTTTGAGACAGGGTCTCAACTGTGTAGCCCTAGCTGGCCTGGAACTTGCTATATAGACCATGCTGGCCTCAAATTCACAGAAATCCTCTTGCCTCTGCCTCCCAAGTGCTAGGATTTCCATCATACCTGGCTCTAGGTGACATTCTTTTTTCTATTATTATTATTATTTTTCTGAGACAGGCTTTCTCTGTGTAGCCCTGGCTGTCCTGGAACTTGCTCTGTAGACCAGGATGAACTTGAACTTAGAGATCTGCCTGCCTCTGCCTCCCAAGTGCCAGCACTTGGGATTAAAAGTGTGTGCCACCAGTGCCCAGCTCCTAGGTGACATTCTTGTTAACATCTACCAATAAACAGAGCACTCTTGTTAACATCTATCTATGAATCATGACACCTTGTTAACAGGTATCTCTGAAAGATAACATCTTATTAACCATTATCTATGAATGGTGATATCTTACAATCTATGGATGGTGACATCTTGCTAACAGCTATCTATGAATGGTGACACCTTGTTAACATCTAATTCATATATACACACATTACAGAAACAAGTATGCCAACCTCATAGGTGTCTGAAACAGCCCTTAGAATGCTCATACTTTCTGTTAACTTTGGAAAGACCAATGTCTTCTACGCAGCTAGATCCTTTCCTAGATCTTTGCAGATCTCGGTGGAAGTGTCAGAGGAAGTGTTACAAATATGTGGGAGGCCAGCTCCCACCTTTTAAAGGGTTCCTATGAGGAGGAGAGAGGGATAAGAAACTTTTAGATAGAAAGACAGCAAAGAGGAGAAAGAAACACAGGATAGCTTCAGAAGAACCTGGATCAAAACCCAATGGCCCTTTCTGCCTCTTCAAAAGGGCTTTTTATAACAATGCCAAGGGGAGGGGCAAAAGACCTCCTCTTGCTAGATCAAAGCATACCACACAACTAAGTGGAGACCCTTCCAAACACCTGGTAACCACGCCCGTGGTCAAATCATTTCCTTATGCAGCCCTGCTGGGTAAAGCAAGCTCAGATTCTCAGGCCCTGAGTAAGTTCTCACTAGGAAACCTCTGTGGTTTCTACACAAATACCAGTAGGCAGATGACTTACATACATTGCATGTTAGAATTAAAAATAAAGAGCCATGAGTTTGGGAAGAACGTTCAGAGGTTAAGAATGCATACTGCCCTTGCAGAGGACTTGAGTTTGGTTCCCAACATCTATGTCCAGTGGCTCACAACTGCCTGTAACTCCAGCTCCAGAGGCTCTGACACCCTCTTCTGGCCTCTAGGGGTACTGCACTCATGTGCACAAACCCACACTGACACACACATATATAAACAATTAAGAATAAAAATAAGATCTTATGTATCATTCCATAACCCTGAAAAAGGTAATTTATACTCACATATTCTCTATACAAATTTACACAGGTATGTGTCACCATGCCTGCCTGGCGAATACACACACACACACACACACTTTTTTTTTTCTTTTCTCAATTTTAGGGTTAGACTATCACAAAGTGCCCTAATAGCCGGGCAGTGGTGGCGCACGCCTTTAATCCTAGTATTCAGGAGGCAGAGCCAGGCGGATCTCTGTGAGTTCGAGGCCAGCCTGGACTACACAGCAAGTTCCATGAAAGGCTCAAAGCTACACAGAGAAACCCTGTCTCGAAAAACCAAAACAAACAAACAAAAAGTACCCTAACAACTGCCAGGACGAGGATGATTTTTTTGTGGTCTAGCAAGGCTTACTGCCATTATGGGGATGGAAAGCATGACCTTCCACAGTGCTCAACTGATACAATACAATACAATGCTACTGCTTCCCAGAAACAAAGATGCCCTAAAGATGCACTGCCCCGACCTCTAGATGCCTTGGCAACTTGATAAAGAGCTAAACAAAACTACAAGGCATGGGGAAGATGACCAGCAACACCTTCAGTCAGCAAAGCCTTGGTCCTCTTAACCCTCAGTCAGCAGATCTTTGGAATTCACCTTCTACACACTCTTGCACTCTGGCAGACTAGCTGTCTATCCCTTTCACATTCTGTGTAGGAGCACAAATACACGTATAAGATACTAAGAAGATACTAGCCTTTAGGATTCCTCAATCCTTCTGCTGTACACAATTCAAGATCATGTTTGAAGCAAGCCTTACTGACTGTGGTGGTTTGAAAGGAAATGGCCCCCAAAGGGAGTGGGACTATTAGGAGATGTGGCCTTGTTGGAGGAAGTGTGTCACTGTGGGGGTGGGCTTTGAGGTCTTTTTCTCAAGCTTCACTCAGTATGACAGTCAGTCAACTTCCTGTTGCCTTGGAGTTAAGATGTAGGACTCTCAACTCCAGTGATACATCTATCTGCTTGCACGCCACCATGCTCCCCATCCTGATAATGGACTGAACCTCTGAAACTATAAGCAAGCCACCACAATTAAATGTTTTTATTTAAAGGAGTTGCCGTGGTCATGGTGTCTCTTCACAGCAATAAAAAACCCTAAGACACTGACCTATTACAATATCAGAAGACTATCTGCACTAACCCCCAATCTGAATCACATTGAGGCCCAAACTGGGAACAGACACTAGCTAAGCTCCGACACCTTCACCAAGCAATCTTTTTCCACCTCTTTGCAACATTTTTTTTTAAAACTGATGCCACTCACTACCATTTCTCAGATTAAAACATTATTAGTTTCTAACCAACATATCATAAAAAACAGTCATCACCCAGATTCCATGCTAATTTACCTAAGTATCCAGTTATAATAACAGAGGAGACAATGCTATCATGGAAATAACTTTAAATGTTCCACAATGTATCAGTGTTTTCCTCTTGAAAACCAGTTTTCATTGAGATTTTCTCAAAGTTTAAAGTACCAATTAGAGTACCTCTAATCTACAACTGCCATAATGACCTTGAAAAGTAAATTTACAGCAAACATTTGTAAAAAGGAGAATGGAGGGGAAATGACATTACCACTTCCTGAGATGCGTAGTGAGGGTCCTCCGGGTTGACTGACCAATAGCAGTAATCAAAGCCAAATGCTATAACCTTCTCCCGGGTGTCTCCAAAGCTCTCTGGTCGACTGCTCACCTAAAATTAAGCACAGCATCCAGTGTCTTCCCTCTCATATCATTGGAATCTGGGCAGTGGCTCTTCGTTATGCTCTCTAATAATTACAGAGACCTGGACTAACACTGTAATGTTTACGACAGCCACCAAAGAAGAGAGGTAACATCTGTCTCCATCTCACTAGGAACAAATAGACACGGGAACTAAATATGCCTATTTCTCTAGCATGTGTCTTCATACAAGCACAGGAGGTATAGGACAGCTCAGGAGAGAAAGCCTCCTTCAATGGACATCTTTAGCGCTCATTTCTTCCCTAAGTATTTCTGCAGAGGATGCCAACAGCGTGAGTAGCACAGAGTCCCTGGGTCCAGCAGATTTCATCAACTTGGAGCTTTCCTTGAGGTCCGTTAGGAATCTGCTCTCTGTGACTTGGAAATAGTATTAAATGGAACCAGAAATAATCCTGTGGCTGAAGGCAGAGGAGGGGAACTGCACTGAGCTCTGGGTACTGGGGAGAATGGCTGGCATTCTTCACAGAAATGCCTAGTCTTAATATTTAAATTTAAACTGTGGTATTCAGATGACAATAATCTCACTATGAGAAAATGCCTCTTGCAAAGATCTCCTTCATCCTCTCCAGAGAGAAGAAACTCAAGAATGGACACTTGGTATACACCCTGAATTCCTATTTCATGGGTGTAAAATGGCCGGGATGCTACAAAGTCATCAGAGTTTGTAGGCATGCACAGCTTTGTGTGCTGGCTGCTCCACTGCCCTCTGCCAGCCTCCAGGAAGGAAAGCATGGCTTACAGAGGGGTGCTCCTTGAGGAGGACGCATGCAGCACTAAGAGTGACCAAATCAAGGTCAGGGGAAAATATGCCCAAAAAACACATTTTAGACAAGTTTCAAAAGGGAAAGGCAACTCTGACATTAGTTATTCCAAATCTACAGAAGAACATGGATGTCATAACGAGTAAGAGCTTGTTTGTAGATAACTGACCTTAGGGAAGTCAACAGCTGGGGAGGTGCAAATTAAAGTTTGTTCTTGGGTGCCTGAGAGGTGGCTCAGAGTTAGGAGTGCTGGCTGCCTGTCCAGAGGCCCCTGGTTTGATTCGCTGCACCCATATGGTAGCTCATAACCACCAGGTCCTCCAGGCCTGGGGGATCTGATGCCTTCTTCTGGTCTCCTAGAGCACTAGATACTTATGTGGTGCACAGACATAGATGTAGGCACAACACCCATACACATAAAATAATATATATTTTTAAGTTTGCTTTTAAATTTTCCTCTTGGGCAAACTTGATTTTCTAGACCGCAAACTATAAGATATTACAACAACAAAAGAAGTGATTAGCAAGAGAGGTATGTAGGAGAAGGCAGGGAACAAGAGGGCCTTTTCTCCAGGGACTCCTGTTTAAACTTTCACAGGACACACTCTCTTTTAACAAGAGCTAACGACAAGAGGAAACAAGTCTCATCACAGAAGAACAAGGGAGAGGGCATCGCTCTGAGCCTGGGACTAGATAACCTTCACTCTGCCTCAGCTTCCTCAGTTCTGGGGACTGCTGGCTTTACGTCACAAGCTAAGTCACAAGCTAACGACAGCATCTGTCATGTGATCACCTCCCTGGCTTCTCTCCACTGCTCCAGGTCCACAAAAGAAGAACCCCTTCATCTTCCTCTTCCGCATCAGGAAGGATGGAGGAAGCTGACTCTGGAGGTCAGGGTAAGGAGGAGGGAAGGAAGTTCCCCGCGTCTGTTCAATAGGGTTGTGGAAAAAAAATCTGGAACAAGACTTAGGCCAGTGACCAACTCCCTTCTGGGTCTGAAGGCTGATGTCTGACATCTGGACCACATTATGGCCAAAACAAACCCTGCATTATCAGGCAAATACTAAAATTCCTAATAATGCCCCAGATAAAGTACTATCAGTTGAAGGACTCAGGATGAAGTTTAACTGGTGGCCAGATGAGTTACATAGACATATAACTTTCCCCTGGCAGGAGTTAAGCTAATCACAGCCCCTATTACATACCCTAGGTTTAGTTTCAAAGCAGCTACTATCAGTTTCCAAAACAGCTGCACTATTCTATTTAACAGCATGGACTACAACACCACATTTTCTGGACTCTAAGCGTAACTCTTTTGTTGTTTTATTTACTTTGTGATTGGTCTAAGCTTTTCCCACAATCCTCTTACATCTCCTGCTTTCTAGTATATCAAACATATTCACCCCCAGAGACCCCTTTAATTATAAAGATTCTTATCTAGAAAAACCAACACAATTTCAGGCTTACCTTTACATTCCTGACTTTTGCCACTTTGTCATCAACTTCCACAATAATTCTTCCCCCTTCTTTGGTCTCCCTAAGAAATAAGAGCAGAATTTAAATGAGAAGAAACACTTTTTGTTTTGTTTTCTGAGACAGAATCTCAGATAGCCCAGGCTGCCTCAAATTCACTCTCTAGCCAAAAATGACTTTGAGCTTCTGATTCTTCTGCCTCTTCTTCCCAAATGCTAGAATTACAGGCATGTGCCACTACATCTGGCACCCACTTAAAACACACACACACACACACACACACACACACACACACCAAGAACAAAAACATAAAGAAAGAGAAAGAAATTAGTTTTCTTATTACTGTCCCTGTTCCAGTAAGTGGAATGCCCATCTCCATAAACGGCTAAAAGCATATAAAGACTCCATTGAGGGCATAGTTTCCTGACCATACACTGTGACTCTGAAATCCCTAACTGTTACCTTATTTTGGTGATCGTCTATGTACAAAGCACCACATTAGGTATGGATACTGTAATTTATCCATCTACCCTATTCTTCTGATACAGCTTCATAGCATATCTTCATTTTGACAGAACTTTAAAGTAAAACCTAGAGAAATTGTATAACTTGCCCAAGGCCACCCAGCCAGGACCAGTAGAACTGGAATTTAAGTCCAGATCTGTCTGATCCTTAACTAT
Organism: Peromyscus californicus insignis; assembly: GCF_007827085.1. Taxonomy (NCBI): domain Eukaryota; kingdom Metazoa; phylum Chordata; class Mammalia; order Rodentia; family Cricetidae; genus Peromyscus; species Peromyscus californicus. Next base: position 94,992,014 of record NW_026294595.1, on the reverse strand, counting down.
ACCTTAAAAATCAGGCTTGGAAAGTATCTTTGGCCCAGCGCATGACACAACTTCTCATTGTCTCTAGACCACTGAACAAAGTTCTAATAAAGTCCTCTCTGCTGAAATGTTGGGCATACTTTACGTCTGAAGTCAGGGTGAAAGCCAAGGTACTTAAAAATCTTCCTATGTTGTCCTTACGTGGTAACACTGCTAGCAACTAGCTGACCTTTAATTCACTTTACACCTCTTTCTTGCAGTGCTGGGGACTTGACGGCATTCATTTTAATAGGCTTATCTGGTGATCCACACATCTGAAGCCCACCTTTTTCAAAACAAAAACCTTCAGCTAGGGCGAGACGGTTCATCAACTGAAGGCACTTGCTGTATCTGGAATAAAGCCCTAGATAAAAAATTTCTCTCTAGCTGGGTAGTGGTGGCACATACCTTTAATCACAGCACTCGGGAGGCAGAAACAAGCAGATCTCTTTGAGTTGAAGGCCAGCCTGGTCTACAGAGCTAGGTGCAGGACAGCCAGGGCTACACAAAGAAACCCTGTCTTGAAAAACCAAAACAAGGGGGCTGGAGAGATGGCTCAGAGGTTAAGAGCACTGACTGCTCTTCCAGAGGTCCTGAGTTCAATTCCCAGCAACCACATGGTGGCTCACAACCATCTGTAACGAGATCTGGTGCCCTCTTCTGGCCTGCAGGCACACATGCTGTATACATAATAAATAAATCTTAAAAAAAAAAAAAAAAAAAAAAAAAAAACAACCGAGCTAAATGACATTTTTGTTAGTTAACTTTAAGTTTATGTTGTTTCTTTCCCCTTAAGGCCTTACTGTACTTTCTTGTCCACTGTACAGAAGACAGTACATGAGAGAGAGGTATTCTACTATGGTGAAGGGGATCAAACCCAGTGTCTCTCATACATCTAGGCAAGTGCTTTACTACTCAGCCACACTCCAAGTCCAGAGATGTTCCTAATCTCCCAGGATCAACAGTCCACAAGAAGTAAAATTGTCCCACCTTCCTCTGCTCACCTACAGAAATGCTGGCATTAAATTTTAAGAGGGCAGAAAGGACATCAATCTTTTGTGGGTTTTTTTTTTTTTTTGGGCTGAGAATCGAACCCAGGGCCTTGTGCTTGCTAGGCAAGCGCTCTACCACTGAGCTAAATCCCCAATCCGACATCAATCTTAATTAAGAAGCTGGTTTCAGGTGGGCAATGGTGGCACATGCCTTTAATTCCAGCATTTGAGAGGCAGAGGCAGGCAGATCTCTGTGAGTTTGTGGCCAGCCTGGTCTACAGAGGGAGTTCCAGGACAGCCAGGACTACACAGAGAAACCCTGTTGTAGGATGAATCTTAAAAGGTTTTATTAATAAAAACAAACCTGGAGCCAGTTATTGGGGTGAATGCTGAATGATCAGAGAAACAGAACAAGCCACATCCAACCTCACCTTGCCAATTTCTCAGCTGATATTGTTTCCTCAGATTGAAAGCCTCTGAATCTTCATCCAAATGGATCTCAGCTGAACCGCTGCTAAAAGCTTAAAAAAGGCTCTAGTTCCTGGTCCTTAAGCCTTATATACCTTTCAGCTTCCTGCCATTACTTCCTGCCATTAAAGGTGTGTGTCACCATGCCTGGCTGTTTCCAGTGTGGTTTTGAACTCACAGAGATCCAGACAGATCTCTGCCTCCAGAATGCTAGGATTAAAGGCATGTGCTACCACTGCCTAAACCTATGTTTAATATAGTGGCTTTCTGTTCTCTGCCCGCCCCCCAGATAAGTTCATTGGGGTGCACAATATATCAACCACACCCTGTCTTGGAAAAAAAGATTGACATGGTTATCCCTATTTTATAAATTAAAGAAACAAAAAGTGGAATAAATTAATGTATCATGTCAAAGTACAGGGCAGTGGGGCAGAGTACAGAATTAGCAGGTGCGTTCCTCAGTGGTGAGTGACTTTGGATAGACAAGGACAGCATCTCCTAATGACAAATAGAATTTCTGATTATGGGAAACAACTGGGGTCAAGGGTAGGACTCCAAAATCACTTCTGAGCTGTTATTTCATTCAGGGTTTTCTTTGGTCCTATGGAACAAGGAACCATTTTGAGCATCTTGGAAAGGAGCAGTATGGTGCAGTGAATCAAATCCTGCTTTTAGAACTTAGCAAGACCATGTTCTCATTTGGAAAATACTAATGTAAGCTTGGGCTAGGTGACTTTAATGGTTCCTTCACAAGCACAGTATCAGTGCTTATGAGTTATCTGAATGTTGGAACAGACTACATAATCAGCAGATTCTCCACATGCAAAACATGTCAATGAACAGCATGTACCACCATCATCTCTGCAGAATTCCGTGGGAATTGAACAATGGTCTGATCTGAACTTCTTAGCTGAGATCACACTGAGTTTTTACATAACTACCCCTGAATCAGTGATTGTGAATCTGCAGCCTGCTAAAAATCAGCTCACACCTGGAGATCTTGACAATCTACCACTTTCTCTCAAGCCTCTTCACTGGAGCTAAAAGTAAATATGCTTCCTGGTTGTTTTCATTTTTGTTGGATGAGATATGTTATTCTCTGCAACGACTGCAAGTAACAAAGGCGTTTCAACATCATTTTCTTAATGAAATCCATGCTATTTGAATTTCCTGATTTCCAAGGAACTAAAAAGTTAAGAGTGGTCAATGTTGCTATCCTAAGAACCCTAAAAAAATAGTTTGGAAACAGATCTACCAGCAGCTACCTCCTCCTGGATAGCAGCTGCTCCCAGGGAACCTCCAACCCAGAGTCACCACAGGCAGTTATGCAAAGTCAGATGTTTAAAAACCACCCTGGCTGTCCTGGAACTCCCTCTATAGACCAGGCTGGCCCTGAACTCACAGAGATCTGCCTGCCTCTCCCCTGCAACCCCCAGTGCTGGGATTAAGGTGTGCGCCACCACTGCCAGCATAGGTACACGTTATGTTCTCCTATCTCACGCTTCTCATTCTGTCAAGACTTTTCAAAGCAAATGGCCTCTACAAGGACAAACCTAAGCCCCCATGGTACTCTTGTCACAGGAGACAAGGCCTTTCCTGATCTCTGTCCCCACTCATCATCTTGTGTACTGGACATTTAAAAAAAATCTACAATGAATTCCAATACATGTCGTCTGGTCTAGAACCACACTCTGCAATTTTATCACCTCTCATCTGCTTCTATCCAAGCACATATCCAAGGCTCCCATCTACACCCTAACAGCCTAAATTCACTTTCTCTTCCTGTTCTTAGTTTAGAGAGCGCTGCACTTTCCCCTATCCGTCAGAAAATTCAAAGATCATTCAGAACAGTTCAGACACTCAACTCTTGTGCAAAGCCTTCTCTCACTTCCCAAGTGAGTGGAAGAGGATGAAATCCTCAGCTCCACACTGGATGCCTCAAGGGTTGAGAGGTGCAGAATCAGGCTAAGCACAAGGAACTAGCACCGAGGTGTTAACTTCCCCTTTCCCTAGGTCACAGTTCTGTTCTTAAAACACGTCAGCTGTTGAGCACAGATTGAAACCACAGTCTCCCTGGGCCTCAATTTCCCTCCCATATCCTGACAGTTCCTTTTCCTATGTGTATGTACGAATACACAGCCTCCAGTCCTCACTTGGGTACTCCCGGGACACCAAGAGGAGAGGAGACTGCCCACGCCTATGCATCTCCTCACGTCGTTATGCATAAGAAAGGCCCTACTAAGTGCACCAAGACCCGAGTCAGGCTCCCTAGAAACTTGTTGGCAAGATGCCAGGGACGTGCACCCAGGGCAAGCGACCCCTGAAGCCACAGGGGAACCGCTATCTCCTAGGACGCTACTTGAAGCCCTGTCCCTCCGGGCCTTCACGGCTTCTGGACGCTGAGCCCTCAGGGCACTTTGAGTCTGGATTTTCTCCGCACCAGTCCACCTAGAGGAAAGCGGGGATCTCGCGCTCCGCTCACTTCACTTGACGCCTCAGGCGCCCCCTCCTGCCAGACTCACCGCTTGCTGAGAGGCCGGACCCTCACGGCCACCCGCACATTCGCCATCCCTCCGCCACAGCCCAAGACCCGCACCGCGGTCGGGCGGAAGCATCCCTGGCCGGCGTCCAGCGCACAGCCCCAGCCCCAGGCACGGCAACAAGCACAGCCCGCCCCGCCCGCCCCACGCGCCTCGGGGCTGCAGCCCGAGCCTCGCCCGAGGGGGCGGGGCCCCTGAGCCTCGGCCAATCCTGACCAGAGTGGGCGGGGGGACGCGCGGGCCGCTCCGCCCCTCTCTCGCTCTCTCGCACCTCCCCGGACGCTCCCGCCCGAGTGCGAGCCACCGCCGGACGCGGGCGGGGCCCTCCCGGCCTGCCGCCAATTCTGAGACGGGTGGGCCGGGCCACCACGTCTCGCCCTGCCCCTCGCACTTCCTCAGACACCCCGCGCACGCTGTGGCATCTCCTTTGTTCTAAGATTTGGTGACGGAGTTTTTGGTTAATACTCGAAAGTTTATGAAGTAAAATTGCTAAATATTGTTTTTTACCCTATTGGTCTGAGATGTCAAAATTTTAGGAGCAAAAATGAGGTGGAGCCTTTCGTGGAGGCTGAGGCAGGAATATTATTGTTAATGAGTTCAAGGTTAACCTGGGCAGTACACGGTGATTTGAGGTCAGCTTGGAGTGCAGCGTGAAATCTTGTCTCAAAACAATGAAATGGGCAAAACAAGTGATTTTTGCAGTTCCAAGCAGTGTTTAATGAGGAGGGTTTTTGCTTTTGGTTTTGCTTTTTTGGTGGTTTGGTTTTTTTTCTTGCTAGCAAGTTTCTCTTTACTGTCCTGGAACTTCACTGCCACCCTAGCAGTATTTATGACACAGTAAATGCTGTCTGATCAGAACTGTTTATACCTGTAAAGTCTCAAGCTCAGCCCAAACGTGAAGGGACCAAAACCCCTTCCCGACCAAGACAGCCACACAGGAAGCTCCTGATTCACACAACAAAAACAGAAACATGGGTCTGTTTCTGATGGTGACAAATTTGTGTCCACTGAAGTCTTCTCAATCTTCATACATTATGATTAGAGAGGGGCGGATGCAGGTTAGCCATTGCTGAATTATTAACTGTAAATTTAAAGATTCACAGACAAAATAAAAACACAATAAAACAAAGTCACTTCCTTCATGGAAATTGGGATCTTACAGAAAAGGAAATAAATACCTACATGTATAACATGGTGAAAGACATTGAGTGCAAGGAAAAATAAAAGGGAATAAAATAAAGTCTTTTATGTACCTGGAGAGGAAGTTACATTCTATGTAGACTCTTTGAGCAAGCAGTCACTGATAATGGTGACATTCTAATATACTTGAGGAAAGTAAGGCTGGGGAGTCATTCAGAGACAAATTCCTTTCCTCTAGACCCAGAGGTGTTAAAAACGGGAATTATAAATCTAGAAGCATATAGACTGATAGAGAATGAGCAATCATATAACCACATGGAATTACGGTTTTTTTCCTCTCTGAGAGCTCTTTTGCCGTGGCTGTAACCATTCTCAGTTGTAGAAAAATGGAGGATTCTTTGCTTTGTTATGTTTTGAACTATTACCCAATGGATTTGTCTATAGGTTTATTTAAAATGTCCACACAAGTGCTACACAGGATCTGCACCACCTGGGAAATTCTTACAAGTGCTTATCTCAGAGCAAACAAATCCAAATTTTCATTTCTAGCATAATCCCAAACTGGATATTCATGAAAATGTGAACAGCTCTGGTCAACAGACTCTCCTTCTAGATCATGTATTATAACATTTTTATGAGATCTAGCATGTTGTTTGTACAGCCTATCATTTCTCCCAATTTCAAAGAGCTAAGACTCCTTAATCATGACAATGGGCTTCTAATCTGTAGGTGTCATTCTTGACTACTCTATTTTAAACACACACCTACACACACACACACAAAACCATACACTGAATTCTTTATATCATACACTAGATTATCTTTGGATTTAGTGATGCTCTGTGTGATTTATTATACACATATGACTGATTATCTCCACATTATATATAAACTATACCAATCTATGAACAAATACTTCAAGCCACACCAGATTTAGAGAAGACAGGATGCATGACAACACTTAATTCTACCTCTTAATGCACATTGGTAATAGCTGCTCACTTCATGTATTTTCAGTAGTGAAATATGATTATCAACAAAATGAACTGAATTTTCAGATGAATACATTAGGAACATTGTGCCTGTTATAATGTTTGCCTAGCAAGCACAGGGTTCTAGGTTTGGTCCCCAGCTAAAAAGAAAAAGAAAAAAAAAAAGAATGTATTCTTTTTTTCTCCAAGAGTAAATTATTTGTATATATTATGTGAGTCCTCAAAGAATGTCTACTAAACCACTATGTCATCTGAAATGTATTGTCACAAATTAAAATTAATGTAAGGTTTTGGGAGATATTTGATTACACTGTATAAAAATTTATCACTGTGATTGGTTTAATAAAAAGCTAAATGGCCAATACCTAGGCAAGAGGTATAGCTGGACTTCTGGACAGAAAGAACTCTGTGAAGAAGAAAGGCAGAGTCCAGTTGGTCACAGAGGGAGCAAGACATGCAGGAGGAGAGGTAAAAGCTACAAATCACATGGCAACACATGGATGGATAGAAATGGGTTAATTTAAGTTGTAAGAGCTAGTGGGACAAGCCTAAGCTATAGGCTGAGCTTTTATAATTAATAATAAGTCTCTGTGTCATTTTTTTGTGATCTGGTGGCCCAAAGAAAAACCCATCCATCTACATATGGTGCCCAACATCCAGCCATGTATATCCACATAAGGCCAGAGAAAACTAAGAAAAGTTCTCACTAGGAGCCAGATGTGGCTTTCTAGTCCTGCAATCTCTCAGGCTGGCTGGTGCTCAGTGGTATACAGATGTCCAGCTACCAGCTGCTGCCTGTGGACTGGAGCCAGCTGCTCAACTTCCTTCATTTACTTTCTGTCCTCTCTGCAGGTCCTAATCTTCATCCTCCTCTTCAGCACTATCCTTAGTTCTTAACACTCCTTAACTGTGAAAGACCTCACATGCCACTCATATGTCTAATGCTACCCACCATTGAAATTGTTTCCTTCAAACTTCCTAAGTTAAAAAAGACAGCCGTTTAATATATTTTATTATTTAACAAATATCACATGAGTAATTTTTAGTGGCAGGAAAATAATTACTATTCTGTTGTTTAATTTATTTTAGTCTTTGTTATGCGTATGAGTGAATATGCTGTGTGCACATGGTGTACGTACGTGTCTATGCAGGTGCATACCTGTGTATGCTCAAACAGAGGCAGAAGAAGACAACAGGTGACCTTGACTAACACATCCACCTTATCCCACGAGACAAGATATAGCACTGAGTTTGAAGCTAGGCAAGTAATCAGAATATCTCAGTGATCCTCCTGACACTAGCCCCAAAGTGCTGGGTTACAGAAGCACACTAGCCATGCCCAACTTTCTTTTTTTTTTCCAGAGCTGAGGACCGAACCCAGGGCCTTGCGCTTACTAGGCAAGTGCTCTACCACTGAGCTAAACCCCCAACCCCATGCCCGACTTTTTATGTGAATCTAGATATAACTTGAATCTTCATTCCTTCATAGCAAACTCTCTTTCCCTACCAAAGATTCAACTCCCCAGCCCTCTGTCCTGTTTTTGTAATTTTTTATTCTAATTTATATTTAAAATATTACCTCCTTTTCCTCTGCCCTTTCTTCTCTCTAGCGGATCCCATGTACTCCAACCTTCCTCTTTCTGGATTCCATGGCCTATTTTAATTATTATTGTCACACAAAAACACATATGTTTAGTGATCAGTCTGTTTAGTGTTACTCTGTCCTGTTTCAATTACACATTTCTTCAAATTACTTTGTATAATAAAATTTCTCATCTTTCCCTTGACTGAATACTGACTCTTTACTCTTTGGCCTGTAACCATGGATAAATAAATAATCAGAGTAATATTTACTAAATGATTCATGAAATAATATTTATCTATAGTAAAGTAAATCTACCTCTTCATGATGCAGTTTGTCAGACATTAATGACCTTTTGTAACAGTGAGATGGTGATGAAAATTGGGACAAGTTTTCCTTGCTTCTCAAGCCAGTTTTGTTACATGAAGACAACTTTTTTCATATTCTTAACCCTTGCATCCTTGCTTTCATACTCAGTACAGTAAAACCTTTGTCCTTTTTTCTTTATTTATTCCTTTATTTTTATTTTCATATTTATTATCTTCCTTACTTCCCCAGAGACACTGCATATAAGAATGTCGTGAACTGGTAACCAGCCTCAGTCTCCCCTGTTGTTAGGATTGGTAATAGGTGCCATTGGTGTCCTTTCATTTCCACTTTTCACTGGTGTCCATTGACAGGGAAGTCCGTTGACTACTAGATGCATCAGTACTCATGTTAGAAACAGATACTCTGTCAAATAACACTTTCACAGAATATAGTTCCTACCTTCCGTTGTTCTTTTCACTTCCTTTTTGTCTCTTTGATCTCCAGCCCCACCTAAGTTACTAGGACATTTAGCAGGAGCATGCTTAGAAGAACTCGGCTAAAATTAATACCAAAAATAAGGCAATTAATGTTTTCTTACTCATTTTAGAATATGTGAATTTCCCATTTTAAAAGAAACTGCACATAAAATAAAAAAGAATGTGTCTAAAAACACAGTTATTTCAATACCAAACCTTATACATGTTGTCTACACTAAGCTTATCTTTCACCATTGTGTAAAACAAAAGTGAAAGTTTACAAGACACATGTTCATCGATTACTTGTTATTTTGTACACATTTTATAAGAGAAGTTAATTTTATATTGCCTAACTCTTACATTCCACATAGAAAATGAGTATCTATTTTTTTAAAATTATTTCTTCTTAAACATCCCAGTAAAAAGCTATTTTTAGCCACAGAATTTTCCATCTCCTCTCCTTGGCAATCAAAACATAACAATGCTTTCACAAGAAATGTGCTTTCTCTCTGTCTGGAATATTTCCTAAATTCACATTTTTGATAAAAATAAATAAGTAAAATACCTCAATTTCAAAACAATAATTTTAGAGTTTACCAGCAGACGGCTTCTAAACCGAGAAGACAGGCAAGGAGAGGAGAGGAAGAAGTGAGCATAGGTGGTGGAGAAATGGGTTTGCCTGCTCTAAAGGGAGGCGGAGCAGGCACTAAGAAGTGAGGTGGTGGCTGTTCTTGCTCCTAGGAAAATGCTGAATTACACTGTTCATCAACAGAGCCAGTAACAAACACAAGTGCTAGTGGGTCTGTGCCTTCTTCCTTTGAGAAAACTGACCACCGTCTGAGTCACTGTGACTCCCGAAGCCGCATCCTAGCCCAGTAAAAAGTGTGCCTTCAGAACAGAGCCCCACAACTGACTGGACATGTCCTGCTGTGTTTACATTTCATCAGTAGCCTATCTGCCAGTCTCTCGAGTTGGTTGTGGTGGCAGGTCAACCATGAGACTGGACGACTCTGTGTTTAATTACAGTTTCACTGTGCTGTGTCAAACTTTAGCCAGAGATTTATTTCCTTTGGAGGCTTTGGGTTGGAGAAACACTTGAAGACACCCACAGCCCTGCACAGTGGGCAGGAATAAGACACCCAGAGACCCCACCCAACACATGGTACAAAGGAAACTTATTTTGTGAGGAGTGAGAACTGTACTCATTGGTAGGTATTGAAAAACAGAAATTATAATGATTGGGGGAAATGGCAGTAGTAGGTTCTTCTCTAGATTCAATGACCTCCACTGCCAAGGACTGCTGCCCAGATTTTCAGTACCAGGTTTGAGTTGCCTTCTACTGGGTAGGGACGTTTCCCTTGCCTGGAGCTGAAGATTTTGTTAGACAGTCTATGGCTCTTGGGGAAGCAGCATCTTCCAAAGTGGTATAACTTCATTTAAATAATTTATATATGTACATATATATATATCATATATATTGTGTAAACATACAATAGTATGCTCTGTATGGATTTTCAAACATCCTTAGTGTTATTTAGCTTTCCTTCCTCTCCATGTATTATTGTTCTCGTTCTCCTGTAGTTAAAATATGCTTGTCCCATTTTTCCCTTTGAGTTGTTGCTCAGTGGATTCTAAGAGACTCCCAAAGAAATATAGGCTCTTCAGGTTGGAGATAAGATTCTATTACTGGAGACACCACCCATCTCAGACATGGGACTAGTAGAAATCCAGCAGGAACCGGCCTGGAATGCTTTTTCATGAGGGCTGACTTTCATAGCACCCCAAAAGTGCTATGCAGGCTACCAGGAGAGAAAAGCACCAACAGCTCTACCTAGTTGCAGAGCCTGTGCACCACATCAATGACTTGTTGAACAAGATATCCCCAGTGGTGCAATAATAGCACTTTCTTCTTAGTGGTAACCAATAGCTATCTAGCTTGACTTAAGGCCTTTAATCTGAATTTGTCAAATGTTAATGGACTAGACATCGTTAATGTAATCTTGACTGTGTATATTGTATATACTTACTGGATATAATTTTTCTTGTATTAGTTATAAGCTTTTTTTAATTTTAGACAAAAAGAGAGGAAATGTGGTGGTATTGTGTTCCCCAAAATATTGTGTCCCCTAATAAATTTATCTGAGGTCAGAGAACAGACAGCCACTAGATACAGAGGCTAGAAAATGGTGGCACTCACGCCTTTAATCCTAGCATTCCAGAGACAGAAATCCCTCTGGATCTCTGTGAGTTCAAGGCCACATTAGAAAGAGCCAGGCATGGTGACACACGCCTTTAATCCCAGGGAGTGAGCCTTTAATCCCAGGGAATGGTGGTAGAAAGCAGAAAGGTATATAAGGCGTGAAGACTAGGAACTAGAAGCATTTGGCTAGCAGCATTTGGCCTGGTTAAGCATTTGGCTGGTTAAGCTTTCAGGCTTTGGAGAAACACAGTTCAGCTGAGATTCATTCTGGATGAGGACTCAGAGGCTTCCAGTCTGAGGAAACAGGACCAGCTGAGGAATTGGCAAGGTGAGATAGCTGTGGCTTGTTCTGTCTCTCTGACCTTCCAGTGTTCACCCCATTACCTAGCTCAGGTTTGATTTTATTAATAAGACTCTTTAACATTCATGCTACATATATATGTGTATATTTATATATTTACATATGTAAGAATAATAATTAAACAATAAGAGGTCATGAATTTGAAAGCAGATAGGGACATATACAGAAGAAGCTGGAGTGGAGAGAAGGCAGGGCGAAAATTATATAAATACAATATTCTTATATGAAAATTTAAAAAATTAAAAATATTTAAATTTGCCTGGTGGTGGTTGTGCACACCTTTGATCCCAGCACTCAGGAGGCTGAGACAGGTGGATTGCTAGGAATTCAAAGTCAGCCTGGTCTACACAGCAAGTTCCAGGATAGCCAAAGTTACAAAGAGAAACCCTATCTTAAAAAAAAAAAATTAGTTTTAAGCTTGGCTTGGAGCATGCCAGATAAAGCAGACCACTTCATCCCTGAAACTGAAGGATGACTTTGGCAATATAGAATGTTTGCATTCTCAAATAAAAGTTTTCAATTCTAGAAGAGAAAGTTTATGTGACTATATAATTAAGTCTTTATAACTACCAGTATTATTCAAGAAAGATGTAGGTTTTTCTATCAACCTATAAACAGTATAATAATAATTCTTTTTTCTAATTATGCCATATAAAATGGTACTTCATGATTGAAGAAAAATCCATTATGAAAATATCAAGCTATCATTACCCTTCCAGATGGTATTTGAGATAATCCTTTTAAAATACGGTACAAATGTGTGTAAATCTGTATCCAGTATTCACAACAGGAAGGATAAATTTGGCTAAAATCTTGATTAGTGTTTTTTACAAGTTTCAAATCACTAACAGATGACTGGGAATTAGAGTGTACTAGAAAGCAACTCTGACTGTTGGAGATGGCCTTGCAGCTGTGTAGTAGAATGCTTTCTACGTGTACATTAGAACCTGGGTTCAAGGTCTACACACACAAAGAGACGTGGAGTAACAAAAATAAAGCCTACAACTATTACAAAAGGACATGAATGCTAAGGTGAATGACTTTGCTAAAAATGACAGGAGATATCCATCTTGCTGGAGATATTTTAAAAAGCAGATATCAATCTTCCTCAAATAGTTCTGTGTCCTCCGGTAGGAATCTCTTCTTCATTGTGATTCTGTGATATTATCATATTAGTATGGTTTGTAAGTCACAGTAAGTGCCATTTATCCAAATACTATTTACCATATTTGAAATCTCCTCTTCTATGGAATTTCTATTCCTAATACAATTCTCCTAAACTGTATATTTCACCCCTTTTCCTATTACCTTAGAATAGTTACTTGATCTTTGTTGTTTATCAAATTAAAGAAGTATTCAATTAGTCACGAGCCACAGTCTTATGAAAACATCTCTTCTCACCAACTGTCTACTGTTGTCCACAGAATGACAACAGGTAGACCACTACAGAAGTTCAAGAGTAAACACCATAGAAACACATTTCTGTACAAATGTATTAAGTTCAAAAAGCAAAATTTTACCTTGTCATCAAAATCACCATCATCCTCACTTGACTTAGACAAGGTGGATCCAGAAGTAGGATCATTGTGGTGCCTACAAAGGAAATACACAATAAAAATGATGAGTGCAACTTAAAAAAAAGTCAAAAGTCTCCATATTAAATTACACTTCATAGTCATAATTGATGTGAATAGAGTTTGACATCTCATATTACTTAAATAACAACTTCCCATTTCCAGTTTCCTCTTTGCCTCTTCCAATTTTTAAGAGTAAATACGTTCAGATTCTTTATTCCATGTGAATAGTGACGACAGATATGTTGGCAGGGCCTTAGGTGAACTTAACTTCATAAACTGCCTAAACTTTTTTTTTTTTTTTTGGTTTTTCAAGGACAGGGTTTCTCTGTGTAGCTTTGTACCTTTCCTGGACTCACTCTGTAGACCAGGCTGGCCTCGAACTCACAGAGATACGCCTGCCTCTACCTCCCGAGTGCTGGGATTAAAAGTGTGCACCATCACCGCCCGGCAAAGTGCCTAAACTTAATGAAGGATTCACAAACCCTTCAGTGCCTCACAGAACTCACACTACTTTCACCTGGAAGAAAGCCTGCTTCAGAACCTAAGTTGTTCAACCGAAAAATGGAAGTCATGTTGTTCTGCTATGAGAACTACTACGGGAAAGCAATCATTAATTTCCCTTTGCACTAAAATAGTAAAAAGAATTCTCTGAAACTTCTTAAATGTCTTAAAGATAATTTAAGAATTAAATAGATAGATAGATAAATAGATAGATGTCAAATATCTATGTAGTCAATGGGAATGCCTTTACCAAAGAGAGTAGAACAGAGAACAATGTAAACTATTTTTACTTCAACATATAAATTTGACTTTTGGTGCTGGGATAAAAGGCGTGTACCGGGTTGGGGATTTAGCTCAGTGGTAGGCCCTGGGTTCGGTCCTCTGCTCCAGTTTAAAAAAAAAAATTTGACTTTTGAAACTGATCTGATGCGTATCTAGGTTCCAGGGCTACATGGGCTTCTTTCAATCTGTGCTAATGAGCACGAGAATACATGGGAAACCAAGTCAGACTGATAGTTAAATCATGGGAGCACTATTCTGAATGATAGATGTATAATTAGAAAATCATGTGTTATAATAGAAAAAACATAGAACATTTATTATGGTAGTTATAAGGAACAACTAATGTTAACCACAAAATATTGGGGCTACAACAGAGTAGAATGATGAACAAATATTTATTTATCTGCACATTCCAAAATTTGGAAACAGGATTTTTATAACTACATGACTCTTACTTGGCTAATGAATTGTCTTCAGAATTCTTGTATTCTATTTAAGAAAAAGAAATGTATTTTAAATAGAACAATTAAAAATTCTAAAATATTAAAAACATAATGACTCTAAAGGTTTATTAGGAAGCATTCCTTTCAGACCATCTCTAAAGAATAGCCTATTGTGGTTGCTAATTATAATGCTTATTGAGTAATGAATGCTCTAAAAAAAATAAATCTACTTCCTGTTTCCTATTTTCTAGGCCCAAAGGAAGAAGAGCATAACTTAAATGCATTTGACACCTAAAAGTAAAATGCAATGTCCAGTGATATTCATGGTAACTCAATTCTAGAGACTAACTTAAACAGAGTCATAAGCTGACAGTGCCAAATAAACAGCAGAATATATGTGCAGTGTGACATTGAGCTTCCTTAAGATAATATTTCTTATCACAAACTGAAATTGGACCAAATACTTGATATAATTCTTTGTGAACAAAAAAATAAGCTCAACATATCAACACTGAACTTTGCAGCATGGCAAACATGGAGGTAGACCAAAACCAAAGGGATTTGCAAAGACTTTTCAGCTGTAAATCAAGCTGGATACAAGTCTTCCTCTTCCAGGAACATTGCTAAAAAACTTCCAATGACAGCTATTTCCATGTTCTTAGATCTGGTGCAAATGGGATTCAGACTCATCTGATACAGTTCCTGCAATAGAAAGAACTACTGCAAGATCAGACCTGAAGGATTTACCAGTCCTGAACTGTGCTAAATAAAGAGACATTTAAGCTTAAAAGAACATGGAGGAAGCAGCAAGCTTCTAGGGAAATGTATTTGATATGTACTTATAAAATGAATAACCTCCTGAGATTGTTAGACATGATACCTGAACTGAAGAAAACAGGCTGAACAGTGATGCCAGTTCTGAGTGTAACTTCTTTCAACCTTTTTCACTAAGTGGAAAACTGCCATAAAAATAAAGCTTTTTCCAATGTGTTTACCATCATATCCTATGGTTATGCTCAAAAACAACAGGTGGAAAGGAGCTGAGGGAGCAATGGCTACAGAGTTTGCTTAAAATGTATGAGGTTCTGTGTTCAATCCCCACTTACACAAAAATTTATTGATTTATTAAAGAAAGCTGCTGAGTGTGCACTGCATGCCTCTAACCTCAACTGAGAAGTTAAGACAGCTTGGATCAGGAGATCAAAGCCAACCTCAACTACACAGTAAGATGGAAGCCATTACAGGATAATGTCTCAACATAAACAAAAAATAAATGCATTCAGTGAGGTTACTATACACATCAAAGAGACAACCTTTAATGGGAGATAACTAAAAATTAGGGCAACAGAATGTGAGTGCTGTTGCCTAAATTAAAATATTGGAAATATGGGAAGGGGTTTCAATTGTATACGCTTAGAAAACATGTAATAACAGTGTTGGTTTATATTGGTTGTGTGATAATCATGGTTTTAATATTAACTTCTCATTGTCATAAGACTTACCTGGACTGTCATCTTTATTTTTAATATGTAACTTTACTTCATGGTCCATAAGAATCTTTCGACTACTGCCGAATGAAAAAAAAAACCATAAAGTTCCTATTTTAGCATTGATATGAAAAACCTCTTTATACTGTGTTGAATTTTCCAGAATATTGCAGAAAATATCAAAGACATTACCATACTTAAGTAAAACCCAATGTATTATTTCTTTTCACAGCTTATAGTCAGCTATTATAGCTATCCAGAAAACATGAAATCCTTTTCTAATTTCAGTTCTTTTGCTGTGATAAAATAGCCTGGCAAAAGAGAATTAGGGGAAGAAGGACTTACTTTGACTCACAATGGTATATCATTATTACAGCAAGGTCGAGACAGCAGGAACTTGAAGTAGGTAGTTGCAATCATATCCACAATCAAGAGCACAAAGAAAGGAATGTAATGCATGTTCCTCACATACACATATTCTTATACAATTCAGGAATCCTATTGTTGGTTGTTTTCTTTACTCTTTTGTGCTTAGCTTTTTAGGGGGCCTGCCACTGAGCTCCGAAATAAATCACACACAGAGGCTTCTTCTTTCTTATGAATGCCTGACCTTAGCTTGGCTTGTTTCTAGCCAGTTTTTTTTTTTTTTTTTTGGTTTTTCGAGACAGGGTTTCTCTGTGTAGCTTTGCGCCTTTCCTGGAACTCGCTTTGTAGACCAGGCTGGCCTCGAACTCACAGAGATCCGCCTGGCTCTGCCTCCCGAGTGCTGGGATTAAAGGCGTGCGCCACCACCGCCCGGCTTCTAGCCAGTTTTTCTTAAATTATCCCGTCTACCTTTTGCCTCTGGCATTGTCCCTTTCTGACTTCTGTTTATCTTACTTTCACTCTTATTCCATGGCTGGCTATGTGGCTGGGTGGCTGGTCCCTAGCATCTTTCTCCTTCCTCTCTAATTCCATTATCTTTTCTTTCCCAGATTTCTCCTCCCATTTGTTCTCTCTGCCTGCCAGCCCCACCTATCCTTTCTCCTGCTTAGCTATTGGACAATCAGCTCTTTATTAGACCATCAGGTGTTTTAGACAGGCAAAGTAACACAGCTTCACAGAGTTAAACAAATGCAACATAAAAGAATGCAACACATCTTTTTGCATCATTAAAACAAATGTTCCACAGCATAAACAAATGTAACACACCTTAAATTAATATTCCACAACATACTCCTGCCTTGGAAAAGATGCTACTCACAGTAGGCTGGGTCTTCCCACATCTATCAACAATCAAGACAATTCCCCACAGACCATCTTACAGGTCAATCTGATCTAAATGACCACTCACTGACACTCCTTCTCCAGGTGACTTTAAGCTGCATAACTTGATAATTAGAATTAGCCATCATAAGCCCTCTAAATTTCATTGATAACTGCTCTAATTTTGTCTTATCATTTAGAAAAAATGAGCGATGTAACAACTTGAAAATACAAGCTTTTTATCATGTGATTTCTTTCCACTAAATAAAATGATTGTGCACTATTACCAAACTCTCAATGACCAAAAGCTGAAAACTAAAACTTTACAAAATGTCACTTAGTTACTTGTAGTCTTCCTCTACCTAACCAAGCTCTGAACCTACAGATCCTTATTAGAATGATTGATTGTTCTGTTTGTGTCCAAATTCTTTCCAAGATAAGATCCTATCCTATCCATGGATTCCAACGGAACATAATGTGAATGAGGTCTCTTAAATACAGACTAAGGCTGACAACTACTCAGAGAAGGATGATATTGGCTCTCATAGCACCTAGGAAAGGATGCGGCACAGAATGCAAAGGGGTCTGGTGGCAGAGTTCTAGCAGTAATGAGTAAAGACTTGTGATATTCCCTGCAACATGATTTGAACATTCATGACAGCTTACAATGATCCCAAGTCATATTTTCTACCAAAAGAGATGAACAAACTCTTCACAGTTAATAAACCACAAAAGTCTAGGGTTAAAATGACATGTGGCTCCATGGAAGGTTCTGAATAAATGAGAATGGTCAAATAGGTAGCAATGAGTGTGGCACAAGCTGAAAAGCCCAGCAGCCAAAGGAAAGCACTGTCACTTTGGGACTAACAGCTCAATTAAAATACTGTAACTTT
Organism: Peromyscus californicus insignis; assembly: GCF_007827085.1. Taxonomy (NCBI): domain Eukaryota; kingdom Metazoa; phylum Chordata; class Mammalia; order Rodentia; family Cricetidae; genus Peromyscus; species Peromyscus californicus. The sequence goes on along the minus strand of NW_026294595.1, from coordinate 94,974,508 downwards.
TCAATGTCAGTGAGAACTGCCATAAATCATTAGAGATCTGATTCGACAAAGGCAGCCTGGTCTGGAGGTCAGTCTCTCCTGATCTCCAGGACAAGTGTGACTAGCAACACTGCAGCAACAGAATCATAAGAACAAAAGCAGGACTAGATGCCCTCTTCTTGCTCCATCTGTCTTGTGAAAGAGAGCATTTCTCCTGGGACTTAGGGAACCCGGAAACCTTTATCTTTTTCAAGATTCAAAAAGCAATATATAGAAGAAAGCCCCCCAGAGGAAGAAACACTATTTTCTGCAACACTGTAACTGAAAGCTAAAACAGCCAATTAGAATATCAAACATCTGAATATCTATATAGTACAGAGTTTATAGTTGGATGAAATGGAAAATGTTAGGATCCATAGTTTTTAAGGTCTGGAAAGTTCTACACAGAGACAAAGCTCACTGATAGAATTGCCCAGCACAAATGAGGCACTTCGTTCAGTCTTCAGCAATACCAAACCAAATCATGAGATAAAGAAATGCTCCTTCATTTCTACTTCTAATGGTATGCATTTTGCATACTGGATATTCACTGCTATTCCAAAACAACTTAGCATCAACACTGGCACATTATGTGAGGAAAGATGAAGACTTTGGGATTAATTTGAACTGCAAGTTAGTATTTACTAGCATTAGAATGCAAACACCTACCCTTTACTTGTACCTTCAATAGCATAACGTAAGGCAGTCCATCCGAATACATCTTTAAAGAAAAAATCAATGCCTTCATCCAGAAGTAGACTGACCATATCTGTTGAATCCCATCTTATGGCATATAAGAGTGTGTTTCTGAAATAACACAGAATAGCTTCATTATTACATAACTTAATTAAAACTGCTAATACTTGGGTGTATTTTACAAATTTAATGTCTTGCTTGTCTGTTTGGAATTGTCCTTTTGTTTTGTTTTGTTTCTTTGTTTTTTCATTTTTCAAGACAGGGCTTTTCTGTGTAGTTTTGGTGCCTGTCCTGGATCTCACTCTGTAGTCCAAGCTGGCCTCGAACTCAGAGATCCGCCTGGCTCTACCTCCTGAGTGCTGGGATTAAAGGCATGCGCCACCACCGCCGTGGAATTGTCCTTTTTATACACATAAATATTATTGGTTACAAAGATTAATCTTTATATATGGTGTGCAAAGATAAAATAAGAAAATGGATGGGAAGCCTCTGGCAGTATTTTACATGTTCTTAGCAGAATTCTTAGATTCATCAACTTTGATGGAATATAAGTGTATAAAAGTTATTCTTCTTAAATAGATAAGGACTTAAATGAAGATGTTTCCATTTTCTTTCGTTTACTGTAACATATAATTACTAATCAGATAACCATTAGATAATTGAAAGCTATTTTCATGATTTAAGCTATAACAACATTATAAAATACTCTGTTAATAATAAAATTCATTATAGTTACAGTTAGTAATGATGATAACATGTGCTATGCACTGCCCTAAATGTTACATAAATGATCTCATGAAAACCTTTACAAGGTATTATCTTCCTTTTCATATTTGGTGATATGTAACACTAGCAGTTCAGACACCTAGCAATTAGGTAGCTGACATTTTAACCAAGTCATCTACGAATCTGTATCTACCCACCTATTTCTTAACTTCATTAATGTTTCTCCTAATAAAGTGAATTTGCTTTCCTTTCCCAACACTGTGTAAATATAAACAGATCAATACCAGTTGTACAGGACAAAAGGGGGTGGGGTTGAACAGCATCCTGAAAAAACAATTCTAGTCATCATAGGATAATCTAACCTCACTATTCTTCAAAGAGAATTGAAAGGTAGGAGTCATCTAATATACTGTGATTGTCAACTCTTTTTATGAATAATATGGCATTTTATAGGACAATTATATAAGAGCAAGGGAAAACAGTACAAAATGATTGAATTTTGTTGTGAATCAAAGTTAATCAAAAGTCTAAACTTATTAAAAATTAGTAAAACCAAACTGAAAACCAATTAATCTACCATAAGATCAGTTGTCCAATTAAACAAAATATCAAATAAGAAGCATCAATCAATATAATAAGGGGATATGAAACTTATAAATGATTTGTGTTGCTCACCTCAACTTACTGCTTTGCTTACCCAACTAATTAGACTGATGACTAGTGGATACCTGATCACTGAACCCCTGTAAGTTAGTCTTCTTCCCATCAAGTTGATATTCCTTGGTTGTGCGATTGTTATTTCAGTATGTCACATTTTTTTTAAAAATTCAAACAACAATACCTTTTCATTTCATCAAATACGTGTATATTTGCCCCCTTCTTTACTAAAAATTTTGCCATCTCTATTTTGTTTTCCTTGAGAGCCAGTAAAAGTGGTGTAAAGCCATCCTGCAAAACAAAACAAAAGAATCTGCAATCCAAAATCATTGTAATCTTTAACTGAGTTGAGCCTTAAACAGTCCCTGTGAATACAAAGCCTTGCTAGAGTGCACATTCCTGGTCCTTGAAATGCCCCACATCTACCTACATGTGACACATGAAACCTGCTCACTCCCTTCCAAAGATGTCTTTAAAGCTGTGTTTGTTCTACAAACATTTCCTTCTACCTTAGCATTTAGTATATGGAGTCATGTAATTGCTCTCTCCTCCTCTTTAAGAGCAATTTGATAATCAGGTTTCTGCATGAGTATCTTGAGGCTTAGCAGTGTGCTCAGTTCTTGGAGGAAACTAGTGTTATCTATGGACCATACTGAGTTCTATCTTTCCAGTGAGTGTTTCCTCTAATGGGTTTGTATAAACCAATTTTTACTTGTGAAATCATCTAACATGTTTTATAAAAAATGATATTTACCCTGAAGGAAATATAAACTCTTAACATAGACCCAGAATTTTTCAAACTTTTGTGAATTTACACTTCACTCGCATTCTGTTTTCCCCTAATGTTAACGAAATGAATCATTAGTGTTAAAGCAAAATCATTCACCTGATTTTCAACACTGTCCTTGTCTCACTGGTTTTGCATGTTTACAGCTGCTGGGATATGACACCCAGGCTTTATGAGCTTATCAAGTCACACGGTAACAGCTCAACTGTCAAGGCTGTGATTTGCTACTCTTTTGATATAAAACAAAACAAAAAACCTTGCAATTACTAGTCTGAGATCCTTTGACCTGAATACTAATAATACAAAGAATTATTTTAAAAAAGTCTAGCTTCTCATTATTTTCAAGATCTTTTAAAAGTAGTGAAATATTGTTGTCTTAAAGCAAGAAGGGTTATAAGCTAATCTTCACCATTGTTACTGTTTTCTTCCCAAACATAAAAATAGTAAAAGAGGAAAGTAGGACTAAGATTATTGGAGTCAAACCTTGGCTCTTCCAGAGTTCCTTAGGATTTTGAGATCTAGCATCCACACATTCAATGTTTATCCAGGAACTCTTTCAGAATTTCAAGGAAATAATTTTTGTAAATACCTTGTCCACGACTAATTAGATTTAAAGATTCAAACTCTGCATAGAAAACTCTACTTGTAATATATATATCCAAACTTCTCCTGAGGTCATCGGGACACACAATCCAGAACTAGGTGCTGCCGGTGATTTCAGTCTCATTTCTTTTTTTTGTTTTTGTTTTTATTTTTCGAGACAGGGTTTCTCTGTGTAGCTTTGCGCCTTTTCCTGGAACTCACTTGGTAGCCCAGGCTGGCCTCGAACTCAGAGAGATCCGCCTGGCTCTGCCTCCCGAGTGCTGGAATTAAAGGCGTGCGCCACCACCACCCGGCTTCAGTCTCATTTCTAACCCACATATCTAATTCCCTTCACCATTTGTTCTTATCACTGAAAAGAGAAAGGAGGACGCAGTCGCTGAAAACTTCTTAGTTTCCCTTGATGGGAACAGACAGGGAACAAACAGGATCACATTTCATTTCAATATGGAAAAATGTCAGTTCCGTCTTCTCCTTCTCCCAATCCAGGCATCCTAGATTTGAGAACAGAGGCTAGGTTTTGACCTAAGTGGTGATCATTTCTTCAAAAAAAAAAAAAAAAAAAGGAGAGGGGGGAAAATATGCCGGTAAATTCTGTGATCTTTCCTCTGTTTTTCCACATGACCACCACCTACTCACTACCTGCTCCTCAGATTGAACTACAGGCATGTTTGTAGCTCAGTAACTTCAGCAAATGAAGAATGAATACTCCTCAAACTGAAAGCACAATAGCATACATGTAAACTCATACTAAAATAATTCTGTTAGTTTTGATTTTTGCTTTTTGGTTATTGGTGGTCGTGGCTTTACTTTTTTGTGAAAGGGTCATGAAGTTGAACAGTTAAGAAGCAGGTGATGGTAAAGAATGTGATCAAAATAAATGAAAAATGTTCACTAAAATAATAAGTTGAAAATAGTAATAATTCTTCATGTATTTCTCCAATTGCCTAAGTTCCAGGTGGACCTTCATATTTCTGATCAGGTTCTGGTTCCGTATTCTTTGATTTAGTCTTCACACAAACATATCATTTGATATTATTTGCCAATAGCAATAAGATTTAAAATTTGCCACAAATTCTTTTGTTTCATTTGAGTTTTAAAATAGTTTAATTAGCAAGGGAATTTTTGCTCTCCAGTTCTGTTACCTCACACAAGTTAGAAACAATTTTTAGTGGAAAAAATCATAAAAAGAGAAGCTTTACCTTGAATAAATATAGCAAACATAGTTTCTGCCTCTGCCACAAAAGGAGTTACGTCATCACCTGTCTCCAGGTGCCTTTCCCCATCAGCTAAGTGACGTGTGCACCCCTAAAAGTGCCCGCCAGGCCCAGCTCGCTCTCTTTGCCTCTTCCCTTCTCTTGTCTCTCATCTCTCTCGGTTCTTGCTCCTCTTTGTTTCTTCTTTACTCTCTTGCCTTTTCTTTTCTCCCTTGCTTTTCTTCTTCCTCTTGTCTGTCTGCCCCTTTCAAGTCCCCACGCTGACATGGCCTTTCACTCTTCCACTCTCTTCCTTCACCAGTAAACCTTGCACTAAGTCTGTTGGGCATGGCATGTTTACTTAGTGGCACACCTTGGCAGGTCCCCCCGAAATGTACCCACTATTGCCTTCCTTTTTATTTACCCTTTCACACGGTGTTTCACAAATACTAGCCCTCAATGCAGGAAAGTTCTATATTCTTTTTTTTTTTTAAGCCTACAGCACCTGGTATTCCCAGGCGGTCTCCCATCCAAGTACTAACCAGGGCCGACCCTGCTTAGCTTCCGAGATCAGACGAGATCGGAAGTTCTATATTCTAACACTCTTTCAAAGCATCCCTATTTGAAGCCATATTCTCTTTTTTTCTTTTTTTTCTCGTTATTAAGAGGTTTTCTATTCATTTTACATACCAACCACAGATTCCCCTCTCCTCCCTCCTCCTGCGCCCCCCAGCCTTCCCCACCAAATCCCCCCATTCCCACTTCCAAGGCAAGGTCTCCCCATGGAGAGTCAGCAGAGCCTGGTATGTTTGGTTGAGGCAGGCCCAAGCCCCTCCTCCCTGCACCAAGGCTGCGCTAAGCATCCCACCATAGGCACTAGGCTCCAAAAAGCCGGCTCATCCACCAGGGACGGGTCCTGATCCCACTGCTTGGTGGCCCCCTAAACAGTTGACGTTAAACAATTGTCTCACCTATCCAGAGGACCTAGTCCAGTACCATGGGGGCTCCTCAGCTATTGGTCCACAGTTCATGCATTTCCACTGGTTTGGCTGGTCATCTCTGTACATTTTCCCATCATGCTCTCAATGTCCCTTGCTCATAGAAATCCCTCCTCTCTCTCATTGATTGGACTCCTGGAGCTCTGCCTGGCGCCCAGCCGTGGATCTCTGCATCTGCTTCTATCAGTCACTGGATGAGGGCTCATGTTTGTCCTTCTGTGTCTGGGTTACCTCAATCAGGATGATATTTTCTAGTTCCATCCATTTGCCTGCAAATTTCATGATTTCATTGTTTTTCTCTGCTGAATAGTACTGTATTGTGTATATGTACCACATTTTCTTAATTCATTCTTCAGTTGAAGGGCATCTAGGCTGTTTCCAAGTTCTGGCTATTATGAATAATGCTGCTGTGAACATAGTTGAGCATGTGTCCATGAGGTATGATTGAGCATTCCTTGGGTATATGCCCAAGAGTGGTATAGCTGGGTCTTGAGGAAGATTGATTCCCAATTTTCTGAGAAACTGCCATACTGATTTTCAAAGTGGCTGCACAAGTTTGCACTCACATCAACAGTGGACGAGTGTTCCCCTTGCTCTACATCCTTTCCAACATAAGCTATCTTCAATGTTTTTGATCTTAGCCATTTTGACATGTGTTAAGATTGTATCTCAGAGTCATTTTGATTTGCATTTCCCTGATGACTGAGGAATTTGAGCAATTCCTTAAATGTCTTTCGGTCATTTGAGATTCTTCCATTGAGAATTCTCTGTTTAGCTCTGTAGCCCAGTTGTTAATTGAATTGTTAGGTATTTTGATGTCTAGTTTCTTGAGTTCTTTATATATTTTAGAGATCAGCTCTCTGTCAGATGTGGGGTTGGTGAAGATCTTTTCTCATTCTGTAGGCTGTCATTTTGTCTTATTGACTGTGTTTTTTGACCTACAAAAGCTTCTCAGTTTCAAGAGGTCCTATTTATTAATTGTTGCCCTCAGTGTCTGTGCTACTGGTGTTATATTTAGGAAGCAGTCTTCTGTGCCAATGCATTCAAGACTACTTCCTACTTTCTCTTCTATCAAGTTCAGTGTAACTAGATTTATGTTAAAGTCTTTGATCCACTTGGACTTGAGTTTTGTGCATGGTGACAGATATGGATCTATTTGCAATTTGATTTCTACATGTTGACATCCACTTATGCTAGCACCATTTGTTGAAGATACTTTCATTTTTCCACGGTACAGTTTTGGCTTCTTTGTCAAAAATCAGGTGTTCATATGTGTGCGGATTAATGTCAGGGTCTTCTATTCAATTCCATTGGTCCACATGTCGGTTTTTATGCCAGTACCAAGCTGTTTTTATTACTATAGCTCTATAGTAGAGCTTGAAGTCAGGGATGGTGATGCCTCCAGAAGTTGCTTTATTGTACAGGATTCTTTTAGCTATCCTGGGTCTTTTGTTTTTCCATATGAAATTGAGTATTGTTCTTTCCAAGTCTGTGAAGAATTGTGTTGGGATTTTGATGGGGATTGCATTGAATCTGTAGATTGCTTTTGGTAAGATTGCCATTTTTACTATTTTAATCCTACCTATCTGTGAGCATGGGTAATCTTTCCATTTTCTGATATCTTCTTCAAATTCTTTTTTCAGAGACTTCAAAGTTCTTATCATACAGGTCCTTCACTTGCTTAGTTAGAGTTATCCCAAGGTACTTAATATTATTGTGGCTATTGTAAAGGGTGATGTTTCTCTGATTTCTTTCTCAGCCCATTTATCATTTGTATATAGGAAGGCTACTGATTCTTTTGAGTTAATCTTGTATCCTGCCTCATTACTGAAGGAGTTTATCAGCTGTAGGAGTTCCCTGGTAGAATTTTTGGGGTCACTTATGTACACTATCATATCATCTGCAAACAGTGAAGATTTGACTTCTTCCTTTCCAATTTCTATCCCTTTGATCTCCTTTTGTTGTCTTATTGCTCTAGTTAGAACTTCAAGTACTATATTGATAAAATATGGGGAGAGTGGACAGCCTTGTCTTGTTCCTGATTTTAGTGGTATCGCTTTGAGTTTCTCTCCATTTAATTTGATGTTGGCTGTTGGTTTGCTGTAAATTGCTTTTATTATGTTTAGGTATGTTCCTTGTATTCCTGATCTCTCTAGGACCTTTATCATGAAGGGATATTGGATTTTGTCAAATGAAGCCATATTCTTTCTTTTTTTTAAAGATTTATTTATTATGTATGTATGTATGTATGACTGCAGGAGAGAAGAGGGCATCAGATCTCATTACAGATGGTTGTGAACCATCATGTGGTTGCTGGGAATTGAACTCAGGACCTCTGGAAGAGCAGTCAGTGCTCTTAACCTCTGAGCCATCTCTCCAGCCCCATGAAGCCATATTCTTAAATAATTAAGCTATTTCAAAGTATTTTCATTCAAGGAATGCTTGAATTTCTAACATGCGAAGTTAATCCTATATGTATTGCTATTAACACACACATATTTCAGATTATTTGGGGACTACAGTGCCGTGAACTATACCTTGTTCTTTTGTTCCATGTCTGCATTGTATTTAAGCAAATATTCAGCCAGCTTCTGATTGTCTTCAGACACAGCATAGTGAAGAGAAGTATTGCCATTTTTGTCTATACGATTTGGATCAGCACCATGCTTCAACAATGTACACATGCATCCATATGTCCAGTTTTGTACAGCCTAGGGATTATATCAAGAAACAAATTGCTTGTTCAATGAATTCAATATAAACATCACATAGAGTTCACCAAGTAGTAACATGTTCATGGGGTAAGTTTGTTTTATAATCATTTAAATTAAGTCTATGGCATGCTAGATTTGGATAGCTATACATACCTTCATCAGAGGTGTGATGGAATTCCTGTCAACAGCATCAATGTCACAATTATTTCTCAGTAGAACACTTACTACTTCTTCCCGGCCATAGACACAAGCGAAATGCAGAGCAGTCCTATGGAAATTAGAAATTTTTAATGAAATTCTAGAACACTATCTTAAAATTAACAATTTCTCATGTAATCGTAAAATATTAAATGGCACATAATTCTTAAACATTGAATGGTATGTGTTTCTTTCACCTTCTGAACAAATACTTAAGTCCTTATGAAAAAATGGAAATATTTATTAGCTTCTATTACTCACTATATTGGTAAAGACAACATTTTCGATGGTGTCTTTTGTGTGGTACTATGAACAGAGCACATGGCCTCTTCCATGCTTAGAAATTAATCTGCCATTGAGCAATACCCCCAACCAGGAGCAGGTTTAGAGAAAAAGCATGGCATTTAGGTTAAATAACCATAGATTTAATTATAGCTTAAACTTTGCTACAAACTACTTAGACTTTCTATGAATCAGTTCTCTCATCAGTAAAGCAAAGATCAAAAATAGTAATTATCTCACAGAATACCGCTGTGATGCATCAGTGGGAATTATGCAAAATGTCTAGAATAGCTCCGGGCACATGACAACTCAATTTAATATTATCACTATCCCTTCTGCTCAGCAAACAAGATTTCAAGTACATAAAATTATATGATAATAATTTTTCTGATATGTTTAAGTATTACTAATTTCAAGGATTCTAAATTGTATTTAAAGTCTCTAAATTTGCTTAGAGGGGGTAAAGCAGCAAGGTTTTAAGAATAGTGCAATAGGTATGCTACATAATAGATGCTCATGTTATCAGTGGTGACTAGATTACTTGGTAAATTTGTGATTTATCAGGATAAATTTGCAGGCAGGGTTGGATGATCTGGACTAGAGACCTCTAGCTGGAGTGCAAGTCTTGAGACAGTACTGAGGATCCAGAGAAGACAGAACACAGACAGGCCCTCCCTTCCTGCTGTCTCCCTACGCTGGTCTTTGAACATAACAGAGGCCATATCACATCCTCCACGCAGGCCACTCCCTCCAGCTCATAAGCGCTGTTACCTTTCCTTAAAGTCTCTGTCATGCACGCTGTGTTTCCCAAGGTTTATCATTCTCTGCAGTCTCTTGGTATCACCCTCACTCGCAGCCTGGTGGATCTTTTTGAGAGGTTTGTATCTGGGTTTGTTTGGGACAGAAACGCTTTTCATATCATGTAAAATGTCCAACAACTTTTTTCGTGGGACATCGCAGAAACCCATAGGTGTCTTTTCCTTAATTCCATGAACCAAGTTCTTCATGACTGAAGATAGTGGTCTCACCGCCTGGCCCTGACCCTTCGGATTTTCCCAAGGACTTGTCCTTAGACCAACTAACTCGCAAACTAAGTATTAGCTTATAGAAAATCAAGATATGTCCACAAGGTCCCCCACCAAGATTCCATGGTGAGAGAAATAGCTTATGACACACCTAAAGACCGTTGATCAACTCCAGGTTGCCAAGCAACACTGGTGACCATTGGTGTACTGTGCGCATGCGCAAGAGCGGGCCTCCTGTACAGCTAACATCCCTAGAATTAAAGAGTGTTCATTGTGAATGTTCAGGCCACTTCTGGCCATCTGTCTGCAGGGAAACAAGTGTGTTCCATTAAATATCCACATCACTCTCACTTTAGACTGCTGCTCCTCAGCTTCCATCTCTCACTCCCTGCTCCAGCTCCTTACTTCTCTCCTACACTTTTTTCCTCTCTTCTTCCCTCCTCCCTTCTCTCTCCCTCTTTTCTCCCTCCTTTACTCACACAACCTTAAGCTCTCTGTCTTCCTCTTCCATTTTTCACTACCCCCTTTTGAACCCCACTCTTCTCCCCCAGGAGCTGCCAGATTTTGAAGCACCCCCACCCAGCTCCTTCATCTCTTCAAATGCACCCCTGGAAAGTCCATCCTAGTGCCAGCCTTTCTTTCCACCTCACTTCCTTCTCTCCGCACCCCTTTCACTCCAGGTTTCCCACAAGATTCCAGATTACACCTATCTCCTCTTCCTGCTGACCTTCACCCACACCATATAATCTCACCATTCACTCATTCACCACACACACAAAGTGAAAGGCAAGCAAGCAAGACGTGATGGTGCACATTTTAATCCTAGCGCTCAGGAGGCTAATGCAGGAGAATATTCAGTTTGCTGCCAGCTTTGATTAAACTTAGCCCCAAATAAGAAAAAGTGCTAGAAACATCTGGAAGGCAGTGATGAATTGTTCAGGTGTGAAAACAATGGATAATTTGTTATTTTCATTTTCACTAGTGCTTTTGAAATAGTCTAAAATATGTATTTCATAATAGCCAGTAAATATGTAACCACTGAATAACAAAAATGTGATATATAAATCATAGACAACCAATAAATATGTAATAATATATGGCTAATAACCAATAGATATGATCATTTCATTATCAATTTGGAATAAATTATTCAAGTTTATCAAGCTGTTAGAGTAGGAATAATAAATCGTGTCAAAGTAGAGGACATCTGTAGCTTGAGTTTTCCTGCCTGGCCCACAGTCAGGACAAAGCTCTCTCACCTGCCAGTTCCACAGCCTCTCAGACCCGACCAAGTAAACACAGAGACTTATATTGGTTACAAACTGTATGGCCGTGGCAGGCTTCTTGCTAACTGTTCTTACAGCTTAAATTAATCCATTTCCATTAATCTATACCTTGCCACATGGCTCGTGGCTTACCGGCATCTTCATATGCTGTTTCTCATCATGGCGGCTGGCAGTGTCTCTCTGACTCAGCCTTCCACTTCCCAGCTTTATTCTCCTCCTTGTCCCGCCTACACTTCCTGCCTAGCCAATGGCCAATCAGTGTTTTATTTATTGACTAATCAGCAACACATTTGCCATACAGAACATCCCACAGCAGACATCATTTAACATTTGTGTTTATAATACAGTACTCAGGTTGTATATTCTTGTGAGGAGCTTAGGAGACACTTTTCCTACTCAGGAGTTGGTTACTCAGTCTCTTCATTGCCACCTTCATGTCTTTGTTTCTCAGTGTGTAAATGGCAGGGTTCAGGATGGGCGTAATCAGGAAGTCCAGAATGGCAAGAAATTTATCCACTGGGACATTAGGAAATGGCCATATGTACATGAAGATGCATGGTCCAAAGAACAAAACCACCACAGAGATGTGAGCAGAAAGTGTAGAGAGGGCCTTGGACAAACATTCCAAGAACTGCTTCCAAGCAGTGAACAGTATGAAGATGTAGGAGACAATCAATGAGAAAAAGGTAGTGACAGAAATTAATCCACTGTCAGCAGTAACCAAGAACTCATTCTGTAGGTGTCTATGCAGGCCAATTTGAAGAACCTAGGAAGGTCACAGTAAAAACTGTCTAGCCTTTAATCCCAGCACTCGGGAGGCAGAGCCAGGCGGATCTCTGTGAGTTCAAGGCCAGCCTGGATTACCAAGTGAGTTCCAGGAAAGGCACAAAGCTACACAGAGAAACCCTGTCTCGAAAAACCAAAAAAAAAAAAAAAAAAAAAAAAACCTGTCTATCTCATTAGAACCACAAAAAGGCAAATGGGCAACAAAAGCTAATTGAGCCACAGAGTGAATGAGACCAATAATCCATGCACCGATCAGAAGCAAAAGGTACATCCGTGGGCTCATGATGGTCAGGTAGTGGAGGGGCTTGCATAAGGCCACATATCTGTCCCAGGCCATGGCTACCAGTAACACCATCTCACATTCCTCCAGGACATGAAGGACAGAAAAAAAAACAAAAACCCAACAACAACAACAAAACACTGCAGAGGTTAAAAAAAAAGACCACTTAGTGATGATTAAACAGATAGTCACTGGGGGACATTAGAGAAGAATTCAGTGATCAGTTTGTTATTGACCCAGAAGAGAAAAATAGTAGTTTTTCCACAACGTTATGACAAATATTTGAGAGGATATATAGGTTAACCCTGATTTGAATAATACACAATATAAACTTACATATACTTTTGTCAAAACATTCATGGTATGTACATTTTTTATGTAGCAGTTAAATATTTATAATTCAAATTCACAAAAAAAACAAGCAAGAGATGAAGACGCAATCACAGAGATGAATGAAAATATATTTTTCCCATCAAAGGAGCTTTAGTTAGGTCTAAAACTCGTAGTCATTTATTGTGAGGAACCCAAGGCACACACATTCAGAAGTGCAACGTTGTACATCCTGTATTTCCAAAGAAAAGGCATAGAAAAGCATCAAGACCAAAAGTCAGGGCTGCGGAGATGGTTCAGTTGGTAAAGCGCTTGTTGTGCAAGCATGAGGTTCTAAATTTCACCCAGGAACCTAGGTTAAAAATTCAAGCATAGTGATGTGAGTTTGTAATTCCAGTATGCACACAAGCATATCCCTAAACTTCACTGGCTAAACCAGCCTAACCAAATTTGGGAGCCTCGGGCCAGTGAGAGACCCTGTCTCTCTCATACATACTCAAACAAAACCAAGGTAGGTGCCATTTGAGGAACAGCAACCATCATTGTTCTCTTGCACCCACACAAACGTGGACCCACACAAGAACAAACATACCCACTGTATGCACAAACACTAACAGAAAGCAATACTACTAGGTTTATTGTTTGTTTCTAAATGATTGGGCAACTGACCAGTTTACTTTGACTTTCTTTTTATGTCAAACTGTTCTTTGCTACTTTTTGATTATGGCTTGGAAAACTATCATCATTTTACTATTATTGTTAATAGAAGAATCAAAGTAATCATGCTGGAAGGAGTAGATCTAATTTTAAGGAGAAGGAAAGTATGTGCAGAGAACTCACAAAACAGGCATGCAATGGCCAGTAGGCTTATTAACAATCAACCTTATCAGTCATGAGTAGTTTGGTAGGTTTTAGTTTAACAATCAACATAGTCAAGAAAGAGATCAATAAAGAGTGATAAATCATAGATGAAATAATTCTCAGTATTATCAATGTTTCAGAACAAAAAATTTTTCACTCTTGATTTATAAATTAAAAACATTTATTAAAATGAGATACCAATGATTTCTAAAAAACTAACACCAACACAAGTTTTATGCATAAGTAACATTTATTATACCACCTATATCATGGATATTATTAATGTTGAATAATGCAAACCTATTAGCTATGTAACTGCATATATGCAATGGAATAGCTTGAAGTTATTAGATTAAGTCATTTTACATATGTAAATCTGGAAATATTTCCAATTTGAAGATTGGAGAGTATTAAGTTAAATTAGTAATAGGAAATTTTTTATTTGAAAGAGAAATAATGTTCAAGAATGCACATTAAGTACCACCATTGGGGAATCTGAAAATATAAGCTCCCATGTGACTTTTACCTCCTAAATTTATATTTATGTGTTATTCAGATGGCTAAAACAAAGTTGTAGGGTGTCAAGTTAAAAGTGAATTATTTTACAAAAGAAGAGAATCAAAATAAATAGCTCTACACATTCAATACAGTAATGTCAGAGTCATTCAAACCAACTTTAGAAATTATGACAAAGATTACTAATATGAAACCGGTGGTTTTTCTTATGAAATATCACAATTCAATTAATAAAGAGTATTCTCAGCAAGAGTTTTATCACTAACATTAAATTCAAGTTTGTGAGCAATCCATTGTTAATTTTCCCTAAATTATACCCATCCTTAGTTAGCTGATACTAATAAGGAAGTGAAAAGCAAATGGAGAAGAGAGGAGATGGAACATGGACACCGAGCAGAAAGAAACAGGAGAAAATAGAAACAAGCAAGAAGAAATACCATAGACACTAAAGGAGAAGCAGTTGACAAGCACACCAGTGGAATATTTCTTGATGCTTCTCTGCTCCACCCACTGCTTAAAATCTCTAGTGAGCCGGGCGGTGGTGGCGCACGCCTTTAATCCCAGCACTCGGGAGGCAGAGCCAGGCGGATCTCTCTGAGTTCGAGGCCAGCCTGGGCTACCAAGTAAGTTCCAGGAAAAGGCGCAAAGCTACACAAAGAAACCCTGTCTCGGAAAAATAAAAATAAAAATAAAAATAAAAATCTCTAGTGAATTCTGCTTGCAGACATTTTGTGTGTAGCAGAAGAGTTCTTGTAATCCTTTGATGAATCAATTGATGTAACAGTATTGATAAGAACTGCATTAATTCATTGCAAAACACTAATTCAGCCTTGCATGGTTAGAATAAATCTAGCAGTTGGCCATGGCTGCAGTTTGCATACTTACTGAATTTAATATGCTATTACTTTATTGCATAATTTTTCCCAACAGATAAAATTTGTTTTAATTTTTTATAATGTCTATAGTTTGATTTCTCCATATGAAATGGTCAAGAGTCTCAACTTGTACCTTCTTTTGTGAAAGAAATCTTAAACAGGCCGGGCGGTGGTGGCGCACGCCTTTAATCCCAGCACTCGGGAGGCAGAGCCAGGCGGATCTCTGTGAGTTCGAGGCCAGCCTGGGCTACCAAGTGAGTCCCAGGAAAGGCGCAAAGCTACACAGAGAAACCCTGTCTCGAAAAACCAAAAAAAAAAAAAATAAAAAAAAAAAAAAAAAAAAGAAATCTTAAACAGTTGATATCCATTCTTAAATAATGTTTGATAAAATCAATTGCATGTTTTAAGAAAATTAGTAATTCTTGATTAAGTTTTGCTATTAGATACTAACATGATCTTATATTTATTTCTCTTTCATATGATATTTGATATTTTGTTTTTTTTCTAGGAATTGGTCTATTTTGTCTGAAAGATCAAATATTTTAGTTTTTAAATTATAATCTCCTAGTTTTTGTTTGGAATTTAGTTTTTTTTTTTTTTTTTGGTTTTTCTGAGACAGGGTTTCTGTGTGTAGCTTTGCGCCTTTCCTGGAACTTACTTGGTAGCCCAGGCTGGCCTCGAACTCAGAGAGATCCGCCTGGCTCTGCCTCCCGAGTGCTGGGATTAAAGGCGTGCGCCACCACCGCCCGGCTTTGAATTTAGTTTTAAATATTCTAGTTGTTGAATTACAATCCCTTATCTGTTTCCCAATATTGTTGTTATAAAGTTTTGTACAATAAAGAAAATGTGTGGCACTGTCTTTCTGTTTCTGATTCATTTTTCTTAATTTATGATGTAACTTACTTGCATTCATTTTAATGTTACTTATAGTCTTTCATGACTCAGTATTATTCAGTTATGTGCATATGTGTGTCTCCATTTTCATTAATCTGAAAAGCACCAGCCACTTGGGTAGTTCTATAACTTGGATATTGTGAGTTAGTACCTCAGTTTCACTGGGCTCTGGCACCAGACTCCTCTCAGCTCCCCAGTCCAAAAAAAGTCAGATGACACATGTTCATATTATAGAGCATAGAGATTATTAAAGAGCAAGTAAAATATAGTATTTCCAAGGGCTGGGAATAGGCAGTGGCCAAAAAGATATTTGCTTGGCCTTACATTTATACAGGTTTTGTGTGTGTGTGTGTGTGTGTGTGTGTGTGTGTGTGTGTGTGTGTGTGTGTGTGTGTGAACTTTTTATTCATTCCACTTCCCAACTCTTTTATTTTTTACATGTTCTTTGATAATGTTGTACAAGATATTTGATTATGTTCACCCCATCAATTCTTCCCAAATGCTCCCTTTTCTTTAAGCAGTCACTTTGGTGTCCTTTTTTCTTTAATTTTATCAAAACCATTTGTGTTGCTCAAAAATTCTTGAATGTGTGGCTATCCTCTATACAGTGGCTAAAAGACCAGTGGCTGACTATGGCCAAATAGGTCACAGGCCCCAGGGAAGAATCTATCAATATTCTCCAGTACAGGGTCATAGATTTAAACTTTTTATTATACCTGTATATTAGTGTATCTCTCAATCTTTATCTGAGAAGCATCTATTGGCAGTGAATGGAGATTAATACAGAGATCTGAAACTGGTCATGAAGCAGAAATAAGGAAGGAACTGCAGATTCATCAGCCTTAAAATGGAACATCTATATCACATACCTGCTTTCCAAGGCTCAGGGATCATTACAGAAGAGTGGATGGAAGGATTTTAACACAAGGCAGAAAATGACTACAGAATAACTGTTTTCTGGACACAATCAGGAAGGGACATGCATGAATTCAGAAACATAGCGGTGGCATACACGGCGGCATACACAAGACTGCTAGCTCAAGTCAGAGCAAACTAAAGCATGAAGAGAAGTGGGCAAGAAGTCTCAACTCTAGCTGAAGAGCTACTAGCAATTGGTAGCTGCTGAGAGAAGAAGAGTGTTTTCTTTAAGGTGTCAGGCCAATTACACTCCCATTGAAAGCCACATATTCAAGAATATGTGGGCTGCACAAACAGTATCTGACAGGCTAAAAAATGAATAATATACAAAGCTGGGTGGGAAGAGGAGGACAGTGAAGTTTAGAGGAGTCAGAGGAACAGGGTGAATATGACCAAAATCTTGTATGAAATTCCCAATGACCTACTATAATCAAACAAGGGGCCCCAAAGAAGCACACATAAAATTTAATTTACCTGTATAAAGTTGGCCTCATTTTGAAAATGCAAGGATGATTTTCAATATATACAAGCCAATATAAGCAATACATCACATAAATGTACTTGATGACAGAAAAGATCTCAATAGATACAGAAAGGCAATTCTGACTTAAATGTATTATCATAATCTATTCATGATAAAAGCACTGAAGCACATATTACTTATATGTGGATATCAGCTGTTAAGTCTTTGATTAGCAGGCTATAATCCATATATATATATATATACATATATATGTATATATAAAACGACAGAGTTTAGGAATAAAATAAGGGACTGGGGGGCTTGAATCCCCCTAGAAGAGGAAACAGAATAGAGAGCTATGTGTGTCTCTGCATCTATGTGCATTCCTTGTGCTTCTTCTTCTGTTTGTTTCATCTTACTTTGTTTATATCATTACAATTATTAATTATTATTAAAATGCCTATTTCCTGTTCTAAAAAGAGAGAAAGTGTGTGGATATGAGTGGGTGGGGAAGAGAAGTGGTGAGGATCTGGGAGGATTTGAGAGAGGAGAAACCATTTTCAGAATATATTTTATGAATAAAAAATGTCAGTAAAAAGGCAAACTTTTTTCCTACACCTTTCTAAAAGCATTGAAGAAACTAGGGAAAGAAAGATTTTTTTTTTTTTTTTTTTTTTTTTTGGTTTTTCGAGACAGGGTTTCTCTGTGTAGCTTTGCGCCTTTCCTGGAACTCACTTGGTAGCCCAGACTGGCCTCGAACTCACAGAGATCCGCCTGGCTCTGCCTCCCAAGTGCTGGGATTAAAGGTGTGCGCCACCACCGCCCGGCGAAAGATCATTTTTCAACATAGTAAATACTACATATGGCAAGTCTGCAGACAGTATCATACTAAATGAGTGGGGGGGGGTACTCAGTCATATATTGCAGGTGTCTCTGTTACCACCACAGGCAGCAAAGTAACAATCCACAGGAGGCAAGAAGGCAGTTCAATTTAGCAAGACTAAGTAGCAGGTACTGGTTCAAACTCCTGGAGTCTGACCCCAAGTAGTTTATTTTAGGCAAATTTAAGAACAGCACAATTTGATGAAAACTTTTCTGGTGATAATTTACTCAATCCAATATGCGCAATAGGGCATACATAAATCTCTTTGATGAACAAATAAACTGAATAAAAACCAGACATGACTATATCTAAACTCTTTGTAAAGTACATGTGACACCTTTCATAAAGATGGGCTTTATAGACTGACTGAGAAAAATAAGGTCATGATGGGGTCTAGGGGAGCATCTGGTGTGGTCTTAGTCACACAGGTAGTACAAAGGTCACTGAGCTATTAACCATGGCTGCTCTCTGACTACTGGGTAAATAACAGATTGTTCATCCCTTCCTTTGAAGGAACAACCCTGTGTGTTTAACATTCCTGGTTCCCCCATGCTTATCTTTGAGCACAAGGAACTCGTGACTCCTACAATGTATGCCAAAATCAGTAATAAGACAAAGATGTCTTCTTTTTTCAGTCTGGTTTAATATATTGCTTGACATCTTTGTTAAAGCTTATAGACATGAGAGGAAAAATCAATGGGAAGGGAAAAAATTAAAGTATCCTTATTTACAGCTATAATTACTACACATATAAGACACTCTGAAGACTCCACCAGAAAATTTTTAGTGTTTTTTTTTCTTACTTTTATTTTTGACATTATATAATCACATCATTTGCCAGTTTAGGCTAGTGTTGTCTTTGGCTAAGATTCTTAGCTGGGGTCATTCTTTGCCCTTCCCTCTATCCCCTCCAAAGCCTCCCATAAACCTTTCCTAGCTTTCTTTCAAATTTATAGACTCTTTTTCATTAATTGTTGTTACCTGTATTATATATGTTTTCAGAGATGGCCATTTTGGTGTTGGATAACCAACTGATGTGCTCTTTTGTGGGAAACACTATTTATCCAATATTCAGCATTCTTTATTTGCCTATAAATCTTTTTTGTAATTTTATTTATTTATTTTACATCCTGGCCACAATTTCCCTTCCCTCCTCTCCTCTGCCTGCCCCCCAATCTCCCTCTGTCCCTAACCCCCAATCCACTCCTCCTCCGTTTCTGTTCAGAAAAGGGCAGGTCTCCCATGGATATCTACAAAGCATGGCATATTGAGTTGCAGTAAGACTAAGAGCCTCCCATGCATTAAGGCTGGGTAAGCTGACCCAATATGAGGAGTAGGGTCCCAAGAGACAGCTCTTGCTCCCACTGTTAGGAGTCCCACAAGAGGACCAACTTACACAAATGTAACATAAATGCAGAATGTCAGCCCTATGCAGGCTCCCTGGTTGTCGGCTCAGTCTCTGTGATCCCTCACCCTCTTCCCCCGGGATCCCCTGTCTGGGCCCCTTGTAGGCCCAGTCAGTCCCTCAGTTCACCTGCTGGAACTTTGCGACCCTGGCAGCTTAGCAACCAGGAGCCAGAAGCGGAAGGAGGGCAGGACCCCGCCCTCATCCTAGGGATGCTGCGAGCCCTGGGATGTCAGGCAATTTGTGCTTCACACACCGATTTATTCATTCATCTCAAACTTTACAGACCAGTCTAGGAACTGATGAGTACAGTGCCAGGAGCCTTCACCCTATTTTCTAGCTTTAGTTTAGTTTTCTGGCTTTAGCAATTTACTTTGTTCAAGGGGGCTGAAGCTTCCTTTCCTTTGGGGGGTAGGAGTGGGGGAGGGATAGAGCTGTAACAATCAAGCAAGCTTTATTTAAAGAGGGAAAGCAGCCGGGCGGTGGTGGCGCACGCCTTTAATCCCAGCACTCGGGAGGCAGAGCCAGGCGGATCTCTGTGAGTTCGAGGCCAGCCTGGGCTACCAAGTGAGTTCCAGGAAAAGGCGCAAAGCTACACAGAGAAACCCTGTCTCGAAAAACCAAAAAAAAAAAAAAAAAAAAAAAAAAAAGGGAAAGCAGGGCTGGGGAGATGGCTCAGAGGTTAAGAGCACTGGCTGCTCTTCCACAGGTCCTGAGTTCAATTCCCAGCAACCACATGGTGGCTCATAACCATCTGTAATGAGATCTGGTGCCCTCTTCTGGCCTGCAGTCATGCATGCTGTATAATAATAAATAAACATAAAATTATTAAAAAAAAAAAAAAAGGGAAAGCAGAGGTCAGTCCTAGGAATCAGACTCATTCTTGTTAACATCATTTCTTCTACCTTTGATAAATTTAAAATACCTTCCTTTTCACTTTTTCTTGATTTGAATTGATTTAAAATAGAAGTTATTACTTAAAAAAGATTTCTCTCTCAGTGTGTGTGTGTGTGTGTGTGTGTGTGTGTGTGTGTGTGTGTGTGTTTGCACGCATATGCCTGTGGATGCCAGGCTTCGGGTCCCCAGGGAGCTAGTTCCCTGCAGTTATGAACTGAAGTAGGAACTGAACTGCTAGCTCTCTGAAAGAGCAGCAAGTACTTTGAACTCCCGAGCCATCTCTCCGGCCACCTCCCCTTTACTTATTTTTCATATTATTGTGTTTCCATGTGGACATAGGTAAGGCAAAGAACTTTGTGGAGTCAATTCCTTCCACCTTTGTGTGGGTTCCAGAGTCTAAAAGTTGCCGGAACACAAACCTGTCAAGCTATCTAACCAGCTCTTATTCTTTTTAAAAATTGTTTTGTGTATGTGCGCGTGACTGCAGATGCCCACTGAGGTCAGAGATCTTCCTAGAGCTGGAGTTCCAGGCAGCTTTAAGTCTCTAATGTGAGTTCTCTGCAATTCTGACCAAACTCTCCTGGCTAAGCCTGCTTGTCTGACACCCTATCCCACCCCCAGAAGCCACTCAAGGATTGCCACTCCTAAGCCTGCCTGCTCCTTGAATTATCTGAAATCTCTGTATGTGTATGACTGGAGCCATAGGTAAGCCCTGACACATGAATGGAAGTCAGAAGACAAACTTGAGGGCTAGCTGTCACCTCCCTTGACAGTGTCTCCTGTTTGCAGCTGCATGGAAGAGGCTGGCTGGCCCTCCCTTCTGCCTCCATCTTACTGAAGGGTGTCCAGTTTTATGTGGGTTCTGGGGATTTGAACTCAGGTCCTCACCCTTGCATGGGGACTTCTATCCACTGAGCCATCTCCTCAGCTCCTGCCTGTTTTCTTGACCTCTAACTGATAGCTTTCTCTTCTTATCCATCTTTCTCTTCCATGTATCTACAGAGAAGTCTAGCTTGCCTACTCTTAGAACTGCCCTAGTGTTTCACAAAAATAAAAACAAACACTGGTTCAACACAGCGACATATGCCTGTATTCCTAAAATTTGGTAGGCCGAGGCCAGAGGATTGTTGAATCCAGCCTAGGTAACATTAAAAAAAAAAAATAACTGATTCTCCCTCCCTCCTAGGCAACTTTGTCTTCTATAGACTGACTCACTCTATTTCTTGCTCTCACACACAAATCAGCACTTACTGACCACACCATACAAAATTAGCTTTTCTCTTTACATTAGAATTTAGGTTAACTTACCTTAAGCTTTTGTGAGTTCAATAGTTTGAATGCTTATACTACGTTAAGCTAAGAGTATTTTCTTTCTGTTACTTCGTATTCATATGAAGCCACATTTAATTGAAATTAGTTTATTTTTACATCGTGAGGCATTAATAGGAAATAAAAATACAAAACCACCAGGGATATTAATAGTGGTAATGTGATAATGAACACATGTATACACATAATACACAAGAAATCACACAAGGAAAATGACTAGATGTTAAAAGAGATTTGAGATTAAATATAAATAAAGATTTTGATGAGTTGTCTGGGTGATGTTCAAAATCTCAACACCACTCTTGTATGGCACATTTATAAAAGCTGTAGACTTTTTCAAAACAATGATCTGTTGTTTTAATAGGGGTTTTTTCTTTGCAGGGGTGGGGGGGTGGGGGGGTGGGGGGGGAGGATCCTGTGTTTTATGAACATCTACTTTACTATCTAACAGGTCAAGTCTTGTATTGAGAATGTGATGAACAGAAGGTTTGCTAAACTCCCATGACACAGAATGTAACAGTATGGAAATACTGATGCACACATTTTAAAGGAAAACAGAACCCCAGTTTAAATATAAGCCAGAAGTACTTCCAGTACCAGTGTAAACAAGAACAGCTTAAGGCAGTTGTTACTATCTCTACGTTAAGTATACTAGTGTCTATTTTATGAATAGCCCTAGGTAGGTACAATATATCATATTTTCCATTACAAACCTCTAAGCTTTAGCCAGATATGATGGCACATGTCTGTGATTCCCGCACTTGGGAGGCTGAGGCAAGAAGTATCATGTGTTTGAGACCAGCCTGGGCTACACAGTAAGTTCAAGTTCTGCCTTGGCTACATATAAGAAGTATCAAAACAAAAACTTTATCACAACATGCCTCCCCCGACCCCAATCTTTCTTCTTTGCCTGCCCCAAGGCTGCCAGCACACATCCTCAGCATTTGTTTCCCAGGTACTCCTGAGAACACAACCAGGTTCACTGATCTGCTAAGAGGATATGTAAGACTTAGCATCATCACACAGCTGTGAATTAGTATAGTAACTGAACTGTAACACTGTGAAATGCAGTCTACCACCAAAATTGTTATGGCTATGGTGCTCCAGAATTTTGCCAGAGACCAGTAACAAAGGTACTTTCTGCCTGGTATGTACCAACATCCTAGACTTTCAGAAGGAAAGCAAGTGCCCACATAAACCACACTGCACAGCTTGGTCACACTGAGCCCTCCTCATCCTCCTATTACATTAGTTTCTAGCTGTGCCAGCCAAGGAACTACACTTTATCAAGCCTTCAAGGGAACAGACTGCTATGTGACTATTCTGCAACTTCCTAGGAACAGTCAGCACAGAAGTTTTCAGACTCAGGAATACTCCACTTCAGGAACATTTTTAAAAGACATAATACAGAATCCGCTGTCTGAAGAATGTTCAACTCACTTATAATAAGTTATCAAACACATATTTGATCTTTTTTAGCTTTGCCAAAGAGAGGAAAAGGGATGAAAAAAAAGGTATGTGGATCCTAGGGATTGAGCTCAGGGTGTCAGGCTGAAGCAGCTTTTTCCTGCTGAGACATCTGTCTGGTCCTGGTACTGCAATGAATAAGAGGGCTTTTGCAGTGTTGCTAGCAACAAAGCCTATCAATATCCTTGCCACAGTCACCTAGAAATGGACTTGACTACACGTAATTACCAAAAGTAAAGATAGCAATCACTTGGTGTTAATAGTTTGGGCATGAACTTTAGAAACAAAAGGTAAAGGAGGCACTACATCAACTCTGTGAAGATAATTTTCTTCAGTCAGTATTTTGGGGATACCCAAGGAAATTTCCTTTTGTTGTTCTCGCCACCTGAGTATATTCTCTGCCAGTTCTTCCGTCTCGTTCACCAAAATATCCATCTTGGCTAAAGCCTTGCTCTGTAACATTTGAAATAAAGAGAAATAGGAAAAAAAATCAGTTACTGATTACCATTATGTTAGAAACAGATTCGTCAAAAATTAACATCTGATCTTTTTCTAGTCCCTTACTACAAAAATTCCTTTAAAACTGTGTCTCTACCCCCACCCCAACCTACATATCTTCTATCTGTGAATTCACTTCTCCTTTATCATCAATTTTAAACTCGATGCAAATAACCTCAGGCTTTCTCACTGTGCCTGGCTGGTCTGGAATTCATGGTAATCTCCTATTCCATCATCCCCAGTGCTACGATCACAGGCACGTGTGTGCCACCAAAGTTGTCTTAAACTGATGCTAAAGGTGTAGGGTGATTAAAGTCTACAATTCTACAATTTTCTTTTCCTCTGGTGCTGGAGATGGTGCAAAGGCCTTTCACGCACTAGGAAAGCACTATAGCAAGCTGATCCTTGGCCCTGAAAGTCTGGATTTCTAACATATTCCACATGGTAATGATCCTCTCGATCCATACTTTGAGTGGCAGGGCTCAATCTAGTCTATTCACTATTTTTTTTTTTTTTCATGAGTAAAGCATAGTTCTGACTAATCTACTCCTCTGTATTCTTCCTTTGAGCCGGGCGGTGGTAGCGCACGCCTTTAATCCCAGCACTCGGGAGACAAAGCCAGGCAGATCTCTGTGAGTTTGAGGCTAGCCTGGTCTACAGAGCGAGATCCAGGAAAGGCGCAAAACTACACAGAGAAACCCTGTCTCGAAAAACCAAAAAACAAAAACAAAAACAAAAACAAAACAACAAAATGAACATGAACTGGAATGATGGCTTAGCTGTTAAGAGCACACTGGCTGCTCTTCTAGAGGACCTAGGCTTGATTCCCAGCACCCACATAGAAGCTCACAACTGTCTGTAACTCCAAACCCAGAGGATTTGGTATCCTTTTCTGGTCTCTGAGGCATCAGACACACAGGGCACAGACTACATGCAGAAGAAACATCAATACAGACAAATAAAACAAAAATGAAAAACAAGGGGCTGGAGAGAGGCATCAGGGGGAGAAAGTGCTTCCTGGTCTCCAAGGACCTGAGTTCGGTTCCCAGCACCCATGTCAGATGGCTCATAACTGCCTGTAACTCTAGCCCTAAAGGATCCCACACCTCAGGCACCTGCACTCACACTCTATTGATTTTACTGATTCTTCAAACTAACTCTAAAAACTTTCTAAAGTCTTTCTATGTCCTATCCTGTTCCCTGTGATCAACAGATAGCAATTCCTAATAATTTTATTTTATACTTACACAAATATAATCTTATAAAGTAAAAAGTATGTATTTTGCTAGGTATGGTGGCATATGTCTAAAATCCCAGCACTTGGAAGGCAGAGGCAAAAAGACAGTTTGAAGCCAGCCTGGGGTATACAACAAGACCATGGGGGTGAGGTAGGGGGAAGGAACCAGATGGGAAGGGAGAAAGAAAATGGAAATCATGTTAAAGCAATACTTTTTAAAAAATGTTTTTTTGTTTTGAGACAGAATCTCACTTTGTAGCTTAAACTAGTCTGGAACTCACTACATAGTGCAGGCTAGCCCCAAACTCCACAACAATCTTCCTCAGGCACCCAAGTACTAGAATTACAGGTGTAGGGCACCATGCTTAGCTAAGAAAATGTTTCTTTTGCTTCGTGATTTTAATAATGAATAACTCAAAGTGAAATTAGCCAAGCTCAGAAAGACAAACACTGGAAGTCTTGTCTCATGTGTACTCTAGATTTGAACTGTGTGTCATGAATGTAAGGGAAACAGTGATGGGGGACAGGGTAAAAAACGTAATAGAATACCCGTGACATGCAAACAAAAGGAGACACTATCCAGAGGAAGCCAGAGGGCCAGGAAGAACTGGAGGGAGGAGATGAGCGAGGACAGCAGCAGACGAGGGTACAGTAGAACAAAGAGAAACTGCACATCCGTGTGAGAAGGTCATGATGAAATACATTGCTTTGTTTGTTAATTTAGGAGTCTGAGGCCAGCCTGAGCTACATGAGACTATCAAAAAAATAAAATAAAAACCAAAAAAATTAAATGGGAAGGTCACACAGTTGAGATTCTAGTATAAGAACTAAGAACAGCTATATCAGTAATACTCACCATTTGCTTTAGGTTTTCGTCTAAATGAGGGATATTTCTAATTGTTTCAAGATGGGTTTCCAATTTCTCAATGAAAGTCACAGCTAATTCCAACAAATGTACCATATCTCTGAAAGAGAGTGCATGGGTGAATGTAAATTTACCCCCAGGCTCCTGTGTTTTGAACACTCGGTCCCTATTGGGTGGTGCTGTTTGGGGACTTATTGGAGCTTTGGGGCACAGGGACTAGATGGTAGATATAGCTCAGTGGGGGCAGCCCTTGAAGGTGCCCTCCAGTTCCTGATCCATTGAGATGCGAACAAGCCATGCCACAATCCTGCCACCACCGACAGAGTTGCCCCAGCTGTACGTGTTACAGCTGAGGCTAAGGTTTCCCCACAGCAAACATCACAGCTCTGCTAGCGACTGGGGCGAGTGTTTCCCCAGTGCAAGTGATACAACTCTGAAGGGAAAGGCATCCTGGCAGTCAGGAACCAAGAAAGACCACAAAGCTGCATCGCACAACAAACCTCACACAAGAGATTTACAAGGAAAAACCCAGAAGAGTGGCTGTCTCTACGAGGGTGAGGGGTGAGAAGCACTAGAGAAGTGAGCAGAAGACAGGGTTTATAGAGTTTTTTGGGAGGGTGGAGCTTTCCAGGGTGGGGATTGGTGGGTTTTCAAGTACAGGGCATTAGAGTGTTTGTGGGTGGATCCTGGTAGTTAGAAGTCCTCAGGGGTAGGGCCCAGCCACTTGAACACCTCCAGGGGCTTACACCAGCCACAGTGCCTTACCTACAATGTTCGATGTACTACCTCTAAACTGTGAGCCCAAATAAGCCTCTCCTCAACTCAGTTGCTTCTGTTAGTATTCTGAGACAGTGGTTAGAAAAGAAAAGCAATGCAGGGAGGGGAAAAATTAACTTTTCTTCTTCCTCCTCCTCCTCCTTTTAAATATTTATTTTGGGGGTTGGGGATTTAGCTCAGTGGTAGAGCGCTTGCCTAGCAAGTGCAAGGCCTTGGGTTCAGTCCTCAGCTATGAAAGAAAAAAAAAAATTTATTTTATGTGTGGGTGTTTCGCCTGCATGTGTCTATGCACCACATGCATGCAGTACCCATGGTGACCATAAGAGGGCATTGGATCCTCTGGAACTGGAGTTACTGAAGATTGTGAGCTGCCATGTGGGTACTGGAAAATGAACCGGAGTCCTCTGGAAGAGCAGCCAGTGATCTTAACTGCTGAGCCATCTCTCCAGCCCCTTAACTTCTCTTTTTTAGTTGTTTTGTTTCTTTTCCTTTAATTAGGACTGTTAATTTGAAATAAGCAAATCTAAGGAGCATCATTAACAAACATTTTAATGGAATTATCAATGGTGAAAAGGTTCTTCTCTTTCATTGAAGCGAAACTTAGATTGTCATCCAAATAGAAAAATGGAATGAGCCAGACATCATGATTTGATCCTTTAATCCCAGTGTCCAGTGCTCAGGAGGCAGAGGCGAGTGGATCTCTGTGATTTCCAGGCCTGCCTAGTCTACACACCAAGTTCTAGAAGAGCCAGGGCTACATAGAGAAACCTTGCCTCAAAAGACCTAAAAAAGATAACCGAAATCTAACTGTTGGGAAAACCCTCAGTGGAAATGGGTGTGGTGATACATGTCTTTATTCCCAGCACTTTGGAGGCAGAGGCAGGAGGATCTCTGTGACTTTGAGATCAGCCTGGTCTACATAGTGAGTTTTAGGCCAGCCAGGGGGCACATCTCAAAAAAGAAAAAAGGAAAAAGAAAACCCTCAATTGTTGGTAATAACCATCTCACATAAAGTCATTTCCCTAGACAAAACCTCATATTGATTCAGAGAACAGAGAAGACACCAAGGAAAAATACTACACTGAAAAAGTATCATATAATTTTTTTGAATCTGCACTATAAAATCTTCAAAATCATTACTCAGTTCATCTTTTTGCTGTTGGCTTTTGTTTTGTTTTTAAATCACTTGCCAGACACTTTGAGATATATTATCAGTAAAGGTAAGAATAAAGTCCACTTTTTTCATCCTCGTCTACACAGCAAGTTTGAGGCCAGTCTAAAAAGATATTTCTAGTTTTTGTTGCCTCCCCCTTCTGTCTTTTTGAGACAGGTCTCCTTACATAGCCCTGTACTGAAACTCACTCTGTAGACCAGGCTGGCTCCAAACCCAGAGATCCACCTGCCTCTGCCTCCTCAGTGCTGAGATTAAAGGGATGTATCACCATGCCTAGCTTCAGTTTTTGCATCTTTTAATATTTTATCTTTGTTAAATATCAACAGAATTTTTACACATAGGTAAAGAGAAATGTATTTCATAAAACAGTCTACACATAATAAAGCAGATCTTACTCACCGTGCTGCATGAGGGATCTAATATTTTTCATCAAAACCATAATTTAGCTGGGCGGTCGTGGCGCACGCCTTTAATCCCAGCACTCGGGAGGCAGAGCCAGGCGGATCTCTCTGAGTTTGAGGCCAGCCTGGTCTCCAAAGTGAGTTCCAGGACAGGCGCAAAGCTACACAGAGAAACCCTGTCTCGAAAAACCAAACAAACAAACAAACAAACAAACAAAAAAAAACCCATAATTTATAATTCCTAAAACAATTGGCAAAACAAAGTCCTTTCTTTTCTTCCAGTTATAAATTTTTAAAAACAAAGAACACTTTCCAGTGTAATGTATCAACATTAGTAATGTTAATAAATACAACCAATAATATATTGTTTTGTGAATTATGCTACAACGTAACTGTCAGTCTAAACAAAAGCTACTTTAAAAAGACATGCACAGGTCTCCATTTCTGCTTCGTGATCTAACCTGTGATAAAGAGCTTCCACCGGCAGGTTCTCCTGGCATGTGGGTTTCAGCAGTCTTTGCCTGACAGCTCGCTTCTCTTTTAGCACTGTTTCCAGATGATTACTCATGCTTTGCAGAGTGTCACACTTCTCAGCTACATAAACCAGAGATGGCAACCACAGTTAGCAACAGGACAAGGATGTTTTAGAATTGTTAAGAATCTCTTTCTTCCCACTGCACCAAGGCTGTGCAAGGTGTCACACTGCAGGCCCCGGATTCCCAGAAGCCTGCCCATGCACCAGGGACAGATCCCGATCCCCCTGCCTGGGTGCCCCCCAAACAGTTCGAGTCAAGGACCTGCCTAGGCTCAGTGTGCCGGGCTCTGCTGACTCCCCATGAGAGACCTTGATTTGGGGGATGTGGGGATGCGGGGTGGCTTGGGAGAGAGGGCTGCGGGGTGGGAGGAGGGAGGATCTGTGTATGTGGAGTGAGTAGAAAATTTCTTAATAAAGAAAAATGAAAAAAATGAAAAAAAATTAAAGAAAATATTCAATCTATCCTATAAAAAAAAAATCTCTTTCTTGGTGACTGCAGAGATGGCTCAGTGGTTAAGGCCACTTGCTGCTCTTCCAGAGGACCCACATTGGCAGTTTACAACCATCTGCAATTCCAGTTCCAGGGGATCCTATGTCTACTTCTGGCCTCTGTGGGCACTGCACACATACACACAGTGCCCAGACACATACCCATACACATAAAATTAAATGAAAATAACCAAAGTCAGCATTAACCTAAGGCTGGGTACAGTGGCACATACCTGCAGTCTCAGCACTCCTCAACCTGAGGCAAGAGGACCACTGAAGTTAGGAGTTAGACCTAGTCTAGGTAAGAGATCCTTATCTCAAAAGCAGAGAACAAACAAATAAATCAAATCAATTAACCTCACAGTCTCTGAACATCTTTCTTACTTTTTCTTTAGTAGCATCAATTTAATCTTCATTTTTGACTATTTCCTCTTATGTTTCCTACTAACAACCAAACTCTAGTACTAAATTCTTTCCTGTGTTTTTCAAATCTACTTTTTATTCTGCCTTAAATCCAGGGCCTATTTTCATATAATAATTATACAATAATCATAAATTTTAAAATTTAATTTCCTCCCTCCCCATCTACATGCTCCTTTTGTTTTCAAATGGACATGTTTGAGAGTAGATTATAGACAGCATGACCTTTTATTCTTAAAAAACACAAAAATTACATTAGTGTACATGTGTGTGTGTGCAGGAGTGTGCACACTCCTGCGTGTGTGCCACAGTACTACGTGGAGGTCAGAGGACAACTTTCAGGAGTTGGTTCTCTCCTGCCATGTGAGTCTTAGGGATCAAACTAAGGCATCAGGCTTGATGGCAAGCGCCTTTATCTGAAGAGCCATCTAGAACACCCATGATCTTTTATTCTTTTTTTGTTCGTTGTTTTCTTTGTTTTTCAAAACAGGGTCTCTGTGTAGCCCTTGCTGTCCTGGAACTCGCTCTGTAGCCCAGGCTGGCCTCAAACTCACAGAGACCCACCTGCCTCTGTCTCCTGAGTGCTGGGATCGAAGGTGTGTACCACCACTGCCCATTGATCTTTTATTCTTAAAACTTTATTCCAAGAACATACTCTTACGTAACTTATGTAACTACAAAACATTCCCAAATTTGGAATTTTTTTCTCAGAAAATTTATTCATTTTAATTTTTTTTGCAATATTGGAGACTGAACCTAGGGCTTCATACACGCTAAACAAAGATTCCACCATTGAACTACATCCCCAAGCCTTTCCCCTCAATATTTGTTTAAAAGTTTTTAAGATTATAAATTTATTTAATTCTGTGTATATGTGTGTATACGTGTGTAAGCACGTGTCACAGTGTTCATGTGGAAGTCAGAGAGCAACTTTTTGGTCAGTTCTCTGCTTTCACTCTGTGGGTCCCAGGATCAGAACTCAGGTCATCAGGTTGAGCAGAAAGTGCTTTTACTTACTAAACCATCTAACTGACCCTGTTTGTTTCATTCCATTTATTATCTGTATGTGGGAGTGGAGGCATACACGCATGCCACAGCACATTTACCAGAGACCAGAGCACACTTTTGGGAGAAGGTCCTCTCCTTCTACCGTGTGAACCTTGGGACTAAACTCAAGTTCTCAGGGTCAGCGGCAAGGGCCTTTACCTGTGGAGATATCTTGACAGCCCTGGGTTTGTTTGCTGGTTTTCAGTTTTTCTGAGACAGGGTTTCTTTGTGTAGCCATGGCTGTCCTGGAACTCGCTCTGTAAACCAGGCCAGTCTCAAACACACCAACCTCTGTCTTCTGAGTGCTGGGATTAAAGGCATGTGCCACCATACTAAATATACTAAATATAGAGTGCTAGGGATTAAATCCAGAGCCTCATGAATGCTAAACAAGCACTCTACCAATTTCAGCTATATACACAGCCCTTTCAGAAAATCTAACACTGATCTCTTGTCTTTGAGAAGCTACTATGGTTTGGAAACTGTGTCCCACTGCATTTAGGTGTTGGGAGTTTAGTCTTCACTGTGGTGGTTCTCGGGGGTGGCAGGAGCTTCAAGAGGAATGGGGAGCGATTAAGTCAGTTAGGGCTAGGCCCTTGTAAAGAAGTTAGTTCAACTCATTTTCAAGACCCCTCCCTGCTGGACATGGCGGCATATGACTTTAATCCCAGGATTCAAGAAGTAGTGGCAGGTGAATTTCAGAGGCTTATGGCCAGCCTGGTCTACACAATGAGTTCCAGGCCAGCCAGGACTTCATAGTGAGACATTGTCTCAAAACTGCACAAAACAAAACAAACAAAAACCCTTCCTGCTGCAGAGTGCTATTATTTTACTACCTTTTTAAATTTTATTTTCATGTGTATGGGTGTTTTTGCCTGCATATATGTATATACTTTATGTGTGTGCCTGATGCCCATGGACATGGATTTCTCATGACTGGAGCTACAGATGGTTGTGAGCTGCCATGTTGGTGTTTGGAACTGAACCTGGGTCCCCTGGAAGATCAGCCAGTGATCTTAACCAATGAGCCATCTCTGTAGTTCATTACTCTACTTCTTATACTTTGCTTGTTTGCCCTTTAAAAGAACATAAAAACTTGGTTCTGCCTGGTTTCTGATTACTGGTTAGTTCTCCTGGAATGGTGTTACAAAAGAATGAGACTGACCCTAAATTACTCTGGATTCTTGTCCTACAATATGATGTCTCCTCTTACCATGAGCTCTGGTGCTGGAATGGCATCTACCATGTGGACCTTACCATAGTTGAGCTATGTACCTTGAAACCTCCAAAACTGTAAGCAAAATATATCTTTTTTCTTGTACATTATCCAGCCTCAGATATTTTCTTGTGGCAACAGAAAAGGAGATTAATGGAGGAGCCAACCTGGTCACTTTCTATATGCTATTTTTACTAGTCAAGTCAACTGGACTTGTTCCAAACTAGCCAAGGCTAAACAGTAAGAAAACAAAACAAACAAAAACCCTGAAAACGTATTAGTTATGAGATAATACCTGGGAAAGGTTATGACATTAGAATTCTGCCGCCTGGTGGTTATATATAGTAATTCAAGATCAAGCTGAAATCCTAATGGTTCTTCTCTTAAGCAACAACTTACCCAAATAGGAAGGATGAGTAAGGTCTGCTGTATCCTTTTCCAGTTTCAGAAGTTCAATTTCCAGGTTGTTCTAAATGATGAACAAGAGGAAACTTTAGCTCACTCAGCAAATGTCCTGAAGTTCAAGGCTTCAAACACTGATGAAAAGGACACGCTAGGGAAACACAGTATAAGACATCTACATGTTCCTTAAATGGGATGGAAGGATGGTTTACAAAAAAGCCAGGGTACGCCACTGGAACTTTTCATTTTGGTATCCTGATTCCTGTTATTACAAGTAACTACTACATGTACCTACCAGCCAGGCACCAGGCACTGTTTTAATTGCAAAAGAATGCTATTCAAACAAATTAAGAGGTTTTGTTTGTTTGTTTGTTTGTTTTAGAGTTGGGCATCAAAACCAGGACATTTTGTAGGCTAAGCATCCACATTTTCTCTGAACTACACCCCAGCATACTACACACTCTTTTAAATTGAAAAATAGAAGTGAAAAGCTCATAATTTACCTGGGAGATTTCAGCTTGAATATCTGAGATCTGCTGTAATCTGGAGAAGTTCACAAAGCAAGGAGCCGTTTTCTTAGATATATCTAACATCTCCTATTGGTGAATGAACAGGGAAAGTATAGTAAGTTACAAAAAGTATGCACACTAGAATAACACACACAAGGGACTAAAAATAACATTGTCATCAGGCAGTGGTGGCACATGCCTTTAATCCCAGCACTTGGGAGGCAGAGGCAGGAAGGTTTCTGTTAGAGGTCAGCCTGGTCTACAGAGAGAGTTCCAGGGCAACCAAGGCCACATAGAGAAACCCTGTTTCAAAAAAATAAAATAAAAGTAACGTTATGTACAAAACTGCACCTAACACAAAGAATGCATTAAAACTGTAGCAATGAATATCTTCTGTTTTTATTTCATTTTGATAATGTCTAATGTAGCCCAAGTTAGCCTTGAGCTTGCTATAGCCAAAGGATGACTTCGAACTTCTGATCTTCATAACTCCCACTTCCCAAGTGTTCAGCATAACATCACAGATTTGTGTGTGTGTGGGTGCGCACACTGGAGTGCATGTTTTATGAATGCATGTTGGCCAGAAGTCAACATTTGGTGTCTTCCTCCATCATTTCTCCATCATACTTTCTGACCAAGTCTCTCACTGAACCCAGAACTCACCATTTACAGACAGGTAAATTAGGAGATAGTTAGCCTAGGACTCTATTTGGTTTTTGTTATGTACAATCCCCACTTGTAACAATGTGCTTGGCACACTAGCTCCTTTCCTTGCTTATGCTAGGTACATGTACTTCTCTTCAAACAGTGCACACAGCAACCTTAGAATCCTCTAGAACTCCTCACTTGTACTGCGCTACATGTACTCTCATGCCTGAACAATAATACAGTATCTCTGCCTCTGGCAAGAAGCAAATTTAGACAGTTTCTATACAAGTATACCCCTAAATGGTATGAAGAACATTTGGCCTGAACTGCAATGTACAGAAAGGCAGACGACTGAGTCCTCTAGTAAACCTTTAGGGGAAAGTCCATTACTATTGTATGCCTGTGCATAAATGGGTATATATCTTAGGAACTTGTCTCTTGCTGTGATAAAAAACCATAACCAAAGAAACTTATAAAATAAAGTGTTTAATTTGCATTATGAATTTGAGAGAGTTAGAGTCCATAATTGTATTAGTCAGATTCTCTAGAAGAACAGAACTGATAGAATGAATCTCTATATCTATAGAAGGACATTTATTAGAGTGGCTTACAGACTGTGGTCCAGCTAGTTCAACAATGTCTGTCTGCCAACAGAAAGTCCAAGAATCCAGTAGTTATTCAGTCCACAAAGCTGGATGTCTCAGCTGGTCTTCAGTATATGCCAGGATCATGAAGAAGAGCCAGGAGGTGTGGCACACTCCTTTAATCTCAGCACTTGAGAGGCAGAGGAAGGCAGATCTCTGAGTACAAGGCCAACCTGGTCTACAGAGTGAGTTCCAGGACAGCCAGGGCTAGCTATACAGAGAAACCAACAAAACAAAACAAAATCGTTGCCAGGTGGTAGTGATGTAAACCTTTAATCTCAACACTCAGGAGGCAAAGGCAGGTGGATCTCTGTGAATTTGAGGCCAGACTGGTTTACAAAGTGAGTTCCAGGACAGCCAGATCTGTTATATAGAGAAACCCTGTCTCAAAAAATCAAAAACAAAAAATCCCTCAGGTGTGCCAAGCCTCTTGGGTTTTAGTTAATTCCACAATGTAGTCCAGTTGAAAACCGAGAGCAGCCATGACAAGTCCACCCCTGGTCAACTTGATATACAATCGTGCTTACTTTCCAAATGAAAAGAATAATCAGATCATAATTATACCTAACATGGTATAACAATCACATATACAACTGCAAACACCATAAATTTTAGAACAGGTGGCAATGTCCCTAGAGGGACATTCTTTCAGTGCCTCAAAATATAAATATGATAACCACTGATACTCTCTTAATTGACATTACATTACATGATAAAGAAATCAAGGAAAGAAAACACAAATATTTGCACAAATACTTTAACAAAATATGACAGAAACACTCAATTACAAACCTTGTTTCTGCAACTGGTCACATAGCATTAGCTGGTATTTATAACTACCTCCTTCTACTACCCATTCTGTATTTCCTCCACCCTCAGCAGGTCCTGGTTCTTTTCCCGGAGGAGTGACCCATACTTTCATTCTTGATGGATCTGTGCCATTTGTCATCCTGCCTGGATTAGGCCACTGTAGCTTCCCATTGACTTTAATCACAGGACATGGCAGCACCAAGAGACTCCGTAAAGGATCTCCCACACTCCAGACATAATTTGTCACCCCCAGACAGCAGGAAGTAAATTTAAGAACATGACACCCACATTCCAAGAGATGGGGTGGGTGGTTTTTGGTCTTTCAATGGGTTATGGATATTTATCATTGTTTAGAGTGGCTGGTTACAAGCTGTTACTGGTAATGATCAGGAAAAAATCTGAACAAAGGAGTTTAGATTCAGGGTTGTTTTGAAAAGAGAAAAAGGGGATACAGATATAATAGGATAAAAGGGTAGATTATTGAATCTACTTTGAAAAATGATACAGATATGATAAGATAAAGGGTAGATTATTGAATCTACTTTGCAAAGAAAAAAGGGAGGATACAGATATCATAAGATAAAAAGGTAGATTACTGAATCTACTTTTAAAAAGCAACTGCTAGTTTTAAATATTTTACATTGGATTTGTATTGTATACAAATTTGAGATTAATTTTGTTAGAACATACTGTACATACATTTTTAATCTTGTTCAAGGTACTGTACCTACACAACTCATTTATCAATGTAATGCAAATTTCAAGTCCTTGAAAGTTATTATTACAAACTATTTAGGATAATGAAGAAATGCAATAAAACTTGTAGTCATATTAGGTATGTTTTCAAGGTCAAACAGATATTTTAGATAGACAGGTCATCTTCAAACACTTCAGAGATCTACAGAATATGGCATTTCAGATGTTTTAACAACATAGGTTCTTTTTTTTTTTTTTTTTTATGACAGTGGGACATGTCTGTTCCTGGCAGCACCAACCTACTTCAGAGAAGATGATGGGCATCAAAGAAACTCCATATGGAGTTTACTTTCTTTGTGGCGGAAGTGCTCTTGCCTCAACTGCTGACAGTTGCTGTCCAAACTGGACAAGCAGGACACAATAGAGAGTGACTCCAAACCTTGCAAAGACAAGGTGGGACAGTCCTTCAAAACTCCTGCTTCATAAAAAAGTCTATAGGATGAAGATGGATGCCCCAACATTGCAAAGGAACCTTGGAGGACTTGTCCAGGTGGCCAGATGCTTCTGTCATTTCTCATAATTTTTGGAAGCTGATTGCTTGCACTTCCTGTTTATTGAGGTAATATTATTTCCTTCTCAGGTCTCTGGAGTTGAAGACTAGATAGTTATAGTTTTCCTTGTTAACAAATTCAGAAAAGAAATTCAGAAAAGAGGTATAAAGTGTATAAGCTTGAGAGACATTAAAGATAGTTTTCAGTTGGTAATACAAGTTAGGATAGAAAGTGAATTAGGTACAACACTTTGGACTCACCAAAATAGGATAGATAATAGAGTATTTTCTCTGAATCTGTCAAGTGTTAATGGACTAGACATTATTGATGTAATTATTGCCTATATATTATATATGGTTATTGTACTTATTGTATATAATTTTTCTTAGATTAGGTATAATCATTTTTTTTTTTAATTTTAGACAAAAAGGGGAAATGTGGTGCTCTAACAAATAAAGCTTGCCTGGAAATCAAGAGTGCGGGGCTAGCTACTAGTTAGCCACAGAGGCCAGGCAGTGGGGGCACACACCTTTAATCCCAGCATTCCAGAGGCTGAGGCAGACAGATCTCTGTGAGTTCAAGGCCAACCTGGGCTACACAAGATTGATCCAGTCTAAAAGAGAAACAGAGCCAGGCAGCGGTGGCACACACGCCTTTAATCCCAGCACTAGGGAGGTTGAGGCAGGAAGTGATATGGCTGGGCGGAGAAAGGAATATGAGGCGGGAGGAGACAGGAACTCACTCTCTTTTGGTTGAGGATTTGGTAGAGGTAAGAACTCTAGTGGCTGGCTACTCTGCTTCTCTGATCTTTCAGCTTTCACCCTGATATCAGACTCCAGGTTTTCATCAATAAGACCAATTAGGATTTGTGCTACACTGTTACTCCTTTCTTAGCATGTTGGCCTAAGGGCATTGGAAGCCTAAAGTGTGAGCTTCCAGTTCAATGGAATGTTTGTTGTGTTTCCTGGCAGGCACTCCCCAGCTCTGTAACCAGCAGAATTTAAGGTCACAGGAATAGGAAGCAAACATTTTCCTAGTGGGTCACTAGGGGTGATAGTGAGTGTAACCATTTCCTTTTCCAACCACCGCTATGAGAGAAACCGTATCCTATATTGGATGCTGATTGAAAGTATAGACTGCCCCCTGGAGAACCCTGCCCCAGCCCTCCAGGTTGCCGTCACCTAATTGGAGCTGTAACTGTGTCTTCAAAAGGCCATTCCATTGTTCTATCAGGCCAGCTGCTTCAGGATGGTGGGGACCATGGTCAGACCAGCGGACTCCTTGATTGTGGGCTCACTGCTGCACTTTAAAAGATGATACATCAAAAAGGAGAGGATTCTGGGATCTAATTCTGCCAACCTGCTGAGTGATATTGGAGGAATTTCTTGGTCTTTTTTGGTGTTTCTTTTTCGTTTGAGACAAAGTCTCCTCACTCTGTACCTTAGACTAGCCTTTAACTCTGAGCAATCATCCTGCTTCCACATCTCCCAAGTGCTTACATTACAAGTCTTGTATCCACCACACATACAAGACTGTTTCTATTTCTTCAACACTTTAGGATTTCAGAAGTCGCTAAGGACTCTTACATGAATTAAAAAAAAAAACTCCCATCAAGTCTGCATTAATAATTTCTACAGATGAATTACTAACTTTCCTAACTTCTTTTCTGGTTTCTGTTTTTGGTTTTTTGAGACAGGTTTCTCTGTCTGTCCTGGAACTCATTTTGTAGACTAGGCTGGCCTCAAACTCAAAGATCTGCCTGCCTCTGCCTCCACAGAGTGCCAAAACATCGGCTTCAACTTCTTTTTTGTATCAGTTTCCTTCCCTTCAATCTCAATGTCCTTGGTCTCTCCCAATTCCTTTCTGTCATTTTCTATTATTCCTTCAAATGCTTCCCCCATTCACACTCCAACAGCGCGCACACACACTTTATAAGATGCTCCCACAAAGTCCCCACTGGAGTTTTTCTGTATTCAGGGCCTCTTACCCCAAATATGCTTCAGTAATTCCCATAAATAGGCGTTACTGGAAATGTTTGTTTTAAGTACCGGCCAGTATCTCTTTCTTACTGCCTCCCGCTCTACAGTGTAGAGCAGCGCTTCTCAACCTGTGGCTCTCAACCACTTTGGGGGTCGAACGACCGACCTTCGCAGGGGTGGCCTAAGACCATCGGAACACATAGATGTTTATGTTACGATTCATAAAAGTAGCAAGATTACAAAGTAGCAACGAAAATAACTTCATGGTTGGGGTCATCACAACATGAAGTGTATTAAAGGGTCACCGCAGCATTGGGAAGGTTGAGAATCGCTGGTCTAGTGGAAGTAGGATCAGAGGGAGAAAAAAAAATGCAGAGCGCTGTTCATCTCCGACAACCTGCCCGGGATACCCTGCAGGCACTCAAAACACAGAGTCCCGGGAACGCCACCTACTCCGTCCCTCACACTTTAAAGAACCCGCGGGAGAATGGTGGCGGCCGCGGCCCCCAAGGGGCGCTACCGGGTATTCAACACAGCCCTCAACTGCCTCCCGCACGGCGGAGCCACGAACACCACCTCACAGCGGAATTCTGTCGCCCCCTTGATGACGCCGTCGCAGCCCCCCGCCCCCGGCGTACCTCGGTGACTATCCCCGAAGCCACCCAGTGGTTCAGCAGTAGCC
This sequence comes from Peromyscus californicus insignis, assembly GCF_007827085.1. NCBI lineage: Eukaryota > Metazoa > Chordata > Mammalia > Rodentia > Cricetidae > Peromyscus > Peromyscus californicus. Next base: position 94,935,841 of record NW_026294595.1, on the reverse strand, counting down.
CAGCTGCACTCGGCGCGGACGCCGGGTCCCACGGGTTGGCGGCAGCCATGGCTCCCACACACCTCTGGAGCTGGCGCGAGGAGTGAGAGGCACACAACGAACGGTCGCGCGGCTTGATGATGTCACAGGGCGTTCCCGCCCGGGCGGAAGCCCTGGGAGCGCGTCTCAGGCGAGCGCGGGTCCCGGGTGTTCCCTGGCGGAGCCTTCTCTGCACTGAGCCGTAGGAGGCGAGTCTCGAGCTCCCTGACCCCGCAGTGGCTCCCGGAGGCTCCCTGGCCTTAGCTCGGCTGCCAAAGCAGCAGGACCTTGTGGTAGCGTTGTCTACTAGCCTGCTTTCTCCTTGCCGCCCTCTTTGGCTGCCCCCTAGGAAGTAGGGATAGGCAGAAGGTGACAACTGGGACAGGAGACCCAAACGGGAGGTTTACCCGGTGGCTGTACGTCTAGACTGGGCGGTGACAGCTACGCTTCTTTCCCGCAGGGAACTGAGCCGCGGCGCTAGGATGGGAAACAGTGCCCTCCGCGCTCATGTGGAAACAGCGCAGAAAACTGGTGTCTTTCAGCTTAAAGACCGTGGTCTGACCGAGGTGAGAGGAGAGGGGACCGACCAAGAAACTAAAAGGGAGAGGGATGGCGGGGTGTCGAAGTTTATTGGTGCGGGATTTTCCACGCTGTGAACTCCTTTCTCCAGTTCCCCTCAGAGTTGCAGAAGCTGACAAGCAACCTTAGGACCATCGATTTGTCCAACAACAAGATCGACAGCCTACCGCCCCTGCTAATAGGAAAGTTCACTCTGCTGAAGAGCCTCTCCCTCAACAACAACAAACTGAGTATGGCTTTTGTGCCTGGCTAGCTTTTGCTAGTGATCAGCAGTTATGAAGGGTGCTTTTCCTCGTACAAGCTGATTTTGTTATGAAATCAGTTCAGGGAATGCAGAATGTTAGAGTATTGAAGCTTTCTGCCTCTTGCAATTAAATCTACACGCCTCCTTGGATAGCATAATCATTATTACTAGGTTAATTTGGACTTGCAAGACTTATGGGATGCGATGTAAACAGTTATCTAATATGGGGGCAGGGTGGAAGGAGAGGCTTTTCCAAACCTTCCTAGATTGTTGTTAGAATATACCTACGTCCCTTTACAAAACAAAACTATTATACACATAAATGTTTTTCTGCATCTTGATGGCTCCTTAATCTTCTGAACACTGTTGGTAAAATGTGATACCTAAACTTGACATGTGCGAATCCTATGTAAGAAGCGGGGACTGGTGATTTGGGCCTGGAATCCCAGCCACTCAAGAGGCTGAGGCAGAAGGACCATTATTTCAAGGCCAGCCTAGACAACTTAATGAGACCCTGTCTCAAAAATAGAAACAAAAACAAAGTGAAGCAGGCTGCCATCTGTCTTTTTATAAACTTTAGTTCTAACAGATTCAGATTTTTTAAAAAAATTTTTCTTCACCAGCTGTTCTACCCGATGAATTATGTAATCTGAAAAAACTAGAGACTCTAAGTCTAAACAACAATCACCTGAGAGAGCTACCGTCTACCTTTGGGCAGCTTTCTGCCCTGAAGACCCTGAGCCTCTCTGGGAACCAGCTGGGAGCACTACCACCTCAACTTTGTAGCCTGCGACATCTGGATGTAGTAGATCTCTCTAAAAACCAGATTCGGAGTATACCTGACACAGTGGGGGAGTTGCAGGCCTTCGAACTCAACCTCAACCAAAACCAGGTCAGTTCTGTGTGTGTCTGTATATGATCTGTCCCCCTCACCCCAGTGTATGTTTGGGTTTATGGTCTCTTAATACTTTCCTGTTCCTTAAGTACTAATCATGGAGTTGGATACCAGAAGCTAAAAGATATATTTCATAAGCTGAAGTTATTTCAATGCCCAATGTTACGGAGTGGGTTGATAGTGACTGTTCAAGGTGTTTTGAGGAAGGCAGAACAGAGTAACAGGGTGAGATATTTTAAAAAAAAAATTGTTGGAAGTTTGGCAAATCTTCAGTTCCTTTTCACACTACCAATCATTTAGTGAGGAGCCATGTCAGGGAAGGAATAATGCAGGAATGAGACCTAAACCCATAGAATCTGAGATTCAGACATCAGACATTTTTGTTGTTGTTTTGTTAAATATGCTTCCTTTTGTTGAAAAATCCTTAAGTGATAGTTTTTCTGGAGCTAGCTTATCATTGGACAACTTTACAACTGAAATGTTTTGAATCTTGGTTAACATTTGTCTAGGGAAGCACTCTGCTCTACACAGGAGGCCTAGTGATGAAAGAAACATTTGAGAGGTAGCCCTTCGTTTCTGTAGCAACTGTGCCTCCGAGTATGTACATCAGCTACCATGGACATGTTGTCACTGTGCTGGACCAGAGTTAACATTAGGACAGTCAGTCTTTGAGGTTGACTTCATCTTTCCCTGAGATTTTTAGGGGGAAAACTGTCATCTATTAAGCACCAAGTATTAGTTGATGACTTATTCTACATTCCCTATGGCTAGACTGTGTAGTTGGAAGGTCTCTCAGACCTTGCTTGAATAACCTGGGGAGCTTAAGGTCATCTTAGTATTTTATTCAGTGAGAGGTCTAAGAATCTGCATTTGCACAAAGTTCCCAGGTGATGGTTGGAGATACCAGGCAGTCAACAGAATTTGGTGACCTGGGGCTGGAGAACAGCTGAGTGGTGCAATAATCATGTGGCATGCATGAGACTCTGGTTCATCCTGTAGCATGGGAAGGAAAAGACTTGGAGCATTTAATTGGCCAAAGTGAATGGATCAATAACAAAGTGTTTGGTATTGACCTGGAGGGCCTACACAATGCTGTTGAATGGGCATGCCGAGTTCATCACTTGAATCATCCAAATGTCTTAGTGAAAATTGTAGATACAAACTGTACTAGAGGTTAGTAGATAGAACTGTTGATACGATTTTGAGGTCATAAGTGAAATGGCTTTAAGAATGCTTTCTAGAAGGTTGAGAATGTAAAATATTAAGCATTAGGGGTTTCTGCTTGAAAATAATAGATGTCAAAACAAAATCAGGAGAAATTCAAAAGAGGAAAACTTGAGTGTCACAAACAAAGGGGAATCAAGAAAAGGATGGATAGTCCAGTCAGGTGCAGCAGCGCATGGGAAGCATGGATGGAATCCTGGTTTGGGTATTAAAATGTTTGTGTGGTTGTTCTGAGTGGCAGGTTACTGGTAAACTTTTTCCTTGAACTTACATGATTCTCATATTTTCTATAATAAATGTACAGTGCCTTTATTAGTAGTTTTTATTTCTGAAATGTTACTGGTAACCTTCTAATCATTTGAAAGTGGAGGAGTAACAGAAGGTATGTTAACAGAGGCTTCTGGAATGAGTAGGCAGTGAGAAACTGGAGGCGTGGAAGAAGAGCTAGGACGCAGACAAGGTTTGCTACAGTGTAGTAAAAGTAGCCACTGTGCTCTTTGTACTCTTACTGTTGTGGTGTTCACAGATATCTCAGATCTCAGTGAAGATATCCTGCTGTCCTCGCCTCAAGGTGCTCCGCCTGGAGGAGAACTGCCTCGAGCTCAGCATGCTTCCACAGAGCATCCTCAGCGACTCCCAGATTTGCCTGCTCGCTGTGGAAGGCAATCTCTTTGAAATAAAGAAACTTCGAGAACTAGAGGGTTATGATAAGGTGTGTATAAGCATCTTCTACATTTCTAGTGTCTGTACCAGAGAAAATGCTGAGGTAACCTAGGTGATGTCTACAGTTAGCATCACCAGGTTCATACTTTGGAGGTAGTTCTAAGATTTGGTCAGACTGTATTTTGCCAAGGTGACTTTCTCCACATTCTGCTTATTGTAAAGCACCTTGTTACGCTTTCTAGTAAAATACATGAAAAAAAAAATCATTGTGCTTTAATGATTAAATACTTTGCTGTGTGTGACAGCATGGCTTTAATCCCAGAATTTGGGAGGCAGAGGCAGGCAGATAGATCTCCGTGAGTTCAAAGGCCATCCAGGGCCACACAGTGAGAATCTGTCTCAAAAAGGGAGGGAAAAAAAAAGTAAATTTTGTATGTAATGAACCAAGTCAAATTAAAAAGAAAAAAAAACATAAAAACCTAAGTTTAAAAATACTCTTATATTTGCCCATACCAAATACCATATATATATTTTTCTTTCATGTTTTTAGTACATGGAGAGGTTCACAGCCACCAAGAAGAAATTTGCATGATGTTCTCCAGGACAATGGGAACCTTAAGGACACTGACTTGGAACCTCTGTTGGAATTTGGCCGAGTTAAAGGCTCCTGATGTTGGAGACACTCCAGATTACATTTCATTTAATGACTTTTTTCCTTTTAAGGACTATCTCAGATAAGCTAAAGGAAAAAGACTTAGGAGACAGGAAGAGCCCTTCATTTTGAGGCAATGGATAGGGCGATGGCCAATGTTGATCTTCAAAACCATCATTAGTTGGGCTCTAAGAACCAGTAGGTAGTTACTATTCATGCAGTGAGGAATTACTGCCTGGTAACAGAATGACTCCACACCACAGCTAGAGGTTTTGTTGAATTACATCGTGCCAGCTTTCATAAAGTCAGTTACCACATCTCTGTGTTAACACTTCATGTTTTTATGAAATTCTAATTTGTGGGAAACTTGTATGGCTAAGGACGTATGCTTTTGTTCCAACCCATCAATTCAATAGGAGTGTTTCCACTTGGAAGTTGGGAAGTACATAAATATGTAGCTATCTTAAAGCAAGTTTTGTCAAGAGGAGCATCAACACAACAGCCATCAAGGAATGTTCCCCAAGGCTGCAGTAGCAAATTTTTTACTACTGCAGGTGCCTTACTGGTAGAAGGCTCTGAAGAGCTAAAATTATATGCAAAAATTGTATAGTTTTTGTTTTTTAGATAGGTTTTTGCTATGTAGCCCAGGCTGGCCTCAGACTTACAATCTCCCCATGTCTACTCCTTTAAGTACTGGATTACAGGCATGCGCCAGACTCAGCCTACTTGTAAGATTATAAATGAATTTTAATAAGATTTTCCTGAAGCTTTGTTAAAAATCATGTGTTATTTCTGGTAATTTCTCCCCCTTTTGTATTTATAACTGTACTAATCAAATTACCTTCAAGAAAACCATTGCTATAATATTTTAAAGTAACCTATGTTTATCATGGTTATTCTCTGAATGAGAGGATATACTAAATAAAGTATTTTTAATGAACTTTAGAAGCAATGTTAGTCATGTAAAGAAGAACTTATAATCAGTTCTTTGAAAGTAAACTGGGAATATGTTTCACGCTCTTGTTTGGTTTCATGAGCAGTGAAATCCAACTGATGTCACTCAGATGTCTCTGAGGAACTGGGAATCTTGTTTAGAGAATGTGAAAGTACATACTGACAGAGAGATTTCAGATTGTCACTGATAAGAACATTGCAAAGCAATCCCCAGGACTGGTTTCTGAAGTCTTCTCTTGGCTAAAGATATACTGGTAGTTCTCAATAATAGTTAAACCTAGCTTAAAGTTGAAAAACCACAAGAGCTTACATGAAGCAGCCTTTCTGACCTTAAATTTGATCCAGGTGTTCTCCCCCCGCCCCCATGTTTTCTCTATTTGGGGACAGGTGTTGTCAGTTTATGGGTATCATGAAGGTTTTTTTTTTCCCCCCTCAGATTTATTTTTCTGTGAGTTTTCTGCAGTGGTCAGGATATTGGATTCCCTGGAACTGGAGCTACAGATAGCTGTGAGCTGCCATGTGGGTGCTGGGAACAGAACCAAGACCCTCTAGAAGAGCCTCAAATGTTCTTAACCACTAAGCCAACTAACTCTAGCTTGTTTTTTAGTTTAATATGTATTGTTCTTGCTGATCCACTGAGCAGCTGACTTCTCTTGGCATTTTACCAATACCTCTCATCTAACAAATCTGAACTTATAAATTTAATAACTTAGATGTATTCATCTGTGTTCCCCACTCCTGTAAGAATCACTAAGTACCACATTTTCTTCAGTCTCAATTGCATGTCCAACCATACCAGATTATACTGCTCCAGAATGCTTTAGTGTTGTTGTTCAGTCAAGAAATGCCCTCTCTCACTTACTTGGTCCTGCCCTAGATCTAAGCTCCTTCCCTAAATCTAATCCGAATTAACTGCTCTCCAATCTGCTGATAGAATGCTTTCCATATCCTATATTTATCTCTCTTGCTAGACTAAAGTGCTTGAGGCTAAAAACTATATAAAGTAAGGGGTTAGAAAGATAGTTGATTTAAAGTACTTGTTCTTGCAGAAGACCCAGGTTCAGTTCCTATACATACATGGTGGTTCACAACCATCTGTAACTCCAGTTCTAGGGGATCCAACACCCTCTTCTGGCCACTGTGGGCACTAGACATTCATGTGCTGCATATATATAGATATATAGATACACACACACACACAGATCACACATCCAGGCCTAACATTCATACACAAAATCTTTAAAAACAAAAAAACCTACCCAATAAGCCTTAAGTTTTAATTTGGTGTGGAGTAAGTATATGGATGGAGTAAGATCATGGGCTCTGTCCTCAGGGATCAAGGTCTGGATCCAGGGTTTGTTACTTAATAGCTTTCTGAGCAATTTACTATCATCTGTAAATATAGGGAATATGGCTCACTTCTCAAGTATGTATTATAGTGAGAGGATACATAAAAGCAACACAAGCAGGAACTCAATGAAACAAGCTCTTTATCTTATCTATAAAGCCTGGAAGTACAATTGTGTAAATTATACAGGAATAGAAGGCTGAGAGCTAGCACTATGTTAAGCGGCAAAAACCAAAGACTTCAGGATAAGTGACCTGAATATCAATATGAGAAATACAAATCAAATTAGAAACTTAATCAGGACAACTAAGAATTTTAATGAGATCACCCAGAAAACTCGCATTCAAATAAGTTTTGTTTTTATTTTATTTTATTTTGGTTTTCAAGCCAAGGTTTCTCTGTGTAACAGTCCTGGCTGTCCTGGAACTCAGTCTGTAGACCAGGCTGGCCTCGAATTCACAGAGATCCGTTTGCCTCTGCCTCCCGAGTGCTGGGATTAAAGGCATGCACCACCACCGCCCGGCTCATGTTTTTAATTTTTATTACATTTATTTTATATGTATGTGTAAACAAACTTGCATACACCATGATACCACATGTGGAAGTCAGAGGACAACTTTTATGAGTTGGCTTTCTTTTTCCACCATTTAGGCCCTGGAGATCAAACTCGGGTTGTTGGGCTTGGCGGCAAGTGTCTTTACCTGCTGAGCCATATCATTGGCTCTTTTTGTTCTTTTTTTTTTAGTAGGTTTTCACATATCCCAGATTGTCCTATAACTCACTATATGGCTGAGGATGACTTTTGATCCCTTCTGATCTTTTGAACTTCTGATCCTCCTACATTCTCCTACCTAATACTGAGACTGGAGGGGCATGTCACCACACCTGGCTCACATGGTGATACAGAACCTACATATTCTTGAATACTAGGCAAACACCCTATGAATGAGCGATTCTACAACCCCGGTCCTAAAAAGTTCATTTTAAATGTGCATTATAGGATGTCTAGAATGTAGATGTTTAAGTTAATGGGAGAGTCATAATCCATATGTGATAAGGAGAGATCAAGAGTTGAAGTGAGAATAAAGGATAAATTAAAACTGAAGAAATGCTGAAGTGGGTATAAGTGTACAAGTAAGATGAAATTTGAGCTTTCCTGTTTTGAAGCGAGCCAGGGTTACATAGTAAGACTCAGTTTAAAAAAACGAAAAGTTTATGCCTGGCAGTGGTAGCACACGCCTGCCTTTAATCCCAGCACTGGGGAGGAAGAAGAAAGCAAATCTCTGAGTTCAAGGCCAGTCTGGTCTAGAGATCGAGTGCCAGGATGGCCGGGGCTACACAGAGAAACTCAAAAAACCAAAATGAAAAAGAAGAAAAAGGTTTGGTACAGGATTCTATTTCTTAGCTTTAGTCATAGGTAATGTGTTCAAGGTCACAATACTAGAAAATGAACCAAAAGTGAAGCCAGATGGCAGATGACTCCAGCTTATGTGAACTACTTGCTATCACCTCTCAAAAACAACAGAAGGGATGGCAGCAGGCACAGGAGCTTACCATCTGTCTCTGTGCCTTTTTCTCTAGAGAAAGGGACTATGTTGTCTTTCACAGGTCTTTGACCAAGAACTCCCTCCATTCTAGAGAAAACAGCTATCATGTATTACATTTACACCTGACAGGTAACATTCTAAGAGTGTTTGTTTGTCTGTCTTGGGGGGAGAGAGCTTAGGCTAGCCCACAATTCACTGTGTAGGTTGATTCTGCCTCAGGTTCCCTGGTGTTGGGATTACCAGCCTGGTCTCTGAGCCCCACTTACTCTAAGAGATTTTTAGGCATTACTGTTCTATGAATTAGTTTATGAAGTGGGATTAATTCCCATACACAAGGCAGAGAGATAGGCATACATTCACATCAGCCAGTAAGCAAAGGAGAAACTGACAGCTGGGTGCTTTAGTACACATTCTAACCAACTTACCTTGGATACCACCTATCAGTATTGTTCCTTTAGCCAAATCAATGTGTTAAGTTTTTAAATGCTTTTAAGAAAAGCACTTTTAGGTACAGCACAATTTAGTGTTTTATACTTAGTCATACTTTATATATTCAATACCGTCACCTGACAAACTATCCATTCTGACACGGAGCAGAATGGAGAGTTTTTTGTTTTGTTTTGTTTTACTTAAATACTGTCCTCTTCACCCTTTGAATGTTTCTGAGCTAGCAGTATCATCTTTAGTAAATGACCTGTAATTCTCACTCAGAAATACTCAGTGTATTTAAGTTCAAATGACTAAGACAAGAAATGACTAAACGGACTCATGACAAACCACAGAAACTCCTGTAAACATTTCTAATAAAAACTGGAAAAGAGCTAGTTGCAGCTTTCTATCGGAGTGCTTCATGTACAGCCATTTGCTTTATTCAATCTGTTAACAAAAGCTGATAAAATGGTTGCCCCCACAAATAAGTTAGAAACATGTTACCTATTTGAAAGAACAATACCATTAGTTACAAAATTTAATTGTAAGAATCAAGCAACGGTTACTGGTCAAACCAATTTACTTTGGTAGCTCTAAAGTGTACAGATGCTCCTTTTTTTTTTTTTTTTTTTTTTTTTTTTAAAGATTTATTTATTTATTAGGTATGCAGTGTTCTGCCTGCATGTATGTCTGCAGGCCAGAAGAGGGCACCAGATCTCATTACAGATGGTTGTGAGCCACCATATGGTTGCTGGGAATTGAACTCAGGACCTCTGGAAGAGCAGCCAGTGTTCTTAACCTCTGAGCCATCTCTCCAGCCCCAGATGCTCCTTTTTAAACAAAGGTGACAAATACCAACTCAGCCTTCCTAGTCTTCAGGATCTCTACACTTGACTCTACGTATGGCAGAGAGCGGCAGTGCAGTCATCAACAATTAATTCAAAGGCATAATTTTCCAAACAACTTTTAGTAACAAATTATAACTTTTTAAATGTCTAAAACTACACAAAACTCAAAGGAATCTATTTTTCTACCTGAGATCAAAACAAATTTTCTTTTTCATATCTACACGTAATTCTTAGTATTGAGGTAAATCTGAATTCACATGATACACTGTCAAACTTTCCCCAAAATTTTGAAGCCCTGCTTTAGTGAGGAAGTCTCATATTTCACATACATATGTACATCTTTAAAAGACTAGTGACAACTTCACGAGGTTAACAGGCCTACAATGGGTCCATGATATGAGAAGAAAAGGCACTCATTTATAGTGTTCCTGTATGTGCAATATGAAACGGGATACCAGAATCTATGTACAGACACAAATCACTACGAATTCAGAAGTGAAGCTAACTTTAAGAAAACCCACTGTATTCTCCTTTGGAACAGAAGCTACAAAACAGTGATGTAAAACAAAATGCATGAGTAGAAGCTCCCACCCCAGGCATTAGCCTGTTTTGTTTTGTCTTGTTTGTTTTGTTTTACTTTACCTGTAGTCTCTTTAATGAGTTAACAACTTCATTTCTTATTCCTTCCTCTTGTTCTTTACCATAAAACTCAAACCAAACCAACAACAAGAGCTACTTATATAGATGCCTCCCTCATGGCTCTTTGGCAATGCTTCAAATCTTGAATGCAAAAGAAGCTAAGTGAAGAGGCTGACAGACTGTGTGTGATGTGCAGAAAGCAGCCTAAGAGTGTGAACTGAGAGAGAGAGAGAGACTGTGAAGAAGTCTGAGCAAGAACCTACCCCGAAGGACAGAAAATAAGAAGTAGGGAGGCGTTCCTCCTCTGGTCCTTCTTTCACAAACTTTCAAACTCTGGACAGGTAGTGGCTTAGGAGGAGCTAGAGAACTGAGTAACTGGTAAAGAAGTACAGCACGGCTCTAGCTGTCAATGAGTTTCTTTGCTCTTGTATTGGCAATGTCAATCCGATCCTTGTTGGTGTCAGCCTGGAAAAAAAAAAAGTAAAAGAAAAATCTCAGTATTTGTTCACAAAACACTTTAACACAAGTTGAATTGAGGGGATGAGATTGTAGCTCAGTTGGTAGAGTGTCTGCCTAGCACACATGGGCCCTGGGTTCAATTCCACAGCACTGCATAAAACTGGGCATTTACAGCACATGCTTGTAATCCTAGCATTTGGAGAGTAGAGGCAAGAGGACCAAAATTCAAGGTCTTTCTCAACTATATCATGAGTCTTAGGCCATCCTATGCTACATGAAATCCTGTCTCAAAAATCAAGTTTAAGCCAGGTGGTAGTGATGCATACCTTTAATCCTAGCACTGGGAGGCAGAGGCAGGCGGATCTCTGTGAGTTCAAGGCTACCCTGGCCTACAATTCTATGGGCCTACATTCAATCCCAAACACACACCCAAACACACACACACACACACACACACACACACACACACACACACACACACCACGTGCACGCCCTCACAGTTTTATATACTTGGGACCTAGATATGAATATATGCCTATAACCTTGGCACTCAAAGGACTACGACAATAGCATAAATTCAACACCAACCTGGGTTAATGTCAAACTGTCTCAAAATAACAAAAGAGGTGAGGATATAGTTCAATAGTAGAGCACTTGCCTACCATACATGAGCCCCTATGTTCAATCACCAGTACAACAAAAAAGCAAAATTTTTAAATTTAATGTGTATGGGTGTTTCACATATATGTATGTTTGCATACCATGTGCCTGTGGAAGCCACAAAGAGGTTATTAGATCCCCTGGAACTGGAGTAGGATACCATGTGGGTGCTGGGAATCCATCCCCAGTCCTCTGAAAGAGCAACAAGTGCTGCCCAAGCCACCCAGCCCCCAAGGGGTCCAAACATGCCCCACCATGTCTGGCTTGTATGTGGGTGCTTGAGATCCAAAGTCAAGTCCTCATGCTTGCATGGCAGGCTCTTCAACTGAGCCACCTCTATTTATTCTTGAGACTCGATCTTATTACCTGGGCTGGCCTTAAGCTTGTGAGTTCAAGTGATCTTCCCACCCCTCTAGAGCGGCTGGGATTATAGGCATGCAACACCATGTCCAGCTCATTTCTGATGCAATAAAGTATGGCAAGAATGTTTCTCAACAGGAGTCTCATTTGGAGCTACTCTAGTTCTGACCAAGAGAGACTGAAATAACCTTGCCAAAGATCTTTGGAACAGATGTACTGCCACCCACAGAAGCATCTAAATTAAAATGATGTGCAATCTATACCCTAAACCCGGAATACAGCATACCAACATATTAGGAACCATCATTTACTCTAATGGTATGTCCTATAAGTGGCCCCAGTGCAAGTGCCTGAAGAGGCCAGAGGGTGTCACACTCCGTAAAGCTGGAGTGTAGGCAGTGGTGAGCCTCCTGATGTGGTTGTTGGGAATGAACCCAGGTCCTCTCTAGGAGCAGGAAGTGAAGCCAGGTGTTTGGGAGCATGTCTTTAATCCCAGCACTCAGGAGGCAGATCTCTGTGAGTTTGAGGCCAGCCTGGTCTACAGAGTGAGTTCCAGGACAGCCAAAGATACACAGAGAAACCCTGTCTCAAAAAACCAGAAAAAAAGCAGTAAGTGCTTTTAATCACTGAGCCATCTCTCCAGTCACACATAACTCTTTTTTTTTTTTTTTTTGGTTTTTTGAGATAGGGTTTCTCAGAGATCCGCCTGCCTCTGCCTCTTGAGTGCTGGGACTAAAGGCATGCGCCACTATCACCCAGCTAGGCTTTTATTTTTAATGTATATTCCATAAGAACAAGTCTACAGGACTGATTTTTGCTACTGACTCCTAACATGGAGCTGCAGAATCTTACTAGGTTATAAGTGAAAAAAAAAACAAAAACAAAAATAAAAGCTAACATGCATTCAGGGATGAAGCAAAAAACCACAAGCAAAAGTCAGAACAGGATCTACTCAGTATATTGTTTTGTTGTTGTTTTTCTGAGACAGGGTTGCTCTATGTAGCCCTGGCTGTCCTGGGATTCACTATGTAGACCAGGGTGGCCTTGAACTCACAGAGATCCATCTGCATCAGCATCTACTTCCCTAGTGTGGGATTTTTGGTGCGTGTCATTATGCTCAGCTTATTCAGAACATTCTTTTTTTTCTTTTTTCTTTTTCTTTCTTCTTTTTTTTTTTTTTCTTTTTTCGAGACAGGGTTTCTCTGTGTAGCTTTGCGCCTTTCCTGGAACTCACTTGGTAGCCCAAGCTGGCCTCGAACTCACAGAGATCTGCCTGGCTCTGCCTCCCGAGTGCTGGGATTAAAGGCGTGCGCCACCACCGCCGTTTTTTTTTTTTTTTTCCAAGACAAGGTTTCTCTGTACAGCTCTGGTTGTGCTTTATAGACCAGGCTGGCCTCAAACTCACAAAGATCCACCTGCCACTGCTTCCCAAGTGCTGGGATTAAAGGTAAGCACCACCACCTAGCAACTCAGTACATGCTTAAATTTTAAAATTACATTTATTTGTTTGTCCATTTATTTATTATGTGTATGTACATGTGTATAGAGGTCAAAGGACAATTTGTTCTGTCCTTCTACTGCGTGGGTGCCAGGGATCAAACTCAGGCTGTCAGACCTGGTGGCGGGCATCTTTACTCACTGAGCCACATCTCCAGCTCTACACAATAAATTCTTAGCTTCACAAGGAAAGTTTTAAGTTAAACTTCATTCCAAGCCCATGCCTTCACAACAAATCAGTTGCCATGAGCAAAATAGCAGGATTGGCCTTTTGTTTTTAAAAAGCTGGAGCCGCCATCTCACCAACACTGTTCTGAGTAGATGGCATTTATCCTCCCTCTTTCTCCCAAGGATACCTAGCCCAGATGTCGTCAATAAAGTATCACTGGATTGGCGATCTCATTTTCCTGTGCTCTTTTTTTTTTTTACCTTTTCTGTGATCCTCTGTATTTGCTGGTTCTGAGCATCAATTTCATTGCCCATGTCCAGAGCCATGTTCTTTAGGTTGCCTAGGATACTGCCCACTTGAGTCAGGTTCTCTTCCATCTCATCTTCTCTGGCATCATTAGTTATACTATCACAAAAAGAGAGTTAAATCAGAACTTTTTGTTGAGTTACAATGGACTAATCTGGAATTAGTTATTATAAAAGTAATCAAAATGATGCTCAGCACAGGAAGGAAAGGGAGACTACTACTTTGAGAAACAGTCTACAGTGAGAGAAAGGAACAAAGGAAGGGAGGAAAGAAGAGAAAAGGCAGGCAGGAAAGCAGGTATGGGCAGGCTAGCCAGATAGTTTAGCAAGTCAAAGTGCTTGCTGCACAAACCTGATGACTTGATTCCTGGAACCCATGAGAAGGTAGAATGAGAGAACCAACTCCACAATGTTGTCTTCTGACCTCCACACATGTTATGGCATACATGTTCACACATACATGTATAATAAGAGTTTTTGTTTTTGTTTTAAAAAGCCAAGCATGGTGGCACATACCTGTAATCCTAGCACTCAGAAGGTTAAGGCAAGAAGATCAACACAAACTTGAGGCCAGTGTGGGCTACACAGACCTTGTCTCAAAACAACAAATAAACAGCAAAGGCTGACCAGGAGAATATCAGAGCCAAATAGAAGACGATCAACACACAACTCTGGGACAGTGATTCAGAGTTTATTTTCCAGCATCGCTGAGGTGCTTGTTTATGGTAATACATTAATTTTCACACTCCGTTCCAAATCTGCCCAATCAGGAACTGTGAGTGGATCTGTACAATCTATTTTTTTAATTCAAAAATTTTCCTCCTCAGTCAGAATCTCACTATATAGACTAGCATGAGCTAGAATTCACTGTGTTTCTCAGACTATCCTTGAATTTGGAAATCCTCCTGCCTCAGCTTTCCAACTGCAGGGATTACCAGGAAAGCAACTTGGTTCCCACCCCAGATAGTCTTAGCACGCTACCTTGGCTGGCCTATGGCTCCTGGGTTAAAGCAATCCTCCTACCTCAGACTCCAAGCCAAACTGAATCTGTATGTTTCAACTTTTACATTTATTTACTTGTAGTATTTGTGTGCACATGCATGTGTAAATGTTACAGTGCATGTATGGAGATCAGAGGATAAGTTATGGGAGTTGGTTCTCTCCTTTTACCATATGGGAACTGGAAACTGAACTCAGGACAGCAGGCTTGGCAGCAAGCTCCTTTACTGCTGTGCCATCTTACCAGCCCCCAATTTGTGTTTAATAAACCTTCAAATCAAGCTGTGCACATTCAAATCTAAACAACTACTACTTTAAAGTAGATTGGAAAACTATGGTGTAGTAGAAAATCTAATAGAGTCATTGTATCTAGAGTAAACATCAAAATGAAATAGTTGTTTGATGGAAGTACTTAGACCTTGAAGAAATCATTGAAGAAAACAATGATTTTTTTCTGTTATCTATAAAGTTGCTTTACTGAAGGAGCTTTATACCTTTATGATTTTGGTCATAAGACGATCCTGGCACACCTGAAATGTCTTGCATTATTAGATACTGCAAACAGTGCACAAGAAGGACTAAAGTTACAGGGGTGTGATGTGTCCCTTCATGAAACATACAGATTAGATTAAAGGCTTTGGTATGAGGACTTTGTTTTACCCAAAAAACAACTTTGGTGAAACAATAAATATGCTTCTGCTGATTGAGGTTCAGGCCATTGAGGATGGATCTCTGCTGTGGGATGTTCTGTATGGCAAATGTGTTGCTCTGATTGGTTAGTAAATAAAACACTGATTGGCCAGCAGTCAGGCAGGAGGGACAAGGAGGAGAAGAATTCTGGGAAGTGGAATTCTTCTGAGTTGGAGACACTGCCAGCTGCCGCCATGACAAGTAGCATGTGAAGATGCCGGTAAGTCACGAGCCATGTGGCAAGGTACAGATTAATAGAAATGGCTTAATTTAAGATATAAGAACAGTTAGCAAGAAGCCTGCCACGGCCATACAGTTTATAAGCAATATAAGTCTCTGTGTTTACTTGGTTGGGTCTGAGCGGCTGTGGGACTGGCAGGTGAAAGAGATTTGTCCTGACTGTGGGCCAGGCAAGAAAACTCTAGCTACAGATCTCCCTGCTGCCTCAGAGCCTGATTACATTCTGGAGGGACCATATCTCTTTGATCGTGCTGTGTAACTAAGAACACTGTCACTATGGCATGACTAGGTGGTAGAAGGTGGGAGGGTGTGGGGCTGGACAGCAGCTCCATGGGGGATAGATCTTGCTCTGCCTTTTCTCGTACCCCCTCTCACTGCTTACTGTCTGCCAACAAGTCAAAAACAACCTTCACCATATTCCTGCTGCCATGATTTTCTTTCCAAGCAACCATGGACCCTTTGGAATGAGAAGCCAAAATAAACCCTTTCTTTGACAGAGGAAGAGGGGAGGGAGGGAGACTGACGGAGTACTTGTTGAATTGGGGCTTATATTTAGCTACACCCAATTTTTAAGATGAGCCATTCATTAGGAGAGCTGTAGAAACAGGAGAAAGAGCTGGCATACCGTTTGATGTATCCACCACTGGCTGTTCCTGTGCTTTGCTGAGGCTGACCATTGGTTACTCGGCCTGGTTGCTTAGATACCACATTGCTGGATGAGCTGTCTCCACCATCCCCCCATGTTGCCTTATAGTTCTTTCCAGACTCAAAGTTCTTCGTCCTATATAAATGTCAGGGATATAGGCAAACCGAAAAGCAGAAAAGAGGAGTTAAAATTATTAGTGCTTATTACCTTGAATAAGACTCTACCACTCCTGGCTAAAACTAGGTTATCTGTACTATGCCTAACGGCAATAGACAAAAGGGATGAATCAGATAGTTCTACCACAGTTAATCTTTTTTTTTTTTTTTTTAGACAGGGTCTTACTATGTAGCTTTGGCTGTCCTGGCACTTGCTTTGTAGACCAGGTTGGCCTGGACTCATAGATATCTGCCTGCCTCTGCCTCTCAAGTGCTGGAATTAAAGGCCTGAGTCACTACTCTCAGCTACTTAATCATGTTTAAAAGGTCCAAATACTACTACCCTACTACCAAATCTTTGCTAAGACAGTAGCAAGTGGCAAACTGAAAATTGATACTTAAGTCTTTCAGCTTATAGCCTTTTCAAAAAAAAAAAAAAAAGTTAATGGATACTAGGGGGGGGGGGAAATTCCTCAAGAAAGGCGTTCTAGGATACACAAAAATTCCTTGGAGGAATCACAGAGACTAATGTGTGGGTTGAAATAAGTCCAAGAAGGTAACAGTTGGACCCATCTTTGTCCCCTGTTGTGTGAACCAGAGTAGTTCTGGATGAGACTTCATTGCTTTAGTTTGTGTTTTGTTTTTCGAGACAGGGTTTCTCTGTGTAGCCCTGCCTATCCTGAAACTTGCTTTGTAGATCAGCCTGGCTCTGCCTCCAGAGTGCTGGGATTAAAAGCATGCACCATAAAACCCAGCTTTGATATGTGGGTTTGTTTGTTTGTTTGTTTGAGACCTGGTTTCATTCAGCCTAAGCTAGCCTCAAATACTACTGCTAGGCTTAGGGGTGTGTATCCTGGTTTATGTGATACTGGGGATCCAACCCAGGGCTTTTCAAATGGTAGGAAAGCACTCTACCAACTGAACAAAAAGCCCTCCAACCTGATTCTCTCTGAACCCAATGAGAGCTGGACGAGGTGGACTGCATCTGCATCTGTACTCTTACATCAAGACGGGTGATGACTGTGCTGGCAGCTGGACCTCTGTGAGCCCTTAAAATAAAACTCGGAGCCAGGAGGCGGTGGAGCACACCTTTGATCCCAGCACTCAGGAGGCAGGGCCAGGCAGATCTCTGTGAGTTCAAGGCCAGCCTGGTCTACAGAGCGAGTTCCAGGACAGGAACCAAAATTACACAGAGAAACTCTGTCTTGAAAAAACAAAACAAAAACAAAACAAACAAAAAACAAATTAATTAATTAAACTCAAAAACAAAACAAATCTCACCTCAAAGTTTTAGGCGTAACTAATAGAGTCAACACATAGGATGTGTTTCTCAACTGATAGATACAATTGGCAAGCAAAAAAGGCTCAGGAAAGTGCTTTTCTTTTCTTTTCTTGAGATAGAATGTAACTACATAGCCCAGGCTGGCCCACTCTTGACCCTCCTCTTGATTTTACTTCCCAAGTACTAGGATTACAGGCTTGTGACACCTCACTTGTGTCATGTGACTTTTAAATGTCTATTTCAAATCGCCTTTTACCGATTACTTTGTTAGAGTCAAGATCTTACTTAATTTTCATTTTATTTTTCTATTAACAAGAATTAAGCACAATGTTCCTATAATATAAGTCTTATTTATCGTAGGTTTAAATTAGTCTCATAATAGTAAAAATTGCAAAAGCCAGAGAATTAAGTCTATGAAAAAAAAAGGTGGTTTCTTCCTTAATGAAGATTCAATTCTGAGAAAACCAGAATTGAACCTTATTCATTACTTCTCCAGAAAGGGCACTTTACCCAGGGTGTAGTGGCACATGCCTATGACCCCAGCACTCAGGCAGCTGAGGCAGGAAATCATTCAGTTGAGGTCAGCCCTTGTCTCAAAAACTAAAGGCAGCTTGGTGAGTAGAGGTGCTTGCTGCCAAGCTTGAAGGCCTGAGTTCAGTTCCCAGAATCTACATGAAGGAAGACGAGAACAATTCCTGTAAGCTGTCTTCTGACCTTCACATGCTAAAAAGAAGGTGTGTGTACTAATTTATTTAGATAGGGTGTAATTTATATTTAAAAACATCGACTGGCTGACGCCACAGTATGCGTGTAGAGGTCAGAGGACAACTGCTTCACTCGGTTGTTGCAGCTGGCCTTCAGCCTTGTTGAGGGAGTCTTTTCTCTACTGCTGCTGCTGGCTGACAAATCTCAGGGCAATGCTTCACCCAACCCGACAGCAGAGAACCGGGTTTACAGATGCACACACACCAGTATATCGAGCTTCGAAACTGGACTGGGGGGCTTGGGTGGCCAACACTTTAACCTACTGAGCCATCTTGTAGGCCTTAAAGGAGAAATTTATGAAGGGCAAAAAGCTAGTTCTCAAAGTGCTTTTCTTGGTTCCATCCTAAGTTCTCATAATTATTTTTTTAATTCATAATTTTTTTTGTCAATCAATCAAGTCATGTTAAATTTTTCCTGGAACAAGGTGAGATTATCTAATTTTCAAATTGATATTTTCATATAATTATCTGTTAATTTAGCAAACCAATTTGTCGCGTATACTTTGCTAAAATGTAAGTTCCAAGCAAAAATCTAAAGCAGAGTAATACTATACAAAATAAACAATATTTCTCAATATTTTAAAAGTAAGAGTAAGTGGTTTCTACTCTTTTGTACATTTGTGGTGGTGGGGCTTCTAGAGTCCCAGCACCTTACCAACGAGCTACAATTCCCTGCACAATAGCCAGAAGTCTTAATTGAGGTAATATAATAGGGCTTTATTAGGATGCCAGATTGTAGAACAGGTGGGAGAGAGAGTGATGATGAATTTACAAGTGAGTAATAAAATCCAGGCACAGTGGCATGCCTGCTAACCCAGTACTCTGGAGACTGAATAAGGCTAGTTTGGGCTAACATAGGGTGATCCTGTCTCAAAAACAAAAAATAAAACTAAAGTGACTCATAAGATACTTCATTTTTTAACAGTGAATCATAGTCTTCATAAATATTACAAAGATTAAAAATTAAGACTGGCATTACCACATACAGTAAACTGAAAGGTTTAACTCCAATGAAAATTAGGATTAGTTAGCTCTATTAACCAATTTGAAATTATAAAAAGCCAAAGCTAACATATGATATAATAGGAATTATGCAACAATTAAAGCATATATGAAGAGGAAAAACCTGTACCTAAAAATAAAAAGACAATATTACATATAGTAACATGTAAATTTTCTTTCTTTCCTTGTTATTCTTTTGTTTTGTTTTAAAATAGCTCTGACTGTCCTAACATCAGGACTGTAGATCAGGCTGACCTGGAGCTCAGAGATCCACCTGCCTCTGCCTCTCTAGTGCTGGGATTAAAGGCGTGCGCCACCATGCCTGGCACATTTAAAACTGATATTCATTTTATTCTCAATAGGATTAATGATGACTAGATTGACAATTAATTCCTTGATTTGACAGTGGCCTAAATCATGGGAAATTAAAGTACAGAAAAGCAATACTTTAACAGAAGCAATCTCCAGGCACCAGAGGGTGTGAGATCTAATGGAGAGGACCATGATCAAATTTCTGTAAACAGAGAGATGCAGTCAGCCTGAGTTTCCCACCTTTAAAAGAACTACACCGTAGCCTCGGATTACAAAGGACAACCATTTAAAGTTTATGAAATTTCAGGAGTGCTTTTAGTTTGCTAATACTAATGTTACTTAGTTTTAAGTTTTTGGTACATTAGTCTAAAGGAGTTATTAACAAACCAGGATACTTTTGTTAGGTCCATCTTTTGTCTGCTGGCACCCATCAAGACAAATTCACTTCACACTACACACCACAGCACAGCTCTTTAAAACAGCTTCCATCACTCACAAAACCCATGCACATGCACAGAAAAGCCATGTGAAGCATCACCTTTAGACAGCAGGTTAGCAGTTCAGTGTGTACCTCAAGACCGCATCCTAAAGATCCCTTTGATCAGTTACTGAGCCCGGCTTTTGATGTTAGATCTTCATTTTTAGTAAGCACGAAAGGAAGAGATAAGTGAGAGAATGAGAAGCAGACAACAGTGAATGCCAAACAGAACATTTAGAGCAGCTTTAGAGCTTTAAACACACGATGCACTCAAATGCCTGCCTGGTTTCAAAGAAACAACCACCATCTGAGAATCTAGATAAAAAAGAAACAAGAAAACAACTTAAGCCATTTCATACTTCATTTTTCCTGAGCATGTCCAAAGGATAATATTCCTCAGTAAAATTCTAAAACTTATTATGAGCAGGAAGTACTGGCTGGCAGCACTAAAGTCCCCTCAATCTTCCTTAGTGGTAGAATGCTTGCCTGCCATATGCCAGGCCCTGAGTGTGATCAAAAAAGGCACACTAAGACAATAGCTTCAGCTGCAGTTACCAATCCCACCATTATGAAGCAAAGTAAACAAAAAATAGTAATAACCCTTGTCTTCCAGAGTTTCATAGATATCTGAATGGTAGATAAACAATTGTGAATGAGGGAAAGAGGGAAGAAAGAAGGGAAGAATATACGAATCCAAGTTGTTACCTACTGGTCTAGTAGTGCCGCTAGAATGAATCTGTGACTCACAGAACAAGGAGGCCTAAGATCTGTGTGTGTCTGAGGGCCTCAGGTTATGGCTGATTATGTGCTCAGTCTGAAACAGATTGGCAGGTGAGGTCAGAAAGATCTAGACAACGGAGGGGAGGAAATGGAGACGGCCGAGGACAAGTGACACATGGCAGCCAAGGTCCCCGTGGTGTACAGACATAGGACAAAGAAAGGCTCCCCTAGACATCTCTCAGCTGAGCTCTGCTCTTTCTTCATGAACAGCTGTTCTGTGACAGCAGTCCTTGACTCTATCTGGTAAGGATTGCTTTCTCTCCACCCACTAAGAAAGAGTTCTACAGTGTTGATGGTGAAAGCCTACTTCAGGGCCATGTTCTACCTTCTCTGCCCATGTCCAAGAAAAGCTTGTCTACATATGGCAGGGATACACAGAGGAAAAAACAAAATCAATACACCCATTGTTCTACCACCCATGTTCCCTCATTTTTGACGTTTTTTAGAATTCATTGCTATTTTGTTTATTAAGCTACAACTTAGAGCCAATCTTGTTCTAAAGAAGAGTCTTTCAAGGCAATTTACCTACTTTCTCTTCCCTCAGTCTTCCAAGATGGTAGATGGAACATGGCAGGAGAACAAAAGCTCATAAAACACAGCTAAGAGTTTGAGTCACACTATGCAGGCATTTAGAATGTTTGCTTGAATCAATCTGCTAAACCTGGCTGATACATTGTAGTTTTTGTTGCTATTGTTGTTTTGAAGACAGGGTCTCATGTGACTCATGCTGACCTTGAACTTGATATGTAGCAGAGGAAGAGGATGACCCCAATGCTAGGATTACAGGCATACACTACCACTCCCAGTTTTATGCAGGGCTGAGACTCAAACCCAGGACTTTATTCATGCTAGGCAAACACTCACTCTACCAACTGAGCTACATCCATCCCCAGCCCCAGTCACAGCTATTAAACTATAAACTTTCAGACAGTCAACCAAGGTCTAAACAGGTGAATGAGCTTATATTAAAGGTAAAAAGAACACTGTCAAATCCTAAATCCTCATGACAAAACAAAACCAGGAGTTGACTAACAAGGAACTTAACTTTTTTGTTTAGTGAAAACTGCACACAAGGGACCGGAGAGATGGATCAGGGGTTAAGAGCACTGGCTGCTCTTCCAGAAGATCTGGGTTCAACCCTAGCACCCACATGGTAGCTCACTATCTTCTCTAATTCCAACTCCAGGGATCTGAGGCCTTTTTCTGGCCTCTGTGGGTACCTGATATGAACATGGTGTACAGACATCATGCAGGCAAAACACTCATACACATAAAATTTTTCTTTAATTGAACAGAAAAATATTATAACATAAAAACACTTATCCGAGAGCTGGGGAAATGGCTCAGCAGTTAAGGGTGTTTGTTGTGCAAGATGAGGACGTGAGTGTAAATCCCCAGAACTCACATTAGACAGCAAAGCAAAAAACAAATCATACTTACCTGAAAATATGTAAGTATATACGACTTAACTCATTTGAGGCTAACGCTGGGATTCTAAGCACTTGGGACAACTAGCTGGAAGCACTGTTTATGAAGCTCTGTAACTTAACCTGTAAGACATTCATTTCAACTAAGAGTTCAAAGATGAGCTCCTAAAGATTAATGGTTAACTGCCTCAGTCCAAACTTCACCTTAGCTGAACATCTATTATTAGTTAAAAATCATGGAGTTTGCCTCATCCAAGAGTAAGAAGAGAATAGAAATTTTCACAATGAAATAAAACAAAATGAGTGACCAGGCAGGATGCCTTGAATCCCAGCACTCAGGAGGCAGAGGCAGGCAGATCTGAGTTCCAGGCCAGCCTGGTCTGTATAGAGAGCTCCAGGCCAGCCTGGTCTATATAGAGAGTTCCAGGCTAGCCAGGACTACATAATGATACCCTGTCTCAAGAAAACGAAAGGAGTGACGTCCTTTGTGTCAAGCACAGTCTCATACAGTATACTATAAAACATTCTCTGTTTCCTAGAGATGCCATGTGAGGTTTTAATTGTCAGCTTGTCACAACTTAGAATCACCTGAGAACCTCTACTGAGGAACTACCTAGCTCTGGTTCGCCTGTGGCCATGTCTGTGAGCAGCACCACTCCCTTAGCAGGAGGCCCCAACAGTGTAAAACAAAGGGAGAAGACTAGGTTGAGAACAAGCACCCAGCATGCAGCAGTCACTGCTCTCTGTTCTTGGATATGATGTGACAAGCTGCTTTGTAGTGGGTAGCCATTCCAGCTTTGATCTGGAAGTTTCAACCCCCATTGAGACTTCGGCAACTGTCACGCCTACAAGGCGGGGCCAAGGGAGGCGCAGGGGGACCCAAGATCTGGATCAGCGGGCGCGCTCTCTGTTGTGGGACCCTGGATAGTGGAGGTGGACCGAGCAGAGCTCCAGAGAACATCGTTGGACTGTGATACACCTTCCCCAGACTCCGCGACCTACTTATTTCTTAATTTGTAAGTTACGCCATTAAATAAATCTCCTTTTAACTATGTGGAATGGCCTTAATAATTTCACCAATATCTGGCGCCCAACGTGGGGCAAGTTCCAAAGGCCTGGGTGGCTCCCGCCCTCAGCCTCCTCCCTGGCTGGCGGGTACCTAAACCCGCCTGCAGAGTTCCATAGAACCAGGGAACGCCTACACGGTTCCATTCCCGAAAAAGGGAGCAGCTAGTCCGGTCTCAGCTCCCTAGCTTAGCCCCCAGACCAGCAAAAAACCGCTGTGAGTGAGGCAATCCTCCTCCTCCCCGAGTGCGGCCCCGGCTCCCACCATCCTGGCTCCCGCCATCCGGCTCCCCACCATCCCTGCTCCTGCCTCCAGCTGCCGTGGGTAGCCATTCCAGCTTTGATCTGGAAGTTTCAACCCCCATTGAGACTGTCACGCCTACAAGGCGGGGCCAAGGGAGGCGCAGGGGGACCCGAGATCTGGATCGGCGGGCGCGCTCTCTGTTGCGGGACCCTGGATAGTGGAGGTGGACCGAGCAGAGCTCCAGAGAACACCGCTGGACTGTGATACACCTTCCCCAGACTCCGCGACCTACCTATTCCTTAATTTGTAAGTTACGCCATTAAATAAATCTCCTTTTAACTACGTGGAATGGCCTTAATAATTTCACCAATACTGCTTCAAGTTCCTGCTCGACTCCCCCAGTGATAGACTACAACCTGGAATTGCCATCCAAATAAAACCCTTTCTTCCCCTAAGCTGCTTTTGGTCAGTGCGTTTTATCACATAAGTGAAACTAGGACACACTACCCATCATCATCCTCTTGGATCCTCCCTTCTCCATGCTTCTAATACAACCAACTGATTTAAAGTGAACTGCTGTTGATTGAAAGCTTCATCCTCTAATCTCACGGATAAAGTCTAATTTCAAAGATCCAGAAAATGAATTGCTGCTAACTAGCTTCCCAGTGCAGTCATGAATGCCAACCAGTCCATCAGCTGCTTAGCTCTGGCATCCAAGTTCCGCTACCAGCTACTTACATCTCTTTGGCTACTTCTCAAATGAATCATGTAGCTCAGTTAAATTCCCTTTCCTTCCATGTTTTATTTTTGTTTTTTGTTTGTTTTCTGGTGCTAGGGCCTTCCACTCAGCCTCATCCCCAGACCCTTTCCTCCACATTCATCCAAATCCTTTTACTGACAAAGCTCAACTCATGTCCTACCTCTCCTATAGGGTATCATCTAACCACACCCACGGGTACCCTAGCCTTAGTGGACATCACACCATCTAACACTCACTCTAAACACCCTGTCTTTTGAAGAAGTCCATTCTTTACTCCTTGAACATCTAGACACAATGCCATTCTGTTGTGCATCATCCAGATGTACATTTCCCAGTCTTTTTGTATGCAGATTGCTACAACAGTTGGTCAATTTAGCCATTGTTTTCTACAAACCTTCCTGTTTACATGAAAACCTTGATCTTCAGTTTGTTTTTTAACAAAGTTGCTAATTTAGGCCCAGTTATCTAGTTACACTTCTGACTTTATTTCAGGGTAGGGAGTAGACACTGATATTCTCATATACTGATTTATTTTTGAAAGCTCTTGATTTATCAACTTACCTATTACAAGGGCAGACGCAAAGGCCACAGCACTTGTTGAGTTCTGTTAAAGTCTTCTCTGCCTCTCTCATGTCTTTATTTATTTGTTCCATGCCTTCTTCTATGCGATTTAGTTGTTCTAAGAATAAGTTGTGGTGTGTTACATTCACAGATGTCCAGTGAAAATGCTATTGTTACCCAGAAGTAAGCTGCAAACTCCACTCTACCAACCACCTGCCAGTGAATATCAGTACCAGGAAAACAATACTCATCTTGAGGCTCCTGGAGCCTCACTGTAGAAAGATTTGTTCACCAGCGGCATGTGAGGGTTGCTCGGAAACCACTCTTGCAACCAGACCAGATTCCCAGCATTTCTAGCATTTAGTCACTATCCTAATGAAAGCTAGATGGGATTAACTAAGGTCAACAAAATTGGATGTTTCTAAACTCACCTCACCAGAATTTAGACCTCTTTTAGAACTTGCTATCTGAGAATGATCTAAGAATATCATGTTTAATGTGCATGTGACAAATGCCTACAATAAGCCGTGCATGTCTAACAGACTTGTATACAGTTGGGCACTGTTGCCTCTCATCCCAATCTAGCAATGACCATGATATCATAATTTAAATAAGAAGAAAAAGAAGAAACATATTACTCTTATCTCATAAAGAGAAGGCTGAATTTTGTAAGTGGCTGATTTCATAGGGATTTTTGACCTTGTAAGTCAAACTTATAATGACTTCAACTCACCCCCTTGTTCATCCAGCATAGTGATGGTCTTGATTCCCGCATCCTGAGACTAAAAGCGGGAGGAGGAAGATGAAAGTACAAGAAAACAACCCAAAACAACAGCAAAACTTGCAAATACTGACAAATGACAAGAAAGAATCATAGTGAAAACCAAGTTCTCAGGAACTAGCATCACAGACAGAACTAGCTGCCTCACACCAACACACATCTTAACCCCTGAAGCAATTAAGTCACAAGCTTGTGATAAATTTATCTTCCCTGTCCATATTCCAATACTTTCATAGAAAAAACAGAAATGGCTTATCAGTACATCACTGGACAGTCTTCAGCAACTGTGGTTTCAAGTAACATCAATTACAGCTAGTGCTAATATCCCATCCATACATTTCTGTATGTGAAGATTGAATAATTCTTACCTCGATGGCTAATCCCAGGATTCTCCTTGTACTTTCCAAAGACTAGGAAGAAATACAGAGTTAGAGCATTCTAAAAAATACAGGAAACCAATTGATCACAGACTATAGTTATGATGCTACTTTATTGTTAAAACATGCAAGCACATCCATCTCCTTACAAGAAAGCAAAAAAGGAGATGACTCCACTTTCATTTCCTTCCTACTAGGCACCCCTTAAGAGACTTCAGATGGTGGAGTCAACGGAATTTCACGCAGGTAGGCAGAAATGTGTGTATTACACAGATTTTAAAGAATCGTTAAAGTTCAGAATCCCTTCCAGAATTGCAAGTAACTGTTAAATACTAAACACTTTAGAGGGACCAAGAAGAAGCCAAAGTGATCTCTAAAAAACTACTCTCATTTTTCTACTGTAGAAATGGAAATAGAGGCCTGCAAAATGTCTCAGGAGGTAAAAGTACTACCTACCGAACACGACCACTTGAGTTCAATCCCTAGAACCCACATGATGGAAGGAGAGAGTGACTTCTGCAAGTTGACTTCTGACCTCCACATGCATCACACACACACACACACACACACACACACACACACACACACACACACACACAGCAACTAAATTCATTAAAATGTAATAAAATATTAAAATGAAAAAATACCATTTACCTCATCAGTAACCTGGTGAGCCTTTAGCTGAATTTCTTCTGGTGACAGATTATCCATGATGAATCAAAACTCTACTGGACACAGAAACAGAAATATGGATACTCTAGAAGAATAAGGATACAGAAAAGTTTGAGCAAAAACCATAGATTTATGGGATTTAGGTACTTACCAGGCAAGTAGATTAAAAAGATCAATCTCATTACCTGTTCAACTACACCACAGAGCCAGGAACTCAGGCTAAGAGGAAAAATGGATATTTAATGTTATTAGTACAGGAAATACACCTAAAACACAGGGGAAATACTCTTTTTTTGAGACAAGCAATCCTATATCCTAAGTGGGCTTGGACTTGCTATTCAGCAGAGGCTGACCTTGAACTTTCGATCCCTCAGTTCTGCACATCCTGTGTGTGGGAACACAGGGTTTCACAAATGCTAGGACAAGCACTCTACCAACCAAGCTACATCCCCAGGCCCAGCTGAAAGTACTCTTTCCAATGGGAAAGTGGTTCTTGGCTTAAAACGCAAGGCCTGAATGAAATTTAAACTTTGGAGACTATTAGAATCAATTCTTGGGCCAGTGAGTTCGCTCTGTCTGCATAAGCACCTGTGGACATTCAGACGGCCTCACAGGTAAAGGTGCTTGGCATGCCAGCCAAGCCTGAGTTTGAGGTGGAACCCACCTAATGTATAAGCATTATGGGACAGATATAGGTTTTCTTTACTGCATTTGATAGCTTTATATTACATTTTGTATGTTTGTGCATGTATACCTAATGTGTGCCTGTGTGTGTATAAGTCTGAGCACATGTATGTCATGGGACAGATATTACACTGCACCTGTGTCAGAAGAGAGTCTCAAGTATCAGTCCTTGCCTTCCACCTTGTTTGAGACAGGGTCTCTTTTTGTTCCCTGCTACATATACTAGGCTGCTAGGTCCAAAGATTCTCCTGTCTCCACCTTTGACTTAGCTGTGAGTACTGGGATCATACTTGAGCTACTGCACCTGGCTTTACAGGGGTTCTTGGCATTTGAACTCATGTTCTCATGACTGCTTCGCTATCACTTGATAACACCAGGCTCACAGTCTAGATTTGGGGTCTTGAAACATTTTCATTGTTGTTTTTGAGAAAGGGTCTCATGTAACTCAAGCTGGCTTCACACCTGCTATGTAACTGAGGGATACTTGGAACATCTTATCCTCCTGCCTCTGCCTCCCAAGTGCTGGATCAGAGGTGTGGGCCACCATGTTCAGCCTTTGGAAACTTGTGATTATAGTAAGGTGGGGGATGTCAGTGAGCAGATTCTGACCAGGGAAGCTACTAAAACTCCTAACACCCACTCTGAAAGCTGATCAACAAAGAACGATCATGCACAAATGTTAAAAGTGTTGAGGTCAGGAACCCTGCTTGAGCTATACTGATAAGCAGAGAATCAAATTAACCAGAAATATATTACTAGACCACACTTTTCAAGGGAACAGGTTTTGCTCATCATTCTGTCTAACATCTCACAGGATCTGACAGTATGTACTTAGAAAATAACTGATGAATAAACAAACAAGTAGAGGAACAGGGCGCACTCTCAAAGGAATGAAGCTCTTAAGAGCTGCACTCGAGGAAAAAAAAAAAAGCTGGGCAGTGGTGGTGCATGCCTTTAATTCCAGCACTTAGGAGGCAGAGGCAGGTGGATCTCTGTGAGTTCGAGGCCAGCCTGGTCTACAGAGCGAGATCCAGGAAAGGCTCCAAAGCTACATGGAGAAACCCTGTCTCAGAAAAAAAATAAATAATGCACATGGTAGCAGCAAAAAGCAGGCAAACAACCACCAGAACCACACCCCAGAATTTACAACTGCAAGTATGTGATATGGAATTAAATGGCCAGTTGGTCACTGGCAAATTTCCTCTGTTGGGGGTGAGGGTGGAGCTCAGTGGCAGAGCATTTACTATATATGCACAAGGTCCTGGGTTCAATCCCCTGTAATGCAATAATCATATACTTTTCATCTTTTGTGTGTTGGGAATTGAATCTAGGGCTTCAAACAGGCTAGGCCAATGAGTCACAACTCCCAGGTTTAAGTTTTGTGTGTGGCTGTGTATGCAGTTAAATGTACCACATGCATTTAACTAAGATTTTGAGCCTTAAAAGTTCATTTCAATAGTATATTTGAGGTCAATGAGATGGTTCAGAGGGTAAAGATGTTCATCCAAATCTAAGAACCTGCGTTCCACCGTTAAACCTACACGGTAGGAGAAAGTGATCCTCCAGGTTGTCTTCTCAATGTCCATATGTGCGCTTTGTCACACATGTATGCATGTTTGCAGACACACACAAAGAAAATAATTTTTACAAGCATCAGAAGTTCCAAATCTAACTTCACACTTTTCATACCTATGGTTCAGGCAAAATACTCACACACTGTAAGTAAGATATAGTGATACCGGACAGATGGCTCAGTGGTTAGGAGCATTAGCTGCTCCTGCAAAGGACCTGCATTCAGGTCCTAGCCTCCACATGGTGGCTCACACCCATCTGTAACTCCAGTTCTAGGGGTCTTAGGCCCTCTCCTGACCTCCAGCACCACACATGCACATGGTGGACAGACATACATGCAGGCAGAATACCCAAACACATAAAATAAATAAGTTTTTTAAAAAAGATATAAAGGCCTTCCTTGAAATAGCAACTATTCACTCATTAGATATTAACATGAAACTGTATGCTTTATTAATTTGCTAATTGTTTAGAAATCTTTAGTTTTATCATACATATCTATCCTATGCTATCATATCTTTGGGTAGGAGTGGTGGTACACACTCAATCCCAGAACTCAGGAGGTTGAAACAGAAGGATTAGGAGTTTGAAGATAGACAGAAAACACAGCCAGTCACGAGATAGTATGGGGGAAGAGACATGTAAGAGAGTTATTTTGTACCTTGTCACCTCCAGATGTTCACAGACCTTTCCTTGCTCTACTCTTGTCTGCTTAGGTAGATTCCAGCTTCTCTGTCACTTCCTAGAGCCCCAGTCAAAACCTGCTCTTCCTAAGCAACATGCTCTAAAGTCACCCGTGGTTCCAATGAATAACTCCTTAGTGCCCAACAGAGGGATAAGAAACAAGAAAAACCACTACACATTAAACAACACCTCAGCCAGGTTTTCAGACAATATACTACAGATACAGAAACACTGTGGGATAAGGAAGCCCAGATCTCTCAAACACACAATTTTGTAATTCTATTCCTACTGTTGATTCTTGCCAACTACAAGTCAATATCTACTACCTTGTTAGTAAAAGCTAAACAAAACAAAACTCTCAAATGGGTTCAGAGAGAGGCTTGAATCTACAGCTGATCTGTTTCGAAACTGAAAACTAAGAATCCGGCCTTCTAAAAATCGAGATATAGTTGGAAAGTAAATGAGTCAGGTGACAGTGAGGTCATCTG
Organism: Peromyscus californicus insignis; assembly: GCF_007827085.1. Lineage (NCBI taxonomy): Eukaryota > Metazoa > Chordata > Mammalia > Rodentia > Cricetidae > Peromyscus > Peromyscus californicus. Next base: position 94,905,688 of record NW_026294595.1, on the reverse strand, counting down.
GAAACACGCCCTTTCCATGAACTCAAGTTCTGCTTAATACTTCCCCCTTCTCTAAGCAGAGGGCTACGATAAGGATCAGGAAGGAACAAAGACCAGTGTGCCGATGTCAGGAAGCAGGTGTGCAGACTTGGGATTCTTTTAAAGATTATTTTTGTTAATGTGTATATATGAGGTTTATGTGCACTACATGCACACAGGAGCTCTCAGATGCCAGAAGAGGGTGTTGTTCTTTGACCTCCGTGTGTGTACACACACACACACACACACACACACAACTATATACATAAACATACAAACAAAGAGAGTAAACAACCAAGACTCAGTTTCCTCATTGTAAAATAGGGACAATACTTTGTTGATTTCTGGTGAAGACATAAAGAATGCAGGCAGCTGGGACAGTGCAAGCCTGTATTCTCTGTACGTAGAAGCAAAGGATCAGGAATTTAAGGTCAGCCTAGGTTACAAAGAAAGATTCTCAAAACAAACATACATGAGTGATTCTTCAAAATCCTTAGCAGAGCCAGGTGTGGCAGCAGCACATGACTTTAATTCCAGCACTAAGGAGGCAGAAGCAGGTGGACCCCTATGATTAGTGAATTCCAAGTTAGCACACTCTCTGACATGTGCCTAATATTCAACAAATGTTACCCACAGCATCCCCCCCCCCTTCTTGTTTCGTTTTTTGAGAAGGTCTCATGCAGCCCAAGCACTGACCTAAAACTTATGTATTTGAGGATGACTTTGAATGTCTGATTCTCTCTATCTCCAGTATTCCAGTACTAGTATTCCAGGCCTATGCCAACAAGCACCATTTAAAGTTTGGCTAATTTTTTGTTATTTTTAAATGTACAACTAATGGGTCCTAATATTATTACAAAGGTTGAAGTAGTTGACAAAACCACATATTTCTTTACAAATCTAAAAACATAAGCTTCCCCATAAATGGCCTTTTCTCTTTCTTCTCTTCTAACTTCACAAGTAATAAACAAATGACACAAAACATGAAAAAAAGGGTAAATAATGTAATTTTCATTAAAAATGCACTATAATTACAGTAGAGAAAAATATAAACTGAAAAAGTCTGGAATAGGTTCATCAAAATACTTCTAATTGGCTGTGATATACTCAAAGTAGACAGACATATCAGCAAATTCCCACAGTCCTATCACCTGGAAGGCTCACACAGGAAGATCCAGGCTAGCCTGAACTATAGGGAGTTCAAGGCTATTTTGGGCTACATACTGAGACCTTATCTCAAAAAATGGGGATAGGGTGGGGTAGGAATAGAGAGTACTTGGTGCTCTTACAGAGGGTCTGGGTTTGGTTCACAGCCCATGTAACTCCAGTTCTCCTGGCCTCCTCAGGCACCACGCACACACATGACGCACACACATGTATGCAGGCAAAACACACACAAAAAATCCTTTCAAAGTAATTTTTTTCTTCTTTACCCCAATTTCCCAAATCATCTGCTATAGGGTTATATTGTAAATTTTCACATATTGATCTTCATCATTTTAAAATGATAGTTTACAACAACCAAGAGAATATATTTATATGAATGGAGAAAACAGGCAGCTGGAGATATGGCTCAGTGGTTAAGAGCACTTACTGCTCTTCCAGGACCCAAGTTTGGTTCCTAGTACCCATAAGGAGAATGCTCACAACTGCCTGCAACTCCAGCTCTAGGGGAATCTGATGCTTCTGGCCTCTACAGGCACTCACACTCATGTGCACATGCCCATACACATACACATGTATACACATAATTAAAAAAAAAAAAAAGAGTGGGGCAAGGAGGTAGATCTTTGTGAGTCTGAGGCCAGCTTGGTCCTCATCATAAACTCCAGGCCAGCCAGGGCTATACAGGGCTATACCCTGCCTCAAAATACAGAAACAAACAGAATGGAGAAAACAGAGTAAGAAATAAATTTTAGACCCAGGTTCCAAAGTAAAATACCAATTCCTGGTTCTCTTGAGAGAAATCTTGCGGTTGGCACATACAGTAAGTCTAAATTATTATATTATTGGAAATATCCCCAACCACTGGCAGATGATCAAACACTCTGAATCATTATTTCTTCTTCTTCTTTTTCTTTTTTTTTTTTTCGTTTTTTCCAGACATGGTTTCTCTGTGTAGTTTTGGTGCCTGTCCTGGATCTTGCTCTGTAGATCAGCCTGGCCTCAAACTCACAGAGATTCGCCTGACTCTGCCTCCCGAGTGCTGGGATTAAAGGTGTGCACCACCGCCACCTGGCCAACCTCTCTGAATCATAAAAGAACAGAAATAATAACAGATTCGTCTGAAGTACTGCTAACAGAGTTTACAGGGAAACCTTTACCAAAGGTTAGATGGAAAATATTTCACGTGTGGCAGCAAGAATCGGTTCAAACAAGGTCTCAACAAGTTCTTAATAATCTTTTGACACAAATTGAGCAAGTGGATGAAAGAATCCCCATAAAGAAACTGGAGACTGTAACTGGAAAAGAAAATCTGTAACAAGCTCCTTGTTAGAAATACTCTCACAGAGTAAAAGAAAAAGAAAACAGAAAATGACAATAGTCCTTCTTTTCCAGGGGATACACTTTAATAGCCCCGAGTGGATGACTGAAATTACAGAGTACAAACCTATGGGGTTCTCTTTTTTTTCTGTACATACCCATGATAAACATGCATTCATCTTTTCACTTGAAAAAAGCACTATGTAGCTTCTGCTGACATATGTGAATTGGCACCACCACTATCAAGTTTATCATTATATTATTATTATTAAAATGAGGGTTACCTGAATGAACACAAACACGAAGATACCCAAGTCTGATCAAAGAGACAGCCAAGAAGTGACTTATGGGTTGGTAAAGATGCTCCACAAAGGGGTGGTTCAGTCTCGGCAGGATGGGTCAGGATGGCATGAGATTAGACTACCACAGTCAAAGCAGCACAGAATTTAAAATGGACACTCTAGGCAGGTATGATGGCACATGTCTATAATTCCAGCACTGGGAGGCAGAAGCAGGGGATGGTCTCAAGGTAGACACCAGTCTTGGCCACCTAGTTTGACTCTGTCTCAAACAAAAACAAATTACAAATTGCTTATTTCTGGAATATTCTATTTAATACTTTCAGATAGAAATTGACCACAAGTAACAGGAACTGCAGAAAGTGAAACCACAGATAAGAGGGAAGTATTGCAGAAACTCGGTTGTTTTGTTTTTCGAGATAGGGTTTCTCCGTAGTAGCCCAGACTGTCCTGGAACTCACTCTGTAGACCAGGCTGGCCTTGAATTCACAGAGATCCACCTGCCTCTGTCTCCCAAGTGCTGGAATTAAAGGCGTGTGTCACCATTCATTGCCCAGCTCAGAAACTATGTTTTAAACAGGGTCTTGTACTGGATATTTGTTCCACATTAGGGTCTCTATACAGCCCAGGTTGAACTCTAACTGGTGGTCTTCCTGCTTCCCAATGCTAGCATTAGCAGTAAGAGGTACCTTGTCACTCACACAGCTGTTTATAGGATTTGCTTTATAATTCAGAAGTGAGGAAATGGGTGGAGGAACAGAGGAAACAAAGCTGGCCATGAATGTGTGATACTGGGCAAAGAAATACACGGAGTGCCATTATGCTTTCAGAAAAAAAAAAAAATCAAGCATATGCAAAAGTTTCTTTTTTCTTTCTTTCTTTTCTTTTCTTTCTTTCTTTTTTTTAAGAATAGCTGAAGCACTCTGGAGGCTTAGGTAGGAGGATCAGTCATCAGTTAGAGGCCAGATAGGCTACACAGTGAGACTCAAAAGCAAACCAAAACACCACACAAAAACAGTAGCCGAGAGCAGAAAATGGTGCTTGCCTACCATGTGCAAGGCTCCTAATGTGATCCCTATCATCAGACACAGACACAGACACACAGACAGACACACACACACACACACACACACACACACACACATTCCAGGTGGCTTTTAATTAAATAGTTTCTGACTACTATTTTGAAAATTAAGAAGCTGAGCATGGTGATCCATGCCTATAAATCCCAGCACTTAAAAGGCTGAAGTTAGCCGGGCGGTGGTGGCACACGCCTTTAATCCCAGCACTCGGGAGGCAGAGGCAGGCGGATCTCTGTGAGTTCGAGGCCAGCCTGGTCTACAAAGTGAGTTCCAGGAAAGGCGCAAAACTACAGAGAAACCCTGTCTCGGAAAAAAAAAAAAAAAAGGCTGAAGTTGGAGAGAGATGGCCCAGTGGTTAAGAGCACTTGCTACTTTTGCAGAGGACTCAAGTTTAGTTCACAGCACCAACATGATGGCTCACATCTATCTCTAATTCTGGTTCCAGGGAATCTGGCACCTTCCTCTGATCTCCATGGGCACTGCACTCACGATGCACTTATATTAATGTAGGTAACACATACACATTATTCACAACAGCTAAGTAGGAGGAGGGGACAAATGTCCACATAATGTGATATTATTCAGCTCTAAAAGGAATTGAAGTATTTATAGTCTACAGTATGTGTTAGCACTGAAGGCATTAACCAAATAAATGAAAATAAACACAAAAAGGTCATATATTATATAATACCATTTATAAGAAATCTGTTTTGTTCTGAGACAGGATCACTGACCTAGAGCTTACTATGTAGACCAGGCTGGCCTTGAACTTAAAGAGATCTACCTGCCTCTGCATGTGCCATAATGCCCTGCAGATTTATATGAAATCTTAAAAATAGGTAAATCCTAGCCAGATGTGTTGATGCATCCCTTTATCCCTAGTACTCAGGAGGCAAAGGCAGACAGATCCTCAGCAGCATGTGTTTATGCCAACTTCTTCAAAAATTGAAAGCATTATCTTTCTCTAGGTGTTTTGTTTTTGAAGCAGAGTCTCACTGTGCAGTCCAGGCTGTTCTGAAACTCACTGTAGCCTAGTGACCTATCCTTCTGCCTCAACCTCTCAAGTGCAAGGATTACAGCTGTGGCCTGCTATTCCAGGTGTCTTTCACTCATTTTACAAGGGAGCAAGAACCAGTCTGATGTTGCTTGCCAGACACTTAGGAACCCAAGGCAAGAAGGAATATTTCAAGTCTGAGGCCAATCTGAGGTAAAAGACGACTTCTATTCTAGCCTAAGCTAGAGTGAAAATCTGTCTGAAGAACCAAAATAAGTAAAAGGGAAAAAGAGTCCAAGTTTTCTATCTCATAACAAGAGAAAATTATTTTAAACTGGCATTCCAGGCTATCCTAACTATGTGCCCAGCACAGGAACCTTCATGGGAGAGGAAGGGGGTATTAAACACACCCAAACTATAGCAACTGGCAATCAATACACTTAACCTGTTTATATGAGAGTTCCTTACATTTATTAACAGTGCTTCCCAGAATTGTTTCTGAAATAAAATGCTTAGCATAGTGCCGGCCAATAAGGATTTATGAAATGTAATCTATTAATGAACTGAGTATTTATCATGTTGATGATGATGATGATGATGATGATGATTTGAGGTGGTCTTGCACTTCAATCTGAGAGCTAGGAGTACATGTGTACACCACCATGCCTAGCTTGAACTGAGCACTCATAGTCATGCTATCAGTCATGTTCTTTACCTGTGGCCCTGACTGCTATTATCAGAATGTTTGAGGAAAACTTGGAATCAGTTAAGACTTACCTTGGATAGTTTAGGTATATATTTTTGAGATAAGACAAAGCCTTATCAATCATCTTTACCCCATATAAGACAGTCCAGTCCTTCATTCTAAGCTCTAGATCAGTGATTCTCAATCTGTGGGTCACAATCCCTTTGGATGCGCATATCAGACATTTGATTACATTATGATTCATAACAGTAGCAAAATTACAGTTACAAAGTAGCAACAAAATAATTTTATGATTGGGGGTCACAACATGAGGAATTGTATTGAAGGGTCACAGTATTAGGAAGGTTGAGAACCACTACTCTAGATGTACAATTATATGTGTAACATACCTACCCACACTTTACTTCTAGACTTCAAAGAGAAATGTAGGGAACAGATGCAAAAACAGAAGAAAGGGTTATAGAAAATAAGCCACAACTTCAGATCTAATCAGAAGTCACTAGGAAGATAATTTAACTCAGATTCTCTCTAGAGCTATATTTTACTACTAGATTGTTTTGTTTGTGTTTTTAATGGGGTAGGGGCTGAGACAGAGTTTCAAGTAGCCCAGCCTAGCCTCAAACTCCCTACGTAGGGCTGGCAAGATGGTTCAGCAGATAAACAAGAACTTACCTCCAATACAAGCCTACCAGTCTAAGTTCAGTCCCCAAGGACCCACATGAAGAAGAGAATCAACCCAACAAAACATTGTCCCAACCTCCAAACCCACCCCAAGGCACACACCCCCTGGCAAATAAATATTTGTAATAAAACATACTTCAATTCCTATGTAGCAAAAGTTGGTGTTGAACTCATGATCCTCTTGCCTCAACCTTCCAAGTGTTGGGATTGCTGGCACCCACCATCACACTTGAGCTACATTCCATTTCTAATATTAATGGCTGGCAGAATTTAGTGGTGCATGCCTATAATCCCAGCACCTGGCAGGCTGAGGCAGGAGGACTTTAAGGCCATCCTGGGCTATATAGAGAATTTCATGTCAGCCTGGGCTACTTTTGTACTTTTGTATCAAAAAGACACACACACACACACACACACACACACACACACACACCTGGGGGTGGGGGCAGGAGTTGGGAGGAGAAAGAGAGAGGGAGAGAGAGAGAGATAATACTTTAAGCCAAAAAGGAAACAATGTTCCAAATTTAACAAGTCCTGAAGGCATTTAGATCAGAGGGTTTATGTTAAGAATACTTTCCACAGCTGTTGTTCAAATTTCTAAAGGTCTTAGACTAAAAACCCGGAGCCAATATTGGGGTAAATGCTGAAAGATCAGAGAGACAAAAGAACAAGCCACGGCTACTTCTCACCTTGCCAACTGCATGAATTCTCTGACTGAATGTCTCTGAGTCCTCAGCCAAAAGGGGTTTCAGCCGAAAGGGCTTCTGCCAAAAAGGCTTCAGCCAAAAAGCCTCTGGTTCCTGTCTCCTCACACCTTGTATACCTTTCTCCACCAAGCCATATCACTTCCTTCTTAGTGCTAGGATTAAAAGTGTGTGACTTCCAAGTAGTGGCATTAAAGGTGTGTGCCACCACTGCCTGGTTCTGTTTCTCTCCAAAGAATCTCATGTAGTCCAGGGTGGCTTTGAACTCACAGAGATCCAGACAGATCTCTGCCTCCCAAGCGCTAGGATTAAGGGTGTGTGCTACCACTGCCTGGTCTCTATATTTAATCTACTGATCTTCAGGCAGATTTTATTAGGGTACACAATATATCACCACACACAGCCAGGTGTGATGGTCCATACCATTGCTTGGGAAGATGAGACAGAAGGAATACTACACTACTACTTCAAGGCTAGTCTAGCGCCCCCCGCCCCCAACACACATACTCCTGTCTCAAAATATAAAACAAAAAATAATGTTCCTCCCTTTATTTCCTATCTCTAGTTTCTTTTGTACCTTCTTCTATGTGGATAACATTAGCCATTCTTATGTGGAGACCCCCCCCCAAACTACGCAAATGACATGATGTAAGTGCACCACAGAATCATATCTATTATAAACATCCATGTTTCAAAGTACAGTGAAACACATGACTCAAGACAAAAATCAAGTGAGTCAGAAGGAACCACTAGAAATGTGGAACCAAAAAATTACACTTCAGTTTTACAGAAGTGCATATTTTAAGTTAACTGTTTGGTGTCTAACACAAGCTTCTGTCAGCTTTGGAATTTCCACAAGTCTACCCTAAGTGACTTGAGTATAATCCAGGGGAGACAGATGTGTGACTGCAATCAGTCACATTCACACTGCACATGTGGAAGGTGAAAAAAACCACTCAGGCACCAGCAGCTCTCTGCCATCTGTCTAGGAAAGACGACAATCCGGCAGGCTAAGTAAGTAGGTCAGATACCAAGTTTAGGTAAAGATGAAGGTCAACACTTCACCTCACTTGAAACATTCCCCACAACCATGTTAGCTGTCCCTAAAACGCATCACATTAGATGTGTTCTGGAGTTTCCAGAGTATCCTAAAAAGAGCAATTGGTATATGCTGAGGTCTCTAAAGAGTAATTCCAAAGAACGTTAAAGAATGGTGTTCCTGGGGCCGGCAAGAGGGCTGGCTCAGTGAGTAAGGTGCTGGCTTACATAGTTGAAAGCCCGAGTTCCATCCCAGGAATCTGCAGCTGTCCCTGACTGTGACGTGTGTACAGCCACCATGGTGATTTGAGTGAGAATGGCCCCCATAGACTCAATCCTCAATCTACTCTCAGTTGGTGGGACAGTTTGGAAAGGATTAGAAGGTATGGCCTTGTTGGAGGAGTTGTCACTGAGGGCAGGCTTTGAGGATTCAAATGCCCATGCTATTCCCAGTTAGTTTTCTCATCCTGGTGGTTGGGTCTCAAGATACGATCTCTCAGCTACTGCTCACATGCCATCTCTGCCCGTTGCCATGCTCCCTGCCATGACTTTAACCCTCTGTCAAACTGTAAGTCCAAATAAATGCTTTCTTCTAGAAGTTGCCTTGGTCATGGTCTTTTGTCACAGCAACAGTAAAAATGAACTAAGACAGAAGTTGGTACAATTTAGACCAGGATGGTGTCTAACTTGAAGCCATCTGGGCCCTCAAAATGGCTCAGCAGGCAAAAGCCCTGAAATCAAGTCTGATGACCTGAATTTGATCCCTGGGACCCACAGGAATGAAGTAAAGAACGGACTCTTGCTGTGCTCTGACTACCATATGTGTGCACCCCCCACCCCCACACACACACAAAAGATAAGTAAAATGTAAAGCAAACAAATAACAACAAAAACCCAGAAATACTCCTGCCTCTGCCTCCAAAGTGTTGGCATTACAGGCATGAGCTATCACACCCAGCTGACATAATGCTTTCAAATCCTGACTACTGCTTACTTATCTCTTATACTTTCGTTTCTTCATTAAATGAGAATCATGCTTAAATCCAGTTACATGGTTAACTTATGCAAAATATTTATTAACAGTACCTATTTCTAGGAAAGCAGCTCAGAAGGAAGTGTACTTAGCATGCAGGAGGGGCTCTGGGTTTAAGCCCCAAGCACCAAATACCAAAATAAAACAGTACCTAGAACAGAATGTTCAATACAGTTTATTTTATTTTATTATTGTATTTGAGATGAGGTTTCATGAGATTGCTGATGCCTGCCTGAAACTCGAAATTCTCCTGCGTTCACCTTCCAAGTAGTGGAGATATAGATACACGCAAGGGCACCCAGGTATAATACTGCCTTGTAATTATGAAATATGTTATTATGGAACACTGTCCTCAGAGCATAAACAATCATTACCATCTTCATCAGAGCAACTGTGATTACTCACAAAAAGACTCCCAAAATCGGGCCTGCTGACCTTCCCGGATAGAATGAGAGGATGAGGTGTCGTTAGACTCTCACCCCAGATTCCAGCCGCCCACTCCCAATTCTGGCCCAACCTCACTTGATCTTGAGGGTTGCTACAGCGTAGAAAGTGGAAAGCTAGAGGAAACCCTGACCAAAACCAAACAAACAAAAAACAACAACCCCCCACAAAAGAAACAAACAGTCCTACCAAGAATGGTAAATATTTGAGGTACAAGTCAAGTTATTTAATCATTTAATTTACCTTAATATGACCTGTTCCAGGAGCACAGTGAGAAGTGTTTCTCCTGTTTGTTATTATCTACTTTAACGTGTTTCTTCTCATTTCCTCTCACCAAGAGAACAAATAACAAGTGAGCAATGGATACTTTGGGCATCAACTTTGCTAGTGACAGAAATATTAACATTTCTTACTTTGCTATGAAATAGCTTAAGTTTGGATTTCAAAGTACCTAAGCTAGCTGGGCATGGTGGTGCATGTCTTTAATCTCAGCACTTGGGACAGAGAGGCTGGCTGGTCTCTGAGTTCCAGGCCAGCCTGGGCTACATAGTGAGAACATGTTTTGTTTTGTTTGTTTGTAAGTGCTTTAGCAAATGAGGCCTCACAAATTTTACGCGTAGTATTTTCCCAGAGGAAAAAAAACATGAGAAGGATCTGTTTTTTACCTGGCTATGACTGAATCTATTAGCATTTTACCAGGACATCTCAGAAGGCAGCAGGGCAGATGAAGTTACTTCAATGCTTAAAACATCTTGTAGTAAGAAACTACACTATTTTCGAAGGGCTGAGAACGTGCTGTCAAACAGCAGCCAGTTTCTAAAGTCTCCTGCAGTCACCATCCCCACCTCCAGTTCAAACCCACCCAGATGACCATCAGCAAAAGGGAAAGAAAGATCTCTCTTTTCTCAACTCTGATGCTCTTCGCTTCCTCTAGCACCAGTTTGCTTTTCCTAATAGTGCAGTAACTAATGATTAAGGACGAAGGAAAGAAGTCTAACAGTACTTTTTTTTTCCCCACACACAAACAACTTCGAACCCGAATTGGGAAAAATCGTCCTTTGACTGACCATACTCTTGATGTGCTCCTGCGGGGAAGCCGCAAGGTAAGCAGGGACTTTCCTAGACAGTGAAGTCAGCAAATGCCACCAGCCTCAGGGCCATTCTTCTAACAACTATCTCAAAACTAGGTGCTCACTGGGGCCACCAGGCAGTTTGTTAACACTAAGGAGCAACACCGTGAGGCTGGAGTTGAGAGATAGGGAGTCGAGCCACAAGTCCAGGGCACCACCACTGCGCTTTCCTTCCTGTGCTGGGCTCGCGCTGGTCGCCAACGCCTGGCGTCCTTGTTCTCGGCCCAATCTACCGAGAACTGGCCGGAGTTCCCTTCTCCCCTCGAGTCCGACCCCACCAAAATTCAACCACCTCCACACCCTTTCTCCTCGGGATATCACACTGTCCTTCCCGCTGGCCAGCTCTCTCAGCCGCTTTCCAGAAGACTCACCAGGCTGCTCCCGCCACTCCTCTCCAGCCTCGGAGGATCCGACACTCCTAGATAGGACCGGGTATGAGCTAGCGCGCAGGCGCCCCGAGGACTTGTGCGCCTGCGCACTCGACGGGCGCCTCGGGGCGACACACCTCTACAGCTGGAGCCAATCACCGTCCGGGGAGGGCGGTTAAATCTCCTGCCACGCAGGCGGCGGAGAGCCTGGGGACTCACCCGTTAACCTCACAGGTTCCCCTCCCGCCCGAAGGTGGGGGGAGTTCACGTAACCATCCTTACCGAAAGCAGCTGTGTGCGGGACACCTTAGCTTTTGAAAAGTTGGAAGGACTGCCGAAGCCTACAGGGTGTTTCGATCCTTCCCTAAACCGGGGAAATAGATGCGTAAACACACTGCAGTGAACAGAATACGGTGCACAGGAATTCCGGGTTGCCCACAACGAACAAAATTTATTTTGAGGGGTGCCTGTATGGTTGCCGCAGGAAGTTACTCTTAGAGTCACGAAGGATAAGTAGGAGGTCCTCCGGAAGTCAAAGAAATAAGAGCTTTTTTTCCAGGCTGTGGGAACAACGGATGCCAAGAACAACGCGGCGCCTTCTGGAAGTTTCTTGAGGTTCATTCTTGTTAGAAAGTTTCACTTTCTAAGTCAAGAGAAAAATGAACGCGTGATAGCTCACACTGTGTAGTCCCCAGGCTATTTCGGAGGCTGAGGTTGCAAGATCACCTGACCTCTGAAGTGTAAAGCCAGACTGACGACATACTGAGATCTTATTTCAACACCAACACCAGAGGAGGAAGAACGCTTAGGGGCTATCAGTGGATAAGGGAGAGGTAGAGCACTTGCCTAGCACATAAAAGGCTTATCCCTGAGTCCATCGCCAGCAGAGCTGGGAATCAAGCTAGGGAGAGAGCCAGATTTTTGAAGGTCCTGTAAATTTTGGAATGGTGAGCCTAGAAATTCGTTTTATGGCCATTGAGTTACTCAAGAGTTTTAAACCACTTGTCCCAAGAATTCTTCCAAGCACCTCTAGAAGTAAAGGAAAATGTTGCCAATCTAGGAAATAAAAACTATTTCAAAGAAATAGCATCTTCCTAAGAGATAAAAGAAGAGGAAGCCTGAGGAATGTCTTTTGAATTTAACAACACAGAGGAGTGGTGATAGTTGACAAACTTTGCAATAGTTTGGAGAGGGGAGAGAAATTGGGACAGATTATATAATGCTTTTGAAAACTTTGGCCTTGTCAGAGAAAAGGGAGGAATGATGTGTTTTGTTCGTTTTTATTTTGTTAGAATTAAGACAGGCAAACTTGAGTATAGGAGAAAAGACCCAAGTGAGAAAACAATTGAATTTTAAAAAGAATGTGTGTGATAATCTAGATAAAGATTTTGAGTCGGTTAGAGCTGAAGTACACAAATCACTGATGAGAGTTGGTGGTGCACTCCTTTCTTTAATCCCAGTACTCTGGAGGCAGACACAATGGGATCTTTGTGAGTTTGAGGCCAGCCTGGTCTACATAGTTCCAAGTCTGCCAGGAATATATAGTAATACCTTGTCTTAAAAATAAATAAATAAAATAAAATCATGGGATGGAGAGATAGCTGTTCTTCCAAAGGACATAAATTCAGTTTCCAACACCCACCTGGCAGCTCACAACTGTAATTCCAGTTCCTGGGGATCCAAGCCCTCCTCTGGCCTCCACAGGCTCCAGGCACAAGGATGGTACACAGATATTCATACAGGCTAAACACCCATACACATAAAATATAAATTTAAAAAAAAATCAAACTGATAGGAGACCTAGGATAGCAGCATAAGTCTGTAATATCAGCATCATGAGACAGTAGATTAGAGTACAAAGTCATTACTGACTATACAGTGATTTTTGAGGCTAGCATTAGTTACCTGAGACCATGTCTCAAACAATAAAACCCATAGGACTGAGGCTGGCAAGGTGGTTCATCAGGTAAAGGCAGTTGCCATCAAGCCTGAGGACCTGATTTCCATCCCTGGAGCCCACATAGATGCAGATTCTCTGACTTCTCCATATATGTGCACCACATGGCAAGAATGTTGCTCCACACAGACACAAATGAATAGGTGTAAAAATAAATACCCCTAGACAATGACATGAAAGGAACATTCATGGAAGAGAGACCAACCCACACAGAGTTGGGGGAGGGGGAACTATTCTCAATTATAATGACAAAATGTATCTGTAAGCCTGTATGTTTAGAAACAGGAAGTTAAGTTTTCCGAGAAGTCAAGAGACAGAGCCTCTGCTGATTAGAAAGGTGGCTGCAAGTTCAAGGGAATTGAGGGGCTTGGAGGTATGGTTGGAGAATGTGATAAACTAAGCTGACCAGAGAAGAGAACTGATAAGCACTATAAACTGCTTGTTTACAGCCTGTAGAAATGAACTAAGCAGTTTCTGTTTTGTTAATCTTTCTCAAATCACTTCTTAAGGGCAGAAAATATATGGCTGAACTCATTTAGGGTTGGGATGGTAATGCATGTTACCGTAGTTCTTAGTGAAGGACAATTTTTGCCTTCCAGGGAACATTGGGCGGGGTCTGAAGAGTTGGGGAGTATTATCTTAGAATGCACTAACAGCAACTGATAACAATTATTTGCTGCAAAATGTTAATGTTTTAAAGTTGTGAAATCCTGATCTAGGGTTATTTTGGTCCTCACTCATATTGGCTTTCCCTTGGACTATGGCTCTGAATTTATAGAGCAAAGCCATTCTGTAGCATGCATGCCTTTCAAGGGAGGTAGAATGAGCTGTCCAGCAGACCTTGAATGCTTCAAGGACTTGTGATGTCACAAATACACAACTGCAAGAATTCTCTAAACCTTTAGAAGGAATCTGGATTCATACATAAATCAAGGTAGCTGTTTATTTTGATTTGAAGCTTTGGTAGTTTCCTTCCTTCCTTCCTTCCTTCCTTCCTTCCTTCCTTTTCTTTTCTTCTTTTCTTTTCTTTTTTTTTCTTTTTCTCGAGACAGGGTTCTCTGTGTAGCCTTGGCTGTCCTGGAACTCACTCTGTAGACCAGCCTGGCCTCAAGTTTATAGAGATCCACCTGCCTCTGCCTTCCAGGTGCTGGAATTAAAGGCCAGCATCACCACTCCCAGCTGTGATAGTTTTCTTAAATGGAGTTGTTATTGTGGTTTCAATCATATAGATGTAGCACTGCTCATTACAATTAACTGTTTATTACAATCACTATAACAGGATCCCAAAAGAGCAGGGGTGATCACAATTTAATAATAAATCAAAACATCCTAAAAACTGACATTCCAAGAAAACATCACTTTTTACCTGAAGTCAAAAATTATCGCCGGGCAGTAGTGACACACATCTTTGATCCCAGATAATCCCAGCACTGGAATTAGCAGATGGATTTCTGAGTTTTAGGGAGCACCCTGGTATACAGAGCAAGTTCCAGGACAGCCAGGGATACACAGAGAAACCTTGTCTCGAAAAACAAAACAAAACGAAAATAAATAATTACTAGTTAGGTTAAGATTTAAATTTAGTTCTGTTTTTGTTGAGACATAGTTTCACTTTGTAGCCCAGGAACTATGTAGCCCTGGCTAGCCTTGAACTCACGTTGACCCTCTTCTCTCAAGCCCCAGAATATGGAGTGAGCTACCATGTCTAACTTGGGGTCTGTTCAAAAGTTTCACAAGGAAGGAATAGTTTTGAAATTTAGTCAAGACAGTGTCACACAGCTTATGGTGGAGGGCTTAGAAAGTCTGGGGGGGAAAGCCCAGAAAGAGCTAGGAGAATTAAAAAAAAAAAAGGCTGAATGAAAAGGAGGTGCAGCGGACAGGTTTGTGCAAAGGGACCTACCTCGGTTCTTGTGTTTTGCTTAAGGCCTCTCGCCCGGTGTCCGTTGTTCACTTCTTAGGTTCAAATAAAGCTAGATGGTTGAAAGGGGCGGATTGGGTGGGCGGAGAGGAGCGCGCCGGGCTGCGTGCGCTTGCGCGCTGGCGGCGGCGGCGTCAGTGCCCGGCGGGGAGCGGGTCCCAGGCCGCCGCCGGACCGGAGGCACAGGGGGCCTTTGGGAGCTCCCTCTCCGGGCCCTCGGCGGCCTCATGGCGTAGGAAGGACGGGCTGTGAGTGTGAGTATGGAGGGCCCGGCCTGGTTGGGTGTGTCGGAGGCCGATGGTCGGATGGTCTGCCCCTGGAGCAGGTGGCCGGGCTGCGCCTGCACGCAAGCCACGCCACGGTGCCTCTTCTGACCCGCGTGGGTTTAGAGTTTACGGGCGAGCGGTGCACCTGGCTTCAGGGTACAGATTCTCACAGGGGCGGTCCGATTCTGCTCGCAGCCCCTCAGGCTGGACTCGTGGCTCCAGGTCTTTGACCTCTGGGACAGGCCCTGACCTCTGTCGGCCTAGGGTCTGGGAGGAATCTCAGCCTTAGTTTGGTGTTGAAAGGCTGCGGGTTTCAGGCCAGGACCACCTCTCCGCCTCTCAGTCTCGCCTCTTTTTTCTGCTTTTGAGGTCCCTGCTGTTGGGAAGCGTCTTAGTACTGTACCAGCAACTAGTGGAACGCTGTGTGTCCATTTAATATTTAGTACAATCTCAGTTTGTAATTATGGAGAGGAGATGCTTGCACCGCCTCCCACTCCAGTCTGTTCAATGTAGTCATCTTTGAGAGTAAAATAAGCCATCTTGCTGGGGACGTTCGAGATTTCAGTGTTTTGTTCCGGGTTTTTTTTTTTTTTTCTTTTTGTTTTTTTTCTTTAACAACTTGGAACCAGATAGGGAAATTCTTCTCTTAGCAGATTGGAGCTATAGCCGTCATAATGGATTATATTGAGGTGATTCAAAACGCAGATACCATTTAATACTAAATAAGAGCCACTTTCGGTCTAAAACCCCATGGGGGAATCTCTATTCTCAAGTTTGGCTGAGAATGGAAGAGTGGATAATCAGATTCAACTAGGGTTAACTTAGCACCCACTGTGCTCGTACTCACTACATCCAGGTGTGTCACAGAAATTTAACGAGATATTATAATTGATGATTTTTCATTAGCTCTTCTCAGGTTGCTGAGATGCTGATGGTGATTTGCTTAAGTTTACATGCATGGACTAATGAACTTCCTCAAAGGTGATAGCAAAGCTCATCTGTGGTGACATTTTGTTGTACCCTAATAAAATTTGCCTGAAGATCAGAGAACAGAACAAGCCACTAGATTAAACATAGAGGCCAGGCAGTGGTGGCACACACCTTTAATCCTAGCACTCAGGAGGCAAAAAGATCTGTCTGGATCTCTGTGAAGTCAAAGCTACCCTGGACTATAAGAGATTGATTTAGTCTAGGAGAGAAACAACCAGGCAGTAGTGGCATACACCTTTAATCCCAGTACTTGGGAATCACACGCCTCTAATTCCAGAACTAGGAAGGAAGTAATATGACTGGGTGGAGAAAGGTATATAAGGCGTGAGGAGACAGGAACTAAGTCACTTTTTCGGCTGAAGCCCTTTTCGACTGGACCCCTTTTGCTGAGGACTCAGAGACATTCAGTCAGAGGATTCGTGGAGTTGGTGAGGTGAGAAGTAGCCGTGGCTTGTTCCTTTGTCTGTCTGATCTTTCAGCATTTACCCCAATATCTGGCTCCATGTTTTTTATTATAACGCCATTTTAGAATTTCTGCAACACTCATATTTTTCTGTTATACCAAGTTAGATGTTCTAAGCACTCCTGTTTGGAAAGCGAACTGACGTTAACCCAGTGGTCTAGCAAACAGTAGGTTTTGTTTTGATTCTTATTTTTGAGACAGAATCTGGCTTATATGTCCCAGACTGGCCTTGACTTGAGATCCTGAGTTTAGTCACAGAGTGCTGGAATTACAGGTATGTACCTATCTTAGCTTTTAACTAGAAGAAGTGTCAAGATAGATTTTGAAGAGAGCTTCAGAACAGCCAAGAAAGAGGAAAGGTGTGAAGCAATTTCATCAAGCTAGTTCAGAAACAAATTGCTTTGATAGAAAGGAAACTATTTTAAAAAGAAAAACCATGGTAGTTATTGTACATCCAGATTAGAACAAATTCAAGGCTAGTCTATGAGAAAAGCAAGGAACATTGAGTGGTTCTGAGCCCTAGGATGACACAGGGAGAGCTCTACAGACTCTGTTTTGTACTTGGGTTACCAAAAGGGAAGTTTAGTATTTGTGTGTCCAATGGTAAGAGCTCTAAACAGACAGGTTACAGATGATTGCTCAACTGTGTAACTAGGACGCAGAGTTGCCCACTCAAAGCTTGCAGTCTGTTGTTGTTGTTGTAATCTGAAACTATCAAAAAATAGGTGTTCCCAGGTTTATACTAAATTTGTGCATTTGTTAGAATGAGCCAACTCTCTGTACTAATGTTGAATGATTTCCAAGATACTCTTTTTACAGTGTTAAAGTTGTGGTGTCAAGAAGGTGAGCAATCGTGCCAATTTTAAGTGTATATACATATACACATCTGTTTTGCATATAAGGACATGGAGTGTCTGTGGAAAGCAGTCAGAATCAACTGAAAGTGTAGAATGTCGGGATGGATGGCAGAAGTGAGAATCTATTGTTCAGTGGTTCCAGAGTTTCAGTTTCACAATCTGAGATTTTTTTTTTGCAAGTTAAACAAGCGGTCTCCTACTGAGCTACATCCTTCAACCCTAAGCTTTTTCATGTTTTTAATTACAAAAAGTTGTAAACGACCAGAAAAATATAAACTCACTCAGATTAATTCATGTTTAGCCTATATGTATGCCTGTGTACCACGTTTGTGCCCAGTGCCTGCAGAGGCCAGAAGAGGGCATCAGATCCCCTGGAACTGGAGTTACAGGTGGTTGTGTGCCGCTGTATGGGTGCTGGGACTCAAACCCAGGTCTTTTGGAAGAGCTGCTGGTGCTCTGAACTGCTGAGCTATCTCTCCAGCCTCTCTTTCACTTGAATTTTAAAGATTGTTTTCTTTTATGTATATGAGTGTTTTGCATCTGTGTGTGTGAGTGTGTAAGTGTGAATGTATGTATGTATGTATGTATGTACAACATGTACCAGAGCCTACAGAGGCCAGAAAAAGATTTCAGATCCCCTGGAACTAGAGTTGCTGATGGTTGTGAAGTAACATGTGGGTACTCAGAACAGATCCTGGGTCCTTTGCAAGGGCAGCAAGTGCTCTTAACCTCTCCAGCCTGTCACTGGATTTTAATATGTTACTAAAATTTGCTATACTGTTGTTTATGGTTTGTTTTGAACTGCTGAGAACTGAATATAGGGCTTCACCTTTCTAAGCAAGTATGCTACCAGTGAACTGTATTCCCAGTTCTGTGTTTTATCCCTATCTGTATTACTCAGTACTCTTTTTTTGAGACAGGGTTTCAGGAAACTGAGGCTGGCCTCTCATCTATGTAATGAGGCAGTCAAGTCTTGATTCTCCAGTCTTTACATACTTCCCAAGTGCTGAAATTACAAGTGAGCACCACCATACCTGGCTTGTCTATTTTTTGTTTTAAAAAATATTGGTGTTGCTGGGCAGTGGTAGTGTGGGCCTTTAATCCCAGCACTGGGAAGGCAGAGGCAGTCAGATCTCTGAGTTCATGGCCAGCCTGGTCTACAGAGCAGGTTCCCAGGGCAGCCAGGGCTATACACAGAGAAACCTTGTCTCAAAAAACCAAACCAACCAACCAAAAATGTGTGTGTGTGTGTGTGTGTGTGTGTGTGTGTGTGTGTGTGTGTGTGTCTGTGTTTCTAGGTCTTGAAGCGATAAAATGAATACGACGTATAAGGCGAGCACTCTATCACTGAGCTACTTTCTCCATTTCTTCCTTTTGAGACGTGGGTAGGTCTCTCTGCCCTGCCCAGGCTGGTCTTGACTTTTGTTTTCTTTTTTTTTGTTTTGTTTTGTTTTTTTCTTCGAGACTGGGTTTCACTGTGTAGCTTTGGTGCCTGTCTTGGATCTCGCTCTGTAGACCAGGCTGGCCTCGAACTCACAGAGATCCACCTGGCTCTGCCTCCCGAGTGCTGGGATTAAAGGCGTGCGCCACCACCCGGCTTGACTTTTGTTTTCATCCTTTGCCTCAAGAGTAACTAGGACTTCAGTAGCTTGCCACGAGCAGACAGTGTGTGTTTGTTTCATTTTTTCCTCTTCTTTTTTTCTTTTAATTTTTTTTCTTTTCCCTTTTTTTTTCATTTTTCTTCTTTTTTTCCGTTGTTTCTTTCCTCTTTGAGCAAACAGTATTTGATTCAATCTCTAAAGGTTAAGTGTTGCGTTTGGCTAGTATGTATCTTGATGTCTCTTTTAACATAGAACAGTTACCTTTCTTGCTTTTTCACCCTTGATTTGTTGAAGAGACCTGGAAAGTTGTGTAGATAAAGCTAATAATTCGGGCTTGTGATACATGTTACTAAGCTTGTTACAACAAACTGGATGCTAGAGTATACTGCCTTTTGGATTCATGTTAAACACTTTGGTGATGATGTCTGCCATTCTGTCCGCGATAGTTTTCCCACGGTTAACGATACTGAGATTGACTAGGGTTTAATGATGAATTTAGCCTCGGGTTGGGGATTTAGCTCAGTGGTAGAGCGCTTGCCTAGCAAGCACAAGGCCCTGGGTTCGATCCTCAGCTCAAAAAAAAAAATTAGCCTCCACGGTTTGTTTGTTGTTAATAGTTTTTAGCTTTGTAGCCGTAGCTGGCCTGAACTCAGTAGGTAGACAAATCTGGCCTTGAACTTGCATCCATTGTTAAATTGAATGTCTCCCTTTGAAATTGTTTGTCAGCTCTTTTGTGCCTTTTAAACTGTTAAACACCTAGTATTTCATTATCAAAATGTAATTGACTATCTTAAAAAAGGCAAAGCTCATGATAAGAAATTATTATTTTTAATCTTTTTCCATTTATTTTGTGTGTTTGTGTGTACATCCTGTGGTGCGTGTGTGGAGGACAGAGGACTACTTGGTTCTCCCCTTGACCCGTGTTGATACCATACTCTGATCATAAGGCTTGGTGGCAAGCACCTCTACCCACTAAGCCATCTCCTCACCAGGCTGATAAATTAATTTTTGACCGAACCTATGATAACTTTTTAGGTAAAATTTTTTTTCCTGCAATGTATTTTGAACATATTCTTTCCCTTCCCTCACTTCTCCCAGATTCTCCCCACCCAGCTTCATGTTATTTCCCTCCAATAAATAAATAAAGTCAAAACAAGCAAGCAAAAGAGAAAGACCAATAAGACAAAGAATACCAAAACAAAACAAAAGGCATGGTCTCACACATACAAATAGAGTCCATTTTGCGTTGGCCAACTTCTGGGTGTGGGCTTGCTCTGGACCGTGGTTGCTGTGCATAGTGATGTGAGAATTTTCTATATCACTGTGCTCCATCTCCACTATTCCTTTTAATTTACTCATTTACTTACTTAGTTATTTATTTAATTTGGCAGGGTCTCACTATGTATCTCAGGTTGGCCTGAAATTTACTGTCTGGTATTGAACTCACAGAGAGCCGTCTGCCTCTGCCTCCCTCATTCTGGACCACTGTTACCTTTTTATGAAGAAGAAAATTGAAGTTTGAAATTAACTTTACTAATTCCAGAGTCTGTGCTTTTTCCTCCCATACTTTATGACCTGGGAAGTGATTGGGAAGTTGTCACTCTAGTGGTACTTGTGCTTTCTTTTCTGCTGTTGGTTTTTGGAGACAGTCTTACTGTGTAGCACTGCCAGCCTCAAACCTGTGACCCTCTTGCCTCAGCCTCCCTGGTGCGGGGATTACTAGTGTGTGTCTCCAGGCCTGTTTTAAGATGATCATCCAGTTTAACCTTTTTTCTTTTACCTATGTATGTACACATGTGTGCTGCAGTGCATGTGTGGGAGTGAGGACAACTTGTGGGAGTTGGTTCTTTCCTTGTACCGTGTGGTATCCTAGAGATTGAATTCAGGGCATCAGGCTTGGCATCAAGTGCCTTTACTCACTGAACCATTTCACCACCCCAGCTGTGCTTGTTTAGCTCAGAAAGACCATCAAGGGTTGGTTACTGTGGTATTTTGAAAATCATATAAACAGCAAGTGCTAGTCATGGTATTTTAATCAGTAATACAGCCGGGCGGTGGTGGCGCACGCCTTTAATCCTAGCACTCGGGAGGCAGAGCCAGGCGGATCTCTGTGAGTTCGAGGCCAGCCTGGGCTACCAAGTGAGTTCCAGGAGAGGCACAAAGCTACACAGAGAAACCCTGTCTCGAAAAAAAAATCCAAAAAAAAAAAAAGAAAAAAAAGCATATTAATCAGTAATACATTCAATATCAGTCTGTTTTTATAGTTGCTACATTCATAATTTTGTGTTTTCTAATAAAGTCATGCCCAAGAATTTCTATATTGAAGTACATATTTTGTAGTAAATCACATTTATCTTTCTTCTTTTATTTTAATTAGCACATTATGTTGATGTTTTAAATTTTATATGTGCAGTAGGAAGTTGTGGTGGCTGAATAAGAATGGTCCCCATAGGCTCATCTATGTGAATGCTTAGTCACCAGGGAGTGGAACTTTTGACGGATTAGGAGGTGTGGCCTTGTTGGAGGAAGTCCGTCACTGGGGATGGGCTTTGCGGTCTCAAAAGCCCATGCTAGGCTCTGGCTTTCGAGTTGCCTTGGTCATGGTGTCTCTTCACAGTAACAGAACAATGACTAAGGCAGAAGTGTAGTTTGCACTTCATTCTAGGAAGGATGAGGGGGATAGGATCTTTATTTACAATAAAAAGTGGGTAAAAGGTATCTGTTAAGGGTGGAGCCATGGGCCTACTGATCCAGGCAAGCCCTTTACTACTGAGCTGCTTCCTCTGTCCACATTATTTTATTTCTGCAGTGCTAGGGATCAAAACCAGAATTTGGCACATAGTAGGCAAGCAAGCACTTTACCACTAAGTTATATTCATAACCTCACAAATATTTTTTTTCTGACCCAAATAACATCATTCATAGTGTAGAGGAGAAGACAAAGATCTATGTCCATCCATATTAGCTGAGCGGCCAGAGGAAAAAGGCAAAAGGTTTAAAGGAGGTAAAAGGCACTTTTCCCAATTACATCAAGACACGTATTTCAACTCTAATGGCAGGATGTGTAGCACATCTGTCAAAACTGCTACATCTCCATGTAAAATACAAATGTTGGAAGCTTTTTTTAAAATCTTTGTTTAGTTTTAAGTTTATGGGTATTTTGTCTTCATGTATGTCTGTGCACCACATGCATGCCTGGCACCCACCGAGGCCAGAAGAGGGCCTTGGATCCCTTGGAACTGGAGTTACAGACACTTGTGAGCTGCCATGTGGGTGCTGGGAATTGAACCCAGGTCCTCTGGAGGAGCAGTTGGTGCTTTCACCCTCTTAACTACTGAGCCATCTCTTCAGCCCTGAAAGCTTTTTTTTTTTTTTTTTTTTTTAAGCTTATTTCATTATGTTTAAGTGTTTGAGTGTGGACATGTGCTTGTGAGTACAGGTGCCTGTGG
Organism: Peromyscus californicus insignis; assembly: GCF_007827085.1. Taxonomy (NCBI): domain Eukaryota; kingdom Metazoa; phylum Chordata; class Mammalia; order Rodentia; family Cricetidae; genus Peromyscus; species Peromyscus californicus. The sequence goes on along the minus strand of NW_026294595.1, from coordinate 94,883,206 downwards.
AAGCCAAAGGTGTTGGATGCCCATGGAACTGGAGTTGCAGGTGATTGTGAGGTGCTTGACATGGGTACAAGGATTGAACTTGGGTCCTCTGCAAGTGGACCATCTCTCCAGCCACAATGAAAGCTTTTGGTCAGTGACCACTGCTTCAGAGACTGCTGTCAGCTTTGGTCCCTTTGTTTCCCTCCTCCACTGTGAGGCATTCTGATACAGTTGTCCCCCGCCCCCCCTTTAGATTAGGTTAGACCTCAGTCTGCATGGACCAGGAAAATGCTGTAATTTTCCACCGGTCTCCATGGCCCCCAGGATGCATCATAACATGTATTGACCAGGGGTTAGGGAGACAGGTGTGGTGGCGCACATCTGTAATCCCAGGCTGAGGCAGGAGAATTGGGAGTTCCAGACCAGCTTGGGCTATGTAGAGAGACCCAGTCTCAAAAAAGAAAGCACAGATACAGAAAAGCCACCCATAATTTGTACATTGTCAAACCCTTTTGGGAAATTGTTCATCTTTGGAGATGTAGCTCAGTGGTAGAGCATGCGCCATCATATATATTGTGTGGAACTGGGTACCATAACTAGTACATAAACAAAAGTCTAAAGCCAAGTGTGCTGGTGTACTCCTGTAATCCCAGCATTTGGGAGGTGGTGACAGGAGGGCCAGATCATCTGCAGAAAGAGTTCTCAGCCAGCCTGGCGTACATGAGACCCTCTTTCATAAAAAGTCTGTTGATCAGATTCCAACCTGGATGCTGAGATCCACAGCAGACCCCATTTCCACTCCTGTTCCAAGTGGTGCTAAAGGCTGAGGCTGTTTGAAGTGGCATCATCATTTCCCATCCTGAGTGGTTGAACTGACATTGGTCAGCAGTTTGCAAAAGATTGATGAGAGGGATAACACTTACTACTCCTACAGAGGATCCAAATTTAGTTCCCAGCACCCACTTCGGGAGGCTCACTGACTCTAACTCCAGCTGTAGAGAATCTGACATCTTCTGAGCCCCACCAATATTTGCACTCACATGCACATACCCCAACACAGACACACAAGTACATATAATTAAAAATCTTTTAAAAGATCAATTATTGGGGCAAACATAATCATAAATGTATTTGTAACATGTTACCAGCTTCAAAATACTTAAAGGTACATTAAATTAAAATTAAAAGAAGAAAAACATCAATTAAAGATTTTAATGTTCTTTTTTGCAGAAAGGGTATTTGTGTCTGAGTGCTTACTCATGGGTCGTGGTGTGGGTATGCATCATATGGAGATCATTAGACATCTTCTCCATGTCGGTCTTGTCTTCCCACCCTGTTTGAGACGGGGTCTTTTTGCTCTATAAGCCAGACTATCTGGCCTGCAGACCTCTGCCTCCTGTCTCACTATAGGGGTACCCTGTGTACTAAAATATCTTCCTTAGCTAGAGGCCATGTAATTTCTTTTATTGAGACCCACTCTGCAAAGTGAGGACCTCCCAAAAGTGTCAGTTTGTCCAGGCAACCTAGGGGTAGAGGCAGAAATTTGTTCTGTGGCTTTCTAATTGTCCCATCTTAACTGAAATCCATTCATTTCTGTCAGGGTTAATGTGAAGACATAGGAAATTGCCTGTGGGATTCCAGAAAGGGATTTTAGCTTAATTACTGCTCCTCATCTTGCTGTAGGCCCCCCTAACATACACACACACACACACACACACACACACACACACACACACACACAAGTTAAAATCTTGAGTATTTTATAACATATTGTCACTTGGAGTCTGCATTCACTTATAAAGGTTCACTTATGGAAGTTCCTTCAGTTCTATTGAGTTTATTGTTCTGAATATTAAGAGATACAGTATGTAAAGATCAAAGATCTCCCTTTCGTGAGGTTAGGAAGGTCGGATCTACTATCAGACATCCTGGGTTTACTTCTCAGATTATCTTAATAAAATTGGATGACAGTGTTTTAAATACAGCTCTTGAAACTAGCAGGTACTTTCAACTTGAGCCACATGATAAATATCTGGGGGACATTCTGACACTGATGTTTGAAGTGGACTCCAGTGTTAGGTAGCTCAAGCTGACCTTGAACTTGACCTAAGGGCTATAGATGGAAGTATCACAATGCCTGCTTCTGGAATCTCTGAAGATTCTTCGAGTAGTTCTATTCTTCATGCAGACAACAACCTCTTTTTATTAATAAACTGTATGGATGAGTCTAAGGGGCTAGCTTGTCCAGATACTGAGAGCAGGAGTGGAGGCAGGAAATAGAATCAGTGTGGTAGGTAAGAGGAGAAGCAGATCAGCAGGTATGGCAAGAGTTTTTGAATTTTCTGTGAAATGGGAAGCCACAGGAAAGGACCTTGGCAAAGAAATCATATAACCTAAGTTTTGTTTTTGTTTATTTGATATAGGGTCTGAGTATGTGGCCTTGGCTGGCCTGGAACTTGGCTGCCTCTGCCTACAAGTGCTGGGATTAAAGGTGTGCACTACCACCCTGGCATGATTTAAATTTTAAACCAGTCCCATTCTGAGACTCTTCGGCTCTGCTAAGAGAGTAAGAATGGAAGTGGGGACTTAGACGACGAGGCTGTGCTGTGATAGACTCTAAGCGCCTCAGCAGTGAGCTGAGTGTGAGAGCTGAGGAATGCTGGGTGTATTTCAGTAGGACTGACAGCATCTGCCAGGTGGGGTTTGGAGGGGGATCAGGGATGACACCTTAAGTTTGGTTGGTTGGCTGGTTTTTTTCAAGACTGGCTTTCTCTGTGTAGCCTTGGCTGTCCTGGAACTCGTTCTATAGACCAGGCTGGCCTCAAACTCACAGAGATCCTCCTGCCTCTGCTTCCCGAGTGCTGGGATTAAAGTTGTGCACCATCAACGCCGGCTGTTTGTTTTTTAAACCTTGGAACCTGGACAGATGGAATTATATTTGTTGAGATTGAAAGATTGAGGGAGAGGCAGAGTGAAAAGTGAATTAAAGATGATCTTTGCAAAGGTTACTAAATGTTACTTCCTCATTACAGGTTGACATTGAGTGCTTCAGATCTGGTCACTATGGTCCGAGAACGAAAATGCATATTGTGCCACATTGTGTACGGCTCAAAAAAGGTAACAATGAAGAGAGAGCACCCCGTGCTTTATGGCCAGTTCATTTTTGATGACATCTTAAAATTAGTTAAAACTTGATATTTAGAAATTTAAGTTGTTACAATTTTATTTTTTGTTTTGCTCTGCAATCCTAGAACATTCCTTGTACTCTGACCTCAAACTGTGGTGCTCCACCTGCCTTCTTCTCCCAAACCCTGGGATTACAGATGTGCTGTCAAGCTGCCTGTCAAACTGCCTGTGCAGTCTCTGCGTGTTAGGCAGGCATTCGACCAGCTAAGCTGTAATCCATTCCCAGCCCTGGGTGAAAACATTTTAACAGCATCTTATTTATGCTTTCCCCCAAAATCAGTCTCATTCCATGAGTATTTTTTTCATTACTGTCTCAAAAAGCCAGTAACTGTATATTAATCTCTACCCAGAATTTAGGGTACTCAAGGGTAAATGATATAGAGAACTTTAGTTAGCAATCAGTTAAAGAGAAAATATCGTACAATTTAAGGTAATTGAGATTTTATTACTTTCTGAAGTTTTTTTTTTTTTTTTAAAGATTTATTTATTATGTATACAGCATATGTGACTGCAGGACAGAAGTGGGCACCAGATCTCATTACCGATGGTTGTGAGCCACCATGTGGTTGCTGGGAATTGAACTCAGGACCTCTGGGAGAGCAGTCAGTGCTCTTAACCTCTGAGCCATCTCTCCAGCCCTACTTTCTGAAGTTTTACTTTGTGTTGTCTACCCCAGGGACTCCATATGTACTAGGCAAACACTCTACCTCTCGAGTTATATCCTCAGTCCACAAATCATGCACTTTTTGGTTCACAGATGTTTAACAAATACTGCATTTATTATATGTATTTGATTTTTGTGTGTGTGTCCAGGCTCAAGAAAAGTACAGTGCAGCCAGGGGTAGTAATGCACACCTCTAATTCCAGTACTTGGGAGCAGAGGCAGGAGGGAGGATCTTTCAGGGATCTCCCTATCTTCCCCCTGAGTTCTGAGATTGCAGGTGTCACCTTGATTGGTTATTGATGGAGTTTTAAATTCTATATTCTGTCTTTAACTTGCCTGGATTTTCATATGTTTTGTTCTAATGGATGACGATCACTTACAGCTAGAAAGGCTCACTTGTAAAGCTCTGTCCAGATGAAGCTTTTGTAGAGATAGTAAGGAAACACTCCAGTAAGATCACCACTTAAAAGAAATGTTTTTAACATGTGTCCTCTTTATCACACTATAGAAGATAAAGCAATAATGGCCTGTGGAGTAGTTATACTGACTCTGACAAACTGTGTATGATGAAGAAGTACGTTATGTGCTTACATTATAACATGATGCTTGGTGTCAGCTCTTCCTGGATTTGAGTTTAACCACTTGATTTTCACATTTACTTCTTCAGTGCCCAGCTCTGTATGGAGGGCATAATAAGCAATTGAGGAATACCTGTGAATAAAGGAGTTAACTTCTTTGCATCCTTGAGTACTTATGAAGTTAATACTTTGTAATATTTTGTGGTTTAAATGGGAAAGTGTTTGAGTCAACACAGAATATAGCCTATGATAATCAGTTGAGTTGTAGCTGTTTATTAACTGTATATGTAAGCAGCCATTCTCTAATTATACATGAAATGTTTACAACTCTTTAAATTGAATGTATGTACCTTTTTGGGTTTTGATGTGTAGCTACCAAGCTGTTCTTAAACTTGCCATCCTGTCTCCTGAGGATTACAGGTGTCTGCCACCATGCCCAGCTGTATGCATACATTCTAGTGATAGCTTCTACTAAAGTAAAATGGACACAGAACCTTGCGGAGGTTTAATATTTTCATGAAACCCAGCTAAACCAGTTGAGGCAGTTGAAAAGTGGGTAGTCAGAGTAGAGCCATGAGTGAATTGCTATGTGCAAAGTCTTGGTCCTCCTTGTCCCCTCCTGGCTCTGGTTTGTAACCAAGGCTGTCTCTGGACTCAGGTCCACCTGCCTTGACCTCCTGAGTGTGGGTCCAGGTATGCACCATTGTGCCCAGCCACATTCAAAGTGTTGTTTATTAAAGATGGGGAGCCAGATCCTCTGAACTGAAGTTGTAGAGAGTTGTGAGGGCCCTTGTAGGTTCTGGGAACCCACCTGGGCCTCTGTAAGAGCAACAAGTGCTCTTAACTGCTGAGCCATGTCTCTAACTCCTTAAAGTGTGTGTGTGTGTGTGTGTGTGTGTGTGTTTTAAAAAACCTCCATAGAGATGCTTTATTTGTTTACTTTTTAAAGTTTTTGAGATTTTTATTTATTTTATATAGGTAAGTGTTTTGCCTGGGTATATATCTGTGCACCATGTGCATGTAGTTTCCGAGGATGCCAGAAGAAGGCATCAGATCCTCTGGGACTGGAGTTATAAATGGTTGTGTGGTGCCCTGTGGGTGCTGGAAGAGTAACCAGTGCTTTTAGCCACTGAACCATCTCTTCAGCTCCAAGAGAGAGGCCTTTTTTTTTTTTTTTTTTTTTTTGAGGCTTTATTTTTTAATACCTACCAGCCATATTCATTCAACAAATGTGGGGTTTTGTTGTTGTTGTTTTTTGTTTCTTTGTTTGTTTTTGGTTTTTCATTTCTCTGTGTAACAGCGATCTCTCTTTGTAGATCATGCTGGCCTTGAACTCACAGAGATCTGCCTGCCTCTGCCTCCTGAGTGCTGGGATTAAAGGCATGCACCACCATCATCCAGTCTCAACAAATGTTTATTAACAACTTATATGCCAGGCCTTAAATAAGAGTCTTATTCTTGAGAAACTTTCATTTGAGTAAGGAAAGAATGTAGATAAAAGTAAACAGATAGGGACACAAGAGATGTCCCAGTCAGTAAAGTACTTCCCATGCAAACACGAGGGCCTGAATCTGGATCCCTAACACACAGAAAACCAGTGACAGCAGGATACATCTACAATCTCAGCATAGAGACTGGCCAGCAGCTTAGCTGAATTAGTAAGCTTCCATTTTATTGAGAGACATCATCTCAATAAGGTGGAGGGCCTGGAGAGATGGCTAAGTGGTTAAGAGCACATACTGTTCTTGCAGAGGACCCAAGTTTGGTTCCAGGCACTCATGTTGGGCAGCTTATAATCACCTTAACTCCAGCTCTAGGGGATCCTCTAGCCTAAACACACACCTGCATTCACATGCATGCACACTCATGTACACACACTTTAAAAAATTAAAAATGAGGTAGAAAGCAGTTAAGAAAAATGTCCAATATTGGCCTTTGACCTCCACAATCACATACACTTATATGTATTGTGTGTGTGTGTGTATGTAAATGCACATGTGCACACCAACATGAACATATATATGTACCACATAAACATAAAGTAGCCAAATAGTTTTAGAAGCTAAGTGATTTGAAAGACTTGTAAAAACATTTTGTGTCTATATATGTGTGTGTTCATTTGTGTGCCTGCATGTGCATGCTTGTGCACTTGTATACCATAGTGTGCATGTGAAGATAGGCTCTCTCCTTTCACCATGTGACCTCCAAGGATCAAACTCGGGTCATCAGGCTCAGTGGCAAGTGTCCTGACCTGCCGGACCATCCTCTTGCTGGGTCTTTGGTGTTTTTATGTAGACCTGGATGAACTAGAACTCCCTGTGTAGATTAGGCTAGCCTCAAACTGGCAGTGGTTCTGCCTTTTCTTCCCAAGTGCTGGGACTGGTGATCCCTGGTGGTATGATGGGTAGGTTGTGGGGCTTTCACCAAGTGCTGAGATTACAGCATGAACACCACACCTGACTGCTACCCTCCCCACAAACTCTAGTACATTCTTTATAATGATATAGAATCTAACCTGTATTATTCATTCCTAAGTCTTCCCTTGGCAGGGGGTGGGGGTGTGGTGGGGGTGTGGGTGGGGTGGAGAGATGGCTCAGAGGTTAAGAGCACTGGCTGCTCTTCCAGAGGTCCTGAGTTCAATTCCCAGCAGCTCACAACTATCTATAATGAGATCTGGTGCTCCCTTCTGACATGCAGGCATACATGAAGGTAGACTACTGTGTACGTAATAAATAAATAAACCTTTAAAAAAAAAAAAGTCTTTTCTCTTCTAAGGCCAATACATCTAACCATTTTGGGAAACCACTTAAAATACCTAAAAGTTACTTTTTAAAAATGGTAGCCAGCTGTGGTGATGTGCACCTATAATCCTAGCGCTGGAGATGGAGGTAGGAGGACCAGAATTCAAGGTCATTCTCAACTACATAATGAGTTCAGGGGCTGCCTGGCCTGAGATCCCACCCCACAAAACAAAATTAAGCATGAAATACAGCCAGATAATTATTGTGGAACCAATGTTGATTTTAAATTGAGAAAAGTAATCACAAATTTTTTTGGCTCAAGAAGTTTGAATCCAGATTGTTAATTGAATATCTACAGAGGAACTCCACCCACCCCATTCCCAGCAGTCCCCTTGGTTAATTTGCTTTGTTTTGTTGTTTTGAAGGAGATGGACGAACACATGCGGAGCATGTTGCATCACAGGGAACTTGAGAACTTGAAGGGCAGGTAATAAGAACAGCTCTCTTCCATAAATTTGCTAACGTGGGGTCTAAGTGCTAATGCTGCCTGCCTACTTATTTTGTAATAATCCATCATGATGACTGTTGTCTGATGGCATTGAATCATTGTTTAGAATAAATAACAGTAGATTTTTGGCATTTAAATGATAAACCCTGGTACCTTTGTGCATGTCGTTTCTACATATGGGCAGAATTCATAGCAACTCAGGCAAGTAGATTTAACAAAGTTGAGCAGGCTTTCTTACACACTGACTCATTCCTGCATAGTGGCCTTACAGCTAGTACTTTCCATATTTTTGCTTTAGCCAAATTAATAGTATGCTGTACTGTAGCTTGAGTTTTCCTGCCTGGCCCACAGTCAGGATAAATCTCTGCCACCCGCCAGTCCCACAACCGCTCAGACCCGACCAAGTAAACACAGAGACTTATATTGGTTTCAAACTGTATGGCCGTGGCAGGCTTCTTGCTAACTGTTCTTACAGCTTAAATTAATCCATTTCTATTAATCTATACCTTGCCACGTGGCTTGTGGCTTACCGGTACTTTACATCTTCCTTGTCCTGATGGCGGCTGGCAGTGTCTCCCTCACCCAGCTTCCTGTTCTCTCCTTGTCCCGCCTATACTTCCTGCCTGGCCACGGGCCAATCAGTGATTTATTTATTGACCAATCAGCAACACATTTGACATACAGACCATCCCACAGCACTGTACTGTAAACCCCTAGTCTTGCTGAAATAGCCTAGGAAATCCACAACTTGCTAAGCTATGCTGAAGCTTATTAATGTCTGCAAAACCAAATAAAAGACCTTAAGTGTTTTTGAGAATGTTCTGTTAATAATTTAAAGCTTAAGGTATTTTTAAAAAGTTTAAAAAGAAAATGTGGTGTGTATGTATATTCCATGTCTTTTTTCTGTGTTTTCTTGACTAATGTGGATTTGAAGTGTAGATATTAGATAAAGGTAACATTTGTAAACCCAGAAATATGAATTATATTTTACTCCATGAATAATAGCTAAAGTTTCTGTGAAGCTGCCATCTTATTATTTGACATTAATGTGTTAACTTTATTGTAAGTCTTACAAGTTTATCTTGTGTCTGTAAATTAATGTGCTATTATTAGACTTTAGCATATCATTAGCTTATAAATGCTAATGATTTCTTCTTCGCCTGGGTCTGTAATGTGTAATGGTTATGCTTAGTGGCAATAAAATAAAAGGGGCGAAGTATTCTGTTTAGTGCCTTCTGTAGAGCTGGGTTTGTAGATAAACACTGCTTAAATTTGCTTTTAGAGTTAGTTGAGTGCCTTTCTTCCTTCATCTGTTGTGGTTGAGAGTTTTGCTGGGTATAGTAGTCTAGGGCTATGTATAAATATCTGTCCAGGCCCTTCTGGCTTTTAAAATCTCCATTCAGAAGTCAGGTCTGCCTTTATATATTATTTGGTCTTTTTCCCTTGCAGCTTTTAATATTCTTTCTTCGTTCTGTACACTTAGTATTTTGATTACTATGTGTTGTGGGAAGTTTCTTTTTCTGTCTGTTCTATTTGGTGTTCTGTATGCTTCTTGTACCTGACAGACACCACCTCCTTCAGGTTGGGGAGATTTTCTGCTGTTATTTTGTGGAAAATATTTTCTGAGCTTTTGACCTGGCTTTCTTCTCTTTCCTCTATTCTTATTGTAGATTTGGTTTTTTCATACTATTCCAGATTCCCTGGTAGACTTAACATTTTCTTTGACCAAGGCATCCATTTCTTCTGTCTTTTCCTCAACGTCTGAGATTCTTTCTTCCGTCTCTTATATTCTGCTGGTGAAGCTTGCCTCAGAGGTTTCTTTTCAAGTTCCTAAACTTCATTTCTAGCTTTCCCTCAGTTTGGGTTTTCAAGTTCCTAGACTTTTCATTTCTAGCTTTCCCTCAGTTTGGGTTTTCAAGTTCCTAGACTTCATTTCTAGCATTCCCTCGGTTTGGGTTTTCTTTAGGATTCTATTTCCACTTTCATGTCTTGAACTGTTTCATTTCATTCCACTGTTTGTGTTTTCATTTATGGATTTGTTCATTTCCTTTTGAAGATCTTGAACATGTTCATAATAGCTGTTTAGAAGTCTTTGTCTTGCGCTTCAGCTGTGTTACTCGGGGCCTGATGTGGTAGGGTTGCTGGGCTCTAGTAGAGAGAGACATATTGTCCTGGCTGTTACTGTCTTTTTATGCTGGTATCTCAGCATCTGGGTTTGGGATGACTAAACTCTAGGTGCTGATATCTGGACTTGTTTTTGTTGGGTGTATGTTCTGTTCCTTGGTTTCTGTTGCCCTCTCTGGTTCTTAGGAGAGTGTGGTGACTGTGGGTTGCCTGGTAGGAAATGCTTCTTAGATCTGCCAGGTGTGATCACTGAAGGTTCCAGGGTAGTAGAATGTGTTTCTAGGTATTGGAAGTTGACACTAAGGAATGGGGATGAGTTAGTTGCTGACAGGTTCACAGGAGGGAGGAAAGCTGGATGTGCCACCAGGATCTGTGTAGACTCCTGGGAATGGAGGCAGAGAGGAAGGAGAGGCCAGGATGTGGGCTGCTACAGATCTGGGGGTGAGACTGGGGGATTAGAATTGGAAGAGAGGAGGAACTTGTGGGAGTGCCCCAGGAGCCATCACTCCAGCCTCATAAAGCTATTATTTTTAAAGGTTTATTTTTATTATTTTCGAGCGTGTGTGTACATGTGCATGTGACTGTGCACTTGAATACAGGTGTCTATGGTGGCAGAGATGTTGAATCCCCCTGACGTTGGAGGTGCTTGTGAGCAACCTGACATGGATATTGGACCTCTGGGAAGTTCAGTAAACATTCTTAACTGCTGAGTTATCTCCCTAGCTTCCCCTAAACTTTTTTAAAAACAAATTTTATGTAAGATTCAGATGATAACAAATATAGGATCACAGAAAGTAAGTCTGGTGGGCCAGGTGTGGTGGCACATGCCTTTAATCCCAGCACTCAGGAGGTAGATACAGGAGGATCTCTGTGAGTTGGAGGACAGCCTGATCTACTTAGCGAGCTCCATGACAGCCAGGGATACAAAGATAAGCCCTGTCTCAAAGAGAAAAAAAAATGAAAGTAAGTCTATTTACCTCATTCCTCTTTAATAAAATCCCATTTCATCTTGCTGTCTATCCTACCCAAACTTTATATGCATTCACAGTTTGAGATCTATACACATGCTCTGTTCTGTCTTGAGTAACACATGTGGATTATGTGTTGCTCTGTAACTTCTTTTTCTCCTGTAAATACCGTCTTGAGCACCCTAACTCATTGTATTTAGAGGGGAGCACATTCATACAGGTTTCCTCATATGCTCGGTGCGGCCGTAACAAGTTGCCAGCCTATAACAAATAAGTAGCATGAAAAACCAGCTAATCAGATTTTGAAAAATCACATGAAGTCTCAAAAATCATTTATTGACTTGGAGCATTATTTTAAGGACAATCATAACTGGTTTATGCCTTAGAGACAAGTACTCATCAATGCTCTTTATTCCTTTTCCCTGTTAGCCTCAATATATGACCATTTCTTCTGGATTTTCATGTCTGATTACTGTGCTTAGAGCTGAACTTTACTTTTTAGTTATGATCTTGTAAAGAATTATAAAATACTTTAAGTTTTTATATTCAGTTTTGAAGGTAAGCTTGACCATATTGGTCAGTTTTCTTTTTTGTTTGTTTGTTTTTATTTGTTTGGTTTTTTGAGACAGGGTTTCTCTGTGTAGTTTTGGTGCCTGTCCTGGATCTCGCTCTGTAGACCAGGCTGGCCTCGAACTCATAGAAATCCGCCTGGCTCTGCCTTCTGAGTGCTGGGATTAAAAGCGTGCGCCACCACTGCTGCACGGCTTTCTTTGGTTTCTAATTAGGGACATGGGGTAGGTGTGTAATATAATCAGTTTCTCCAGATAGAAGCTACCAAAGACTCAAGCCTTTATTTGTCAAGCAGCTGTTTGGTTTAGTTAGGGCAAGCTTAATAAGGAAAGGCTTATGCATGGAGTATCTTAAGATTGCCTTTTGTACATGAGGGGAAATTGTGTGGTGACAGGATGAAGCTAATTTGGGCCCTTCAAACACCCTAAGGAAAATTATTGCCTTTGTTAGCTATGACACAAAAGCATTACATTTTGTCCATAATTATATGTTTATGCAAAGTTTTTAAGCCAGTTATTAATGAAGAATTCAAAAGAGGGGTATTGATGGCTTGAACCTAAGAAAAAGTTCTCTGCATTTTATAAAGTCTTAATCAGCAATTTTGGAAAAATTAAGAGGTAGTATGAAAGTCTCCAATAGAAAGAGGCCACTGGGATGGCAATATCCAGTTTAGCATTTTATACATTAAGTAGAAACGTAGATGAAGACAAAATGATTTTCTAACTAAAAACCAAGTTGGCTTGGATTTCGGTCACAGTGTATGGACCGTGTTTGACTTATAGTCTCCAGAGGCCCGTTGTGAACAGATTTCTGATTTTATTTTAAACTGTCTGTGTTGCCATGAGATGCTTGCTTGCTATTACAAGTTAATACCATCTTAGTGAACTAGCATCAATCTAGTTGTCTCAGAGAACTTTATTCTTGATAAGCTGGAGAAAGTAGGGAATGATTCTTCCTTTTTGTTGTTGTTTGTTTGTTTGTTTGACAAAGTCTTGCTATGTAGCCCTGGCTGGCCTAGAACTTACTGTGTAGATCAGATTGGTCTTAAATTCACAGATCCACTTGCCCCTACCTCCAGAGTACTAGGATTTAAAGGTGTGTGCCACTACACCTGGTGGTGTTTAATCTTTAAATATGCAGATGCAGTTTGTAAATAGTGCATTAAAGTATTGTAGGAATTAGAATATTGAACTCAGGGTAACCAATTGATATTTTTAGAGAACCTTGTCAGAACTCTCATTTAAGTTTTTTGGTTTTTTGGGTTTTTTTGGCTTGGTTTTTCAAGACAAGGTTTCTCTGTTTAGTCCTTCTTGTTCTGGATCTCGCTCTGTAGACCAGGCTGGCCTCGAACTCAGAGATCCGCCTGCCTCTGCCTCCCAGAGCTAGGATTAAAGACATGAGCCACCACCGCTCAGCTCATTTAAAAATTTTAAACTGTTAGCATTTTAAACAAAATAAACAAAAAAAAGTGTAAATTCTCTACATTTCTAGATTTTTAGAGATTCATCCAATATAAGAAACAGTAATGGGGCTGGAGAGATGACTCAGCAGTTAAGAGTGCTGGCTGCTCTTCCAGAGGGCGCAGGTTCAGTTCCCAGCACCCACATGGCAGCTCACAACTATCTGTAACTCCAGTTCCAGGGGATCCGACACCTTCACACAGACAAGCAGGCAAAACATCAATGCATATAAGATAAATAAATATTTTTTTTAAAAGAAGAAACTATTGGTTTTCTTCCTCTTCTTCCTCCTCTTCTTCCTCTTCTTTCTCCTCCTCTTCTCTCCCTCCCTCCCCCTCTTTCTTCCTTTCTTTCTTTCTTTCTTCCTTCCTTCCTTCCTTCCTTCCTTCCTTCCTTCCTTCCTTTCTTTCTTTCTTTCTTTCTTTCTTTCTTTCTTTCTTTCTTTCTTCTTCTCTTTCTTCCCTTTTTGAGACAGTGGCCCTGGCTGGTCTACGGCTTTGAAAGACTAGGCTGGCTTTGAACTCACTGACACTCTTTTGCTGCAGGCCAAACCTCGTCCCTTGTGCCTGCACTAGCTGGGTATATGTCCTGCCATTGTGACACATTTCCAGTCCAACAATATTGCTTTTCCCCACTGAGATGTATTTTTCATATGTGTGCAAATGTATATTTATGTAAATATATGCTATGTATGAATCCACAGAGGCCAGAAAAGGGTGTCAGACCCCATAGAGCTCATGGTTCCTCTGGGAAAGCAGAAAGTGGTCTCATCTGCCTAACCCCAGTATTGCTTTTTAAAATGTACCAGGCATTGTTTGAGATTTTATTTTATTTATTTATTTATTTTGGTTTTTCCAAGGCAGGGTTTCACTGTGTAGCTTTGCGCCTTTCCTGGATTTTGCTCAGTAGACCAGGCTGGCCTCGAACTCACAGAGATCTGCCTGGCTCTGCCTTCTGAGTTCAGGGATTAAAGGCGTGCGCCACCACCGCCTGGTATGATTGAGGTTTTATAGTTTGTAACTCTGAGTAACTTAGCGTTGTGCTTGGCATTTAGTAACTGCTTGGTAAGGTGTGTGTTTTGTTTTGCTTTACTTTAAATGGACATTCAGGTGATCTGTAACAGAAACTGTCTTCTAGTAAATGAAGTGCTCAGTTTCAAGGACCTCTGTTAATTAACATCAATTCTGCTTATTATGGTTGGGTATTTGTTTAAAAGAGGGGGGGTGAGTGGCTGTGTTTCATGGTATGTGTCTGTGGTGATTTATATAGGTAGATAGATGTAGACACAGATGGGTGTGAGAAGCACATAAATTCCATCACTACTGTAAACCCACGACACAAGATCCTGGATTACGTTTGAATTATTGGACAGCCACAGTTTGCACGGTTCTCATTAGTGCCCACATGGACAGCTGACATAAACAAAGATTGCAGGAAGCTTAAAAGCAGTTAAATTATTGAGATGCTACAGGTCTAAAGAGGATGTAAGATTTTGCTTGTTAAGACTGGCCAAATCTGGGATTTGCCATTGTGTCAAGTAAAAGAAAGGCAAGCAGAAGCAGACCAGTCACCAGGTTTAGGGAAAAGCCAGTTTTGCTTGTATCTGGACTGCAGCATTTTCTGAAACTTGAGAGAAAACATTTGCCTAACACAGCTGTTAACTTCCTACAACTGACATGTTTTCCATTCCCTTGAAAATAAGCCCTGCTGAAGCAGAATGTGTCACATGTGTCATCCAGACTAAGAACATTTGCTGGGACTTCTGTCATTTGCCAGGGTCCGGAATCTTCACATTCCAGGCAGAACGCCAGCTGTTCCAATTTAGTTACCCAGTTGAGATTGGCTGCACCACTCCTCTTTGCTCCACCCCCAGCCGTCACTGGAAGAATGCTTAGAGCTGGAGATTAAATGGAAATGCTGTCACCAGGCTTTCTGAGTGCAGCTGGCACCATGGGTGTGCCCCAGAGCAGCGTGTGTTTGCTCTGAGCCCCCTGCCCTGCCTCCCTTCACCATGTTTCCTCTGGCAAGATTTTAAGTACAGCAATTCAAGAAGATTTCTCCTAAATCCTGTTAATCTGAAGTGTATTGCCTCTTGATTGCTGGAAAAGAATCTAAAATTTATTCCAAAGTAATCTAGAAACAAATTTATTAAAAGTAATGAAAGGAGCCTTAATGTTTATTAGCACTAATTTTTCACTGCGTCCAATTGTGCAGTGTCTTTCAGAGGAAACTAGCAGTCTGGTGAGTGTGCCATGCCAGTGGGGAGAATTGAATGTCCCTCATCTCCCTCTTTCCCTAGGGACAGTAGTCATGAGTGCCGAGTGTGCGGGGTCACAGAAGTGGGTCTCTCTGCATATGCAAAGCACATTTCTGGCCAGTTGCACAAAGATAATGTTGATGCCCAGGAAAGAGAAGATGGTGGAAAGGAAGAAGAAGAAGAAGAAGAAGAAGATTATTTTGACAAGGAACTTGTTCAGTTAATACAGGAAAGAAAGGAACAAAGCCGGTAAGTCATTTTGTTTGGGTTTGAGCTAGTCTCATGTAGACAGTCTGTCCGTCCTGGAGATGAACTCTCCAGGGCTTTGTGTAGCTAAGAAAGCTCTCTACTGACTGAGCTACATTCCCAGCCCCTTGGTTTGAAATTTGAAAATAAGCCTTTCTTTAAGAGCCTAAAGCTTAATCTTACCTTAAATATAAAATTTTGTTTGAGTTTGCTATCTGGAGACTAAGGACCATGAAATACTTTCCTGCCATATTATCTGTCCTTAAACTCAGTCTTTGTCTTTAGATAAGCTGACTAATAGAGTTATAAACCTGAAAACTATAGTCTTAGTCACTGTGTGTGGAACTGTTTTTATTAGTATCCAATTTTCTGCTAGAAAGCTGTAGAGTATAAGATAAGCATTGTCGAATAGACATTTCATCTACTATTCATTTATTTATATATATATATATATATATATATATATATATTTTTTTTTTTTTTTTTTTTCGAGACAGGGTTTCTCTGTGTACTTTGCGCCTTTCCTGGAACTCACTTGGTAGCCCAGGCTGGCCTTGAACTCACAGAGATCCGCCTGGCTCTGCCTCCCGAGTGCTGGGATTAAAGGCGTGCGCCACCACCGCCCGGCCATTTATATTATTAATTAAATATTTTTATTGCCCAAATAATATCCCTTAGGGGAAAGGGTTAACTCTTATAAATTAGCATGGTTCTTCTGCCAATTTGAATTGTACCTTTGAAGTTCTAGTGACTACACAGTGTCCAGTTCACTCTGGGTATTTCTATAAATATTAATATTTTAAATTTGACAATGTCAAAATTATTTGAGCAATATAAGTTCCCTAATTGTACTTCCTAAATTTAGACCTGTGTTTATGTATTTGTGTTAAGCATTTATGGCCTTATTTAACTGATTTTATGGCCTTAAGTTTTGTTTGTTTGTTTTTAAATGAGCCAGGCAATCAGTCATGCAACCATGGCTAGTCTCCAGCTTGTTCATAGCCAAAGATGATCCTGAACTTGTCTCTATCCCCTAAGGTGCTGCAATTACAGGTGTGTGCTACCACACCCAGCTTTGACCTAAAGGCACTTACTTAACGAGATGAAATGTATGCCAGCACAATTAGTGAAGTGCAGTAGTTTCTAAAGTCCTAGCATATGATGAGAAAATTTCAAACTCTAAATTTTTAAAGATTCTTATTAGTTAGTTAGACCTACTCTCACCTTTTTTATGTTAGAGATTTAATTATAGGTAGGAATATATACTTTTATCCTATATGTTAACTTTTTTTTTTTTAAGTCCTTGAAGAAGATTTTCTTAGTCTTAGAATGCCCATAGCCACATGGTTGTGAACCCTTGGGTTGCTTAGTTCTTCTGATACCATTCTCATGACGACAGTACAGCTGGAGGCTGTGCTTCTGTTTTAGGAATAGTACATTCTTTGGGGGCAGGGGTTGTGTGTGTTTTTGTTGTTGGGGTTTTTTGTTTGTTTGTTTTTCTGAGACAGGGTTTCTCTGTGTAACCCTGGCTGTCCTGGAACTCAGTCTGTAGACCAGGCTGGCCTTGAACTCACAGAGATCTGCCTACCTCTGCCTCTCCAGTGCGAAGATTAAAGGACACTAATTTCTAACAACTAACAACAAAACTATTACTAAAGCTTAGCTATGTAAATGATTAAACATTATCTGAGGCTAAAATTAGACACTGATATCACAGTTACTGTTCTTCTATGCCCCTGTGGTGACATAGTTCTATAAAATCGTACTACCATGCCAGCCTAGATGAATTTTTAATTTTATCTTGTGATAAAGGAACTGATTTTCATTCAGCATACTGCAGGCATTAAAGGCCAGTTAAGGGCTATCAAGATAGCCAGACTGTGGTGTTCCACACCTTTGATCCTAGCACTTGGAAGGCAGAGGCAGGCAGATCTCTGAGTTCCAGGACAGCCAGTGCTACACAGAGAAACTCTTTCTCAAAAAGCAAGCTAAAGAGCTGTGAAGATGGTTCTGTGTTTAGAGGAACTTACGGCCAAGCCTAACAACAACGTACATTGAATCCCCAAAACCCACATGATGGAAGGAGAGAACTGACTCCCATGAATTGTTCTCTGATCTCTACACATGCTCACACACACAATCAATCAATCAGTGTTTTTTTTATTTTTTTAAAAAGCCAATTAAGGTCAGTTTTTAAACTATAAATCAGTGGTTTTTGTTTTAGTTTTTTGTTTGTTGAGGTGGGGTCTTACTATGTAGCCTTGGCTCTCCTGGAGCTTACTACATAGACCAGGCTAGTCCCAGACTCATAGAGATCCACCCACTTCTGCCTCCCAATGCTTTGGATTAGAGGTGTGTATCACCATGCCCAGCCTAAGATTTTATTATTTTATGTGTATAGGTGTATGCATGTCTAGGTACCACTTGCATGCCTGGGAGCTGTGGAGGTCAGAAGAGAATGTCAGATCCCCTGGCACCAGAGTTACAGATGGTAATGAACTGTCATGTGGGTGCTGGGGATTGAACCCCAGTTCCCCTGGAAGAGCCAGTTCTCTTAACTGCTGAGCCATCTCTCCAGCCCTAAGTCAAGTTCAGAGAAAGAAACTCAACTACAACTGTTGTGATATTTTTATTATATCAGGGCATAAGTGGTTGGTATAAAATCGTCATTCAGGGTTCAGGGTTTGCTCTGCCTTTTGTGTTTGTATGACTCAGCCTCTCTAAACATGAGCCATTCCATTTAAAAAGTAGTAGGTATATGCCTCTGGATTATCAAAGTTCATTGAGGTAATCCAAATAAAGTACTTAGCAAAAAAAAAAAAAAAAAAAAGTGAATTTTAGCTCACTTCATTTCCTGGTGTTTTGAGTACCTGTCACATGCTGGGGATGTTAGACATGCCACCAGCAGTTTGTAGAGAAGATGGCTTTGCATGTTGCAGTGACACATAAACAGACTCCTTCTTTGTGGGCTCCTTGTGTGGTGTGAACAGCTTGGACAGCTGTAGGTTCTCTGTAACGTGCCTCCAGCTCTTCAGGGCTTTGTAGCTCCTTATGGGAAGTCTTATTCGGCCTTTGCTGTTTGACTCCTGTTTGTGACTTAATATACTATTTCAGCTCAATCCTAAGCCTATTCCAAACAGGAACTGTATATAAATGTTTTCTTACACTACTAACAGCCATGATGGCTACTTAATAATGAAGGTATCCACGAAAAGTGTGATCTTACCACTTAAAGTAGGTTAAAAAGTAGATTTTTCAATAAGAACCTGCTCCTGGGGAAATCATGCATGGTCACTGACTGAACATGGAATTAATTAACAATAGTCCTAACCACAAAATATTACCGTTCTTACTTTGAAAAGAGCCGCATAATGTAAAAATGCTAAAAATAATAGGAACAAAATTCTAGAACATTAACCCCCCCCCCAAAAAAAACCCCAACAGAAGCAAGAGGAAGAGGATAGTGTAAATGTGTCCAATTTTTAATATTTCTAGGATGAAGGGGGAGATGGTCTATTAGGTTACAGGTGTAAAAGCAACCACCAGAAATAAAAATGTGTCTCATTCTGTAATCTAAGAAGAAATGAGGAGAGGGAGAGTTTGGGTTTGTTATGCCTTTAAAAGAAGAATATATAAGAATTTCATTAAATCCATAATGACAAACTTTTTTTTTTTTTTTTTCAGACAAGCTGAGCCTTCCAGTAACAGCCAAGAAATAAACTCGGGTGACAGGCAGCCCCAGTGGAGACGCGAAGACCGAACCCCTTACCAAGACAGAGAGAGCTATAACCAGCCAGCAAGGCATCATCGTGGACCTCCACAATGGGACTGGAAATGGGAAAAGGATAGCTTTAACAACACTAGGAAAAGTAGCTTTCCACATTCTTTGAGGAATAGTGGTGGGCCAAGAGGAAGTTCTGGGTGGCATAAAGGTGCTCCAAGAGGCTCTTCAAATTGGTTCCATAATCACAGTAATTCTGGAGGGGGGTGGTATTCGAACAGTGGAATGGTGGACTGGAGTTATAGTGGCACAGGAAGGAATCCCAGCTGGCATTCTGAAGGAACAGGTGGCTTTCCCAGCTGGCACGGGAACAGCAGTAACGGAAACTGGAAATCCAGTGTGCGTGGTACAAATGGTTGGAATTACAATGGCCCTGGAGACAAATTTCAGCAAGGCAGAAACAGAAATTCTAACTACCAAATGGAAGACATGACCAAGATGTGGAGCAAGAAGTCTAATAAGCCAAGCAAGTACAACCAAGAGAGGTACAAATGGCAGTGGCAGGACAGCGACAAAGCTGGTAAATACAGAAGTCCTCCCGAGGGGCTCGCAGGGGAGAAATTCCCTGCGGCGGAAGACTTACTTGAGTTCAGTTTTGAGCAGCGAGAAAGTCAGACGACGAAACAAACAGACACAGCGGTCTCAAAAATGAACGGAAAGAGTGCCAACATAGCACGGGACAAGTTCCGCCGCTGGGCACCTTACCCTGCCCAGAAGACTCCAGATTTACAGTCAGCCCTGAAGGAAGTCACTGGCAACACGTTAGAAACGATAGAGAAGCCTCTCTTTAATTTTAGCTTAATAACTGCAGGAATGCAAGAACCGATTGATAAAACAAGTAATCCCCCAATGCCAAAAACACAAAAGGAAATACATCCTGGATCTCCCAATCACAAAGCCGTTCCTGATGTCACTGCTTTCCATGAGGTGGTGAGATCTTGCCCCATTACTGAACAGTCTGAACCACATCGTAAGTCAAATAAGATTCCATTATTAAAATCCCCGCTCCTTCCAACTCCTAAATCAGGCCCTCATAAGCATAATTTAAAGAACCGCTCGAAAAACAATGAAACAAAATCTTTTTCTCCTGGAGATCGCTCACATCTCTTGAACAAATCCCCGTTAGAAGGTAGCCATGGTTCTTCCTGCATCTCCAAGTCACATGGTTTAGGTCCTCCTGTTTTAAAGGGGAATAAAACTGTGTCAGGCACCGAAAAAGACCCTGATGAGAAGTTAAATGACACATCACAGAAAACCCAGGAGGCGCTCCAGTGTTCCAAAGCACTGCGAAAGCCACTTGTTAGCAAGTCCAAACGGCCTGAGAGCCACGCAAAAGAAAGTAGGAGCGTAGAAGAGTCAACTGAAGACTCTGTGAACGTTGAGTTTCAGGCACACTCAGCTGAAAACGATAGTGCAGCATCTGATCCAGAAAAGCACGGTATCAAAAGTGGAGCTGTGGCTTTGGCAACTACAGAGACTGTGTCCTGTAGCACTCACACTGTGGATAAGGAACAAGGGAACCAGATCCTGGGAACATCTGGGAACCTTTCCACCTCCCCCCACAATTCCACAGTTCCCCAGAAGGAGCCTGAGTTCCAAGTGACAGCAGCAGCCAGCCCACACACTGGCTTACTGCTAGACTTGAAGACCTCCCTGGAAGATGCACAGGATAACAACCTTGTTAAGTCTGATGGACCTTTTGAAACAGAAAGCTTTGAGGGCACTAGCTTGGATGCAGAGCTTCAAAAAGATATTAATAATCAGCCCCCAGGCACACTCCTTCCCGAACTAAGTAGACTTGGTTTTCCCGCCTCACTCCAGCGAGATCTGACGCGGCACATTAGTCTGAAGAGCAAAACTGGAACACATCTTCCAGAGCCAAATCTCAATAGTGCTCGGCGTATTCGAAATGTTAGTGGCCACCGAAAGAATGAAACAGAGAAGGAGTCTGGGCTTAAGCCAACCCTACGACAGATTCTAAACGCATCAAGGAGAAATGTCAACTGGGAACAGGTCATTCAACATGTAACCAAGAAAAAGCAAGAGCTGGGCAAAGGTTTACCCAGGTGTGTGCCTCCTTCAGTATCTGTCCTTGCTTTCTTTTAAAGGTTACCACCCTTTGGCCATGATTAAAAGAGAGTTATTGTTCTGCTGAATTAAATGTTTGCCGAAAATATCAATTGTAGATGTCTGCTTTAATTCAGTATCAGTGACTGACCCTGTCTTACACATGTGATAGTCTTTCCTCACAATGCAGTTACGGTAGGGCCCCACCTGAGAAACTAACTATGGACCTAGGAAAATGCCAGCAGAAATCTGTCACTTTGGTTTAAATGGACTAGAACTTGGTATCTTCCTTTGAATCTTAATGTTTGGAACTAGTGGTAAAATTTTAACTGACTGCTCTTACTCCCCGTCACTCAGCTCATGATACCTTTCAGTATGCACTCTGGGTATTGCAGTGAGGGTCACAGAATGCTTTCTCCTGAGCTCTTTTGTCACATTTTAAGGTACTGTCCAGAGTGGTCAAGGAGTGTTCAATATATGTTTGCTACTTGAAAAATCATAATTTTGCAGCAATATAAGTGTAACCCTTCAGGCCCAGGGTCTTTACTATTCTTGTTGATCTTTTTGTCTTGTTTTTCTTTCTTAGGCCTTTTGAATAGTGCATGATGTGGTAAAGTAGAAAGCTTAGAGTCATGCTTAGTGGTTGTGAATGCTTGGTAAACTGGTTTCTTTGCTATAATAAATGTTTATTATAGCAAAGGAGCTCTATTTGAGGGGAGTGGGGGGAACCCAGTTGTTACTAGCTCACTTGTACTCTCGTAGCTGGGTACAGTTCTGATTTAGTGTGACACTGAAGTATTTGTTTACTTTTTCTGGAGCCCTGGTCAGAGGGTGCACTCCTTGACAGCAGGAACTGTCCTCTGTAACCTTTGTGTAATGGAACCCGGCACATTAAACGGTGCTCCACACCTAACCACATCTGATTGGTTCTTTTTTCTTCCTTTTTAAAGGTTTGGCATAGAAATGGTACCTTTGGTTCAAAATGAACAAGAAGTCTTGGATTTAGATGAGGAACCTGATCTGTCCAGACTGGAAGGATTCCAGTGGGAAGGTGTTTCCATTTCCTCATCCTCTGGCTTGGCGAGAAAGCGAAGCCTTTCTGAAAGCAGCGTGATCATGGACAGGGCTCCTATGTATAGCTTCTTTAGTGAGGAAGGTACCGGCAAAGAAAATGAACCCCAGCATGTCATTTCACCTAGTAACACATTGAGTGCTGCCCAGAGTCAAAAGGCGGCCATGTATCTTGAACAGGAAGTGGCACCTCTGACTCCCTCTGTCAGAACAGGTGAAAGGGCTGGAAACATTCCTACCCAAAGGCGACATAGTGCACAGTTACCATCTGATCACATAATACCTTTCATGCATTCGGCCAGAGACCTGCACAGCCAGGAGAGGTCTACACCATCGTTGGAGCGCCATGCCCAGGAGAGCAGTGGAGAAGGGAACTCACTCTCATCAAATGCGTCTTCAGTTCATGCAGTTTCCAGCTTAGCAGATGCAGCCACTGACAGTAGCTGTACCTCTGGTGCTGAGCAAAACGATGGTCACAGTGTTAGAAAGAAGCGAAGAGCCACCGGGGTAAGTCTGATTCCCCGTGCTGTGTGACATCTTGATGATTGATAAGAGAGGCTCAACTGATTGTTACTGGGTATCGGGTGTGGTTTCCTTTGCCCTAGAGCAGAAGTATAAGACTCTTAACTTTCATCCTTCTGGTTTCTCTTAACCTGAGTAGCTCCACTAAACTAGATGTAATGTGATAGGAATGTACAGTACCAGGAAAATGTGAAGTCATCTCTAAAACTAGTCAGCAGTGGTTCACCTTACTAAGGATAGGTCACATCTTCAGATGTAATTTAATCTGTTTTTGTAGAGGCACTTGGCACTGCTGCATTTGTAGGGCATGTGTGAATGTTGGATTCATGGTTAAGCTGAAAGGCTTAACGCTGAAGAGATTTGATACTATTAGCGTGCATATACATAAACGTATGTGACGATGTTTTAGTCTTTGTAATTGTCTTTTGCCTGAGGTCACCCAATCTGATCCCGTAAGGCACTTTGCCGGTGTCTAACCGCTTGTGCTCCTCTCTCCCTGATGATGGTGGTGGAGGTGGTGACATCCCTGTCCCAAGGTCCCTTTCTGAAAAGAAAGCTGCTAGTGGTCATACTGTCTGTAATCTGGTATCCCCTCCCCTTCAAAGCTGAAGCAATGAACAGATTTAGATCTGCTTCAAGCCCTGAATCTGCTTCTCTAAGCCAGAGAAGATACTGTTAGGTGATTTTAAATATACTTGAAGCTTGAGATGTACCCTTTTGAAAAGCCATTATCTTGAGGTTTGCCTTATGGGTGGTTTAGCTTTTGTTGGAAAGGTTTTCTATGGAAATTTAGAGTGGAACATAGGCCACGAAAAAAATCAATTAAAATGTCATTGGCTCTGCCTGTCCCGTCTCCATGTCATTTTGCCTAGATGGAAGGCTGAGCACATGGGCTTTTACTACATCTAATACCAGAAAGTACTTTGATCTTGGACTTTTATTAGAAACATTAAGTCAACTAATGGTTGAGTTGTGCACATGGCCTCTGTTGTCCTCTCAGACGATAGCAATAGCAAAAGGTGCCATATGACTGTCTTAAAACTCGTTCTTTTTGTTCCTGTTTGCATAATGTCCTTTATAGAGTCAATATTCAACTTTCTTTCTCTTCAGGATGGATCTTCCCCTGAACTACCAAGTCTTGAGAGAAAAAATAAAAGAAGGAAAATTAAAGGAAAGAAAGGTATGGCTACAGAATGCTATAGCAGAACATTATTGTGTGTGTGTGTGTGTGTGTGTGTGTGTGTGTGTGTGTTTGAGGCAGGGTTTCTCTGTGTACCAGCTCTGGCTGTCCTGAAACTCACAGAGATTCACCTGCCTCTGCCTCCCAAGTGCTGAGGTTAAAGGTGTGCGCCACCACCGCCTGGACTATTGCTTTTATCTTTACAATGCTGGGGGTGTGCTCTGCCTATCTCTGACCACAAGAAATTGCCCTGGTAACACTTGAGCCTTTTATAGTTTAGCGTGGCGGTTTCTAGTCATCAGGCACTGAACATCCACTTCATAGTACTTACGGTTTGTTTTGAGACAGGGTATTGCTATGTAGTCCAGACTGACCTCAAATGTGCAGGAATCCTCTTGTCTCAGCCTTCCATGTGCTGGAGTTACAAGCTTGGAGCATCGTACCATAAGGCTTGCTGTGTTTTTTTTTTTATTAAAAAAGTACTTGCCTAGAAGGCATGAGGCCCCTGGTTCAGTCCTCAGCAGTGGGGCATCATCTGTCTATAGATCCAGGATAGCCTGGGCTATGGTCTGCTTTAGCCTTGCCAAGCCAGATTGCAAACTTGTGCCGCCATACCTGGCCCATACATGGTTTTTCTTCAATTGTTGTCTTGTTTAAAAGCAGAGAAAAGTCTGATTTCTTGCTACATTAGTTGCTGCTAAAGAAATACATGATGCCATATAGACCTGAAAGCTAAGTTATGTCCTAGACCATATAGGCAGGAAATCTCACTGGGATTTTCCTGTTGGAATTAATTTCCTGTTGTTTAATTAAAATGTTGCCACTCTCACTTTTTCTTTCTTGGTTCTGAGGTTTCTTAACCTGTGACTCAGGCTAGCCTTGAAATCAGGGTAGTTCTGCCTCCGAGTCCCAAGTGCTGGGATTGCAGCTGGAAGCCGCCTCACCTGGCTTCACTTCTTATCATTGAGACTCCTTGTTTGTTTTTCTAACGTGAATTAAGGAGTTTATAGCAGAAAGAACAGGCTCTGATTTGAGTCTGTTTAGGTTTCTATTGGGTATCCAAACTAGATTTTCTTTGGGAAAGCTTTAATAAAGATCTGTGACACAAGTCACAGAACAAAAAAGGTTCCTCAGCACATTGGGATTGCATCAGACTTAGAAAGCTTTTATACATCAAGAGAAACATCTGGGTGGCTGGGCGGTGGAGGTGCATGCCTTTAATCCCAGCACTCAGGAGGCAGAGGCAGGCGGATCTCTGTGAGTTCGAGGCCAGCCTGGTCTACAGAGTGAGATCCAGGACAGGCTCCAAAACTACACAGAGAAACCCTGTCTCGAAAAAGAGAGAGAGAGAGACACAGAGAGAGACACAGAGAGAAACATAGAAACATCTGGGATGAATGTGATGGCCAGATACCTAGAAAGTTCAAGGCCAACTCTGCTGTGTAATTAGACCCTGTTTCCCTTAAAAAACAAACAAACAAACAAAAAACAATAATTAGGCTAATTGTGGTGATTCATGCCCTTAATCCCAGCCCTCCACAGAGACAGAGGCAAGTGGGTCTCTGAAAAGTTCTAGGTCAGCCGGGCGGTGGTGGCGCACGCCTTTAATCCCAGCACTCGGAGGCAGAGCCAAGTGAATCTCTCTGAGTTCGAGTCCAGCCTGGGCTACAGAGTGAGTTCCAGGACAGGCTCCAAAGCTACACAGAGAAACCCTGTCAAGTTCTAGGTCAGCCAGGACCACATAGTCCCTGTCTGAAAAACCAAGCAAGAGAGTGACTAAAGGGAGTGTTTGGGTCTGAGACGCAGACTCGAAAACATGGTTTCAGAAGAGGAGTGCAAGGACTATAAGCCTGGGGCTCAGTCTCGGCCAAAGCCCCAAGTGAGGAGCTCAATGCACAGTAGAAGGAAGGGAAACCCGACCAGAGCAGTCTGTGTTCCAGGGCCGAGATCTCCCTACAGGAAGTGGTGGAGGGCAGTGGTCTCAAAACCAGTAAGCAGGGGCGGGGAGCTGTAGATCCCCGCTGGTTCTCATTTTGATATGTTTAGCTTTGCTATCATCAGGTCTGGCCACATATTTTACAAGATACATGAGTCTCGATCACCTGTTGAGAGAAAAAGACAGGTTTGTACTTCTATCTTTGTGTTTCTCTCTTTAAAGACTGTTATTAAACTTGCCCTTTTGTTTTGACAGAACGTTCTCAGGTTGACCAGCTACTGAATATTTCCTTAAGAGAGGAAGAGCTGAGCAAGTCGCTGCAGTGCATGGACAGCAACCTCCTGCAGGCCCGGGCGGCACTGCAGACGGCCTACGTCGAAGTTCAGAGGCTGCTCATGCTCAAGCAGCAGGTAACAGCTGAGGAGTCCCAGGAACGCTCATGAGCTTGGGGCTTGGATTCTAGAATGCTTAGCCAACTCTTTTACTTTCAGATAACCATGGAGATGAGTGCACTGAGGACTCACAGAATACAGATTCTGCAAGGATTACAAGGTAGTTAGAGCATGTCTGATGAACCATTACTTTTTGCTATTTGTCAGGGATAAAGCAGAGAAGCCATGGGAGTGTCACACTGTTTCCTGCATGTCTCTGTGGTTTCATCCAGAGATGTGTATGTCTCAAAAGTATTTAACAGAGCTGGGCTGAGTGGCCAGGCTATGTTCTCTGCTGCTTAGGAGGCTGACACAGGATTGTGAGATCAAGGTTTATCTGGGTTAGAGAGTGAATTCACGGCCCACCTGCATCTCAAAATGAGAGTGGAAAGAATTGGTGATATAGCTTAGCTGTTGAGTGCTGTGGAATAATCTTCTTGGACACTGTAAATTGCCACTTGAATTGGTTTAATAAAATGCTGATTGGCCAGTAGCCAGGCAGGAAGTATATAGGTGGGGAGACCAAACTAAAAATGCTGGGAAGGGGAAGGACGGAGTCACCAGCCAGACTCAGAGGAATCAAGATGAGAATGCCGTACTGAGGAGAAAAGGTACCAAACCACATGGCTAAACATAGATAAGAAGTATGGGTAATAATTTAAGTGTAAGAGCTAATTAGCAATAAGCCTGAGTTACTGGCAGAGCATTTATAAGTAATATAAGTCTCTGTGTGGTAATTTGGAAAGCAGCTGCCCGGTATTTGGGAGTTGCTGGTGGGACAGAAACCCCACCTTCAGTTGAGTGCTTGCTTAGTCTGGGCAAGGCCCTAGGTTCAGTTTATAATGTGGGGCTACAGTGATGGACAGAGGAAAAAGAACAGTGGAGACATGAGCTTTGGTTTGGGACCAGAAGGACTGAGTTCAAATCGTGACTTCTATTAGTAACAGTATGACTTGGATAAACCATTTAAAATTAGATTTTTTAAATTTTCTTTGTTTAATTTTTATTGTTAATTTTTTGACAGGGTCTTACGCAGTAGCCCAGGCTGTCCCAGGACTTACATAGCCTAGGGTGACATAGAACTAGCAATCTACCTTTTTCAGACTATTGAATGTTAGGATTTCAGGTGTGAGCTGCCTTGTACTTTGAGCAATTTAAATGTTAAAGCCTATTCTTTCTGTGCCCTTGATAGTTGTATAGGCTATACATTTTGTTTGGACAAGTTAAGAGGGAGGATGCTAACACGTTATTAATTCAATTTTTGCTTAATTTTTTATTGTAGTTTTTTCAGACAAAGTCTTTCAATGTAGCCCTGGCTCTCTAGGGATCTCGCTCTGTAGTCTAGATTGGCCTTGAACTCAGAGATCTGCCTGCCCCTGCCTCCTGTGTGCTGGAATTAAAGGCATGAGCCACCATGTCTGACTGATTTATGTTTTTGAGACAGGATCTCATGTAGCCCATGTTCCCTTAAACATAGAAGGTGGCTGAGGGTGCTGCTGGACTCCTCATTCTCTAGTCTCCACCTTCCAAGGCTGTGATTACAGGCATGCAACACCATGCCCAACTTAAAATTATTTCCTAATTTTTAAAAATACATATTGGAAGCCAGGTATGGTAACGTGTACCTTTAATCCCAGCATTGGGGTGATGAGACAGGGGGATCTCTGTGAGTTCAAGACCAGTCTGGTCTATATAGTGAGTTCCAAGATAGCCAGCACTACAGAGTGAGACCTTGTTTCAGACAACACAAAACAAATAAAAATTGGCTAATAAATAACTGACTTTCCAAGTGACATTCTTGCCTTTGTACGTGTGTCTGTGTTTCTTGTTGTAGAAACGTATGAACCTTCTGAGCAACCAGACCAGGCTCCCTGTAGCCTCACCACACGAGAACAAAGGAATAGCCGATCTCAGACCTCTGTTGAGACCACACTGCTGCCTACTCCCTTTTCCCTAGGGTTTCTGGAGCCACCTTCTTGCCATGTGTCTCCACCATCCACTGGAACCCCTCTCCAAATAA
Organism: Peromyscus californicus insignis; assembly: GCF_007827085.1. Lineage (NCBI taxonomy): Eukaryota > Metazoa > Chordata > Mammalia > Rodentia > Cricetidae > Peromyscus > Peromyscus californicus. The sequence continues at coordinate 94,854,917 of NW_026294595.1, read as the reverse complement.
CCGCATCTACTTTCCAAGTCCATGATACTGTCCCTGATTCATCAGTTCAGATTAAACAAGAGCCCATGTCTCCTGAACAAGAGGGTAATATGAGTGCTGTGCCACAAGGCTCTGCTTCCAATGTGTCCAAGGAATTACTGCAGACTAATAGTAAGTAAGCTTTTCTCTTGAGTTCAGGGTGTTCTGAAGGACAGTTATAAAGCCTATTAAAACAAAATCACACATGGTGCTGTGTGCTGTTAGTCTAACACTTGGGAGGCGGACACAGGTGGATCTCTGAATTAGAGATCAGCCTGATCTACAGAGCAAGTTCCAGGTCTCAAAAATAAAGTAGTTGTTTTAGTTAGTTGTTTTGTTTTGGTTTTTTCCCCCAGAGCTGAGGACCAAACCCAGGGCCTTACACTTGCTAGGCAAGCGCTCTACCACTGAGCTAAATCCCCAACCCCAGTTTTTGTTTTTGTTTTTTATTGACAGATAATTCATATAGGAAGGTTGTTTTCAAATACTTCAGAAAACATGGGGTCAGGGAGATGGCTCAGTGAGTAAAGGTGATTGTCACCAAGACTGGTGACCTGAGTTTAATCCCTAGAATCCACTGGGAAAGAAGAGAACCTGGACCCCCACATACACACCTGTGCTAATACACACACATAAAAATAAATGTAAAATCTTAAGAAACTAATAAAATTTCAGAGAATGTAATTTAAGTTTCATTGTTCCCTGCCTTTCTCAGAGCTTAATGAATTGATATCACATTGACATTTCCAAAAGGTTTCATTTGTCTTTTAATACTTGGGTTAAGATTGGTTGGCCTGTTTATCGGTAAGGTGTGTACTCTGAATTACTCAGTACTTAAATGCCTGTATTACCTCAGATGTAAGCCAGGACTGATAAAAACCTGAGAGGCAAGTAGCCATGTTGGCCACAGCATTCTGGTGTTTACAGGTATTAACAGGAACTTGTGTGGGTTGAGAAGTAGCCAGGGCTTTAACACTTGCCTGGTTTAGCATTTGAGAATAACTTCTTAGCTGTTTTCATTACTACAAATCCTGTCATATTAAAAACTCAGTCAAAAAAACAGACTGTCCAAATGAAACAGCTCAGCAGACATGAGCTAGCCAAGCGAGCCTGCACCTCAAGTCTGATGCCTGGAACCCACATAAAAAGAGCCATGCAAGCCGGGCGGTGGTGGCGCACGCCTTTAATCCCAGCACTCGGGAGGCAGAGCCAGGGCGGATCTCTGTGAGTTCGAGGCCAGCCTGGTCTCCAAAGCGAGTTCCAGGAAAGGCGCAAAGCTACACGGAGAAACCCTGTCTCGAAAAAACCAAAAAAAAAAAAAAAAAAAAGAGCCATGCAGTCACACAAATCTGTAATCCCAGCACTCCTGGGTGTGGGAGGTCAAGACGAGAGAATTGCTTGGAAGCTTGCAGGCCAGCTAGCCTGGAGCATGAAGCACAGCAGCAGAAAACGAGAGAGCCTGCCTCAATACAGTAGAAGGCCAGAACTGACAGTCAGGACTTGTCCTCTGACCTGCACACTTACGCCATGGTATGTACACACACACACATGCACACCCTGACAAAAGTAAAGATGAGCATTGTGTGATTCCTTAAGCTAAAACAGTTTGAAACATTCCTTCAGCTTCTGCTCCTGGTGCCCTACTGCAGTGCTTATGTAGATACTGGTATCAAATGTCTGTGTTTATGGGGTTAGTGTTTAGGTATTTAAAACTACAGTGCCTTAGGGCTGGTGGGATGACTCAGTGAGTAAATGCACTTATCACCAAGCCTGGAAACCCGAGTTTAATCCCCAGGATCCATACTATAGAAAGAGAGAATTAACTTCTACAAATTGTCCTCTGACCTTCACACATGCCCACATACACAAATAAAATACAGAAAAAAATTTAAATTTATGCATGAATGATGCTGGCTTTTGAAGACATTATTTAATAAAAATTAACTATGGATCTATTATTTTGTTACATATTTCCTATCTTTTTTTGGGGGGAAGGCTGCTGGAGATTGCATGTTAGGCAAGGCCAGTACTACCACTGAACTACAAACATCCTGAGCTGTATTTCAGTCTGTCTTAAACCATAAGTATATGTTTGTTTACATGTAGACTGTATAATGGAGAAATCATAGTTTACCGTAGTCTGACCTTTATCTGTGGGAGCTGGGGAGTAGGTTCTGTGGATAAACAGTGAGGACCCACGTTGTAAGCCCAGAACCCTACAGTAAGATGGGACATAGACTCACAAGTCTGTGCAGCCAGCCTCCAGTACACAGCGCAGTGGCAGAAGGAGGTCGCACCTGAGAATGACTCCCAAAGCTGTCCTCTGACCTTCTCCCAAGTGCCTGGGCACGTGTGCACTGGAGGTAATCCTTGTATGCATGCACGCGCACACACACAAAGGAAAGCACAGCCTGTGTACCATTAAATATGTGAACGTTCACAGCAGAAGAAAGGTCAGTAGGCAGTCCCTGCCTGCAGAAGCTGATTTTCTGTTTGATTTCCTGATGCAGGAGTGGTCAGTGACAGCTGTCCGGTTTACCCAGCCATCCCTGCAGTGTTAACATCAGAGTCAACAGGAAGTTGCCAGGAGGCTAACCAAGATCAAAATTTTTCTGTGGAGCAAGGAAATTGCAGAAGCAGAGAAAACTCTCCCTGCTCCCAGTCTCCTGGTCTCCCTGGAAGAAACAGAGGTGAAGAGACCGCCAGAGGCAGCAGTGGGTCTGAAGCCTGCAGCAGCTCTTTTCTAAGGCCGTCTTTCACTTCCGAGACCCCTGTGGAGAAGGAAACTCACTCTGCAGCTGAACTGTGGGCAGAGTCCACACTGGCATCAGCTGAGACCAGAGGAAGCAAGAAGAAGAAGAAACTTCGGAAGAAGAAGACACTGCGGGCCACCCACGTTCCCGAAAACAGTGACACCGAACAGGATGTGTTCACTGCTAAGCCTGCAAGAAAGGTAAAGACCGGAAAGGTAACTAAAGGGGAGAAAGTCACGACGTCCATCTGGGAAGACAGCAAGACTGGTCGGGAGCAAGAAGCTGTCGGAGATGAGCCAGACAGTGAGTCCTCCCTGGAAGTCCTGGAAGTCCCAAATCCCCAGTTAGAAGTGGTTGCCATTGATTCTTCTGAATCTGGAGAAGAGAAACCAGACAGCCCATCGAAAAAAAGTAGCTGGAGCTCTGCAGAACAAAACCCAATAGAGACTTCTCGTTCTGGTTGTGATGAAGTTAGCTCTACCAGTGAGCTTGGCACCCCCTACAAGGATGGCATTCCTGTCAGGTGAGGGTCGTTACCTCTGATCACCAGCTTTCACTGTCTTAATCCCACCTTTCGAGAATAAGACCACTATTACAGTTTAAAGCCAGATTTGAAGCAAGCTGTACTGGCCAGGTGGGTGGACTCTGACCAGATCCATACCCAGGTTCCTGGGAAATGGCCCAGAATCAATTTGGCAAGGGCTTAAGAAGGAGAACCCGTAATTCATTGCCATTTCCAATTCCAGATCCATTCAGGAGCAAGCATGTGTCCTGAAGTACCTCCAGTCTGTGAACCTTCTGCCCACATGTGATCCAGCACATCCAGTGTAGATGGGTCAAAGAAACTTGTTTAGGGGAGTGAAAACCATGTGCCTTGTTATCTCCCATAAACAGTAGCCTCCAGCATTTCAGGAACTATCTGTCCTTGGGCAAGAGGCTTGCAGATCAGAGGCATTTTTGTTTAATGGATCTCTTAGGCATAGTAATTAAAACTTAAAATGTGACTTTGCCTCTCACAACTGCTTTTTCATTTGCTTTTTTTTTTTTTTTTTTTTTCCCCGAGACAGGGTTTCGCCATGTAGTTTTGGTGCCTGTCCTGGATCTCATTCTTTAGACCAGGCTGGCCTCGAACTCAAAGATCCACCTACCTCTGTCTCCTGAGTGCTGGGATTAAAGGTGTGCACCACTATGCCCAACTTCATTTACTCTTTTAAGTAGAACTTTAGAATTTATAAATCAAAATTTATGTGAATGAAGTTATGAATAGGGAAAAATCAAACTTGGGAGTTGGGTTTTTGTTTTGTTTTTGTTTTCTCTTTTGACTGTGTTGTAAATTTCAAAGAAATTTCAGGTGGCAAAATTGATTCTTTGAGTTAGAAAGTCTTTAGTTTTGCCACCTGTCCTGGTCTCCCAGATACCAAGATATTTTTGCTATTATTTTTCAGTGTGGCAGAAACTCAGACGGTGATATCCTCCATAAAAACATCTAAGAACTCTTCAGGTAATTGTTCTGTTTTGTTTAAGTAGCCTCAGGGGAAGGGGTTTTTAGAATAGGAGATAAAATGAAACTTTAAACCAGACAGTTGCCTGGCTCAGCACCAAGTCTGTAGGTCCTGGACTTTGCAAGCTGAGTGCTCACATCTGTCTTAGCTGGTTCCATTTTCTGACCTCATTAGTTTTAAGGTTGTTGTTGTTGTTGTTGTTTTGTTTTGGTTTTTTTTTTGGTGGAATCTTCCCAATGAAGAACTTAATGACGTTCAGCTTGGGAACCAGGATTTAAGAGAATCTTTTGGTGATTTAATTCAAGTCCTCTAGATGGTTGTGATGGCTTTGACTTAGTATCTTTTCAGACTGTAGCAGACATGTCTCTGAACCTATTTCTGTTTTCCAGAAGTATCTTCAGAGCCAGGAGATGATGACGAGCCTACAGAAGGGAGCTTTGAAGGACACCAAGCTGCAGTGAATGCAATTCAAATATTCGGAAACTTGCTGTATACCTGTTCAGCAGACACAACTGTCCGAGTTTATAATTTGGTGGTAAGAATAATGTTTTGAGTATCTTTGGTTGCAGTCTTTAAAACTCACTTATGTGTCTTTAACATAAATAAAGGGAACATGCTAACTTTGCAGGGGTTGTCGGCTGATCCTAGATACGGTGGATCATCCAGTCAGCAGGGGCAACTCTGCCTTCTCCGGTCACATTTCCCTAAAATGTAGTTCTGAGAGGTACCTCTACCGTATCTTCCTCTCTCCATTAGAAAAAGAAGTCCTGTGCTTTATTCTCTGAACCAATATCCATGGCAAAGGGCATAGGATCACACCAGTAGGTGAGGGTCAGTCAGTCCCCAACCTTGACGTTAGTGATAGGGCCAGATGCTGCACAGCAAAGGAAGGATGAAATGAGTATTGCAACATATTTGCGGAAGAATTTTTCCCTGGTGATTAATTATAGAGTCCAAGTTCTTACAGAAAGTAACATCTTTCTATGCCTCACCCTCAGTATAACTGAGCACTTTGAAGGTTTGAATTTCTGTCACAGCTACCTTTGTCCTCTGCAATGGTAACCAAGACTTTTAAGGAACACTTGCAGGACTTCTGAGCCAACACCATGAGTGTTACTATAGGCTTGTTTACTATAGGCAAGCAGGCATATAATCTAGAGGCATGAGAAATACCGAAAATGATCCCAGAAAGAAAGCAGTGGTATACAGAAGAATGAGTATATACTCCACAAGAGCAGAGCTGGGTGTGGTGGCATATGCCTGTAATCCCATCACCTGGGAAATAGAGACAGGAGGATCAGGAGCTTAAAGCTAGCCTCTGGTACAAAGGCTTGAAGTGAGTTTAAACTACATAAGTCTATGTGTCAAAAAAAAAAAAAAAAAAAAAAGCCGGCGGTGGTGGCGCACGCCTTTAATCCCAGCACTCGGGAGGCAGAGCCAGGCGGATCTCTGTGAGTTCGAGGCCAGCCTGGGCTACCAAGTGAGTCCCAGGAAAGGCGCAAAGCTGCACAGAGAAACCCTGTCTCGAAAAACCAAAATAAATAAATAAATAAATAAATCTAGGAAATCAGGTCTAATTTTCAAGTTGTGAGGTATGTGTATGGATGTGTATATATGTATATTCTAAATAGATCTTGTTATATGCACAGATATAGCATGTAAGATCATTTTTAAGAAACCATTCCTAAGCCACTAGGACCACTGATAGCACCTGACATTTTTTAATTGTTGAGCATTCTCATAAGCTGGTAATCAAATGCATAACTTCTCTGAGCAATTAGCAGCAATTTGTATTTACTAGGTTCCTTGGTCCATATATTAGAAAAACTGGACCTAGGCATTAAGTATAATTCTCCTTTCTCATTGTGAATCACCAAAATATTTTTGGTGTGGCTTAGTAAATACATAGTTATAAATATCTCACTATATGTGACTTTGCTGGGCATTCAGTGAACAACATGTTTACTGAGCACACTTTGTGTACTGACTAGCATATTTGGGGTGAATATAACAATGGACTGGACGTGTTTGCAAGTTTTTATTAACAAAAGGCATTGTCTAATTCCTCAATATTAGTTACTTTTCTATTGCTGTGATAAAACACCATGACCAAGGAGTCTTCTAGAACGCAGGGTTCATTTGGGCTTATAGTTCCAGAGGGTTGTGTCCCTTAATGTTGGGAACAGGCTGGCAGCAGAAATGGTGGTAGGTTTAGGAAACTCCATCTTGAACCTTAGGCATGAAGCGGAGAGAATGAACTGGAAATGCCCAGATCTTAAACTCTCAAAGCCTGCCCCCTCTGACACACATTGTCCAGTAAGCCTGCACCACCGAAACCTCCCCCAAACAGCACCACCAACTGGGGACAGAACGTTCAGATACCCAAGACTATGGTAGACATTTCTAATGCAAACCACCATACCTTCTAAATCCTGTAAGTAATTATTATCTGACCTATGCTTGATTTTTAGAGTCGGAAGTGTATTGGTGTCTTTGAGGGCCATATTTCCAAAGTGAACTGCCTCCTTGTCACTCACACCTCTGGGAAGAATTCTGTCCTTTACACTGGTTCCAGTGACCACACCATTCGCTGCTATAATGTCAAGGTAGGTGGTTCTAGAGAAATCAAAGTGGTAATATTGAACCTTTAACTATATTTTCTGTCATTCTTCTCATTTGACTTTCTCATTTTGTTTCTGAGCATCTTTTAGCATGCTGATGCCATCTTAGATAGAAGGTTCAGCATAAACCACATTTTCCACTTGTTCATCAGTGTCTATTACTACATGTAGGTAGGTAGGTAGGTAGGTAGGTAGGTAGGTAGGTAGGTAGGTAGGTAGGTAGGTAGATAGATAGGTAGGTAGATAGATAGGTAGGTAGGTAGGTAGGTAGGTAGGTAGGTAGTTCCCTTGGTTTTTCTCTTAAATGTTCTTTCACATTATATGCCAGAATTAGTCTTCGTTGCAATATTTTTATTTATTTGTTTGTTTATTTATTTTCCTTTGTGTGGCTTTGGAACCTGTCCTGGAACTTGCTCTGTAGCTCAGGCTGGCCTCGAACTCACAGAGATCCACCTGCCTCTGCCTCCCGAGTGCTGGGACTAAAGGCATGCGACACCACCACCTGGCTAGTTGCAATATTTCTAATTACATTTGTTTACTTACTTTGTGCATGTATGTGCATGTATCTATACACATGTGTGTCATGTCATGTGTGTGGAGGTCAGAGAACGACATACCGAGTTTTTTCTCTTTCCACCTTGTGGTTCAAGGGATCAAACTCAGGTCATCAAGCTTGGCTGCAGGAACCTTTGTCTGCTGAGCCATCTCACTGGCCTCTGTTAATTTAATTTCTTTAAAAGTTAAATTTTGCCGGGCGGTGGTGGCGCACACCTTTAATCCCAGCACTCGGGAGGCAGAGCCAGGTGAAACTCTGTGAGTTCGAGGCCAGCCTGGGCTACCAAGTGAGTTCCAGGAAAGACGCAAAGCTACACAGAGAAACCCTGTCTCAAAAAAAAAAAAAAAAAAGTTAAATTTTATGGGGTCTATAGAAATAAGTCAGTTGATAAAGTGCTTGCCTTGAAGAAGACCTGAATTCTATCCCCAGAACTCACTTTAAAAAACTGGGCATAGGGCCTGCGAAATGGCTCAGTGGAGAAAGGGATTTGCTGCCGAGCTTGATGACCAAAGTTCAAATCGATGGGATCCACAGGGTGGAAGGAAGGAACCAGCTCTGCAAGCTGTCCTCTGGCCTCCACACAGGATCTCCTGTTCCAGGCTGGCATCAAACTGACAGAGAACTTGTGGGGCTCCTGCTTCTACCTCCCAAATACTGAGAAGCAGGCATGAGCCATCACACCCAGTTTACCACGGGCTGGGGATGGATCCCAGGGCTCCCTGTCTGCTGCACAAATACTCAACCTACAGAGTCACATCACTAGATGCAACTTCATAATTTATCTTTGTTCATTTAAGAAGCTTAGCACTCAAGTCAGCCCTTTTAAGAATTTATGCATTTTTAGTTAGAAATACCAATATCAGTAGACTGTTTTTTGATAGTACTCTCACACCCTGAGATCTTGACTTATATTTTAAAGAAGAAAAATACCTAAGATAGTCTGCTGTGCTTTTCAGCCTCATTTTAAGTGTTTTGAGGAGCAATTATTCACACATTTGCCACTATCCTCTGTTAGTAACGGATTGTTTGGGGTTTTGGCGGGGTTTTTTTGCTTTGTTTTTTCAGACCCGAGAATGTATGGAACAGTTAAAGCTAGAAGACCGAGTTCTCTGCCTTCATAATAGATGGCGAATCCTCTATGCTGGACTGGCAAACGGCACTGTGGTCACCTTCAGCATGAAGGTTAGTGGTTGGAGGAGCAGGCTGAATTTCTCCACCATTTGTAAGTAGAATGAGTTTATATGGGGGGAAATAGCAAGCTGCCCTTTCTTTCTTCTGGTTTGAGGAAGCAACAGAACTAGCCTTTATTTAAAAGCAGTTATCTTCTAGTTGAAGTGAAATCAATCCTCCATTCTGTCTGCTCAGACTCACATGTGCCAGGACCAAAATGCAGCCGTACTAAATTAAACCAGGCCTGAATATTTGGGCCAAATAATGAGTCATAGGTTAAACCTGTCTGTCTCATTTTAAGAGTGACACCATGGAAAATAGATCTGAGTTCCCTGACGGAACATAGTCGAGAGCAGAGGAGGTGAAGACATACAAGCTGTTTGTGTGTTCAGCTCCCTCACGTCACTTACATAGTCAGGCTGGCGCCCTCTTGTGGCCTCCATGGGGACCTGAACACACATGGCGTGGCACCCCCCCCACCCAGACACACAAACATACACAAGTAAAATACTCTAAAATTATTCAAGGAAATGGGTAGCTCTCAGTAGAGATTTTCTTTGAAATATCATGAGATATATATATCAATCATATCTTTTGGAGGACAAAACACAGTGGGAAGATAGGCACAGTGATTGATACCTGTAATCTCAACACTAGGAAGGCTGAGGCAGGAGAATTTCTGTGAGTTTGCAAGTAGTCTGGGCTGGCTACATAGTGAGTTCAAGGCTTGGCTGGGCTGCTTAGCAAGACCCTGTTTCAAAAAAGAAAAAGAACTGAAAGAATCTCCAGAAACCACTGCAGAAACTACACCGGAGTCAGTTGGTTATTGGGGCAGGACAGTTGAGTTTGCCCTGCTAGATTAGGGAAGGGAGGTCCCAAGCAGCAAAGAAGGTTGGAGCTGATGTGCCAGGGATTGGAACATCAGGATTTAGGGTAGGCAGTAGATGTTAGTTTACAACAGTTTTGGTTAGCTGGTTTTGAAGTTTTCTTGCTAAGTTGCTCTAACAGAATGTTGGTTTGTTTTTCAGAACAACAAGCGACAGGAGATCTTTGAATGCCATGGCCCTAGGGCTGTCAGCTGTCTCGCCACAGCCCAGGAAGGTGCCCGAAAACTGCTGGTTGTAGGATCTTATGACTGTACCATTAGTGTCCGTGACGCACGGAACGGACTACTGCTCAGAACCCTGGAGGGCCACAGCAAGACTGTTCTTTGCATGAAAGTGAGTAAATAGATAGATCTGAACGCTATTTCCACTACTGTGTGCTGTGTTCTTAGAATCTTGTAAAGAGTATAGTCAAGGAGATTATGGTCTTCTGTACTTGGGTCACAAAGTGACCAACCATTTTTAATAACACTAGGAAGGAACAAATGTATTTTATTGTAGTGTGGGCACACTCTAATGCCCTTCTAGGACAGTTAATAAGTTGGTCTGCATGAACCTGGTGATGTTCTGGCAGGTTCATCACAGTGCCTGGTGATAAGACCTGCATTTCCATTTAGAAAATTTGTCTGAGAAACATTGTTTTATGCACAGTTTATATTCATCTCAAAATAGGATGGAAATTCCCATTTGCCAGTGTGTGTTAAAGTTACTTTGCACAGAAGCTAATTCGTTGACTGTTTTTCTTTAAGGTGGTGAACGACCTTGTGTTCAGTGGTTCCAGTGACCAGTCGGTCCATGCTCACAATATCCATGTAAGCTGTGCTGGTAAAGTGGAAGGAAGTTTTGAAGGCTTCTCCAGTTCTCTTAATTTTTAAATCTGGCCCATTATCTAGTAAAAAGGAATAATAACAACTCCATATGCATGCATGTGCTCTTGGGTGATTTCAGACCACCTGGAAATTCTAACCTCATCAAAAAACTAATCAGAGAAAGACTCAGAGTTTATGGAAAGTTTCATTTGAATGCCTCTTTTAAACTTGCAGGCCATGGCTCTCAGAGTGTTTAAAATAGAACAGATAAAAACAGCTGAGAGGCTGCTCTTAGATCTCAGACGCAGCACAAAAGCTCAGTTCCTGCTGTGCAGATGGAGTCCAGTCCATCCTGACTTGTTACTTGGGACCAGTGAAATGATAAAAGTGAGAGTATAGCTTGGCTGTCATCCTTACTTCAGGGTTATCTATTTGTATATAGCTTGGCTGTCATTCCTTACTTCAGGTTTATATATTTGTATACTGCATGTGCATACATAAAACAGATATCTTGGGTATAAATATAAAATTTGTTCCAAATACACATAGCCTGAAGATGATTTTGCTTTTAGGTGTCTGAGTTTTGACTGTGACCTGATACATGGGGTGAGGTATAGCGTTTTTTCACCTGTGATTGATGTCTGTGCTCTAAAGTGTAGATTTGGGGGCATTTATGACTTCTGGATCAGGGATACTCACACTTCAGAAATTGAGGGGCTAGTAAAGGTGCTTACCACAAACCCTCTAAATTAAGTTTCATTCCCTGAGCCCGCACGGTGGGAGAGAGCTGACTCTGCCAAGTTGTCCTCCGACCTCCAAAATTTGTGCTGTGGCATGTGTACCTATAAAATACACAGTCAATAAAAGTTAAAGTTGGGGGATATGTGTAATGTTTTCTGTAAGGAACAAACAGTACTGTGAGAGTGAGAACTTGAGCTGTTAGCATTAGAATAGCTGTATTTGTTTACAGGATCCTCAGAACTTTACAATCATAAAATGTAGCTGGAATACTAAAAGCCAGTCTAGTGATTGTCCCTCTTTTCTGGTGCAGACTGGTGAGCTTGTGCGCATCTATAAAGGTCACAATCATGCAGTGACTGTGGTAAACATCCTGGGGAAAGTGATGGTGACTGCTTGCCTGGACAAGTTTGTTCGAGTCTACGAATTACAGGTAGAATTAGGCCCATGTATTTTGCATGACTGCTTTCAGGAGATTGTCTGACTGGAGTAAGGTCGCATTGGCACCTTCAAATCTGCACTTTCAGAAGCCTTATAAAATGTTTAGGTAGCAACCAGGCCAAAGATTACACTCAGAAACCACTCTGAGATACTTGCTCAGCCTCCCAGTTGTCAAAACTAGCAAGGTTTTTAACTGCCTTCCTTCTCTCTTGGTTGGATGGGGTGGATAGGTGGACAGGGATTGAGACAGGACTGTATAGCCCAGACTGGCCTCAAACTCCCAGTGTAGCTAAGGATGTCTCTGAATGCCTGACCCTGCTCCCTTCACCTTCCAAACGTTGAGCTTAGTGTCACCATTGACAAAACTCAGATGCTTGCTGATGAGTATCCCCAGCCTCTTAAAACCTGTCCAATTCTCCTCGAAGTTGCTTCGGGTTTGAGACTTTGATCGTAAAGACATTGGTTTCACATCCTCTGTTGACTTAATTCTATTACTTTTTTTTCTTCTGCCTAAGTCCCATGATCGACTGCAAGTTTATGGAGGACACAAAGACATGATTATGTGTATGACCATCCATAAAAGTGTGGTGGGTATTGCTTATTTTGTCAGATGTTTGCCTTTGAATGTGTTTACTTAAAACTCCATATGCTGATAGTAATGTGTCTACTTTTACTCCTTGTTAAGTGACATCTTACCAACTTGATTGTGATGTGCCCCATTACTGAGTGCCTCACTTCTTGTCATAATAGTGGGAAGTAACCCAGCAACATTTGTAACACAAATTGCTAAACGGTCTTACTAATAAAAAAAAAACACAGAGCCAGATATTGGGGTGAAAGCTGAGAGATCAGAGGGATAGAACAAGCCAGCCACAAGTTTTTACCACTAGGAAATCCTGAGCCCAAGAGAGCTACTTCCTGTATATAAGCTATGCCTTATATACCTTTCTGTGCCCTGCCATCTTACTTCCTCTCTCTACCCAGTTATATCACTTTCTCTTTTCTGCCCAGCTCTATCACTTCCTGTCTGTCTGTACAGACATCCAGACCTGTATAGTTACCTAGTTCTGGGATTAAAGGCGTGTGCCACAATGTCTGACTCTGTTCCCAGTGTGGCCTTGAACTCACAGAGATCTGGATGAATCTCTGTCTCCCCAATGCTAGGATTAAAGGCATGTGCTACCATTGCCTGACCTCTATGTTTAATATAGTGGCTGACTTTTTCCTTTGATCCCCAGGCAAGCTTTATTTGTTAGAGCACAAATAAAATATCACCACAAACATTGTTGAGCATTCTCTTTTTATGAATAGCTAAAATAAGTGCAGTAAAATCTATTACCACTTTTAATGGAAGACATGATTAGATGCTTAGAAAAAAAAATGAGCGATGATTTTGCAGACATGCTCTGAACAGGACACGGGAAACCAAGTCAGAAGATTTGGCCAATGTGGCATTCTTACAGCCAACTCACCTAACCCTGCTTAACTAACTTCCTTATTTTTTAGACAGGGTTTTACTATGTCATCTTGGCAGGCTTGGAACTTACTATGTAGACCAGGCTGGCCTTGAACTCAGAGAGGTCAGCCTGCCTCTGCCTTTCTGCCTCCCAAGTGCTGGCATACCACTTGGTGCTACCATACCTGACTCCCTGGTTTTATTTTTAATTGTGAGGTTGAACCAGGATGGATGTTTTCGAGCGCTTGAGTAGTAAAACCCTTTTTTTGCAATGAATACAGGCTCCCAGTTAGTTAGCAGTGCTGTCCCAGTACAGAGTAAGTGCCATCCTTTCTGTGAGCCACAGCTCAAGGGTGACCCTCGAAGGGGCACAGTTTCAAGGGGCTCTGACCAGAAGGTCAAGAAATTACTGCCCCACTTTGGCGTCTTGACCCTGGTTTTACATGAGGTTTATATGTTTCTTTATACTTCATGAAGAGTGTTTTTATATTTGTTTCTTCGTGTAAGTTTAGTCTGATACCCTAAACCTCTTTCTCCAGATTTACACTGGTTGTTATGATGGAAGCATCCAGGCTGTGCGGCTGAATCTGATGCAGAATTACCGCTGTTGGGTAAGCAGTACGACCATTGTCACCAGACTTCAGAGTTGCTCGGTCCTGGGCTGGTTTATAAATCTTCATGATCATCAGTGTAGCATTTGGGTTTCGTGGTCTGCTTTGTGCCTTTTACTGTATGACAGAGAAGCTTCATTTTGGAAAAATACACAAATGCTTTTTGACTTTTCCACCCCCTTTTTTGGTTTTTCGAGACAGGGTTTCTCTGTATAGTTTTGGTTCCTGTCCTGGATCTCACTCTGTAGACCAGGCTGGCCTAGAACTCACAGAGATCCGCCTGGCTTTGCCTCCCAAGTGCTGAGATTAACTGCCTGGCTCAACTCTTTTTTTTTTTTTTTTTTTTTGGTTTTTCGAGACAGGGTTTCTCTGGGTAGCTTTGCGCCTTTCCTGGGACTCACTTGGTAGCCCAGGCTGGCCTCGAACTCACAGAGATCCACCTGGCTCTGCCTCCCGAGTGCTGGGATTAAAGGCTTGCGCCACCACCGCCCGGCTTCAACTTTTTTTTTTAAATAAATATTTTTATTTTATAATTAATTTAATTTCACATATAAGCCACGGATTCCCCTGTCCTCCCTCCTACCACCCCCCACCCTTCCCCCCCATTCCCACCTCCTCCAAGGCAAGGTCTCCCCTGGGGAGTCAGCCCTGCCTGGTAGATTCAGCTGAGGCAGGTCCAGTCCCCTCCTCTCTGCACCAAGGCTAAGCAAAGTATCTCAGCATACATAGGCCCTAGGTTTCAAAAAGCCAGCTCATGCACCAAGGACAAGTCCCAGTCCCACTGCCTGGGGGCCTCCTAAACAGTTCAAGCTCATCAACTGTCTCACTTATCCAGAGGGCCTGGTCTAGTTCCGTGGAAGCTCCTCAGCTATTGGTTCACAGTTCATACATTTCCACTAGTTTGACTATTTGTCCATGTGCTTTTTCCAATCATGGTCTCGATATCTCTTGCTCATATATTCCCTCCTTTCTCTTGTCATTCGGACTCCTGGAGCTCCACCTGGGGTTTGGCCATAGATCTCTGCATCTGCTTCCATCAGTCACTGGATGAGAGCTCTATCATGACAGTTAGGGTGTTCAGCCATCCGATCACCAGAGTAGGTCAGCTCAGGCACTCTCTCAACCATTACCTGTATGAAAAGAACTTTAAGTCCCTGAAGAAAGAAATTGAAGAAGACGTTAGAAAATGAAAAGATCTCTCATGCTCATGGATAGGTAGGATTAACATAGTAAAAATGGCAATCTTACCAAAAGCAATCTACAGATTCAGTGTAATCCCCATCAAATCCCAACACAATTCTTCACAGACCTGGAAAGAACAATACTCAACTTCATATGGAAAAACAAAAAACCCAGGATAGCCAAAAGAATTCTGTACAATAAAACAACCTCTGGAGGCATCACGATCCCTGACTTCAAGCTCTACTATAGAGCTACAATAATAAAAACAGCTTGGTACTGGCATAAAAACCAACATGTGGATCAATGGAATCGAATTGAAGACCTTGACATTAATCCGTACACATATGAACATATGATTTTCGACAAAGAAGCCAAAGCTGTACAATGGAAAAAAGAAAGCATCTTCAACAAATGGTGCTGGCATAATTGGATGTCAACATGTAGAAGACTGCAAATAGATCGATATCTGTCACCATGCACAAAACTTAAGTCCAAGTGGATCAAGGATCTCAACATAAATCCATTTACTCTGAACCTGATAGAAGAGAAAGTAGGAAGTAGTCTTTTTTTTTTTTTTTAAGATTTATTTATTTATTATGTATACAGTGTTCTGCCTGCATATATGCCTATGGGCCAGAAGAGGGCACCAGATCTCATTATAGATGGTTGTGAGCCACCATGTGGTTGCTAGGAATTGAAATCAGGACCTCTGGTAGAGTAGCAGCTAGTACTCTTAACTGCTAAGCCATCTCTCCAGCCTGCTTTTTGACTTCTTTATTGAAAAATCAAGTTTGATATGAGATCTGTGAATAGTGGCTTCTCACTTTATCTCCTAGGTGTTGGTTTTGTTTTGAGGAGTTTGTGGGTGAGATTTTGTTTTGTCTTGTTTGCAGTTCCAAAGTTTTAAACCTCACACGTGATAGGCCAGTCCTTGCCCCAGAAGTCTCTCCCCTCCTAGGTGGTCTGTTTGTTACTAAATCAGTAAATAGTGTGCTTGCTGTTATAGCCTCTCCACTTTGCACTCCCCTTCTCAGGTGTTATAAGTATTTATTACTCTTTGGACTCTGTGCTCTTTGTTCTTTTCTCTTTTGGGGGACCCACCACCCAGCTCCCAAATAAATCAGTCTTATTCTTAATTTATGAATGCCTGGCCTTAGCTTGGCTTGTTTCTTGCCAGCCTTTTTAAAATTATCTCATCTACCTTTTGCCTCTGAGCTTTTACCTTTCTCTATTTCTTTATATCTTTTCTTTCCTTCTTAATCGGTGTCTGGCTGGGTGGCTGGCTCCTTCTTTTCTCACTCCTTCATCTCTCTTTTTATCCTTCTGATTATTCTCTCTGCCTGCCAGCCCCGCCTGTACTTTCTCCTGCCTTGCTATTGACTGTTCAGCTCTTTATTAGACCATCAGGTGATTTTTAAGACAGGCAATGTAACACAGCTTCACAGAGTTAAACAAATGCAACATAAAAGAATACAACACATCTTTGCATCATTAAAACAAATGTTCCACAGCATAAACAAATGTAATAAAACATCTTAAAATAATATCCTACGCCAGGTGGTGGCAGCGGCGGTGGTGGCGCACACCTTTAATCCAAACACTTGGGAGGCAGAGGCAGGCGGATCTCTCTGAGTTCGTGGCCAGCCTGGTCTACAAAGTGAGTTTCAGGACAGGTTCCAAATGCTACACAGAGAAACTCTGTCTCGAAAAAAGCCAAAAGAAAATCATAATCATAATAATATTCTACAACAATTTATGGCTTTGTGGTTTCTGATAAATGAAGAAAAACTTAGAATTTTAAGTTTGTAGTTTTAACTTAGCCCACTGGGCTAAATGTATTGTTTTCTTAAAATATGGAAACTAATAATTAGCCCACAAAACTTAAGCCCCATCCCTGTCGGCCTTGTTTTCAGTTGGTTCTAGTACTGGGGGTGACCCGTGGAAGCTAGGGCACTAGGTTTCGTTTCCCTAAACCCTGACCTCCTTACCAGAATTAATGGAATGTTGGATGCTTTTTCAAGTTTGATTCTAGGTTTGTCTGTAGCCTAATTACTTTTCAGCTCTGGTATATATCACTGTCTTTGCTTGTCATTATTCTCAGGGAAGGTAATCAAAATGGAGGACTAGACCTGTAACACAAAGGTAGTTGAAATAATCTGTCTGGGAAAAAGCCCTCAGATTTTAATTGCTATTTAGTAATGAACATCCTAGAGGGAGGGGCTCTCAAGGTGCCATCCTTCTCTGAGGATGTAATGGCAGTGACTGATTGCTGGGAGAAAGAGACACTTTCTTTGGTGTAGCCACTCACCACGTGCTTGTGTAGATAACCTCTGCCAACACTGCTGTAAGCAGAGAAGGAGGAAGGAGGGAGACTGGTTGAGAAACCAGCAGGATTGGAGGACACAGGAGAGTGTGAGGAGATGATCAGATACATTGTATATGTGTGTGAGAATGACATAATAAAACCCTCTGTGCATAATTAATACATGCTAACTAAAACTTAAGTGACATCCCGGAACTGGCAGACATAATGTTCATTACAAGGCTGAAGGTTTAGAAGCAAGAACAGAAGCTTTGTGCTTCATGAGTAATACATGAGATTGAGGCACATATTTACGGAAAACTACATTTTATTTTAAGTGGGTAAGTAAAAGATTGTGATTCAAGCAGTAGAGGTGTGAGTTTTAAAAGTCAGACTTCCACAGCAGGTAGCTGTCTCATGTAGCCCATACTGGCTGACTTCCCACCCACTGTGTAGCCAAAGCTGGTCTTGAACTCCTGATCCTCCCACTTCTACCTCCCGAGTACTGGAATTGCAGGTGGGCCCCACTAGTCACAGCTTGTATCGCTTTGTAGTTTAGTTTCATGATTCTTAGAGTTGTTAAATATATTCCTTTCGATGTTATAGGAAAGCTGCTTGCCTTTGGGAAAAAAATGGATTACGAGTCTACAAAACAAGTTCCAGGACAGCCAGAACTGTTAAACAGGGAAACCCTGTCTCAAAAAACCAAAAAAAAAAAAAAGATTACAAAATAAATGTAGCAAATTTTATTTTATGATACAAGATAAAGGACATGCTCTAGCTGGGCATAGTGGGACATCATTTAATCTCCACACAGGCAGCTAGATTCTGAGAGTTCAAAGCCAGCCTGGTCTCCCTGGCAGGTTTAGGCCAGCCAGAGCTGCCGTAGCGAGAGAGGAAGAAGGTGTTTGTGTGTGCACACATCTCTATGTGTTTTCTGTGCTCCTCTTCATGGACCCTCATCCTTTCTTACAGTGGCATGGCTGCACTCTGATATTTGGTGTTGTGGATCACTTAAAACAACATTTGCTGACTGACCACACTAATCGGAACTTTCAGACACTGAAATGTCGCTGGAAGAACTGTGATGCTTTTTTCACAGCTAGGAGAGGATCCAAGCAGGTATTATGGGATTGGATCAGCCTGGGCTTAGCAGATACCTTAGAGCAGTGGTTCTCAACCTTCCTAACGCTGCGGTCCTTTAATACAGTTCCTCATGCTGTGGTGACCCCCAAAAATAAAATTATTTTCGTTGCTGCTTCATAACTGTAATTTTGCTACTGTTATAAATCATAATGTAAATATCTGATATGTGACCCCTGTAAAAGGGTTGTTGGACCCCCAAAGGGGTGTTGACCCATAGGTTGAGAACCGTTGACTTAGAGCAAAGACCAGCAAGCCCAGTTTGCTTTTTAAGGTGTTCAGGATTGCGATAAATAGAGAGGGGCTGGGAATTTTTCTTTTTATTACTCAAGAATTTGGGATTTAAACAAGATTTTCAAAACAATAATTGGGCTGTTTTTCATAAAGAAGTTAAGCAGAGTCTTCAGGTTTGTGCGCTTGTGCTAAGGGAGATGTCATCTCTAGGTGGATAGTTTGCTGTGGGTTAGCAGGAGGCTGGCGCCACCGCCCCTGACGTCTGTACAACCCAGTTCTGTGTTCCTCACTTTAACTTCCCTGCCCTGCGACCTGTTTGTTTCTCACAGTCCTCTCCTTCTCCCCCAGGACGTTGCAGGACATATCGAGCGGCATGCTGAAGATGAAAGCAAAATGGATTCGTGAAGTGTTTTGCCTCCCATGTTGGGAAGTTATTTGTGAACTCTCTTCACATTGGCCCCTCGCACAGGCCACTCTGTCCCTCTCCAGTGAAGCTGGGAAGGAGAAAGTGGTTCACAGCCAGACCTACCGCTAGCAAAGTCGGGGCAGTCCGTGGGGTGATAGGTTACATACAAATCAAGTCTGCTGGAGCATGTAAGGTTAAGTGGATTCTAAGGAACCATACCATACTCTTCTGGGAGAGATGACATACAGAGATTTATGCTACTAGACTATAGGTGTTTATTAAAGATTCAGATATTAATTGGTTACCCAGTTTGATCCTAATCATACACATATTTTATTGATTCAGTTTGTCATTTCTGCTTTATGTCTTATGATGGCTTATGATAGGTTTTTCAGGATCGGTTATAATTCCTCCTTTTGAAATAACTGGGTATTTAAATTTGAAGCAAATCGTTTTCTTTTTTTAATAATTATGTGCAGTGTTTCACTATGAAGTGCTCTGTAGATGGATAAAGCTGGCTGTAGGTACAAAAGGAAATGTGTAGAGGCCTGAGAATCGGCCAGCTGCTCTGCTTGCCGTAGTTTAGACTTAGGACAAGTTCTACGACGGCCAGTCCCTAAAGACAGCATTTACCAGTAAATTGCTCCAGAGTGCGCAGTGGGGTGCCTCCCTCCCCTCTGCACTCACTGGCTGCTTGAACGGAAGGCATACCTTTATCCTCTTTCCATCTTCTGGCTCTCGGAGCCTCATGGAGCCTTGACGCCTTTTGGGTTGCCCTGTTACCAGCCCCCATCTCTTATTGTCTTGCTGTGCCTAGAGCAGTGGTGCAGGGAGCTGCCGGGGGCGGGCGGGCAGGGGGGCAGGGGGGCAGGGGGGCAGCTTTCAGCCTACTCGCAGCACCCTAGATAGGGGAGCTGGGATGAGCATCTGGATTCAGCTGACAGGACATCAAGCAGGCCTTCAGAGAATAACTTCTGAAGCAGTGTCTGCCTTTACATTCATGCCAGCTAAGGAAGTGGAGTATGGTGACAGAAAGGCAGCCATTGGGAGTGCCCATGTCACATGCCTTAGTAGGATTGCTTTGTGCCTGGATTTTCTCAAGACTTGTATGTAAAACTAAACAAGTGTTACTTCCTAATATTTTGTTTCTGAGTTCTCAAAACTCAGGTTCTTCAGAGGGAGAGGTCTGTCACGGCACATACCCTAGCTTCAGGATGCAATGCTTTCTGGTGCTAGGATTGCAGACTCTGTTTTTGTACCTGGCCTGATCAAACCTCCTCATATGCTCTGGGCAGGGCAACTCTGCCAGGGATTGATGGATAGGCTTCAAGTCAGTCTGTGAATCCTCTGAAATTGCACAAAAGACTAAGTATGTCTTTTTTGTTTTCCCCTAGGAATGGTTCCAGTAGTTCTTACTGGATCCAGAAAATGTTAAGAACAAATCTAGGGGCTCATGAGTGACCCACAAATGAGTGGCTGTTCACATGTGGCCTATTGTGTAGGAAAACTTTTGTTAACCACATGGCTTAGATGTGAAGAGAACCATTGTGTGATGCTGGGCTTTTATTGACAAAGCATATTTATGCTATTTCTGTGTAAGACTGAAAACCTTTCCGACCTCTCACCTCCATTTTCTGTAAGGGTGACCAGAGGAGCCACACTTCTGTGGGTCTGGGAAGTGATTTCTTAGGAAAGTTCACTTGGGTTTATTGCTAAACCTGCATTATTCTTTGAGCTACGGCATCTCAAGTTTCCACATTGGCAGAGCAGTGTGCTGAGGAAGCACAGGTTCCCCGTTCGCCCAAGGGAATGTAGGAAGGGATGGGAGTGGAGGGGCCGTGTGCAGCAGGGAAGAAGAATGTAAGGTGTTGACCAGTGGTGAGGACGCTTGAGGGCCTAAGGGCTTGCAGCCGACGATTAGTAGGAACTGAGTTTCCCTTGGTACCATTGTGTGCATGCCTCTGCCTGCTTGCCCGAGTGTCGGGGGCACTTGCACCGGGGTCTCCTCATTTCACAGGGCTTTCTTTGAAGCAGTGTGGTGACTTCAAGAAGAGGTGGAATTGTTTGGGGCATCAGATCTCTGTTCTCCAGGTTGAGCGGTCTAGGGTTGCACTGAGAATGAAGAGCCCGGGTTTCTTGGCTCCTCAGCAGTGGCTGCCTGTGGAGACAGACTGTGACTGCCTCTTAAGTTGTTCATTATGTTGGTCCTTCATGATCAGCCTCCAGTTCCCCTCAGAAGGGGCAGCTCGGGTCTGTGCTGACTTTCGTTGGTTGGGTAATTTGAAGGAGAAGGAAAGTGACTAATAAATAACCTCCAAAACCCAAGACATTTCTAAGGAGTACTTGCAGGTCATTTTTATTTTTAAATTCTTTATGCCTAGACCAGCAGCTCAAAGCAAAGAAAATCTTAAAAAATCCTTTTGTGTTTACAATAACGGTTCTAATAAAATAACCAGCCACTTTCAATTTTTTTTTAAAGTTTTCACTTAGGTTCAAAACACATTTTGGCATACTTTGCTCAATTGTAAACAATGCAAATAAAAAAATGGCAAAATGTGTCCTGACATCACTTAAGTCCGAGGAGTCGCTGTTAGCACTGCTCTTGTCGGGAAGACGTTTTATTCGGGAGAGTTTGCCCTTGAAAATTTGAATTCCTGGACTACAGTGAATCCAAGCCAGTACTTTTAGGATTGAAGTGATTGTTGCCAACAAAGGTTTTGTTGTTTTCGAGTAGATTTATGTATAGGACAGTTTCAGTGCATGGGCATGTGGCTGAGCTGCTGGATGTAGGTCACACTTACAAGAATGACACAGTATTATTTTATGGAAGATAATTCATTGGGAAGGAAATTGAAGAATATCGTGAAGTAGGGTTTGAACAACACCTCCCTTGTGGTTTGCTTAAATAGCTGCAGTTTGCATATGCTTACTTAGCAAATTTGTTCCTGTTGCTTGAAGGAGAGTTCTAGAATTACTGTAAGGCTGTACTTGGCATACTTAAGTGGTGGCTTCATCTCTGTCCTGTCACTGAGAATGTTGGGTTTCAGGGAGGTGGCCTGATAGTCAGGAAAGGAGGAAGCTGTGGTGGGGGTGTGTTGGGTCACACTTCCATATGCAGATGTGTGTGAAACCTTATGTAAATTAACCTACCATTTACCATACAACAGCCTTGTCTTCACCTCCAACCCCAAGGACATGGCCCAGGCCAGCCCAGAAGCAGCCCAGTGCTGGCAGAGGGTAGCGAAGGAAAGGCTGTGGGGGGAAGTAGACACCCAGAGCTGCCCAGCACCTTGGTTTCTTACTGTATTTCAATACTAAACATGGATTAGAAGAAATGTCAGGTGAAATTTGACTGCAAAATTATTTCTAAACAGCCTTCTTACATTTTGGTATAAAAGCTGTGAACTTCATAACTTTGTAAGCGAGATATAAAGCAAATACAAGAAGAGAATGAAGTACTTTTACTAAGTGTTCATTTTGTTACTTTGTGTTTTCGTGATCAGCCTTTTCCATTTTGGCATAAAGAACAAGACAGTGGGCAGGAAACATGGTGCTTATTGTATCTGTGCCACAGACCCACCCAAGGTCTAGATTAAACTCATGGTCAGGGGTTGTTTTAATGTTAGATAGGCCAGTGAGCAGAGGAGCTAGGATGAAAAAAAAAATCACTGGCCCATCGTGTTACCCATTTATTTGACTTAAAATTAGTTTATTTCACACATACAGTGTACTTTGATCACCGCCCCCATTCATCTCCTTCTACTGCCCCTATGTGTTTGTTCCACACCAGCAATCTTGGAAACGATCTGAGTGGTCCCTGAGCTCAAGAACTAGCAGTAGTGAGGCTGGAGGGCTGGCTCAGGGGTTAAGAGCACTGGCTGCTCTTCCAGAGGACCTGGCCGTGGTTCCAGTGCCCACATGGCTCTCACAGCCATCTCTAGCTCCCAGTCCTAGGGAACCTGGTGCCCTCTTCTGCCCCCACAGACACCAGGCAGACATGAGCTGCTCAGACATGAAAGTGGCAAAGCTTTCATGGTCCACATAAACCAAGATTACAATAAGAAGAGGAATGGTCGGAGGAGGCGTGATTTCAGTGGGACTCAAGCCTTTGGTTCCATATGTATTCCCCATCATCTTATCCTGGAACTAGAGCTTTTCTCGATTTATACACTAGCCAGACACATCCCTTCCAATACTGGACAGTCAGGTATATCCATAGACTAAACAGGGTTTTCTTGGTGTTGTGTAAATTCGTGCAGGTGTGGAGGTCAGACTGACTTTGGGTGTTTTCCTCTATCTCCCTTTGTGTGCATGTGGTGTGTGCATGCTTGTGGAGGTCGGGTTGATAACTGTCTTCCTGGATCACTCTCCACCTTTGACGCCGAAGCCAGGTCTCTTTAACCCAGAGCCTGCCAAGCCACCTAGTCTAGCTGATCAGTTTGCCAGGGATCCTTTCTTTGTCTCTCTTGGGATGGGATTACAGGTGGGTGATCACTCCAACAGGCATTTACATTTATGTGGGTGCTGGGGATCCAGACTCGGCATTTTTACCCAGTGAGCCATTGCCCCAGTCCTTCTACCTTATTTTTTGAGACGGGCTCTCACCAGACATTGTCCCTTTTGCTAGACGGGCTGGCCAAAAAACCTGTAGAGATCCTCTGTCTTGGCTCTGCAGTACTGGAGTTACAGGTGTGAGCTACCATGCTTGGCTTTTAGGGATCCACCCTGGGGTCCTCATGCTTGCATACCCCTTTACCCACTGAACCATCTCCCTAGCCCCAAACTAGGTCTTTATGGAGGTGCTATATGAAAGTATGGCTGAAAGACAGTCGTGCTGTGGCTGAGAAATGTTAATAAAGAAAACAATGGAATCAGCCATACATGTGCCTTTATTTAACTTTTTTTAGAATGCAGCCAAATTTTTGTCAGATATCTCCAAGCATCAGCCCTGTTTACCCCAGAGTAAACCCATCCTGAAACTGGCAGAACTGAGTGCAGACTTGGTGACTGGGTTCCTGTATGAGTGAGTACCATTAGCTGGTGCTGTGGACAGCCCCGTGCAAGCTAAGTGGGCAATTCAGAATCAGCAGACCGCCCAGTGAGGCCGCACCTAGCTCAGGCAGACACTAGCCTTCCGGTGGCAAAGAGAGTTCTCCCAAGCACCAGGCTGGGCACCGAGATTGGGGGCAGAGTGGAGAAGGAACAAGGCCAGAAGCCTCCTAGGTTTTGTGGAGGTGCAGCCGCTGGATTCTTCGTGGTAAATGGCTCTAGCTGGGTTGGGTTGGGTTGGAATCTTGGTTGATCTTGCATGAGGCCTGTCTGGTTCAGGCATACATGGTAAGCTGCAGCCACTGAAAGAGGAAGCCCCAGATCAGTACAAAAGCATGCAAAGAGGCCTGTGGTGGTATTGTGTTCCCCAAAATATTGTGCACCCTAATAAACTTATCTGGGGTCAGAGACAGAACAGCCACAATATTAAACAGAAGTTAGGCCAGTGGTAGCACACGCCTTTAATCCTAGCATTCCAGAGACAGAAATCCCTCAATCTCTGTGAGTTCAAGGCTACATTGGAAACAGCCAGGCATGGTGACACATGCCTTTAATCCCAGGAAGTGATGGCAGAAAACAGAAAGATATATAAGGCATGAGGACCAGAAACTAGAAGCATTTGGCTGGTTAAGCTTTTAGGCTTTAAGCAGCACAGTTCAGCTGAGAGCCATTTGGATATGAGGACATAGAAGCTTCCAGTCTGAGAAAAAAAGATCAGCTGAGAAGTTGGCCAGGTGAGGTTAGCTGTGGCTTGTTCTGTCTCTCTGATCTTCCAGTATTAACCCCAGCACTTGGCCTCAGGTTTGATTTTATTAATAAGGACTTTTAAGATTCTTGCTACAGAGGCCTGTCAGCTCTAGGATCTCTTGCATTGGGAAGGGGATAAGGGGGCAAGCGAAGGTTCTTAAAAAGAGCAAACAGCTCCTTTTCCCTGGGTCTTTTCTAGGAAAGTGTTTTCTGGCACTGCAACTTGGGGGGGGGGGCAAAGCTCTCAAGGTACCCCCCCATTCATCTCCCCAGGAACCACAGTCTTCATTAGGCTCCCTTTCGAGCTCCTGTCCTGGGAGTGAGGAACACACTGGATCCAGTCTGCCTCGCTGACCTCACCTTGGGTTTGATGGTGCGGAGGATGTGCTGTTTGTTATGCTTACCTCGAGAACATTCAGTTTGATGATGCCATCTCCGTCCTTGTCGAATGCGTTAAAAGCTCCTGTGTGAAAGAAAGCATAGGCCAAAAGCCAGTCACTACCTCCGCCACCATCGTTTGCACCCTCCTTGGGTTTTGGCTTAGTTTGCTCGTGTTTGCTTTTTAAAGAATTTATTATTGTGTGTGCATGTGGGCACATACCACAGAACACATGTAGAGGTTGGAGGGCAACTCTGAAATTGGTTCTTTCCTTCCGCCTCCTGGGTTTCGGCCATTGAACTCAAGTCATCAGACACATTCTGCTGAGTCGTCTTGCCAGCCCTTATATTACTGAACTAAGGTCTATCCTCCTACCTCTAGTACCTGCTGGGTCACAAGTGAGCATGATCTGAGTGCTCAGATCTGTAATTTAGGAAGCCCCTGTGCTGAGTGCTGTCCTTCCACACAAATCCATGCGGAACATAACCCGCATCTCTCCCTTTGCCATCCTTTTCTTGGCCTACGGAGACTAATGACTGATATGCAGCCTCAGTGCAGGAGACTGGGCAATTGTCAGGCTGAGCTCTTACTGCCAGAGCTGTGCCATGGGGAAAGGGGTTGAGAGAGCTGAAGGGTAGCCAGCCTCTCACTCACTGTGGTGATTTGGATGGAAATGGCCCCTATAGGCCCATAGGGAGTGGCACTATTAGGAGGTGTGGCCTTGTTGGAAGACGTGTGTCACTGGGGGTGGGCTTCGAGGTTTCATATGTTCAAGCCAGGCCCCATGTCACTCTCTCTCCCTGCTGCCTGCTGATCCTGATATAGAACTCCCAGCTACCTCTCCAGCACCATGTCTGCCTGCATGCTGCCGTGATTCCTGCCATGATGATAATGGACTAAACCTTTGAACTGTAAGCCAGCCCCAATGAAATGTTTCCTTGTAAGAGTTGCCACGGTCATGGTGTCTCTTCACAGCAATAGAAACCTTAAGACACTTACTGAACATCCCTTCCAGCCTGACGAAGCAGCAAATGAAACTGTCAAAGTCGATGTTCATGTGCTTGTCTGCATAGCGCATGGTGATGATGTCATAGAGTTGGCTGTTGAGGTGGAAGCCTTGGAAGTACAGGGAGAGGAAAGGGGAGTGAAGTTCTCGGGCTTTGCAGTCTCCCTTCTCCCCTTCCTGGCCACACTGGCTTGGGAAAGAAGCCCCCCCCCCCCCTTTCTCTAACAGGGCCCTAGTAGTCTAGTCTCCCATCCCCTCCTGCTCTCCCCAGCTCTTGGGTCTGCATCCTCTACCCTCTTCCCCACAGCACCTGCATCATTGACTGCATTTCGCATCTCATAGCTATTGATGGTGCCGGAATGGTCTGTGTCATAGTGTTTGAAGATTTTCTGAAAATAGGAAATTCAAAGATAGCAGTTACACACTTAATCCCAAGTTAACCTTGTCCATCACTCCCACATTAGACTCTCATCCTACCTGCCAGGCCTTGATCTTTTTCCAGAGGTGATGGAACTCTTGCAGATTCAGCCTCCCAGAGCCATCTGTCTGGAGGATGGATGTCAGGGCCACAGGCACATAGTAAGATCCCCCTGAACTGGGAGGAGTATCTAGGATACCATGCAGGGAAGGCAGAGCAACCAGTATCCTCTACCGGGACTCCTGATCCCAGATTCTATCCTTCCCCTTCATTCTTAATCAGAGTTCCTACCATCTCTATAGCCCACAGAGCCTGCCCCCCAAGTAATCCTTGTTTGGGCAGCATCCCAAGTAGGATTTCAGGCCTGCAGTAAGACAGGAGATGACGACCAGCCAAAACCCAGTATCCTTCCCTAACCACCCCTGTCAGCCCGATTGTCTGAGTCAAGATCCCCTTAAGTCTTTCCCTAGGCATGGCCACCCCCAATTGTTCCCCTGGCTCTGTGGGCAGATGTAAGAGGATTGGGGATGGTGGCAGAAAGGATACATCCATGAGAGCTATCATGCTTCGGCAAGACTCCAGCGTGAACCCTTGTGTCTTCAGGTCCTTGTCTGGGGGGATGGAGAAGGGTGAGGAGCTGCTTTCAGACAGCTGCGGCCCCTGCCCATCCCCCGCATCTGGCATGAGCGGCTCACGTTTGTTCACCACCATGTTAAGGATGTTCTTGAGTTCGTCAGCACAGATCTCCATGTCCTGAGGGAGAGGAAAATTGTGAAGGGCAGAGCAACCAGTGGACAAGTCGCAGCTGTCCACCCTTGTAAGATCCCCTGTCTTCTGCCATGGGAAGCTGGGGCTTTTCTGGGCAAGACAGGCCAGTTTCCACACCCTCAGCTGTACAGACCGCAAGGAGCCGCTCATAACCACAAGGCTCTGCGCCACCCAGTGCTGGTGTTAGTCCCCGACCCAAAGGCACGGGTTTCTTTGATGTGATACACATCTTCTGGCTCCCCCAAACCAAAATGCCTTCTGCTAAACGGTGAGTCTCTTGCGTTGGGAGCTCTAGGCTAGGAGGGAAACGCGTACATCGCCTGCAATCTGCCTGAAGATGTTCCGGAACTGTTGCTGCTCCTCAGTCTCCTGGTCCGTGTGGCCAGGCCGTGCCTGTGGGGACACAACGGAGACATGGGAACCCAGGCCTCACTCCCAGACAGCCCCACAAAGTGGCAGTAGCTGGCACAGGCTCATTTTCTCAGACTACCTGCTGAGCCTGAGCTCAGCGGCTCCCCACTCTCTGCCTCTCTAGCCCTGGCACCTCAGGCCGAAGGACACATTCGCCATGCCGACATGCAGACAGCATCCTCGATCCTCCCCCACTCTTCTCCAGATAGAACTTTCTCTACTGTTTTGAGCCTGACTATTCCAGCCAGGTCCTCTAGCCACCTCTGTCTTTGCGGCCAAGTCCTTAAAGGACCCTCTCCCCAGCCCACTACGTGGATGCTCGCGGGTAGAGCACATGGCCCCCAAGTTCTGCAGGACTGCGTGGCTGCTGTCAGACCCCCCTTCCGGCTACCGTCCTTGTCCGTCCTCGTCAACAACTCTGAACTGAGGACAGGTCAGCCTCGCTCTCTCCAGCAGGCTTCTCTCAGCCTTTGTCTCCCCGTGCTCTGTTGTCCTGACTAGAGAAGCTCCAGCAGGCTCTCCTATCACTCCCATCCCAGGACTAGTTTGGTGTGGCAGCCGACCTAAGGCATTCACCCGAGAAGTACCCCAAAGTTCAAAGGAACTTGCTGAGAGCAAAGAGGTCAGCGTGGTGATTCCAAACCCCTCGATGTTGAAGAGACCCTCCCTGGGAGCCGCCATAGCCCCAGTGGACCCCTAGAGCATAGCAGAGCCCCGCTTCGAGCAAAACGGCCCACCCATGGCGCATGCTCAGAAACCTGTGGGGCTTTCCCTGGCTTATCGGGCCCTGCTTTGTCTTTGCCCTCCTCTGCCTCCTGGTCCACACCCAGCTCCTTGTTGCTGTTTGCTCTGTCTGAAACGAAGATGATGGGCTAGGGAGGGGAGGGGAATGGGGAGGGCAGGAAGGAAGCAAGGATTACAAGCTGATAGGCACAAGAGGCAGCCTCCCCCCTGGAACAGCTTTGTCCAAGGAGGAGGAAATGGTCACACTCAGGCGCTCCTGAGTCTCAGTTCAAGTTCCATCTCTGCACTGACAAGCTGTGTGACTGGGGGAGAGATGCCAAGCCTCTCTGGTCCTGTGTGTGTGTGTGTGTGTGTGTGTGTGTGTGTGTGTGTGTTTTGTTTGGGGCTGAGTCTCACTATGGAGCCCAGGCTAATCTTGAGTACATCATGCTTGGCTCGAATCTCAGTTCTTTCTCACTTTTGTTCATATTTTTAAAAATTTATTAATGTGCTGTATAAAGTCAATGGGTCCATTATTTTACCACATGCATTTCTCCTCATGATAGTACAAAGTAGTACATATAAAAATTCTAAGGGCCGCGCAGTGGTGGCGCACGCCTTTGATCCCAGCACTTGAGAGGCAGAGCCAGGTGGATCTCTGTGAGTTCAAGGCCAGCCTGGTCTACAGAGCAAGAGCCAGGACAGGCACCAAAACTACACAGAGAAACCCTGTCTTGAAAAAAAAAAAAAAAAACAGAAAAAAAATTCTAAGAACGCTGAAAGCATATGATGTACATCAGTGATTTTCAAAAGCAGCCTGACTGGGGAGGCCCCACTGTCCTCCCATGCTGTTTAGGTCATCCAAGGGGACACATGGGAAAACAGCTCCGCCAGCCTTGGCTCCAGAAGGCTCCTTAGACCCCAGCATGCTCTTCTAAACAACAGCTCTTGCCCAAGCACATAAAGCTTGTGGGGATCTCTGAACAAACGGAAGCGATAGAGGGCACCAGTGGACAGGGCACAGCCATGGCAGCTCTGCCTGCCAGCCATACAGAGACTCACATGCAGGTCTTGACAACACAGGCCTTGGAGTGTAAGGGGCACTGGGGAGGTAAGGACAAAGACTGTCTCAGAGTAGACATATATGGTCCTGGTTCCAGCGTCCCTACTTGCTAGATGAGTGCCCTTGGGCACATCACTTCACTTCTCTGAACGTGAACCCTTACTTTTGAAAAGCATAAACAGTACTTATGTTGTAGATGCTATTATATGGGGGAAGGACTACGGGTTGCTACAAGCACAGCACGGAGTATATGTTCCCTCTGGTCTGGACCAGCACCCACGCTAGAACCTCTGCGATAGATTCCCAGGACCACCATGAGCACCCGCACCAAACCTTGTCTGATGCCTGTGGCGTTTGAGAGCACAGATTGTGGGAGACCGCCTGGCTCCAGGGCCACCTATGTCTCTCTCTGGCTGTGTGGCCCCAGGAAGACTCGTTTGTCTATACATTTTCTTCCCCTAAAAGCAGGACTGATAACGGAATCACTGTCCTGGGATTAGTGTGAGATTGCAGTGACACATGACAAGCACCCGAAGAGCACCCAGCCCGGCAGAGGCTCCAAGGAGAGAAGGAAGAAGCACATCTTATACATGCCACATATGTACACACACATGCAAGCATGTACACACAACCATGCATGCATGGTGCCCTGCCCACTCACCCTGTTATACCCACCTTGTTTTTTTTCTTTTTCTGCATAGAAACGGAAACAGTAAATGGGGAATAGGTGAAAATCAAGTTTCTAGGATAGCCAGTGCTCGAGGCTCTGGGGTCCAGATACTGTGAGCAATTGGAGCTTAAAAGGGTACGAAGGCCAGTGAGATGGCTCAGTGGGTCAAGGCACTTGCCATCAAGCCTGACAACCAAGTGTGACCCACATGGTAAAAGAAGAGAACTGACTGCCACAGCATACACAGATAATAGACACTTTTTTTGTTTTTGTTTTTGTTTTTTTGTTTTTTGTTTTGTTTTTCAAGACAGGGTTTCTCCATGTAGTTTTGGTACCTGGCTATAAAACACAATTTTTAAAGAGTATTCTCCAAAGCCGGGCGGTGGTGGCACATGCCTTTAATCCCAGCACTTGGAAGGCAGAGACAGGCAGATCTCTGTGAGTTCCAGGAAAGGCGCAAAGCTACACAGAGAAACCCTGTCTCGAAAAACCAAAAAAAAAAAAAAAAAAAAAAGAGCATTCTCCCTCCATATCAAGAGACTGACAGGTGGTGGCGCACACCCTTAACCCCAGCATTCAGGAGAAGCCATCCTGTTCTACACACACAGAAAGTTCCAGGTCAACCGGAACTACACACAGAGAAACCCTGTCTTGAAACACTCCAAAATAAAGAGAGACATAGTTGCTATGCTTTGTTTTGCCTATCCACTGCTGGGATGGAAAAGGACCTCCCCAGTCTTTAAAAAATAAAATTGGTTATCAAAATGTGACTCACTCGAACCTGTGTGAAAATGAGTTTGCTTAAAGAGATTTTGTTTTACTATTTAGGCGGACATTTAACAGGGAGATTTAATGTGAGTTTCCGGGTGTGGGGGCTTCCTTTGTAAAACCAGGCTTGGCAATTACACTGGGCTGCCATTTCCTGTGGCAACAGTCAGCTGAGCCCTGCTGTCCCTCTAATACGGAAGTCAAGTGTCACTGAAAAGCCGTTGGCAAACACAGCTCTGTAGGGACACTAGAATCCCTACGTTGACCTGCTGTACTCACGGGACATGCCAGCTCCTATGAGCCACCCTCCTCCCCTTTGTGCTAGAGTTGAGTCTAGGGCCTTGTGGATGCCACGCCCCTAGTCCATGAAGTCTTGAGTGTGCAACTCAAGTGTCCTGATACAACTCCACACTGATCCAGCATCCAAAGGAAAGAAGAGCTTTGCTCTTCTTGCTTAGAAGAGCAAGGTACACCTAACACTGAAAGGAGATGTGCAGTGGCTAGGAAGGTGTCTGGTTCCCACACTAGCACTAGTCAGCATTATGATCATGGAAGTCACTACATGAAGACGCCCAGTAGGATATTTGTCCTGACTCAAGTCACACCCACTGAGAACAGCCCAAAGCTCCACAGTAGACCTGAGAACCCTCAGTCCACCCCTCCACACACACACACACACACACACACACACACACACACACACACACACACACACACCACACACACATTCTGTGCTTCTGTAGGCCAGAAGATAAGAGAATCGGAACTTGAGTTCTTAGCCTCCCTGCCTGCCACTTCCTGCCTCTGGGAATGCAAGGAAGCCATCTAACTGAGCCACCACCTTCTCCTGTGAAAAGCTGAGATGAAAACCTCATCTACTTCTCAGAATGTTCGAAAGAATGATGCAAACCACACATGTGGGAGCGCTTGGAAATACCGTGGGGTGCACATGCTGCCCCAGCATTCCACGTGTGGGAGCGCTTAGAAATACCGTAGGGTGCACATGCTGCCCCAGAATTCCACGTGTGGGAGCGCTTGGAAATACCGTGGGGTGCTCACACTGCCCCGGCATTCCACATGTGGGACCTTATTGATTGAAACCCCACAAGCGTGGCCAGGGCAGCATTATTATCCCCTTCTGCAGAGTAGAAAACTGAGTCAGAGGGGTTCTGTAACTTGTCTAGGTCACCAAGGTGGGAGGTGAATGATCCAGGT
This sequence comes from Peromyscus californicus insignis, assembly GCF_007827085.1. Taxonomy (NCBI): domain Eukaryota; kingdom Metazoa; phylum Chordata; class Mammalia; order Rodentia; family Cricetidae; genus Peromyscus; species Peromyscus californicus. The sequence continues at coordinate 94,822,874 of NW_026294595.1, read as the reverse complement.
TCTGACTCTGGGTCCTGAGCCCAGCACACTTCCTTTTCTCTGTGCGAGAAATCAGATGTGACCCAATCTCATAACCCAATGTTAGCCACCGTTGCCACGGCTATACGTCCTCCTCTTCACACTCCCCAGCTTCTGACTGGCCAAATGGTTCTTCAATGGAAGAATCATTTTCCTTCTGCCCTGCACATTAGACTGCCCTTGCTAATACCCACTCTCCCCACCACCACCTGCCCCTGCCTGGGCTGGGAATGTGATGCTCCCTCCCTCCCCTGCCACCCCAGATTGTCTCACATCTAAGAGCCTTGCCACTTACCACTGGCCGATCCACAGAGATTGTGTTTTCAGCTTCCCTGTGAAAAACACAAACATTGAGTGTCTCGGTACCCCCGGACCAAGCAGGAAGCACTCAGGTGTCTTAGTTACCCCCAGAGGAAGCAGGAAGCTCTCCAAGAATTTGTTCAGGCCACATGGCTTCTTGGTGGTCACGGTGAGAGTAAATCTGAAAGAACCCTGAGACTACACATTCACCTGGGAGCCACCCCCCTGTAAGCAACATCCCCAGCAAAGCACAGGAGCACGGCCACTTGTTGGTGTTGTCAGAGCTCCCACAGATCACAGCCCAGTTACCTCCTCCCTGCATCCCTCCGAAGTGTCAGAGACTACCAATGCATCTGTGGCCAAAGGCAGAGGTGCAGCCTTGCTGGTTTCCCTGGCTTTTCAACAACCATCAATGTCCATTATACCTACTCTGCTTTATTTTTGCTGCTGATCATTTCTCTAATTCTAAAATGTCACAGTGTTTCCTTGTCCACTGTCCCTGAAGTGTGAAGCTCCATGAAGGCCGCAAATCTTCTGTATAATTCACTTCACTAAACCCAGCCCCTAAAAGAGTACTTGGGCACAGTGGGTGCTCAAGAAATACCTGCAGGATGAATGGAGTGAATCCATTTTTGTGGGTTACTCTGGTGCCACAGGGCTATAATTGCAACTCCTTAGGAGGCTGGGATCAGAGGATCAAAGGTTCGAGGCCAAACTGAGTGAGTTCAAGGCCAGCCTGGGACACTCAGTTAAACCCTGTCTCAAAAGAGGAAGATGAAAGCCATGACAGAGTGCTTGCCTGGCACGCACGAGGCCCTGGGTTTAATGGCCAGTGCTGCAGGAAGTAATCAAACGCGTGAAGGAAACGGAGCAACGGCTCAGGAGTGGAGGATGGCAGAGGTCAGCAGGTATGTCCCAGGAGCCCTGAAGGAAATTGGTCCAGCTGCCTCTGGGCTATAGGATGGGCCAGATGAGCGACCTCTAAGGGGCAGGTAGGGAGAGTCAGGCTGGTACTCACTCAGAGAGATTCCTCTTTTCAGAGAAGACCCGGAGGATGAATTCCCCCTCCTGATGGGGCTCATAGGTGGAAGGCACAATGACGTACTCGCTGGGGGGCAGGCGGAAGCGCTGGGACACTTCCCGCATGTTGATGTAGGTTTTGCTTCTGGCCTTGGAGGCGTTGTACAAGAAAAAGTCCTTCTGCAGGTGCTGCTTATTCCCGTGCATCTGAGGACAAGAAGCCAAGACACCCGAGCCCCTGGGAGGGTTGCCTGGACCCCTCACAGTCCCCTGCAAGGGCTCCTTCCTAACTCTTCGGGCATTCACTTCACAATCTTCATGTACCAACTTCCAACTCCCAAGGCCTCCGATTGCTCAGTGTCACGGGCATTCCGGATCTCACTTCCCCTTCCTTTGTGATTTAGAAATGAAGGTCAGGTCTATACTTTCCCTAGACAGGACCACTCACCAGAACTGATGATCCTCCACTCCAAATCCCTCTGGTTGACAAGTGCCCCAAAGATGGGGAAGGACCTTGACTGGGTTCTGAAGGAGGTGAGTCCCCTATCCTAGAAAGCAGCAACCTTTAGATCATGGCTCTGTGAGTGTATACTTGCACGAGTGTGAGAGAATGAGTGTGTGAAGGTTTGTGTGTTTGATGGGCAGGGTATCCTGCTGGAAGGGAGAAAATGCACATTATGGGGTACGGTACCCTCCTATCAGCCTTGCTCATCAACCCTACCAGGAAGCTTCTCTGGGAGCCACAGACAGATTTAGGACCCCCAACGAATGCTGCACACCACTGCCGGCCACTGCCACTGCTATACCTCTTTGGGAACCTGGAAACAAAATAGAAAAACAACAGCCCTGATGTGAATGAGGGTACAGAGTTGGCAGATGGGAATGCCAGCAACTGTAGAGTAACTATACACTCTAACTCCTGCTACCACCCTGCCAGGCCCAGTCAGACCCAATGCCCCCATGACATTTATGCGGCTAACAAACGTGTGGGCCTGAGAACAGGAGCCCTGGTGGTTCCTGAGGACAAGAAAAGCCAGAGGGTCCTGCTGGAAACTCTCAGTTCTCCCCACTGGAAAGGTGTGTTTCCTGTGCTGGAGCTGGTGGAGTCTTCATACCTCGTAGATTGCGAAGCCAATGGTGAAGAGGTTGGCTCCCAGCTTCCGGTCCTTGCGACGATTCTTCTGCATCAGAGCCACCAGGAAGCTGCAGATCACCTCCGAGTCATCAGGGTCATCATCCTCCTCCAGGAGCTTTAGACGGTACTGCGGGTTGGTCCAGAAAGTGTCTGTGCCCCCCACAAAAGGAAATGTGCTGTGGAATGGTCTGTATGTCAAATGTGTTGCTGATTGGTCAATAAATAAATCACTGATTGGCCAGTGGCCAGGCAGGAAGTATAGGCGGGACTAACAGAGAGGAAAATTGAGAGAACAGAAAGGCAAAAGAGAGACACTGCCAGCCGCCATGATGAGAAACAGCATGTGAAGATGCCGGTAAGCCACAAGCCATGTGGCAAGGTATAGATTAATGGAAATGGATTAATTTAAGCTGTAAGAACAGTTAGCAAGAAGCCTGCCATGGCCATACAGTTTGTAACCAATATAAGTCTCTGTGTTTACTTGGTCAGGTTTGAGCGGCTGTGGAACTGGCAGGTGAGAGAGATTTGTTCTGACTGTGGGCCAGGCAGGAAAACTCTAGCTACAGAAATGCATGTTCAGATATGGAGAAAGGGCAGGAAGGATAATGAGGCAGGGAACCTGACTCCTAGGTCCCCTTTGTGAGGGGTCGTTTAAAGATTTTTATTGATATGTGTAGCATGTGCGTGCCTGGTGCCTATGGAGTTCAAACAAGGACCGCCATATGGGTGCTGGGAAACCGAACCCTGGTCCTCTGCAAGAGCAGTAAGTGCTCTTTACCACTGAGCCATCTCTCCAGTCCCCATTAAATGCATTTTGACTTAGAATTAAGACAGAATTCCCAGACATTTATGAAATGGCCCTAAAGTTACTGCTGCCATTTTGTGCTACTTGCTTCTATAAATGGAATTCTCAAGATTGACAATTATAACATCAAAAAATATCCATCAATTCCAAAAAAAAAAAAAATTGAAGATGCTCTGTGTCCTACCATCTCTAATATTCAGCAAGATTTAAATCTTTGTGTAAAAGTAAATAAATACATCTACCTCATTAACATACAAATTTGGTTTTGTCTTTAATAAGTGGTAAACTTATATGTGCACTAGCCAATTGTTTTAAAATTAAATAAGTTTATTTTCTTTTAATTTTTTTGAGACAGTTCTCCTGACTCTGCCTCCTGAGTGCTGGGATGGCAGGCATGTGTCTCCACACCAGCTTTATTCTGTGTGGGGGGATTGAACTCAGGACTTCATAAGTGCTAGGCAAGCACACTGTCAACTGTGTTACATCCCCACTCTCCCAAACAAACTTCTGAATGACTTATTATCAGTTTGACTTACATACCTATTTTATCACCTATATACCGAGGGTTGTGTAAAAATTCCTCATTGAGCCGGGCAGTGGTGGCACATGCCTTTAATCCCAGCACTCAGGAGATAGAGGCAGGTGGATCTCTGAATTCAAGGCCAGCCTGGTCTACAGAGTGAGTTCTGGGACAGCCAGGGCTACACAGAGAAACCCTGTCTCGAAAGACAAAAAACAAACAAAATTCCTCATTGAAAAGAAGTTACATGTAGAAATGTTTAAGAGGCCTGCTCCCCGCTCTAGACAACTCTAAGGTACCCTGTGCCTGGATGCTTGACAAATATTTATGGAAAGCGTGATTCAAGCATTTGTCTAATTATTGGTGAGTGGGAACCTCTCCCCTTTGGGCTGGCTAGTTTTATGTCAACTTGACACAACCTAGAGTCATCAGAGGGGAGGGAGCCTCAACTGAGAAAATGCCTCCATAAGATCAGGCTGTAAGCAGGCAAGCCTGTAGGACTAGGCTCTATAAGAAAGCTGGCTGAGCAAGCCGTGGGAAGCAGGCCAACTAGGCAGCGCCCCTCCATGGCCTCTGCACCAGCTCGTGCTCCTGGGTTCCTGCCCTGCCTGAGTTGCTGCCTGACTTCCTTTGGTGATGAACAATGATGTGAAAGGCCAAATAAACCCTGTCCTCCCCAACTTGCTTTGATCATGGCATTTCACCATAGCAACCCCAACCCTAACGAAGCTAACCCATCTGCAGGCGGCATGGCCTGGCCTGGATGTGCAGTAATCCCGTGCCTCCTCCTTTCTGAACTTCCGTCGTCTTTGCCGACAGCTTCACTATTTCAACCTACTCCTTAAGCGCCATTGGTCTCTTGGGTCTGGCTTTATGCGTCTCCTCTGGTTCCACCCATCCCATTTCCCTTGTCATCTGACTGCCCCACTGTGTGTCAGAGAGAGAGAGAGAGAGAGAGAGAGAGAGAGAGAGAGAGAGAGAGAGAGAGAGAGAGACTTCTTTCTCCTCCCTCTCCCCCTCCTTCCCCTACCCCCTCCTTATCCTCCTCCTTCTTCTAACAAGACAGGGTTTTTCTGTGTAGTCCTGGCTGTCCTGGAACTCACTCTGTAGACCAGGCTGGCCTCAAACTCAGACATCTGCCTGCTGCTGCCTTCTGAGTGCTGGGATTAAAGGTGTGTGCCACCACTGCTAGGCATGACTTCTACTTTCTAACTGACCCCTACATTCCAAGGACACCTCAGCTACATATCTTAGCTCAGTTTCTTGTCTAACTTCCCTCTTTCTACCCATCCATTTCCTCTCATTTATTTACTTTTATTTTCATCATAAAACACTATGAGTGTTGTGTGTATATGATGTATGTGTGTTTGTGTATGAAAGCAGGTGCATGCATGCCATGGCATAGGCATGGAGGTCAAAGGGCAATCTTGAGCTTCAGCCCTCTCCTTCCACCTTGTTTCAAGGTCTAAGCTTCTGGGAATTCTCTTGTTTCCATTTCCCATATTACTGTAGATCGTTGGGATTATGGACACACTACTTACTATGCCTGACTTTTATGTGGGTTCTGGGGACCCAGACTCTCTTGATCAGGCAAGCTCTTTATATGCTGAATCATCTCTCTCTATCCTCTTCATTGAGATTTTATCATATAGCCAAGTCTACTCTAAAATGCAGATGACTTCAATTCTCTATTACAAATCTTTGCCTTGATAGTCAATGGGTACCTCAAACTTTTCATGACATCAACTGAAGTCCTTTATCTATATGTTCACAACCAACCACATCAAAAACAACACACCCACTTTTGTTACAATATTGACTCATCCACTTGGGTCATTGTTCTGGGGCCCTTGGTATCATTCATTATTCCTTCCCTAAATCTGAATTCTCCCCTCCATCTCTGAAGCCACTGACTGGTCAGGCTCTCAGCATTTCTGCCATGGACGACTGTAGTATCCTCAAGTACACCTTCAACAGGATTGGCATGGCATTCCGACAGTTTCCTGCTTCAGCCTTTGCTGGCAGCAAATGTACCAGGGAGTTGCTACCAGCTCCCTATTGGAGATTCCTCAGCAGGGCTGTTTCCTTCCTTAAATGAGGAGGATCTAATGAGATAGTGCATGCCTTAAGCTTAGGACAGACTCAGTAAATGACAGTTAATAGTATTCTGCCTGGAATGAGTAGTGCCCAGGGCCCTCCCCCATCCCAAGTGTCTCCTACCTGGGAAGTTGCGGCAGCCGCCGGCAGAACATCCCCTCACCCAGCGGCCCTCATTCACAGACACGGTCCAGGTCTGTAGTTTGTCAGACTCCAGGGCGTCAGCTGTGAGGTTACAGATCTCCAGCTTTGTGAAATGGTAGACAAAGTCGTCATAGGACATCCTGGAAGGTGGAAAGAGGAAAGACTCACACAGGCTGGAGAAGGGAAGATTCAAGAGATAATACAGCCCAATAAAGTCCCCAGAAGACCCTGACATTGTCATTTGTTTGCTCATTTGCTTTTGAGAGAGGATTTCATGGTGTAGTCTAGGTTGACCTTGAACTTTCGATCTTCCTGCCTGTCTACCAAGTGATGGACTTACAGGTGTGTGCCTGGCACCACCATTTCTGACATAGCAACCCCAAATTATCACCATTTCTTACAGTAATGACTCCTCATTTGTCTATGATGAGAGAGAGCCGGCTGGAAAATCATTCTCCAAAATGTTACTGTGTGTTTCACCATTGCCAGGCACATTTTTGGCACAGGGGAAAGAGCTGTCACTTGGGGAAAGATATTTTTAAGGCTAATGACATCACAAATAAATGCATCTGGGTCCCAAGGGAACCATAGGACTTGTAAGGGACATTCCTGTCAGCTGATACTCAGAAGGCTTTCACGAGCAGAATAAGGGTGGTCCTGGGCATCAGGTAAGAAAAGCCTCTCCACTCAGAAGAGAGCTGTGTCAGAGCCAGCGCACAGGGTGGCTGGAACAAGAGCTGCCGTGTGCTGGCCTGGGTTTGAGCTCAGTCATCGCTAGGACCCGGCAATCTCTTTTCAGAACCTCATCTTTGCTGGGCCTTGAGCTTGAGTGGGAAAACAGGGTCCAGATGGAACCTGGTGGCTTCTGATTGGGAACTGAGGTTTCACCTCCCTGCCTGGGTCATGAACTTACCAGAACTCTCCATCCTCAGTGACCTGGTGCTGCAGACGGGTCTTCTCATCTTTGTCCACAAAGCTCCAGTCCTTCCAACTGAGAGGAAAATGGAGGGATTAAGGAAGGAGGAGGAAGAAGGGGAGGCCTAATGTGGGCTGGGACAGAGGAACAGAGAAATACTAAGTTGGAGAGGCCCGCATCCAGATCACAGTCAGTATGAGCCATCAAAATGCAGCTCCAACCTGCTCCCCCCAGTGGAAAGGCCTATAATCATTTCCTGCCAAAGGGGTTCACAAGCACTTCACTGTCTCTGGCTGAATCTTTGGGCCTCCTCATGAAGAGCTCGATTCTGCAAATAGGCAAACCAGGATTCTCCTTCGATAACAGACAGCTGTGTCCTTAGATAGGTCACTTGATCTGTCTGTCAGCTTCGACTTCCTCAGTTACCAAAGGGAAATATTGCATCATCTACCCAGGAACTATGGTGAGTTCATGAAATAACTCATCAAAACTAAGAAAAGATCCAGCACGTAAACGGCTCTTCTTTCCATCCAGGAAACAGCATGGCACTGTTTCTAAGACTGGATGCTTTTACAATTTCTCTTCCAGGGAGAAGTAGTAAGCACATTTGTGCCTCAGGCTCTCTGAATTAGAATTAAGCTAAGGGCTGGAGAGATGGCTCAGAGGTTAAGAGAACTGATTGCTCTTCCAGAGGTCCTGAGTTCAATTCCCAGCAACCACATGGTGGCTCACAACCATCTGTAATGAGATCTGGTGCCCTCCTCTGGCCTGCAGTCACATATGCTGTATACATAATAAATAAATAAATCTTAAAAAAAAAAAAAAGAAAAGAAAGAAAAAAAAGAATTAAGCTAAATGGGTTTCAGGGTATGCTTGGAGTTGGGGTGCCATGAAACCAAAGTGGAGATTTCTGGGAGACATGACCCCCCATTCAGCAGCTCCTGCAAGAGAGGAGTCAGTAGGAAGTGTGTTAAGGCACCGGGTTAGTCTGGAAAACACAGCAAGGTCATTGTGGGTGACTTGGACTAGTGGAAGAGACAATAATGGGATACGAGGGCTCCCACAGCACAGAGTTCACGCAGCACTACCCCCAAGTAACCCACCCCACCTAAAGCTCCCACAGCACAGAGTTCACATAGCACTACCCCCAAGTAACCCACCCCACCTAAAGCTCCCACAGCACAGAGTTCACGCAGCACTACCCCCAAGTAACTCACCCCACCTAAAGCTCCCACAGCACAGAGTTCATGCAGCACTACCCCCAAGTAACCCACCCCACCTAAAGTATGAAGGGCTCTATCTTTGTGATCCCGCCACTGAACCTGAAACCACAGGAACAAGTCTGTGCTTCCGCATTCCTCTCTACGTCCCTAGGAGCATACCGTCAGTTCCAAGAAAGGAATTGCCACTTGGATGAGTGAAGGGATCGGAATGACATGAATGTAGGAGGCAGCAAGTTCACAATCAGCATCTTGTGGGTCTACTGAGAGGTGACTTACTCACAGACTAGCCTAAGAGCTTAGCTTTCTGCCTCCTAGTTAGTAGGTGATCAATAAATGCTTGCTAAGCGAATGAACGTGCGGCTGACAGAATCTGGAGTAACGGTATACTGCTACGGTATGTGTCGAAGTCTGTCAGAACAGAGCCATACAGGGCCTGGGTATGGGTGTGGCCACTGTTGAGTCTTACTGTTCACGCACAAGGGGCTGCCTGTCATTTAGAAGGGACAACCTGGCTTCAGTGACTGAGAGAACCCAGAAGGGCTGTAAAGTTCTGGAGCCTCTGATGACTCCTCAGGTGGTTGTCTTGTCTTGTCTTTAGTCTTTTCAGAGGTAAGCAGTAAAATTCTTTCACAGGCTGGGTGGTGGTGGCGCACGCCTTTAATCCCAGCATTCTGGGAGGCAGAGGCAGGAGGATCTCTGTGAGTTGGAGGCCAGCCTGGTCTATAGAGCGAGATCCAGGATAGGCACCAAAACTACATGGAGAAACTCTGTCTTGAAAAGAAAAAAAAAAATCTTTCACAGGACTTTTGGGACTTCATACATGGACATCAAAGGAGAGGGTATCTTAGTCTCAGTTAAGCACTTTCCCCGGCTGTCTCATATACTCCTCATAAGAGCCACCAGAAGGGCTGGTACTGCTTCCATTTTACAGAAGAGGCAAAGAGATACTAAGAAGGAAATTGCCTGTTTAGCCCAGAACCCTGCACTGAGACTCTTCTAGAATCATTCCATTTGCTGGGCAGTAGTGGTACACATACCTTTAATTCCAGCACTCGGGAGGCAGAGGAAGGTGGATCTCTTGAGTTCGAAGACATCCTGGTCTACAGAGTAAGTTCCAGGACAGCCAGGACTATACAGAGAAACCCTGTCTTGAACCCCCACCCCAAAATCCTTCCTTTCAAGTCTATGATCATCATTATGCTCACGGAGTCCCTGTTCCCACCTCCACCTCCAGCCCTTTTGGGGAGCCCACACCTGTACTCTTCTCTGCAGGCCATTGGTTTGGGGGTGATGTTGCACCAGCACCAACAGTACTTTCATGGTTTGGTACCCAGCCCCGCGTGGCCTCAGGCTCTGTGGCTCCGTGGTCTGCCTCACCTACCCATCACTCCAAGAGCCGTTCCACTCCACCTGGCCCCAGGGATTCCGCAGCCGCACCAGCTTTACCTTCTCGCCTTTGAACAGGGCCTGGGGCAAAGAGACAACGCTCTGAAGCTCTGGAGCAAGTTTGGAAAGATGGGGTGTCTGACTTGCTCTGAGGGCTGGGGTGGAAGCTGAGAGAATCCAGTGTGAGAGCTGCCTGCCTGGCCCTGGCCTGGTGGACAAACCAGAAGCTTGCTGACAGGGTATGTGTTGGTGGCAGGGATAAGCATCTATGGTGAGGCTCTAGAAATATAATAAGTATTTCTGTGTGGGTTTTCCTTTATTTCCCTTTTATTATTATTGTTCTTTATGTGGATGTATGAGTTATGTGCACCACATGCCTGCGGGTGCCTGAGCAGGCCAGAGGCTGTCAGGTCCCCGGAACTGGAGTTAGAGACGGCGTGCGCTGCCTGATGGCACCGGGAACCACACCCAGGTCCTCTGGAAGAGCAATAAGTGCTCTTTACTTATAAATAAGTGCGGAGCCACCTTTCCAGCTCCTATTTTTAGTATGTGTGCGTGGGTGCACGTGTGTGCACATATGTGTGTGATGTGAGGAGGTGTGCCTGTGTCTCAGCGCACACGAGTGCATCAGAGGACAACTTTCTGGAGTCAGTCCTCTCCTTCTATCGTGGGTTCCAGGTTTGAACTCAAGTCTTCAGCTTGCTCAATAAGTGCTTTGACCAACTGAGTCACCTCACCAGCCCACTGTGTGGGTTTTTAAAAAGGCTCCTGTTGGCTAAAGTCCAGATGCCTGGTCTAGATGGACCAATTAGAAAAAGATGCCCAGGTCTCCAGTCACATGCAGTGGGGGGATAAATATGCCCCACTGCATGTTACAGCCTCACAATGTTCCTGCCTGGGAAATGACCCAGGAAACTTCAGAAACCCCACATAATATAAGCCTCTGTGTGTTTACTTGGGGGAACGCTAGTAGGAGAGATTTTTCCTCACCACCGGCAGGCCGGGACACAGGAAATCTTCTGTCTACAACTGGCAAGCTCTTTGAGTGATGAAGGAGGTACAGAAATTTAAGTCCTGACTTTCGGAGATCAACTCAGCTGTGTTTCTACACCCCGCCAGACTCTACACGACTCACCTCCTCCAGCCCAGTGACTGAATAGGCATGACCTTTCACCAGCCCACAGGCCATTCTTGTTTCATACTGCACAGGAACAATCGTCTGTAGAGCAATAACCAGACAGCCTGTCAGGAGTTGGGGGAAGAAGTTCCATCGCTCAGAGACAAGGGTTCATATTGGCTCATCTCTGAGTTATCTCAGACTGAGGATGGCTCACTTCCCTGCTAGGACGCCTTATGGCCAGGATCAGACCCTCACTGGTTTTCTAAGAGCAGTAGGAAGATGCAGCCTCAGACTCCTAGCTCATCACGCTGCCCTGATGGCCAGAGAGCAAGGTGGGTACTGGAACAGAAGGTGAGTGAAAGGATTTGTCCCTCCTTTCCAGACCCCCTCAGAGGAGCAGAGGGGACATCTGGGGTCTATCTGCCTTCCCCTGAGCCCACCCGGAGTTGACTATTCCCAAAAGAAGGAATTGAGAAATAAAACCTATAGATCTAAACTTTTCTCTTGACATTACCTCACTTCCCTCACGTTTACCTAGAACACGAAAGTCAGGAAAACCCTGTCCCTACTCCCAATACTGGGAATACAGGACGGTTCCCTGCTGCGACATGACTACACCTGAGTACAGGGAGAGCTGTCTCAGTTCAAGTTGTAGCCTGGAGGGTTCTTCGGCAGAAGGGTAGATTAGCAAGGGCCATTGAGTGCTCCACAGGTCCCTGCACCAGGGGCCTAATAACAACAGCTTTGGGGAAGCTTCTGAAAGCCACGTGGGTTTGAATTCCTGAAGCCTTCTTCAGGGTGGCAGGTGTAGAGTCTGGAACTGTATTTTAGTCTCTTAGATTTCATCCCTCATTTGACCTAGACTTGGGCAGAACACTCACTGGTCTCCATGTCTATACCTCGGCGGAGGCTACCTGAGATGACTTTTGGCTCTACACAGCTTATCATTTTGACCCAGAAGTTTTACTGTTGGGATTTGGTCTTATAGCCATTGTGGGTATATACAAAGAGGTCTCTATTGAAATGCTTATTATAGCACTTCTGAAAACAGACGTTAAAAAAAACCCTAACTTTTCAATAACAATATTAGTAAGTAAATTACAACATATATGCACATGAGAATATTGTGCAGCTACTAAAATGATATAAAAGAATACTTAGTTACATTTAAAAAAATATGAATCTGACCAAAAACGAAAGAAAAAGGAAAGGCAGGGTGCAAAGATGTAACATATAATAAGACACAGTTTTAAAGACAAGAATATGGCTTAAGTATGTTCCCAGAAAGACCATATACCAAATGCTGGGCAGTTATCTTTAGGTGTGAAAATATAGGCTATTAATTTTCCTGTGTTATTATTATTGGGTTTTTTTTTTTTGGTATGGCTGAGTCCTTCAGTAACGTGTGTGCCTTCCAGGTAGGAGGATGTAGGCCCTGTAGGGCAGGGCCCTGCGTTCCTATGGGAGAGTGAACAAGGGGGGCAGGGACTGTTCTGTTGGCACTGGCTACTCTGGGGAGTTGACTTCAGGGTGGGACACGTAGGTCGGGGGTGCTGGTCAGTGTTGACAGCTGGAGATGTACACACCCTTGACGGTCTGTCATCTGAGCCCCTGGGGTCGAGGTCTGAGTCTCTGAGCAGCGAGTTATCCATATTTCTCACCATCCGCGCAATCAACTCCCCCATGTTCAGACCGGAAGGAGAGGTTCCGTAAGTCATGTTCGTACCATCCTGAGGCCCGATGGGAAGGAAAGTGGAGAACCCAGGAAAGGGAGAGAGAGAGAAAACGGGGGGGGGGGGGGGGGGCAGAGGAGAAGGGAGTGACAGACAGAGCAAAATAGATATCAACAGGGCACAAGAGCAGAAAAGATGCCGGAGAGTGACAGGGGAGAATGCTCTCCTGTGTGGCATGACTGACAACCAAGCCTTCCGACCCACAGGGAGTGCTGGGAGAGAAAGGCAGGAGCTACCTTGCCCCACCCCTTCCTCTGAAATGGAGCTTCCCAGACAGCTAGTCCCAAAGCAGCCCTAGGGGAGACCAGGCCTTGGCGGGTCCTCTCCCCGTTCCTGTCTCAGCTCATGTCACCTTGATGCACTGAGAGAGGGACTCAGGGATGGTCCAGACATCAGCACACAGCCCAAGGACTGAGGGGAGGTCAAAGCTCCGTGGCTAGCGAGCGCCTGGCCGTTTCTAAGAGAAACAGTGGGCATCGGTCCACAGCCAGAGATACGGCTGGCTTTGGGGACATGCTTGTGCTGAGCAGTGCGGACACAAGAGGCCTGTCAGAGGAGCCTCTAGACCTATTTCTAACTGAATTTTAGGGCTTGGAATGTCATTGCTCAGTCTTTTTATTGAGAACTACCCCTCACCCCCAGGAATACATTTCCCTTGAAAAACTGCCAATTTTAAAGTCAAGAAACATTCATGCTCTTTTTTTTTTTTTTTTTTTTTTAAAGCGGGATCCCAGATTGACCCAGAAATAACAATCCTCCTGCCTCAACTTCTAAACTTCCGGAATTGCTGGTAGTTCATTTTTTTTTTAAAGATTTATTTATTATGTGTACAGTGTTCTGTCTGCATGTATGCCTGCAAGTCAGAAGAGGGCGCCAGATCTCATTACAGATGGTTGTGAGTCACCATGTGGTTGCTGGGAATTGAACTCAGGTCCTCTGGAAGATTAGCCAGTGCTTTTAACCTCTGAGCCACCTCTCCAGCCCCATGGTAGTTCATTTTTTAAAATCATTTCTTTAGTGTAGGGTGGGATACACGCAGAAGTCAAATGACACGTTGTGGAGACCATTCTCTTTCTACCATGCAGATCCCAAGGATCAAACTTAGGACCTCAGGTTTAGCAGCAAGTGCCCTTAGCAATGAGCCATCTCACCATCTGGCTCTTGCTTCTTAAAAGGAAACATTCACCCGACCCCAGAAGGAAGCTGTGTGTGTGGTGAAAAGCAGAAGGCTTCCCGGGAAGCAGACTTACATCAATGGAGCAGCCCATGAGGGACCCTCTCTCGATGGCTTTCCTCATGATCTTGTACATGTCACTGGGAGCATCCTTGATCTCAAAAAACTCTGTCACCCCGCCTGTGAAGTCCTCCATGGCTTCTGTGGTGTTCCCACCTTTTAGGGCTTCATAGGAACCGTGGAGCCTTGGAGAGAGGACAAAAGTCAGTCTACACTCTAGGAGTTTCAGCTAACTTAACACAAGGCCACAGAGAGCCAGGACCATTGTCACCACACTGTCCCCACTCCCTCAAGGCACTCTTCCACTTCTGCTAAACCTAGCAGCAGAGGCAGTGTCTAAGGTAAGAGACAACTTGGCTGAGCTCCGGAGAGGCAGTGAGCAGATGCAAGATTCAAAGCACCATCAGGAAGGCAGGATCAAAGAACACACATCTTTGTTTCTCCTCATTAACTTTTTGTTTTTCAGATAGGGCTCCTACTGCCTGGACCTGATCTGAGGCTGACTCAGGGTCTTAGTTGAACATTACACATGAGCATGTATACACATGCCTGGTCCAACGTGAGTGAGCCTCTGGCTGAATCCTCAAATCCATATCCCCAACCTGTAGTCTTGTCTCCCATCCTAACCGTCGTCTTACTTAGCATAAGCCTTCTCCAGCAGAGCACTCCAGAACTCATTGCGGTGGTTGGACTTGGTGAAAACCAGCTGATTGTTGTATGTTGGCAGACAGTCATCAATAACCACATCTACCCAGTCTCCATAGCGCCAGAACTGTAAGAAGTGAGAAGCACAGTCATACTCATAGACCGCCTTGACCCGAGTCCACATCCTGCGGCTCTGAGCCTCAGATACCATTACCCAGGCTTTGCACCTGAAGCTGGCTTTGGAGTGTGTGAATCTAACTACACTGTGAGCTGCTCAAGGACAGAAACTATGTACCACTTAGTGTCTGCCGAAAGCCCAGCCCAGTTCTGGGCACTCTGTGAATATCTTTGGACCTGAGACTTTCCTCCTTTGCCTAGAGGTCTGGGACAGATCTGCTATAAGCACTTTCATGTACCCCAAGTGATTCCAGTGTGTGCCCAGGATTGAGATCTCATGATGTTAGGTTGGGCTAACTTAAGTATTTCTCTGCTCCCCCTTTCCAGCTCAGAATTTGTCTCTCTACCAAATGATCAGTCCCCAGAAAAGTTCTAGTGGATATTTTAATTCTAGAACCAATAATTTCAGGTCTGGGTCAAACTAGCAACTAAATGCCCAGAAGACTAGATTTTTCTTACAAGGCCTAGAAAGGCAAGTGATAGACTTGGTGTAGATTCTACTGTCAAGGGTACAGAGTACAAGAGCTGCAGTTCATGAACCAGGGATCCCAGTAAAAACCCAAAGGACCCCACCACTTTCAGAACGGGCATCTTAAGAACCTGTTTGAGGGGGCTGCAGGCAATAACATAGCAGCCAGCCAGCCAGCTGGAGGGCAAAAATAGACACACAGGCCAGAAGACAGGATGCCTTCCTCCTGCCCGCCCGCCCTTTCTGGGGCACAGTGGAAAGTGTGTAAAGTCCGGGCACAGATAAACAGCTGCTTCCTCACAAGCTTATAGCAGTCAAGGGGGTCACTGCCCACAGGTAGGTGTATGGACCCTTTCCTGGACCCATGGGGAGGGAGGTCAAGGCCAGGAGACCAGGGGTGGGTAGATGGGCTATGTGGTGATATAATTTTCTGAAAATATCTCTTGACTCCAAAGAGACTGAACTTCTTCTGGGCCTTGCAGCCAAGTTAATAACATGCCTTGAGATCATTTAGGACTATGTACTTAACCTGCTGTCCTACTCTGTACTTGGCCTGTTTAAGTTTAACTGGCCTTTAAGAGAACAGCGTAACCAACCTCATTATTCTTTGGATTTCCCATGCAATCAGCCTTTACAACCTAAGCTAATGCATAGTTTTAATCTTAAATTATGTACTCTCCCATGCCCTGACCCAAGATTATGTATGCTGTGGAAATCATTTACCAAAAGCAGCCAATTAACCAACAAATATCCCATAAGTGTTGGAAGCAACGTGTTGATATAGGAGAGAAGGTTTGTGGTTTTTGAGTGCTATTCTGGGTGATTTGGGGTCAGTAAAGTAACTTCTTTCCTTGTAAAAATCTGTTCAAGATTACTGCAAAGAATCTCTCATTCCTTTCCCATGCCATGTTTTCTGTGCTATTCAATAAATACAAAACAAAGACCTCTGTTAGAGACAGGCACAGATTCAGACACACACACACACACACACACACACACACACACACACACACACAGGCAACAGACACATACAACAGGCACAGATGAGAATAGACACAGGTATGACAGACAACACACACATACATCAGATACCACACACAGGCAACAAGGACAGACTAATCACACATACAACAGACAGACTACGCCAGCCAGTGGTGCACGCCTTTAATCCCAGCAGTCGGGAGGCAGAGTCAGGTGATCCCTGTGAGCTCGAGGTCAGCCTGGTCTACAGAGCAAGTTCCAGGAAAGGCTCCAAAACTACACAGAGAAACCTTGTCTCAGAAGAAGGAGGAGGAGGAGGAGGAGGAGGAGGAGGAGGAGGAGGAGGAGGAGGAGGAGGAGGAGGAGGAGGAGGAGGAGGAGGAGGAAGGAAGGAAGAAAGAAAGAAAGGAAGAAAACAAAACAAAACAGACTACAGACAGGTCAGTAACCACAGACTGCAAACAGAACAGACGGAACACACAGGGAGAAGTGGGCTGGCTCTTGGTTAAAGTAACCCAAGAGAAAGTTACTTTGTTTTCATTCCTTAATGCAACGTGGAACATTTCCGGGCCTTCTCTGAGGTTATCTTTAATGCATCATCTGAGACCTGGCTGTTATCTCAACCACATCCCCATTTGCCCACCTGGAAATGGAAGATCCCCGCGTAGTTTTCAGTGAAACTTTGATCATGGGGTATAACTCGGAAAAGCAGCCGCTCATTCAGGGTCAGGCAGGCAATGGCTGCCAGAAACCAGCAGTCCCCTGCAGGCAAACACAGACCCAGTTAGTCAGGTGGGGGCTGCCGCTCTGGGAAGAGAAGGCCCAGCCCCTGCCAGGAGTTCCCCATTGCTGAAGAATTGGATGCTCAGGCCACCCTCTGCCCTACTTCCTGTCTGCCCTCACCAGGTGTGAGCCATGGCTAGGAGAGTGAGGAACAGGGTAACTCATTCTCTCATCCTCTCAGGACGGGATGTTTTCCTAAGGTCAACTGATACCTCCTTTTACAAAGGAGACTCACATCCTTCTTGGAGACAGAGCAGTGGGTGATCATGGCTGCCCTGGGTCTTTGCGGGGTGAGCCCATTTTCCCTTCCGGCATTAAGAAAAACCGTGTGTCAGAGAGCCATCAAATAAGCAGATGTGCATCATCTAACTGCCCCAGGACCAGGGTACAAGGGGCACTGGGGCTGGCAAAGGAACATACCCGGTGCCCTGACAGTCCCACATCTGTCTACTCAGGACTCAGGCTAGCTGCCACCCTGCTGGTAAGGAAAGGCTGACAAGTGTCCAAGCCACCTCTCTCCCTCCTTTGAATCGGCCAGCCCGTCCTTGGAAGCAGTGTCCTGGTTTGAAGGGCTCAGAGTTCAGTCTGTCCACACTCTCCAGGCAGTGTCCCTCAGGTGCTGGAAGCCCCAACACCCATGATGTCCTCAGCCTCTCTTTCTGGAACAAACTAAGCTGATGCTTTTCAGCTGTTCTTGCCCCTTTTTGCGGGGGGGGGGGGGTCAAGTTCTAAATTGTCTTTCAATGATTTCTCCAACTTCCCTTCACAGAGCTTGCCCCCAGTCTGCCCCGGGGAAGATGCTTCCAGAACAGAAGGTGGTAGAAGAAGAAGGACTGGGCAACAGCCAAGCTGACAGGCCAGCAGATCCTGGGCCTCTCCTCGTGGCAAACGCCATCTCCGTCAACAGACTTTTAGTGTGGAGATGTCTAGTATGATGACCCAAGTTTGACCTCCAGATCCTACATAGAAGGAAAACACTGTCCCACACAAGTTGTTCTCTGACCTTCACAGGTGTGCCATGGTGTGTGGGTGTACACACACGCACACACACACACACACACGCGCACACACACACACACTTACCATCTTGAATAGAGGGTGCACCTGTTAACTAGCCCTGGGTCATCTGGCAGGACATGGGTGGAGGGAGTTTCCTACCTAGATCTCCTTGGCAGATGTCAGTCCTGTTGGCTCCACCAATGATAAATCGAGGATTCTCACAGATTTCCTGTGGAACAAAAAGGAAACAACCAGGAAATGCTAGTAATGGTAGGAGTTCCGGGCTGACCCGATGGCGTACTGCCCTCATACCATGGGCTTTACACTCACTGACCCTTACACCTTCACAGCCAGCCCTGTGTGTGGAATACACACACTTCTTTTTCAAACCAGAGAGCTGAAGCTCGGAAGTTGGGTGTATTGGTGCACATCTGTAATCCCCACACTGGAGGGGCTGAGGCAGGAGCATGGCTAGTTCAAGGTCAGCCTGGGCGACATAGGGAGACCCTGCCTTAAGGTGAACAATAAACAACTGAGGATCAGAGAAAGTAGGAAAAGTGTCCCAAGGCCATCCTCTTTTCTCCCCCACTGTATACTGAATAGCATGTACCTTGAGAAGTGGGGAAAAGTGAGAGCAGAACTCTGGCTTTTGTTTTTTCAAAGCAGGGGAAAGGGTGCTAGAAGAAAAAAAATGATCTTCCTTTCTAAGATGCAGGACATAAATATTTAGAGTCAGCATCTGTCCCAGTGTCCACAGGTCTTGGCAGTCTTGGAAGCAGACAGTAAATCTGGTGAGAGCCTCACCTGCCCCCTCCCGGTTTATTGGAAGGGGCAAACCCACTCAGAGCAGCAACAGTGTTGGCTGCAGCTGCCAAGCCCACGGACTAGGTCTGGAACACACATCAGCAGCCAACAGACAGCGCTCTTGATTTCATTCAGTGTTGGCTTTGCTTTTTTTTTTTTAAACTTTTAAGCTAATTAAAAATTCGGTGTTTTGATTTTGATGCTGTTCTTCACAGCTTCAAGAAACCTTGTTATTCCTGTGAAGTGTTCTGTGCTGGCTCGTTTTATGTCAACTGGACACAAGCTAGAGTCATCTGAAAGGAGGGATCCTCAATTGAGAAAATGCCTCCATAAGATCTGGCTGTAGGGCATTTTCTTAATTAGTAATTAATGGGGGAGGGCCTGGCCCATTGTGGATGGTGACACCCCTGGGCTTGTGGTCCTGGGTTCTATAAGAAAGCAGGCTGAGCAAACGAGCAAGCAGCACTCCTCTATGGCCTCTGCATCAGCTCTTGCCTGTAGGCTTGTAGGGTAAACAGGGCCAATGAAAGAACACCCTGGCCCTGAGACCAGAGCCAAGGAAACATACCCTGTCCCTAACCAACTCAGGAATTGAAATCCCAGAGCTTGAAGTCCAGCCAATCTCTGAGCTTGTCCCAAGCTCAGTAAATGAGATCCTAGCAATTCCCACACTGAAAAGCTCCACCTTGGAAAGCTCCACCCCTAAGAAACCCTATATAAGTCCTGTACCTGTTCAGTTTAGGGCTGCCCTTTTTCCACCCTGGCAAA
Organism: Peromyscus californicus insignis; assembly: GCF_007827085.1. Classification (NCBI taxonomy): domain Eukaryota; kingdom Metazoa; phylum Chordata; class Mammalia; order Rodentia; family Cricetidae; genus Peromyscus; species Peromyscus californicus. The sequence continues at coordinate 94,803,597 of NW_026294595.1, read as the reverse complement.
GGCCGCCACTCTCCTGGATTCCTCCCTCCCAACATATCTCTCCAGTGAGGCTTGTTGTAATGATTTTCTTTCTCCAGAGCAGGGATTTAACAGTTATCGCTGGAGCACAGCAGACCTGCTGCATTTCTGTGGAAAACTCCCTTAGCAGAGCAGACCTGTAAAAGCTCTGCCGGAGCAAGGGCAGAGCAGAACTTTTAACACTTTGGCTGAGGAAACTTTCCCTTGCTGGAGCAGAACTGTTACATTCGGGGGAAGCTGAGCAGAGCTGTAACATTTCTCTGGGGCAGAGTGGTGACCACCTCACTGGGGAAACCCTCCCCTGCTGGAGCAGAGCTGTTAACACTTGCATTAGGGAAACCTTTCCCGGAGCAAGGACTGTAAGGCTTTTGGAGGGGTTGGGGGGTGGGGATGGGACATGACACCACGACGACGACCGGGGGGGGGGGGGGGGGGGGGGGGGGGGGGGGGGGACTGTCCCCTACCAGAACAGAGCTGTAACACTTCTGTTGGGATGGATATCTGTCCTTCCTCAGCTGTAGGTATTCCTCGGCTTCTGACCACAAGGATACCTTTTCCTTCAGAGCTATAACACAAGGTTCCCTGCCTGTTTGAGTTCCTGCCTTGACTTCCCTCAGTGATGGACTGTCACCTGGAATTGTAAGCTAAAATAAACCCTTTCCTCCCCAAGTTGCCTTGGTCACGGTGTTTCATCACGGCAATAGAAACCCTAACTAACATGTTCTCTGTTTTTCTTTCTTGCTATTTCCTTGTCTTTCTCCCTCCTCACAACCACACTCGTCTCCCAAGTGAGCTGAGGCCCCCACAGTCAAGGATGCCTCCTTCTTCCTACATGGGAAGCTGCATTAATCACACCAGCCCCTCCTGGTGTAGCAACACTGAATACTGCCACTGACACCAATGATTGAAGTGTTCTATTGGGTGGGAAGGTGTGGGGATGAAATAAACTTGGAATATAACTGTTTGAAAGCCGTTTTGATGAAAAAAACCATAGAACGTTTTAGACAGTTAAAAGGTAGAGTTAAAAACAATAAGTTTAAAAAGCAGTCTGTAAAAGTTGAAACCAAACACAAAAAGGGACTTAAGTACCTAACAAGCTGATATGGCATAAACATAACACATAAATGGAGTTATTTCAAGTGACTTCAAATACAAATTTTGGTTATTTATCTCTTTGGGGATCTATCCTGAGGACAAAAATCTAAAACCATAAAGAAAAAATCAGGGACTAGAGATGTATGTGGTAGAGTGTTTGTCCAACAAGCACAAAGCTCTGAGTTGGATCCTCAGTGCTACATAAACCAAGTGTGGTGGTGAGAGCCTGTAACCCCAGAGCTCAGCAGGCAGAGGCCCAAGCAGAAGTTCAAGGTCATCCTCAGCTACATAGCAAACGTGGTCTATGAGAAACCATGTATTTTAAGAAGACAAGGATACTAACATTATTTCAGAACTTTGACACATTATATAGGTGATAAAACAAATAAGAATTTTGATTGTTATCATTAAGAACTAAGGTTTTTTGTTTTGTTTTGTTTCCAAGACAGGGGCTCTCTGTGTAACAGCTCTGACTGTCCTGGAACTTAATTTGTAGCCCAGGCTGGCCTTGACCTCACAGAGATCTGCCTGCCTCTGCCACCTGAGTGCTGGGATTAAAGGTGTGGACCACCATTGCTGTCAGATTTTTTTTTTTTTTTTTTTTTGGTTTTTCGAGACAGAGTTTCCCTGTGTAGCTTTGCGCCTTTCCTGGAACTCCCTTTGTAGACCAGGCTGGCCTCAAACTCACAGAGATCCTCCTGTCTCTGCCTCCCAAGTGCTGGGATTAAAGGCATGCACCACCACCGCCTGGCTAGATTTTTTTTGTTAGTATAAAAGGAAACAGAATTATACAGTAGGGGCTGGAGAGGTGACTTAGTGGCTAAGAGCACTTGTGCTCTTGCAGAACAATGAAGTTCAGTTCCTAGCATAATCTGGTGGCTCACAACCCCTGCAAGACTCAGCAACACCCACATGCATGTTGGCACGTGCACGCGTGCGCGCACGCGCGCGCGCGCGCGCGCACACACACACACACACACACACACACACACTTCTTTTTAGAAAACTCTTGCAATGTTACAGTTAAATTTATTAATAGTTTTTTTTTTTATCTTCCTAAAAATAATTTCCATGCACTGAGAACGAACAAGGACTGGCGATGTGGTTCTGCATTAGAGGGCTTACCTAATATGTGCAAAGCCCTGGGTTTAATCCCAGTACCACCAAAATACCAAAAGCCAAGAAGCAGTAACAGTAGACAGACGGCAGTGATTCTGAAGAAGGTGAGCAAAGAAAAGGAACAGAACAAGTACTACAAGCGGTGATTCAGAACACTTTCCCAAAAGAACAGGCTTGGCACTGTGAGCTGGAAGAGCCGGCAGGATACTAAGAATGGCAAGCCAGGGTGGCCAACAGGAAAACATTCTAGATCATCACTGGACTTAGCATAGCACCTGTCCATAGGTGATGGTGGCAAGGCACTTGGCACTTGGTGATGACGGAACAGTCTCTGCAGCTGAGGCAGGGGGCTGTGGGGGAACTAACAAAGACTAAGATACACAACTGTAACATGTGCAGGGGGCCTAGATCAGTCCCATGCAAGCTCTCTGGTTGGAGGTTCAGTCTCTGTGAGGTCCTATGGGCCCAAGTTCATTGTTTCTGTGGGTTTTCTTCTGGTGTCCTTGGCCCCTCTGGCTCCCGTTCAAAAACAATGCCGTATGCCCGAAGACTGGAGCAATGCATTTAAGATACTAAAGAGAACCAAGTGTTCGGCTGGAACCTCCAGCTCACCCAGCTGTTTGGGTGGGAGCTCCACCTCAAACCCTGGCATCCTGGCATCCCTACACCCAAAGAGTCTGGAATGTTTGGAAGGAGTCTGGTGGAAGATCCACCTCGGCTCCTCTCCCCATCTCTTTCCCTAAACCGGCCCCTTCAGAGCCCACCAAACAAGCGGCATCCCAGGTGTCCTTGTCCCCTCTCTGAGGGGCTGGGGGAATCACCCAGGAATGTTTTACCCAATACACCCGCTTTTCTAATTTGGTCTGATTCAGTTTGCTGCGTCGGCAGAGAGGCCTTCAGGACGCCTAAAACTTACACCAGCGCCATCCAGGAAGCCCTACTCCTGTCTCTCTCTCTCTCTCTAAAGAGAGCTGTTCAGAGAGCTCTGAAAGAAGGAAAGGCGCCAAAAGACTCAGCATTGCATTCTTGGCGGCTACTGCAGCCTCCTCCCCTGAAGTTGCCAGCTGCCCAAGCCCCCACGTAAAGTGCTCAGCTTCCACCATACTTGGGCACAAACCCAGCTGGTAGCAGACACATCATTACCCCTTGCCTACAACCTATAGAGTCTCCCTGCTTTCGTTTCTGAGCGCAGCTCCGCCAGCCCCAAACTCTGGGACTGGGAGTTTCTTTGCTCAAATAAACCTGTTGTTATACTTTTTCAATTCGGCTTGATTTGGCTTACTGCGTTGGCGGAGAAATCTATTATTGGGGACAGAAAACCTATTACAAAAGTGAACCAAGGATTTAGAGTGAAACAAAATCTTCTTCCAAGAGCACAGGAATAAGTAAATAAATGTAATGACAAAAATTTAAAGCCCACTAAAACCAAGCAACCAAACAGAAACCCTAGCTGATGGTTAGAAGGGAGAAGGTACAACATGTAATTTACTGCCTGTCATGTTCAACACCTACTTACAATTACTTTGCACACAGGCTGAGGATGCTCAGTTGGTAGAGAGCTTACTTTGCATGCACGAAGCCCTGCATTTGATTTCCAGTTTCCCATAAACGGGGTGTAGTGTAACATGCCTGTCATCACAGCACTTGGGAGGTAGAAGCAGGAGGATGAAAAGTTCAGGTTGCCAGTTTTGCTGAAGGAGGTGGAGGCAGGAGGATTATGGTGATATTTTATTTGTACTGAAATGTGATTTTATTTGTATGTTAATAAATGAAGTTGCCTGGGGGTCAGAGCTAATAGCAAACCATAGCAAGAGTCGAGTGGTGGTGGCACACGCCTTTAATCCCGATCACATGACAGGCAGATCTCTGTGTGTTCAAGGATACCACCAGCATGGAGACACACGCCTTTAATCTCAATACCAACCATAGAAGACCTGGAGGTCTGTATAGACAGGCAGTGACGAGGAGGTCATGTGGTTGGGTTTACAACCAATGAGAAGGCAGAACAGAAAGTCCATAAAAAGACAGACACACAGGAAGTAGGTCACTTTCTGAGGGGAAGGACGACAGTGGCAGCGAAGGGTAAGAAAGTGTTTTTAGTATTAGCTCTTAGCTACTACTCTGACCTCTTGGGCTTTTAACTCTGCATTTGGCTCTGTGTTTCTTATTTAATAAGACTTACATCTACAGAGGATCACGAGTTCAAGGCCAGCCTGGGCTACACATTTTTGGCCTGGTGGTGGTGGTGGTGGCGCACACCTTTAATCCCAGCACTCGGGAGGCAGAGGCAAGTGAATCTCTGTGAGTTCAAGGCCAGCCTGGTCTACAGAGTGAGATCCAGGACAGGCACCAAAGCTACACAGAGAAACCCTGTCTCACAAAACAAAAACAAACAAACAAAACAAAAAAGTCATCTTTGGCAGTACAGTGAGTTTGAGGCCACTTTGGGATACATGAAACCGTTTCTCAAAAACAAAACAGGGGCTAGCTGGAGAGAAGGCTCAGCGATTAAGAGCACTTGTTACTCTTACAGAGGACCTACATTCAGTTTTCAGCATCCACACAGTAGCTCACAGCTGTCTGTAACTCTAGATCCAGGAAATTCAGCACCCCTTGAAGGAAGGCCCTAGGTACATAAACACACATGCAGACAAACAACTCACACACATAAAATAAAACAAAATTAGATATTAAAAAAAATCAGTATAGAGTGTTGTGGGATGGTCTGTATGTCAAATGTGTTGCTCTGATTGGTCAATAAAACACTGATTGTGGCCAGGCAGGGAGTATAGGCAGGACTAACAGAGAGGAGAATTGAGAGAACAGGAAGGCGAAGGGAGACACTGCCAGCCGCCACCATGACAAGCAGCATGTGAAGATGCCGGTAAGCCACGAGCCATGTGGCAAGGTATAGATTTATAGAAATGGATTAATTTAAGGTGTAAAAACTAGATAGCAAGAAGCCTGAGCCATTAGGCCAAACAGTTTAAATAATATAAGCGTCTGTGTGTTTATTTTATAAGTGGGCTGTCGGATTGCCAGGGCTTGGCGGACCCAGAGAGAAAACTCTCCAGCTACAATAGAGCTTCTTAAAAAAACTAAAAAGAAATTACAATATGACTACTTATAGGTATAAGAGGGAATCTAAACAAGAATATAACAGAGATTCCTGTGGTATTTGTCGTGGTACTGTTCACAATAGCTAAGTTATGGAAGCAGCCTAGATGGTCAGCAACAAAAGAATGTATTAAGAACATGTGGTATATATGTACAGCATAACCTTTTGTTGTTGTTTTTTCCAAGACAGGGTTTCTGTGTAGCCCTGGCTGTCCTAGAACTCGCTTTGTAGACCAGGCTAGCCTCAAACTCACAGAGATCCACCTGCCTCTGCCTCCCAAGTGCTGGGATTAAAGGTATGCACTACCATGCTCAGCTGTACAACAGAATCTTATTCAACAGAAAAAAACAATAAAATTTGGGCCAGTGAGAATGCTCAGCAGGTGAAGGCAATCCCTGCCCAGCCTGATGACATGAGCTTAATACCCAGAACCCACATGGTGAAAGGAAAGAATCTCTCCTGTGTGTTGTCCTTTGACCTCCACACAGATATCGTGGCACATGCCTCCATCTAGATATACTTATTTATTATATACTTATAAATATATATATTAAATTTTTTAAAGAACGAGATTGTGTCATTTGCAGGAAAATAGAACTGGAGAACATCATGCTAAACAAAGTAAGATAGAACTAAAAAAACACAAGTCTTGCATGTTTTCTCTCAAATGGAAAATCTAGGTTTAAAAGACAGGACGGGGGATTGTGTTTCTCGGTTGGCAGAAGGTTTGCACAGCATACAGGAAGCCCTGGGTTCCCCCCAGCGCTGTATAAACTGGATGTGATGGTCCAGTAAATCTTCAAAATAAATAAGTGCGTTTAAACAAGAGAACTGGTGAATGATGGAGCATTTCCCTGGGCTCTGGGACTCTGATGGCCTCCTCCAAACCACCAAGTGTCTTCCCACATGGGAAAGCCAGAAGAACAAAAGCCTTGTTGTCACAACAACTGTGGTATATAGATAACACATAAGCAAGGTCCTTTCAGTTAGTTACTACTCATCAAAACTAGTAAAGGTTCTTGAAAAAGTTAAAAAAAGATGAAGGTAGGAAGGTGAGATAGGCATGGAGGTGCATGCCTCCAGTCCCAGTACCTGGGTAAGTGGAGGCAGAGGGTGAGGAGCTAGGGTTGTTTTTGGCTACATACCAAGTTTAAGACTGGCCTGGGCTCCATGAGATCTGTCTCAAAAAGCCAAAAAAAATTTTTTTCAAAGTTTTGTTCTTTTTGTTTATTTTGTTTGTTTTTATTTTTTGAGACAGGGTTTCTTTGTGAGCCCTGACCGTCCTGGAACTCATTCTGTAGACTAGACTGGCCTCAAACTCAGAGATTTGCCTGCCTCTGCTTCCAGAGTGCTGGGATCAAAGGTGTGTGCCACCACGGTCTGGCATGTAAGTTTTAAAAAGAAAAGAAAGTACAAGGGCAATTATATGGGAAGAGGGGGGATAGCTGTGGGAGCGGGGAGAGAAAGACAAGAAAGAGTAATGGGGGATAAATATGAGCCAAGTGAAATATATACATTACGAAAATTCATCTTTTCAGTGTGTGCACGTGGAGACTAGAGGTCAACCTTGGGTGTCATACCCCAAGTTCTCTCCATCGTGGTTTCCGAGGCCGAGTCTCTTACTGACCTGGAGCTCATGGAGTACACTAGGCTGGCCGGCCAGCCAGTCTCAGGGATCCACTCATCTCTGCTTCCCCAGTGCTGGGATTAGAAGTATTTCCCACCGCATCAGGATTTTAAACATAAGTTCTGGGGATTGATTTCAGGTCGTCATGGTTGTACATCAAACACTGTACCGACCAAGCGATCTCCTCAGCCCTCACTTTGGCTTTGATACTTGACCGGTGCACACACACTGTCTCCAGTATGGCTGACTCTAAGATTGGAGCAGGAGTTATACCAGATAAACCTGGGGCATCTTGTAATGGTTCAAAACCAGAATGTTCTCAAGAAGATTTGAAAACCAACCAACCCACCCAGGGCTTTGGGTACATAGATACAGGAGCCAACTGAGAACTTCCACTGACTGTAGCTGGTATGACAGGGAATGGCACAATAACTCAAAATGAAAGACAAATATGCACGAGTCCATATTGCTATAAATGGCTGCACACAGACACACAGGGAGAGAACACAGGCCACACTCTCATGCAGAATTATCATCCGTAATTTTTGAGACACTTGGCATTCAAAGTAGTGGAACATAACTTTCCATTCTTTAAGTGTGGGCATATGCTTAGGCTCTAGCTTCTGAAAAGAAAAGGAGGGGAAAAGAAACTTCACAGTACAGAAACTAGACAGACATGCAGCCTGGCTATCAAGGTCAACATCGTAGTGAAGAAGCGTGTTTACAGTCTGTGCCCTCAATATGTGTTGTGATGAGAAGGTACTTGACCTCGGTGGTCAGCCTCCTCCAAACACATAAGCCCAGGGCTGGAGAGAGGGTGCAGTGGTTAAACGTACTTGCTGTTCTTGCAGAGGACCCTGGTTCATGAAGTTCTCAGTATTTACATGGCAACTCACAATGGTCTGTAGCTCCAATTATAAGGGCTTTAGTGCTCTCTTCTGGCCTCCAGGAGTACTGCACACATGTGAGGTACATACATGTGTGCAAGCAAAACACTCATACACATAAAATTAAAATAAAAAAATTTAAAAATAAACAAATAAATATGTAAACCCAGTCTAGTCAGGAAAAAAAAGTAGAGACAGATGCCAACTGAGAGGCATTTTACAAAATACCTCACTAGTGCTCTGTGAAACTGTGCAGCAAGCACATCAGGAACAAGGAGAACCTGAGAGGGGAGGCTGAGGAGACACCTAAGTGAATGTGGAAGGGAGGAGTCTTGGAACATAAAAAGACAGTAGGCAAACCCTAAGGAAAGAAAGTGTGGAAGTCATTTTCAATAATACATCAATATTGGTTATTGATAGAAAATGGGCCGTGTCATGATGATATAACCAGGAAAACTGGACTGAGTTCAGCCATTCTCCCTCATCTTGGGGGTAGATCCCAGGACCCCCAGAAATCTGAAGCTATGGCTAGGTCCATTGAGCGCGCCTATTAGACTCTTTCCTATACACACACTGAGGGTAGTTTAACTTATTAATTAGGCAATGAGAGATGAGTAATAATACTACAACAATTAAAACAATATGCAATGATGGAGGTTGTTTAAGACTTCTGAATTATTTCAAGAATATTCCATTTAGTAATTTTGTGCCACAGTTGACCACAGGTAGCTAAAACTTCAGAGAGTAAAGCCACAGAGAAGAGGGCCCACACGTGGGAATCATGCTAGATTTACAATCTTTATGTAAACCTGTAATTGTAAAATTAGAGATTGAGGGCTGGAGAGATGGTCCAGTGGTTAAGAGCACGCACTGCTCTTCCTGAGGATCTGAGTTTGGTTCCTAGCACCCACATCAGGTGGCTTACAACTGCCTGTAACCCCAGCTCCAGGGGCATCTGACACCTCAGACAGACGTGGGCCCTTGCGTTCATGTGCCATGTGCGTATATCCCCAGACACACGCATACACATAATTAATATAATAAAAATTTTAAATATTTAGAAAAAAACACCAAAAGTGAAATTAGAAGTTTAATTAAAATTTAAAAAAGAAATTTAACTAATCAAAAATTTGCATGTATGCTAATGAATCTGCCTTGCAGATCCTCTGGATTAGCACACACACTCCTTGCCAGCTCCAGATGTAGCAGACTCTTTGGCTATGGGCACCTCCTTGCAGAAGAAGGGCTTTTGCCCCACATGCTTCTAAGCACTTTGATCTACTTCCGCTGACGTGCAAGGGCTCCTAGGATGTCCCTTGACAGGGCAGCCTGGATCAACTGCTTCACCCAGGGAGGAGTCTGGCTGGTCAGTGGGTACCTTAAACAGTCTTGACACCATGCTAACGAGCTCGCTTAGGCTAGAAGGTTAAGGCTCATCCTCCAGCCTCCTGATTTTTAACTGTTCGCCCTTTCTGTGGACCCCGAAACTTCAAGCCGCTGTTCTCGTCACCACTCCGCTCTCCCCTGCCCTCCCCAAACTCCTGCTCTCAGGAAGAGCTGAGCTAACCTTATAATCTTACGGAGATTTAAGTCAACGCATTAGCACTCTTAAAATATTTATAATCAGCCGGGCGGTGGTGGCGCACGCCTTTAATCCCAGCACTCGGGAGGCAGAGCCAGGCGGATCTCTGTGAGTTCGAGGCCAGCCTGGTCTACCAAGTGAGTTCCAGGAAAAGGCGCAAAGCTACACAGAGAAACCCTGTTAGGCTGTGGCACATGGGTAAGGAGAACCCTAAGAAGCTACTTGCTTAGAGTTGGAGAGAACCCATGGCCTCAGGCTCTGACCACTGACCACTTCACTCCCTGCTCCCCAACAGCTGTCTGCAGATTCTATGCCCCCTTTATCCCTACCTTTGGCCTCTTCCATGTGATGGCCTTCATCTTGGCTTTCTGGCTCAGCTCATGTGAGCCCAGGGCCTGCACCCCTGCTGGGAAGACGCGGTCTTCAAAGAGGCTCTTCTGAGCCAGACAGCGTTGTTTGAGAACGACAAAATCCTGCCCCTCAAACTTGAGAGGCTGTGAGACAGTGCCCTCTCCATTTCTCCGGTCCCTCTCTCGGATCACCCTGTCACAGAAGAATCCCGGCAGCAGGTAGGGCATGATGACCAGAAGTGGACCGGGCCTTCGCTGCGGCCTCTCTCCTGCTGCACCCTCAGCCCAGGCCTAATCCTCTGGTGAATGGCCCGGAGCCTATATAGCTCCTCCACCCTCAGCAGCTTGATGCAAATGAACACAGCCCAGAGAAAGGCTGTGCTCAGAGTCAGCAGCTTTGGCTAGAGGCCCCTGAGCCCTTGGTCTAGGGGCAACACATGCAAGTCAGAGAGGGAGCCAGGGAGGGGAGAGAGCAAGCCAGAAATGGCTGGGGGGACAGACAACAATGGCTTGTAGACCTTTAGGGCACCTCGAACAGCCTTGCTGGGACTCTTGCTTTAAAAAGAGAAAATATAGTTTCAGAGGGCTCCCCCTGCCTCAGCAAAAGGCATTCATGCCTTTGACACTGGCCGTCAATGGGATATAGCATGGGGCCTTCTAAACATGCTGTATACACTAATCCTATACAGGCTGCTGAATGCATAGGAGGGGTCTGCTCCAAGCCTTTGTCCGAGGGTAATGAAGCCTCATTCTCCTGATGTTCCTGCCCCACCCCCTGCAGACCTTGACTGGTCTAATAGGGGCTCTGATCTATGAGGATGCAGAGGGCAAGTATCTGGACCTCACAGCAAAGGAGCCTTTACAGTTGACCCCAGGATGGATATAACACATCCATTGCTCTACATTTTGCCCCTCTGGGTGCAAACCTCTGGAAGTGTGGTTGTTGGGAGACGCAAAGAAATGTGGGTTGGCGCTCTTTCTCTTGTTTTATGTTTCGTTTTGACTGTGAGATGGGGTCTTATGTTACCCAGGCTGGCCTCAAGCTTCCTATGTAGCTTAGGATGACCTTTAAGGTCTCATCCTCCCGTCTCCACCTCCCCAGTGCTGAAAGTACAGGCATGGACCATTACACCTGGTTTGTGTGGTGCTTGGGATCAAACCCAGGACCTCATGCATTCTAAGCGAGCTCTTTACCTACTGAGCTATGTCCCAGCCTATGTGTGCTAGAGAACTATTGCTAAGAATGCTTGGCTTTCCCACACTGTCACTGTGTTTGCACAGAGAGCTGAGGAAAGTGGGGCGGCAGGACTGGCCGGCTGCACTCTAGAAGGTGTGCAGTCATCCCCCAAGCTCACTGGCCTCCCTCTACCCTGCACATCTCAGAGTGTACTCTTTGAACTTCGGTCATCCATGCAACACCCATGTAAAATGCAGCTTTCCAGTATAATCTCAGCACTTGAGAAGTTGAGGCAGGAGAATTTCTTCGAGTTACAGGCCAGCCCGGTCAACATGGAGAGTTCTAGGCCAGCATTAATTACAGAGGAAGACTGTAGCAAAAGGAAACTAAACAAGCAAAAACAGAATAAAATTTAAAAACTAATAAACAAATAACATCCAGGCTTTTAAGGCCTAGTCTCAGGATTCAAATATCCCTAAGTTGAGGTCTGGGTCTCTGCATTTATTTATTATTCTCTCTGTATATTATTTATTCTGTCTGTCTTTCTGTCTCCCCCTCTTTCTGTCTGTCTGTCTGTCTCATTTCTCTCTCTCTCTCTCTCTCTCTCTCTCTCTCTCTCTCTCTCTCTCTCTCGTGTGTATGTGAGTCTGAGTGTGAGTGAATGTATGGGTATGTATGTGAGTCTGCGTGTGAGTGAGTGTGTGAGTGTGTATGTGTATGCTTTCAGGAGGCCAGAGGTGGTGTTCCTCAGGTTCTGTCCATCTTGTTTTCTGAGACAGAGTTGGGGCTCACAAGTGTAGGAGTCAGCTTAGGCTGCAGCTCTCATTTGCTTTGGGTTATGCACTCCCCGTCCTTGTAGTAACGCATTTGGCGACCTAACTCCTTCACCAGCTAACACTATTGCACATACACACACCTCTTTCCAAACAATGCACCTAGCCACCCCAGAACCCCCCAGACCTCAACCTGCACTGGGCTACGCACACTCCCATCTTTGAACAACAGTCTTTCCCCACCCCTGGTAACAATCAAACAGCAGTGTCTTTTCTTCTTTCTCTCTTCCTTCCTTCCTTCTTTTCTTTTCTTTCTTTCTTTCTTTTTTTTTTTTTTTTTGGTGAGGGTGAGTGGGGGCAGTAACCAGCTTCAAACAAAGCTTTAGACTTTCCCAAGTGCCAACAATGGGTGAATTAAGAAAAAGTAAGGAGGGCTGGAGAGACGGCTCAGAGGTTAAGAGCACTGCTTGTTCTTCCAAAGGTCCTGAGTTCAATTCCCAGCAACCACATGGTGGCTCACAACCATCTGTAATGAGATCTGGTGCCCTCTTCTGGCCTGCAGGGATATGTGCAGACAGAACACTGTATACATAATAAATAAATCTTTAAAAAAAAAAAAAAAGAAAAAGAAAAAGTGAGGAAGCATTTCAACATTCTTACTCTATCATTTATCAGGCACCAATTATAACAATTTACAAATGCTGAACAAAATCAGTAAATAAAAATAAAGCCTATGAATATGGAAACATTTTAGACACTGCTAAAAATGGAAATCTTCATGGATTCTAGAACCTTCTGCTGCAACCAAGAAAGCATTATTTTACAAGCTTTCATTCAGGTAAGGATCTTATTGGCCTGCTACAAACCCCAATCCAGGGTTTAAAGGGGTGGGTGGACCGTAGATACGTAAAGCCCCACCCATATACAGAAAGGCCACAGCATATTTGGGTCTATGATCCTTAAATTAAGGAGCATCTAACTAAAAGGTTATGGAAACAGCCTAATGCCAAGCGTTCACCAAACCCAAATGTTCTCTAAGGTCCAGAGATCAGGCTGCTATTTTTTTTTTTTTTTTTTTTTTTTTGGTTTTTCAAGACAGGGTTTCTCTGTGTAGCTTTGTGCCTTTCCTGGAACTCACTTTGGAGACCGGGAACTCACAGAGATTCGCCTGCCTCTGCCTCCCGAGTGCTGGGATTAAAGGCGTGCGCCACCACCGCCCGGTTTGGAAAGTATTTCTTTTTACACAAGTGATTCCTTTTTGCTTTGGAGAGAGGGTCTCCCATGTAGCACAGGCTTTTCTCAAACTCAGTGATCTTGCTTGGCCTTGATGAGGAGATCACAATGGTGGGTTACCTGCCCCAACTTAACGCTTTCCTTAAACAAGGTGGTTTCTATTTAATGTATCAAAGAATAGAAAGGCCAATCTGGGTACATGCTTTGGGTACATGCTCAGTCATACAAAACTGAGTCCTCTAGTAACTTTTCAGGGACAGTAACTTACTATCTTATGCCTTTGCATAGTTGGGTGTGCATATGATCAATGCCAGTTGCATTATGGGAAGGGACATGCACAGTAGGGAAAATGAATGTATGGCCTAATCTATCAATAAAAATAAAAAACTGCCCAAACTACCCCCCTTACCAATCAACTCTTCCTTCTCTTGAATACCATAAAAGGAAGCTCCAAACCTGAACCGGGCCCTTGAGCACTCTGACTTACATGGCCAACTGTCCATCTTGACATTATATCCCCCTCTGAGTCCTAGGATTACAGGTTCATACCACCATAACTGACTAGAGATTGAATTTAAAAAATTTAAGTTTATTTATTTTAATGTGTATGAGTATTTTGGGTGTTCTGTATTTACTACATTCACTACATGTATGCAATGCCTAAGAAGGCCAGAAGAAGGCAATGGATCCCTTGAGACTAGAGCTACACACAATTGTGAGCCACTATACCAGTGTTGGGATTCGAACCCTGGTTCTCTAATAGAGCAGCAGCCAGTGCCCTTAACTGCTAAGCCATCTCTCCAGCCTGGAGATTGGATTTTTATTTATTTTTAAGTTTTAGATAGTTTTAAAGTATCAGAACACAGGAAAGATGAAATAGAAAGAATAAGAATATATTTCACACAAACACTTGCCCCAAATGCTTATGCGCCTACATTAATGTCTAACAAAATAGATTTCTTTAAGCAAAAGAGCAAAATTTTCATAGAAAGTTACCACAAACTCCTAGAAAAATAAAAATTAGCACTGATTTACAAAGAAAAAACAATTTCACATGATCCCATGATTCTCAAAGCAGTTGCATCTGTAGATAAAAATTTTCCTTTAGAGAAAACAGCAACAAGAGTTATTTAAGGAGCATCAAGTTTTGATCTGATACAATCTCAGAGAACAGAAGAAAGTCCAGTGCCCAGCCACTAACGAAGCCAGTGTAGCAGATACTAAATTGGAGAGGAGGAAATGATAAGCTTGCCTCACCAATGACCACAAATGCCAGGTGACGTCTTAAAGATCATACAACAGTGGGCTAGAGAGATGGCTCAGCAGGTAGATGGTCTGAGTTTGATTCCTGGGACCCACACAGCGGAAGGAGAGAACAAACTGCTAACAGTTATCCTCAGACCTCGACACATGTGCCATGGTGCATGTGTACACCACAGATAGATAAATAAAATTGAAAAATGAAAATAAAGACATGTTATGAGAGCAAAAGACGTTAGCAGGTGTTGAAATAACAGATGGTTAGGAATACATGGAAGGGGCCAGTGAGACAGTCAGTGGGTGGAGGAACTAACTACACGAGTCTGATGACCCGGGTTCAAACCCTGGAACTCAGGTAAAGGTGGAAGGAGAGAACCAACTCCACAAAACTGTCCTCCGACACACACGTGTCAAGGCACTCACGCACAAATCATGCACAGACACACACAGAAATGGTAATAAATAAGACCTGCTAGTCCACACCTTTAATTCCAGCACTCAAGCAAAGGCAAGCAAATCTCAGTGAGTTCCAGGCCAGCCAGGGCGACACAGGGAGGGAGACTCTGCCTTAAAAATCAGGAGGAGGAGGAAGAAAAAAATAATTTTTAAAAGAAAACCACAAACATACAAAAAGGATGCTGTGGCTATTTATATGAGAAATTCACCTTTTGGTGGTTTCTCTGTCATTTCTGTCCCTGCCCTTCCCATTTCCAACATTATCCTGCCAAGTCATTTCAACATATTCACCGTGGTCCCTAGAGCTCTGTCCCCATCAGGACCCTCAGGAGGAGCTGCTGCTTTGAAGGAGGCAGTTCTAACAGTTATTTCTAGAACCTCTACTTTCACCAAGATGTTGCAGCCTCCTCTACCCTCTGCTACCCCAGTAGGAGCTACTGTGATTCTCTGCTGAGCAGCTGGACGCTGAGCAGCTGGATGCTGAGCAGCTGGACGCTGGGATTGGACCAGACAGCTCACCCTGCATTTCACTTACCAACACCACCACTCACTGCCTGTGCTACGTGTGTGTGGGATTCAGTATCCTGCTTCATCCTTCTGCAACTCTGTGAGCTGGAGTTTTCATTTGCTTTTTAAGGATGAAGAAGCTGAGACATAGGAATAGTCAGTCACTTGGTTAAGTGGTGGACGAGGCTTCCGGTTTGTCTGGTTTCGAAGACTGTGTCCTAGGCTGCCCCGTTAGTGACAATTATTGCCTTACTGTGAGCGCCTAGGACTTTAGGGATGTCACCCTGGAGTAGCGCTAAATTGATAGTTGTACTTAGCGCCTTTATGGAAAAGGAAAGAGAAGCTTGGACTGTTTCCTGACTCGATGCTAGTGGCAGAGCCAGGCTTCCCACCAGGTCTGCTTGTTCAAATCCTGTCTCAAACTACTGTGTACAGTGGCCAAGTTCTTCCTTTCTGTGGCTAGTGCAGTAGTCCAACTTCCCTTCCAACTGTCTCACAGAAGATGGCAGAGAGACTCTTGCCAACCTAGCTTCATTGAGAAGATAATTCCCCTGGGAATTGAGCTGTGAAGTTACAGCCAAGTCCTAGGCTGGGACTGGGTGTCCCTTCATACAGACTAGATTCTTCTGGAGTCTAGCTCTCTCCAAATCTGCTCACAATCACATGGGATAGTTATTTGGTACCAGCGTTGTGTTTCTTCATTTCAGAATTGAGTGATTCTAGTTAAGTGATCCCAGGCTGGGAAGACACTCAGGTTATAGAGTTCCTTTTAGAGATTTCGGGGCACCAGAAGAGCTCGTAAGTGCCGGAGGCCTTCTGGAATCAGCAGAAAGCCCTTTTTTAAGGGTGCTGATGTGTAGGCCAGTATTTTACCTCAATTAGGAATCAGTGTCTGGTGGCTCAAGGTTTTTCCAAGCTCTGGGCAAGTCCACAAACACCCACAGAAGCACAACACTGATTTGAAGTTATCAATGAATTTAACTGAGTAGGAGAATAACAAATACAGGACCTGCAGACAGTGAGGCTGTGTAGATGATGGTATAGATATACCCTGTGCGGGAAAAGCCCCTGACTTAGGGTTCTGTGACTAAAGCAGACAGAGGCAGGGTGACAAGAACAGGGGGGCCTGCATAGAGGACACCACTGGACTCCTTCACCATTGTCTGGGTTGCAGCCAGACGACTTCCAACTAGAAATGAAGAGCTCTCCAACAGCAGAAATCAGGGCATGTAGCTTATGGAAAGAGAGATCCTTTGCCCTTCAAAATCTTCATGTCAAGCCGGGCAGTGGTGGCGCACGCCTTTAATCCCAGCACTTGGGAGGCAGAGGAAGAGGCAGGAGGATCTCTGTGAGTTTGAGGCCAGCCTGGTCTCCAAAACGAGTTCCAGGAAAGGCGCAAAGCTACACAGAGAAACCCTATCTCGAAAAAAACCAAAAAAAAAAAAAAAAAAAAAAAAAATCTTCATGTCGGGAGGAGAGCCAACTACCTCAGAATGTTGAAAGTGGTTCTTCAACGTTTTGCTCCTGGATCTTCGGTGAGTGATTATTGGTTTTCACGCTATGCTCCTGGCGTTCAGGAGTAACAAGAATGCTTCCCCAGTGCTAGTGGCCTTGGGGCATCCTTGGAGACCTAACCCACAGCCTCTGAGCAGCAGGGCCTCCTCCTCAGTCTCCCCCACCCCAGAGCTCAGGGAGTCCGTTTCCCTTGCTTTTGCCCTTCTCTCTCCATACGCCTGTGCCTTCTCCATCGGCTTCTGGGCATGGTGGCTCAGCGACACCACTTCAAGTCAAGACGCAGGGCAAGTCTGCCCTTTCCCGAAAGGTTACTTGTCTGGGGTATTTCCCAGCTTCAGAGAGTGTTAGGTCATAGAGAATGCCAGGAGCTCTCTCTATGTTTGTGTGTGTGTGTGTGTGTGTGTGTGTGTGTGTGTGTGTGTGTGTGTGTGTGCCTCAGGCTTCTCCTAGTCTACCTCCATGTCATTCTAGCTTTTATTATTGTTATGTATCAACCAGCAGATCTTTTCTTTTTATTTCCTTTTTCTCCCTAGAAAACAATCATGTTGGCACACACCTTTAATCCCAGCACTCGGGAGGCAGAGACAGGTGGATCTCTGAGTCCAAGGCCAGTCTGGTCTACAGAGTGAGTTTCAGGACAGCCAGGGCTACACAGAGAAACCCTGTATCAAAAAACCAACCAACCATACATCCAACCAACTGACCAAACAAAAACCATCATGTTCACCCCCTATAGGCAAAGTAATCTATTGTTTTATTGTTGCTAATTTGTTTTTATCTTTAAGTGACAAGGTCCTCATATTGCCCAAGCTGACCTTAAACTTGACAGTGTCAGCAATCCTCCTGCCTCAGCTTCCTCCGTAGCTAGGACTACAGGCAGGTACCAACATGCCTGGCTCAAGTACTCTTTATGCAATTATAATGCAGGCTGGAGAGATGGCTCATAGGCTAAAGAGTACATACTGCTTTTGCAAAGGACCTGAGTCCAGTTCCCAGCATCCATATCGGGCTGCTCACAACAGCCTAAAAGTCCAGCTCCAGCTACCCTCTTCTGGCCTCTGCAGGTACCTGTAGTTATGGGAGTTCTCTCTCTCTCTGTCTCTCTCTCTCTGTCTCTCTCTCTCTCTTTCTCTCTCTCTCTCTCTCTCTCTCTCTCTCTCTCTCTCTCTCTCTCTCTCTCTCTCTCTTTCTGTCTCTCTCCATCTGTTTTTCCTCCTGACAGAAAGTTTCTACCATGTTAGGGATTCAGAGAGGAAGTATATTTGCTAAAGATGTGCGAAGAACCAGACAGAACTCCTGACACACAGATCTGTTGTTTTGTATTTTTGTTGTACTTTTGCTGCCGTTTGTATTCCTGGAGTAACTCTCAGGACTGGGGATACATTACTTCTGCCTGGATAGTGAAGATCCCGGAAGAGGCACACAGACCAGGTCACACAGACAGCAGCAAAATCTAGCCAAGGTGGCTGGATTCATGCTGGTAGGAAGCATGGAGGAAGGGAGAGCTGTGGGCTGGGGATGTCAGGTGTGGGATGGGAGTGGGCAAGGGGTGTCTGATTTGCTTCTTTTTTTCCACCCTGTGAAGTATTTTTCCTCACATTTCCTACTTTCCCCCACAGTTCTGAAATCATAATGCATCTTACACTGTCAAGCCTCCTGTGGACACCAAGATCAAGCAAGTGCTAGCATGAAAATCTCAACTTGGGTGAAATATGGTTGGTGATGAATGGCACTTTGGGAAACTCACCTCAACATCACCCTTAGAGTCTAACTCAAGAAATTCCCAGTGATGGTAACGAGCAATAGGTCAATTGAATGGAGGTACTGAGGGCCTTCTGTCTGAATGGCAGTTTTCTTCAGGTCCAGGTGTTGGCAGCTAGGGAACTAGCTGGGCCAAGGAGTGAAGGTTAGACAGCTGGGCAAAGCACAGCTGGATATGGGGTTATAACAGTAACAGCAGGCAGGGGAGGGGATATGCCAGCAAAATGAAGTCCTCATCTAGTGTTTCCTCATAGAACGTGGTCCCTTTCTCATACTCTTAGGCCTGACAGAGGTCACTATGTCCAAGGAAGTGCACGGGGGAGTGGATGTTTTCAAGAATGGCTTTACATTTCAGACAATTCTGGAGTCATCTCCATTTTCTCTTTTCATTTAATTTGTGTGACCCATACATAAATAACCCTTTGTACTTTCTGGACCATTATTATGTAAAGTGAAGTGCTTGGATAAAACTTCCCTGACATGTTCCAACTGCCCATCTCTAAACCCATTTTATAATTTATGTTAATATAGGACATATTCCTTAATCTTTGATTTTACATGTACATATGTACGTGTGTCTGAATGTATGTATGTGTACTGCCTGTGTGCTGGAGCCTGCAGAGATCACAAGAGGCATCAGATCCCTGGGAACTGGGAAAACTATAGTTGTGAGCCACCACCTGCAGGTGCTGGGAACCACAGGAGCCATCTCCCAGCCCCCCTAGGCCCTGATCTGAACCATGGGAGGATACACAGGCATTTCAACCAAGGTGGTTTGAAAATTCAGGATCTTTGCTGTTGGTGATGGTGGTAGGGGCCCAATCTCAAACAGCCAGGTAGGTCTCTTGGAGCACACTGGTTCACATGTGCCGACAGGATAGTGTATACATGGGACCGCTGTCACTCCCAGAGCGTCACAGGCCCTTTATACGTGTACAAATCTAGCTTTTAAGGTCAAAGCTATCAGTGACTTCAGGAAGGACAGTGTGTGTAGCTTTTGCTCCCTTGCCCTCTGAGCAGTATTGGACTAGGCTTTTAAGGCCTCTACTTCGGAAAGCAGGACTGTCCTGGGTCTGACCCTTAGATGTGGGTTTTTATTCACTAGCATCATTTGTGTACTGTTGTGCTCGGTATATGTGCTGGGTCTACAAATGACCACGAACAGACCCCGCTCTCAACACCAGGAGAGGAGAGAAAGCTTGAAGGAAGTGCCACTTGAGCAGGTATTCAGTGAAAGCAAGGAGGACTCAGTCAGCCAAACCCTGCAAGAGCACTGCAGCCAGATGTTCAGCTGCAGCATCAAGCTTGGGGGAAGAGGTGAAGGTGAGGCCAGCAGGGCTAGCCTGGGAAGGGCTGCGGCTCAGCTAAGACTTATGCTGGGGTGTGGCATGTCTAAGCACATCAGGTTGCCCACCCCCATGGATGGGACCCGAGGCCTCACACACACAGGGTGTGTGCTGAGCTACACCTGGCCCACAGCAGCATTCTCTTCTAAACTGAGGACATTCATGACAGTCATGGTGGGCCTTACCAAGGAACAGCAGAGGAGGAGAGGGGCCCAGTGACAATTCAGTTAGTAAATAGAGACAAAACATGGCCAGGGAATCCTGCCAAGAGCCTAGCATTTCTTCTTCGTGGAAAGTTTCTCTCCCCAGACATGTCCTGCTCTCTTTGATCCCATCCACTCTGGACACTGAGTCCCGACAGTCACTCTGACTCAATGCCCATCCCCTCAAGACTCTAGGCTTCACGACAGTATGTTCTCTCTCCTACTCATGACACTCTTAGTAACTTGCTCAGTATGTGAAGCTAGCAGATGTGCAATAAATATTTCTCTCTCTTTGTGATTACCTTTTCCCTCCTCTCCATTTATCTATCTATCTATCTATCTATCTATCTATCTATCTATCTATCTATCTATCTTTTTAGCAGTACCCTGGATAGGACATGGGGCCTCAGACATATTAAACAACACTCTATCACTGAGCTCTATACCTAGCTCCAGATTATTTTGTGACTAAAATGTTTCTTGTATCAAATACAAGAGTCACATTGAAAGCATGATCAGAGAAAGGAGCCAGGGGAACATAATTTTCCCTCTGGTGGATCCCTGTAAGTGAAAGCCTAAGGCTAGCAAGCAGGGTTTCACCCAGGACCTATCATGTGCCGGGTCTGTTTCACGCTGGGTCTTGACTTCCTAATCTATGCAGTGAGGTAAAAAGACAAATTCTTCTTCTTTTTTTTTTTTTTTTTTTTTTTTTTTTTTTTTTGGTTTTTCAAGACAGGGTTTCTCTGTGTAGCTTTGCGCCTTTCCTGGAACTCACTTGGTAGTCCAGGCTGGCCTCGAACTCACAGAGATCCACCTGCCTCTGCCTCCCGAGTGCTGGGATTAAAGGCGTGCGCCACCACCGCCTGGCCAAAAAGACAAAAATTCTTCTAAGCCCAAGATTCTATGTTTGAAAAGGTAGTCTTTGCCTCACTCCTCTTTTCCTGGCTTCAGAAATCCACAGTCCCTGGCAAACTGAAGGACAACATCTCATGATTTTAGCCTGAGAAATGGAAGCAGTCTCAATATATTTAGGCAGAGGAGGTATTTCCAGACATTCTGGAACTGTCTCTGGGGAAGGGATGGCCATTCTGTTGATGGATTGGGGATCTGGCTGCTTTCACGAAAAGCAGAAAGAGAGAAAGGGGGAGAGAAGCTGCCCTGCCAGCCGTCTCTTGGACTTGACCCTGTCCTTCTCTTCCCACACTTGCAGCCAGAGCCGTAGGCCCCTGCCAGGATCCTTCCCCCTGTGCCCATGTGCCCAGCTGTGCTCGGGGAGGTGCTGAGTGGGAGGACTTCTCTGAGGGCAAACTTCAGCCAGCTCCAAAGCCAGTAGACTACTCACCGGAGGTCTCTTCCAGACGAACTGGATGGGGAACTTCTGGCTATAAAAGAGAGAGGTCTCATCTGGCGGGAACTCCGGATCCAGATAAAGAACTTTCTTCTCCAGGCACTTCTTGTGGAGCTGCTCAAACGTCTTCTCCTTCACTCCAATAATTGGAAAATTGCGGCTGATGATGGCTGAATAGATGCCACCTGGGTGTCCACCTCCGGCCTCGGTGGTCTTGCCTTGGGCCGGGTGAGGACCAGGCCCTGGGGACCTGGGCTCAGCCCCTGTCCTCGGGGCCACAGTTGCACTAATGACGGTCGGCATGGCAGGCAAGTTTGGAAAGAAGATATTTGTAAGAAAACAAGACCCAGGCACCTTCAAGGAAAGGAAGCAATTACAAAGGCGGAAATTGAAGCGATCCCTTCGTCTGAGAGAAAAATGGCCACATTCTCTTCAGAGTTTAAATCCTATCAGCAAGTTGGCTGGCTTATGACCAGCTTAAAGAGCCGAGCTGTGATCCTGGAGCCATAGGTGTTCCCGAGGAAGAGGCATTGAAAGATTTTGAAGCAGTTTCTACCTGGGGGCTTCTACCAGCAGCATGCTTGCCAGAGGGAGAGAAAGAGAATGAGGCTTGGGTTTCAGTGGCCTGAAGAAGCTTAAGCCAGGAAAACTAAAAATAGACGTGAAGTGAGATGGTGAGCACGAAAGGCAGAGGCCAGTGTGCGGCTAGACCGAGTAGTAGAGAAGGACCTAGCTGGATATTTCTACACTGACACTAGGAACTCTTGTTGTCAAGAAATGAGAGTATCTGGGACAGGCGACCACCAGAAATCAGCAAAGTGTGTTAGGAACTAGGCAGCCGTACAGGCTACGGAAGCAGTGGTCACCAGGAGCACAGAAAGCAGAATTTGAACAGCTAGCTGGAATCCAAGCCACGAGAGTTCTGGGGGCATATTCCATGTGTTTTAGAGAACATGATTTTTACTTTATGAAATGTTAGAATAGCAGAATGTCACTTAATATTAGAGTCAGTGTCTTTTCTAGAATGTTCTGGAATCAGCTTTCAGTTCAACTGAAATGTAGAAAATGCCACTCAGCAGAATTTTCAGTCAAGAAAATCCCTTTTTTCTTGGGCACTGGACCTAGACACCTGCCTCTTCCTACCCCCAAACACACACTGAGATCAAGTCTACTCCGCAGTGTGCATCCTAGCAGATTGTTTAGCCACACCACATCAGCCTCTAGACAGAAGCTGGGCATGGACACTGAGCCAGGCTGATGTCAAGGATGTCATGTCTAGACTGGGCTTCAAGGCATGGAAATGAGAATGACGGTGGCCGGGGCAGGGAACTGCTTGCCAGAGCTTCCCCTGGCTTTTACCCGTGGTGGTTGCTCTCCGCAGCATAATGAGATGCATACATCTGTCTGGCTGAGTAGAGGCTTGTCTCCGCTTGCAGCTGTGCCTATTCCTAAGTGACCAGTTTCACAGATCCAAGTTTAGAAGACACAGGAAAGGGTAGGAAGTGGCAGCTGAAATAGGGGGCACGGGGTAGGAGAGATGGATCAGTGACAAAGCACTGGCCAGACACTGAGAGGGCCTGAGCTCGCCCGTGAAGCTAGGTGCAGTAGCATGTCTGCCATCCCAGTGTATCTACAGAGATGGAAACACAGACAGAGGAGCCCTACCACAGGCCAGGCCGTCAGCCTGTGCAGCAGCAAACAGCAAAAGAGGTAGACGGCAAGGACCAACACCCCAGGTTGTCCTCTGTGTGTGCCAGGGTTCATGTGTACATGTGCATGCTCACACTCACACACAAAAACACATATACACACATATACCCCCCCACACACACACACAAAGGGAGTATGATAGGCTTATGAATCTTGGTAATGTAACTTGAAGGAACCCTATGTCTCGGTTACTGGAACCATCAGCTTGTCTTCCTGTCCCTCCAAGAAAAGGCCTGAGGTATCACTACTCTTGAAGGAGACTAGAGGAGAGCAGTTTCTGAAGGCTGGCTGTCCAGGTTCAAAGGCTAGGTTGGCCACTCCGGGCTGCGAGTGTGTAGCTCTAGCTGAGTTACCTCATCCTTTCCTCCTGTGAGTCTTCTCTCACCTAAAACTGGTATGATGAGAGTCGTTCCATAGTTGGGTTGGTGTAAGGATTAAACAAGTTAACTCATGTAATGCATTTAAAACTGTGTTAGGATGTCTTAAGCACTCAGCAAGTAGTTAGAAAAGGTCTGAATTTAATATCACTTTGGGGTTAGGTTGGATTGAATGGTTTTTCATTCATGGTGTCAATTGGCTGTCCATCTCTACAACAAAACAAATGAGAAGATTAACGTATATGGACAAAAATGTTTATTTTGGCTCACAGTTTTAGAGGTTCCTGCCCATATCAATTAGCTCCATTGTTTTGTGTGGTGATATTTTATTTGTATGTTAATAAATAAAGTTTGCCTGGAGATCAGAGGTCATAGCCAGCCATAAACAAAAGTCAGGCAGTGGTAGCACATGCCCTTAATCCAATCACAGAGTCTTGTGTGTTCAAGGACACAGCCAAGCGTGGTGACACACGCCTTTAATCCCAGTACCAACCATAGAGACCTGGAGGCCTGTATAGACAGGCAGTGACGAGGAAGTGATGGCTGGGCTTAGAGCCAATGAGAGGGCAGAACAGCAAGGCAATAAAGGTACAGGTTAAACAGGAAGAAGCTGGTTTGATTCTCTTGGGAAGCTACGGTGGGGTGGTGAGCTAAGGTTAGTTGGTGGCTATCACTCTGATCTCTACGGCTTTCACCCCTGTATTTGGCTCTGTGTTTCTTATTTAATAAGACTGTTTAGAAATTTGTCTACAGTTTTGGGCCTGTAAAAAGGCCCATTGGAGAAACTTGTGGCAAAGCAAAAACATCTACCTCATGACCAGGAAGCAAACGAAAAGGAAAGCTGTGATAAAACACCATGACCAAAAGCAACTTATAGAAGAGTTTATTTTGGCTTACATCCCATAGGGAGAGTCCATAACAGCAAAGGAGGCATTGGCAGCAGGTGCTGGAGCAGGTGGCTGAGATAAAGCTCACAACTCAACTGCACACAGGAAGCAGAACAAGCAAACAGGACCTAGAATGAGGCTATAGCTGATCAAAGCCCACCCTCAGTGACACACTTCTTCTAGTAAGGATGTACCTCCTCAAAGTTCCACAACCTCCCCAAACAGTGCCACCAGTGGGGGACCAGGTGTTCAAACATATGAGCCTATGGGGGGCATTTTTCATTCAAACTACCACAGTTTGAAATATATGAGATATGAGAGAAACATAACATGATCTTAAGGAACATACACTCCAGTAGGGAAATACACAGTCCTACTTATAGTACTAAGGCACATCCTTGAGAATGCAAAGTAGGGCACAATTATTTGTGGGGCAGCATTTCAGAGAAGGGTAAAATCACTGCCAGTGGGCACTGGGGGGTTGGGGTGACAGGTTAGAAGTCTTCATGGAAAAGTAGGATTTGGATTGGCTCTGGAAGGGTGGTAAGATGTGTGTTGGTGGAGGCAAGGGAGGGTACTGTGGTTAAGGAAAGGGAAGGCAGGTAGCTAAGTGGAAGAAATGTAGTGAGAGGCCCATATGCTGCGGAACTGAGGCCTCCCCAATAGCTGCTGAAGCAGACAGCAGGGAGTCCTGGGGTCCCCAGAGCCAGAGGCATTGTGATGCAACTGCTGTGCTGCAATATTCAAGCCCGTGCCAAGCCATACTGGAATCCAGTGCTGAAGGAAGTCAGTAACACTGAGCTGTCTCTATTGAAAATCTTTTGCTTAGCCTGGAGTTTTTTTTGTATTCATTTTGATTTTTAAAGACAGTGTATTAAATATTACTTATTTTGATTATTGACTGTGTCTGAGACAAGGGCCTCTTACTTGTGTTATTAGAGTCCCAAGCCTGTGCTCTATTTTTGAAGTTTCACTTGTGGGACATGGATATTTATTTCATTATTACTAATTATAGCTTACTCGTGTTATAAATATTCTTTGGTTAGTAGAGAGTAGTTAGTAAAATATAATTAAAAGGAGTAAATCTGAACTTGAAGATTGACTTGGTACTTTGGAGTCTAAGTCTAAGAAAGGGACACAAACCCTTGTGCTCCTGACTCACTCTCTAGGGAGCGCTTTCCGAAGCCCGGCCCATGCAGTGTCTGCAGGAGAGGGCACCGTTGGGCCTGCGCTGCTGTGGGGGAAGGCACCCTGAGAGTACCAGGCACTGCCATCTATTTGGAGGTTGGTTTGGGCAACTCTGCTGTTGCAACAGCCAGAGGGACTGTGCTGCACAGCCCGAGGCAAGCCCTGCAAATGGGCCTCCTGAGTGGCTCCAGGTCAGGCTGCTCACCGAGCTCTATCAATGGCTCAGGGCTTTGTGGATCTGTGGGACAGGCACTGTGTGTACAGTGTGTCAACAATACATCTTCAGATGTAAAATTTGAAATCTTCTTTTTGACTTTTTGAGACAAGGTCTTGTGATGGAGCTTAAGCTGGTCTTGAATTCACGATCCTTCTGCCTTAGCTTCCTGAGTGCTGTGATTACAGGAGTGGGTCACTGCACCTGAAATCTTCAAATCTGAAATCTACTGGTCATCGCACACCAGAGAGAAGCGAAATGTCATTTTTTCCAGGGAAGAAATTAGATGGCGGCGCAGATCTCACAGAAGGGTGGGCGGTCAGGAGGCCCCCACCCTCATCACCAGGGCACCGGCTTATCATCTGATATGGACCTCCCAGTCATCAACAACACTCAGGCAAAGTCTCTCCAGACTCAGGGCGGATGTTCTGTCGTAGTATGTAAAAGCTGCAGGCTGAACTTTACCATCTAAATAGCAAAACAATAGAAAGACACTGTGAGAAACCAGGAGAAAAAACTTTTTTTCTCCTCCAAATCTGATTCGTTGTCTGGTGCTCTCAAACGATGTTACATCTCACGTAGGAGAACCAGGTAGCACTTTTATTCATGACTTCCTGTGAATGTTTTAAAACATGAAAAGTCTAATTGTTTGGAGTATACTCCAGGTTGGAAAGAAACTATAAGGAACAGAGTGATCTGTTCAAGACATGCAGGAGGGGAGGGAAGGCACAATTCTACACCATCCCTCACGTTAGTCCTTTAAAACACTAAGAATCTCCAGAGCTGAAGATGCCTGTACCCTATTACAAATTAAGAAACACCTAGAATACTATTACGGGCCTTCAATAATGTCTCTTATGTTAACTGTGGGCAGAAAGACCAATTCATGGAGAGAAGCAGATTAGCCCTGCTCACTCTAGAGACTAGAGAACCAACCCAGAAAGGACAGAGATTGCCTTAGCTAAGCATTGTTTGACAGTCTGGGAACAAACCATCTCTTCACAGCAGATACTTCTGTGTTTACAGGACAAATGCTCAAGTGAGAACGAACCGTTTGCTTACCAGATGAGTGGGTAGTCACAGAAGATGGCTTCTCCCTAAAGCCCAAGACCAAGATCTGCTCCACTACGCACTTGCTGGGATAGTGACCTTTCTCATCAGCACACCTGGAACAGACACAGACGGTATTAGGAAAAGGAGAGACATGGAATTTTTAACTGGTCACCGGGTCAACATCTTCATCCTTGTGAGTTCTCCCTGTCTGTCTCTATGGATTCACGGTCCATACAGGAGCCACATTCAGTAGGACAGAGATGAAATCAGATGGCTGTATGCACCAGGGACTAGGGAATCAGGGACCACATTAATCTCCCTAAATTGTTTGAAGGACACAAAAGACACAGCATAGCTTGGAGATTATAATCAAACCAAAGGAAAGCAGGTATTTAATTAATTGGTGCATGGAAGAATGACGGTATTAGCGAGTACTTAAGCTAAGTAGTTTTATTTTGTAGGCAGCTGGGGAAAAGAAGATAAGGACAAGAAACAAGGAGCTTTCAGGGTCAGTAACTGAAAACACAAATGGCCGTCACCACTCATTTATCTAAATAATAGCTTCAAGACTTTTTATTAGTAATCTCTATTTTATGAACATGAATGTTTTGGCTACATGTATGTAATACATGCCCTTACAGGTCAGAAGGGGGGAGGTCAGATCCCCTGCAGCTGGAGTTACAGACCATATGGGTGTTGGGAAGTGAACTTGGGTCCTCTTCAAGAGCAACCAGGGCTCTTTAACCCATAGGCCAGCTCTCAAACTGCCAAACGGTAATTGAAAACTTGAGCTATCCACTTAGTTGAAGAAGCCAGGAGGGTAGCATAATCGAAGAAGAGTCGCGGCCTTGTAGCCAGCTGCCTCACCTGTTGGTCAGAACGCCGGAACAGAAGGAAAACCTGCGGCGTAAGAACTGGTCCTGGTGGAGGTACTGGAATGAATGGCCATCATCAAGATACAGCTCTCCCTCTGCAGAAGCCTGCAGAGCGAATCACAGAGGATTGGCTAATGGCAAGTTTTATAGGAAAAAAAAAAAGTCATCTTCTAAAAGGAAAGAGTAACTTCTGAAAATCAGTAAGAAGTCTGAAAAGGTAAGTATCCAAGCTGCACAATTACACACAAGTTCCTTACACATTCACTATCCAGTCACTCCTGAGCAGATAATAAAATAACATGAACAGCGAGGTTTCATAGAGGAGCACAAAGGGTTAGACTTTGTTGAAGGAAATTTAAATGTGAAGTATGATCAGTAACGGCTTCCGTGAAAATACTTTCCTAGAATGTGACAAGAAAGTTCACAGAACTTGGAAAATATCATTGTATAAAAGATGAAATCAGGGGGCTGGAGAGATAGCTCAGTGGTTAAGAACACTGGCTGTTCTTCCAGAGGACCTGGGTTCAATTCCCAGCACCCACATGGCAGCTCACAGCTGTCTGTAACTCCAGTTCCAGGGGATCTGACACCTTCATGCCGATGCACATAAAATAAAGTTATATAAATTACAAAAAAATCATTAAAAAAAAAAAGATGAAATCAACTGTCTTTAGAAGCCCTTCCTACTCAAAGGGGGAGGAACCCTTTTGCAGCCAAACACTATAGCCCTCCACATGGCAGGTTACCTATCAACAGTGTTTGCTGCAGGGTGGGTCTCCAGCTTATTGCATTCATTCTGGGACCCCACATGGACCCTAGACCATAGTTTGGCTGAAGAAGACAAGTTTCAATAAAGTACATGGAAAAGAAAGCTGTAATTTACCTATTTCACAATATTAATATAAACATAACTATAACAAGAATATGTATTTGGCTCTGTAAGGTATTAGGGTAAATGGATAAGAGATGTGTATAACACAGGCTTCACTTGGCTCAGAAGACACTCTCAACACTCCAAAGCCATACTCAAGGAGACATTAGTGATTTGAGCTGCCTGATGAGAACAGAAGTCACTGAATGGGTTAGGTATACCCAAAATAGTTAAGACTCATTGTTTTATGACCCTCTTCTGTAGGAGACTGTGTTTCAGAACTAATCTTCAGGGGCAGGCTGCATAATAAATGTTATTCTAGTAATGCCAACCTGAGAGAGAGACATTACATGCCCAAGAAACATATTTGCATATTCCTGGATCTCAGCATTCCTAAGAAAAATGCTAGGAAGGGCAGACTTCACAGAGATTCAGAAATGATTCAGCCCTTGATTTTTGAGATAAACACCAGGGGCACTATTTTGTACAAGATTCATTACTTTTTCATACCCTCAAAAGGCCAACAGATGGAATAGAAGGGGGAGAGGTAACGGGTTTTCCAAATACCTGAGTACTTAGAGCAACCCGGAGTCCATATGGGGAGTCAGTCATCCAGCCTGTGGACTTTCCCACACTAGTCTTTATTGGTACCACACTTCCGCCTCGTTGAAACACTGGTATCTGCAACAGAGCAGCACTCTCAGGGGCAACATACCCATACAAGAAACTTTCCAAGTAGAATTTTTAAATATTTCACCATATGAGATCCGAACTCTTTACAGATATAGACTCAAGCAAAGAATATTTGTGGGCAGGGAAATGGCAAGCACGGGGACTGTGGAATTAAAAGAAAACTAAAAATATGGTCCATTAAAATGATTACTTATTTATTATTTGTTATTATTGCTGTGTGTGTATGTGTGCGTGTGACACATCCATGTCATGGCATGTGTGTGAAGGTCAGCAGACAACTTTGTGAAGTCAGTTCTCTCTTTACACATGTCTTCATGTGGTCCTGGGAATTGAACTGAGGTTGTCAGACTTGCATGACAAGCCCTGAGCTAACTCGCTGGCCCCAAGTCATATTTTAAATTATTGGGGCAATTATCTACCATCCCCCAATTTATTAACTATACCTGTCTGTCTCAGCTTGGGTTCTGTTGCTGTGATAAAACACTTGACGGAAAGCAAATTGGGGGTGGGGAGAAAGGGGTTTATATCATCTTCCAGCTTATAGTCCCTGGTCAAGGGAAGTCAAGACAGGAACCCGGAGACAGGAACTGAAGCAGAGATCACGAAGAAACACTGCTAATGGTTTCCTTCCGGGAGTACGTTCAGCTACTGTCCTTATACCTCCCAGGACCACTGCCCTGGGGTGGTACCACCCACAGTAAGCTGGACCCTCCAGCATCAATCAACAATCCAGGAAAGGCCACACAGACTTGCTACAGGCCAATCTGACAGAGGCAGTTCCTCAACTGAGGCTCCCTCTTCCCAGGTGACTCTAGTTTATGTCAAGTTGACAAAAACTAACTTGCCTTTTTCATTTAAATGATGAATTTTATTCTGCTCATCCTATTAGAGGCCCAGAGGACTCCAAAAAATAACTCGTTTTTCAACTTGATCAGAAAGGACTTCTATTTTAGATCTTTAACATCCTTGTCAATAAAATAACAAGCATGTTATTCTAGAGACATGCTAAAGAATGGGTTTTTCTGTTTATGTAAGTGGGCCCAATAGTACTAGTGTACACAAAGTGTTCTGGGTCTGAGGAGGTGACTTATGCCCTTTCTCACCACGTCTGTACTCTTTTCTTTTCCTGCTTGTCTGGGTCAGCAGGATGACTGCCTCAATTCTGAGGCTCAGAAGCTGCTTCTGCTCCAGTAACCATCACAGAACGTGAGGTGATGCTAACAGCATGGGTGTGGGTGTGGCCTCCACCTACCAGTCCTTTGCTATGGCTCTCTGCAGGAGAGCCTGGTAGGCTTCTTGCTGCTGGTAAGGAGTCACCCAGATCACAGGAGTGCCTGTGCTTCTCTGAGTAAAGTGTTAGCAAAGAGGAGAGGACAAGAACATGTGTGATTTGGAGAGAGAGTAGTCAAGATGTGCTCCCCCAACTTAATTCACAAGCAGCAAGAGGGAAAGCCAACTTTCTTTTTGTTTTCTTTTTATTCCTTCCTTCTTTAAACAAACAAACAAACAACCCCAAAGAACAAAGTCACAGTGGGATGGGCTGCAGACTCAGAGTTCAGAAAACTTACAGGGAGTGGGAGGGACTTGTCTTTGCCACAACCCAGTAGTGATTCTGGACAAAAAAATTCACTTTTATCAGTTTCTTCATGTGCAAATGAAGGGCATGGTGCTTTGAATAGGAATGGCCCACATAGGCTCATATATTTGAATGTTTGGTCACCAGGGAGTGGTACTATTTCAAAGAATTAGAAGGACTGGGGTGTGCTTTTTTAGAGGAAGTGTGTCCCTAGGGGTGGGCTTTGGAGTTTCAAAAGCCCTCATTAGGCCCAGTGTCTCTCTCTGCTTGCAGACCAGGATGTAGTTCTCAGCTACTTTTCCAGCACCATGCCTGCAACCTGCCATGCTTCCTGCCATGATGATAATGGACTTAGCCTCTGAAACTGTAAGCAAGCCTCCAATTAAATAAATTCTTTTATAAGAGTTACCTTGGTCATGGTGTCCCTTCACAGCAACAGAACAGTGACTAAGACAAAGGGATTAGGCTAGAAGATTACTAAGGTCTCTTCTGGATCTGAAAGTTGATGTCTGAAACCACTTTCTTTATAAGAAACCTTGGATGACAATTTGGAAAAATAACACCACCATTCTATTAATCTTCATTCTACAGGGCCTGTGGTCATGCTGTGATTCAGGGGGATGGCCACTTTGAGTCTAATCTCATAACTGATGCGTTCTCTCGCCTGGAGGCCCAGAGTTGCTCCTCTCACTTCCTGACATGGTATTTGGCATTGCAGAGCCCACTGTTTCTGTTCTCACTGTACTGTTCTTAGACACCGAGTAGATATACAGGAAAGAGTTGTTTATCCTCAATATTCCATGCCATGAGTCAGAGTATATATATTTTTAAACTCTTTACATATCTTAACAGCTTTATTGGTATAATTCATATGCTTCAAAATTTACACGAACCACTTCAATATATTGAGTCATGTAACCCTAGCCACAGTCAATTTTAAAATCCTATCAACCCCTCTAAAAGAAAATTATACCCTTCAGCAGTCACTCCCATTGCTTCCCAAATCCTCTCCCACGCACAGCCCAAGGCTGTGTGTGCATGTACATGTTATTATGTCAAACGCTAACACCCTTGGTTCGCTTTTTACAGAAATACATTATGAACAGGATGCTTGTGCCTCCCATTCATATGCTGAAGCCCCACACACTGAAGTGACTATATCTGGAGACAGGGTCATACGGATAAGTCCTGATATGATAGGAACAGTATCCTTACAAGAATACTTTCTTATTTTTTTATTTTATTTTAACTATGTAAGTGTTTTGCCTGTATGTATGTATGTATGTGCACCACATGTGTGCCTGGTGCCTGTGGGGGCGAGGTAGAAGGTGTTGGATCACCTGCAGGTGGTTGTAGCTACCATATGGGTGTTGGGAAGCAAACTTAGGTCCCCTGCAAGAGCAACAGCACTCTTAACCACTGAGCCAACTCTCCAGCCCCATTTACAAGAACACTGTCCCCTTCCTCTCCCCGTCCCATCACCCCCGCATGCCAGGAGGACCTGAGTCAGCTGGCACTTTGATATAGGTCTTATACCTTTAGAACTATGGGCAGATAAATTTCTGTTGTCTACCACCCAGGCTGTATTCTGAACAGACCAATGCAGCTAAATAGGTAAAAATAATACTCTGAAAATAACTTACAGTATCCAAGGTTACTGGAATCTTCACAGTACACCCTCCTTTCCACTGTGTAAATGTCTTAGAGTCATACCAGACCTAAAAAGTAGCAGACTCTATTGAAAAGAGAGTATGAGCAATCTCTCTCCTGAAAAGCCTGCACTTACCCAGTGACTATTTCCTTCTGCCCTATAATAAAGCTGTCTTGCAATCCCAGGAAGGAAGGAAGGAATAAAAAGAAAGTTCAATACATATAATTAAAATTTGTGGGAGAAGTTAGAAAGAAGACCCCCAACCCCGTGTGTGTATGTGTGTGTGTGTGTGTGTGTGTGTGTGTGTGTGTGTGTGTGTGTAATTCACATGCACATGTGCTACTTGGGATTGAACCTAAGGTCTCAGGCATCCTAAGGAATTTACCACTG
This sequence comes from Peromyscus californicus insignis, assembly GCF_007827085.1. Taxonomy (NCBI): domain Eukaryota; kingdom Metazoa; phylum Chordata; class Mammalia; order Rodentia; family Cricetidae; genus Peromyscus; species Peromyscus californicus. The sequence continues at coordinate 94,770,737 of NW_026294595.1, read as the reverse complement.
AAGTGTATCTCCTGTTCTCTTTACTTGTTATTGGACACAGGGTTTTACTAAGTTACCCAGGCTGGTTTTGAACTCACTATGTAGCCCAGCTAGGCCTTGTAATCTTCCTGCTGGAATTATGGGCCTGCATTACTAGATCCCACGTATTCTTTTAAGAAAATCCAAGCTGGGCAGTGGTGGCTCACGCCTTTGATCCCAGGACTCAGGAGGCAGAGGCAGGCAGATCTCTGTGAGTATGAAGCCAGCCTGGTCTATAAAATGGGTTCCAGAACAGCCAAGGCTACACAGAGAAACCCTGTCTCAAAAAGGAGGAGGAGAAGAAGAAGAAGAAGAAGAAGAAGAAGAAGAAGAAGAAGAAGAAGAAGAAGAAGAAGAAGGAGAGAAAATCCCAAAGCATGCACAAAGCCCAGTGTTCAATCCTCAGCATAGGATAAATTGGGCATGGTGGCACTTGGGCATGGTGGCACTTGGGCATGGTAGTACTTGGGCATGGTGGTACATGCTTGTAACCCTAGGTGGAGGATCAGAAGTTCAAGTTCATCTTAAATTTCAAAGATAGCCTGAGATACATGAGACCCCATCTCAAAAAGAAGAGAAAGAGGAGGAGGAAGAGGAAGAAGTTACCAAAGGGGTATGATTGATAGACTAAAGACCATTCCTTGTCCATCTGTACATTCAAAAGTTAATTATTTAACAGCCCACCACTGCTGTGGAATAATTCTCTTGTATTCTGTAAAGATTTGTCACTCGAATTGGTTTAATAAAACGTTGATTGGCCAGTAGCCAGGCAGGAAGTGTAGGCGGGGAGATCAAACTAAGAATGCTGGGAAGAGGAAGAGTGGAGTCAGGAGTTGCTAGTCAGGCACAGAGGAAACAAGGATGAGAATGCTGTACTGAGCAAAGGTACCAAGCCATGTGGCTAAACATAGATAAGAATTATGGGTTAATTTAAGTGAAGGGGCTAATTAGTAATAAGCCTGAGCTACAGACCAAGCATTTATAAGTAACATTAAACCTCTGAGTTAATTATTTGGGAAGTGGCTGCTGGGTATTTGGGAGTTGCTGGCAGGACAGAAACTTCCACCAACACACCACTGTGCTAGGTGCTAGATATGCATGATAGCTAGGAACTTGGTGTGAGTGAAAGACGAGATGATGCCTCCATGGTTCTTTCTATGTGTCTTTTACATCATGTATCTTGATCCCATTTATTTTCCTGTCCCTTTGCATCTGCCCTCTGCCTCTGCATGCTCCCTCCCCAAATAAATCAACATTTAAGAGAAAAAAAGGGGTGGGGGAAGGGAAAAAAATTAAAACTCTCGTCCTGGGAGTTGCAGTGTGACACAGTAGTCCACTGACTTGTACAAACTTCTTGCTTGGGCTGGTGAGGTGTCTCAGAAGACAATGGTGAGGCCTGGACACCTGAGTTTGCTCCCCAGAACTCACACGGAGTGGGGAGGAGAGAACTGACTCCACGATGGTCTCTGATCTCTACCTGCACACTGTGACCCATGCACCTGCCCCACCGTGCACACACTGACACATGCACCTGCCCCACCGTGCACACACTGACACACGCACCTGCCCCACCGTGCACACACTGACACACGCACCTTCCCCACCGTGTACACACTGACACACGCACCTTCCCCACCGTGCACACACTGACACACACACCTTCCCCATCGTGCACACACTGACACACACACCTGCCCCACCGTGCACACACTGACACACACACGTTCCCCACCGTGCACACACTGACACACACACCTTCCCCACCGTGCACACACTGACACACACACCTTCCCCACCGTGCACACACTGACACACGCACCTTCCCCACCGTGCACACACTGACACACGCACCTGCCCCACCGTGCACACACTGACACACGCACCTTCCCCACCGTGCACACACTGACACACACACCTTCCCCACCGTGCACACACAATAAATAAACCAACTCAAGACTTGTAACTGTAAGTAGGAAAAAACAAGGAAAGGAAAGCACACAGCAAACAAATCAAGCAGACATGAGGCAGAGAAAAGAAGAGCATCAGAGAAGAAACAGACCTGGAGGGAAACCCACGGGAACCTGATTACCCCTACAGCATTGCCTCTTTAGGGGATGAGTAGGAGATTCCAAGACAAGGTCCTAACTCTTATCTGGGAGCCCGAGCAAAGGAGGTTAGTTGTTGAACTATCAAAAAGAGTCCCACAAAGTACTGGGTGGAATAAATCCTCTACCTTAAGGCCATGCCCCCCATCTCCATAAGGACTCACTTATACAAGTCAAAGTGAGAAAGCAAAAACCACCCTAAGGTTGTCGTCACCTATTCATCTTCTCCACCTTCCCCCATTAAGTTTGTCAACTGCAGAGAACAGTCATGACTGGGGAAAACCTACGGTCACCTAAGGCAAATTCACAACGGCAAGCTGAAGCAATCTCCTTCCCAAGAGAGATGCAGGCGTGAGAGCTAGGAGACACAGGATATGTCTGTTATTGCTCTTACCTCAGTTGACCCTGGCAGGAATACATCGGCCATGGTGGTCTGTGGTTCTGTGACTGGATGAACCAAGACAGCACTTCCTGAAAAATGGAGAGAAGATAAAACTGAGTGTATTTACAGGAGATCTGGAAGCTCCTTTCACTTCGCTGGACACTACTGTGATCTTAAGATCACGTGATCTTCTATAAGGCAGAGACTATGTGAGCTGAACGATTCACCAGAGAGAAGCACTGGTAGAAAAAGGACAGGGCTGAAAAAGGTACCGGATTCAACCCACCTGTGGCTGTTAGGATGATGGGCAGGGACTCTGAAATATTCTGTTGCACCTTGTGTGCTTATTTGCTTTAGGTTTTTTTTTGAGACAGGTCTTGCTGTGTAGCCAAGACTGACCTGGAACTTGCTCTGCATCCCAGGCTGGCCTTAGGATGATCCTCCTGCCTCAGCTTTTTGAATGCTAGGGTTACAGGCTTGAGCAGCCATGCTCAGCTTCAGTGTCATTTTCTGCATACCTCCTGGTATGCCAACAATCCAAAAGCTCCACGGCACCTCCCAAGTGCTTCATGGTTTGCTACGAATACGCTGTTAGAGTGAGCGCATGCTATCTACAAGTCTGGCCAGGACGACGCTTCAGGCCCTTTTGCTTGCACAGTTACTGTCATCGGACTTTCTTTAGACCACCAGCTCCCGAATAATGACACAGAGACCTTTTATCAAGTAAAAAAGTTTGGCCTTAGCTTAGGCTTGTTCTCAACTAGCTCTTATAACTTAATTAACCCATTTATATTAGTCTACGTTCTGCTACGTGGCTCATTACCTCTCTTCCATATTGTACATCCAACTTGCTTTGGGTCTCACTGGCGAATTCACCGCCTCTCAGATTCTTCCCCAGAGATCCTCTCTCTCCCCCTGGAAGTCCTGGCCTCTTCTGCCTAGTTATTGGCTATTCAGCTCTTTATTAAACCAATCAGAAGGGGCCTTGGCAGAGACACATCTTCACAGTGTACAAAAAGATTATCCCAACACACGGTTACCATTGCAGATCTGTACTTCTCTCAAGGACAGCCTGGAGTGTTACTTTTCTTTCATATTGGTGTTACACATGTGTAAAGTGCATCTACTAATTAATTCACTTTAAAGCTTTATTTATAGGGTCTCACTATGTAACCCAGGCACCTTGAACTCATGATCCTCCTGCCGTAGTATTGTGAGTGTTGAGGCATGCGCCACTATGCCTCTCTTGAATTGTTTCTTCTGGTCAATAAAGATTTATTCACTGAGTTCCAGGCACCATGCTAGGCTCTGGGGACATAGGCGTAAAGAAAAAAAACATGGCTCCAACCTTCATGAAGTTTGTAGTAACGAGAAAGACAGACATTAAAAGGTAATTACAAGTGAATTAGGGTTAAAACAAATACTGAAAGAGGTAAAAGTACAAAGCAAAATGAAAATTACCTAAGAGGCAGGACTGACTTTGAGTGGGGAGGATAAAACTAAGGTATAAGGAAGTAAGGAATAATGAAAGACATTTCTCCAAGGCAGTGGCTATTAAGCTGAAGCCTCAAGTGCCAGGAATTGAACACAGAACCTTGTGCATGTTATACAAGAGCATGCCCTGAATGATATCTTCAAGGATTCTTGTTACTGTAATTGTTATTATCGTTATCATTATTTACATTTGGAGGTTTCTACTATTACAATGCAATTCATTCTTTGGGTCTCAATATCTGGCCTTGTTTCTTGAGCTCCATTCTTAATACAGTAAACTTCCATGTTCTAGATTTCACGGTTCATCCTCATTAAAGAAGCCTAGCTAGCCATAGTGGCATAAGCTTGCAATTTCAGCAATCTGGACATTGATGAAGAGGATTACAAGTTCAAGGATAACCTGGGCTACAAAGCCCTGTCTCACAAGGAAAAAAAAAAGAGGTCTACTGTTACACATGAAACAAGTCTTCTATGTCTTTACTATAGCCCTCTGATCTACTTTTCATACTTCCCTTCCTATAGCAGTATCACCAAGTTTTGGGGGAGTAGGCCCCAAGCAGAACCCTCAGATCACACCCACCAATACAATGGATTTATTTGGCATTAATAAGAACTATATTGTAAGCCAGGCAGTGGTGGCGCATGCCTTTAATCCCAGCACTCGAGAGGTAGAGGCAGGTGGATCTCTGTGAGTTCAATGCCAACCTGGTCTGGTCTACAGAGCAAGTTCCAGGATAGCCAGAGCTGTTACACAGAGAAACCCTGTCTCAGAAAACAAAACAAAACAACAACAAAACAAAACCCAAAACACCAAAACCAAAAGAACTATATTGTAAGGGCCACATTACAACAGACTAGAGCCATAGTCTCACTATCAAATTAAAACTCTAGTGGGCTGGGTGGTGGTGGCGCACGCCTTTAATCCCAGCACTCAGGAGGCAGAGGCAAGCGGATCTTTGTGAGTTCGAGGCCAGCCTGGTCTACAGAGCGAGATCCAGGAAAGGCACAAAGCTGCACAGAGAAACCCTGTCTCGAAAAATTAAAAAAAAAAAACCTCTGGTGAAGGAGGACTGGAGGTGTGGCTGAGTTGGTAGAGTACTTGTCTAGCATGCATGAGGAGGTATCAGGTCCAATCCCCAGTACCATGTGTAATGAGGCATGCCTCTAATGCCAGCACTTGGGATCAGAAGTCAACATCATCCCACAGTAAGTTCCAAGACAGCCTGGGCTAAATAAGACTCTGACTCAAAAAAAAAAAAAAAAAAAAAAAAAAAAAGTGAAGGAATCTTTTTTTTTAATTGTTGTCTTTCTTGGGCTTAAAGTAGTCTTATTAGAAAATATAATAAAAACATAGTTATAGCATCTATCACAACTATAATTAACCTATAAATACTTACCCAGCATGTATTCATCATCCACACCAAAAGTCTCTAAGTCATTAGGGAACTCGACCCACAGAGGCCTGGGGAAAGGAAACAGAATTATTCATATTTTAAAATATCATTATGTTTTATTATTCTTGGTGCTAAGTGTTTTATTTGATTTTTATATTTTCAGTGTTAATCACTCTCCAAAAGGAATTGGAAAGCACCAAAGAGCCAAGATATTTTTTCATATGACCAAAGAACTTATGAGCAGTTGCTATGGTTACTTTGTATTTATTATGTGAAAGAGCTTTCTATCAACCTGGATATCCTAATGGAATATTGAGAATTCTATTATGTGCTGCTTTCCTATCTTTTTAGTAACTATAACTCTAATAGGTAAAAACTAAGGCAAGCCTAAATGTCTAATTTTTTTTGTTGTTGTAAAGTAAATGTTTGCAAAACAATCACATTTTATTATAATGATAATTCTGTGCCACTTCCTGCAGCCACTGACTTTCATGTATCATTTAATCATTATTTATTTAGATGAAAGGAACTAGTTTTCATTGCTTTCAAGCTGGTAACACTTTTGGGGAGGACGAACAATTGCCAAGATTTTAAAATAGTTATTGTTTAACAGAACTCATCTAGGAGTCACTTAGGTTCATAAAAGGACAAAACTTTCAGTATCGGTGTCTAGATAGCAACTTATTGCTTCTAACCATCTTTAATTTTATGAGAATGATTTTATTTAAGTGTGTGTGTGTGTGTGTGTGTGTGTGTGTGTGTGTGTGTGTATGTGTGTGTGTGTGTGTGTGTGTGTGTACCATTTGGATGAAGTGCTCTCAGAGGCCAGAAGCAGGCACTGTAGCCCTTGGAACTGGACATTGAGACTGGGAACCCAACTTAGGTCCTTTACAAGAGCAATAAGCACTTTTAACTGCTGAACCATCTCCCCAGCCCAAGGAAAAGATATTTTTTTAACTGAAAAAGTTTTTTTAGGGTTTTAAAATTATTTTATGTGTATGAGTGTTTTGCTTGCATATATATAGATGCACCATATGCATGCCTGGTACCTGTGGGTACCTAAAGAGGGCATTGGATCCCCCAGGACTGGAGTTACAGGCAGGTGTGAGGCACCATGTGGGTGCTGGGAATTGAACCCAGGTCCTTATTAAGAGCAACAACTGCTTACCTGCTGAGCCAACTCTCCAGCCCAATTTAATTTTTTTAGTAAATGAAACTTGTTATTTATTAATGGTAATGAAGCGGGTGTCGCTAATGCTGGCTGATGATTAGAATCACCAGGAAATGTCTGGTCTGAAGCAAGTTTAGGAACTGCTGACTCTGAACTCTGTGCATGTTCTTCTCTAACTAGAAAGTTGATTTTGGCTTTCAAAGTAGAATTTATATGCTAGGAAAAAAAAATCCCCACCTCAAGTTCAACTCTATGGGTAAGATCAAGCCTCAGATAGAGGGAAATTATTTTTCCTTTTGTTTTTTTCTTTTGTTTTTTTGAGACAGGGTTTCTCTGTGTAGTTTTGGTGCCTTTCCTGGATCTCACTCTGTAGACCAGGCTGGCCTCGAACTCACAGAGATCCGCCTGTCTCTGCCTCCTGAGTGCTGGGATTAAAGGCATGCACCACCACTGCCCGGTGGGAAATTATTTTTCATGAGAGGAGGCTAATGCATAAAATGCTAAAGTTATTTAGCTGTAAAGTCATTTCCTTTTTTTTTTTTTTTTTGGTTTTTCGAGACAGGGTTTCTCTGTGTAGCTTTACACCTTTCCTGGAACTCACTTGGTAGTCCAGGCTGGCCTCGAACTCACAAAGATCCGCCTGGCTCTGCCTCCCGAGTGCTGGGATTAAAGGCATGCACCACCACCACCCGGCGATTTCCTTATTCTTTACATTTCCAGCTCTCAGCAAATATCAATAATCATAAGCAGAGGATCTAGTCAGTAGCTTCTGTGTCTTCAACAGCCAGCACCCCACACACAGCAGCCAGCACCCTGTGTACAGCAGCCAGCACCCCACACACAGCAGCCAGCACCCCGTGCACAACAGGCATTGAAGCTGATTGAAACCTGACTGAACACATGGCTTTTGTCCCGCTTTTCCAGCCCCTCATCACGGGGGGGGAGGGGGGAGGGTGTGGGGGGTGTGGGTATGATTTGTTGGTAGGTTGTTGGAACTTCTAAACAGACGACGCCCTTTCTACCTCATGACGGGTTCAGAAGACGTGTGCACACGGTAGAACAGAGAATACAGGTAGGGCAGGAGGGTATAGCGCTCTCGGATAGCTTCCCGGATCCGCCGGGTGTACTCTTCCCCAAACAGCCAGGGTTCTCGCCGCTTGGTGTTCATGGTAGCGTGACCACGGAAGAAGGGCTGGTAAGCTCCAGCCTGGTACCAACGCACCAGCAGCTCCGCCTCAGGGTTGCCAATGAAGCCACCCACATCCGCTGGTTAGACGGAGAAAGACGGGATGAAGAAACCAGACTTGGAATAAATGATGCATTAAGGTAAGATAAGGCCCTGAAAACTGAGAGGAGATGCTCTACGTGCACACTCAACGCAACAGCAAACCTATGGCCTCAAATGGGGGAGTTTGAGCCATGAACACCAGCCCAGGATCTGGCAGAATGCTCTATGGTTTTTTGTTTTGTTTTGTTTGTTTGTTTGTTTCCCCTTTTTTCTTTTTGTGGAAAGGTCACAGGCTTTTCTGTAAGAGCAGCTGTCCTGTGTGTTCTGGATCCTCCATTACCCAGAAATTGCACGTCTCCCTGCTTAGGTGTGTGTCTGTATACTAAAGGAAAGGCAGCTGGTAATTTATTTCTTTTGAAAGCAAAGGCTAAAACAATATCAACCACTGAAAATCAAGTTATCAGCCTTGGGGGTTTAGGTAGAATTTCATGCTCACCTCTTGAGCAGGACATGCATTTCTTGCATGTGGACCAATGTCGTAAAGACACATCTATCAAAAAGTGATATTAATTTGTTTTTATGTTTGAAGAGAATAAAAAGCATTCAGATCTGCAGCTAGAACTGCAGCCAGTATATACCAAGCACCTTCATATTGGTTTGCTTATCTGCACTGAATTCTCAGCAGGCAGAGAAGGCAAGCCCTCAGACATGTATTTGAACTAAATCCATCTTGTGTGTGTGTGTGTGTGTTGTGTGTGTGTGTGTGTGTGTGTGTGTGTGTACACGTGTGAGAAGGTATATGTGCATGTAGAGGCCACAACCTGACTTCAGTGTCTTCCTCAATCACTCTCTACTTTATTTTTGGCTAGACTGACTGGCAAGGAAGCAACAGGGACCCTCGTAGCCCCGCTTCCCCAGCTCGGGGTTCCCCAGCTTGGGGTTGCAGGGATGTGCCGCTGTGCCTGGCTCTTTCACAGGTGTGCTGGGCTTCGGAACTGAGGTCCTCATGTTTGTGTGGCAAGCACTTCACTAACAGAGCCATTTCCAGTCGCGTCTTCTTCGGACAGGGTCTTCTATAGCCTGGTCTGACCTCGGTTTTGCTAGCAGCTAAGGACAACCTGGAACCTTTGAGCCTTCTATTTCCACGTCCTAGTGCTGGGGTCTTAGGTATGTGCGGCCATACTTGGTTTTGTGTAGGGCTGGGATCAAACTGAGGGCTTCCTGCATGCTAGGCAAGCGCTGTCCCAACTGAGCACATCTTAGTGAAGAACATGCTTAAACTGTGTCACAGAATCTTCCATCTGCCGAGCAGAAAGCAATTCTGTACGGCTGGCTCTCTTAGTCCCTCGACTATGCTGCTGCCCGTCAAACCCAGGGCCTTGAGCACACCAGGCTAGTACTCTGCTGGCCTGCACACTCAGACCCAGGCTGGCTTTCTGTTTGCTAAGTTGTTTGCAGTGCTCTCATTCTTTCAAGAAGAAGAGTATGTTTCTAGAACACTCCGTTACTGTGTCTCTGGAGGTAGTGCTGTGGGAACGAGGGAATGAAACACACTCCCCATCTCCTGCCTGACTTCATGTCCTCAATTCAGACAAGATACATGTAAGACGTTTATTTTATTTATTTGAGATAGGGTCTTTCTATGTAGTGCCTGCTGTCCTGGAGTTTGCTATGTAGACCAGGCTGGCCTTGAACTCAGAGATCCTCTTACGTCTGCCTCTAGAGGGCTGAGATTAAAGGTGTGAGCCACCTCAGCGGGCTGTACAATACATTTTGAAGCAACCCTTTTGCTCTCCTCCCATTTTCTCTCCTGCATTCATCCTTGCCCCAAACAGCTAAGGGCCACTGAGGACCCTCACTTCTCATTTCCTCCTACTGGAAACCTCAAGTCAGGAATCAGCTTACCTCCACAGAAAGAGATCCCTGAGACACTGAGGGTGAGTAACATTGGGATGGAAATTTTCAGATAGTTCCATTCTGCTGTGTTGTCTCCCGTCCAGACAGCACCTTAGATTGCCCATAACAAGGCACGGAAACACACATAAATCATCCAATGCACTCCATTTCATTTACACTCCATATTTGTAAAAGACAAAAATAATAAAATAGGAAACAGATTTCCACTTTAAACAAATTCTGATCTTTCTGCAAAATGTATCAATTTTTTAATGTGAAAAAGTTATTAAGGTTCATAAAACATAGGCACACTCCTTTAATCCCAGCAGTTAGGAGGCAGAGGCAGGCGAATCTCTGTAAATTCAAGGCCAGCCTGGTCTATAGAGCAAGATCCAGGACAGCTAGGGCTACACAGAGAAACCTTGTCTCAAAAATAAACAAACAAACAAACAAAAAAAAACAAAATAAAAAAATATAGCTAAATACTCTGGGTTTCTTGTCCCACTTATTATCACAACAATCCTACCAGGCAAACACTATTATTAGCTCTACTTTAAAGATTAGGGAAATATGATTAACAGTGGCTCCATAGTCTAGCCTAGTTATGTAGTTGTTAAGTAGATTTGAGGCAAGATGTCAGACTGTTAAAGCCAAGGTTCCAGTTCACACTGTAGTTGATAAGAGTTTATGATGACAGATTATAATATTACTAAAGAGACACATAAAATACTCTTATTTTATGACATCTAGATTAATCTTGAAGCCTTTTTTGGTCTATCTTTTACCAAAACTGTTTCAGTAGATATTTTGGTTTAATCTTCTGTAGAAATGTTGAACTGTCCTTTAGGCAGAGAAAAATATTTTTTAATAATTGATTTATTTTTTCAAAATTTTATGTACATTGGTGTTTTGCCTGCATGTATGTCTGTATAAAGGCATTGGATCCCCTGAAACAGGAGTTACAGACAGTTGTGAGCTGCCATGTGGGAATTGAACTCAGGTCCTCTGGAAGAACAGCAGTGCCCTTAACTACTGAACCATTTCTCCAGCCCGAGAAAAATATTTTCAAGGGATTTTTTAAAACAACACTCTACTAATTTTTCCTCGACATCAGTTGAGCTAGGGAAGTATCTACACAGTAATTTTGAAATCATGGCAACAATTTCATCAAGAAAGCTCACGTAGACACACAGATGTATCTTGGCTAACACAATTGTTCATTCACAAGTTCTTTATAGTTATTGGTCAAGCATGTGACTAAATAAGTCATGTTCTCCTTGCTACACACTGGGGCAAATAGTCACACAGAGTACTGCAGACTAGAAAACGGACCAGCATCTAAGAGATCAGAAATGACTCAGACAGCACAGGGCATGGCAGCATACACTTGCAATTCCAGCCCTGGGGAGGGAGAGACAAGAGGACCGCTACAAGTTCAAGGCCAGCCTGTACTACATCGTGAGACCCTGTGTCAAAAACTCCAAAAGAAAAAAAATTAACATTCATATCTCTTATTATAGTTTTGAACTGCTGTCTATAAACATTTTCATTAATTCCCCCTCCGTGATTTCCCCTGTAGTTTTTTTTACTGAGATAGGAACTCACTATTAGCCTGGGTTGTAGGAGTTGGTTCTCCCCTCCCACCGTGTGGATCCCTGGGATTGAACTCACGTCATTAGGTTTGGCAGCAAGTGCCTTTATCCAGTAAGCCATCGTGTTGGCCCTTATTTACTTATTTATTTATTTTTGAGACAGAATCTCATGTGTCTTAGGCTGGTTTCAAATTTCTATGTAGCTTATGATGACCTTGAACTCCTGATCATCCTGTTTCCACTCCCAAATGCTGGGATTATAGGCTTAAATTTATATTTTCCTGAAATCTGTTTACTGATTTAAATTACTACATTTACATTTTTAACAATGTTAAATATTGTTAAACAATATTAAATAAATGTTAATAAACAATGTTAAATAAAAAATATTGTAACATTTCTATATAATGTTACAAACACATTCTCATGAAATTAAAACTACCATTTTAAGGAAGGAGGGAACTAACCACCCCAGGTTGTCCTCTGACCTCTACACAGGTGGCATGTGTCACGCCCCCATTTTAAACTATAAACTGCCTTTATCATGACAGTTTGTCCTGCAGTTAACCCATACCTTTGTAACCCTTCCTTTACTGCTACACATGTAAACTTTTCTTTTGGCCTCAAGGTCTAATGCTGTGATGAGCATCTCTGTTGACACTATTCTGTCCTTTGGCTGAAGAACACAGGAGCTGGTCTGGGGAGGTTGAGTGAGAGACCCAAACATGTCTACGATACAACAAAGGTGAGGTTCTTTACACTAGGACCTAAGCTCTCAGTTACTTACGCAAGGCCAGGGGCCTTAAAATAGCCTTCCTGCCACAGAGTGGTGAAGTTGAACTAGATCTGTATTAGCTGGTAAACCAGATCCAGTCATGGATGACCCTGACAGCAAGCACCAGCCAGGTCTATTTTAAACCACATGGCTAAGTGGAACACTGGCTGAAGCCATGTGTTAGAGATGTGTTTCCCCAAGTCAAAAAGATAGGATCAGAGATGACCACGTCAGAAAAGGGAATACTCTGAAGTCACTCTCCCAACAAGTAAGTGGCCATTTCTTTAGTAGGAAAAAAAGTACTAAACTTGATGAAAATTGGTTTACTGTCTTTTGGGGTGTGGGAGGGAGACAGGGTCTCAAGAAGCCCAAGATGGCCTTGGACAATGACCTTGAACTTCTGTTCCCTCTGCCTCCCCCTCTTGAGTGCTAGGATTACAAACATACACCAGCTTGCCTGGGTTTATATGGTGCTGAGCATTAAACCCAGGCAGTCTACTCTACCAACTGAGGTACCTACAAACCATTTATTCATAGCATAAAATACACATGCTAGAGGACATCATGTTCTACATTGTAAGTTAGAAGGCTATTGGAGAGGAACGTGGAGGCAGCAGGCAGCATATATGATACATAAATGCTCTAAAGAAAAGGGTGGGTAGCTCCCTTGTGTCTTATAACGTGAGCCATTTCTTACCATACTTTTGTGATCCAGCAAAGAAAGAACGTGAAAGAACAAAGGGTCTCTCCTTCCCTTTAGACCGCTGAATCAATCCTTCTGCAGTAGCCATTTGCTGTAAGTCAGTGGAGAAAGATTGGAAAGAGGAGGCAGGGTGAGGGCACTGTGCCAACATCCTCAATAGACTACTAATATGAGAAAAGTAGCAGCTGGGGGGACCGTGAAAAGGGAAATAATAAACCCATCAAGTCTTTTTGATGATACAGTGAATGATACCAATTTGCCTAGTAAAGTTGGAACATTTATTCGGTTAGCAATGTCAATGGAATAATAGTAAAGAGGAATAGGGATGCAGATGAGTAGACGGGTGGCTACCCAGCATGCCTGGGGCCCAGGGTTCAGTCCCCAGAACTGCAGAAAACACACACACACACACACACACACACACACACACACACACACACACACACACGCAACACAACACAACACAACGAAACAAAAAAACCAAGCTACCATTTATTCAGTGGTACTATTGGTCGGCATTTTATAATATATTTCCTTATGGTCTGCACAATAATCTGTGAGTCAAATGGTTTTCATTGACTAAAAAAATAAATTCAGAGATGTTAAGTGTCCACTTCAGCCTACATAAGAAACTCCCAAAGGCCGTTGGCAATTAAAGCAAAAAGCTGATAGAGAAATAAACATGTAGTATCTGGAAAAGGCTATATCCAGCCAGCAGCTCCCATTAGAAAATAGCGATTGTGGGAGACCTATAGGCATACAGTCTTATTCTAAAAAATAACAAAGACTCACAGATATAAGTTAGGGTAAGTGATTCTCAATCTTTGGATATGATTAGCAAATAGAGGACAATTCCACCACCTTTATTCAGAAGGCTGAGCAAATTAGGAAAGTTTGCACATTTAAAAACTGTACTGTGGTGGTTTTAATGCGAATAGCTCACATATTTGAATACTTGGTCCCCAGTTGGTGGAACTGTTTGGGAAGGATTAGGAGGTTGTGACCTTGGTGGAGGAGGTGTGTCACCAGGGGTAGGCTTTGAGGTTTCAACACTCCTGCCATTCCCGGTGTGCCTCCCTCTTAAAGTTGTAGTTATGGATCAAGACGTGAGCTCCCAGCCATTCCTCTGTATCCCACCATGGTCTCTAACCTTCTGAATCCATAAGGTAAATTAAATGCTTTCATTTATAAGTTACCTTGGCCATGGTGTCTTATCACTGCAATGGAAACTATGACATATACTTATTAAAATATAAATCTATGTGTTAAGTCTTGCTTTCCTGGTGTGAATGTATATACATATTTATTTGTTGTTTGATTTTTTTAAACATTTTTTTTTAGTTTTTTTTGTTTGTTTTATATGTGGATGTTTTGCCTGCATGTATGTCTGTGCATTATGGGCATGTACTGCTCATGGGGGCCAGAAGAGGGCTTTGGATTCCTTGGAATGGAATTACAGATGGTTGTTGGCTGACATGCGGATGCTGGGGATTGAACCACTTAACCATCTCTCCAGCCCCTTTAAAAATATTTTTAAAATTTATGTATATGTGAGTGTGTACTCCCTGTGTGGGTGCCTCCGAAGGCCAGAGAAAGTATTGGATCTTCTGGAGCTGGAGTTACATGCTGTTGTAATCTGCCCAGTATAGGTGCTGGGAACAAACTCAGGTCCTCTGGGAGAACAGCAAGAACTCTTAAACATTGAGCCATCACTAGCCCTTGTTTGCTTTTTGCTTTTGTGATAGACTCTTGTTGCATCGTCTAGGCTGGCCTAGAACTCATTACGTAGGTCAGGCTGGCCTTTAATTCACAATCCCTCTGTACCATGAATGCTAGGGTTGCACATGTGTGCCACCAACCTCAACTAAGCTAGCAATAGATGGAGATATACAAAGTTTTAAAACCTTGCCTTAATTACCTTTGTTAACATATTTATAGATTGCCTGTGCCAGTAAAAGTCTTCTAGTAGTATTAAATGCCATATAGAATATTTTTAGATTTATCGGGTTTATTGTGAACGAAAAAGGAAGCAGAGGGAGAAATAATAAACTGGCTGTCATCTGAGACTCACTGTAGGTGACAGCAAACACATACAAAGAGACCTGGCAGTACACTTGATTACAGAACTGACTCCCTGTCTAAAAGCAGGGCACATGACTCTGGCTGGCTTCTGATTGGGATGACTTACCTGATAAAAGCCGTAGATGTTGTGAAGCTCCCTGTGTTCCCAGTTCCCATAATGAATGGCATTCTTTTGCATGGTTAGCTCTGGCCCTCTGAAGACTGAGGGCTCATTCATGTCATTCCATATGAAGAGGATGTCTGTAGATCCCTAGGAGGTGAACCCTGTTCATGAGAATCCTTCCCCAGGGATGATATTAACAGGATAGCATCCCTGCTCTTTCCCTCTCTTCTTTCTTTCTTCCTTCCTTTCTTTCTTTCTTTCTTTCTTTCTTTCTTTCTTTCTTTCTTTCTTTCTTTCTTTCTTATTTATTTAATTTTTTATGCCAGTCGGGTTGTAAATTTTGTCTGTTTTATCCAATGAAAATCCCATGCACTTACAACAGT
Organism: Peromyscus californicus insignis; assembly: GCF_007827085.1. Taxonomy (NCBI): domain Eukaryota; kingdom Metazoa; phylum Chordata; class Mammalia; order Rodentia; family Cricetidae; genus Peromyscus; species Peromyscus californicus. The sequence goes on along the minus strand of NW_026294595.1, from coordinate 94,755,411 downwards.
ATCTGACTCAAAGAAAGCTATCAATAAATATTTTTGATAAGAATGCTACACTGCCGGGCGGTGGTGGTGCACGCCTTTAATCTCAGCACTCGGGAGGCAGAGCCAGGCGGATCTCTGTGAGTTCGAGGCCAGCCTGGGCTACCAAGTGAGTCCCAGAAAAGGCGCAAAGCTACACAGAGAAACCCTGTCTCGAAAAACCAAAAAAAAAAAAGAATGCTACACTGTATTATCTGTGAAATACACACTGCTCTGTAAGTTCACACAAAGACATCCTTAGGGAATATGTGCCAGAAAAATTGTAAAAACCATGAGGCTCTGTATCATCCACTATCTACTACGAGTCTTTGCTTGATCTTATCTAAAAAGCTGTGAAGAAATCTCTGCTACAACTCCTAACTAAAAGCAATTATTACTACACATGAATTTATTTTTTCTCTAATACTCTGAAAGACTTGACAGTTGAGTTATCTGTTTGTTGACATATAATTTGTGTTCTTTCCATCTACTCAAAATGGTATTAAAATTCTTTTTATAAAATTCATGGTCTCTCAGCATTTGAATATCATTACAGGGAGACTCAGGTATCTTATTCCACTATTTCTTAATGCTGTGTTCTTTACACCATGTCCTAATAAGGCCTAGCTTCCTCCCAGGACACTAGAGAACACATCTGAGACCTTATCCACATGATAGATGATCTTTCCAATGTTTGAATGTGGCCTATATGTTTCCTTAACTATTTTTAAGCAAATGTACCTTTATTTGGAGACTCTCTATTATGTAGCTCTGACTGTCCTGGAACTCACTATGTACACCAGGCTAACCTTGAATGCACAGAGACCCACCTGCTTCTGCCTCTGAGTGCTGAGATTAAAGGTGTGTGCCACCATGCCTGGCTTCTAAGCAAACGCACTTCTAAGAATAAGGGTGTATAGTTTTCAAATATTTGCCTTCAGTCTTCTTTTGGCACTTCTAAGGCAAAGATCAGCAAGTGTTCTTCTCCTCCTCCTTCTCCCCCTCCTCTTCTTCTTTTTATAAAGATCTAGATAATGTACATTTCCATCTTTATGCATGATAAGAGCTCTTTAATTATTATACTCTGGCACAGTATTATGAAAGCAGCCACAGACAATAATGAAGTGAATGACTATAGCCATATTTTGCCTAAGGATTGTTGTCTATAGTGTTATAAGTATTTTTCTAATCTCCTAGTCAGTGACGCTCAGAAGCAAGTATCTTGTGCTTAAAAGCTGAGCTTGGGACACAACTAGACCTGAATTCAAATCTTGGGTCCATCACTTAGTAAATGGGTGATCTTTGTGGGTTTTAAAACTCTCCACACCTCAATTTTCTTACATGTGGGGTTAAGATTTAATTATCGTTCCAATTTAGAGCATTTTTATCAAGAAGAAATGGGGGTAATGCACATCAAATGCCTAAGACAGCACTTGGCACGTGGCTTTCATTGTGTTAGGTATTACCGTGATTGTCATCATCACCATAACTGACTGAAAACAGGTCTCTAATGTGATCTCAGTTCTTTCCATGGTTCTTTTATGATTTTGATTATTATATTTTTCTTTTAACAATACATTATGGCTTATAACAGTGGTTCTCAACCTTCCTAATGCTGTAACTCTTTAATACAGTTCCCCATTTATAACTATAATTTTGCTACTGTTATGAATCGCAATGTAAATATCTGATATGTGACCCTTGTGATAGGGTCAGTCGACCTCCTAAGGGGTTTTGACACAGGTTTTGAGAACCACTGGTTTATAAGATAGTTTCACACTTGTCATAGCTACTTTATTGCTGATGGGGCTCTTTCTTCCTTCTCTCCCTCTCTCTCTCTCCTCTCTCTCTCTCTCTCTCTCTCTCTCTCTCTCTCTCTCTCTCTCTCTCTCTCTCTCTCTCTCTCCAGCTCTCATGTTGCTTAGGCTGGTCTTGAATTTGATAATTAGCTGAAGACGACATTAACTTCTGACCCTCCACCTCCCACATGCTGGAATTACAGGCATGTACTACCATGGGTCTTTGCAGTGTTGGGGATCAGGCCTTCCAGCCATGCACTCTGTCAACTGAGCTATTTCCCTAATCCTAAGTCTTCTCTTTTTGAGACAGGGTCTTTTTATGTAGCCCTGGTTGTCCTGGAACTTGCTATGTAGACCTGGCTAATTTCCAACTCACAGAAATCCATCTGCCTCTGCCTGACAACTGAGGTTAAATGTGTGCATCACCATTCAAGGCAATTCTTCTGCTCATTTTCCCAAGTGCTATGATTACTGTGGCCCCATGCCTGTCTTCATATTAATTTTCAATAATAGTTATAGAATAGGATTTTATATTAAAATGTACATAGTGTTTAGAAAATAGAATAAAATACATTGTACTGTATTTTGATATAGGTAAAAACCACAATTTTTATACATCTAGTATTGTATATAGTACCCTTCCAAATACCATCAAAGTCTATAATGTAGTATCTATTCTAGCCTTTTATATGTGCAATATATCAAAAGCTACTTAGTTAAAGCAGTTCTAAGCAATTACCTTTTCCTTTAATCTTTCAGGTTAACTAGGAAACAGAAAGAGAATAAAAACCAACCTGATAAACAGGAAAAGCAAAAAGGCTGGAATACCACTCTCTGACCTTGGGATTGGTGAAATCCAGGTAAGACGAGAGACCTGCAGAGGCACGAGAGTGGGCAGTCTGTCAGGAACAGTGGTCTTTACAGTTAGATGTGCGGGGAAGAAGATGCGAGAGTCAGGTTACCAATGGACACCTTATGTCAAGGACAAAAGACGACTGAGACAGGTGTGGTCCGCAACAAGTGAACGAAGCAATCTTTAAAGAGACGAAATTTAAACTTTCAACACCAGAGCCCATGGGCACGCCAATGAGCAGGTGTCAGGATGGAGCTTGGCCTTCACTAATGGCTGAGAAAGGCAGGAAAGGCTGCCCAATACCCTGCAGTGACCCGAGTTTTTCAAGAGAATATGGACTTGTTCAAATGGCTCAAAGGAGAAAAGGAAGGTACTGGTTTCTCCACAGCACTTGGATTTATGACACAGTGGGGATTTCTTTTGGTCTTCGGTGAATTTCTAACAAGGCTTTAAACTAGCAACTTTTGCATCTAGAGTTCCACAGGCAGCTGAGGTCACTCATGAGAGGCTGAAAGTCAAAACTATGGGCTAAAAGGACCAAGAGCAACCACAAGGGAGAGCCTGCCTGCTAGACACTTCATCTCTGCATCTCACCCCCCTCCCTTGACACTTTCCTCACTCCCTACTTCTTATCTCTGTTTGCTTAGAGAATTAACATGTCATGGAGATTAGTCTGCTTGCTTATTTTTCATTCATTCCTCTGGTCACTGACTGATAAATGCACTCATAGCTCACTCTACCAGGTGTTATTAAAGATACCAAAAAGGCGATGACATATCTCCCTTAAAGGTGATAAAAATGTGTCTGGAAGAGAAAGAGATGCCCACAGTGAATGAGAATGTAACCACAGATGTTTTATTAATTGGGACAGAACCAGTGGAATGGGGTTACCATACCAGGCCAACACACTCCTTGAAAGTCGCCACCTTCTGGGTTCTTCACAAAGAAGCCCTGTTCTTTGGCTTTGGCATATAATGAGTAGTCAGGATCCACCTTGATGTGGGGGTCACTGATAACCACAAGCTGTCAGGACAGAGGTTTAAACACCATGTCAGTTTTATGAGGCTTATGTTCACTCGGGTGTTTTCACCATAGTTTGGGATGGGGAGAGTCGAGGTTTACTCAGAAACTACAACTCACTGAAAATTTTGGACATTGCTAAATCCCTATAACCTTTCACTAAAAGTTGTTATCAGCCAGGCAGTGGTGATGCAGGACTTTAATCCCAGCACTCAGGAAGCAGAGCCAGGCAGATCTCTGTGTGTTCAAGGCCAGCCTGGTCTACAGAGCAAGTTCCAGGACAGCCAGGGCTACACAGAGAAACCCTGTCTTGAAAAACCAAAAAAAAAAGTTATCAAATCAGATAAATCCTCTTTTCTAATTGTCATGGTTTATCGTTTTTAATGATTATTTTACAGTTATTTATTTATTTTGTGTGTGTCTGTTTGTTGGTCTGTAAGAAGATGGTTCTCTCCTGCCACCTTGTGTGTTCTGGGGCTTGAACTCAGTTTCACAGACTTGGTGGCAAAGTGCCTTTACCCACTGGGCCATCTCAGCAGCCCCCACACACGTTTAAGATGGCGTTTACCAAGCTTCTGTCTGTGATGCCAGGTGCTACAAGAGGGGATTAAATAGGCAAGATCCTAACTCCGTAGGTATTTAGAGGCATATTATAACACCAATGAAATAAATCATTAAAGAAATCAAGAACAGGCCTGGGGATCTAACTTAGTCAGTAAATAAAGGACTTGCCTTGCAAGCATGAGGACTGAGTTTGAGTCCCAGAACCAATGTGAAAAATTCAGGCATGATGGCACAGGTTTGTAATCCCAGCACTGGGGAGGAGGAGGCAGGTCTGTGGGGTCCCCTGGCCAGCCAAGTCAGTGAGAGACCACGTCTCACAAAAAAGAAAAAAGAAAAATGGATAGCATCCAGGAAATTATATAAGGCTGTCCTCTGGCTTCTACAGGCATATGTGTGCACCCATCCCCTCACGAGCCCCTTCCAAACCACAGAAACCACAGAACTAACGTTAAAACCAAACCAAACCGTCAAAATAGTAACTGCAACTATGTACTTCTCAGTGGTTTCTCTCCTTCTCCTTTAAATTTCAGTTCTTCCCTTGGCCAAATTTACAGGAAGAATCTGTCAGTGAAACGTATGAAAAAAAATAGAGAATCTGGCTACTTTTTTTCCCTTTAATTATACTCGTCTATTTGTGTGGGGAGCAGGGGGAGGCACATGTTTGTCATGGTGTGCACGTGGACAAGCTGCATGAGTTGGTTCTCTCCTACCATGTGGGATCCTGGGATCAAACTCAAGTTGTCAGACTTGGGGGGCAAGCACCTTTACCTGCTGAGCCACCTTGGTCCCCAGGACTCCGTTTTTGACCCTCTGTTGTTAAGACTTTCAAGCCCTGCCATGTCCTCCTACCCTTCTGCCCACCTGCAGTCAAGCTGACAAAACTAGCTCTGATGTTTGTTGGTGGCAGGAATTCAAGCAATGCAGCCCGTGTGGAAGAACTCTTAGCCCAGCACCACCTGTTAGCCACCAGGGACACCAGGCTGGTCCCCTTTCCCAGCTTTCTCAAGCCATTTTCAAAGCAGTTTGGGAGACAGCCCAGCTCTCTCCAGATGCCTCGCTATGTGAGAAACTTTTCTGCTTCTGATGTCTGTGTAGTACCACCAATTTTGACAATGGGGCCAACTTTTTGGGGAGAAGGGCGCCTTCCCAGCAGGGTAGCTGCAGCCAACAGGACTGAAAGACTCAGGCCCCTTCACTGTTCTGGGGGTTTTCACACTGTGGCAGGGGTGGATGGCGTCACCGCATTTCAGCACCCGTCTTTACCTTTGAACACCGGTCTTCTGTTATCACAGTTACTATTAATTGGAAGGCACTATTTTCACAATGACTTTTTCATCAGAGGGTCTTCCTCTGCTGGTGTGCCCAGACAAATCTAACTTTGGGATTAAAAAGCTTTAAACATCAGGCTGACTTCACCTTGCGTTTTTTGCTCCTGAGTAGCTCTTGCATCCTTCTGGGGTTTGGGAATCTCTTTTTGTCCCAGGTGAAGTATTTCTTGTCCTCGGTGTGCTCTATGTCCAGCCACATGACATCGTATGGGATGTTGTGCTCATCAAAACCTGCATCCACTGCCTTCACATCCTGCTCATCTTCATAGTTCCAGCGGCACTGGTGGTACCCCAGGGAAAAAAGAGGGGGCATGGCTTGTGTACCTCAAAAAGAAGATGACAATGGAGGCCACTAATGTTACTCAATCAGTGAACATCTCCCCAATCTCTACAGGGGATTAAGCACTGGGCTTGCTACTGCATAGGCTATCAAGGATAAGAAAAAAATAGACCCTGCCTTGAAGACAGTGGCAATTAGGGTGATGGGGCAGGCATATAAATAAACCCCGTCCTGAGGTATAACTGCTATGCTAACGGTATAGTGCTGTGGGAACATGTACATTCTGCTTATAGAGTAATGTGGGATCTTCAGAAGTTTCCCAAGGCAGATGAGAAGGGTGGAGGCTTTGAATAAGTAGGAGGATGCCAGGCAGGGAGACCAGGTAGCACTCATAAGAACAGAGACTAGAGACACAGGCAAAGAAGTACATGTGGTCTTGGAGAAAATAAATCCTGCAGGGATTACAATGTGAGACACGGAGAGGAGATGAAACTGGCAAGGATCAGTTTATAAAGAGCCCTGTTCTTCAAGATCAGACTCTTCTCATAATTTTCACTTACAGTATCAAATGGCAAAGCAGGGGGCTGTGGAGGCAGCTCAGGTGGCAGAGTACTTGTCTAGTATGCACAAAACTCTGGGTTCAAAATCCCTAGCACTCTACAAAACTGGTGGTGATGCATGCCTGTGATCCCAGTACTTGGGAGAGGGAGAGGGAGAGGAATTATAAGTTTGAAGTCATCCCTGGCTACATAGAAAGTTCAAAGTCAGCTTGAGGTACATGAGATCCTGTCTTTAAAAAAAATGAGGGCAGTGAGATGGCTCAGCGGGTAAAGGGTCTTGCTACCAAGCCTGTTGACCTGAGTTCAATCCCTGGGTCCCACAATGTGGAAGTAGAGAACTGATTCATGAAAATTACTACAAAAGCGAAGCTTTGAAACAAAAGAACAAACCAGGGAAGAATGTTCAGCATAGTCTGGAGGGTGGGAGGTAAGGGGGAGGTGGTGTCTGCTGAACCACCCGGAGTGTGTGAGGAAGGCACAAAGGTGGAGAGTAGCACTTCCCTGCTCTAAAATCTCAGAGCCAGGGGCCCCCACATGCTCCTCAAGTGCTAGGGTACCAGATTCCTCCAGGTACCAAGGGCTTCCATGCAGAGCCACATGTTGGGTGGCCGATAACCACTTGTAACTCCAGGGGCTCAGACACCTTCTTCTGGGCCCTGCAGGAACTTTATCTCAACATGTATGTACACAATTTTAAAATAAAAATAAAATCTTTTTTCCCCCCAAGACAGGGTTTCTGTGTGTAGCTTTGGCTCCTGTCCTGGAACTCACTCTGTAGCCCAGGCTGGCCTCGAACTCACAGAGATCTGCCTGCCTCTGCCTCCCGAGTGCTGGGAAAAATACAATCTTTTAAAAGACCATTATCATCAGTATCTCAAAGGATGAAAAAAGATAAAAGACTAACAAAGTAGACTAGGCATCATGGAACAAAGAATACACGGGGGGGGGGGGGGGTCAGAGATAGGAATGTCCTCCACATCAGAAACATGACAACATAAATGGAAGGCCTGGGAGACAAGATGGAGAAAGTTTCTCAGAGAAGAGGCAAAAAGAAAAAAGGAGAAAGAACAAGGATGCGAAACTCTGAAGGGAACGGTAGAGACTGTTTCCCAGGGCTGAAGGACACTAAGACTGGAAGTGTCCACATCTCACCCTCAGTACAGAAACCATTTGAAAGGGATGCATCAAGGGAACTTACTGTAAAATTTCCCAATATCAGTGATAAGGAAGGTAGTTCAGTGAGAACAGATAGATCATGTGAAGAGGAATCCAATGGACGGTTTTGGAGTAAGAAGACAGGGACAAGAGAGAAATGCCTTTGAATTCTGAGGAAAGGAACTTCCAGTTTAGCTGACCCAATTACCAGCCTGGGGTGAAGCTAGGAGAAAGATGGCTTATCCTGCAAGGAGCAGAGCATGTGCATTTCCATTAATTTAGTGTGTATGTGTGTGTGTGTGTGTGTGTGTGTGTGTGTGTGTGTGTGTGTGTATGGAGACAACCTGTAGGAGTTAGTTTTCTATTTCTACCACGAGGGTCCCTGTGACCAGGTCTTCAGGCTTGGCGGCGTCTTTACCCATCAAGCCATTTCACTGGCCCTGACCTTTAGTCTCTTAAAGAACAAATATTTTACTGCTAAAGCCAGTAGTATATTTAAACAGAGAAGAACACATTTAAAAGTCCAGGGTGGAATACTCTTTGCTACAGGGAGATTATTCCCAGAGACTAAAGGCTCCAAGCAGGCGCAGGCATAGGACAAGTGTTAGGATAGAGAGTGGGCAGTCTAGTGTCATGTTTAGCTTGCCTGGATGTAATGAGGATGGGAAGAAAAACGCTTGCTACTTAAAATGCTTAGGGATGTTGTTTGTGATTTCCACATAGTGTAGAACAAATATTAAGTTGCAGTGATGATACACAGGACAGACGACACATAATGGAGTGAGGAACAAGCAATCTCCATGCAAGTACCTGTGAGGGAAGAGTACTGCTTGAAGATGTCAGAAGGTGTAGGTCCTGTCAGCAGAAAAACATCAATGATTCCACTCTCTGACATCCAGCGCACATCAGTCCGACATCTGACCTTTTGTTTGGCAGCTGCTGGGCCCATCTGGGTCAGTGTGTGCTGGAAAAGGATGTAATGAAAATCTGAGAAATTTCACCTATATCACCCAGTTCTAAGTGAATTTATCTACATTTGGTAGCTCCTACTGACATTTGCCAAATACACTGCAAAGCTCTTGGTCACAGGAAAATGCTGCTGCAAAGAAAAGGCTCTGACTGCAGTGTGGTAGTGTGGCATGCAGGCACATTCCACAGCTCACCTCAACTGATGGCTCTGTGTTGATCTCCACCAGTGTTTCTGAGGCATTCAGCCAGAAAATGGCTACAGTCCTGCCCTGTTTGTGGGCCAGGAGATAAGGCACGGAACCATAAATGCCCATTTTGTCATGTATTTGATATCCATAGACATCTAGGTTATAAAGACGGTATGCATCTCCGTCCCTGAAACACAAAGGAGGCTTATCACCAAACACACAAGTGGGTTGTTAATGAATAGAATAGCTTCATTGTCTCCTGTAAACAGATCATTCACCCCCTGCCAGGCGTGAGGGCATACACTTATAATCCTAGCACTTGGAGGGTAGAGATAGGAGAACTGTGAGTTAGAGGCCAGCCTGGGCTATATAGCAAGTTCTAGGTCAGCCTGGGTATGTAACAAGACCCTATATATAACCATTCCCTTACAAAGACTCATCTCTTATCATTTGCCTAAAGGTTTCCTGGCCCAACCTGTGCATGTGATCCTCCTCCTCTGTCTCTGTTGGCTCCCTGGGAACCTCAGGCTTGGATCCTGAAATACCTTTTCTAAAGGTCCCCTGTGAATCCTCCAGACACATAAGCCCCCTCTGCTGATGGACTGTGTGAAGACTTCTCTGCAGCTAAGGAAAAGAAGTACATCCTAACCCACCTGAAGATCTGGAATAGGACTGAGATGGGGGGCTCCCAAGCTGGGGGGCTCCGAGCTCGGGTGGGGGGTAGGGACTAGTCACTATGCCGACCTACTAAATAAACAGTCTCCAGACCTGACAACTTCAAAACAGCCTCTGCTTCTCTTTGGTCTTGACTCCTCTTAGGCAGATGCCCCTGGGATCCATTTGTCAGTAGTGTCAGCCTGAAATGGTCTCTCCAGGGAATCATAGGGAATTGGAGATGCCACATTCTCTGGAATATTGTCCTCTTTAGAGTGAAAGTCCTTTTCTAGATCAGTATTTTCTTTTTACTGTTCTCCCAGGGTTCCATAAAAAAGATCCTACACAGTAAAAGCGAACCTCCACTCTAATTAAAATTACTCCTTATTTTTGTTTCTGTATCTTTGGGTTCACTATTACAGCTTTTTTACTAATATGAGTGTGTATACACACATGCGGAAGTCAGAGGACAGCTTGGTGGCGTTGGTTCTTTCTTTCCAGTTTTATGTCCTGTGCTAGTTTCATTTCTGTTGCTGTGACAGATACTCTCACAAAAACAACAACCTAGGGAGAAAGGGCTCATTTGGCTTACAGTTCCAGGTTACAGTCCATTGTTACAGACATTCACAGTCAAGAGCAGAGAGAGAATAAACATACAGATCCTCGCTTGTTTGTTCTTAGCTTTCAATTCTCTTTTACTGTTCGGTACCCTGAAAACTACTAGGAAGGTTTCTTAACTCCGTAAGTAGTATCAAGCCAGAGACGATTTAAGAATTCTTGCTGCCACTTACCTAGTATTTTTAAGTTGGTGTGATTCTGCATGTTGAGGGATCCCATAGAGATGTTCAAACCCATGAAAGGAGAAATCCAAACCAACAGAGGAAGGACCTGTAGGGGTCAGACTCATGGCTGAGTTTGCTTCTCAACAGATCAATCTAGAAGATTCAGTTAATTTAGCTAACTAGACTGGGAATAGAGACAGCTGAACTTGCCCCGACTGACCAAGGCTGTGCACTGATTTTGATAGTAAGATGCTGTGATGTCTGGGGACTGGTGGATGTATGTGTATGTGTATGTAAAAGTGAGTGTTATACATAATGTATACGTATGAAAAGCTCTGCTCACTTACTACTTATGCTGCCTGAGCCGTATGCTGAAGCTCCTTTTCCCCTGATACTGAGCACATTTAATCTTTGCTAGATGAGTTTGTGCCTCTCTTCGGCCTGCTAAGCTTCCTGCCAGCCTTGTCTGTGGCTCTCTACAAGAACTCTTACATAAGAGCAGCAAGAAGGCTTTCCTAGATCCTCAGTGTATGACTTCCCATGACTGTGATATGTGAGCCCATCCTCCCAACCATATTGCTAAGCTGGTGAGAAATGTCATAGACAGGCATGTAGCACCTGTGACAATGATGAGGAGGTCTAAAAACATTGAGAATTACTAGCTAAAACTGTTAGAGTAGATGAGCTGTATAACTTGGGTTCTCATCACTTGGGTCTCATGAAAGTAGAATGTGGAATTTATAGCTGTCTGATTTACTCAGAACAGCAAGCAGTGTGCTGGCCCAGGCCCTTTCCTGAGACCATAAGCTGCATGTGGCCCATGTAGCGCTCTCATTCTTCTATAAGGTATATATAATTACTTCTCTGTTGCAATGCATTATTGAAAATAGGAAACCCCACCCAGAGATTTTTGTTCACCTTACAGAAGTTACTTGTTTTAAGTGCCAAAGCTCAAGGAGTTTTTTTGTTTGTTTATGGCACTGGGGATTGAACCTAGGGCAACCCCACATTAGCCAAGTACTCTATCACTGAACTGTAACCCAAGCCCTCAAGTGACTTTTAGACATAAATATTTAGCTATTTTGGAATGATCTATTTTAATACTTTATCCTTAACTTTGACAATTTACCATTAGCTTTGACATCCACAAATTTTCCAAATTTCTCTTCCCACAGGCCTAGGTCCTCTTGATTTTCCTAATCACATAAAATGGAGATCAAAATGAGCTTATAAACTGCAACAAATGTGGTTAGCATAATAGTATATCTTATCTGGATTACTAAGAGTGAGGTACTCCAAGATGGCTCAGCAAGTAAAGGCCCTTGCCTCCTCATAATGCAAGCTTGACAGCACAAATTCAATACCGGAACCCACATAAGAGTGGAAGGCAAGAAATACACGGCCTACACACTTGCCCTCACACATGCATCATGTACATTTTTACTATTATTATTATTAACAAAAAATTTAAGACAGAAAATGCAGGGTGTGTTAGCACATGCCTTCAATCGCAGCACTTGGGAAGCAGAGGCCAGTAGATCTCTGTAAATTCAAAGCCAGCCTTGTCTACATAGTAAGCTAGGACTACATACTGAGACTCTGTCTAAAAAAAAAAAAAGACTGAGAAATGAGTCCGTGTTTTTGAAGACCAGTTTATAATGTATATTTAATAAATCAAATTTGTGTTTTCTACAAAGTCAATACTCATCCTTATGAACCTTTTTTTTTTCTGTGTTAAAATATATAACATACACTTTATCTTTTAACCTTTTCCAAGTGTGCAAACCAGTGTCACCAAGTACATTTGCTCTGTGGTATGATGATGACCATCCTCAACCACCAGCTCCACAAGTGTTTCATTGGCCTAAACTGGACTTCCCTACTAAATAACAACTCTCTGTTTCTCCCTCTCTGCATCCCTGGCAAAACCATTCTATTTTCTACTCTAGGAATTTGACGATAGTCACTTCATGAAGTGGAATCGTACAGTATTTATTCTTTTGTGACTGGCTCACTTCACAGGTCGTCTTCAGGTCTTATTCATTTTGTAGCACACGCCAGAACTTTCATTTTTAAGCCAAATACAATTTCATTGTATGCACAGATCACATTTTGATTTTGTCATGTGTTTCTTCCTCCTATGGTTACTGTGACCAGCGCTGCAATGTCCTCACTTTTGGGTACATACAAGAAGCAGGACTACTGGGTCATACTCAATTCTATGTTTAATGTTTTGAAGAATTGATATATTACTTGTCACAAACATCTTCATATGAACTAAAATACGATGGTGTTTTGAAAAATGTAGCCTTTGCATGTAAAAGAAATAAAAGGAAATTTTTTTTTTTTCTGGCTTTTCAAGACAGGGTTTCTCTGTGTAACCCTGGCTGTCCTGGAACTTACTGTGTAGACTCACGGAGATCCACCTGCCTCTGCCTCCCAAGGGCTGAGATTAAAGGTATGTGCTACCACCACCCAGTTAAAAGGAAAAATTTTCATGTGAACATATGAGGTAAAGCAATGAGAATCTAATAACTTAAGTCAGTTCTAATTTTTTTCTCACACTTATTTATGTGTCTGAGGGGTTGACAAGCCACAGTGCATATGTAAAGGTCAAAGGACAACCCACAGGAATTAGCTCTCTCCTTCTAGCACGTGGGTTCTGAGGGTTGAACTCAGGCTTATAATGTTGGCAGCACCCCCTGGGCCATCTTCTTGGCCCAACTTAGGTGCATTCTGAGAGACCAGAGCAGATGTTTGTTTTCACTGAGTTTCCCCTTGTCAATCAGGTATGTGTCCGTGATGGTTTGAGATGTCAGATAAAATGGGAGGACAGTGAGTTCTCAGGTCTTACCTTTTTCTATAGCTACAATTTTCTCAATTTTACATAAGAATGAGGAAATATAAACCGCATGAAAGGAAATTTGCTTGAAAATGAGTTGTCCTTTTCCAGTTTCCTTCATCATCATCAAAGCTTCTGTAAAGCGAGTCTGTGCTTCTTTGAAGTCACATCTGAATGTCTGAGGTAGGGACTGTGCTACCCTGGGGCCAGGCATGGGCTTTAGAGTCTGGGAACTCCCTCAAACAGTTGAAAATTTTCCTATAGCTATGTTATCAAGTTTTTGTGAAGGGATCTGTGACTCAAAACTGCTGCTCAAGCTATCTGATCAGCTGTCTCCCAAAGTGGACTTGACACGTCATCAAACACAGTGTATAGTCATGCATTTATCTTCTCTGTTCAGAAACAGAAAGTTTTCTTATGTTCATCAATACAGACGAGTCTTAAGAAAAAGAAGACTTTTTCCTTAGGGCATGAGAAATACTTTTTTTTTTTTTGGTTTTTCAAGACAGGGTTTCTCTGTGTAGCTTTGCGCCTTTCCTGGAACTCACTTGGTAGTCCAGGCTGGCCTCGAACTCACAGAGATCCGCCTGGCTCTGCCTCCCGAGTGCTGGGATTAAAGGCGTGCGCCACCACCGCCCGGCGAGAAATACTTTTATCATTGCAAATGGCAACAGTTACTGTCAAGACTCTGTCAGGAATTATGTGGCTGTGAATAAAGATTTCTAGTTAGGTTCAGTGGTACATACACATAACATCAGCACTCAAGAGGTTGAGGCAGGAGAATAGCTGTGAATTGGAGGCCAGCCTAGGCTACATAATGTGTTTCAGAGCAGCATGGGCTACAGAGTCTTGGGGAGACAGTTCGGTGGGTAAAGCACTTGCTGTTCTCGTGTGAGGACTGGTGTTCAGTCCTCAGTGTCTATATAAATGTTGGGTAGACACAGTGGGCTGCACTTGGGAGGCAGACAGTTGATCCCCGAACAAGCTGACTAAAAGACTAGCTTGTTGGGGAATATTATTTTAACTAGGCAAAGATGTGTTACATTTGTTTGTGTTGCATTTGTTTAATTATATAAAGGTATGTTGTATTTGTTTCACCTTGCCTGCCTAAGGCACCTGATTGGTCTAATAAAAAGCTGAACAGTCAATAGGCAGGAGAGAGATGGGCGGGCTGGCAGGCAGAGCGAATAAGTAGGAGGAGAAATCTAGGCTCGAGAAAAGAAGGAGGAGGAGAATGAGAGGGACATGCCTGAGGCCAGAAGTAGTGAAAAGAAGGAAAAATAAAGTTGGTTTTGGTGTCGGATTCCAGAAACTCCTTGGTTTGGGAGTAGGTTGGTGGCCCAAAAGAAAGTCTGTTAGACTAGCTGAACTGGTAAGTTCTGAGTTCCGGTGAGAGACTGCTTTATAAGGTGGAGAGTGACTGAAAATGACACCTGGTGTCAGCTTCTGATCTCCACATATGCATGCAGGTACACCAATGTACACATATGCACAGATATGTACATACCACACCCATATACACAAACGCACAAAAAGACTCGAGTTCTAGATTGTCTATTCTTCATAACTCAGCCAAAATAACCTTTTAAAAACAGAAGTGAGACCATCTATCCCTACGTTTAAAACATTCTTTGTTCTTAGGGTAAACTGAAAAGGGGTGCCTTAAAAGAAGGCACACTCTGATGGACGAGGAACTTAGATCAGTTCAGTGATGAACTACCCATTCCTTCAACCGTGCCTGCCCTGCAGGAGGCGGTTGGTCTTCAACAGATTTTGTGAAGTAAAGAGCATTGCTAGTCTCTCCATAGAAGACCCTTACTAGTTCTTTAGCATTTACCTGTCTCCTTTCCCTTTGTGTTCCTTCCTCCTAATATAAGAAACATATGGATACAGTATGCATAGTATATAACACACACACACACACACACACACACACACACACACACACACACACACACACACGTAAATGAAATGTAATAAAAGGTAAACAGAGAATAATTGAGGAAGACACCGGTACTGATTTCTGGCTTCCACTCCTGGCATGCGCACACCCACTAAAAAGACCAAGATGCTAAGGTGAGTAAACAGACTATAACAAGAAATCCCCTTTTATATACCAAGCACCCCTCTGGAGAAGAGGGGAGCAGAATCCACTACTTGTTGACAGGAATGTTAAAGAAGATCAAGGGTAACTTGCTAGATCTCAATTACCTGAGAGGTGTCAGCTGGAGCACTCTCCTTGTTCCCTTGGGTAGCTCTGTTTAAACACAGATAAAGTTATTTCAGTCAATGGGAAGACTGGCAGGATTTAATGCAGTAACAAAGATTCTCATTTCCAAGTCTTCATAAATTCTATCCTTTAATTTATTAAATATGACATCATTATAGGCCTGGCATGGCGGCACATAACTAATCCAAGAATTTAGAGGGCCAAGGCAGAGTATCAGAAGTTCATAGTCACTGTTGCTTGCATAGTAATTTCAAGGCTAGTCTAAGCTACAAGACCCTGTTTCAAAAAAAAAAAAAAAAAAAGAAAAAAAAAAGGAAAGTAGGGGCAGCAAAATGCCTCAGTGGGCAAAGGTGGGCAAAGGTGCTTGCTGTCAGGATGGCTGAGTGGGCAAAGGTGCTTGCTGTCAGGACTGGGATGGTCTGGAAGAGAGGCCTCTCCCATTTTCACCAAGTGTTGGTTTAAAATCTCCCAGTCGAGCCGGGCGGTGGTGGCGCACGCCTTTAATCCCAGCACTCGGGAGGCAGAGTCAGGCGGATCTCTGTGAGTTCGAGGCCAGCCTGGTCTCCAAAGCGAGTTCCAGGAAAGGCGCAAAGCTACACAGAGAAACCCTGTCTCGAAAAACCCAAAAAAAAAAAAAAAAAAAAAAAAAAAAAAAATCTCCCAGTCTATACTTGCCCTTTTTATCATCAGAATAAGTGATTATGTGGTCCACAGAAAACATTTTGCATTATTTATTTCCACACAATAACTTTTTTTTAAGTTGCAAGTTATTTTTATTTTGAAATGTTAGCATTGGAAAATCTTACTATTTATCATAAAAGTAATAGGTCCTCATTGTGGGAAAATTAAGAAGTAGTGAAAAGAAGGAAAAGTAAAAAATACCTAAAAGGCCAACTACTCTGTCATTATCATATAAATAGTCTTTCTATTGGCTACTTTTCTATTGCTGTGATAAAACACGATGACCAGGGCAACTCAGAGATGGAAAAATTGGTTTGGGTGTCGGATTCCAGAGCGGTAAGAGTCCATGAGGTTGGAGTGGAGGCAGCAGTCGATAGACATGACCACTAGAGCAGGAGCTGAGGGCTACATCTTGAACCACAAGCGGGAAGCAGAAAGTGAACTGGGGATGGTGTGTGTCCTTCTACTCTCAAAGCCTGGTTCCGGTCACATACTTCCTCCAGCAAGGCTGGACCTCCTAAGCCTCCTCAAACAGCACCACCAATTGGGGACCGAGTATTCAAATGCCGGAGACCATGGGCACATCTTATTCAAACCACCGCATTCTTCAACTTTTTTTTTTTAAACTGAGAAACATTAAAAATAGCATAACAGCCGGGCGGTGGTGGCGCACGCCTTTAATCCCAGCACTCGGGAGGCAGAGCCAGGCGGATCTCTGTGAGTTCGAGGCCAGCCTGGACTACCAAGTGAGTTCCAGGAAAGGCGCAAAGCTACACAGAGAAACCCTGTCTCGAAAAAACCAAAAAAAAAAAAAAAAATAGCATAACAAAAAATTTATTACACAAGCTCTTCAGCCACCTTTAAAATCTTTGTGTGTGTGTGAGGGAGAGGGAAGAAAGCTCAGCCAGCAAGGCAGGAGGAGCAGGGCTGGAGGCAGCTGGTATTTGTTAAGGTAGGTCCTCAAGGGTCAAGAGATGTATACAAATACCTTTGCCTGTGAGGAGTCTGTAGGTGCTCAAAGTATAACTGGCCCAGGGAGTTGATGCTGATCACAGCCTCGTTCTCAGACACCAAGTCTATCTTGAATGGGTTTGCTGAGATGTGACACTTCAGATCTCCTTTTCCATCGGTCAGTATCAGGCTGCCAGTATCCCCTGAGCATGAGACCAGCCTGGACAATGAACCAGAAAGAGAAAAATAAATAAATTGCTACAGGTTTATACAAGTCTATGTGATCTGTAACTGAGAGTGTTGGCCAGCAAATCAATCTTCCTGTGACAGACAATAGGTAAGGTCTACAGTAGGGAGCCATCATGGAGAGGAAAGAAAAGAGCTTGGACAGAACCTAACTCTACCACATACTTCATAACCACAGGTAACAAAGTTATTCAACCTTTCAATGACTAATTCTTTACCTAAGAAATGTAAATAAAATTAAAACTAATAGAATTTTTGGAAAAAAATTAAGTGAAATCATACTTTCAAAGTAATTGGTACAGGTTGGAAATGCGAACAAATGTTCATCATCATCATCATTTCTGTCTATAATGTCTAGTTACACTTGGGCACACAGAATCTAAATAGTCTCATTTATTTTTAATTTTTAAATTACATATTACAATTCTACTTTGTGTGCCGTGTGTGTATGTGTGGGGTGTGTGGGTGCCACAGTGTGCATGTGGAGGTGAGAGGACAGCTTGCAGGAGCCGAGGACCAAACTCAGGTCATCAGAAGTAGAGGCAGCACCTGTTTCTGCTGAGCCCTCTCCCTGGCACTATGGAAATCTTATACTTCTTCAGGCAGGCGACTCTTCTTCTCATGAGCTTGGCCGTAACAGGCTCTCTGGAGGTTAGGAGGCAGTGAGGGCTGATAACTGTGAGGCATAAGGAACACGGAAATCCCTTTGCACAGTCTGTCTCCGTTGAGGTCTAGTCAATGCTCAGGCCTGGCAGGGACGGTGAAGGAACAGGAAGGCAACAGAGGGATGGCTCAGTGGTCAAGAGTCATTACTGCTGTTGAGAGGACTCACATCTGGCAGATCACAGCTGCGGTAATTCCAGCTCCAGGGGATCTGACCTCATTTTCTGCCCTCTTCAGGCAACCACACCTGTGACGTGTGAGTGCACATAAGAAACATTCACAGGCCGGGCGGTGGTGGCGCACGCCTTTAATCCCAGCACTCGGGAGGCAGAGCCAGGCGGATCTCTGTGAGTTCGAGGCCAGCCTGGACTACCAAGTGAGTTCCAGGAAAGGCGCAAAGCTACACAGAGAAACCCTGTCTCGAAAAACCAAAAAAAAAAAAAAAGAAACATTCACAGAAGGAGCAGGAAGGGGGGGGGGGTCTCTGCTGGAATGGAAGGCTCAATGAAGTTTGGAAGTTTGGGTATTTAGAATAAGTTTTGCAGTTAATGCCCTAAGTCACAGATCTGAGTGGGCTGTGAACTCAGCTTATGATTTAATTCAGCAACCTGAAATATAAAACTCTGAGTCTGCATTTGCAGCCATAGAGACCCTGTAGCTAGATAAGACGTGAGACAGTCATAGAGACTAAGTAGTTTTCTAACAACGCTACTGTTAGAGACTGAGACTGTTGTTTCATGTCATTAAACGCTTCAGAGAGGCCCAGAGGCTTGCATTCTGAAGGACCGTCACAAGGTGCCATATTCCCACCACTTGGTTTGCTTTCAGTAAGCCCCTTATTTCGGTTGACTATCAGCAGAACTTAAGCAAGAGCACAGAATGCTGTGGTTTATTCCTCCTTGTATCAGTTCACTGGGTTATCATAACAAATTACCACAGGCCGGGTTGTTTAAATAGCAGCTTATTCTCTCACAGTTCTGGAAAGCTAAGGCCAAGGTGTCAGCAGGTTGGTTTGTTATAAGGCCTATCTCCATGGCTTGCAGACGGTTGCCTTGTCACTATGAGTGTCCCTGTGCATGTGTCACCCTAGTTTCCTCATCTTATAGGGGTAGCAGTCGTGATGTATTAGGGCCCCACTATTATGTTCCCAGTTTATCCCAACTATTGCTTTACTATATCTCTAAATACAGTTGTGTTCTGAGGTACCGGGGATGAGGGCTTCGGCATACGAATTTGGGGGACAGGGAGACACAATTCTGCTCACAACACTGGTATTCTATCCTTTAATGGTAGCCAGGTTTTCACTGCCTTCACTGTCAACTAGGTCAGCTGGTTAATCTCATACCCATGGTCAGTTGCTTATACCCACTTCTGATATCAACTACTGTGTCAACCAGGACTTGACTGTCAATAATAGAAACAGTTCTGGCTATTTTAAGTAGAAAATACATAACTTACCAAAGAGAACTGGTTGTCTATAACATCATTAGGAGGGTTTAGGTAATAGGGTTCAGGCTAGCTCTGCAGTAAAGCTCCTAAGCACGAAACGGGATAAATGGACAGTCAGTGGACTTCTATCTCAGCTATAGTCAGGAAGCTGAGAAATCAGAAGTCACTGTGGCTATTGCTTGGCTCAAGGGTCATGTCATCTTAGCTGTAATATGAAGATTAGGGACCGGTGGCCCTAACTAGTGGCCTTACAGCCATTGACAGCTGCCAGATCTAGATAAGCACAACAGTACTGAACAGTTTTGCTAAGTACACACGAAGAGCAGAAAGTGAATCACATCTGAAACTCTAGCTAGAAAGGGGTCTGGGAAGGGCAAAAGGCTGCTTTCAATGTTTCAGTTATGTTGGTAGCTCAAGGTCCCCTAGAAAGTAGTCGGCACCCAAGCAGAACTAACCTCGACACTTATCACACAATGTTTATATAATCTTCACTATCTATTGACAACCGTGGTTTTTCTGGAGGAAATTAAAGCATCTGTCTTAACCTTACATTCTTTCACTGACAGAGCAACAGGAGCCGCCAGGCAAAGCAACTCATGCTTTACCCGAATGTCTGCCCAGGAGAACTGATGGAAACTTTGCAGGTACTTGAAAAACACTTTAATCCCTAGAGACTTTTTTTTTTACCTAGATACTGATCATTAATTTATCTCTGGCTCTACATAAAATTAAATGTTAGGCTTCTGAGAATACCCTTAATTAAAAGTGAGTTCATCTAGCTGTATAAATCACTGGGAGAGTTAGTGTATTAGATCTCTTGAGTCATGGTGCTAATCTGAGTGGGCAAATTAAATAGCTTCTCTTCTACTTGGTTCCAAACTCAGCCTAATAAACTTTTTTTTTTTTTTTTTTTTTTTTTGTGAGAAACAGAGCAGGCCCAAATTTCTGTCTCTCCTCATTCGGAGGTACAAAACTGTTTTGGAATGGGAGATAAAGAAAAACAGAATAGGTAACATAGAAAATTTATAAATGTATCCCCAGATGATTGGCTACTAACCCTGTAACTAGCTGATTATAACACTCAACACACAGAATAGGGGGTGCATTCAAGGTCTGATTAAAGAACACGCTGAAGTTGTGCATAATGGACCCTGCCCCTTGGCTTACCTTACAGTTCCTAGCTTGCTAGTGATGACGTCAGGAACTTCATATCTTGGTTTCAGTGGGGTTTCTTCATTGATTTTAAGTCTGAAAATGTTTTTCTCTATACCATAAACTTCAGCCAGGAGAGGAGTCTGGGAGCAGAGGTGTGAGATTAGCTTTAACAGGTTACCTCCATGATAATCTATTCTAATAGTCAAATGACAATAATTAGGAAAGCATTTGTTTAAATTAGTATAGGCCAAGCAAATTGGAGAATGCTGGCAATAAAAAGGACACGTCCCACATCTGTGCTTGTACTTGCTTGGTTATGGCTGTAGCACAAGAAATATCTTCTGTGTGTCTGTGGCTAGGTAAACATAGGCTTATCCAAACCAGGATCTTTAGAGTGAAAGGGGTCTCCACTAATAATTGAACTGGATAATTGCATAAGCTGCAATCAGACTTGAAAAAATTGGGACGTATGACCAGGCACAGATGTACCAAGAGTTTAGACGTTAAATTCAGTGTTACCAGGCTCCAGGTGAATGAAAGATGAAAGAAACAGGCTCAGGGAAAGAACTGAGAAAAATGATGATCTTTACAGTTCTTAAGCATGGATGAAATGAGGTTCACTGCACTGAAATCAACAGATTTTTTTACAGCCAGGAAAAATAATAAACTTCTAGGGAACTTTTTCATGGGGCTGGGAAATTTAGGTAAAAATTGCCAAGAGGGATGGAAACAACACAGAACTACAAAAGGAGTAAACCTGAAAAATAAAATTCAAAGCAAGAGGAGAAACCCCACAGGAACAGAAATGGCTGGATTTGGGTCACAAAATGAAGCACCTAGATCAGAGTGTGACTTTAAGACAAGTCTTTAGCCAGTGTATCATACTAGTCTTAACTGCAAATTCTTCACAAAGCATGCTGCTGAGCTTTGGTTATACATGGGTACCGACATTGTTATTTTCTGCTGTGATGTAGGCTCAGTGGGAAAGGTCACATGATGTAGTGTAACTGACATGATGTGGGGAAATCAGAAGACAGGCAGCATGGAAAACATCAAGCAGCATTTGAAAAGCCATGTGACTGGAACCTTGCCTCTGGAACTATAAGGGCAGTCAGGTCAGTGTTGGTAATACTGTCCTGAAGAGCTAATGCTATGGCTGCATTCAACGTCATTCTAATACAGGACTGTTACAGAATTGATTATAATTTCTGCTTCCATGCTTACTTTTTCACAAATCCGAGTTGTCCCGAGCATGCCGTTAGAATCCCAACATTTGAAAATGCCCAAACACAAACAGAGCTGAAACTCAAATTATCTATTCTCTCCCAAGCTAGACATATAGTTTCATGGTACTTTTTATTTTTTATTTTTTTTTAAAGATTTTATTTATTTATCATGTATACAGTGAGTGTTCAGCCTGCATGCCAGAAGAGGGCACCAGATCTCATTACAGATGGTTGTGAGCCACCATGTGGTTGCTGGGAATTGAACTCAGGACCTCTGGAAGAACAGCCAGTGCTCTTAACCTCTGAGCCATCTCTCCAGCCCCCATGGTTCTTTTTAATTCAATTAACATTTATTTTATATGTAATATCGTAACCACTGAACTCCTAGAGGGGTTGCAATTTAGAGAAGATGATACCTACATAAAATTTACATAAAGCGGAGATGAAAGTATGAATACAGATTTAGTGGCAAAATAGGAAGCGGAGTACTAATGTGTTCGAGGTGAAGAAGGCCTGGGAAGTCTCTCTGGGAGCAGGGGGAGGGAGAACTTTAAAGAGGGCCTTTAGGAGTTGGTAGGAGAATAAATTAGGTTTCTATTGCTGTGATAAACACTACCACAGAAGAAAAGAGTTTATTTTACATTGCATCTTACAGTCTACCATGAAGGAGGTCAGAGCAGGAACTTGAGGCAGGAACTGACGCAGACGTCATAGAGGAGTGCTGCTTACTGGCTTGTTCAGCCTGCTTTCTTACAGAACCAGGACTACAGCCCAGGGATGGCACCACCTACAGACAGCTGAGTTCTCCTACATCAATCATTAATCAAGAAAATGCCCCACAACACAGGCTAATCTGATGGAGCCATGCTTTCAGTGGAAGCTCTTTCTCAACCCAGATGACCCTGGCTCAGAGTCTTCCTAATGTTTTCTGTCTATGAGTTAAATACCATCAAATAATGTTAAGAATGTAAACAGAACAAAACAAAACAGAAAAAATGTAAACAGTGGGTCTTTATTGTAAGCAACCTCTAGTGTTTTTGTTTTTGTTTTTGTTTCTTTAAATAAGCTAAGCAAGCTGTTGGGGGGCCCAATTTCGAGCCTTTAGTTGACAACTGTCTAATCTTTCCCTTGTGCCCAACTGTCCCTAAGTATAAGCGGAACGTTTCCTCCTTTGGCAGCTGTCACTATGGCACACCAGCTGCCTTAAACAATCCAGGAAGGGCTTTGTGGAAACTATACCCCAGCTGCAGAGAACACTGCAGCCATGACGCTGCTGAAACCACACTTCTGCTTCAACAGGCCTTGCTCTCATGTGGAAACCTTCATGTGAGCTTAGGACAAGCCTTGATGGTCACCAGAGGAGCTTGCCTCCAGCTTCTCTGGAGGGCTGCTCTAGATCTTGTAATAGCAGTCCTCAATTAGGTCAGGAGGAGGAATAGCACCTCCCTGGTAACTCAGCAAAAAAAAACCCTGAGCGGTGCTTATGCAATAGCTTTCATTGGTGGGAATGGAAACTGCTATGATTACAGCATTACAGCCTGAGCCCAAGCATGCCATACTCCTTTTCCAGATATACAATTAAGCTTCTTTCCAGCTTATTTGTTTGTGTATTATATCGTGTTATTTATTTTGCTTTTTTTTTTTTTTTTTTAGATAGTCTCAGCTATTTGTGGTAACTGCAAGCATCGATTCTCTAAGAAGAAGAACAATGGTGACCTCCTTTAGCCCATTTCCAGAGGGCAATTAGCCTATTCAGGTTTGGCTCTGTTTGGCCAGTTCCTAATTAACTGCTTGTTGGCCACTCAGGATGAACACTACTTGCTAAAGAGCAGCTTGCTGAGGAGGTCACTAGTTGACAAAGTCTCATTTTAATCCTGCTAAGATGAAGAGGCAAGGAGTAACCTCATACAGAGGCTTAGAGATATACTTGGATCCTCAAAGAAGCTGCTGGAAGCATTTCTTGTGCAACCACAATAACAGACTGCAAAAGAAAGTAAAAATGTTTCCAAGATGTCTACCCAAATCAGCAGAGAACCCCAAAGTTAGCAATGAGTCTAGTACGGTCTGCCTTGCTGGCCGTGCAGAAGACAGCATGCATTTCCCTGTAGAGGGAGCAAAAGACCAGATCTCTGCTGCTCAGCCCCTGTCGCGTCTTCATTCAAGGCAAAAAGCTGGTAACAGTAGGAGGGAGAAATCAAGCCTGAACAGCATTTAAAAGAGAACACTTTCCTAGTCATTTTCCTTACTTTTTTTTCTTCTAACAGCTTCTTTATTGAACATTTACTTGTACATTTACAAACGTACTATTTTTGACGTTTGTAAATAAGAGCTCATGGGGGCAGTCCTCAGGATGGCATTACTGCCTTTATAAGAAAAGAGCAGAATTTCCTTCGCCTGTGTCATTCAGTCATGTGGGATCAAGATGGCCATTTGCAGGCCAGGAAGAGGGCCATTTCCCGATGTCAGTGTTGGCACCTTGGAAACTAAGAGATACATCTGTTGTTTAAGTCACTTGGTCGATGGTATCTTGTTATGCAGCCAAAGCAAACTAAGACAATATTAATAATAAAGCTTGATTCTGTTCTTAGTTGCTTATTAGGAGTGGCTCTGGGGGAAGGAACTGGATTTCCAGAATGACAAGTCGTCAAACTCTGAAGTCAATTGTTTAAGGCTTTAAGCGTGTGGGGGTAGGCAGCTGGGCAGGCAGGTACAGGGAGCTCCTGGTTTGTCAGAATCTGCCTCTTTGGTGCAATTTGAGAACTGCAGCTGTGAGCTGAATATGATCCTCTTGGATTTTGGACTCTATCTCTCTGAACCTGAAAGAAAAAAAGCTATTGTTCTTATCAGGTGCACATATACTCTGGACCACACTGATACCTGATGTGCAATCTCCTTAATACATTGGTCTCAGCCTAGAAATAACCTTTGACCCTGTTCCTATGCAGTGAGATGGCTATAAAGTACAGACAACTTCTCAGGTAACTGTTGGAAGATTATTATCTTCACTGCCTCTGAAACCAACAGAGGACATGGAATTCTAAGTCCCTACCAGTTAGCTCAATTCTACACATCACTTGGACATTAAAATGGAGTTAAGCAGAATTTCAGGGTGACTTTTTAAAAGATAC
Source organism: Peromyscus californicus insignis (assembly GCF_007827085.1). Taxonomy (NCBI): domain Eukaryota; kingdom Metazoa; phylum Chordata; class Mammalia; order Rodentia; family Cricetidae; genus Peromyscus; species Peromyscus californicus. Next base: position 94,730,673 of record NW_026294595.1, on the reverse strand, counting down.
ATTTGCTTGAGATTACAGTACACAGATTCCTATCCAGCTTTGATATTCAGGTATTTCCAGTACCGAATGTGGAGTATGTTTTAAGTATCCACAAAGTTCTGAGTCCTGAGGGCTTTGGTGCTAACATTTCAGATGATCTGTTCTTTCTTGATAGACTTCTTGGTTCCCTTCTGAGCAGCGTGCTGTCTTGTGTTTAGATCTATCCTCTGGGGCTCTCTGCACTGTAAAGTCTTCTTTTTGGAGGACTTCCAGATCTGTTGGCTCTGGTTGGTACCTGACTTGAATTGCCTTGTCTTTCCAAAGAGAAAAAATGATCTCTTGTACCCTAAGGAGGCATGTGCAGGAGTCTGGCACTCACCGCATTGGTGTCAAGCTGTGCTGAGAACTGAGTTTTGGTTTATTACTGGTATCTGAAGTAATTCTGCCTCATTTTCATTGCGTTGGCATCTTTATGACAGTGGATTGTTCAAGAGGTTCTATGTACTAAGCCTCCCCAAGGATGGATAAGGATTTTATTTCCAGATCATGGCCTCTACAACTTGCTGCAGTCAGATACAATGAAGAGAAGAAGGAAAATGAGAAAATTATCAGAAAAAAAAAAAGAGAAAAGAAAGTTCCTGACATCTGGAGGTAATTCCAAAGGTTCCTGCAAAGCCTCTTGTGGGCTCCCTCAATTTTGAGAGTCAAGTTTGCTGAACACTAATAGTTTCTAAATTAAGGTCTTAGAGAACCCTCCTCCAACATTGTGGGATAGTTTTGATTCTGTTCGCTGTTTCCTCAGTAAAGCATTACAAAGCAGGGGTGCGGCAGTCCCAAGGAGATTTCACACAACTTTCAGCTGCAAGTCGATGTCTGAGAACTGGAAACGGTGAGGCAGTTAGTCGAGTCTGTAACAGGATCCACTCTGTAAGCGGTTAGTAGACCCAGACCACAGTCTTAATGAACTACGTTTCTGTTTTAAGAAATACCAGTTAATTCATATTGGTTTGAGAGGCTCTAGAAGCTGAAGAGCCTTTAGAAGGTGGAGGAGTCCTAAAAGTAAGGGCTGGAGTGGAGTATCAGGTGGCTTGTGCAGTCTCACTTTCTGGTCCAGCTCATAACACTTCTATAACTGACCCATCTTTGCGCCACAGATGAAGTAGTGTGATGAACTGAAAGGTGAGAGGAAAGTCCTTAAGATATCCTACTGTATATAATTCCTTTACTTTGTAGGAACTATGGGGATTGGCTCGGGACACAGATCAGAGGCAGAATACTCATGTCTTGGGTTTTCTACTACATAATTCTCTTATCTGTTCCTTGGCAACCTAAATTTTGAAATGTGGTCATTTGCTAAATCTGCCCCTTTGTTCAGGCTTCATGAGAAACTGTGCTCTACATTACAGTGCTAGAAAGTATATGGATCTTTCATAGAGTCTGTCAAAGACAGAAAAATACAGTTATGTCACACTGGGCAAGTGTCTTCCTAGATTTCATTTTCCTTACTTGATAATTTGAGACAATACAGTGTATGTCTTAGATGCATTATGAAAAGGAGTTAAGAGGAAATAACACACGTAAAATCTCTAGAAAAACATGTGATACACAGGTGATCTGTTAATAGTCGCATCACTATGAAGGTGGGATCAGCTGGGTACGGTGGCAGAAGCATGTAATCCTGGCACTTGGGAGGTAGGGGAAGGAGATCAGGAGTTAGAAAAGCCTCAGTAGAGCAGCAAGCTGGAGGCCAGCTGGGCCACATGAGTCCTGCCTCAAAAAGAATTAATTAATATAGGATCAGTGTGTGTGTATACATATATATATATATATATATATATATATATATATATATATATGAAAAAAGATCATATTTCTTCTCTAACAAAGTTCTTCTGAGGCATAGATAGTTTAAATTAGCTGTTTTAGAAATAATTTGCCTGGTGGTGCTGGCATAGGCCTGTAATCCCAGAACTCAGGAGGCAGAGGCAGGCGGATCTCTGAGTTCAAGGCCCCCTTGGTCTACAGAGTGAGTTCCAGGACAGCCAGAGCTACACAGAGAAACCCTGTCTTGAAAAACAAAAACAAAAAATGTGTATAGTTCATCTCCAATAAATACAAAAGTCAATCGTTCTTCCAACTCACCTTGGTTGCGTCACTGATGATCTGGAACCTGGTGCTGTCCTGTTCTGCTGTGATTGAGCCTAACAATGCCTGGTAGGTGGTTTTCTTGGGGAGCTGCTGTTTCTGTCGCCTACAGATACAGAGTATTGTGCTGGTTAGTTTTGTCAGCTTGACCTAAACTAGAGTCATTTGGAAAGGGGAAACCTTAAATGAGAAGATGCCTCCATCAGACTGGCCTGTAGGAAAGTTTGTGGGAGCTTTTTCTTGATTAACTTATTTATGTGGGAGGGTCCAGCCCACTGTGGGTGACACCACAGGTGTCATAAGAAAGGTAGCTGAGCAAACCAGGAGGGGCCAGGACCCTCTATGGTCTCTGCTTCAGGTCCTGCCTCCAGGTCCCTGCACTGAGTTCCTGCCCTGACTTCTCTCAGGGATGGGCTGTGATTGGGAGTCTATAAGATGAAATAAACCCTTTCCTCCCCAGGCTGCTTTTGGTCATGGTCTTTAATCACAGCAATAAAAAGCCAACTAGGACAAGGATACAGATCTATGAGAACTGCTTGTGACTTGTCTGCATCTAATAGACCACATCATCATGTCAATGTCAGCAAAATTCACTATCACAGTAAGTAACTGGCATAGACAGTATTGATACTCTTATAAAGTACCAAGAATACATTACTAGAGTTCTAATAAAATTATCGCTAAAATAATATTAATTTCAACATAATGCTGCTTAAGAATGGCATCTTGTCTCCTTTATTGAGAAAGTGGGGACAATTTTCTTTCTTTCGTATGTGTATGTGTGTGTACATGTACAGGTGCATGTGACTATATAGGTATATGTACATGTGAGTGGGGGCCAGAAAACAACCTCAGGTATCATTCCTTAGGGACTGTCCATCTTTTTATTTTTAAGTCAGTGTCTCTTACTGGCATGGGGTTAGGCGAGTAGGCTAGGCTGGCCGTCCAGCAGGGCCTAGAAGCCTGCTTGTCTCTGCCTCCCCAGGGCTGGGATTGCAAGTGCCCAGGACTGGTAGTTTTACAATAGGTTCTAGGGATTAAACTTAGGGCTTCTTGCAAGTACTTTACCTACTAAGCCATTCCCCATCCCAAACTTTTTTATGAACTTAAACTTTCTCCTCCTTTTCATGGAATGGAACTTTAGTAGTGATTCAACAGATTCTAGTGGAAATTCAGTGTGGGCTAGCGGCTTAACAAGGTGGTTGGGCATTTACTACCTCCCTCTAAGGTAACTGTTTTGAGTTAAAAATGGCATCATTTTTTTTTTCTTCAAGAATAGAGAATGGCTGAAATAGAAACTTAAAAAATATATTAAAAAAAATTTTTTTTTCTGGGCATGGTGGTATGGCACCGTGTTTAATCCCAGCACTCAGAAGGCAGAGGCAGGCAGGCCGTTGTTAGTCCAATGTCAGATCTGCATAGTGAAATGATGTCTCAAATAATAAACAAACAAACAATAAAACACAAATTAATCAAATAAACAAAAAATTAATTTTGATGATTTCGGTTCAGGATCCCATAAAAGTAGATATAAGTCAGGCTCTTGAACCAACTAAGCCATGAATCCCACTAAAGTAGATGTTTTAAAAAATGATTTTAAAGACTTTTTTTTCTAGGCTAATAACCTATTAAATATTATTATTTAATATTTAAATAAGTAAGATTAAAGTAAGATCCCCACAGAGGGAACTCTATCAATAGTTAACACATTTCAAGTATATTTTCTCTTTGATCCAGTTACCAAATTCCTAGAAATCCTAGCTTTTATTGTTTGTTTGTTTCTTTGTTTTTGCTGTTTTGTTTTCGTTAGTGCTAAGGACTGGGCCCAGAGCCTTGCACAAGACAAGGAAGTCCCCTATTGCTGAGCCACAGCTCCAGCTCCACGCCTAAAATTCTATCTTCCAAATCACTTGCAGTATAGGATATGGTGGTGCTCTCATAGCAAAAGATGAAAACAGAAACAACAATCTGAGGCTCTAGCGAGTGGATCTAGAACAAGATAAATTATGGTGTATCTACCCAGTGGAATAGCATGAGCACAAAAATAGAGGGGACCTCCGTGTACTGAAGTGGAAGCTCTCCAGACTAAAGCATAAAGCAGGGGGAAGGAGACACAGAACACTGCATACAGAAACCTATTTGTAGGTGTAAGGAAAGAGGTGATAGAAGAATACATGTATTTACAAAAAATACTGGAGCAATATATAAGAAATTAATAAATATGCTTATTTGAAGGGGCAAGATGATAGAAAAGTAGAGGTGGGAGTAATACTTTCAATATGTATCATTTTATATGATATCCAAACCAGGTAAGTATATTATCTTTGAAAGGACACACATTTTTAAAATGTTTTAGATTTTAAAATAAAATACAGGCTGGGTGGTAGTAGTGCACACCTTTAATCCTAGCACTTGGGAGGCCAGTCTGGAAGATTGGCCTCAAGTCTACAGAGCAAATTCCAGGATAGCCAGGGCTACACAGAGAAACCCTGTCTTGAAAAACCAAGACAAAAAAAAAAATACAATTTAAATTATTTAATAGTAGTATGTAAGATGATTCATTAGATTTCCTAAAGATCATCTTCTTAGCCCCTCAGTTCTCAAAAGCACATGGAATTAACTTGGAAATATTGTCAGGAATGTTCTCTGGGTGATAGATTTACTTACCTATAGAAAGCAATCTTGCTACAGTCTCTGAAGATGGTTTTATCCACAGCTTCATCTTCAACACTAAATAAGACATTTTAAGAAATATATTTTACATAATATCTGTGAGTTCAATATTTGTACCTTCCCTAATTATACTATAAATGTGCAAAATAAACTTTTGGAATTTATTCTGCATCACAAAACTCCACCACTGCTGTAACATAAGACTTCATGGGGCAACCGTATGTATGGTGTAGAACAATACCCTTTTGTAGAACTACCAAATTGAACAACAAAACATCTCCATGGGCTTGGTTTGAAAGCCATGGAAAAAGGGCACTGTCAACTATGAGGCAGGGAGCTTTTAAAATAACAGCCACAACACTAAAATCTGAAATCTAAATCCAAACCAAACAACCAACCTACTCACCTATTTAAAGAGTAAAGTATTTTCAGAACATATACTTCCTGAGAGTTTAGACCTGAAGAAGACATAGAGTGCCTAAATGTTCTGTTAAAATCTAACAGGTAACCACAAGATAAAGCTCGAAATCATCTAAGAAAGGTATGTGCCAGGTGCTAGAGGCAGAGTAGGAACAAACATAGAAGAAAGAAAAAACTTCCCGGAGGAGTCCAACAATCTAGAGATTAATATTCTTTAAAACCAAGTTTCCAGAAGAATTGCACCTGGAATAAAATGTAAAAAGATGTACATTACTACTTGAATATATGTGTATTTCAGTTAGTCTTCCTCTGGTTAAAACAACTATAAACTACCAGGGGGAGGGGGAGGACTTGCTTTGGTAAAGAGGTGTGGCTTCCCGCACCTGCAGTTAGCATGTCCATGATTTTGAAGGAAGCTAAACTACGAAAACAGGCCTGGACAGATAGAAACACTTAGCCATGTCAAGAAATTGTTCTATCGTGGAAAAAAAGGAAACCCTGCATTAAACTCGGCTTTTTGGCACTGCTTATTTTAATCAAGTGTGCAAACATTAGGAGACCTTGCAGTCTTCCGTTTCCAGTTTTGAACAATGAGCTGTGGAATGGCACAGGAAGAGATGGAACCACCTAAATGTGGGATGCAGCACGTTTAAGACCCATGTCTTAGAGTTTGGAAGGCAGTCTTTCCACTGTTAAAGTTATCTAACCCTCCTGGAAATACTTTGAGAGGTTAGCTATTGACAACACCCAACTCCCTGCAGAAGCAAGAAAGAACGATGAAGCAAATACCAAGCATTCAAGGAAGTGCGATCAAAACATTAAGTGAAGCCTTCAAACTAAAAGGTTGTTGTAGGAGTCAGTTCCTGAGGGAGCAATTGGCCTTTACCTGATTTCCTCTTTCTCAGCTGCTTCCATGGCTTCGCTGTTAACTGTGCCTAGCTCCTAACTCTCAGGCCACAGCTTCTGGAAGTCTTTTTAAAAAAGGTAACAAGCAGACTTCACCACAGTCAGATTTATAGAAAATAGGAGACCCCCTCAGATGTTTAAGGGTCGGGGGACAAATCCTGACCTTTTCTCCTGGGATTTTCTCAGGCGCAAACCAGAGAGCGTCTACAGGGATATACTTAATTAATATTTTATCTTGGTTGAGAGTGACTGATGAACCTTGCTTTTATTGGCGGAGGAGGCGTGCACGCAAAGAGCCCTAGAGGTTAAAATCCAGAGCGTGAGAAACAGGAAGCACTAAGACAGACTTAGTTAGGGTCTGTCTCAGTGGCTGTCACTCTATAATACCGAAAGCTGACCCGATCTCTCCCCACTTTTAGTTTTGAGTAGTGAGTGCCGCCTGGATCATTGCTGGACGCTGATGTCGCCAGTCAACCTGCTGCCGCTGACCTGCAGTCTTTCGGAGTTAAAGGGGACTTTGAAGCTCATGAATCGCTTCTACTCCAACCCTGCCAAATTCCAGGCTCTGCCTCCACAGCTCCACAGCCGGAGAACTCACTACGGGATGTCAATCAGGCATCCAGTGTGCGCGCTTCTACTGACTTCTGACCGGCGCCTGACCTTGACTTGGAAAGGATGAGGAGCGGGAAGAAGCGGGAGGAGCAGAGACTTGACGGATGCATTGAGTTCCTTTAATGGCAGGAAGGACAGAGGGAAGTAGCGGACCTCAAAAGGTTTGGCTAGTTCATCCCCACCCCCCGCCTCCACCTCCCGGCGACGCTTGGATTGAGACAGGAAGACGCCTGCGCAGTAGGCACAAAGTTTTTGGAGCGCTCTGACGGTCGAAGAGTCGCAGTTTCAAGGACCCGGATAATCCCGCCCACAGAGCAGAGCCGGAAGAGGGTGGGACAAGCCGGAAGAAGGCGGGACTAGCCAGCCGGAAGCAGGCTCAATGCTTTGGGTAGTCGCTTCATGGCTGTGAAGATGGCGGTAGCTGCGTGGCTTCAGGTGTCTCCTGTCATTTTTCTTCTTTTGGGGTCGCAGCCGTTCCCATTGTCGTTTTTTGGTGCAGGACCAGCACCCGTGTTTGCTGCAGATAGATCAAAGTGGCACGTTCCGATGCCGTCGGTAAGTATTGGAATCCCTACTGAGCCTGGAGGGGATGAGAGGTGGGGCTACGGTGGCCCAAGGGGTCCAGGATGGTTTCAGGAAAGTCGGTTTCCAAAGCGGGTGGGATACCCAGAGTGTGCAGACGGGGGCTCACCTGCCCGGAGCTGAGAGCTGCGCTGTTTGCTGTAGCTAGGAGGAGTGTGAGAGCCTAGTGGGTTCTCACCGGGAAAGTACAGAACTTTCAGCGCCAAACTTGAGAGAAACTTGATGCACAGGTACATAGTAGTTTCTCTTTCAGCTAGAATGTCACAAAATCCAGTAACCTAGGCTTGCATGAAAGGGATATGTAAATAGGAGTCCTTATTTTTAACTGTAGTGGTTTTATTTTTATTTTTTGTAAAAATATTTCTACGGATGAGATGGCTTGATCTGGTTTAAACTTCGAAATGTTTTTGTGATTAGGGGGACATAGGGATTTTTTTTTTTAAATGCGTTTTGACATGGGAATGGCCAAAACGGAACAGTTCTAAAATGTAATGTGGTAAGGTTAGTCTTTCCTTTCGATAGTTAACTGATACGTTGACCTATTCCCCTCTCAGTTTTAAGACCTCGTTTGAGTAAGAGTAGCATTTTGAACCACAAAAAACAAATTTTGGCAAGAACTGCTTTAAAAATCCATTAGCTGTTTTGTTGACTTGCTTTGCTTTTGTCCTGTTCACTCTACATTTATGTGGCAAATTCTGCAGCTTTTATTCACGTTAGCAAAGGTTTCTGGGTTTTGAATTATAGTTGTCTATTTGTTACTGGAATGATTAATAGTTCTCCTAAATTTAAAAGTAAAATCTGCTCAAAGGTTATTTGAACGCTATGACTGGTTGTTCTGAGGAATGGTTAGTGAATATAGAAGAGGAGCCGCACATCTCATGATTGTGAACATTGGAGCTTGTGCCCTTTTAACCCTACAATGATGCTTTTAGGTTGGGTTGAGATCTGAGGTAGCCTCCCATTTATAGTCCCAGCTTTATGCCTTTGGGGAGGAATTCATGACAACGCTAGGGGCAAGAGCCAGTAGTTTGGATGTGATTGACTTTCACTAAAAGAAATGTTGTCCTTTTGATTAAGAAAATTAATTTGAATATTTTATAAATTTAGGTATTCATATTCTGTCTTGAAAATCAAAATGCCCTGATGCTAATTATTTTTCTTTTATCTTTGCAGGGGAAAAATTATTTTAGTTTTGGAAAGATTCTTTTCAGAAATACTACTATCTTACTGAAATGTGAGTTTTTAAATTTCGTTGTTATTTGAGCTTCTTAAACGTAGCTTATTTTCTACCTTAGTCTGCTTGTGTGTGTGTGTGTATGTGTGTGGTGCATGTATGAATATGTGTGTATATGCATATGAAGCCCAGAGGTCAATTACTTGTATTTTCCTCAGTTCCTGTCTACCCTATTGTTTTGAGACAAGGTCTCTCCCTTAACTTGTAGCTTGCTGATTGGCTAGATTGGCTGACCAGCAAACATCAGGGGTCTTCTGTCTCTTTCTCAAACCCAGCACTGGAATTACAGGCGTGGATGAATTTTTTTTTTTCCTGAGACAGGGTTTCTCTGTGTAGTTTTGGAGCCTGTCCTGAAACTCGCTTTGTAGACCAGGCTGGCCTCGAACTCACAGAGATCTGCCTGGCTCTGCCTTCTGAGTACTGGGATTAAGGGCATGCGCCACCACTGCCCGGCCATGGATCAAATTTTAATGTGAGTGCTGAGGATCTAAACTCAGGTCCTGATACTTGTGTGGGGAGCAAACATTTTTACCAACAGAGCCATCTCCCTAGCCCCTTAATACATTTTAAGTCTAGAAATTTAATAGGTTGGCACTGTTTAGATACAAACATTTAGTATAACTAAATTTCTATCAGTGAATAATATTCAGAATACTTGTATAAATTTTTATTGTCTTAGTCTCTTGTTTTTCAGTTTATTATGTTATGTATAGATACACTATTATATGTAGCTTATATTACATATTTGTATTATATATTACATACTCAATTGAATTCAATACTCTATTGAATTCATATGGTGACTGTATTGCTACACAGAGTGTGTATATATATATATGTTTATGTATGAAAACTATGTCTATATTTAATTATTTTAGTTGTATTTAATTTTGTTGGTTGACTGCTTGCATCATTTTTAAATCTGTTCTGAGTCAGAAGTATCACTGATTTTACTCTTGTGTACTTGTTAGCTGTTTTCTGGAAACATGGTCTAGGCTTGTCAGACATTGGCTCAGATATTCAGTAGATCCTTTGTTTACCAAGGGAGTGTTTAATGCTTCAAGGAACAGCGAGTTCAGGGATCTTACCAGGAAGTAGGGATTATGTAAAAGAAAACCAGTTTGTCTAGTGAGATAGCCACAGGATCTGGAGCTAAATTGTCCTGTGTATACTAAAACTCCCTTTTAATTTTGAGACTTTTTTATTTTTGGAAGCAAATGATCATGGGTTGCCCTATTTTGGAGATGGGATAATACTTTAGATCATCACTGTAGTGTAATCTTTTTTGTTTGTTTGTTAAAACAGGGTCTCACTAGGTAGCTCAAGGACAGTCTTAGGCTCAGTTTCTTAACTGAGCTACCATGCCTTGTTTCATGTCTGTTTTGAACATACCTTTCTCCCTGAAAATACAGTAATGTCATAGTTGAGTTATTTTATTCTTTTGTTTAATAAGTGGTTATAAAATAACTACTGTGTGCTGAGTACTCTTAGATACTAGAAAAGTAGAAAAATTCTCTTCTCTCATTGAGCTTACACTGTGGCGGGAGTGAAAGGAGCAGGTCAGATTTCTGTGACAAATACACTCGTGATGGTTAGTTTTAATTGTCAACTTAGCACAACTCAGAATTACTTGGGAAAAGAATCTCAATGAGGGGTTATCTAGATCACGTCGGTCAGTGGCCATGTCTATGGGGGATTGTCTAATTGTGTTAATTGATATGGGGCATTTCCATCATAAATGTAGGCAGGACCATTCCCTAGGTTGGGTCCTGAACTGTGGAGGAATAGAGGAATCTGAGTTGAACAGCATGAATGCGTGCATTGATTCCTCCTTGCCGTTGAGTGTGGATTTGATGTGAGTGACTGCCTCAAGTCCCTGACACCTAGACTTCATTCCAATGATGAACCATAACCTGGGCTTTTGTACTAAAGTAAACCCTTCCTCCTCTAAGTTGGTTTTTGTCACAGTGTTTTATCCAGCCAAAGAAACAAAGCTAGGCAACTTAAAGTTGATTTGAACCAATTTACCCTCTTGTTTCGTGAGGTTGGTTTACTGGCTGTTTACTCATAGCTGTGGAAGGATCTAGTTGCTTAGCATAGTTTGATGTTTGGCTGTACTCCTGTTATGTACAGTCTTCTAGTTTGTTTTTGACCTGATGGTATTTTACCAAGTTTAACAGTCTCCACATTAAAAATGTCTACATTTTGTTGTTTTGTGGAAGATCTGAGGTTCCTTAAATTTTGTTCTTATTTTTTGTTATTCCTATAGTTTCTCGTATTTACTGTCTTTGATTTTATGGTGTGTGACTTCCATAGCACAGGTGGGACCATGTTCTTTGTCTCAGGGCTTGTCATTTAGAGTTCTAAACATTGTCTTACCTGTCCTTTAACACTTCACTTACTTTTATATTTGCAATAAAATTCCCAGCAAATCTTTTCTTTAGGACCTAAAATTTACATTTATTTATTCACTTACTTTCTGTATGTGAATGCAGGCATTCCATGGCGTATGTGTGGAAATCAGGGCAATTTGCTCGAGTCAGTTGTCTCTTTCCACCATATGGGTCCTGGGGATAGAACTCAGCTCTTTAGACATACTCCCTAACCCATCCTGCTGGCCCTGTTTTCTGACTTTAAGCTAATATACCCTATCTACTTGTGTCCTCCTGTTAGTAGTCAACTGTTAATCTTTCCATCTTTCCTATAAATTCTCTGCTGATCAGATTTTTGCATATCCTAATAGAGCTCTGCAGAAACGTGTTAGTCATTTTAAAATTAGTGTAGGGGCTAGAGAGACTGCACTGACGGCTCTTCCGGAGGACCCCGGTTTGATTCCAGCACTCGCATACCAGTTCATAGTCATTTGTACTCCAGTTCCAGGGATCTGACGCCCTCTTCTGGCACTCCTGGGCACCAGGGTCACAGTGGTACACAGACGAAACAGGCAAAACAAACACACATAAAATTAAAAAAAAATTTTAAGGGTTGGTTAAGAAAACAGTTTAAAACAAAGCTAGGAATGTTTTAATTCTGTTGCTTATTATTTTTATTATCTTAAAATTTTAATTAATTAATTAATGTTTGCTTTTTGAGACAGGGTCTCTCTATGTAACCTTGGCTGGCCTGGAGCTCACCATGTAGACCAGGCTGGCCTAGAACTCATAGAGAGATCTGCTTGCCTCTGCCTCCTCCTAAGTGTTAGTATTCAAGGTATAGGTTATAACCTCCTGATTGCATCTTTTGTTATGAATTAAAGTAGATTCCTGGGGCTGGAGAGATGGGTCAGTGGTTAAGAGCACTTGTTCTTGCAGAAGACCGAGGTTCAATTCCTAGTACCCCACATGGTGGTTCGCAACTGTTCATAATTCTAGGTCCAGGATGCAAATGATACACAGGCATACATGTGAGTAAAACATGCACATAAAGTGAATAAATCTAAGGAAAAAGAGTAGATTTCTAAATGCAGTCATAACTTATTATTCTTGCAAAACATAAAGCATCTTCCATATTTTTTTCTTCCACAGCTGGAATCAAAGAGGAAGTTTTAATTAGATGTTTCTTTTGTTGTGAAACAAAATAAATTCTTTTTTTTTTTTTTTTTTTTTTGAGCTGAGGATTGAACCCAGGGCCTTGTGCTTGCTAGGCAAGTGCTCTACCACTGAGCTAAATCCCCAACCCCCAAAATAAATTCTTAAATGCAGTCATACTTGTTTTTTATTTTATAGGTTTGTTTGTCTTTTTTTTTTTTTTGAGACAGTCTCATGTAGCTGAAGTTGGCCCTGAATTCCTGATCCTCCTGCTTCCACCTGCCAAGTGCTAGAATTACAGGCAAGCAAAGCTGCACCCACTGCCATCATGTTTATTTTGGGCATGTTTGCACAGAGAAGTCTCTAGTATCTTGTCCCACCTCCCAGGACAGTTGGATTTACCTTCTTAAATCTTCAGACTGATGCTTTGGCTCTTTAGAACATTGTGTTCCAAACTGTGTGGGGTTTTATTATGTGTGTAATATGGTATATATATATGTTCAGGTATTTGCATAGGTTGAGCCTGCACATTTCAGAGAAGGATATTGAGTGTCGTGTATATCTGTCAGTCTCCACTTCATTTCTTTGAGACAGGGTCTCTCACTGAACCTGGAACTAGGCTGGTGGCATCAAGTTTAGACAGGGCATCAGATCAGATCCTTGGGAACTGGAGTGACAGATGGCCATGTGCTACCTACCATGTGGTGCTAGAAACTGAACCTCAGTTCTCTGGAAGAACAGCCAGTTCTCTTAACTGCTGAGCCATTTCTCTAGCCCCCTTTATGCATTCTTGCTGACTTTCCAAGTCCAAGCCATGAATATCTCTCAGTGGATCTGTTTAAAATACCATTTAACAATCATGATACCATTATTGCTATCCCTGCTATCCCTGATACCATTATTCTGTATTTCTCCAGTAAGGTTGTGGCCTTTTAAAAGATCTTTGACCATTTGTTTTTCCCCATTTCCCTCTTAATCTAACACTCAACTATTAAACCTTTGTATATGTGTGTTCTGCTTGGTAAATACTTGAATAATGGAAGTCTAGTTTTAGGTTAGGATTGCCTTATCATGCCCAGGTTTTTCTCAATATAGATCTAGAAGTTTGGGACACAGAAATAGACCTACATTTCCAAAAGGGTTAAAGAAAGAAAACCTGCTTAGCTACAGTACCACTTCTGAAAGAGCAGTGATATTATCTAAAGGCTACCTGGGCATCTGGGCCTGCTAGCTCACCCCTGTAATCTCAACACTTGGGAGCCTGAGATGGAGAGATAGCAGTGAATTTGAGGCCAGCTTGGGCTGCACAATGAGATCCTGCTTCAGAATAAACACCAAGAAAGAAAGAACCGTTATTTTTGCTTGTATGACTTGATTTCCTTATGTCTAAAGAAGGAATATTGAGTATCTCAGTTTAGGGTAGAAAATAAATAGGCTATTAGTAGAAAATGCTGGAAGAATGCTTCATTTGGAATTTTCTTGTGTTTACAAGTATTTCTTCTTCCATAGTTGATGGAGAGCCTTGTGATCTATCTTTGAATATAACCTGGTTTCTGAAAAGTGCTGATTGCTACAATGAAATCTACAACTTCAAGGTAAAGAATATGAAAATATATACGTTTCTTGGGACTTAATGGTCATCTGGCCCCAACCTCTTAACTTTACAGAAGGAAGAGTAGTGTGTAGTTATGGAGCAGCAGAGCTGAACTATAGCCCATTCGGCCCAGTGTGCAGACCTGTGTCAGCAGTTCTCAGGCTTCTTGTCTCAATTCATATCCTTAAAAAAACTGTAGCCAGATGTGGTGGTGCATGCCTTTAATCCCAGCACTTTGGAGGCTGAAGCAGGCAGATATCCCGGTTTACAGCCAGCCTGGTCTACACAAGTGAGTTCCAGGACAGCCAGGGCTACACAGAGAAACCCTGTCTTGAAAAACAAAAACAAAAAATTATGGACTCAAAAAGCCTTTGTTTTTAAAAATTTTTTAAACATTTGTGTGTATTGAGGTATATTTACACACATAAGCCATTGCATAAGTGTGAATGTCAGAAAACAGCTTGAGGGAGTCAGTTTTCTCCTTCCACTGTGTGGGTTCTGGGGATTGAACACAGGGCGCCAAGCTTGGCAGCAGATGCCTTTATTTACTGAACAAATTTTCTGGTCCTCCACATGGCTTTTGTTTGTGGTTTCCTCTTTTGAAAATTAGAACAAGGGCTAGAGAGATAGCTCAGTGATTAAGAGCACTGGCTGCTCTAGAGGACCTGAGTTCAATTCCCAGTACCCACATGCCAACTCACAACTTCTCATAGCTTCAGTTCCAGGGGATCTGAGTCCCTCTCCTGGTCTCCACAGGCATACACTTGGTGCACAGACATATATGCAGCAAAAACACCCATACACATAAAATAATAAAATAACTTTTAAAAAGAAGGTAAAACAAAATATTGAGATATTTATTATTTTAAAGTAGCAATAATAAACTTATAAGATCTTGTCTAAAAAAAAATCACAGAAGAGCAGCATTGTTTTGTGGTCTTGTTAGATGTCTTTAATTAAAATCTGGCATGACAGAAGACAGCTAGGTTTTTACTTAGTCCTGTGATAAATTGCTTGAAACATATATGTTGAGAAAAATCTGACTTCATAAGATATATATGGTTAGAAAATGGTATTTTAATGACTTTCATGTAATCAGGATGTCCTTTGTTTTTATACCACAACTTTTTATGTGGTGTTAAAGGTTAATTGTAATACAGAATTGAAATCATATTAATGAGCTTTTTATATTATATAATATAAATATATGTTTATTGTACTTTTAAAGATTTTATTTATTTTATGTGTATGGGTGTTTTGCCTTTGTATATATATACATAGTCTACCACATGCCTGCAGTACCCGTGGAGGCCAGAAGAGGGTATCAGCTTCTCTGGAACTGGAGTTTCAGACAGCTGTGAGTTTGCATGTGGGTGTTGGGCATTGAATCTGGGTCCTCCAGAAGAGCAGCTAATTCTCTTGACTGCTAAGTTCTGCTTGATTTTATGTATGCTGGGGATATAACCCAGGGCTTCATTCATGCTAGGCAAACCCTGCCAACTAAGCTACATCCCTGGCTTCTGTATTGAAGTTTTATAGGAGCATTTGACAGTGTTGGTGATTGCTTTCATTATATAACATTGAGGTGTGAAGAGCATATATTGCTCTGGCAGAGGACTAGAGTTTTGTTTTTTTTTTTTTTTTTTTTTGGTTTTTCGAGACAGGGTTTCTCTGTGTAGCTTTGCGCCTTACCTGGGACTCACTTGGTAGTCCAGGCTGGCCTCGAACTCACAGAGATCCGCCTGGATCTGCCTCCCGAGTGCTGGGATTAAAGGCGTGCGCCACCACCGCCCGGCTAGAGTTTTGTTTTTAACACCCAGTTGTACTGCTCAAAACCGCCCTAACTCTAGCTCTAGGGGATCTAAAACCCTAGCTTCCATGGGCACTCCCTGATCTACACACGATTATAAATATCTCACAACACACACACACACACACACACACACACACACACACACACACACACACATAGCTTGTCTTCATAAGACATAAAAATAGTTATTTTGGATTGCTACAGGATAAAAGTGTGGAGATGGGCTGGAGAGATGGCTCAGTAGTTAAGAATAAGATAGTACAAATTCTAATTGTTCTTAATAATAAAAACCTGGAGTCAGATATTGGGGTAAATGCTGAAAGATCAGAGAAGTAAAGGAGCCAGCCACTAGAGAGACTTCTTACCTCTGCCAAATCCTCAGACCGAAGGGACTGAGCTCCTGTCTCCTCCCACCTCATATTCCTCTCTCTGCCCAGCCATGTCACTTCCTGTCTCCACCTACCTAGTGCTGTGATTAAAGGCGTGAGCCTCCACTACCTGACTTTGTTTCTCTTCTTTTTTAGACTGAATCAATCTCGTGTAGTCCAGGGTGGCCTTGAACTCCTGATCTTCCTGCTTCCTTTCCCCAGTGCTGGGATCCCCTGCCTGGCCTCTGTGGTTAACTAGTGGCTAGTTCCGCACTCTGATCTCCAAGCAAACTTTGTTAGAGCACAAGGAAAATATTACCACATTTCCCCTTTATGTCTACAATAAAAAAGAGATTATAACTAATATAAGAAAAACTATATACAATAAGTACAATAACTATATATAATATATACAGGCAATAAATATATCAACAATGTCTAGTCCATAAACATTTGACAAATACAGAGAAAATATTCCATTATCTATCCTATTTTGGTGAGTCCAAAAGATTGTACCTAATTCACTTTCTATTCTAATTCGCATTACCAAAACTATCTTTATGTCTTTCAACCTTATATACTTTACATTCCTTTAGTGAATTTCTTTTCTGAATCTGGTAACAAGGAAAACTATAACTTTAACTATAAAGTCTTCAACTCCATCAGAGACCCGAGAAGGAAATTGTGGGGACCCACAGAGGCTTCCTAGTGAGAACTTACTCAGGTTCAGCGAATCTGGGCTTGCTTTACCCAGCAGGGCTGCATAATGGATGATTTGACCACGGGTGTGGTTACCAGGTGTTTGAAGGGTCTACACTTGGCTATACAGTGTGCTTTGATCTTGCAAGGGGGAGATCTTTTGCATCTCTCCTTGGCATTGTTAGACAAAGCCCTTTTGAATAAATGAAGTGGCTGTTGGGTATTGACTCAGGCTCTCCCGAAGCTATCCTGTGTTTCTGTCTTTCTTCTCTTCATCTAGGTCTCTCTTTCTATCTGATATTTTCTCATTCCTCTCTCCTCCACTTAAGAACCCTTTGAAAGGTGGGAACAGTAAGAACTAGACTCCCACAGACTCCCACAGGAAATATT
Source organism: Peromyscus californicus insignis (assembly GCF_007827085.1). Lineage (NCBI taxonomy): Eukaryota > Metazoa > Chordata > Mammalia > Rodentia > Cricetidae > Peromyscus > Peromyscus californicus. The sequence continues at coordinate 94,713,731 of NW_026294595.1, read as the reverse complement.
ATTACTTCCAAAAATTGTGAGAAATGACAGAAACGGCTGCCTGGACAGTCACCCACGGTTCCTCTACAACGTTGGGGTATCCATCTTCTGCCTACAGACCTAGGATATCTCACAGACTTATCTGTGAAGCAGGATATTCTGAAGGGCTGACCTACCTTGTCTTGGCAAAGTTCAGCAGTCTTTTTCTTTGTGTCCTGTTTGTCCCATTTGGACAGCATACTGTCTTACGTACAGGAAGCATACACTTTCTTGCCCAGTGGCTGACTTTTGCCGCAAAGAAAGTAAACTCCATGTGGAGTTTCTTCGATGCCCATCATCTTCTCTGAAGTAGGTTGGTGCTGACAGGAGCAGACATGTCTCATTGTCATTAAAAAAAAAAAGAAAAGAAAAGAACCTATGTTATTAAAACATCTTAAATGCCGTATTCTGTAGATCTCTGAAGTGTTTGAAGACTCCCTGTCTACCTAAAACGCATCTCTGTTTGACCTTGAAAACATTCCTAACATGACTACAAGTTTAATTGTAATAAATGACTAACTACTAACCTGCATTTCTTTATTATCCTAAATAGTTTGTAATAATAACTTTCAAGGATTAGAAATTTGCATTACATTGTTTAATGACTTGCATAGGTACAATATCTTGAATAAGATTAGAAATGTATGTACAGTATATTGTACAAAAATATGTACAGTATTGTACAAAAATAATCTTAAATTTGTATCAATATACAAAGATCCATATTGATGTGAAATATTTAAGACTATTAGTTGCTTTTTTTGGTTTAAAAGTAGATTAAATAATCTACCCTTATATTTATATCCCCCTTTTTTCTTTTCAGTTTTCAAAAACTGTGAATCTAATCTCCTTTGTTCAACTTTTTCGTGACCATTACCAATAACAACTTGTAACAAACCACTCTAAACAATAACAAATATCCATAACCCATTCAAAGACCAAAAACCACCCACCCCACCTCTTGCGACTGAGATATTTATACCTTAAGAAGTGTTAAAGAGTCAAAATAAAACCAAAGGATTATGAGATTAGTGGCAGTAAAATAGTCCCTAAATTTTTGTTTTTCTCATGGCCCATATCAGAATATAGTATATACTGCTCTTACAGAGCACCCACCCAACTCACAGCCAAGCTGCCTGTGATTCCAGCTTCAGAGGATCCACGGCTTCTGGGGGTATCATGTGTACATAACCATATACAGACACACACATATGTATACATGATTGTTTTTAAAGTATGGAGATGATAAGCTGATGGTTACAGATTTGAAATATTGAAGCCTTTCTGATGAATGTGGTTTGGGTATGAGAGAAAAATCACAGAACTGATACATGATATTTTTGTGTGTGTGTGACTATCAGAAATGGGCTATGATTGGCAACAAGAGTTTTACATTGTAAGCTTATGAGCATAAATGGTCTTTTTGTAGATTTTGTTAATTTGGTCAAGTAACCATGTGATTAAAAACCCCTTTGTACCTGAAAATTTACTAGTCTTCTCAGAACTGTTAGAGAATTACTTTTTGGGAGCCAAAGACTATGATTTTGTGCATTATTTTAAAGATTTATTTATTTATTTGTGTGTGTGCTTGCACATGTTTGTGTCACCTGAGTGCATGTATACCAGGAGAGAGTGCTGTGTCTTCTGCAGCTAGAGTCACAGGCTGCTGTGAGCCACCTGATATGTGTTCTGGGAACCGGATGTGGGTTCTCGGGAACAACAGCAAATGCTCCTGCCCCAGAATTCTGTACTTCATAGTTTAATTGTAGATCCTTCTTTTAAAATACTGTGTGTCAGAGGACAGCCTGTGGGAGTCCGTTCTCTACCTCCACCACAACATGGGTTCTGGGGATTGAGCTGGGGTCATCATGTTTAGTGACAAAAAAAATCTAACTGCTGAGCCATCTAACTAGTCTTGATTTTACCATTAATATCGGATTTTGTTGGTACTTGTCAAGTCCTTTAGTCAGCAAGGACACGGCACTGACCCTCTCCGAGGCGTGATTTTTAAAAATATTTTTTTGGATTTATTTAGTTTACTATTTTATGTATATGAATGTTTTGCCTACATGTATGTGTGTACACTATGTGCATGCCTGGTGTCTGGGGAGGTCAGAAGAGGGTGTGAGATCCTCTGGATCTGGAGTTACAGATGATTGTGTTCTTCATGTGGGTGCTGGGAATTGAACCTGGCTCTTCTGCAAGAGCAACAAGTAATCTTAACCACTGAGCGAGCTATCCAGTCCCTCAGCCATGATACTTTCTTTACATCTTGAAAAGGGGCATATGTTTTTCTGTGATAAGAAGCTGGACACCATCTGTTCTTTTAATCCCCCCCCCCCCCCCCAGATGAAGACCGATGAGGACCGAACCCAGGGCCTTGCACTTGCTAGGCAAGCACTCTACCACTGAGCTAAATCCCCAACCCCATCTGTTCTTTTATAAGGTGAGGCAAATATGAGGGAAAATCGCATTTTCTAGTTATCTTGACCTGAATTTGTTTCTTGCCCTTCACTGAAGCCAGATTTTTGTAGTGAGGTTCTAATTTTAGATTCTTGAATACTTTTATATAGTCTTTTAAAAAGTGTGTGCATGCGTGTGTGCATTCGTGTGTGTGTGTGTGTGTGTGTGTGTGTGTGTGTGTGTGTGTCCGAGTCCTAGCACACTGTGGAGGAGGTTAGAGGGAAACTTTAAGGAGTTGGCTGTCCTTCCATCGTGGGTTCTGGGAATTGAGCTCAGGTTGTCACAGGTTGCCCACTAAGCCATCTTGCCAGCCATCATGTAATCTTGAGAGAGAGAGAGAGAGAGAGAGAGAGAGAGAGAATGAGAATGAATGTGTGCTTGTGTGCCTGTGCATGTCCAGGCGCATATGTGTGCAGAAGACAGCCTCGGGTGTTATTCAGATGCCCTCTACTTTGTGGTTTTGAAACAAGGTCTGCCATTGGCCTGGATCTCATCAAGCAGACTAGGCTGGCTGGCCAGCCAGTGAGCCCCAGGACCCTGCCTGCCTCCACGTCTCATACCCTAGGATCACAAAGACTCCCCTCCATGCCCAGCTTATTTTAGATAGGTTCTGAAGCTCAACCTCAAGTTTTTGTGCTTTCAACACAAGTACTTTAGCACCTGAGCCATGTTCCCAGGCTCTCCTGTTGGTTTTTAAAGTGGCAGTTATATTTGTACTACAGTTTGATGCTTTGTTGTCCTCCAAATAACCTGATGTGCAACAGGTGAGCTAAAGCTTTGTATCTTCTCTCTTTTTCTAGGCAGAAGAAGTAGAGAAATATTTGGAAAATCTCAAGGAAAAAAAAGGCTTGTCTGGAAGATATCAAACGTCATCAAAACTATTTCAGAACTGTAGTGAACTCTATAAAGCACAGGTAACCTCTGACAGTGGTTGGGAGGAAACAGAAGAGGTGAAAAACAAAACAAACCAAACCGTAATGTCTGAATTTCTCCTGTGTCCATTGTTTATATGCTAGTTCTTTCTTCTAGAAGAGATCTGAATCCTGTTAAGGAGAGCTGCACTTTTGATCTGTGTTATCAGCAGATTCTTGTGAAAGTTACATTGCTGTCTTACGTATTTCTGAATGTTGGATTGGGTAGCTTTGAGTTCATTCATGCTGTATAGTCATCCCCACTGTCTATTGCCTCAAGTACTAATGACTTTAAGTCTCGTTGATTTGAATGAGAGGGACTCTGCTGATCTCCACCTGACACATGTGTCTTCTGTCTAAGGCTTTGGCATTCCAGGTTGCTCTCCTCATGGAAAGACTGCGGGGCACTTGGGATCATGTTATGCTCAGCAGGGTTTTCTTCACTTTTTTGAAATTGTAAATTTTTTGTTTGCTGATGCTGTTATTTTTTACTGCATTGTTGTATGTTTTGCTTTAACCATTTCTAGGTATTTTGAACTTTTACTATTTATACATCTTTATTTATTTTTTTAATAGAGCTTTTCTGGGGATCTTATGCATCGACTTCCTCTTTTAGGAGAAAAACAGGAGGTAATTATTTTTCCTTACATATTTCTGAGAACAATGTAAAAACTATGAAGTAATTGAAGTAATTTTCTGTCTTCTTCCTTTTTTTTTTTTTTAAATTGAAGTCTAAGGAGAATGGAACAAACCTTACCTTTACAGGAGACAAAATTGTAAGTATTTGGACATTTGGGGCATTAGCATGTATGTTTGATGTTCCAATAGTTTTCTTTTGGTGTTGTAACATTTAAGAAGGAAATTAAAACTAGACACTGCACACCAAAATGGTGATAATGGCTGTTTCTAGATGTTACTATGAGTGGTTTTTATTCTTTGTATTTTCTAGATTTTTTTTTAACTTTTTACTGATTCTTCATGGATTTCACATCCTGCCTCCTGATCCCATTATCTCCCCGTCCCTTCATATCCGCCCTCTACCCTTGCAACCCCCCCTGCCCCCTACCCAATAAAATAAAACAGCAAAAACAAAAAAGAAAAAGGAAAAAAAGCCTTGGCATGGAAGCTGTAGTGTGACACAGTGGGTCACACAGTCTGCCCGTCATTCTGTACGTCTTTACGTGCAAGTGTTCATTGCAATGACTCATTCATTGGTCTGGTTCAAGGCCTCTGGCTTCTGCTACACCCTCGATGCTGGGCCCTCACTGGGACTCCTCTTGGGTATCCTGTTGTTGCCTTGTGTCATGGAGATCCTGCAGCGTTGGATCTGCAGATCTAGCTCTTTCACATGCTCCAGCAGATCCTATATGAGGTGGATGTTGGGCCAACCCATAGCCCTGGTTCTGGGCCTGGATGGTAGCCAGGTTGGTCAGCCCACCAGCTTTCCCTCATTGTCACCACCAGGGTGAGCTCTCCAGCATTGCCCCAGCTAGCTCACCCACTGCAGCAAGCAGCAAGGGGTGGGGCCAGTTCTCCTTCTCTCAGGCTCTTGGGACTGGCTCACCTACACCCATACCTCCAGGGCCAGCTCTCCTGTTTTGCCCAGATGAGGTGCAGGACCCACTCTCCCGAGTGCTGCAGTTGGTGAGGTGCAGGGGCAGCTCTCCCACCTGATATTTTTTCTTTCTTTCTTTCTTTCTTTCTTTCTTTCTTTCTTTCTTTCTTTCTTTCTTTCTTTCTTCCTTCCTTCCTTCCTTCCTTCCTTTCTTTCTTCCTTCTTTTCTTCCTTCTTTCCTTCCTTCCTGCCTTTCTTTCTTTCTTCCTTCTTTTCTTCCTTCTTTCCTTCCTTCCTGCCTTTCTTTCTTTCTTTCTTTCTTTCTTTCTTTCTTTCTTTCTTTCTTTCTTTCACCTGTATTGCCTTGGGAGTCCTTCCCCTCTGTTAATAAATATTTGTAAACAAGAAGAAACTAGTTCAAAGAAATTTAAACTCAATCTGAAATTATCTGTGGTAGAATGTAACTGGAAGAAACTTTAGAAAAATGAAATAAGGCCAAAAACTAGTTGTGATTTTTATGAATACAGTTGTGTGAGGCTCGTTTATAACTGTTTCCTGGGGCTGGAAGAGATCACTCTGCAGTCAAGAGCAGCACTGCTCTTCCAGAGGACCCAGGTCTTTTTTGGTTCCCAGTCCCTATATGAGCTGCTCACAGCCAGCTGTAACTCTAGCCCCAGTGTCTATATGAGCTGCTCACAGCCACCTGTAACTGTAGCCCCAGTGTCTATATGAGCTGCTCACAGCCACCTGTAACTGTAGTCCCAGTGTCTATATGAGCTGCTCACAGCCAGCTGTAACTCTAGCCCCAGTCCCTATATGAGCTGCTCACAGCCACCTGTAACTGTAGCCCCAGTGTCTATATGAGCTGCTCACAGCCAGCTGTAACTCTAGCCCCAGTCCCTATATGAGCTGCTCACAGCCACCTGTAACTCTAGCCCCAGTGTCTATATGAGCTGCTCACAGCCAGCTGTAACTGTAGCCCCAGTGTCTATATGAGCTGCTCACAGCCAGCTGTAACTAACTCTAGCCCCACACGCCCCTTTCTGGCCTCTGCTGGAATCTACTGGTACTTGCACACACTTGGCAGACACATAGACACATACATGTAAGATTTAAAAAAAAAAACAACTATATAACTAATTCCTTAAAAACATTTCCAGTTTAAAATATAGAGGAAATATATAGTTAACCATTTTAGATCATATTTTTCACAAAGCTGTTAAAAAGTTTTAATTTTTTAAGTTTTTTTATGGTTTTTTTTTGGGGGGGGGTTGTTCACTTCACAAAATCTGACTGGCTGTATAACCCAGGCAAGCCTCCTAAGCGCCTGGGCCACATTCCTGCCTTATGTTTCTAGTTTTGTAACAATTTTATCAAGACATACTTGACATCACACATTCATCCTTCAAAGGATAGCATTTGGTGGGCTTTAGTGTATTCACAGGTTACACAACCACTCTGTACCCACTGTCAGTCCATACCTCTCCCTTCCCCCAGGGTCTCTCTGTCCTCAGCCACTAGACTTGCCATCTCGCTGGTTTGTCTGTCTGAAGCATTTTCTATGATGGAATCATACCACACATGATTTGTGTGTGACTTCTTTCTCAGTTTAACAATTCTGCCTTAGCCTTTCTTCCTGCCTGCTTAGACCTGCCCAGGGTGAGTGAGGAGAGCCTTCTTGGCTCTCTCCTGGGCCTGGGTATAGCCCTGCATGTGAGTGGCTGTTGAGATTTCCAGGAGTAGTTTGGAGTTGAGACTCCACACAAGCGCCCCATTCTACAATTTTTTCTTCGGAGGTTTTGTTCAGCTTCTGGACAAGTGCAGCTGCTTCTGTCACACCAGGCAGCTGTGATGGTCAACAGCTGCTGTTGAGTGGTTTGGACAAGTGTCATGTACACTGAGGAATTCTAAGTCAGGGCAGAAAGAACCCATAGATTAGAGGATTTTAGCAACTTGCCAGTCAACGCAAGTGAATGGTCTTTTCAGGGACCTCTAAGGCTGTTTTGCCTTTTCTTGTGGCTGCCATATAGTTGATCATAACTTGAAAAAATTAATGGGACAGAGTATGCTGACACACACCTTAATCCCAGCATTCAGAGGCTGGTGGATCTCTGTGTGTTCCAGGGCAGCCTGGTCTGTGTATCCTATCTGTTTTGACAGCTGTACAATAACATTTCCACCATGGTACTATTACACAGAGTTAGCTTCAGGGCTCTAAAATTCCCTATTCTCTGCCTTTCATCTCTGTCTTCCTAAACCCTGACAATCACTGATCTTTTTACTGTTTATCTAGTTCCGCATTTTCTGGAATATCACCTGATTATGGTCAGAGAACTTACAGCTTTTTCAGATTTCATATTGGCCTCTCCATGATACGCATTTGAAGTTCCTTCATATTTTCTGGTGGTTAGATAACTCATTTCTTTTTAGAGCTGAGTAATATTTCATTGTTTGGTTATATCACTGTTTGGTATCTATTCACTTTTGAAGGACATCATGCTTGCTTTTAAATTCTAGCTGTAAACATTTGTGTGAGGTTTTTGTGTGGATATAGATTTTCAGTTTATTTGGGTAAATGCAAAGGAGCATAATTGATGGATTATATGGTAAAGGTGTATTTAGTTTTGTATTAATTCTCATAGTTTATTACTTGACTGAAGATATAATGTATTAGAGACACAATTACCCATGTAGTATATCTTTCTCAGAGTATCTGTGTTTTAAATTATGACATGCAGCTTTCATGATCTCTTAGATGGGGGAGGGGGTGTACATGTCATGGTCACACGTGGAAGTCAGAGGACAACTTTGTGGAGCTATGTCTCTCCTCCACCTTTATATTGGTTCTGGGCATCAAAATTAGGTCACCAGGCTTCTGAGGCAAGATCTTAACTGGTTGATCCATCTCACTGAAGAAGGAAGCTGCTGCATTGCATTGATGAATGCTGTGGTGTTTTGCTTCCCAGATCAGGCATGTTGCCCAGATAATGGCAACTTACAGTCCTTGATAAGTTTGTTGGTGCCAGGGATATAAATATAGAATTTACTCAAGAATTTTGGCTGTGATTTTGTCTGGACTGACAGCTCACAGATAAAATCTGTTTAAGGACTTGCCTATATTTTGCCTAAGCATTCCTAAGGCTGAGTGACATCCTGGTTGTATTTGCTGAATGTATTTAGAGTCAAAGTTCTGGATTGCACCATCATAGGGAAAGTGGGCAAGCAATAGATAAGACCACAAAACCTGGAAAGAACAAGGCCAAAAGGAGATATTGGGGGAAACAAGCTTTGAAAAGCTCTTGTATGCTAGGGCAGGACACATGCTTTGAGGAGACTATCACTAGCTTTCATGCCAGCTGGCCTTCTCACTGCACACAGAGTGAAGGCTTGCTCCAGTCCGCAAGGACTAGGGCTGGATCTTTCTCTTTTCCTTTTTATTTAGCTCCTGATGTTTTAGGAAATCTTGTTAAAATAGTGGCTAGCCACTCAGCTACAAAAACACGGTCTTGGCTGGGGTGGAGCTCAGTGGTAGAATGCTTGCCTGGCACGTGTGAGGTCCTAGATTCAGCCTCCAGAACTGAAAACAATGAAAGGAAGGGAGGAGTCAGGCAGGCAGATAAACAAACCCAGATGCTGGTAGCCACACAGGGCAGAGTCTATAGAATTGATAAAGATAGTTTAGAAAAGCCACTAAGCAAACAAAACTTCAGAGCACCCACTCCCCTCCCTACCACCATCAGTGAAGGGGCAGGATCTTTTGTCATCCACAGTGTTCTGTTTTCAATAAACAGCTATGAGCTATGCAAAGAAAGTGGCGAATTCAAACAGAATTTCTAGAAAGCCTTTGAAGACATTCACACATTAGATGTAGAAAAGTTTATTTATTTATTTATTTATTATATATACAGTATTCTTTTGCATGTATGCCTGCATGTCAGAAGAGGGCACCAGATCTCATTAGGTGGTTGTGAGCCACCATGTGGTTGCTGGGAATTGAACTCAAGACCTCTGGAAGGGCAGTCAGTGCTCTTAACCTCTGAGCCATCTCTCCAGCTAGAAAAAACTTTAAATGAACTTTTTTAAATGTGCTCACAAGAATGAAAGGAAAGAATGGACAAAGTGCAAAGGGGAACCGGGAAGAAACAGATAAAGTTATATAAAGGAGTGAGTAGAAATCGCAAAGCTGAGACACATATAGTGACTTTTTTCTGTAAGTGCTGTAAACCAGCACTTGGGAGGCTGAAACAGGAGGATTCCAATAAGTTTGCAGCCAGCTTAGGATTCATGGTGGCACCTTGTCACAAAACAGCAGAATGGAAACCATGGAGCTGAAAAGAGCATTGACTGAAGTGAAGAAGTGTTGAGGTGCTGTCACTGCTTGAACAGGTGCATCCTGAGCTGATCAGTTGAAGTTACTGTTGAGAGGACCAGAGAGAGCAAAGGATGAACACAAATGAACAAAGCCTTGAAGACCTATGCGTCCATCATGTAGATCATTGTGTAAATCTGAAGAGAAAAGAGGTGTAAGAATAAACAACAGCCAAAGTTTTCTACATTTAGCATGAATTTCTAGGATTTGGGGTTCTCACATGATTCCAAGTAGGAGTGAAGAAACAAGGTTTTATGCTTCTAAGTTATAATATTATTCATTCACAAAAATGAAGTAGTTATATGTGCCATAACATAGATAACTAGGAAACTATGAGACCAGTCAGATGTTAAAGGATAAACACTGTTTAATTCATCCCACTGATATGAAATGTCCACAGTAGGCAAGTCTGTGGAAGCAGGAAGTAGCGTAGTTGTTTCAAGTGGTGGTGGGAAGGAGAGGTGCAGTATTGTTGCCTAATGAACAAGGGTCTACTTTTTTGGGAGGTTAGCAATATTGTGGAGCTGGGCACTGTAGCATGTGTCTAGAGCCCCAGCTACTTAGAAACCCAAAGCAGTAGAATTACTTAAGCACAAGGGTTAAAGATCAGCCTGAGAGACGTTGTCTCAAAAAAGTTTCGGTGTCACATTCCATTGAATTATGTTATGCCCAGTAACATGGTTAAGATTATGACATATATGAAATCTACTTCAATTAATAAAATCAAACAATAGTAACTGCTTAGCTGACAGGTTTGTTAAGACTAAACATGTAGCAAATGTTACATCCCTAACAGAGTGCCTGGCATATAGATGCTGCTTTTGCAAGATTAAAAATCTCTAGATCTGAGATCTACTACACTTGTCAAATCTTAACTATGAAAATTAATCAGTACATCTTGGAATTTATAAGAGGTAGTTAAGAAATTAATAGCAGAGCAGTTTATTACTCTAATTGGTTAATGACTAAGTTCAGGAAAGGTTCAGTAATTGTGAGTAATAGAACATAGGATGCTTACGACTTTAAAGCTGTACATTTCCCAGCATCCTCCTTGAAGAGAGAGACTGGCAGGGATCCAAGTATGGTTTCAGCATGACATGAAGTTGTTAGTGAAATAACTAGTGAATGTAGAGCTGAACGATGTATCTGTTCATGGACTTGGGATTTGTGTCATGGAATCTGTTGCATTCTAAGTTTCCTTGGGTTGTAGGACATTTTGATTCCTAGAGGAAAAGCATGATTCCACAGGGGTAAAATGTACCAATGTGTAAAATCTGTTGGGTTTCATTAGGTCAGTAATGCTTACCTGGAGAACTCTGGGTAAAACCTTCTCCTTTTAAGACCATAGTAACCAGCTGCAAGTCTAAATAGCGGTGCCTCCTTTCACAGGTGAAGAGACTTTCCTCCATGGTAAGCGCCAATGCTTGCTTACCAAGACAGGGTCTCCTGATATGGTTGGTGGAAATTAAAATCAGGTCAGGTTGGAGAGGTCTCAGCAAGACTGAGGCTGAGACAAGCTTATTGCAAGCAATCAGTCTTTTTATACCCTTATCAGAAACAGAACATAATGGTGGTTGCCAAGAAGAATACAGTTGTAGTTGCCAGAATGCAGTGATGTTTGCAAGCTATACAGGGTACACAAGGTCAATGTCTAAGACTAATTCTGTCAAACTTCTATATCCTTCACTGACTTCTAGGGAATGCAGAGATGCACAAGTGGTCTACATGCTCCACTACCTGAGGGGGTGCCCGGTTTCTCAGGAACTGAAAGGCACACAGTGCCCCAGGAGTCATGGACCCTAACCTGAAAAACCTATGATGCATGCCTCTCAAGGCAGCTAGACCAGGCCAACTCCATGATTCCCTGCACCTCCACATCTCCTTTATCTTTATATTTTAATCTTGTTTGTAAAGACTCTTGAATGAGGAAAGCAAGGGTCACTGTCTCTTAGAGTCAAGGACTATTAATTTCCCTGATTTTAAAGAGGCAAAAATCACTGCATTCCCACCACCTAGAGTAGGCTAAGGTGAAAGTTTTTATTTAAATGTGAGACCATGTCAGAATAGATTCTGGTAGTTTGGAAAAAGGAATTTGGTTCAGGAGAGAGAGTGTGTTTATACTCATATATGTGGGTTTTTTTTTTCTGTAGTGACATCAACAATTTTTTATGTGATGTAATTTTTATTTTAAATTAATTTCACAGTAGATATATAAAATAAAATTATCCTAGCATGAGTTAGAGACTAAACTCAATGACTTAATTGTGGTTTTTCTTTGTAAAAAAATAAAAATGTTAAATTTAGACCTTTGTTATGGCAAGAATGCAAAGGACTGTGTTTTATCAATTCATGATCTTGCCTACTTTGCTGTGTGCTCTACAAGCTTGTCTTGCTTATGATGACTATTTCAGAGAATGAAAGCTGAAGTACTCCACTGCATTTCTGGGCTGTAATCTGGAGCAGTGTTTTTGTACTGTATTATTATCTTGTGCTCTGAGTTCTTGAGACTTGAAGTTTGATGCCTCCGTTCCTCCCTAGGCACTGCATGAACCATTGCAGACTTGGCAAGATGCACCGTATATTTTTATCGTGCATGTTGGCATTTCGTCCTCAAAGGAATCACCAAAGGAAAGTGCACTGAGCAATCTTTTTACCAGTAAGTTCAGTCATGTCTTTTAGAAATAGATTCTTTGTTTCATGCATGAGCTATACGAAGTGGGAAGGTTAGAAACACTTTTGTACATCTAGGCACAACCCACGCACTTTCTATGGATCAGATACTTGGTTTTATTTTACTTGCTTTGGCTTTCTTGCTATGAATATCTTTAGTGTTCTTTAGTATTTTGAAGTAGACTTTTAAAAACTTGATTTCAAATTAATAATCATTGATAATTTCTTAACATGAAAAGTTTTTCTTTCTTTTTTAAAAATTATTTTTAAATTATGTATCTAAGTGCAGTTTTGTCCATAGGAGCTGAGGTTCCTGTACTGGCGTTACAGGTGGCTGTAAGCCTCCCAACATGGGTGCTGGGATCTGAACTCAGGTCTTCTGAAAGAGGAGTTTGTACTCTCACCTGCTGAGCCGGCTCTCCAGTTCCTTTCTTCTGTAGCTACGTCACGTTCAGAGTCTTTACCTTTTACCTGGAATTTTGCAGTAACTGTTGTAGTTTCCGTGGTTTCCATTTTTGTTTATTTAAGTCTCTGTTCATAATAAGTTGTCCTATAATTTTCTTTCCTCACACTGTCATTCACTGATTTGGCATCCAGATTATGATAACCTCATATAGTGTATTAGAGAATGTCCCTATTTTTATAGTTTGCAAACAGTTGTAAAGAGTAAACTAACCTGTTTTTTTCTGTTAGAACTTTCCTTACACTACTATTGGAATCTGATTCTCAGTGTCTACCAACCTCTGTAGGTTTTCTTTAATAGGAGAAAGGACTATTCTAGTTCTTTTTCCTCGTATCAGAGGCATGCATGTGTTTTGAGAAAGTGTTGATTGCATTCAAGATTTCAAATTTATTGACAAGTTTTTCTTATTTCTTTACAAGTATCTCTGTCTATTCCTTTTTATAATCTTTAATATTGCTAGGCATGGTGGGTACACATAACTCCAGCAGTCAAGAAGTGGAAGCAGAAGGGTCAAGGAGTTCACAGCCATCCTTGACTGCACAGTGAATTTGAGGCTAGCTTGAAGTATATGAGACCCTGTCACAAAACCCCAGAAGTGATGGCTGGAGAGGTGGCTCAGTCAGTAAAGTCCTTGCCACTCAAATGTGGGGGACTGAGATTGGATTCCTAACCTTCAGCTCAAAAGCTGGCCCAGTGGTGAACCTCTGTAATCCCAGCACAGGAGAGGCAGAGACAGTTAGATCCCTGGAGCTGCTGGCCAGCCAGTGTAGTGGGGGGGTGCCAGGTTCTGTGAGAAACTCTGTCTCAAAATTTAAGATGGAGAGCAACTGAGGATGCTGCCTGATATCAGCCTCTGTCCTCCACACATGTATGCATGCTTACACACAGCGTGTACACTCATGTATCACACACACAAAACCATGAATTACGTAAATAATAGTCTTTTAGTATTGCCTTTGTGTTCTTTAGGTTGTTAAGTCTCCGTGGAATTTTGTTTTATTTTTATCCCTGTGGACTAGCTTTGGCTTTGTTAATTTTCCCAACTATTTTGTGTATTTCATTGACCTTTCTTATTTGATTCGCTTTTAAATTTTTATGATTTTTATAGTGAGTCCTTAACTCCCAATTCAGAAATAGGTTTTGCTTTGCCCCATAGTGATATAGGGGTATAGCAGATCTAGACAGACCAGGTAGTGACCTGACATAATTTCTAGACCTTGGAATATGTATTTCTCTAGGTTAGTGGTTCTCAGACTTCCTATTGCTGTGACCCTTTAATACAGTTCCTCATGTTGTGGTGATGCCCAATCATGAAATTATTTTCGTTGCTACTTCATAATTGTAATTTTGGTACTGTTATGAATCGTAATGTAAATATCTGATATTCAGGATTTTTGATATGTGACCCCTGTGAAAGGACCCTTCATCCCCAAAAGAGGTTGCAACCCAGAGGGTAAGAACCATTGTTCTAGGTTCACAACTTTCTAACAGGTAAAAAAAAAAAAAAAAAAAAAAAAGCAGAAGAGAGCAGTTGCTGGTATTTACTTTCAATCGATTCATAAAGAAGAGGGAGAGAGGCCCTGCTTTACCCACTTTGTGCATCTAACCAGACTCTGGTCCCTTTTTCCTGTTTGAATCTCACTAGTTTTAGTGAGCGCAAAAGAACTACATATAAACTGCCATACCCTGTTTTTGTGACCAGAGTACAACATGACTGTGGCTTTAGTCTCCTGTACTGGTCTGTGTTTCCATTCCATTTCGACTCCTGGAAATATTTGTCTTGTTTTCACAGTTAATATCTTGCTTTTTCTTTTCTTTTTGTTACATACTTGTTTTTTGGAACTGAGGGGACACATTAAAGCATGCTTAACAATACCACCTGAAAGTCTAGAATTATCTCTCTGAACGTTCTTTTCTTTCATCTTGTTTGTTTGTTTGTTTGTTTGTTTGTTTGTTTGTTTGTTTGTTTTCCAGTGCTGGGATTGGACCTAGGGCCTCACGTATGCTGTGCAAGTGTTGTGCTTAGCCCAGATGTCTCCGTTTGATTTGTTTTTGAGACAAGGTCTAGCTGTATAATCCAGGTTGGCCTCAGACTTGCAACAATCCTCCTTCCCCAGTTTCCCAAATGCTGAGAGTATAAGTCTGTGACTTCTTTCATTGTCTCATTAAAGCCTCTGATGGAGCCTGGCATCAGAGGCCACAGTTACAGTCAGGCACCAAACCCAGCTAGCTACATCAGAGTTTCACTTATCAGTCATTCGTAGAGTTTATTCAACTTTTTTACCAGTGGCAGTGTTTAAACCATCAGTCTTTTATTGAGACAGGTCTCATGGCTCAGACTGGCTTCAAACTCTGAATCCTCCTGCTTCTTCCAGATGCTTGGATTGTAGTCATGTACCACCATAACTGGCTCAAAACGTTCATCTTACGATCAGTAGAGTTACTTCAGTGAGGCAGATTTCTCTGATTCATCTTGTAGATAACACTTTTTGTTGTTGTTGTTGTTGTTGTTGTTCCGTAAATGCTATGTATTAGTCAGGTTTCTGCAAAATGTTTGGTAGCAAGTTCTGGGAAAGGTCGGTTCTGGTTTGTTAATGGTGCTGTGCTTTGATCTGAACTTGTGTGGGTTCTTTTTGGTTTTGTTAGCTTTGGTTTTCATTCTTGAGTGAAGAGTCTGCTTATATAAGTAGGGAGCTGCTGGATTGTCTTTATATCTTATTTTACCAGGGACAGTGTATTACTTGTATAAATCCTTATGAATTTAAGCTTTTTAAAAAATACTCTCATTTTGAAAGTGATATCTGTCTTGCAAGATCATAAAAAATAAGTTAAAAAAATTAGGGAAATATAGTAAAGATGGACAGAAGACAAGAATATTAGGAATACATTGTAAGAAGTATACCAAGAATGTTTGGAATTTCTTTGTTTGTTTGTTTTTCGAAACAGGGTTTCTCTGTGTAGCTTTGCGCCTTTCCTGGAACTCTGTAGCACATGCGGGTCTCAAACTCACAGAGATGCACCTGCCTCTGCCTCCTGAGTGTTGGGATTAAAGGCGTGCGCCACCACCGCCCGGCTGAGTGTTTGGAGTTTAAAGTAGGTGGAATAGTTCTAGATGGAAGCTCAGGGATGGCTTTGTGAAGGAATGTCATTTAGTCTTTAAAGAATGTGAGTGTGGGACTGAGGTGGTCAGTGTGTAAAGTGCTTGTGAAGTGTTTACACGGAGGACCCCAGTTGTATTCCCAGCACTCATAGGGGAAAAAGCTAGGTGTGGTAGTGTACACTTGTAATCACAGCACTGGGGAGGCAGTGAAAGCAGACTCCCCTGGGCTTCCTGGCCAGCCAGCCTACCCTTTTTGGTGCTTTCTAGGCCAGTGAGAGACCCTGTCTCAAAAAAGAAGGTAGTGGGGGAATCAGGCATAGCACCTGAAGAATGATACAGTTTTCTGGCCTCCACAAACATGAACACACAACCTGCACAAATACGTTGTACACACACAGAGAATATGAATCTGGAAGGAGTCTTTCCCACTTAAGACAGGAGTGTGAGCCAGGCATAGTGGCACACTTTAATCCTAGCCCTCAGGAGGCAGAGGCAGGTGGATTTCTGTGAGTCCAGCCTGGTCTACACAGTGAGTTCCAGGACAGCCAGGGCTACATAGTGAGACCTTATCTCAAAACAAACAAACAAACAAACAAACAAACAGAAAGACTAGATTGTGGATGAGCCATGAGACTAATACATGGATTTCAAGTTACTGTGTATATCTAATGTATTATTCACCATGACTGAAGTGTTTAAAAGTGAGTTGATGAAACTTTCACTAATTTAATAAAGTAATCATTAATCAGAGTTTTTTGTTTAATTACTGAATCTATCAAATTAATTGAGGCCTGTGTTTTGCCAGTGACTGTTGAAGTAAAGGGTCCCTATGAATACCTCACTCTTGAAGACTACCCACTGATGATTGTAAGTCAACATGTGCTTTTAACCTTGGCAGTAAATTAATTTAGCATGAAATTTAATTTAGCATGAAAATTGTCTGTTTTGTAGCACTGTCTCATTAAAAGATTATTCCTGTGCTGTTCAGAAATTTTTACTTGAGGTTTTTACTTTTCTTTTTAAAAGAGATTTTCTTATTTTATATGGGTGTGAATGTTTTGTCTGTTTGATTACCATGTATGTTTGATTACCATGTCTGTATGTTTACCATGTGAGAGCCTAGCACCTGCAGAGATAAGGTGAAGGCATTGGATACTACGGTTAAGGATGGTTGTGACCCCCCATGTGGGTGTTGGGAACTGAATCCAGGTCCTTGCAAGAGCAGTAAATGCTGAGCCATCTACCCAGACAGTGACCTTGAAAGAGTTAGCCCTTGGGCCTCGTTTATCTGTAAATGAAAAGACCAGTGACTACTGTAGACTTGGAAAGATCTCAGTGACCACCTCACAACTCACATTTGGGTACTGAGCAGGACATACCTCGCTGTCATCTAGCTCTGAGCCCACTCATAGTGACTAAAGCCTGAATCTTCTTTAGTACGTGAGTGTGCAGACTTCTGCTCACAGTTGTTCCCTCTTCCTTGCCCTTTAATAGTTTTCCTTTTCAGTTGTGCTCCATGGCCTCATGATTCTGCATCCCAGCTTGTCAGGCCCATTTCTTCTTCTTCTTCTTCTTCTTCTTCTTCTTCTTCTTCTTCTTCTTCTTCTTCTTCTTCTTCTTCTTCTTCTTCTTCTTCTTCCTTCTTCCTTCTTCTTCTTCTTCCTTCTTCTTCTTCTTCCTCTTCTTCCTCTTCCTCTTCCTCTTCCTCTTCCTCTTCCTCTTCCTCTTCCTCTTCCTCTTCCCCTGTTGTCTTCATTTTATCACTGGATTGTGAGTTAAAAAGGCCCAGTTAATGCAAAGAGCAGACATGCTTGAGGACAAGTTCTTCCTTCTGTAGTCTGCCTCTGTTCAAGACTGGATCATTCTTTCTTGTTTATTAGTATTACACACTAGAGATACAATTTTTTTTCTTTTCAAAAAGCAGGTCGAGTCTATTTTTGTGGTTTGTTATGCCATATGTTGATTTTAAATCTAAATACTTGGTTCTTGGTCCTAATTCTCCTTTTTTATTTCATTCCCAATTGGACCACAGTTTTTCATGGTGATGTGTATTGTATACGTCCTATTTGGTGTTCTCTGGCTGGCGTGGTCTGCTTGCTACTGGAGAGATCTGCTGAGAATTCAGTTTTGGATTGGTGCTGTCATCTTTCTGGGAATGTTTGAGAAAGCCGTGTTTTATGCAGAATTTCAGAATATCCGATACAAAGGCGAATCTGGTATGTTAAAAAAGTGCCATTTTAAAAATTGTATTTGTTTATTTTGTGTGGGTCCATGTGTCATGGCATGGTCCATGTGCCTGTGGGGGTCAGAGGACAACTTATGCAAGTCAGTTCTCTCCTTTCACCACGAGTGTCCTGGCATTGAACTCAGGTGGTCAGGTTTGGCATCAAGCTCCTTTACCTGCTGAGCCATCTCACCAGACTCAAGTTTACTTTTTTTAAAAGATTTATATTTTTTAAATTATCTGTATTTGTGGGCGAATGAGGAGGGTATTACATGCACATAAGTGCAGGTGCCTGTGGAGATCAGAGGGAGCAGATCTTCATGGAACCAAGTTATAGGCAGTTATGGGTCACCCAGTGTGAGTGTTGGGAACCACGTAAGTCCTCTGCAAGAGCAATACAAACTCTTGACTGCTCAGCCATCTCTCCAGCCCCTAATTTGCCACTTTTTGATGGTGGATGAGATGCATGTCAACTTCTGTCAAGTCAGCAGTGGTTACATAGGTCTGCTTTTCAAAAGTTACTTATTAAAATAACTAAAGCAGAATCACTGTCATTGTGACTTTTCCTCTTAATCTTATGGTTCATCGGTACAATGATACAAGAATAATTTTGTTGAAACACACACAGAAAAAGTGGTCATTTAGGACATGATCATCATATTTCTTAAATCCCAATTGTGGTTGATAGCCAAGCCACTATTAAGAAAGAAAGTAAACAAGGCCAATTTAATTGTAAGATGCCACTGATTGCAAGACACACAGATTTTTGTGCCTGTGTGTTTGGGGTGCATCTTAGACTTGATAAAATACAGTAATACCAAGAAAATGGGAAGATGTTTATGGTTTAGTAAGGTTGACTGCTTATCACAAATTACTTGGTATTGTAGATTATTGAGATGGTTTTAGTTTTCTCTCAGACTATTTGTTCATTAATAATTATTGTTGCAAGATATGCTAATTAGCTCTTACCTGGGTCTTTGGAAAGACTTGAAAATAGAAGACGTAAAGTTGAAAACTGTGCACGTGCACTAGAGTGTGTGTGTATGTGTTCTCCATGTATAACTGTATTTCAGTTTACAAAGAAAATGGTAGGGAAATTCCTTTGATACTACAAACTTTCTGTATAGGTTAAGATAGTCTACTTCTACTAAGGTTTTAGGGAAGTTAGGGTGAGTTGATGAGTGAGCACACCCAGATTGTTATGTGCACATCTAAGTTCATTAGTGATATTAGCTGTGTGCTTGTAAAAATTGTACAAGACATAGTCTGTCTTTAGTAAGTCTGATACTTGTGCTCATTCTGAAGTGTTAAGAGACCTGCATTCTGCGGGGTGGGTGGTTGAAACTGGAGTTCAGCACCATTTCTCTCTCTCTCTCTTTCACATAGTCCAGGATGCCTTGGTCCTTGCAGAGCTGCTCTCAGCGGTGAAACGCTCACTGGCTCGAACCCTGGTCATCATAGTCAGTCTGGGATATGGCATAGTAAAGTGAGTATCCACTTCTGAATGAAAATGCCCCCTGGTCATCATAGTCAGTCTGGGATATGGCATAGTAAAGTGAGTATCCACTTCTGAATGAAAATGCCAGTTAGATCAAAACATTAGCCACTAGGTAGTGCTGGTTCTGAAAAGGTTGATAAAAGAAATAGTAGTGAGATAAGAAAAATGTATGAAATTTCATAGCAGTTTTAAGTGTTAGAAATGCTACTTTGCATTTTCTTAAAAACTCAGTGCACCTGTAGAAAATGTACAGTGGGGAAAATAATGCAGAAAAACCAAACTTTCACAGTGAACTAAAAATAGATATATTTTATTTTATGTTTATGGGTGGAGTGTGTGTGTGTGTGTGTGTGTGTGTGTGTGTGTGTGTGTGTGTGTGTTGTGTGTGTGTAAATACCTGCTTCCCGTGGAAGCCTGAAGAGGGCATTGGATCCCCTGGGAACTGGAGTTCCATATGGTTGTGAGCCACCATGAAAATGCTGGGAATCTAACTCAGGTCCTCTTCAAGATAATAAGTGCTCTAAACTGCTGGGCATCTCTCCATCCCACAAATTAGATTTTTTATCAAAAGAATATTCTTATGGTAATTGTTTTGGAAAACTTTAATTATTTTAGTAAAAAAAAGTTATTGAAGCATGCAGTGCTGCAGTCATTGCATAGCCCACTGCTCCCTGCGATGCACTCTGCAAATTCTTCCTAAGCCAGAACTACCAAGTGCCTTCCTTCCTTATACCAGGCACTCATGGTTCTAAGCCCCTGTGATACAACAAATAAAAGATTTGGGTTTTACATTTGTGGAGTAAGGGAACACAGACAAAATTGAAGTAAATGAGTTAAATATCTAGTACATCAATGAAAGGTGCTGTAGTTTATAGGAGAGGGCATCAAGAATGCCAGGCAGGTGTTGGAACTTGGAGCTGTAAATAGGGTGGCCCAGGAAGGCTTCACTTAGTGACATCCAAACAAGGGTTGGGGAAAGCAAAGGGACTATCAGTTCACCTAGAGAAGGAGATTCTGGGGTGTGATTGGATCCTGTGCATGTTTTGAAGGTAGAACCAGTGGAGTTCCATGGTGGTCACATGTGGGATATGAAAGAGAAGAGGAACTGAGGATGGTGCCAACTGATGGTCTGCTCATGTGGCAGGAAGGAGTTGCCATTTACCAAGCCCAGGAAGATCAAGGAGTCGGCTTGGCACAATGGCAAGATTAGGAGGTAGGCTAGGTAAGCACTGAGTGAGGCCAGGACTAGGATAGAGGTTATCAAGATGGAGATACTAAGTTACGACACTACACATGGTTACCAAGGAAGTGAATCTGGAGAGAGAAAGGGTCAAAGACTGGGTGTTAGGATATTTTCTGTTATCTAGATGTCAGTGACATGAAGAGGAAGTTGAGTAACGGTTGAAGGCAGGAGACAAAATGAAGACTGTTCCAAGGAGGAGTCCTTAATTGAATCAGATGACCGGATAGGCCAGGGAAGAAGATTGAGAATTAATTATCGGATTTAATTAATGAAGAGTGTTAGTGGCCATAACAAGTCAGTTTGAGGGAAGGAGTAGGGACAGAAGCTGTCTCCTGAATTAGAGGGAACTCAAGAGAGACCAAAGACATTAAGTAGAATAAGGAGTATGATGGTTAAAATTTTTTATTTAAATATTTAAATGCCTTCTACATGTGATGAAGTATTCAAGATTTTAAGGTAATTCCCTACCATTATGGACATTTCTTAACTGGAAATAGCCATAGAGATTTGTTTTCCTTAGTCAGCTGTACTGTAATGAACCACCTAGTAATTTTGTTAAAATACAGATTCTGGTGGAGTAGGGTTTTAAATATTAAAGATCCGAGGCTTTTCCACCTTTGAATAGAGATTGCTCAAAGATTTATACTTAGTTGGGTTTTGAGCTTGAGCTTATTTGGTGGACTACAACACGACATTTGAGTGTGTGAAGGAATTGTTAACATTTTGAGATTTGCCAATGATATTGTGGTTGTTTGTTGTCATGCATTTTGGTTTGAAGCAGGGTATCATATGGCTCAGACTGACCTTGAAGTCGTGCTGAGATGAGGCCTACACCTCCAAGCCTGGTTCTATGTTTATTTGCCGAGTGTGTGTGTGTGTGTGTGTGTGTGTGTGTGTGTACACTCACTTTTTTGATTGTTTTGGTTTTAAAGTCTTCATCTTTTAACAAACATATACAAATAGTTATACTATGTATAATTTTTTTCTAGATAGTATGAAAGGATGGCAAATGAGTGTTGTGTGCATGGGGTGGAGTTAGCTATATACCGATTGTTGTTAAGACAGTGATGAGCTTTTTAACTGGGGGTTTTTATACTGTTGAATGTTTCCATTTTTTCTAATATATATATATATATATATATATACACACACACACATATATATTATATAGATAAGTAATATATATTTACATTAGAAAAACACATTTAATAAAATATATAATGATTATATATTGTATATTTAACATATATAATATGTATATATTTAATACAGTAACCAGGGACCAGATTTTAAGTTCTAGTATTCTTTGTCATCATTTATGACCAGACTGTCTTAGTTAGGGTTTCTATTGCTGTGAAGAGACACCATGACCATGACAGCTCTTATAAAGAAAACATTTAATTGGGGTGGCTGGCTTACAGTTTGAGAGGTTCAGTCCATTATCATCATGATGGGGAGCATGGCAGCGTGCAGGTAGATGTGGTGCTGGAGTTGTAGCTGAGAGTCCTACATCTTGCAGGCAACAGGAAGTTGACTGAGACACTGGACAGTATCCTGAGCATAGGAAACTCAAAGCCCGTTCCTACAGTGACACACTTCCTCCAAAAGGCTATACCCACTCTAATGAAGTCACACTTCCTAATAGTGCCACTCCTATGAGATTATGGGGGCCAATTACCTTCAGACTCCCACACAAACACTCAGGAGTGGTTTTCTTCCCCTCAGGAGCATGTCATCCCTGAGTTCATGCACCGCACTAATGGCCACTGACACTCTCACTTGGTTTGTTATGTGGCTTGCAGCTTCTGTACTCGTCTCTTTGCTTCCATTTCAGGCCTCGCCTCGGAGTCACTCTTCACAAGGTGGTGGTGGCAGGAGCTCTCTATCTTTTGTTCTCTGGCATGGAAGGAGTCCTCAGAGTTACAGGGGTCAGTATTGCCTCGACTGAATTACTTATTTATTCTATTTTTTCCTTGGTCTGAATGTTTGTGGTCAGTTATTGTTAAGTTTCTGTCTTGAGTCAGTGGGCTGCTCTTCTGTCACCCATGGGCTCTGATTTTCAGTAGACAGGAACAGGTTGAAGTGCTAGGGACCAAGAGTGTTTTAGACTTGAGAATTATTTGATTTTAGAGTGTTTGCATAGAACCTACTGGTTGAGCATTCCTTAATCTAAAAGTCCAACATTTGAACTCCTTCAAAAATCTGAAAACTTTGGGTGTTGTGGGCTTGGAGTTTTGAATTAGGAATGCTCAGCCTGTATAATTCCATTTTTCTGATCTCATCTATTAGAGCTTCATAAATTCATCTGTAATGAATTATCTTTTTCCCACCTGTCCCAGATTGGTAGTTACTTGGTTCTTTCCTCCATTTACTGGTTCATCTAGTCAAAAGCAACAGTGCTCTCTACCCAGAACTTAAATTTAAAAGCTTAAATTCAGTTAACTTTCACATAGCCCATTGCCAAGGAAGGAAGAAGTAGGCCTTCCAGGGCCATTATTTCATTTAGTAAAAAATCAGATTCTGTCAAAACCCATTAGATTCAAAGTGTTAGGTTCTATGCACTTGGCTTTGCCCTCGGCACCTCTCCTTCCTACAACACTTGATCATTGTACATTTGTTTTTCAAACCACCCTGCCCCCGTGTGCAGTCTCTGCAGATACTTAGCGACTTTAACTGTCAATTTCACTTTCTCTCCTCCACCATTGCTATAGTATTTTTCTTACTCCTTGGCTCTGATAGTAAGCCTGGCCCTCTCTGCTGTTGATGCCTGTATTATTTTATGGATATCCTTTAATAATTCTCTGGTGATTGGGTTGTTAGAATTAAATACAAAGCAGCTTAGATGCAAATTTGTAGAAAGTAGGAATGATGTTTTGGGGAAAGATAATTACTTATGTTGTATGTTAGGGTAGGCTATTAGTAAAATTTCATCACATTCCTCTGAGAGTCAATAATTCTTAGAGTGTTAATGATGTAATAATTATTTAAAATGTGAGGGATATCTTTTTAAGATTTTAGTATAAAAATAAGAGTAGGAAATCAAGATGGCATGGGGTTATAAATATGAGGACATTTGTGTTCTCTCTTTTAAAAAAATGTTTATTTATTTAATGTGCGCTGGTGTTGTGTTTTTGTTTTTGTTTTTTGTTTTTGCCTGTATATATTCTGTGTCAGATCCCTTGGAACTGGAGTTACAGACAATTGTGAACTGCTATGTGGGTGCTGGGAATTGAATCCAGGTCCTCTGAAAGGGCAGCCAGTGCTCTTAAACACTGAGCCATCTCTCCAGGCCCATGTCATTCTCTTTTATGTGGGAACTCTATGGTAGTATTTTATAGCAGTTTCATTGACTTAAGAAGAATTGATAGTTGATGTGAATCATTTATAGCTGTCTGCTGTCTGCAGCTGTAGAGAAGGGAGGAATGGTTATTTGCCCAGTGCTAGCCCTTGTGGTTTTCTTCAGTTCACATGCAAACCCATTCTAGCTGTCAGTATAAATGCAGAGCCATGTGCTGGTTTCTTCTCTTGCCTCTCTATTCATCTGTTTTCACCACCTCTTTTTCTTTGTCTCCAGGCCCAGACTGATCTTGCTTCCTTGGCCTTTATACCCTTGGCTTTCCTAGACACTGCCCTGTGCTGGTGGATATCCTTCTCATTGGCTTGTTTGATGGCCGTTCCCTTTCTCCCCTTGGAGATGGGTTTCCATTAATCTTTCTGTTGATTTCTCCTTGATCTGGGAAGTGGTTTATTTTATATGTTAACGGCCTGAGGGCTCAGGTAAGCAGTTTCGCTTATTTTTGTTTTATTATTCTTAAAAAATCACAGAATTTGGTTGCTAAGCACAAGATCAAAGCTTTTGCCTCTCTCTCTCTCTCTCTCTCTCTCTCTCTCTCTCTCTCTCTCTCTCTCTCTCTCTCTCTCGTGTTTTGAGACAGGGTTTCTCTGTGTAGACCAGGGTAGCCTCAAACTGGACATCTCACCTTGATTTTGGATTTATCGTTTGCTCATCTCTCTGTATTAGAATCATTGGCTACTCTGGTCCTGCTCTTTCTTTTAGTCTTTACCAATTATGAAATTGTTGCCTGTGAAAAGAATTTGATCCCCAAAATGTGTTTAGGAACCACTTAATTGTTCAATTGTACAGTTACCTGATTGTAATTCAGGTGTCTGGATCCAGATCACTATCTGCCAAGTACTGTGATCCTTGAGTACTGGGGTAGTGAAGGGTAAAGTGGGCTTAGGTATCAGTGAGAGCTCTGATAAGTTACAGTAAGCTCTGGCTCCCTTAAATTTTTCTTATTTCTATTTTCTTTTTAAGATGTAATTTTTAATTATGTATATATGAGTGCATTGCCTGCAGAGACCAGAAAGGGGGTGCTGGATCCCCTCCAGTTAGAGTTACAGACTGTTGTGAGCTGTCTGCTGTGGGTGCTGGGAACCTAGCCCTGGTTGTCTGTAAGAGCAGTATGTACTCTTAACTGCTGAGCCATCTGTCCAGGCCCTTTATACTTTATTTTAAAATTCCTATTTGTTGGGGAGTGCGTGGCACAGTGTATGAAGGTCAGAAGACATCTTCCTAGAGAGTTCTTGCCTTCCACCTTTATGTGGGTTCTGGATCTGGAGCTCAGGTTGCCAGGCTTGATTGCTGGGTGGTGAGCTCCTCATCGGCCCCCAGCTCCTTCATTTTTATAACTGCTTCTCTGATAGTTGGGCATGAGAGAGAGCAGGCATCATTGTAGTAGTCATCAGTTCCCTTTGTCCTTCCATGAGAACTCTTATTTGGAAATAAAGTTCTTAAAATGAAGCCTCATTGCTTTGGTGGCCTACTTGCCTGGGATTCTCAGGCAATTGTTGGGTGCTTTTAGTTAATTCACAGTGTGGGCTGCTGATGGTGCTACTTGGGGACTGAGTATAGAACTCTGGAAAGCTGTGGGCACAAGTGTGATTGTGATCCTACAGTGGATTAGCTGAGCCGGATAGAATCACCTTAAAGAGAGATGGTGTTTCCCCGCCCCTTGTGTGTTACTCACTTTATCATTTCCACTTGCCTGTTTTTTGTTTTTTTAATCTTTTAAAATTTTCTAGCCAGCCTCTACCTTTCTTTGTTTCCCTGTATTTTTCTTCATTCTCACCTTCATTCTGTAGGAATTCATGGGGAGGTTAGAGTGTTTGTGAGAATAGATAAAAGTAAGAGCTATAAGATCTCTGAAATCTAACTTTACAAGAATGACCCTAAATCCTCAAACCTGAGAGTTAATTTACTTACCTTTTTGAATGTTTTATTCCTTGACTTGCAAACACATATTCATTAGCCTCACTCAAACAATGAAGCTGTTAAAACTTCGGAGGAACATTGTAAAGCTCTCTCTGTACCGACATTTCACCAATACACTTATCTTAGCAGTGGCGGGTAAGTTTGAAACTTTTTAAATGTTGTCATGATCCTGTGATTTCCTTTAGAACAGGAATTTTTAAATTTTTTTATTTTATTATTATATTTTATTTGAATAGTGTTTTGCCTGCATGTATCTGTGCACCCCATGTGTGCCTGATGCAGAGTCAGAAGAAGGTGTCGGATCCCCTGGAACTGGAGTTGTGGACAGTTGTAAGCCACTGTGTAGGTGCTAGCAACTGAACGTGGGTCCTCTGGAAAGGTGGCCAGTGCTCTTGAGTGCTAAGCCATATCTCCAGCCCCTGGAACAGAAATTCTTAATCTGAGAGGGCCATTGGTAGTTACAGAAAGTTTTGTTTTTTATTGAAGGAAAGCAATCATGGTTCTAATCAAATTCTCTAAAGGGTTTATGATCTTTTTATAAAGATTAAGAGGAGAGGAGATGGCTCAACCAGATGCTTGCTATGTAAGCCTAAGGCCAACAGTTCAGACCCCCGTCCTGACGTGGAAAAGCCAGCTGTGGGTTGGGGTGGCTCAGGAGATAAAGCACATGTCAGAGAAGCCCGGAGACCACAGTTCTGATCCCAGCAGCCATAGTGGAAACAGGAAGTCCCTGGAGCTTGCTGGTCATGTAGACTTCCAGATTGGTGAACTTCGAGTCCAGCCAGTCCGTGTGCTCCAGTTTCAGTGAGAAGTACTTCCTCAAACAATGAGTTGGAGAAGGAGAGATTTATTCTGGTAATGCTAATAAAGTTAGCATAAGTTCCATAGCTACTGAAGTAGCCAGATGGTAAAGACAAAATGACAAAAATTATAAACCTACTTTACAGAAAATGTTGGCAATAGTATGTATTATGGGCCTTGCTTGTGGTAGGTGTTTAATAAATTTATACTGAAAATAACTAAGTGATAGTAATGTTTTGGGGTCAGGAATATCGAATTGTACTTATTTAAGATCATCGAATGTAACTGGGCTTGTAAACGGCCATTCATCATCTGACCAGGTTTTTCATTTTATGCTAGCATCTATTGTGTTCATCATCTGGACAACCATGAAGTTCAGAATCGTGACTTGCCAGTCGGTAAGCTATAAACACTGTGGTTAGGAGCGTGATAATGATGATTATAGTCCAAGATTCTTAGAAGGTATAAGAATTTAAGGCTAGGTCTCTGCCCCTCGGTATTCTGGGCTGCCATGTTGTGTGGTGTGCTTGTTTTTGTTTATTTACTGGTCTTAGGGATTGAACCTAGGCTCTTGTGCATACTAGGCAGAAGCTTTGCCTCTAAGCCACACTCCCAGCCCCTACTGGTATGTTTTATGTGGTCATCCTTGTCATAGAAAAAGAGTTTTGTGGATGGTAACCACAGCCTGTCATATTATTGCAAGTTTGCTTTAACTCAAAATCTCAGGAAGTGCTGAAACATCATGTGTAAATGATTCCTATCTGAGTAGAAGCTATGTGCTTTAGATCTGGACAGAGACTGTGGCCAATAGGATTTCTCTGGAGATAGAATTCTCTTTTGGTTTATACTGATAAGTGACAGATGACAACTATACAATTAGCAATAGGGCCAGGCATGATGGCACACAATTTTAATCCAGCAGGAAAATTAGAAATCTAAACCTAGAGCCCAGCGTGGCACACACTTTTAGTTCCAGCACTCAAGGCAGAAGCACGCGAATCTCAGAATTCAAGGCCAGCCTGGACTATAAAGTGAGTTCCAGGACAGCCAGGGCTGTTACATGGAGAAACCTCATCTTGAAAAACCAAAATAAAAAAAAAGAAAGAAAGAAATTTAAGCATAAGCCAGGTATAGTGGCACACACCTTTATTCCAGCAGTTGGGAGGCAGAGATAGGCAGATCTCTGTGAGTTTAAGGCCAGCCTGGTAAAAAACAGTAAATAAATAAAATTTTAAAGTTAGTAGCCAAGTGTTCCTTTCCTTGAGGATTATCTGAGCTGTGACACTTTGACAGGTACTCTGTGCAGCTCGCCGGTGCCTTTGCGATAGCAACAGTAAGCACGACCGAGGACTTGCTTTTCTTTCCAAGCTTATAGCCCCAGCACTTGCCAGGTGCCTAGTACAGTAGCTTCCAGTAGAACTAGCTTGAGTGTATAAATAAGGGGTTTTTGTTCTATGCCAAGGGATTGTGAACAGTGATAATATTCATAGTGTTGCACATTTCCCCCTTATTGCAGGACTGGCGGGATTGTGAACAGTAATATACATAGTGTTGCACATTTCCCCCTTATTGCAGGACTGGCGGGATTGTGAACAGTGATAATATACATAGTGTTGCACATTTCCCCCTTATTGCAGGACTGGCGGGATTGTGAACAGTGATAATATACATAGTGTTGCACATTTCCCCCTTATTGCAGGACTGGCGGGATTGTGAACAGTGATAATATACATAGTGTTGCACATTTCCCCCCTTATTGCAGGACTGGCGGGAGCTGTGGGTGGATGATGCCATTTGGCGGTTGCTGTTCTCCATGATCCTTTTTGTCATCATGATTCTCTGGCGACCATCAGCAAATAACCAGAGGTACTGGGACTCTTTATTCTGCTACCAGAATGACCATGCTGTCAAGTAAGGTGCTGTTGTAGGGCACTGTCAGGTCTGGTTGCGTAGTGGACACTAGGTGGAAGTGCTTCTTCAGCCCTTCCATTTACCTGCTTTGTGGTTCTGGCATGCTGTCTCTTTTGCTTCTTTGGGTCTTAGTTCCCTTTTTTGTAATGAAAGGGAATAAAACCAAGTGACTTAGGTCTTTTTTAATAGGTTATCTGCCCCCTGATAATAGGTTTCTCTGCTGATGCAGTAAGCCAGATCAAGCCGAATTGAAAAAGTAAAAGAACAGGTTTATTTGAGCAGAGCAACTCCCAGGTGAGTTCTCTAGCCCAGAGATCGAGGCAGGAGAAGTCACACGCCCAAAATAAAGCTGGCCTGTAGGCGAGCAGTGGTGAGGTGTCTGCCACAAGCTGGGTTTATGCCCACACATGGGGACTTGGATGGCTGGAAACTTCACGGGAGGAGCTGCAGTAGCCAGCAAGAATGAGGAACTGGGCTTTTTGGCGCCTTTTCTTTCTTGGAGATTCTCTGAGACGTTGAGGTTTGGAGAGAGAGGAATGGGGCTTTCTGGATCAAACAGCAGTAAGCTGGAGGTTCCAGCCGAACATGTTTCAACTCTGACAACATTTTACACTATAAATAATTGGTTTAGGCAAATATGGGAGAAAATAAATGAGGATCTCTCTACTTTCTGGTGTTCAGAAAGAAATAAAAAAATTCTGTAATAAAAATAATAGAAAATAATAGAAATAAAAAATCTAGCTTACTATGATACAGTAAAATGAAAGTCATGTTACCAACTGTGGAGTTTAAGGTCATCAGGTTATGGTTCAGTGCAGGCAAATCCTGATTAGGAGCTGCCCCATCCTTATCTTATCAGTGTCCATACCTTTGTTTCTGTTCTCTTTTTCCCTCCCTTATATTTAGATGATTAAAAGATTATGTTAAACGACATAACCCCAAAGGGAAAGGGCTAGAACTTAATAATCAGACAGATACACAAACTCAAGTAATAGAGAAAAGCTAAGAAAGAAAATAAAAGCAAGCTGAAGCCATACTGGTGGGAAGAGTGTACAGCTTTGGGCGCCTCTGTTAGATCTTTTCTGAGCTCGTTGCTCATTAGCTGTAATTTGGTTTAAAATGTTTCCTTTCCTCAGTCTTTAAAAGTTTTTTGTATTAGCCAGGCATAGTGGCACATGCCTTTAATTCCAGCACTGGGGAGGCAGAGGCAGGCAGATCTTTGTGAGTTTGAGGCCAGCCTGGTTCCAGGACAGCCAGGGCTACACAGAGAAGCCCTGTCTCGAAAAAAAAAAAAAAATGTGTATTACTGTCTTGCTTTCTTTTCCAAACACTGCCTGCATTCCCTGTGACTTCATATTAATCACTTAGTTACATTAACAGTGTTTTATATGAGGAAGATAAGATATAATACGGAAACAGTCTGTATATTGATGATGTACTCCAGTATCCCCTTGTACTGGTCTCCCCACCCTGTCGTGTGACAAAACTTTTCCTGGGAAAACAGCACACATGTCTTCTTACTCAGATAGGGAGCAACAGACCAATTCCAGTTTGGTGAACCAATGATCTTTATTGGGGTTACTAACAGGAATATGGGTGAGGGGTTACTTCCAGGAGCAGGAATGACTCAAAGACAGCTGCATCACCAAGGCCACCCCAGCATGGGTGACAGCTCACAGAGATGGGAACCTGGAGCACACGCACAACCTGCAGAAAGCGCAGCAGGTTGAGAGTGCCCTTTCCAGAGGCCTTAGTTGGTCTCAGCCTCTTTCAGCAGCTTGGCTGGTTTCCGCTGCTTCAGGCAGCTGGTCTAGTATCAGAATCTTTGCAGCTTGGCTGGTCAGAGAGTCTTACTTTGTAGCTTGGCTTTTCTGAATCTTTTTTTTTTTGCAACTTAGCTTTCATTCTCTGAGAGGGACTCTCAACTTTTATTGCTTACTCTGGCAGGGAGGGGCTTAGTGAATCTGGTTGGCTTCAGGAACTTCTGGAAGCTGTTTTGAGGTTTTTGCCTTCCTGTTTAAGGAGCCTTCCCTGCAGGATAGAATGTTTCAATCCTTGAAACTCACACTACACCCCCTCTCAGCCCCCTTACTTAACAGTTTTGTAAATCACATATATTTTATTCATTTGTTAGTTAATATCTTCCTTATCCTCCCATACCCCAAACAAAGCCCCAGATGTGATCCTGTGATAGCAAAGAACTGTTCTACTTCTAACCAGAGTTACTCAAGATCCAGAGTCTGGGAGAAGAACCCTGACAAGACTGTGCCCAGTCTCCTGCTACTTGCAAACTTATGGTTCCCGTCACCTCTCGTAGGTTTGGTAATTCACTAGACAGACACACAGAGATCACTGTAAGTGTTAGACTTATGGCCTCTGTTTATCTCCAACAAAGAAGAAAAGCTGTCATAAGCCAGGAGAAGACAGGATGCTGAGTCTGGAGGAACCAAACCAAAGCTTCCGGCTGGCTGCCTGCAGTATCACAGGCTGTACTATACTTTCTCTTGGCCGAATAAGACTGCAGAGTATTGCCAGTCTGGCAAACCCACCTGAACCTTAGGCACTCAGAATTTTTGTTGGGGATCTGTTACATGTAGCTGTGTGTCTGACCTTACATTTTTAACCCTTTCTGGTGGTCAGGCTAATACCTTTATATACCTGAATGGTTTTCTCTGGTCCTACCCAGACCCAGGGTCCCACAGCCACTTACGTTAATTACAACTGCTCGGCCATTAGTTTAGGTCTATTACTGACTAGCTCTTACGCTTAAATTAACCATAATTCTTACCTATGTTTAGCCACATGGCTTGGTACCTTTTCTCAGTTCAGCCTTGTCATCTTGCTTCCTCTGTGTCTGGCTGGTGACTCCTGACTCTCCTGTCCTCTTCCCAGAATTCTCTTAGTCTGCTTGGTCTGCCTATACTTCCTGCCTGGCTACTGGCCAATCAGCGTTTTATTAAACCAGTGTACAAGAGCATTATCCCACAGCACCTTTAGTCTCCATTTCCTGGACAGGTCAGAACTAACATGGATATTAGTTCTAATAAGATATGACCTGAGGCCCTTTTTGCAGACCACACTGTTAGATCCCAAGGGAAACCAAGATATTCCCATCAAGCAAGGACCTTCTGGCTGGGTGGTGGTGACAAATGTCTTTAATCCCAGTACAGACCGGGACAGAGGTAGGCAGATCTCTAAGTTTGAGGCCAGCCTAGGCTACAGAGCAAGTTCCAGGACAGTCAGGACTACACAAAGAAACCTTGTCTCAAAAAATAAAAAATAAAAAAATAAAGAACCTTCTGTAGGCATGGAGATCCCCTCCCAATGTCCAAGGGCAGAAATCAGACCTTGCTTTGTGTAAGATTGATTCTTCATTATACAGATGCTACCACATTTATGTGACAGACACAGATGCACCATTAATATAACTAGCATATAAGGGAGTCAGTTTGTGGGTGGGATATCTTAACTAATATGTCTTCTCAAACCATTACAGGGCCATCAAGATAGCTCATTTGGTGAAGACACCTATTTGCACCGTGCCTGCTGACCTAAGTTCAATCCCCCAACCCATCTGGTAGAAGGAAAAAAATTGACTCTTCCATGTTGTCCTCTGACCTCCATGTATGCACACACACACACACACACACACACACACACACACGAATAAAAAACATTACATAACATTTTTATGTTTTTTGCTGCTGTAATTATTCATTTAATCCTTTGATCTTCCAGGCTTGATACTTAGAAGATATTTATATAGACTATGTAGCATAAAACTGAGGTGGCTTCTAGTAAACCCATTTCTTCCATGGACAGCCCTGCCATGATTGTTACAGCTTGAGGATTCTTTTAAGTCACTCTCCCAACACATTGATTATAATTAAGCCTTGTGGTCCTTGTGTTAAACTGTGGTCATGCTAGATTTAAGGAAGTTTCTGTCCTTTTTGAGTAGTGGTGCTAGGGATTGAACCTAGGGCCTTCTGTCGTCTTTCTTGGCAATAGTCTCTGCCTTACTCTCATCCTTACGTTGTGTGTGGGCTTGGCCTTAGTTACTACATCAAATAGAGGTGGGGGGGGGTCTGTCTTCCTCTCATCCTTACGTTGTGTGTGGGCTTGGCCTTAGTTACTACATTAAATAGAGGTGGGGGGGGGTCTGTCTTCCTCTCATCCTTACATTGTGTGTGGGCTTGGCCTTAGTTACTACATCAAATAGAGGTGGGGGGGGGTCTGTCTTACTCTCATCCTTACGTTGTTTGTGGGCTTGGCCTTAGTTACTACATCAAATAGAGGTGGGGGGGGTCTGTCTTACTCTCATCCTTACGTTGTTTGTGGGCTTGGCCTTAGTTACTACATCAAATAGAGGTGGGGGGGGTCTCTGTCTTACTCTCACTTCAGATGCTTTTCAAACTGTAACTGTGATCTTTTCCAGTTAAGTTAGCCCTTAATAAGTGACCAATATTCCCTGTTCCTATCTTACTTAAATTTTTTTTTTTCCTCATGAGAGATTTTAAAACAAAATAAAATGAAAGTGTTAGACAGCAATAAAATGAGAAGTACAGAAGGAGGTCAAAACTAAAGCCTTCTAGGGATCACCAAGTCTCATTGCCAAGTCTGTTGGGAATACTGAGGAAAGGCATCAGAGATGTGCTCAGTTAGTAGCTTTCTCGTGTGGAGACTGAGGTTTTAAACTACCTGGGGCACCTAAAGTTAGATCTCCTTTTTTTAGTCAGCTCGAAAGTTGAAGTTTTAAATTAGAGCTATTTTTCTTTTTTTTTTTTTTTTTTTTTTTTTGGTTTTTCGAGACAGGGTTTCTCTGTGTAGCTTTGCGCCTTTCCTGGAACTCACTTGGTAGTCCAGGCTGGCCTCGAACTCACAGAGATCCGCCTGGCTCTGCCTCCCGAGTGCTGGGATTAAAGGCGTGCGCCACCACCGCCCGGCGTTATTTTTCTAATATATGTCTTTGAAATACATTGTTTTAAACATTTCATAGTGACTTGAATTAGAGGTTTTTTATTGCTTAATAAGAGACAGAGTCTCGCTGTGTCATCTAGACTAGACTTGCTTTGAACTCTTTTTTTTTTTTTGCATTTTATTTTTTACTTTTATTATTATTATTATTATTATTATTATTATTATTATTATTGTGTGTGTGTGTGTGTGTGTGTGTGGTTTCTCTGTGTAGCTTTGGAGCCTGTCCTGTATCTCGCTGTCTAGACCAGGCTGGCCTCGAACTCACAGAACTCTGCCTCCTGAGTGCCGGGCTTATAGGCCAGCTTTGAACTCTTAACTGTCCTGCCTCAGCCTCCCTAGTTCTGGGATTACAGGTTTGTGCTGCCTCACCTAGCTTGACTTTACTTTTCAGAAAACACTACTGAGAGTTTGGACTCTTGTTCTATTGTCTCCATTTACAGATGAGGAAATTAACTTGTCTAAGTCCCCCGGAGTCTGTGGCTCATACCATCCCGCTATTCAGTTGATGGAACAGGCATTTAAGAACTGTGTGATGGAAGAGCTGAGGGAACAGGCATTAAGAACTAACTGTGTGATGGAAGAGCTGAGGGAACAGGCATTAAGAACTAACTGTGTGAAGGGAAGAGCTGAGGGAACAGGCATTAAGAACTAACTGTGTGATGGAAGAGCTGAGGGACGGGCATTAAGAACTAACTGTGTGATGGAAGAGCTGAGGGACGGGCATTAAGAACTAACTGTGTGATGGAAGAGCTGAGGGAACAGGCATTAAGAACTAACTGTGTGAAGGGAAGAGCTGAGGGAACAGGCATTAAGAACTAACTGTGTGAAGGGAAGAGCTGAGGGAACAGGCATTTAAGAACTGTGTGAAGGGAAGAGCTGAGGGAACAGGCATTTAAGAACTAACTGTGTGATGGCTGGGCGGCGGCGGCGCACGCCTTTAATCCCAGCACTTGGGAGGCAGAGCCAGGCGGATCTCTGTGAGTTCGAGGCCAGCCTGGGCTACCAAGTGAGTCCCAGGAAAGGCGCAAAGCTACACGGAGAAACCCTGTCTCGAAAAACCAAAAAAAAAAAAAAAAAAACAAAACTGTGTGATGGAAGAGCTGAGGAACGGGCATTAAGAACTGTGTGATGGAAGAGCTGAGGAACGGGCATTAAGAACTAACTGTGTGATGGAAGAGCTGAGGAACGGGCATTAAGAACTAACTGTGTGATGGAAGAGCTGAGGAACGGGCATTAAGAACTAACTGTGTGATGGAAGAGCTGAGGAACGGGCATTAAGAACTAACTGTGTGATGGAAGAGCTGAGGGACGGGCATTAAGAACTAACTGTGTGATGGAAGAGCTGAGGAACGGGCATTAAGAACTAACTGTGTGATGGAAGAGCTGAGGAACGGGCATTAAGAACTAACTGTGTGATGGAAGAGCTGAGGGACGGGCATTAAGAACTAACTGTGTGATGGAAGAGCTGAGGAACGGGCATTAAGAACTAACTGTGTGATGGAAGAGCTGAGGAACGGGCATTAAGAACTGTGTGATGGAAGAGCTGAGGGACGGGCATTAAGAACTGTGTGATGGAAGAGCTGAGGGACGGGCATTAAGAACTAACTGTGTGATGGAAGAGCTGAGGGACGGGCATTAAGAACTAACTGTGTGATGGAAGAGCTGAGGGACGGGCATTAAGAACTAACTGTGTGATGGAAGAGCTGAGGGACGGGCATTAAGAACTAACTGTGTGATGGAAGAGCTGAGGGACGGGCATTAAGAACTAACTGTGTGATGGAAGAGCTGAGGAACGGGCATTAAGAACTGTGATGGAAGAGCTGAGGGACGGGCATTAAGAACTAACTGTGTGATGGAAGAGCTGAGGGACGGGCATTAAGAACTAACTGTGTGATGGAAGAGCTGAGGAACGGGCATTAAGAACTAACTGTGTGATGGAAGAGCTGAGGGACGGGCATTAAGAACTAACTGTGTGATGGAAGAGCTGAGGGACGGGCATTAAGAACTAACTGTGTGATGGAAGAGCTGAGGGACGGGCATTAAGAACTAACTGTGTGATGGAAGAGCTGAGGGACGGGCATTAAGAACTAACTGTGTGATGGAAGAGCTGAGGGACGGGCATTAAGAACTAACTGTGTGATGGAAGAGCTGAGGAACGGGCATTAAGAACTAACTGTGTGATGGAAGAGCTGAGGGACGGGCATTAAGAACTAACTGTGTGATGGAAGAGCTGAGGGACGGGCATTAAGAACTAACTGTGTGATGGAAGAGCTGAGGGACGGGCATTAAGAACTAACTGTGTGATGGAAGAGCTGAGGGACGGGCATTAAGAACTAACTGTGTGATGGAAGAGCTGAGGGACGGGCATTAAGAACTAACTGTGTGATGGAAGAGCTGAGGAACGGGCATTAAGAACTAACTGTGTGATGGAAGAGCTGAGGGACGGGCATTAAGAACTAACTGTGTGATGGAAGAGCTGAGGGACGGGCATTAAGAACTAACTGTGTGATGGAAGAGCTGAGGGACGGGCATTAAGAACTAACTGTGTGATGGAAGAGCTGAGGGACGGGCATTAAGAACTAACTGTGTGATGGAAGAGCTGAGGAACGGGCATTAAGAACTAACTGTGTGATGGAAGAGCTGAGGGACGGGCATTAAGAACTAACTGTGTGATGGAAGAGCTGAGGGACGGGCATTAAGAACTAACTGTGTGATGGAAGAGCTGAGGGACGGGCATTAAGAACTAACTGTGTGATGGAAGAGCTGCTGCAGTTGCACTTCCAGTCTAAGTTCTGTGATGCTCAGAGAGCGGTGTTCCCCGTGGCATTCCCTCTGTGCTCTTCCGCCAGGTTTGCCTTTTCACCCTTGTCAGAGGAAGATGAAGAGGATGAGCAGAAGGAACCGATGCTGAAGGAAAGCTTTGGTGAGCTTTGGAGAAAACTCACTGTTCTTATGTGGGCTTTCAGTATTTTTTTTTCTCAAAGAAAATAATTTTAAAAGAAAAAAAAACAGCGATATGATTCTTCTGTTTGGTAAAGTTAGGGTGAAGGGAGAACAAGCTTTAAGTGGAGCCACGATGAACCCAGTAACACTTCTGCATGATGTCCAGATCCCTTGTAGAAATGAGACACAAATTTAGCTTTGCACTTCTATTACACATGTTGTTAGGATAGAGGAGCATCTGTTCATAGTTTAGTCAGTAAGCTTAACATAAGTCTGAGTATGGTTTTGCTTTGGTGGCTGGTGTAATGACAAAGTTAACCAATCTGTGGCCTTTTGTTGTGTTTTCCTTCCCTTTTACAGAAGGAATGAAAATGAGAAGTACCAAGCAGGAACCAAATGGAAATAGTAAAGTCAGCAAAGCAGTAAGGATGACTTTTTTCCTTTCTTTGTGATCTCGGCCTGGTCTGTGGCCCATGGTGGAACCCAAGCTTGTTAGGGGTAGGCCTTAATGGTTTTTTGTAACTATGGTTTTTTTTTGTTTTTCAAGACAGGGTTTCTCTGTGTATCCCTGGCTGTCTTGGAACTTGCTTTGTAGACCAGGCTGGCCTCGAACTCACAGAGATCCGCCTACCTCTTCCTCCCAAGTGCTGGGGTTAAAGGCCTGCTGTTATGCTTGCTTTTAAATATTTTAATTTTAATTTTACTATGTTTCTATTTCTTTTTTGGTTTTCTGAGACAAGGTTTCTCTATATAACAGTCCTGGCTGTCCTGGAACTCGCTCTGTAGACTAGGCTGGTCTTGAACTCACAGAGATCCACTTGCCTCTGCTTCCTGAGTGCTGGGATCAAAGGCGTGTACCACCACCACTTGGCTACTGTATTTCTATTTTTATTAATTTATTTGTGTGTGTGTGTGTGTGTGTGTGTGTGTGTGTGTGTGTGTGTGTGTGTGTATGGATGTGAGTGGAGTAGGGTGTGTGTTATGCCTGTGTACAGGTCAGACAACAACTTATGGGAGTTGGTTCTCCCTTACCACCATGTGAGTTCCAGGGATTGAATCCAGGTCTTCAGGCTTGGCAGCAACACCCTTACCCCCTTGAGTCATCTTGCTGGCCTACGTGAATTAACCGTTACAGCAGTTTTTGTAGTCACTAAAAATTCCAGGACATTTTTCACGTTTTTTTAAGAAAGCAACTAATATTTGTAAGAATCCTCAAAAATACAAGCAAAACACCTAAGTAGTTAAAGTGTTCTTGAGAAAAATAATAAAGCTGAAGGCATCACACTAATGTGACTTCAAAATGCACCATAGTGGGACTGAGGAGGAGGAGGCTCTGCTGCATGGGTAAAGCACTTTCTGTAGAATCATCAGGGTCCGAGTTCAGATCCCCAGGCCCAATATAAAAGCCAGGCAAGCATGTGTAACCCAGGTCCTGGGAGGTGGAGGTGGGAGCATCTCTAGTGTTTGCTGGCCAGCTAATCTCGCTAATCACTGCACTCCAGATGCAGTGAAAGACCTTGTCTCAAAAAATATGTGGGTGAGCCGGGCAGTGGTGGCGCACGCCTTTAATCCCAGCACTTGGGAGGCAGAGGCAGGTGGATCTCTGTGAGTTTGAGGCTAGCCTGGTCTACAAAGCAAGTTCCAGGAAAGGCGCAAAGCTACACAGAGAAACTCTGTCTCAAAAAACCAAAAAAAAAAAAAAAAAAAAAAGTGGCGGTAAGGTGGCCCGGCAGTTGAAGGCTTGTGCTGCCAAGCCTGATGACTCGAGTTTGGTGGAAAGCAAGAACTCCTTTAAACTGTCCCACAAAGCTATAAATGAATAAATGTAAAAAAAAAAAAATTAGCTAAGGTGAGGAATGATTGAGAAGGACAAATATTAATATCTGGCGTGAGTACACACACGCTTATACATACCTGCGTGTATACAAACACATATACTTCCACAAAAACGTTCCACAGGGAGCTAGAGCTATAGTTCACAGTAGAGTATGTTCAGCCTGCATGAGTCCTAGGTATAACCCACAGGACAACTAAAACAAACCTACAGAGCCATCATAATCAAAACAATGTGGTATTGGCATGAAAATGGAGAAGTGAACCAATGGAACATGGTAGAGAGCCTAGAGGTTACATTTATACATTTCTGGTCATTTGAATTTTGACAGAGGTACTAAGGACAGATAGTAAGAAAAGGACATTTTTTTTTCTTTTTTCAATAAATCATGTTAGAGAAACTAGAAGTCTATTCAAAATGAAGTAAAGGCTCTGGGGGATATAGTTCAGTTGTAGAGTTCCAGCCTTGCCTGAATGAGGTCCTAGGTTCAATCCCCAGGACCATAAATGGGGTGAGTTTTCGGTGTGTGTGTGTGTGTGTGTGATTAAGGTCTTAAATATAAGGCCTGAAACTGTAAAACTCATAGAAGAAGACAGGAGAGCCATTGCGTCATATTGGTCTGCATAATGAGTTGCTTTTTGTTTTTTGTTTTTAATTTGGATCAAGCAGCTTAGGCCACAAAACCAAAAATGGAACAGCCGTCACATAGAATTGCATCAAACCAGAAAGCTGCTATTCAGTCGACAGAGTAAATAGCCATGGAATGAGAGAAAATATGGTTAATATCTATATATAAGGAACTCAAAACAAGTCAGTAGCAGGAAAACATGCTGATTAAAAGGAGGCAAGGGACCTGAATAGAAATTCTCACAGGAAGATGTTACAAATGTATGTTTAAAAAATGTTCGCTACAGCTGATGAAGAAGAGCTGAATAAAACCACAGTGAGCTGTCTGTCACCTCATAGCTGCTAGAGTGGCTGTTATCCTAAAGGCAAAGGATGAAAACCTCAGTGAGAGCGGGGAGTACTAGGAACCCTGTATGTGTTCTGCTAAACATGGGTTAGTGTGGGGAGTCCCTGAAAATCCACGTAAAGCTACTTACTCCGTGGCTTAGAATCCTGCTGCTGGGCATGCAGTCCTAAGAAGTCAGTGTGCTGAAAGGATGCCCACATTCCCAGGCTCATTGTGGCAGCCTCAGCAGCAAAGATACTTCAGTTAAGTTCATTCAGTGACCAGGGCATGCTTGCACACACCTTTAATCCCAGCACTCAGCAAGCAGAAGCAGGCAAATCTCTGAGTTCAAGGCCAGCCTGGTCTACAAAGTGAATTTCCAGGATAGCCGGGGCTACATAGAGAAACTGTGTCTTGAACCTCCCCCCCCCCCAAAAAAAAAAACCCAAAAAACAAAAAAGCAAAAACAACAACAACAAAAAAAATGTTTCACTCAGTGGATGACTTAGTGAAGAGAATATCCACAGTCACATTGCATTTATTCTTAAAACAGAAGGAAATCCCGATAATTTCAGTGACACTGCTGAACTAGAAGACATTTTGTTAAATAAGCCAGGTGTAGAAAAACAAGTTCTTCATGATCGTTATTTGTGAAATCTGA
Source organism: Peromyscus californicus insignis (assembly GCF_007827085.1). Classification (NCBI taxonomy): domain Eukaryota; kingdom Metazoa; phylum Chordata; class Mammalia; order Rodentia; family Cricetidae; genus Peromyscus; species Peromyscus californicus. The sequence goes on along the minus strand of NW_026294595.1, from coordinate 94,673,863 downwards.
TAATGTTGAACACACAGGGAAAGAAGGTTGAGTAGTAGTCAGGGGTTGGGATACTAGGGAGAGGTTAGTCAAAGGTATTTGAAGAAAATTTTTAATCAAATTTTTTGTCAGCCTCAATTGCCATGTGCATGTATTATATAACAAAAGGCTGCTAAAAGAATAAAGGTCTTATGAACTCGGATCTATTCTTGAGACATTGGTGGTATGTTTTAGTAACAGTTGGTATTTATGTTCCCAGCAGGAAGATGATTTGAAGTGGGTAGAAGAGAATGTTCCTTCTTCCGTGACTGATGTGTAAGTGCTTGAATCGTTACTATATGAGCCCTGTTTCAGTGCTAGTATTACTTTATTGTTGTTTTCAGTGGACAATCTGAAGAGAAGTCTAATGAGAATATGGATCAAGCAATGGTTAAAAGATTGGGAGTAACATAAAAACAAAAATAGTTAGGATTACTCATTCAGATGACATCTGCTTAGAAATATTTAGCTCTAGATCAGTCTCAAATCCGTAGGGTATGCTTTTAAAAAGTGAAGTTAATGAGGTGTTGACCCTGCCGCACTGTAGAGTATGTTTTATTCTTTCTATAGAACTTGAGCGACCCTCATTCTCTATTTGCTTTTGTTTCTCCTCTTGAAGGGCTGTAATAAGGTAAAATCCTAGCTGAGTTGTAAAAAAGCTTTAAAATGCATTCATTGTTCTGATGTCCTTCATGAACTGGTTATGGCCTTATTAAATGTCATGTTTCTCTGCAGAGCACTTCCGGCCTTGCTGGATTCAGATGAGGTTAGTAATCAAATCACGGACATTATCTCTGTGGATCTGGTAACTGAATAGTATTCATGAATATTCTATTGAGGAGTCTTATCTTTTCTGTATATCTATGTAACATACTCCCTTTTCCAGAGTTATGTGATCAGACTTAGGAATATTTTCATTTAAAAGTTGAGTAACAAGCCAGGTGTAGTGATGCACACCTTTAATACCAGCACTCAGGAGGCAAAGGCGGTTGGATCTCTGAGTGAGTTCTAGGACAGCCAGGGCTACACAGAGAAACCCTGTCTCCAAACAAAACAAAACTAAAAAGTTGGGTAACGGACACTGAACTCTGTACTATGTAGTTCCTTTGTCTTTAAGAAATTCAAATTTGTCGTACTCTAATCTTGGCAAAACTAGGAATAATGTTGAAAAAAGAATCTAGTAGATTAGAACAAATTATAAATCATTTCAAGTAGCTTACTACTAAATTCAGTGTTTCTGTGTTATTGTTCTATAAATGAGATTATAATTAATTAGTACCTCTCATTTATGCTGATTTTAAATCTATTTTTCCCTTTAAAATTTGTTTTCATTTTATTTTATATGTGTGAGTGTTTTGCCTGCATGTATGCCTGTGCATCACTTGCATGCTTAGTGCCCTTGGAGACCAAAAGAAGACATCTGGTCCCCTAGAACTGGAGTTACAGGTGGTTGTTAGTCACCATGTAGGTGCTGGGAATTGAACCTGGATTCTCTGAAAGAGCTGCTAGTTAGTCCTCTTACCTGCTGAGCCATCTCTCCAGCTGAAGTTTTTAATCTCTTACTTTGATTCCGTACAGTCTATTAAGAAGCTTTCACATGGTCTTATTTAAGAATTATGACCTGACCGTATGGAATTGACTATATACATCTTTTGGTGTGATATTTTTTATTTTCACGACAGAATTTCTCTGTAACAGCTCTGGCTGCACTGGAACTCACTCTGTAGACGAGGCTGGCCTTGAACTCACAGAGATCCACTTGCCTCTGCCTCTGAGTGCTGGGATTAAAGGTGTGTACCACCAACCTGCTATGTACATCTTTTGAGTGTTAGGGTGTTCTAATCATTGTTACAAAGTGTTTAGAAACATTTTGCCTGATTCTGACTGATTGTGTTGAACTGTCTACCAAAACAATTTGTTGATTTTTTTTTTTTTTACTGGCCTGCTGTATGACAGTATAAAAATGTCAAATCCTGAAGCTGTTGGATATATTGAACAATGAAAACCCTTCATTTGTGATCTGAATTATTCCACACAACACTTTGGTTTCTGGGTTATATTCTTTAGATTCCTGGATCTCTCTCAGAATCTTCCTCTGTTGCAGGATAGTATATCACACTGTGGACCCCGAGATTGCATTATTTACTAGAAAAACCTGTTTCTAGTTGTGGTGTGGCTCAGCTCTAGCACACACCTTTAATCCAAGAGCTTTCTGCTTGAATATTGTAAACAGGACTAAATCAAGTCAACCATAAGTCAAGAGGTAGAGCAAGCAACCAGCTGACAGGAAGTGAACATAGGGTTATTAGGAAAAACCGTAGAGTAAGAGGGAGTCAGGAGGACGGATAGAAAGATGCACAGGAAGTAGAAGAGAGGAGGGACATTCAGTTTGAGGAGAGGTGTTTGAGACAGCATAGGAGAAGGGGAGAGGCTTCTGGAAATAGGCTGAGGAGGAAGGTCAGCTGGGTGCTTTCTCTGCCTCTCTGAGCTAGCAGGCTTTCACTTCAGAATCTGGCTCCTAAGCCTTTATTGGTAAAATCGAACAATTGAAATTTTGTTAAAAACAACATTCTTCTGCTTTCTGTTTGCCATCAAGGACCCCCTTGGTCTCATCTCTCTAGCCCTACTGTGTGCAGCTAAATAGGACAGTCTGTGTAAAGCCATCTATAGCTTACATGAAAATACAGGGATACTACAGTGCTTTTGGGAATTGATTTAATATTTGCCTTTGTGGAAAAACTATAAGACTTTGCAAGTAAACATAATGGCTACCACAGTCCTCTTTATGTGGTAAGAAAACACAAACTTTAACATCCTCAAAATCTTTGTTTTCATTTTCAAGACAGGGTTTCTCTGTGTATTCCTGGCTGTCTGGGAACTCAATTTATACACCAGGCTAGCCTTGAACTCAGAGTTCTTAGTGCTGGGATTAAAGGTGTATTCCCATATGCCCAGCAACCTTGCAATCTTTTTTAGTGTACAATACTCGTGTGTGTGTGTGTGTGTGTGTGTGTGTGTGTGTGTGTGTGTGTGTGTGTGTAGGCCAGAGGTCTATGTCATTGTCTTCCTCTGTGTGTGTCCACCTTATTTTTTGAAACAAGATATCTCGTTGAACCTGCAGCTTGATATTTCAGACTGGCTGGGCAGCATGACCCTGGATCTGAGCACCTATTTATTTATGTATTATTCTATGTGAGTGTTTGCCTGCATGTATGTATATACATCATGAGCGTGTCTGGTGCCTGAGGCCAGAGGAAGGTACAAGGACAACACACACACGAACACATCAGTTTAGTTAAAATAAGATTTCCACATATCTATGGTCCAACACTGTGTTTACCTTTGACAATACAGCATTGCACACTAAAAACTGTAAGGAAACTAAATTTCCTTCCGAGTTGTAGTCAAGTTGTTTAACCTTGAATGGAGCCTGTACTATTTCAGTATCATCATAGATACACTGCTGTAAATAATTAACACAGAAAAGTATTTGTGGGAAAATGTGTTTGAGCCATTTTTATAGAAATTGTTTGGAATGTAGACCATTTTAAGTTCTGTACTTAGAATACATCTTTTTCCTCCTTAGGAACGAATGATCACACACTTTGAAAGGTCGAAGATGGAGTGAGCAATGGGAGACTGTGTTGAAGATGGCTCGTACCAGGGAGGAGACCAGCGTGGGCGTCAGTCTTCTGCACTGCGCCATGGGATTCAAGGAAGCAATGGCATCTCACTCTGTTCCTTGATCTTTATGCACAGAGCTGGGGAGAGGTGTCAGCCAAGAACAGCCTACTGAAAACATGTTCATAGGATGAGAAAATCTACAAGCTTCTTTACATCATTGACACCCTTCCCTCCCAAACCCTACCATGGCTGTTTTTGCAACCTACATGTTGTCCCTGGACTTTCTCTTCAGTTGTTTAATCTGTTGGACTAGGAAGTTTAATGTTTCTGAAAGGACTATGTCAATCTGCACCATAATTTGTCATCTCTAGGAGCAACTGCCTGTGATTTCATTTATTTAGGAAGTTGTATTGGTGATGGGAGAAATTGTCATTTATCTTTCAGTTTCCCGAGAAGTCAAGGTTACATCTGCAGAAGTAGTTTGAGTAAAATAGGCCCTTCTGAGTTAAGGAACCATAGACCTATCAGTGACCAAAAGGGAGAGGGAAAAAGAGAGAGAAGGTTACACGTGTTTGAAAATCAAGTGCAATTTTGTTTACAAATGGTGTATATTAAAGATTTTTCTATTTCAGATGTGCTTTAAAGAGAAATATTAGCTTAACTCTTCTGACATCTGATATTATGACACATCCCATTGCTGGCAATGTGGTGCACACTCCAAAAATTTTAACTACCGTTTCGTTGGCCTCCAAGGGCAGCATTGCAGAGTCACAGGCAGTGCTTGGTTTGCCTTCGTGTCATTCTTGGGATTGCACTAGGTGCCAAGGGCACTCTGTTTAAGTGCTAGGATTATTGACCCTGCAGGAGAGACTATCCTGCTTCAGAAGGGGGAGCTTATAGAAAGGGAACAGGCCCCACTGCTTTTCAAGCAGTTATTCCTGCATGAGTGGTATGGAGGCCCTGACTGCTGCTCTTTTTTTTTTTTTTAAGATGGGACTGTTCTAGTATCTGGTGTTGGTTTAGAGACTGCTTATAAGGAGCATCACCAGGTGTTGGGATTCACTTGAAGCGCTGTATTTCTGTTTTAACAGTTCTGTCTAGTTTTGCCTTCCCAAGACTGTTCTACATGAAAAGTTCATGCCACTTTTTAATATAAAAATTTTAACAAAATTATTGGTTTCCTCATTTATTTCAAATTTTCTCTGTACACTCTTCTTTCAGATGCTAGTGGAGACTTTCTGTCTATGGCTTTACAGATTATCTTATTTTCTATTGAAACTGATGACCACAATTTAAAATAAGTCACACTATATGTTCTGGTTTGCTTTCAATGTTGTGATAAACACTATGACCAAAAGCACCTTGGAGAGGAAAGCATATATTTCAGGTCCTGTCATAATCCATCATTGATGAAAGCCAAGGCAGGAAGTCATCAAGCAGAAACTGAAGCAGAGGCCATGGAGAAACTGCTTACCCCACGCCTTGTCAGCTTTCTATCCTTTACACCCTGCCCTGGGGTGCCGGGGTGGTACCGCCCACAGTAGGATGGGCTTTTCACATCAATCATTAATCAAGAAAATGTCCCATAGACTTGCCTATGGGCTAATCTGATGGAGACATTTCTTTTAACTGAAGTTCCCCCCTCCCAGGTAACCCTAGTTTATGTCAGGTTGACAAAAAACTAACTCACATACCATAGTAAAATGTTAATAGCGTTTAGGGAACACTTCTCTACAGCTTTTTGCTATGGTGGTTTTTTTGAAACCTACTTTAGGCAGTGCCTTTAAAGAACAAATAATGTGCTGGGCGGTGGTGGCGTACGACTCTAATCCCAGCACTCGGGAGGCAGAGGCAGGCGGATCTTTGTGAGTTCGAGGCCTGCCTGGTCTACAGAGCAAGATCCAGGACAGGCACCAAAACTACACAGAGAAACCCTGTCTTGAAAAACCAAAAAAAAAAAAAAAAAAAAAAAAGAACAAATAATGTGAGGAAATGAGTGTATTCTGAAGCTAACCCATTGTTAATGGCTGGGTGCAGGTAAAGCTTACCAGATGGAGTAATCATTACAGTGTAGCAGGGTAGCTGGTCACACATACTCTTTAGATTGCTTGGATGTGAACTTGGGACTTTGGGAAGAACTCTGTTGTGTTAAGCAGAAACAATACAGTTTATAGCCCCTTGGGGCCTGATATGGTATTGGGGTTGGACATATAGTGTGACTTTTGAGGACAGACCAGGAAGGTAATTTGGTTGGGCAGAGTTGGTCTCTTCCTTTCTTAGAGTTTAATAATGGTTGGTCTTGGTCCTTGTATCTGGAACTCAAAATATTAGACCTTTCCCTAACATAGTAATTGACATTCTAAAATTCCAAGAAAAGACTTGATCAGAAGTTCTGTGCTTCTAACTGCTCAACAGTATACTTTCATTTGATTATCTGAACAGTATTTGATAAAGACAGGACAAGCAATCCTTACATATGAAGGAATTGATACAGTGCAAAAAGTAAAACCTCCAGGACCAGTTGTTTGGACATCATAATATCATACGCACCCTTTATTAGTTTTGCATTAAACCCAAATGCTTAAGTTTGTGCCATGCCCGATAGTTAGATACAGACCATTTGTACAGCTTAAAATGAGTTGGTTTTTAATTCTACAAATGGAATAAAGTTACCCTCAAACATTAAGGACCCCCAAGAGTAAAGAGCCATGTTACCTGCTTCCCTAAAATGAGTGTTAGGATATATGGGAGAATCAAGTTGCTTAGGAGTATTATCACCAATTTGAAAGCCCTCCAAAAGTTAGTGAATCAACCCTCAGGCATGTATAACCTGTGGCTAGAGGCATGCAGGCAAGGATAACTGAGTGTAGTTCAAAACTTTCTTAAAACAAGATTTATTTATCTTTGTAATTCAACTTTATATTTCTCAAGTATAAACTCTGTAGATGACAACATTGGTCCAAAGTTGTCAAAAGGCTGCACATGTATGAAATCTTGCTACTTAAAATGTGGTCTCAGAGATCAGTATCGTCAGCCATACCTGGAAGTATATTCAAGGTTCTCAGTTGAGGATCCCATTCTGGTCCTACTGAATCAAGTTTACATTTTACTAACGTCTCCAGGTTAGTAAATTTGATTTGTAAGTACGTTAAGAAGCAATGGCCCAGGGGGCAGGGCAATGACTCGGATAGTAAAGCGTTTGCCACACAAGCTTGAGGATCTGAGTTTGGATCCATAGTACCTATGTGATGAAGCTGGTGCCCTTGCTCTGGTGCTGAAGACAGGTGGGTCCCTGGGGCTCATTGGCCTGCTAGCCTGGCTAACTGTAAAATGGTGGGTGTAGTGGCACAAGCTTCTAATCCTAACCCTCAGGAGGCAGGGGCAGGCAGATCTCTTGAGAGTTCAAGGCCATCGTGGGTTGCATAGTGAGACCCTGTTTCAAAAACAACAATAAACAACACAGGCCCTTTTTCATAAATAACAAAGTGGAAAGCAACTGAGGAAGACATCTGACCTAAACCTAAAACATTGGTCAGGAACAGTGGCTCACCAAAAGTGTTTCACAAACAAGCCATTTTTGTTCATGTGTCTGATCTTTGGGCAAGCTGCTCTAGAATCTCTCTAGCAGGTAAATCCTGGGGGATGTCTCCAAACATCCTCTAATGTATAACAGTTTCACATGCAGCCCCTAAAAAATTGTGCTGGAGCTGAGATACACTAGCCTATAATGGTCTTTGTGTTCAAGTGTATGAAGTGAGTTCATACTGTTTCCCTCCAAAGTTTAAGTAAAGTTGGAATGATACACAAGGTTGTATTTTCAAAGTTGCTGGTGTAGGGACAGGAGAGAACCACAGCTCTACATACAGCTTTAACGCTGTAAACCTAAGGTAGTTGAATTAGTTGAACTGTAATGATGATACTAAAGCAATCTATTGACTAGTTAAGAGTATATCAGACTTGATAGATGCTCACAATTGTAATAGGCCTTATGCTGAAACAGTTTTTGCAGAGTAGGAAAGTAAGGCCTGCAACGGTCCATTTCCGGGGTGTTGGGGGGTGGGGGGGGACGACTACGAATTTCCTAAGTGGCGTATCTCCAACCCAAGTCTGATGCCAAGGCAGAAATTTCTTTGGTTTGGTTTGGTGTTTTTTGTTTTTTTTTTTCCGGGGTGGGAGAGCTGGTTTTTGTTTGAGACAGGGCCTCACATATCCTAGGCTGGCTTCAAATTCGCTATGCAAATGAAAGTATCTCTGAACTTGTGATCCTCCTGAGTGCTGGGATTTCTGGAGTGTGCCATCTCTCCTGGCACTCGAGCCACTGGGCCACATTTCCAGACAGCACGAGGTCTTCACTGCGTTTACTGCCCAGGACGACTCCAAGATTAGGACCAGTTTCCGCCTTTCTACACCAGCTGTCAAGATGGGAACTCAGAGGGAGGGGCGGAGCTCGTTGCAGCGGAAGGGGCGGGCTTAAGTCAGCAGGAAGTCCGGCTACAAGGATGGCCGTGTTGCCGAAGGTCCTGTAACAGGGTCCCAGGTGGGGTCCGGGTCTTCCCTGTCTTCGGGTCGCAGGCTCCGCCCTGCAGCCCGGGGCGAGACGGCGGCAGAGAAGTTCCGCAGCCATGCACGACGCTTTCGAGCCGGTTCCGATCCTGGAAAAGCTTCCCCTGCAAATCGACTGCCTAGCTGCCTGGGGTGAGCCGCGGGGCCTCGGGCCAGGGAGGTGGCTGCCCCTCGCGCCTGACTGGAAGGAGACAAGGCGTCTGACCGTGTAGGTGGGCTGAGGACGCAGGCTGTCTGAGAGGGCAGAGATAACCGGACTGGGCACCCGGGGCGGCTTGCGCGATCTCCAAGGACAGTCCATTTGCGGACGTTCAGCTCTCTCCTGCACTGTGCATTTGGAGGTTGGGCTTGCTGTATTAATTGTGCTCGATTGGGGCCCATTTCTATTCCCAAGAAGTCCTGAGCGGAAAGGGCAAAGCATCAGGAAGTCGTTAAGCTGCCAGGGGCTTGAACTTGTTCAAATAAATGATTGTGGTGTTTTCTAGGTGAAAGACACAGGTGGTTTACTGGACACTGAACACTTTAGCACCGTATGTTTCAGAACCCTAGTGTTCACTCAGTTTACTTTTCTTTACAGTACATAGCTCACATACTCACTTAGTCTAAGTGGTTGAGTGCCTTGTGTCGTGAAGTGCCCAAGTTACCTGACTGAAGTGGAAGAGCATCATAACAGACTGCCGTGAAACGTAACCCACACGACCTTGTATACTTTTTTTCTTGGGATTGGCTAATGCGGAAAGCAAGGTCAGCATCTTTTGTGTGTTCTGGAGTTCAAGAATGTAAATCTTGGCTCTCAACTACATTGAGTGCTTTTCCATGAATCGTTATTATCTGTTACAACCCCCAAAGGCTAAGTAGAAAATAATTTAAAGTCTTTTCTATTAATGTCCATGTCCTAGAAATCAAGGGCCTATATGCAAAGGTAAAGTTTAGAGAATTTACTTAGTTTTTACACTGAGTAAGGTACCATGATGGACCATGTGGAAATCTTGATGGTGACCAGTGTCCTATGCATCTATTGATAGTTCTATCCAGCCATCCTTTCCTGAAAGGATTCTGTGGACTCCTCAGAGGGATTCAGACTTTTGTGTTACTCTGTGGCTTTCCTCTTTGAGCAGCCTCTAGCCTCTGTAAAATAGTACCCCCACTGTAAACTGGCCTAGTCCTTCGAATTAGGGAGAGAATCCTATTTCCTACAAACATCTCAAGAAAACCTCATTTCCTGGAGGAAAGTGCTCTCAGTAGAAAATAATAAATGAAGGGATTCATTTCTCTATTGTTTCATCAAACATGTATTAGATACCTCCCTGGACTAAGTCTCTCCACCAGGGACAGGATTGCAAGGATGAGTGACAAATTGTGCCAGTATACCTAGAACACAGTGAGGACCAAATGCATAAGGACGCATTTGGGCGCCAGGTAAACGATTTCAACATTCAGGGCAGGTACTCAGTTCAGTCTAAGACATATGCATCCAAGAAGGATGCATGCAGCTGCTTGCCATATGCTTGAATTAGCTTGTCAAAATCATTGCCCCTTTCCCCTCTAAGAGAGACTAATTAACTCCGCGTTGTCAGAGTAAAGATTCCACTCAGCTGAGGTTCTTAAAAACAGTTTTGAAATGAGAAGTAGCTTTTGTTCTGGTTTGACCCCTCACCAACTAGAAGAAATACGCTGTCTCCTAGGTTACCAAGGTCAGTGTCAGTGCAGGAAGGTTGTTTACTTTTCCTTGCATCAAATGATTTCATTTTCGGGCTTTAGATAATAATTATTGCTACTTCAGCACTGATGATGATTGCTCCTAGTCATTGCTCCTTTTATGTATGTTGTTCTTTACCTGGGAAGTTCATCCAGCAATCAGATCATGTAGAGCCAGACAGAATTTAAGCTGGAAGACTGTGGCACCGTTCATCTCTCTTCTGGTCATGGAAATGAGGACATTGATGGTCTCTCCCTGAATTCCAGTTATAGATGCCAACTTTTCTTTAGCATTGGGATGTCTAATAGCATGACCCTAACCATTCTAGACTTTTTCAAGTGCTTTTTAGATGCATTTATTTTATCTGTATGAGTGTTTGGCCTGCATGTTTGTTTGTACATCCTGTGTGTGCCTGAGGACGTCAGAGGGTGCCAGATCCCCTGGAACTTGGGATCTGAAGCTACATATGGTTGTGAGCCACCATGTGAGTTCTTGAACCAAACTCAGGTCCACCCAAAGAGCAGCAAAGGCTCTTGACCTCTGAGCCATCCATCCATCTCCTGCTCTAGATTTTAATGCCACCAAACACTCCTATCATGTGTCCCATGTTGTAATAAATGGTATTTCTTTTTCTCTTTAGTTGAGGCGAAAGGCCTTGGAATCACAGTTGACTTCTCACATTCTCAGTCTACCAAAGGATTTTGACTGACCCAAATAAATCTCCAGTCTAGGCCTTTTCTTCCATGCCTGTTGCTGTTGCTCGTGATGAAGGAGGGCTCTGTCTTTTATCTCAGTTCCGATGCTAGTGTTCTCGTTTACCTTAGCCTGACAGAGTAAGCCTTTGAAGACTTGAGTCCCATTGCATCTCTCTCTCGCTCAAACCCCTGAAGTGGTATTAACATAACTAGACTAAGTTCCAAAGTTTTCACCATGGCTGGCAATATCGGGCATGATCAGGTTGGAGGCCAAGACAAGAGCATGGGGAGCCCAGGGTTTCAGGACCAACCTATTCTATGTTGGGAGACACTGTAGACCTTGTCTTAAAATAAGAACAAGCAGACAGAACACATGAATTGTGTATGTATGCCTATGTATATTTGTATTTGTGAAAACTGCTCATTTTTACTTGTATGGCCCAAAGAAACACTGGAAGAATAAACCAGAATTACTAAATGATAGCTGTAGCTTTAGAAAGGACAGCAGTGGATAGAGTGGACAGTAATGGAAACTAGACTTTTCATAGGTTTGGGGTTTGTTTGTTTCTGTTTGTGCTGTATATTTGTTTATTTGTTTGAGATAAGATATCACTATATGTTCCTGACTGGGCTATAACTCCCTACATAAACCAGGCTGGCCTTGAACTCAGAGATGTGCCTCCCTCTGCCTCTGCCTCTGCCTCTGGCTCCTTCATGCTGAGATTTAAGGCATTCATCACCACATCCAGCCCAATTTTTGGTTTTAAACTACACACACACACATATTATATAATTATATGTATATTTTATATTTATATTTAATTTATATTATATAATTAGAAATCTAATTTATATATGCCAGTCTCAGAGTACCACCCTGGGAATCACTGATCAGAATCATTAGGTGTGAAGCTAGGGATTTTCCAGTAAGTCTACTTTATTCTGATGCAGCTAAGCAGGAGTTTACCTTGTAAGAGCCCCTGCACTGGGCCAGGACTGAAACTGTTTACTGCATGAAGTTAGGCTGTGTTACACTGCTGGATAGACAGAGTTTCATCAAGGTGATATGAGCAAGAGGTCCCAGCCTTACTCATTTCCCGGGGAGTTCAGGTCTAACCTCTAGCCCCAGGACTAGGTCTTATTTCCCCTTGTTATGACCAGGACTCAGTATGGAGCCAGGGCTGACCTTCAATTCATGATCCTCCTACCACTTGAGTCCTGGGATTACAGGTATGGGTCACCACACCCACCTCCTTGGTAGTTTTCTGGGATTGACTCTAGTTGGTTTACATGTATATTACCTGTTTGGGTAATATGTTCTGTTTTCTGGTATGCAGTATTGATTCCCAGATGAATATCCATGTCGTGCTGTTCCCGGTCTGCCAGGCTTTTTGTTTTCTCTTTGTTGTGCTCCAATAGCTCTGTTATGTGAGTTCATGAGTGCAATGGCATGTCCTTTCTAGACAGTTGTATTATAGCATTTTTTCACTGTCCTCCAGCTCTTACATTCTTTTTACCTCCTCTTCCAAAGTGTTTCCAGCGCCTTGGCCGGGTGGGGGTGGGGTGTTTCTGTAGATGTCTGTGTAGGGATGAGCACTCAGTAGTCACTTTTTCCCAGCACTTTAACCAGTCATGAGACTCTTCATTAACTACTGTCAACTGCAGAAGAAGCTTCACTGGCCAAGTCTGAGAGTAGCATGTGGTAATGAGCATAACCATAGATCTTTAGAAGGCAGTTTGATGCCATGTCCCTGGAACAACAGTAGCAGATAATGGTAGTGGTTTACCCCCCAGGGCTTAAGACCTCCGAAGCCAGGGACTTTAGATTAGGTTTACCTCTTGGGGAGCAGGCCTCGTATCCAATCAGAAACTGGTTGGTTACCCACCTGACCTTCCTGTTACTGTTGCCCCAGTGGGCATGTCCTGCCTGGTAGGCTGGTGTTAGAGCATTCAGGGTTCACAGCTGAGTAATACCACTGTTGGTTTTTCTCTCCTCGTAGCCTGCATAGCACCTCGTAGTTCTGTGACGGCCAGTCGGCAGGGAGGACATGCCTAGCTCAGTTCCAGCTCCATTTCTCTGTGCCCTGCAACCAGAGTGAGTTGTGTCTTTAGCAGTAGTGGCTTGCGCTCTAGATGTGGTGGGAGACCAAGAGTGATGGCAGTACACTGTATTGTTTGGGGAGCCTCTGTGGCCTTCCTGGCCAGTTACATGAGGTATCCCACAGCTAGTGCTGAGGTTTCCATTTAGCAACCGACTTCTTCCTGGAAAAGTACTGTCCACCCATATAGGATGCCTGTGTTCAAATTCTTTCTCTTGCTAAAATTATATATATACACATATATATATGTATATATATACATATATATACATATATATATGTGTGTATGTGTTACTTTTATTATTTATTTATTAGTTTATTTGAGACAAGGTCTCACTAGGTAGTACTTACTGGTCTAGAATTCACTCTGTGGATCAGGCTGGCCTCCAACTCAGAGAATTAAAACATTATGTTTTCAATTTACTTACAAAGTAGTGGATCCATGAGGCTTTTTTTTTTCCTACATCCTTAGTCCTGGTTAGCCCATCCCCACTCCATGTCCCCCAAACTTAATTTTAAACAATGAAGCCAAGGACATTTTTTTTAATCTGCTAACTTTCTAGCCTAAAAATAACCTTATTTGGTAGCCCAGGCTAGCTTTAAACTCACAGAAGTCCTCCTGCCTTAGTGGTCCAAGTGCTGAGATTATAGGTGTGAGCTACACATCTGGCAGAATAAGTACTTTTTGGTTGTTTCATTTTCTGACATCCCTCTTTCTCTTCCTCCTCCTTTTCAGCCCCTTCTGCCGTGCCCCCGAGTCCCCGCAAACACATACTCACTGGGAACTGAATGCAGGAGTCATAGGTCTCACACCAGGCAGGTGCTCTACTACTGAGCCACACTCCAGCCTCCTCAGACCCAAGTTAAAGAACTAGGGTTTTCACAAAAGCTAATTAACTTTCTCTGGGCTCTTTTCTAGAGGAATGGCTTCTTGTTGGAACCAAACAAGGACATCTTCTTCTCTACAGGATTCGGAAGGATGTTGGTAAGTGTCTCGAACCAAGAAACAGCTGACTTGTGGTGATACAAAAGAAAGCTTTAATGGTTAACTAGTGCACAGCTGTGAAAACAGAGATTCCTAGACCAGTAAAGGAGTGACTAGGAGAGAGGACTGTGGGGAGGGAAGGAGAAACATGAGAATCTCCTGGGATCTGTTTTCTTTAACAAACTGTTTCCTCCTCTGGTAAGTTGAGCTGAATAGCACACACCTTCTTATATAGGAGATTGACTGCTTAATAAGAAATGTTTCTGATGGAATAAGAATCCTGTATAAATGCTATATAGTGGTAGGCAGAAAGAGAAAAATCCTGTAAAGAACAGTACCCATTGATGTGGATGGCGCTAACCTATTTGGGTAGGCTACGAAGAGGGCATTGTAGGTTTGTGTACAGTTTTACTTCTTGGCCACATGACTGGGTGAGTCCTTTCCAATACCAGTGTTCTCTTTCATAAACTTTGACAAAGTTGTTGGGAGCAGATAAAGCAGTAATAGGCTTGGAAGAACTTTAAAAACTAAAGCTCTTATTAATTGTGACTTTGTCAGTAATGATGTACAATAATAACTAAAGTGTTTGAAAGGTGTTCTGCCAAGGACTATCCCCTTTTTTTCTGGTTTTATGCCTATACTTTTCTTTAGGGAAAAAGGATGTTTGGGAGGTTGGAGAGAGAGCCCCACTGGTAGTTTGTGCCTTGTCAGTATGAGGATCCCCAGAACTGTCATAAAACAGCCAGGTTTACCATGCATGCTTGGAAACACAGGTCTGAGGAAATAGAGATGGGCAGACTAACAGAATTATCGAGTTCCAGGTCCCAGTGAAAGATCTCTTCTCAAAAACCCAAGGTGGAACATCATCTGATGTCCTCTGGCCTCCACCTGCATGTGCACACATGTACATATGTTCTTGGACACAGGTGTGGACACACAGAAAGAAAAAGAAAGCTGATGTTTGCATATTATGCCCTAAAGTCACAAGAAGAGGTTGGACCAAGTTGTCATTATTCAACCGTAATGGACCTGAAAGTCCAACAATTACATAGTTTTAAATTTTTTTCATTTTATTATATTTATTTATGTGTATGTGTTTCTGTGTCTGTCTGTCTGTCTTTCTGTGTGTCTCTGATTATGTACACATACATATGTAACTAGGGAACATCAGATCCCCTAGAGCTGGAGTTCTAGGTGGTTGTCAGCTGACAGATGTGGGTGCTGAGAACCAAACTCAACTCCTGCAAGAGTAGCAAGTGCTCTTAACCATAAGCCATCTCTCCAGCCCCAGCAATTACAGTTTTCAACCTGATATGATGCCCCCCCCACACACACACATTAAAAAAAAATACAAAAACAGTCTTTCAGGCCAGGTGTAGTGACTTCATGCCTGTAATTCCATGATATAGAAAGCTGATGCAGGAGTATTGCTTCAAATTCAAGACTAGCCTGGCCTCCATAGTTTTAGGTATGCAGGTCCATGGTTATCTCAGGGAAAGGTGTTTTGTATGTTGTTGTGTTATGACATCTCATAACTGGCTGATTTTTTGCTTTTTAATGACACATTAGTTTTGCCTGAAAGACGAGTTTTTCAGACCCCTTGGGATATTGAGTAAAGTTTGTTTGTTTGTTTGTTTTTCAAGACAGGGTCTCACTATGTAGCCCTGGCTGTCCTGAACTCACTGTGTAGACCAGGCTGGCCTGGAACTCATAGAGACCCACCTGCCTCTGCCTCCCAAGTGCTGGGATTAAAGGCGTGTGCCACTATGCTCCGCTGGTTTGTTTGTTTGTTTTGTTTTGTTTTTAAAGAAGTCACTTAAGAGGAAGACAACTGGCAGTATTTGTCAAAAGTTATAAACGTTAGAGCTTTCAGCAGAAAGTGAGAGTTGTGGCCAGTCAGTGCCTACCCCATAAGCTTGCTGCCTTCTCAGACCTCAAAGAATTTTTTAACTCATCCAACATTTATTTGACTAGAAACCATTGCTAGTGCTGCTACAGAAGGCTTCCAGAGAAGGGGAACTGGAGCAGGAGGGCAGATGGGAGACATGGGGACTTCAGGAAGCACAGGGAAGAGCAGGAGGAGGGCAGATGGGAGATGTGGGGACTTCTGGAAGCACAGGGAAGAGCAGGAGGAGGGCAGATGGGAGATGTGGGGATTTCAGGAAGTGCCAGGGAAGAGCAGGAGGAGGGCAGATGGGAGATGTGGGGACTTCAGGATGCACAGGGAAGAGCAGGAGGAGGGCAGATGGGAGATGTGGGGACTTCAGGATGCACAGGGAAGAGCAGGAGGAGGGCAAGATGTAGTGTGTGCAAAGGTGGATTCCAGGCAGCTACAGGAACATCCAGGAAAGACAGGTCTGTGAGACATTTCAGTCCTTCCTGTCACTAGGTGTCTGTCAAGAAGGGTAGCCAGCAGGTCTCAAGCTCTGCCTTCAGGCTCCCTAGCACTGAGCCAGGGTTGCTTTGATGGTGGTCACCAGCTTCTGAAACCTGCTCTGGGCACCCAGATAGCCACACCTCTCTTCCTCAGAGTGAAGCAACTTCCCATCTACTGTTGTTGGAAATAACCTGGAGGGTTATAATAACCTCTCCACAGATAGCCGGACATCCAGGGAACTCATCTTCTAGCTTTCTCTTGACCCAGAGGTACTTTGGCTTGTAGCCTCAAGCTCCATAGAACACAACTGGAATAGCCAGTAGGCAGCCTGGCTCTGGATTGCAGCCCCTGTGAAGTACAAGAACCAGGTGTGGCCAGCTCTGGAGCCCCTGAGGTCTTGTCCTTAAAGATTTTTCGGTTGAGGTTGGGAATGACATTACATAATGAGTATGATGTTAAGTATTCTAAAATGCAATATGCTATCATTTGGAAAATTTGTGACTCGGTGAAACTGTTTTTCCAGATGTTAGTTTCCAGTTGAAGTTTCAAATCATGCATGAAAAGGGCCATCCAGTGCATCAGACAGACCAGTGTGCTCTTAACATTTTTTTTTTTTTTTTTTTGGTTTTTCAAGACAGGGTTTCTCTGTGTAGCTTTGCGCCTTTCCTGGAACTCACTTGGTAGTCCAGGCTGGCCTTGAATTCACAGAGATCCACCTGGCTCTGCCTCCCGAGTGCTGGGATTAAAGGCGTGCGCCACCACCGCCCGGCGACCAGTGTGCTCTTAATGTAACAGAATAAGAAGTTCACTGATATGTCTGAGGGTGAGTCCTCATTCTGAGAAACTCCCTTGGTCAAGTATGTTATCAACAGTGAAAATCCAGTTACTTGAATAGAATATTGCTCTTTTCCAGCTCTATCTGTGTGAGAACAGATGTTTGTCAAGCACTGGCTGTTCCCCTAGCTACTTAATCCATCAGACACCTCAAATGTGATTTTGGAACCTGCCATAGTGCAGCATACCTGTAATTCCAACACCTTTGGAGGCTGAAACAGAAGAACAAGAGCTCCAGACCACCCTAGACTATATAAAAAGGCCCTGTTTCAAAAATGCAATGAGACCCTGTCTCAAGACAGTCAAACCAACCAACCCATGAGGGGCCATTGACACGGTCCGGTGGGTGAAGTGCTTGGCTGACGACCCAGATCAATCCCCAGATCAATCCCCAGAACCTGTGTAAGGGTAGGAGAAAACCGACTCCACAAAGTTGTCCTTTGCTATGACATATGTGTGCTCCTGCCTCAGTAACAAAATAAAATTAGGAAAAAGTGAAAACCCTTGTAGAATTCGTACCTATAATCTCAGCGTTCAGGAGGCTGAGGCAGGAGGGGATTACAGTAAGTTCAAGGCCGGCCTGGGCTCTGTAGTAAAACCTAGGCTATCATAGGCCACCATAGAAAAGTAAGACCTTTTCTTAGAAAACATTGGGATAATAAGACCAGCTCCTTGAGGTTAGTTGTGAGGCGATATAAAATGTAGATTAAAATCAATCCAGCACTTTGTATCTAGTTACTGCTTCATAGTAGCCGTGGGAATTGTAATTTCTCCCATTTTGATTGGGTAACTTCGGTAGCTGAATGTGTTTGTTTCCCCAGCCAGATGGGCTCTTGTGTCTCTGTGATGTTGACTTTCTTCCCCTTTTTTGCAACAGTGCCAGCAGATGTAGCCTCACCTGAAAGCGGCAGTAAGTGTAGACGCATCCCCGCACTCTGGCTTGGAGGTGGTGCTCTGTGCTCTGTCCTCGGGTGCAGGGTGTAGGGCTTCGCTCGGAGGTAGTTGTAGGTGGAAGTAGACTTTGGCCTGGGTCTCAGGGCTTGCGCTCTCTTGTGACGACTACTCTTTACCCTCTTCTTGAGAATCACTTGGCCAGTGTGTTTTATAGAGTAAGGTCTTCAGACTCCAGGTACCCTGCTGCATTGGTAAGCATCATGTGATCTTTTCTGCTGTGCTAAAGGTGCATGAAACCCTCTGCTGGAACCCTGGAGTTGAAAACCACCCACTGTGCTCAGTAAAGAGAGCTGCCTGTTAGACCTCGGACTTGTAGTCTTTTAGGTGTTTTTAGAGATTTATTAGGAGTGCAAATGTTGCCACGTTTTTATTTTATATGTGTCCCCATATTTGGAACTACAGAGGTTTTTCTTTTTCCCATAGGTTGTAACAGGTTTGAGGTAACACTAGAGAAGTCCAATAAGAACTTTTCCAAAAAGATCCAGCAGGTAAGTGGCCTTGATCAGTGCTGTAAGTGTTACTCGGCTTCTCTGAGGCTCTGCTGTTAGTCTGGTTTTCAGTACTGTAATTCAATAACTGAACAAGGCTACTTTAGGAGAAAAAAAGATGGACTGAGCTCACAGTTCTGCAAGTTCAAGAACACAGTGCTGCCGGCATCTCAGCCGTGATGAAAGCCTCGTGACAGGACACACACAACAAGGAAAGGTCATACTGTCACACAGGAAGCCAGAGATGATTCAGGAAGAGACTTGACCTGTTTACCTCTCTTGAGAACTAATTGACTCCCATGAGCACTAATCCACTCTCTTCTAATTATATATGCCAGTGACCCATTGACTTCCCACCAGGCCTTGCTCCTTAATGTCACCACAGTGGGGACCAGGCTCGCAACAAATGCATTAGCCATTAAGGGATACACTCAAGCCCTAGCCAAGCTAGAACTTGATGATGTTATTTAATTTGAATCCTCTTCTCTCCACCCTCTTTATATAGGGAATCTCTGCCTGTGGTCAGGTGCCTGAACCCTCTTTCACAAGCAGAAACCGTGGTTACACAGAAAAATGAGTCAGGAGTTTGTAACCAGTACAGGCCCTTTAGTCTGATTTAGTCTTCTTGTTAAGTGAACTTTTGTTAAACCTTACCAGAAATGTTAATTGAGTATAATGATTTGCTATTTTCCAGATCCATGTGGTTTCCCAGTTTAAGATTCTAGTCAGCTTGTTAGGTAAGAAAAGGGGCTACATTTGTATTTCATGTGTTAATTTGACAGTTAACAATGAGCTGATATCTTCTAACCATATACAGCAGGGCATATGGGTAATAAAAGCAGCATCTCCCATGACTTTGAACTCTAGTCTTCAAGATTCTCTGTTCGGTGATCAATAAGTAATGATCCATCCAGTGATCGTATATTTATATGCCATACCCTGTGCAAGCCTGAAGTAGACATGAGGAATACTGAGATCAATGAGACATTGTTTCTACCTTTGATGTTTATATCCTGATTATCATGGCCAAAATTTAGGAAGTAATGGTGGTACAAATGGTAGCAGTGCTGTGGGATCTGAGGAATGGGAAGGACTGATAGTTTCCATAGGAAGAGAGAAGTAGGCAGAGCCTGAGTGGCAAGGAAGAACTTAAGCAAGGCCGTCATGTGGCAGTAGATGTTACTTGTGGCCTGACTTAGGACACGTGGTGAAGAATAGCAAGCTTTCAAGCCAGAGGCAGATAGGGCCAGACTGTTGGAGCCTCACTTGCAAAGTCATAGTTTTGTAGGAGGCATCCAGAGAGGCCAAGACTAAAACTTACCTCACACCCTGTACTATTTAGCCTGAGACCTGGATAGCAGAACCATTGTAACCTGGGTCCCCAGTTAAAATTTTAAGCGGTAAATCTTCACCATAGGAACCAGCTAAAAGGCCATTTCAGATGTTTTGGTAATCCTTCTGCCCACAGGTTTGCTTTCTGCAGTTTTGGTTACCTGTGGTCAAGCGTGGGATTGAAGGAAAGATGGCAGTAAGATACTCTGAGAGAGACAGCACTCACGTGCTGCTGCTGTTGTGTGTCATAGTTGTTCTGTTGTTAGTTGTTTCTAAGCTCTTACTATGCCAAGTGAAGCTTTGTCAAACGGTACATGAATAAGAAAGGATATTGGGCACTGATTGGTGTCTTGGAGCTGAGTAGTTCATGGGGGACTGCTGCATTACTTGGCTAATTTTGCTTAAGCAGAAATCCTTGCCGTGATTTCCACAAAATGCAGAGAGAATTTCATTTTTCTAATTGGAACTTCCTAGCATATGTAGCTCAGAAAGCTATTTCCTGGATAAATATGCTGACCTCTTTCCACACTTGAGAGGACAAGGGCAGTAGGAAGTGAAAGCCCCCTTACTGAAGTCAGCTCAGAGTCTTAAGAAACAAAATATCCAGGTCAGAAGATGTTTGCAGAGTCTGGAATGGATCATTGTTAGTGAACCTGGAGGTACGTCCTCAGCCAGGGTCTGTAGTTCACTTCTTATAGATGTTACACAGTTACTTTTTGTTGTTATTGTTTTTATCTTAGTGATTGTATTAGCGATTGACTTAGTGACATTGTACTTCCTCCCAAACAGAAAACAACATTTATGTCCATGACTTGCTGACATTTCAGCAGATCACTACAGTTTCAAAGGCCAAGGGAGCATCATTGTTCACTTGTGACCTCAAGGTGAGTGTGTTTGATGGGAACTTGGTCTTTGTGAGTCCAGCATTGCCTAAGTTCCTACCACTTCATGGGAAGAAGGACTCTGACGTCCCAACCCAGCAGCCTTCAGAGAAGAATATTCTGCTTTGGATCATATTATATGTGGTATGGGATGCAAGATTTTCATTCCCTGTGTGCCAATTACAATGCCAAGTGTCTGTGTGTCAGGAGGCAGCTAGCCAGGGGAAAGGCAGTTAGTTGTCAGGCAAACCCTGAGGAGAAAGTAAGACCTTAACACTATCATCAACCTGTTCGTGGTATCAAGTTGACTTGTTCTAAACAAATTACTGTGGTCTTTGTTATTGGGGAGTTTGCACTATTCAAAAATGACATCTTTGTTTTTGCTAATTCGTCATCCTTCAGTTCTTCAGACTTCCTAGGCCTCCTCTCAGTGGGGGTCACTGTTAACTTTTGGTGGCTCGCTCCACTCTTTTTTTAAAGATTTGTTTATTTATTAGTATACAATATTCTGCCTGCATGTATGCCTGCACACCAGAGGAGGGCACCAGGCCTCATTTTAGATGGCTGTGAGCCACCATGTGGGTGCTGGGAATTGAACTCAGGACTTCTAGAGGAACAGCCAGTGTTCTTAACCTCTGAGCCATCTCTCCAGCCCCCTCACTTCCACTCTTAATTGCTCTGTGCTTAGAGATTTTTCCCAATTCTTTCTAAGTATTACAAGTGGGTCTGCTGTCACTGACTCATACTAACCCCTGACCCAGTTCATGACAGCCATGGGCAAGAACATTTAAGGAAACGTGGGGGGGGGGGGGGGGGGGGAGTGGGGGATGACACAGTTATAGAATGGAAGACATACTCTGGGATGTTTTTTCTGAGTTGGGAGTGTCCATTTGGAAGAAGTGCTCCTCATCCAGGTGTGTCTAAGTACTTGGCAGAATGGTGTTCCTCTGCCCAGCGTTGGCAGTGGGCTTTAGGTTCTGCAGATTGGTATTCAAGTCGAGGTGGCCAGTCTGCTTGTCTCTGTCCATGAACTCATCGCATCCTCCTTGGCTTGGGTGTTTCTCCCCAGCACACTGAGACCGGTGAGGAGGTACTGCGGATGTGTGTGGCTGTGAAAAAGAAGCTGCAGCTGTACTTCTGGAAGGACAGGGAATTCCATGAACTGCAGGTAAAGACCACTGTACCCAATGTGGGAGTGGGGTGGAAGCTGGTGCTGTCGGTGGCCCACAGCCTCCTGTTTAGACCTAGTGAGGTTCTCCCAGGCAGATACACTGACGCAGTGCCCTGGGGCTTGCTTATGCCCACTGCTGTGGAATTCCACAGCATCACCAAAGATTGCTTTGTCTTAGAGTGGCTCTCACATTTTCCAGATGCATTTTTTCCAGTTCCTGGGTGATTTCTGTTTTTATTAGGGTGATTCATATTGTTTGTTTGTTGTTTGGTTTTCTTTTGTTATTGTTTGTTTTGAGACAGAGTCTCTCTATGTAGCCCTGACTGTCGTGGAACTTGCTCTGTAGACCAGGCTGGCCTTGAACTCAGAGATCACTTGCCTCTGCCTCTTGAGTGCTGGGATTAAGCCCAGACCTGGTTTATATTTTAGGTATATAGTTTTGGGGGTGTAGGGTATTTTGCAGAATGGAAGTAGTATGACAGAAAGGCCTGAATCTCACCCCACCCCCTCTTTTAGAATCTTTTCAATTGAACTCATATTCTCTTTTTTCAGGGGGACTTTAGTGTACCTGATGTGCCCAAGTCCATGGCATGGTGTGAAAATTCTATCTGTGTTGGCTTCAAGAGAGACTACTACCTGATCAGGGTAAAGCCTTCTGTTTTTGCTGCTCTCATCAGTTTGCCTGGGGGAAGTGATCATGAGTTTACCTTGACAGATGACCATCGCTTCCGAACTCCAGGTCGGGAGAGAGACCTCCCTAAGTAGGGTGTAACAGCGTTCCTGTCTGTGTGCATAGTGTTTGTGTGTGTGCTCTTAGGATTTGCCATAAATCAGGTGTCTGTAGCTTCAGCCAAGCAGAGTCAGCTCTCAGTTCTCTGCGTCATTATCCACAGTATCTGATGACTGGGACAGGATCAGGGCTCTGTCTGTCTGTCTGTCCGATCATCACACTCTTTCCCAGGTGTCACTGCTCAGAATTACATATGAACTTCAGTGTTAACTTAAGTATTTCTGACTTTAGAGTTCAAAATCTCTTCGTGTATTTGTTTTCAGTTTTTCCAGTAATTTCGGAAGTTGCACAAGTATATTACAGAAAATGCCAATGAGGAAATGGGGGTGCTGATCATCCAGACTCCCTCTCTCCCCAAATCAGAAACAGTGCAGGTGATGGGTGGGGGCTTCTGTTTGATTCCCTAGCACCTAGAGAAAAGAAAAGAAAAAAATACTTCTGCTATATGGGTTTCTCCCCTGTTTTAAAATATACCTTGCTGGAGGTTGGAGGTGGCTCATTGATTAAGAGCGCTGGCTTATTTTTGAGGGGACCCAGATCAGTTCCCAGCATCTACATGGCAACTGATAGCCAGCTGTACCTCGAGTTTCAGGGGATCTGATGCCCTCTTCCAGCCTCCCTGGACACCAGGCATGCATGTGGTGCAGACATATATGCAGGCAAAATGCCCATGCACGTAAAAACCCTGCTATACAAACTGTCTATATAATTTGTTTTTCTACCACAGAGTGGTGAGGAGCCACGCTGTCTTTTCCCCTCTCGTGTGCATACTGGAGATAGAAAAGATGGCGTGTGCCTCACCTCACAGAGTGATCTAAATCTCTTGGCTTCACACTGGTCTAGTAATCCAGACCTGGCAGTTCTAGAAGCCTTCCATCTTGCTCCCCACAGTGTTAGCTTTTATTGTTTATCTCTTCGCTATTTTTGCTCTGCATGTTTAGTTTGGGGATATCTTACTGTTGCCAGCACTTGGGGTGCAGAGTCCTGAAGGAGTCGCTGCGCTCTCTCAGCTGACAAGATTCTGACCAGGCATGTACATGCTGAGAGGAGTCTGCAGTGGGGTGGGGCCTGAAGCTGGAGCAGGTGTCTCGCCTTCTGACTCCTGTGGATGCTTCTGTCACACACCACCATCACCACTGAGCTACATCCTCAGCCCCCTCACCTCCTTAAGACTTCATTTTCTGAGGGTGGCAAACCTTGCTTTAGGACCCTGGCTATTAAAATATTGCTCATGTCTTACATTAAATTCTACTCTTTTTGTTATATAATCTTGGTTTTAACAAATATCTAGGGTTATGTAACTAATGCCACAGTAACAATTCAAAGCAAGTCTGTCACCTCTCATTCCTTCCAACTGCCCCTCATCTAACTCCCAGACCTCCACTGCTGAGGATGTGTTATCTCTTAGTTTTGTTTTTTGTAGAATGTCATATAAACGGACTTGTATCAAATGGAGAGCTTCTACTTAGCACAGTACACTGTTTTTCACCGCTGAGTACTGGTCTGTGCCATGGGCGGACTGGAGTTTGTTTATTCGCCTGTCAGCTGAAGGATACACATGTTCCCCATTTTTAGTAACTCTGAATAAAGCTGCTATAAACATCTGTATGTGAAGATTTCTACAAATGTAAATTTTCATTTGTGGTGGATAATACCAAGAGTAGGCTTGTGCTTAGCTCTGTAGAAAGCTAGCATATGAACTATCTGTACTATTTTTCATTCCCAGCGGTGATGCTCTGGGTTGTAGCACCTAGCACCAGTAAAAGCCCCAGTTGCTCTGCATCGTAGCATGGTTGGTGCCAGGCAGATGATTTTCTCCACTTTTGAAAACTGGTCCTATGCTTTGGTAAAGATTGTCATCATGAAAACCATATTCCCTCAAGTGAAACAAGGAACATTATTGGCTTCTCTGGCTTGGGTTTTGTGTGGACTTTTCCAGGCTGCATTCGTGCCTCTACCAGGGAAGTGCTGGATGACTCCCCTCCTGTCTTCCTGCAGGTGGATGGAAAGGGGTCCATCAAAGAGCTCTTCCCAACAGGAAAGCAGCTGGAGCCCTTAGTTGCCCCTCTGGCAGATGGGAAAGTAGCTGTGGGCCAGGATGATCTCACGGTGGTGCTCAACGAGGAAGGCGTCTGCACACAGAAATGCGCCCTGAACTGGATGGACATCCCAGTGGCCATGGGTGAGGCCAGCAGCAGCTGCTGCTTTGTCCTTTGGATGGAGGCTCTATCATCCCTGTAGAAGCAGTTCCATCATGCAGACTACAGCAGACTGCCCACCTTCTGCTGCTCACTCCCAGCTCCCCTTCTTTTAAGTACTCACTTTCAGGAACATTAAGGAGGGGATAAGGTTTTTCTGGAAGTGGAGTTTTGCTTCAGAGGGGGAAAAATGTACAGAGAAGTGTGTATTTCAGGAAGTGGTTGTTTGCCATCATTCCCACTTCTTTGTGCTTTTCTTTCATCTTCCTGTAATGGTTGTTATTAGCTCCTTTGCCACATCTGGAAGTTCCTTCCTTATCCCTCTGTTATGTATAATTTAGAGGGTCAGACTGCCCCTGTGGTGGAGTTTCCTAAGCCTGCCTTCGGCTCCCTTTCCTCTGCAGTGGTATTTTCTGGAGCATGTGGCATGCTTGCTGCACTTCCTTTGCAGTCAGAAACACAAACATGGTTAGTGTTTTCTGTACCGAGAGACTCTAGCTCATGAGAAAAGGGTTGCATTTCAGAATTTAGAAGTTCACAGAGAGGGAAGTTTGAGTGTTTAATTAGACATGAAGACGATGCCCTGTATAGGTAAAATTGGACTAGGCCAGACAGGGAGTCTGGGATAGGATTTGAAGAACAGTGTCCTTACATTCTGGGCAGACAGAGCAGGGTAAAACTGAAGATGCAGAAGGCAAGCTGACTGTGAGTTAGAGGTTGTACAGAGAGAGCTTGACCAGCTCCGCCGGCAGTCGGAATTATGGAGGAATTAGGTAAGGTCCACTGTCAGGCCCATGGGAGGGACTGAGAGGCTGCTAGAGTCCTAGGTAGCGCTTCTTGATAAAGCATTGTGTCCTGGGGCTGGAGCGATGGCTCAGTGGTGAAGAGCACTTGCTGCTTTCTCAGTGGACCAGAGTTTGGTTCCCAGCACTCATGACCAGTAACTTACAGCTGTCTGTAACTCCAGCTCCAAGGGATCCAGCACCCTCCTTGGGCTTCTATGAGTACACCCACACATATATACACATAAGTAAATCATAAAATAAACCTTTCAAACCAGCAGTTTCACAGTGTATTCTTAGCAGACCACTAGCTTTCACCAGTCTCAGAGCTAAGAATGCCATCAGATAACATCTAAAGCCTATAGCAGTTTCCCAACTGTACTGTAACCTGCCTTCCTCTGGCCCCAAATCAAAGATGCTTTATTTACAGTTTCTTTTGTTCTATAGTAACATCTCATGTAGCCACATTCACAGTGGAATGCAGTATTTAGGGACACCGGAATCTGTGTTCCTAGGCCATAGTCATATTTAGGTCCAGAATAAACTCTTTCTTACTCTTTTGAGGTGAGAACTGTTTTTGTATTGACAGTGCCACTGACTGAGTCACACCTGCAGTACCTATGTTTAAATTTTTGCAGTTAGCCTTAATGTTGTGTACAAACAGTAAATTTATTTCAGAATTCAGTATAAAGTAAAGCTTGTCTTTATTCAGTCTTAGAGGTTCTGAGTTTTTATATATCTTCAAAGATACATTTTCTGTCACCTGCATTCATGTTAAATCTCCCTTGTCACATAGCCTCCCAGAGGAAGGCTTCCATGGCAAGGCTTCTAGGCTTTTTTGCATACTAACTTTAGCACATTTATAGATTCTTTTGCCTCCCCCAGCGCACTAAGCTGGATCGTCCCATTCCTGTTACAAAGTACAGAAAGGAAAGAGTGGCTGTGGTAAACACTCTTAACAAAGTCGAGGAGGAAGCCAGGTGTGGAGGTGCATACCTGTAGTCTCTCCCACCTTCCATCAGCCTTGCCTCCCAACACCAGTGCACTGCGGATTAAATGTCCAGTGTATGAATATTAGAAAAGATGATAATATTCCAGCTATAGCAGGCGTTAAGTGGGGTTTTGTATTCTTTCTCTGAAAATCTCAAGCAGAAACCTTACCAGGTGTGAGGAAGGAGAAAAGAAACTTGCTCCTGTCTTCTCTGGAGCCCAGTTCTCTGCAGCTGCAGTACCAGGACAGCTGCACCCTGCATTTATCCGACCCGGCTTCGTGACAAGTGGAAGGTGCACAGGAAGCCGCTGTACAGTGGAGCTGGTCCAGCCGTGTTAGCAAAGCCCAGTGTAGCTCTGCTGGGCAGATGTCTCTTGACATCACTTACGCAAGCAATGGTCCCCTTTCCTGTGGATTGTGTGAGGGATCATCCTGTCTTAGTGCTTGACTTGATGGTTTGGGTTTTTTGGAGATCTGTTTACATCACCTTTGTGTGAGCAACTGAATCTAAGCCCATCCTTAACCCAAAGCCTTCGACCAGAACGCAAGCTCAACATGTCCTCTCTTACAGAGCACCAGCCTCCATACATCATTGCGGTGTTGCCCCGATACGTGGAGATCCGAACACTTGAACCAAGGCTCCTGGTTCAGAGCATTGAGTTGCAAAGACCCCGTTTCATTACCTTAGGGGGGTAAGGAATTTCTCTCTTCGCTGTGGCTGTGTTGCTCCCAAGTCCCTGTACCATTGTAAATCTCATGCCCTCTTACCGATATTCTTCGGCCTCCAGATCAAACATTATCTATGTGGCCAGCAATCATTTTGTTTGGAGACTCATTCCTGTCCCCATGGCAACCCAAATCCAACAGCTTCTCCAGGACAAGCAGTTTGAACTGGCTCTGCAGCTCGCAGTAAGTCTTGTTCCTTAGATTTGGGAGGCAGACTGCTTTCCTCATCGTTTTCTAAAGCAACTGAACATGATGTAGGTATTTGTATTCAGATCTATATTTATATAAATAAGGAATAAGCTGGAAGCCTGGGGGTTTTGATGGAGGGTTTGAGTCCACCTTCAGATATCCATGTCACCAGTGATTTTACTTGTTCACGTGTAGAGTGAATGTCAAGTATAATGGTGTCTTCTAGAAAGTAATGGAAGTATAAAATAACTCAGTAGCTATTATATGGTTGGCAACAATTGAAGACAATGCACACATTAACATATAGTGGTAGTCATAAATGTCATAATACTGTCTCATTGAGTGTGGCCACTAGAGGGCCCCTCATTTCTTTCAGCAGTGACTTCTGTTGGCATGAGTCAGCCTTCAGGCTCTGAAACTGCTGCACTTGTTACATTGAACCAAGCTGCTGCCTTCTGTTTACTGTGGCCACTGGGCCAGTCAGCTTTTTGTCACCGCAGCAACAGACAGCTTAGGAAAAAGAGGTGTTTATTTACCTCACAACTTAGAGATCCAAAGTCCAAGTGGTATAGTGCGGGCTCCCTGACAAGGGCCACTCCTTGGCTTTGCTGCCACCTGGAACAGGTAGAAATACCAGGACATACAGTCGGTTACACCATGAGCAGACAAGAGGGGTCAGGGCTCCTTTCATAACTGCCCTCTCTCAAGAGTGTCTTTTGTCCCCCGTGACCTGAAAACCTTCCGGTAAGCCCCACCTCTTGAAGGTCCACCCTCACTTCTCGGTATTGCCACCCATGGACGCAAGTTCCCGACACCGGAATCTATTGGAGGACACCAAGCACGTCCAGCCATTGGCTGCCGTTCTCCTGTGTGGCCATGTGGACTGTTGTTCTAGCAAAGCAGCAGTGTGTCTTGTTCCATTTTTCTCTCCCATTGCTAGTGATTTTTTTTCTCTCTTTTCAATTTTTGAGACAAGGCTGTGTAGTCCATGCTGGTCTCAATCTTGTGGCAGTCTGTCCCCCTCACCCTCCAAGTGCTAGGATTACAGGCATACACTGACACATGTGGCTTATGGGATATTTCTTATTATCTGTAGAGAGTGGATTTGATTTTCAGAAATGACCATAAGTCTCTGAACCTAACCTGGGCATTAGACTGGACAGTGCTGATTTAAAGACGTTAACAGTAAGCTTGATTTCTAGATGGTCTTGCAGGTCTAGACTGTCTCTGAAGGAGACACCTTTAATCACTTATGGTGGCTGCTTGTGTGTATGTGTGCATGTGTGTACTGGGGTCCATGCACTGATATGTGTGTGGAGGCTAGAGGCAGCCTCGGGCACTGTGCATCAGGACAGCCATCCTCCTTGTTAGTGTTGTTTTTTCCCCCGATAGGGTCTCTGTGGGACCCGGGGCTCATTAGTTAGGTTGGCTAGCCACCAAGCCCTGGGGAGCCTCTTCTCTCTGTCTCCCCAGTGCTGAGATTACAAGCACATACCACTGCACCAGCCTTTCTTTGTGGTTTTTAGGGATCAAACCCGGGTCCTTGTGCTTGCTCTGTAGATACTTTATGGACTGAGTTATTTCTCCAGCCCATGATGGCTGTTTTGAACAGCACCTTTTATTTTGTGTGTGTAAATTCTGTAATTAAATTATAAATCCCACTTTAAGATGCTAATTTTTCAAGCTTTCCTACATGTGTATATTGTCTGTTGAGTACACTGCCCTTCTGTTCTCCATGTTCCCTTTCCTCGCCCCCCCCCACTGGGTCCCTTTGTTCTCTGGACAGTTTTACTTCTATATTACACACACACACACACACACACACACACACACACACACACACTACAGATGAGGAAAAAGGGTATACACGTTTGTCTTTCTGAGGCTGGCATAGCTCACTTAATTTGATCATTTCCAGTTGCCTCCATATTCCTGAAAATAACAGAACTTTGTTCTTCTTTATGGTTGTGTATACATGCCACATTTCCTTTGCCCTTCCTCTGTTGCCAGACATCTAGGTCGGTTCCATAACTTCACTGTTGTGAATGGGGCTGTAGTAGACACTGGTGTGCAAGTGTCTCTCGGAGAGGCTGACTTGAAGCCCTCCATATCCAGGAGTGGTGAGGCTGGGTCATGGGAAAGATTGAGTGTAATGGTTTTGAAGGATCCTCCACACTGGTCTCCGTAGTGGCTGGACTTGGCTTTCCTGCCTGCAGTGCATGAAGTCTCCCTCTTGTTCTCGCCCTTGCCAGCATCTGTTGTTACTCATTTTCTTAATGGCTGCTGTTCTGACTAGGGTAAGCAGGAGTCTCAGTGTAATTTTAATTTGCATTTCTCTGGTGGCTGAGGAGAGTCAGCGTTTTTTCGTATTTTTATTAGCATTCTGTATTCATCTTGGGTCTGCGTGGTTGTGCCTGTGTAAGCATGTGATAGAGGTTGATGTTAAGTGGCTTCCTCAGTCACTCTCTACCTCATTTTTTAAACCTGGAGATAACCAGTTTGGCTAAACTGCCTGGCCTAGAGATCCTCTTCTCTGCCTTCCTATCACAGGGATTATAGCTGTGCATAGCTATACCTGGCTGGCTTTTCACTGGGGTGCTGGGGCTTTGAAATCAGGTCCTTAAGTACGTTACAGACTGAGCCATCACTCCAGCCCCAGTATTTCATCTTTTTTTTAAAATATTTTTTGTGTGTGTGCCTAGTGCCCAAGATAAATATGGCAGCCTGCCTATAATTTCAGTCTTAGAAGGTGGAAACAGATCATCCGTAGAGCAAGCTGGCTAGCAAGATTAGCCATATCAGTCAGCTCTGGGTTTGATTGAGAGACCTTGCCTGATTGAATAAGGTGGAAGAGTGATTGAAGATAATTCCCTGCATCAACCTAGTACCTCACATTGCATGCACACACACATGCATGCCACCCAGTCTCTCTCTCTCACACACACACACACATGGAAAAGGGGAAAAAGTGAAAACAAGTGAGGTGCAGCTTTATAACATTTGGAGTTCCTACTGACTTGAGCAGAGGGTATGTCATAAATATCTGGGAATAAGCTTGAAAGACTTGGATACACAGTGTGGGTGCAGCTGTGTGTTGACAGCAGTGGACTAGGGTGATGGTAGAGAAGTGAAGCGGGGGATGAGTAGAGAGGATGAGGGAGAAAGAACCGAGAAGCATTTTATTTATGTAGTTATGTATTAGTTTAAAATTTTGCGTGTGTGCAGATGTGTGAGTTGTATGTGTGTGACAGCACACATGTGTAGGTGAGAGGACAACACCTACCTCTGCGTGGGTCCCAGGAGTCAAACTCAGGTCCAGACTTGTACAGCAAGCATCCTTGCCCACTGAGCCGTCTGTCTCCCTAGTCCTCTGAGAAGGGCTTTATTTTGTTTTATTATTATTATTTGTTTTTGTTTTTCTGGACAGGGTTTCTCTGTGTAGCTTTGCGCCTGTCCTGGAACTCACTTGGTAGTCCAGGCTGGCCTCGAACTCACAGAGATCCACCTGCCTCTGCCTCCCGAGTGCTGGGATTAAAGGCGTGCGCCACCACCGCCCGACTTATTTTATTATTATTATTTGTTTTTGTTTTTGTTTTTCTGGACAGGGTTTCTCTGTGTAAAAGCTCCTGCTGTTCTGGAACTCACTCTGTAGACCAGGCTGGCCTTGAACTCACAGAGATCCACCTGCCTTTGAGATTAAAGGCTTGCACCACCACTGCCTGGCAGATTTTGTTTTTAAATATAACTTTAGGCTCAATGAGATTTGGCCACCTTTTATTAACATCCTTTCATGTGTGTACCAGGATCAAGTCTGGCATTCACATTCATTTAATTAGCGTGTACCATGGGTGATCTCTAGGCTGTGACAGTTTCTTCCTCTTCCCTTGTTTGTCATGGCCTTAATGGACTTCAGGGACACTAGTTAGTCCCTCTGTAGAAGTGCTAGTGATTTTTCATTGCATAGGTACTTGACAGTGTGATGTGAAGATTGTCATGCAACCTCTCCTTGGCTTTCCTGGCACCAGGCATACGTACACATACATACATGTAGGCAAACACTCATAAAATAAAAATAAATATATTTTTTAATTCTATAACCAGAGGCTAGAGAGATGGCTGATAGGTTAAGCACACTGGCTGCACTTGCAGAGGACCTAGGCTGGATTACCTGCTCTCATATGACAGCTCACAACTGTCTGTAACTCCAGTTCCAGGGAATCTGATGCTCTCCGCTGCATATATGTGGTACACAGACATATATGCAGGCAAAACACCTATACACATAAAATTAAGCTAGGCAGTGGTGGTGCACACCTTTAATCCCAGCACTCGGGAGGCAGTGGCAGGCAAATCTCTGTGAGTTTGAGGCCAGCCTGGTCTATAGAGTGAGTTCCAGGACAGCCAGGGCTGTGCAGAGAAACCCTGTCTTGAAAAACCAAAAAAAAAAAAAAAATAATAAAGTTTTTTGAAAATTATGTAGCCAGGTTTTAATGCAGTTGTTTTAAGAAGTAAAAGTTTTCATTAAAAGAAGATCCTCAGGCAGTCTGTGCAGGCACGTGCCATGCTACTCTTTCCAGTTTATTTTAGCACCTGTGGTTTCTAGGATGTTTTACCACCTAGAATGAGCAGAGCAAATATTTGCAGAGTGAATGAGCTTTTCTTTATTCTGTCTTTTCTTAGGAAATGAAAGATGACTCAGACAGTGAAAAGCAGCAGCAAATCCATCACATTAAGAACTTGTATGCCTTCAACCTCTTCTGCCAGAAGCGCTTTGATGAGTCCATGCAGGTCTTTGCTAAACTTGGCACAGGTAACAAGCAGGTGTGGCTTTGGGGTAGGAACTGCTCGTGGAGAAGAGAGTGGGGAAGATGGGGAGAAATGAAAGCAGAAGAGACCCACTCTCATCACAGTTGACTTCCATGCCTAACAAGCTCTTGTGAGGGGCCGCAGTGGTTATACACTTATAGCCCTGCCCTCTCTAATGTGGTCTCACCCATTAAAGCAGGCTTCCAGTTTTCCAGAAGTCTTTGTCCTCAGTTAAAGAGAGGTAACAGACATCAAGTCTAACAAAGGTGCATGATCGGCTAGTATTCACTGAATGTAGGGCTGGACAGAAGTTTCTGGGCTCCACAGTAGGTCATTGTGGAGAGCCAGCACAGGCCAGTGCTTCAGCGTCCTCCCTCTCTGGTAGAGTGTGGTGGTGAGGAGCAGATCCATGGGGGTTGGTCTGTGTGGTGTGAGTGAGAATGTTTCCCATAGCACAGATATTTGAAGATTTGGTCCCCGGTTGGTGGTGCTATTTGGAAGGCTTAGGAGGAGTCCTTGCTGGAGGAAGTACTCACTGGAGGCAAACTCTGAGAATTTAAAGACTCTTGACATTTCACTTTCACTCTCTGCTTCCTACTTGGGGTTCAAGATGTGAGCCCTCAGCTTCTGCCCCAGCCACCATGTCTGCTGTTTGTTGCTACCCCTGCCGGACAGACACCCCTCTAGAATATTCAGCCAGATAAGCCACTTCTATCCGTTGCCTTGGTCATGTGACAGCAGTAGAAGAGTGACTGGTACAGCCTGCCAGAGCTCATCAAAGCCCTGGACTCCCTGCTTCAGTTTTCTCCTCTACAAATCACACCTATAAAAGAAGTGCAGTGAGCGCTTCCCTCGTGTTCTGGGGCGGATATGTGGGGTGATCAGAGCAGTGTGCAGTACTGCACCGCGTGTCTGTTGCTGTTATTACATCCCTTGGGCTTTCTTCCATATCCTTTTGTTGACCTCTTCTTCTTCCTCTTTCCACATCCCTCCCTGGCCAGTGACTTGGACTCTTGGTTGAGTAATGGAGATCAGTTCTGAGTAAGTTCGCTAGAGTCTGATCAGTTGAACAGAGTTGAGTGAATCATTAGGTGGTACTTGGAGGGACCCATAAAATTGATGGGTCAGTTTTGCATGGTACCAAAGGGAACTCTGGATGCCTTCAAAGCAGGAAGGAGAAGAGAAATTAGTGCATAGTCACAATAGACTGGGTGACCCTGCTCTGATGTAACCATTTCCTTAGCTATTGCCCCTACCAGCACCATGGTGTTTCATCCCCTGTAAAAGTCACTGACTGCAGTGTATCAGTTGCTAACACCGGAGGTCTTCGGCTAGACAATCCATTTCCAAGGGAACTCACTGTCATGGCTGACAAGTTGGCACTGTCTGGGTCCTAGGTCCTCAGTTCTTACTCAAGTGAGTCTTCATGGAGCTGAGCAAGCGTTATGGAGCAGCTGGCTTTTCCCAGAGGGTGTAATCTGGGATACCTTAGTGGACAGCTCAGTCCTTTTGTGACTCTCATGCCTGCTGTATTGTGTTGTTGTACAGGGGTCATCACAGGCTTAAGACAAGGGAAACCAGACTCCTCTTTAGGGAGAGGAGTCACGTTGTACGAGAGGAGTATGTGGGATGGATATGTGCCACACTTATTACCCTTGCTTTACCTTCTCAGGGTTGAAGGGATCTGATGACCAAGATTAGGTCATTTCCAGACTGTAGTAGTCTAGAGAAGGAGGTTTGGGCCCTCTGATTGTGAAAGCTCAGTCAGTCCTCCAACCACAAATACACACAGTGTGCAAGAAAGAGCTCACTGAAAGGAAATAGGTTGCTGTTGAGAAATGAGGTGAGACTGGAGAAATCGCTCGGTCAGATTTTTCAGGTGATGGCCATGACAAGCATTAGGACCTGATAGCAATCCACAGAAGCCATGCAGAAAAGCCAGGTGCAATGGTCCATGGTTCTATGTCACCCCAGTGCTGAGGCTTGGAACCGAGCCCTGCATGCTTGCTGTGTACCTCACCTCTACTGGCACCTTTCCCATAGGGCTTAGCTTAGCAGAAGTTTTCTGTTTTCTGTTTCTTAAGGTCTGGTGTGGTTAAAGCTCTGATCTGGAGCTGTGAGCCAGCCTACTCTTGGTCATTTCCGAACATTAGTGATCTAGGGGAGAATACCCACAGACCAGTGCGGTTGTTGTCTAATATGACATCATTTCCTACTTTAGCAACTACACATAAGCTAATTCACAGTAGCCAAACTCAGGTGAGTCTGGAATCTCGTGCCGAAGATGGCTTTGAGAGCACGGCATTGGTGAGGAAGCCACGTAGAGGCACATTAGGTGTGAGCCAGAGGAAGACGCCACAGTGGGGAACAGTCTCATGTGGCTGAAATACCGTTTACAAGCCCGGGACACCTTTCCCCCAATGCAGCGTGGGCTGGATCCAGATGTCTGTGTTCGCTGTCCTGCCGCTCTCTTCTGTGTCTCACTGATAGGCTCCTTGTCACCACAGCCCTGTGTCCTGAGGGTCTGGACTGCAGTTGAATATGAAGTAGTTAGGCATCTCTACAAATAGGGCATTTTAGTTACCACCTGATAGACGGTGCCTCCATGAGTCATGCTGGGGTCCAGGTAAGAGTATTCTAGGCTGAGGGAGCAGCCAGCACATGTGCATGAGGTAGGAAGCGTGCCTGGGAATTCAGGAACTGGCCAAGCACTGGAGTGGGCAGAGCTGCCTGATGTCCTTTCTCTGCATGAGGGATGTCATTTCCTTGTTCTTGTATGTATGTGTTTTGGTTTTGAGTGTGTGGCATAACCCTGGTCTCAGAACCCTCTCCTCTCCAAGCAAACCTAAATGTTGACAGTGCCAGCTCTGCCCTCAGTCCGGGGCTCCTAGGGTAATACAGCATGTCACAGGTGCACAAAGTTCTTGCATGAGAAGCTGCTCGGTTCAACATTGGGGGGGGGGGGGGTGATAGAGCTCTCCAGGAGCAGAAAGACGAAGTGAGGCCAGACATGGTGACTGACGTCTGTGTCATCTCAGCACCTGGGAAGTTCAGATGGTAGGATTGTACGAAGCCATCCTGGGCGACATAGTGAGTGCCAAACAAGCCTGACGTGGAGTTTGAGAACCTATCTCCGCAACCAAACCAAAGCAAGAAGAGGTGGACTGGGCCCTGAAAATGAAGAAAATGGAGTGTGAAGGAACCACGGAGTCAACAGAACCACGGAGTCAACAGAACTCCCATCCTGTGTCCAGTGGCCTGTGGACCCAGTGTGGTGATGTGTGGCAGACCGCAGAAAGATACACTGGAGCTAGATTTCCAAGGACCTTGAAGGCCACAAAGGAGCTTGGAGTTGGATAGGCCTTAGGTGACATTGCAAGGCCTTGTGACTTTGCAGTGCTGGGATCGAAGCCTGGGACTTCAGCCTTTTATTAGACCAATCAGGTGCCTTAGGCAGGCAAGGTGGCACAGGTGCAACACATCTTTGTATAATTAAACACACATTCTTACATCAGTAAACAAATGCAGCATAAACAAATGTAACACATCTTTGCCTCGTTAAACAAATATTCCACAACAGTTGGTCTTTTTCACTTAAATACCAGTTTTTTTTCTTTGCAAGTTTTGAAAAATCTGCTTCTTTTAGAGAGTTGATAGATAGTTCTAATTCTGTGTTTGTGAATCATGCCTTTTTGGTGACATTTTAATGAAATTGACATATAGTGTTCAGATCATAACTAAGTGGTTTATTAAGCTTTTCTGAACTTAGACTCATTTTCTTGGTTGAGGGGTAATCCAAACATGCTTATGTATGTCTGTAGTTGTAGCACTTGTGAGGCAGAAGCAGGAGGATTGCCACAAATCTGAGGCCAGCCTAGTCTATGTAATAAAGTCATGGCCAGCCAGGGTTATATAGACCCTGTCTCAGAACAAGACAAAACAAAAAATGAGATAAGGGATAAACCATGGGTCTGGGGCTCACTTTGCTATCATATAGTCATGTTGTATTTTTGCACTTGCCTTTCTTATAGATCCCACCCATGTGATGGGCTTGTACCCTGACCTGCTGCCCACAGACTACAGGAAGCAGCTGCAGTACCCCAACCCGCTGCCCACACTCTCTGGTGCCGAACTGGAGAAGGCTCACTTGGCTCTCATTGACTACCTGACGCAGGTAGGCCTAACACTCAGGTGCGTGGGAGCCCCTGCCTCAGAGTCCCATCCCTGCTTCTCTGTAGCAACGATAGGGCTACAAGAGGTCCACAGGTGAATGCTGTGGAGCCGGGGTGGGCCATCTGCTGCTGCCTCCAACTTAATAGTTCCATTGAGCTTTTTTATTTTGCCTTGTAAATACTTTTATGAATTCTTTGAGAAATTCAGTGTATTTTGATCGTATTCACCCTTAATTCCTCCCAAACCTCCTCCTAACTTTGTGTCCTTTTTTTTAAAGAAAAGTCCATTGTCCTCAATTTGTGCTGTCTATATACTCCTTCGGTATGGGAGCCACACCCTTTAAGTCTTTAATTGACACTCGCTCCCCTAGAAGCCAACAGCTATCCATAGTTCCTTGGTTAAGGGTGGGGGCTGTTTTGTTTCAAATCAAATCCTCATATCAGGAAGCATGTTCACAGTAAGTTATTATTTGACCTAAAAGGCGTAAATCTTAATTATTATGAACTTTTCATGCCATACATAATTGTGTGTGGTGGGGGAAAATGCCTATAGTTTGGGAAACATAGAAAGTATAAGCCACAGGAGCATAGTGGTGCACACCTTTAATCCCAGCATTTTGGAGGCAAAGGCAGGCAAATCTCTGTGAATTTGAGGCCAGCCTGATTGATCTACATACTGAGTTCCAGACAGCCAGAGCTACACACTGAAACTGTCTCTAAAACAAAATATAAACAAGAAACATAATATCCATAGTTCTCCCTGAGAGAAGTAACCAACACTTTAGTATTGTTTGTTTAGTTTCTTATATGTATTCATGAACTAGCTTCTACCTGTTCTTTTAAGATTTTTTTTTTTTTGTTACTTTTTTTTTTGAGACAGGGTTTCTCTGTGTAGTTTTGGTGCCTGTCCTAAATCTGTAGACCAGGCTGGCCTTGAACTCACAGAGATCCACCTGGCTCTGCCTCCCGAGTGCTGGGATTAAAGGCATGCCCACCACCACCCCCTGGCAAGATTATTTATTTTTATTTTATGTATATGGCTGTTCTGTGTAATGTGTGTGTCCGTATAATACATGCATGCCTGGTGTCAGCAGAGGACAGGAGGACATTTGGTGCCCTGGAACTGGAATTATAGACAATTGTGAGCTTTATATGGATGCTGGGATCAAACATCCTCTGAAGAAAAGCCTGTGCTCTTAACCACTGAGCCATTTCTCCAGCCCATTTTGTTTTTATTAATTTGTTTATTCAATGAAAGTCAAAGTATATTTTCTGTTTTATAGTTTAAAGCTTAAAGTTTGGGAAAGTCCTTCCTTGTCAATAATTATTCTTCTATAATATACATTTATGGTTTAATTTTTTTCTATTTATTATTACAGACAGATGAATGAAAGTTTAAAGTTAGCACTACAACTTACCTCTTCCTAAAGCTCAGTTTTTTGAAATAGGATCTCTTGTAGCCAAATATGACCTTGAACTCCCTATATAGCTAAGGATGACCTTGAACTTCTGATCCTCCTGCCTGGGACTACAGGCATACACCACTACACCCAGTTTATGTGATGCTGGGGATTTGTGCATGCTAGACAAGTACTCACCAACTGAGTTGTGTCCCCAGCCCTCTTTCAAATTTCTTAACTCACATTTTGTCATGAGTAGTTCCTGTTTATTTCCTGGGTATGCATTTGTGTCAGAGACTTTATAGATATTGTTTCAGGTATCCCTGTGGGCTCTGAAAAGTATCTCTGGGAGAATTGAAATGCTGCATCTCACTTCTGCTTCAGGATCAGTGTAGCTAGAGTTTTCCTGCCTGGCCCACAGTCAGGATAAATCTCTGCCACCCGCCAGTCCCACAACCGCTCAGACCCAACCAAGTAAACACAGAGACTTATATTGCTTACAAACTGTATGGCCGTGGCAGGCTTCTTGCTAACCGTTCTTACAGCTTAAATTAATCCATTTCTATTAATCTATACCTTGCCACGTGGCTCGTGGCTTACTGGCATCTTCACATGCTGTTTCTCATCATGGCGGCTGGCAGTGTCTCTCTGACTCAGCCTTCCACTTCCCAGCTTTATTCTCCTTCTTGTCCCGCCTATACTTCCTGCCTGGCCACTGGCCAATCAGTGATTTATTTATTGACCAATCAGCCACACATTTGCCATACAGAACATCCCACAGGTCAGTGAGTGTCAGCTTGTCTGATCAGCATCTCGGACATGCTGTGTCCTTGACCTTGAGCTCCAGGATACCCAGCTCTGACTGGCAGTCTGCAGGCACCACACAGGCTTGTCTCATTGTTCACACCTGGAGCCCTGGACCAAGGAAAAATGGTTCCTGGGATATATTTCCAGAAGCCTGTGTCCTTCTGCTTCTGTGATCTCAGCTTTAGTAAGCAGAGCACACTTTCTTCCCTGTTCGCAGTGACCCTGAGCTGCATGAAATTAGGCAGCACCAGTGTTTTGCCAAACAAGACCATGGCAGACACAAAGAAGTACAAACTAGATGGCTGCACTATCTGAAGATTGCTTTTATTCATTCATTTAGGTTGAAATGGGTTCTCGATATATTGCCCAAGTTAAGCTTGAGATCATGAGATCTTGAATTCTCCACTCAGCTTTCTGAGTAGCTGTGATTACAGGCCTGTGCCCCTATACCCAGCTGGATAAGGTCTTAGAACAGGCAAAAGCTAATCTTAGAAACAAGTGGGGTTTGGAGTGTAGCTCTGTGGTAGAGGCTTGCCTGGCATGCACAAGGCCTTAGTTGGATCCCTAGTTCTGCAGA
The DNA here is from genome assembly GCF_007827085.1 of Peromyscus californicus insignis. Lineage (NCBI taxonomy): Eukaryota > Metazoa > Chordata > Mammalia > Rodentia > Cricetidae > Peromyscus > Peromyscus californicus. The sequence goes on along the minus strand of NW_026294595.1, from coordinate 94,634,705 downwards.
AACAAAGCAGGAGTACATCACCATCATCACTGGATCTGTGGCAATGTGACAGTCATGTCTTTTGATCTCTGGCAAAACATGATGTTGCTGTGAGATCTGAGTGATGGACAAGAGCTGATTTGGAGGCATTCAGAGTTAACTCAGTAGCTCGGGTGATAAAGGAAGATCGAGTCCTGCCCTTGACCCCATGTTTTTGCCGCATACAGAAACGAAGTCAGTTGGTAAAGAAGCTGAATGACTCGGATCACCAGTCTAGCACCTCCCCACTCATGGAAGGCACTCCCACCATCAAGTCCAAGAAGAAGTTACTACAGATCATCGACACCACCCTGCTCAAGTGCTACCTCCATGTGAGTTGTCAGGATGCTAGTCCCCTCTTCTCAAACTCTAGGGATGTTGCAGGGATCTCTGTAGGAGATTTCCACTAGTAAGAGTAAGATTTTGGAGGATGAAGACCTCCTGGCCTTTGCATGATGCCTTTGTGCTTAAGAGGATAAGGCAAGATATTCATTTGGGAGGTTCCTTTGCTAGTAAAATTGAAGTTAGTGCCACAGTCTCAACAAGGACAGTAATACCTCAAAGAAAGTAACCACTTTGCTTCCCCGAGAACATTGAGACATATGTATAAAAATGCCCTGAAGGCCACCGTTTATCACTCTGCAACAAGGACCATTTGCTTTCCTATGCTTGTTATGTGGGGCCTTTGAGCTTGGGGCCCCAGGCCTGGGCTAGCGAAGGGTGGGGCTTCCAGGAAGAGCTTCTGCTGCTGCTCCACATGATCCTGTGTCAGCATCCTATCTCCCCGACAGACGAACGTGGCCCTGGTGGCTCCCTTGCTGCGCTTGGAGAACAACCACTGTCACATCGAGGAAAGTGAGCACGTGCTGAAGAAGGCTCACAAGTACAGTGAACTGATCATCCTGTACGAGAAGAAGGGGCTCCATGAGAAAGGTGATCGGACGGGGGCTTCCGGAGTCAGGGGCGGTGCTTGGGTATATGGGCAGCATCCCGTGGACCTCACATGAGGAAGAGGCTCATAGGTTTGTTCTTGGGCTTTGTGGCCAGCTCTGCAGGTGCTAGTGGACCAGTCCAAGAAAGCAAACTCACCTCTGAAAGGCCACGAGAGGACGGTGCAGTATCTGCAGCACTTGGGTGAGCTTGGTGGTGGTGGTGGTGGTGGTTTTTGAGACAGAGCCTCTCTCTGTAGACCAGGCTGGCCCCGAACTTAAAGAGGTTCACTTGCCTCTGCCTCCTCAGTGCTAGGATCAAAGGCATGTGCTACCACATCCAGCCCTGAGCCCCACTTTTAAGAACGGTGGAGGTGGCTTCCATTTGTGTCTCCCTCCATTCCTGAGTCTGATTAGTCCCTTCCCTTGTATTCCATCAGTTCTGTTCCTCTGCCAGCGTTAATTATTCAATAATTGAACCATGAAGCTCTTTAGTATGTGGACAGACCATGAGGGACAAGCAGGTCTGAATGGCTGGTGCTTGGATCTGTCTTGTCCACAAAATGAATCTATACCTACACACCTACCCTTCCAATCTTACTGGACAGGCCTGACTTTTGTCTACTGCTAACAAACCTTACTCTTCCTTTAAGGCACAGAAAATCTACATTTGATTTTTTCCTACTCGGTCTGGGTGCTGAGAGACTTCCCAGAAGATGGCCTGAAGGTAGATCATAGGCCCCCCCCGGATTTGTCTGGTGCCACAGTTGATCCAGATTATATGAAAGAGCCACAGATACAGGAGGAGGGTGAATTGCCCAGTCCTTTGGAGTCATAGGGTAAAGTGGACATGTGAGACAAGACTGTATATGTAGAAGGATCCTTGTCCTAAGGCCATTAGGTTCCCCCCTAGATCACCATATATCAGTCAGCTACTGGTACCTTATCCACCCTTCCCCTCAAAGTGTCTGAAGCCCCAACACTTAGTCATGTGTGTTTGTGGCCTGAGTCAGGGGTTCTGCTTGTAGAATTCATGTTTGTTCTAACAGATATTCACTGAAGACCTCCCAGAGGTGGAGTCTTTGCCACGAGATCGAGTGCTCAACTTCTTAATAGAGAATTTTAAGGGTCTGGCCATTCCTTATCTGGTGAGATACAGTTTTGTTTGTCCCAAAAGACTTTAAACCCAGGATCTAGGAACATAAGGATCACTTAGGCAGTTCAGATTTCAGGTAGGGTGGGGGTCACTTGGGTCTTGATGATGTTATTTATTAAGTGGCACTGTTTACCATTCTAGAAAAGCCATGAGGTGCAACAAAACCCACTATCAGAGTTTATTAAAGGAAGGGAATAGAAGGGGGTGCACAGGTCTATGGGATGACTGTGCAGGACGAGCAGGGAGGGATAAGTGGAACCTACCATTATAGGATCCCCCACACACATGCGCATATGGGCTTACGTAGCTACGCCACGCATGCTCATAGATTACGTGATCACGCAGCGCACAGACTCTGTAGGACACAAAGCCCTGGGATGACTAAGCATCTTGCCAGCACACACACGGTCATGTAGCTGGGGGAGTGGCCAAGAATTCCAATAGGTGGGAATATGAGAATGGTTATTTCAGCTTTCTTTGAGGAAAGCAGTCCCAGGAACCAAGCTAGGAATGCTGCTCTTAATAAAAACTTCTCAATCAATAGAGAACTGAGGGAACCAAGAATGATGCCGTTTAATCCCAGCATTTGGGAGGCAGAGGCAGGCAGATCTCTGTGAGTTCATGGCCAGCCTGGTCTACAGAGCGAGTTTCAGTTTCAATTGAAAATTGAAGAAACCCTCCCTGACCTCACTGGGCTTGTGGTTTGGAAGAGCTGCCCCTTGGTAATCCTTGCAGCTTAGTTAGGGACCTGAGAGGGAGACCGGGAGATGGGCTACAGCATGGAGGGTGCCAACGAGAATGCCCTTCATTCCTCTCAGGAGCACATCATCCACGTGTGGGAGGAAACAGGCTCACGATTCCACAACTGCCTGATCCAGCTGTACTGTGAGAAAGTGCAGAGTCTGATGAAAGACTACCTTCTGTCCCTGCCCACAGGTACCAGTGCCCATCCAAAGCAGGTGGCCCCAGACCTGAAGGATCAGACAGCAGTGCCTGCCTGTGTGTAGTGTGCTGAGATGGGCCCTGTCGTTCTCTGTGGGCAGGAGGGCCTTTAGGGAAGTCAGAGACTCTGAGTAACTCAGGAGCCCTGGTCTGGGTATGGGCATCTCTGGAGTCCTCCCGGGTGGGACAGAAGGACAGATCTGTCTGCAAGATGACAGCTGTGCTGCTAAGAGACATGTTTCTCTGCTCACAGCCTTTCTTGGTGTCACACTGGTGTGTTAGGGCCAGAGAGACTATGGAGTAAAAGAACTACTGGGAAATCTCCTTGGAGGCCCTTCCTTGATCACAGGGTGACATCACTGAGCCCCATCCCCCTCATTTGACCCCACATTATTGCTTAGCAGCATCCTTTCATGTAGAGCTTGGTTTCCCCTTCAAAGGCAAAAATCCCGTCCCCGCTGGAGAGGAAATGGGTGAGCTGGGAGAATACCGACAGAAGCTGCTCATGTTCTTGGAGATTTCCAGCTACTATGAACCAGGCCGGCTCATCTGTGATTTTCCCTTTGATGGTGAGTGTCTAGCTTAGAGCCAGAGCTGTTTCAGGTAAGTTCAATGGAGAGACTCATCTCTGCTTTATTGCTGCCTCCAGCCCTCAAAGGTGAGTGTGTGAGGGCCCAGGCTTCCGGGCCTGTGCTCCTGTTCCTCCACATCACTTTTTTGCTAAGGCTGAGAGAAGACTCTGGGTGTGAACAATGTGCTAATTTGTAGATTATCATCTGTTGCTTTAGAAAGAGTTCTTGTTGGAACTCACTGTTGAGTACTTCTTGTAACCTGTCGTGACTCATTGAGGAAAAAGATAAGCCTGTCTGGCGTTAGCTCTGTGAACGCCAACACCAAGTCTTTGCCTCACCTTCCCTGAGTGCCCAGTCTATAAAAACTTGGCTGTTTGATGAGTGTCCTTACTCAGTTTGAATGATTGTTACAAGGGTGAGATATGGCCAGGCCTGGTGGCCCATGCCTTTAATCCCAACATTTGGGAGGCAGAGGCAGGTGGATCTCTGTGAGTTTGAGGCCAGCCTGGTCTGCAGAGTGAGTTCCAGGACAGCCAGGGCCACATGAGACTCTATCTACAAAAAAAAAAAAAAAAAAAGATGGGGAAGAATTAATACAGTACCTTCTAAATTAGCTTCCTTCTCCTTTAAAAATTCTTAGATAGCTTTCTCCCTTTCTATAAAAGGTAATAGTATTTTCTGCCATTTTTTTTTTCATTATGTTTTTAGTATTTTGGCGCTTGGAATTGAACCCTTGCATGTGCTGAGCATGCACTCTACCTCTGAGCTGGACCCCAGCCCTTTCTTTTGTTTGGATTTTTTGTTTTTGGAGGATTGGTTTGGTGTTTTGTTTTTTAACTTCTCTCCATTTATTATTCTTTATATTTTTTATTCCATTTATTGCCTGTTTGTGTATGTATGTGCCATGATACATATCTAGAGGTCAAAGGACACCTTGTCCGAGGCCTGGGGATTGAACTCAGCTCATCAGACTTGGCAGCAAGTGCCGTTACCTACTGGGCCATCTGGCCACTCTCCGCCCCAGTCCTTTCTGACGTTCTTGCATTGCCCCAGTCTACCTTCCTGGCGTTGCTTTGTCCCTCCTCTGTGCACATGCAATGACAGTGGCAGCTACTTGAAGTCCTTCCTCCCCTAGGCCTCTTAGAAGAAAGAGCTCTCCTATTGGGACGCATGGGGAAGCATGAACAGGCTCTCTTCATCTACGTCCACGTCTTGAAGGACACAAAGATGGCTAAGGAGTAAGTCAGCCCCGCTCTCCTCCCTGCTGGCCCTCGTCGGTTACCATAGCAGCACCATGGCCACCTTCGGTGGAGTCCCTCCCGCCTGCTCTCACCACTTCCTCCCTTGCAGGTACTGCCACAAACACTACGACCAAAACAAAGAAGGCAACAAAGATGTAAGTAGCAGCTGTGACCAAGGGAGCATATGCACTTCTGTCACTTTAGCAGACCCCACTCATCCAGTGTGGCCACAAGTGGCGCTTGTATCAATCACCGAGACACGGAATATGTCAGTGCACTAAATGATTGTTAGTGCATGTTTTCTGGGAAAGAAACTGAGTTACCATATGTCCTGGCTTACTTATGATTAATGTGGATTGGCCCATCTCAGAGGAAGGGTCTGATTATACATTGATTCATCAGTATCACGAGACATTTGTGATTGGTGTGACCGGAAGTGGGGGTGGGAATCTGGGGCTAGAGGCCAGAGATGCATGGGACAGCCTCAATGACAAGTCCAGAGATGCATGGGACAGCTTCAGTGACAAAGAAGTATCTGGCCCCACATGTTAAGAGTGCTAGAATGGAGTGACCCTGTGGCCCTGGAACCAGTCAGAAATATGGCCAAGCTCTCAGCCTTCAAAGCATAAGAAAAGGAGGCCTCTTTAGGGTATTTTTCAGTGTTAATTTTCTGTGAATGGTATAACATTAAACAGATACGAGGCATTCAGGGAAAGAGCAATATCAGCATCCTCATTTGGCTGTTTGACTTTGCCAGAAATTAAGGAGAAAGTGATGAGTTTGGAGTGCTCCCTGCCAGTGGTTGCTGTCGACCAGCCTTCTAATCATCAGGGAGGCTCAGGGCGTGAGGGTTCCAGGAGGGTTGCTGCTGTTAGCCTGACATGCATGTCTGTATCTCTGGAACAGGTATATCTGTCCCTGCTTCGGATGTACCTGTCCCCCCCCAGCATTCACTGCCTGGGGCCAATCAAGCTGGAGCTCCTGGAGCCTCAGGCCAACCTCCAGGCCGCCCTGCAGGTCCTCGAGCTACACTACAGCAAATTGGACACCACCAAGGTCAGGGGCTGCCGATGGAGCAGCAGTGGGAATAGGGCTGGGAAGGGGGCAGGTACAAGCTTTGCCTGGTCTCACTCCTGATCTCCCTAACCTGTCTCCATCCTGTCTCTGCCCCAGGCGATCAACCTTTTGCCAGCAAACACTCAGATCAATGACATACGCATCTTTCTAGAAAAGGTTTTAGAAGAAAACGCACAAAAGAAACGGTTCAATCAAGTGCTCAAGAACCTTCTCCATGCTGAGTTCCTGAGGGTATGGGCCTTCCACACTGGGGTGGTCTTTGCGGTTTGGTTGGTTGATGGGATGGTTGGTTGGTGGGATGGTTGGTTGATTGGTTGGTTGGTTGGTTGGTTGGTTGGTTGGTTGGTTGGTTGGTTGGATGGTTGGTTGGTTGGTTGCATGGTTGGTTTGTTGGTTGGTTGGCTGATTGGTTGTTTGAGACAGGGTTTCTCTATGTAACAGCTCTGGCAGTCCTGGAACTTACTCTGTAGACCAGGCTGTCATTGAATTCACATAGATCCACCTACCTCTGCCTCCTGAATGCTGGGATTGAAGGCATGCGCCACCACCGCCTGAAGGGCTTTGGGTTTTAATTGGGACAGTTTTCACATACCTGTTGTCATCAAGGCAGCACATAGCTCAAGTGATCCAGCAGTCAGTATGGCATTTAGTGGAATCTATGTAAACTAAAGACACAAACAATGCCAACTTCTACTTTCTGTTTCTACACCTGGACATGGAACTTCTCCAATTTCTTCCAGGTTCAGGAAGAGCGGATTTTACACCAGCAGGTGAAATGCATCATCACTGAGGAGAAGGTGTGCATGGTGTGCAAGAAGAAGATTGGGAACAGGTGAGCCCCCTCCTGAGCAGCAGATGGGGCAGATGGGGTTCCCTGAGAGTGGAGATGCAGGGTAGATTTCTGCCCTGAGTTTCTGACCCTGTTGCTGTGATAAAGTACTCAACAAAGGCAGCTTGAGGGAGAAAGTTTATTCTGGTTAGCAGACAGAGGCAGGAGCTTGAGGCAGCTGGTCACTTTGCATTCCACAGTCAAGAAAGTGAGAGTAGTGAATGCTTCCTAGGGCTCAGCTCTACCTCTCCATTTTCCACAGACCCTACCAAGGGAATAGTCCTACTCACAGTCAAGATTCGTCTTCTCACATCAGTTAACGAAATCAAGATAATCCCCCACAGGAATGTCTAGAGGCCCAAGTCCTGGGTGATTCTAGATTCTGTCACATGGACAGCACTAACCTCACACCCACCATGGAGAGAAGCTGTCTGTATCATTGAGTTCTTGAGCTTTGAGAGACCAAGTCATATTATCTTTTTTCTTTTTTTTTTTTGTTTTTTGTTTTTTGTTTTTCAAGACAGGGTTTCTCTGTGTAGCTTTGCACCTTTCCTGGAACTCACTTTGTAGACCAGGCTGGCCTCGAACTCACAGAGATCCGCCTGCCTCTGCCTCCCGAGTGCTGGGATTAAAGGCGTGCGCCACTACCGCCCGGCTCAAGTCATCTTATCTTTTGGGGAAAAGCTTCAATAATTTAAAGACCTGGCATATGGCGCAGAGCTGTTGAACTCTCACCCAGAAGCCTCTCTTCCTCAGGTAGCTAAAATGAACAATGGAGCCAGAGAGTCAGTAAGAAGATGAGAGACAAAGTCTTCTTGAGATACGGGCTGCCTGGGTAGCTCAGGCTGATTTGGAACTCTGAATCAACCCTCCTGCCTCAGCCACACCCCAGTGCTAGGATTCCAGGCCTCTCCCACCATGCCAGATAGAAAGGATGAGCCTCCAGAGGGAGGACAGCAGATCTTTCAACCTGCTGTCTCAGGACTTGAGCCACCTCCTGAGCCATGATTATTCTGTGTTGAGACATGCCCGAGAGTCAGCCCCCTGCCTGGAAGGAGCATGATCTGCCTCTTACTTGGCTAGAAGAGTCCTTTTCTTTGCAGAGGCTTGACTTGCTGTCATTCACTAGAACTAGCCCAAAACATGTTCCGCTGAACATCATCCCCCAGCGCCAAACCATGGGCACATGTTCTACATTGGCTTTTTGTTTGCCCATTTATTTGCCTGGCTGGTTGGTTGGTTAGTTGGTTGATAATGCTACTGAGGGTCAAACTACCATTGACCCAAACCCCCAACCCTGCGCTGGTGGAGTAACAAAAATGTTTGCAGGTACTTTAATGTTGTATAGTTCATGCTCTGATTGTTTGAAGAAGTGGTACCACAGCGTTCCAGAGATATTGGCATAGGCTGTTTTGGGGGTTTGGGTGGCTCCTGGGGATGGTGCCTCTTGCAGGTACTGGAGGAGACAATTAAAACATCACTCACCTCTAAGCTGTTCTTCCACACAGTGCATTTGCAAGATACCCAAATGGAGTGGTTGTGCACTACTTCTGTTCCAAAGAGGTAAACTCGGCCGACACCTGAGCCCAGCATCCCGAGGACTCAGCAGTGGACAGCTCGGCTTTCCCAGAGAGTCAAAGGAGCAGCCATATTAGGAGCCAGGGATTACCACCACCAAGGTCTCCCTCGTTTGGATGTTGCTGGCTGCCGTGCTCCCTGGAGCACCTCCGGATTAACTGGACTTGTGACCTGGTATTGCTGGCTTTTTTCTAGAAAAAGATTAGTTCTATCTTACACTGTTACGTTGCAGACAATTCCAGGAATTTAACCCTGCTTGGACAGGAGGAAATGCACCATCTTGCCTTCATATACCAATTACCTGGACAAGGAGATTTCATCTCAAGTGTTTGTACCCATGGGGTTGTTGACTGAGAGTTTTCTATTACGATAACTATAGAGCTTCACAAGACACTGCACCCCCAGCATGGCAGCCTGGAGAGTCCCATGGGAGCTGGTACTGGAGCTCTCCGCCCCACTGACCGAACAGGCTCCCTGTCTGTACTGCCAGTGGTTTCTCCGAGGGGCTGTGCCCTGCGTCCTGCTAAGTATCCTCCCTGCTCTCCCTTTAGTTTTCAGTCTCCTTTTCCTCACTATTTATTTTGCTCCTTAATTTCTTCTCTTGCTTGCTCTCCCACTCTACAGACTGAAGGGGAGAGAGTGACCATATTTAAATGAGGTAAAGGGGGAAGCCACAGTGTGGGTTTCCAGGAGTGTACGGAGAAGCAGCTGTCAGGTGTGTTGTATGAAGGTTCTCAGTAGCTGAACTTTTCTACGAAGGTGCGTGAGAGAGCACAAGTCTGCGGGCGTAGGCTTTGGTACTCCCTGGCCAGCACTGCACAGGGTATGTGGTCTCCTAGGCAGGATGTCTGCAGAAGTGCCTGCTCCAGCCACTCCCCAGCCGCTTGGACAGGTTGTTGAGCCTTGGTGGATGAGCTCTCCCTGCTTTGAGCATCTTCCTCTTCCCTAGCCACCTTCTGTCCTGTTGCTTTCATGGCCATCGTCGTTCCCTGACCCCCTTTTTGTTCAAGACTGGAGGATTGCTCTAGGATAGGGTGGCTGTGTGGGTCTCCACTGCACACAGGGAACAAACAGTTGACCAGAAACTCACAGTGGTGAGACGTGTTTGTGAGGCGTGGAGGAATGGCAAGGAGTGATGCAGGAGCAGGTGCACTCACTGCTGCCTCTATTGAGCGTGTCCAGAGCCTGCACGAGGTATGCAGGGCCTTCTGGCATTGGAGGCACACACACATGCACAGACATATATGCAGGCAAAACACCCATACACATAAAATTTAAAAATAAAAATGAGCAGTGCTGCCCATGATCCCATCTGCACCAGCTTAAAATACACTTCTCAGGAGCAGCACTGGGGTGCCAGGCAGCTCCCCACAGGACAGGAACTTGCCCCATCATATGAGCCCTGTCCTCTTACCTGGTAGGCTTGTAGCATCCCTTCTCACGAACTGTATTTGAAGCAGTAGAATAAAGCCTGTGTTTTCTCCTGGATGGTGTGCATACTTAATTCTGTTTTCCCAAACTCCATCCTTTCTTCCCAGGACTAGGAAGTCTGTTTTCCCAAACTCCATAGAGGGCTAGGGAGGGGAGCGGGAGCAGCTCCGGCCTGACATTGATGGAGGGCTGCTCCTCAGTAAACATGAGCAAGAAACTAAGTCTCCTTGAGCCTGTTTTCCTTCTGAAGACTTCAATGGAAATGTTAATAAGGGGGGAATAGTTTAGCTAAGAAGAGAGGATAAGATGGTAAGTATAAAAAAAAGAAAATCAGAGTAACAGTCCTTACACGAATGCCTCCATCTGGTGCCAGCGGGTGTGGCTGTGGGTGTATGGCTGACTCCGCATGCCAGACTGTTCCCGTCTTCACACCGGGAACCCTGGAGTTCTGTGTTCACGTCTTCACACCGGGAACCCTGGAGTTCTGTGTTCACGTCTTCACACCGGGAACCCTGGAGTTCTGTGTTCCCGTCTTCACTCTGGGAACCCTGGAGTTCTGTGTTCCCATCCTCACACTGAGAACCCTGGAATTCTGTGTTCCCATCTTCACTCTGGGAACCCTGGAGTTCTGTATTTCCATTTTCACACTGGGAACCCTGGAATTCTGTATTCCCATCTTCACTCTGAGAACCCTGGAGTTCTATACAATCTAAATGTCTAACACAGCATTGCTTTGTGCCTCTTCTTAAAGTTCACTGTGGCCAGAAGGGTCCTGTGAGGATGTGGAGTTGGTAGGAGTGAGGGACCCTGTTTGAAAAGTAAAGTTGACTCATTTTGCCCAGCTCTCAAATGACAATTTGGTCCTTTGGTAATGTCCCCTCCTTGAGCTGTCTGGCCATTCTGTAGATCCTCTGCCAATGAGAATCATCCAGAACTTTGAGTTGAGGTGTGTCGGTTGGGGTATGGGGAAATGGCTTCCAAGAGGAGAATGTGGTTTAAGCCAGAAAACACTCAACCAGCTAATACTGTTCCCCTCCTGCCCAGGGCCAGGGCTTCATGTGGATTCAGGAGTATTTACTTATCCACAAGATCAGCAAGGAGGCTGGATTCAGATCTCTGAGTCAGATCAACTTCAGAATCCACAGGAGGTGAATCAGGCCATTGCAGTTACATCACCCTTGGATCTGGAATTTCTGGTCTGAACCTGCCTGTTTGAGAGTTGATTCACCTTGGTAGATGTCATTTCAGCCTCCAGCTGTATGTTTGGGGCAAGACAGTGGTGATCACCTGATTGTTTGAGATAGGGGTCTCATCTTGTCCCTCGAGCTGGTGTCATATGGCTGAGTTCAAGTCAGCCTCCTGACTCAGAATGCTATATGCTGGGGTTCCATGTACCACCACCTCTAGATCTAGGAAAGTGTTGTGGTTAAAGAGATGAAAGGGATCTCCCAACAGTTCAGTCTCCTAGAAACTTCTTTTCCCAGCGACTGCTCCTACCCAGCCACCTAGATGATTGTGGTCCACAGGGAAGGAGATGATACAGGCGCAGCTGCAGGCTCCCACTCATGGTCATGAACACTTTAAAGCCTTTGCCTCTGGCCGTTTAAGGTCGGGGAGGCCCGCCTCTCTCCTGTCCTTATTTATACTGCCTGGCCATGTCCCTGCCTCTGCCTGAATCACCAGGCACTTCCATCAGGAAGGGAGTCATGAAGTGAATCTTCCCAGGGTAGGGGTGACTTTGAGCATAGTACATTCAGAGTGTGCAGCAGGCCCTTTGTGTTGAGGGAATAACAGGGAGGCCAAAAGAGATAAAATGTCTCGGAGTCTCCATGAAACCCTGAACCAGAGATTTCCGTACTTCTCCTCAAGAGCTGTGGGGAAATTGGAACTTGGAGAAGGAATAGTGTGAGGATTTCTGGCAGCTAGAGGAGGTTAGCCCTGATTCTGTCACCTCCTAACTTCTGCTAATGCAGACTAGTTGGAAACAGGAATGCCTCGGCTCTTGCCCTACCCACTAAACAGGACCATGGCAAGGGGTGAGGGTGGTGTGAGGCTCTTGGTGTCTGCTTTCCACAACTAGCTCAGTTAGGCAGGGCCTGGGTTGGGGACCAGAGTGCTAAGCAGGACCCCAAGATTCTCTTGGAAAGGGACCAACTTGCCTCTTGCCTGGGGAAAGCAGGCACCACTCATTTCCTGGAGCACTTCCAACCCCACCTCCAGCCTGTGGCCACCCAGTACAAGTCCTCAGCACAGGCTTGCTCCACCCTCCCCATCCTGTGCTGCCTGCCAGACCTGAGCTACAGTGAGTGTAGCCAGAGAGAGGGTGGCTCAGGAGAGCAGGCACTCTCTCTGCTGGGACCCGGGCTGCTGGCCATGCCCGGGACCCTCTGGCAAAAGTGGCTGGCAGGCAAGGGACTGCCCCTTCTTGGAGCAGTGCTGCTGCGGAAGAGAGAGAAGAGGGGACCGCAATGGAGGCATTGGCAGGTAACTCACTCATCTCACTTGGGCAGTGTTGACTGCAGACCTGGGAGATGGTGCCCTGTGGGGACTAAGCCAGCCACCGCTCTGGGCTTTGATTTAGGGTGGAACATACCACAGACAACCTGGAAAAGCTCAGACTAGAGGGATGGGCCAAGGCCTTGGCTCTTGAAAGTGATCTCCAAAAAGAAATGATGGCAAGTCCTGTGACCGATGCTTTTGGTTGGTTTGCCAGGAATGTGCAGGACGGCCATATAACCCATTGTGGAGAGAAGGGATGGGGGGTTGGGGTTCCGGGAGGGAGACTGACGCCCAGAAGGCTGCAATCTGGTATTATCTTTTTTGAAGCCAATCTTCAATTTAGTAACTTGTCAGACTAGTACAAGCTGGGTGACCGCTTCTCACCTTCCTACTCCCCACCTCTGATTGGTTTTCCAGTCCTTGCCTGCAAGCCCATAGGTGTGGTGGGCTCTGGCTTTCTCTTTAATGTTTAACCTTCAATACATTATCCCAGAGCTCAGACCACGTGGACGGAGCAGCTGTAGGCTGGCCGTCATAAAACCTAACTAGCTTAGCGTTGAGCAGATCCAGGTTCCTCACCAATTCTGACCACCCAACACCCTGGGCCTTGCAAAAGCTTCCCAGAGCTCCTGCCACAGGAGCATCAGTGACCCTGGACCAGGCAAGCTCTGTGGTGGGACAGTAGAGAGAAAAGGAGCCAGAACACACTGGAGAGAGGAGATCAGGCTGTTCCTGGCTTCCTGGAACTGAGTCCCTGGGGGTCTGTTGTTTCAGCGAGAAACCCACCCATATTACGACCTTCAGGTGAAAGTGCTGAGGGCCAGAAACATCCAGCACACCGATCTGTGTGAGTGAGCCTCACCTCCACCTTCTCCTTTTCTCTAGGGTGTTCTCAGGGCTGTGTGTGTGTTTGTGTGTGTGTGTGTGTGTGTGTGTGTGTGTGTGTGTGTGTGTGTGTGTGTACAAATACCCACTTGAAGTAGACTTGAAGTAGAGTGAAGGGTTGGTGTTGACTATCAAGGGAGGCTGCCCTGGTGTGGGGTGCACAAATGGGGGGGCGGGGGACAGGGTGGCACTGGAGAGGTGAGTCGTGTAGACTCCAGCCTCCTCCTGACCCTAAGAGGCTGTGTGAGGGTGTATTAGGCTCATGTTACCACACATCAATGCCTGCTTTCCGGGAACTTTGGTGGTGCTCACACAGGGCACAGAATTTTACTGCCTGAATCAGGCAATTTCAAGGAGTTACCCAATGGTCTGTGCTGCCACACGATGTTTTGAACTGTGGCTGCTGCTGCAGGATTTCTTGTCAGTTGAGTGGGAGGCAGAGCTGGCTAAGATGGAGCTGGGAACACCAAAGCTCCCTCATCTGCCCTAGGCAGGTAGCCTGTCCCCTTGCTCCTTTGTCTCCAAGCGCAGCCTCCTCTGGGGAACCTTTTCAACAGGAAGAGTTTGATGCCAAGTCCTCTCCCCTCTTACCTGCAGTGTCCAAAGCTGACTGCTATGTCCAACTGTGGCTGCCCACAGCTTCTCCTAGCCCCACCCAGACAAGGACAGTGACTAACTGTAGTGACCCAGAGTGGAATGAGACCTTCTATTATCGGATCCATGGTGCTGTGAAGGTACAGGCCAGTAAAGGACTGGGCATGGAGGCCAATGAGTTCCTCCACAATGCTGATCCTTCAGTCCTATCCCCAGAATGTCCTGGAGCTTACCCTTTGTGACAAGGATGTCCTGGACAGTGACCAACTCTCCGTACTTCTGTTTGATCTGAGTAATCTCCAGCCTGGCCAGCCTCATACACACAACTTCTCTCTGAACCAGCAGGTGAGGTCTACCTGGGTTAGCAGTAAGTAAATCTCAGGAGAGGACCCCTCCACCCCTACCCCTAAGCCACTGACAAGCAGCCATCTTGGTTTGGCCTTGCTAAGTCTGGAACCGTATATGGCACATATTTCTGAATGAATGAAGCTTCTCTTAGAAACACTACTGTTCCCCTGTGCCTATGAGGTGCCGTACCAGACTCATTTCCTAGGCCCTAGAGCTCAGCACAGGTGGGAGGCAGGAGCAGTCCCTGAGATTTCTGAAGGTTTGTGAAAGCTGCTGCCTTGCTCACCCCCATGTAGGATTCACAAGAGCTGCAAGTGGCATTTACTCTGGAAAAGAGGTGAGTCCAGTGAGAGCCTGTATCTCTGTTTATTCCGAGTGCCAGTCCTCAGTCCTTCATTTGCCTTGGAGGCGTGGCTTCAGAGA